>NC_087271.1:28965794-30201627 GCF_015220805.1 Pogoniulus pusillus | reverse complement strand
GGTTGTCCCCCACATTTTACAGAATCTCAAAATATACAGTGTCTTTGCATCAGTAGAAGCTTTTGCCCCCATTTTAAGTACTAGAATGTAGGTTTTAATAGAAATAGGATATGTGTCAGTGCTACATTGAACAAAAAATAGCAGAAACATTTATTGTGCCAGAGGTTTTCCTACATGGTGAATAAATACAATGTGTACACTGATATACAGAAGTATTGTTTTTGAAGCCAGATTCCTTGAGGACAAACGTTACAAAGTTTCAGAAAATTACATGAGCTTTTCATACAGAATATGGAATTTCTTTTATAAGGGAAGAATGTCATGCCTGCAGGTCTTGGTAATATTATGCAAGAAATGCTAGAACAATGATTGTCATTTTTTCCTTATTAGAAAAGGGTCTTCTTTTTAAATCTTTGAAGGTTTGCATGCGTGCCACATCTTTATGAAGGGATATGACCAGTAATTTGGAATTGCTAGAAGAGGCCAGGAAATCAAGCCTGTTAGCAGTTATTAGGTGATGCTTCTGGTAATCTAGCAATCATTTTAGTAATCTGAGGCTCAGGTTTGCACTCAAATGAGGCTTTGTTCCCACATTCTTCCAAAGTTGACAGTGTTAAAGTGGCAGCGGAGATTAAGTTGTAAAGAACTGGGCGTTGAATTGGTCAACACTGAACCATCTTGCAGTCTGATTTATAGTTACGATTCTTTCCAAGATCTTTACAGTATTGTATGTTGATAATGAAAGCCATAAAAGCTTCGAAGGTGAAATATAGCAGGTTGATACTGACTATATCTTACTTGTGCGCTTACTCTGAATTGTCAACATCAGAAAAGACTGAAATACATCTTCTCAATTTGAATCTCCATCTGTGGATACTATTAAAACTTTCAGAAGTCTCTGTAGAATTCATATGGCAATTGAGTAACTTCTTGAACTTCCACATTTTCTAATGTTCTGGGTTTTTACCTATTTTTTTGTTATCTATGTTTTAATGTTGTATTAAGGAGTGTTTTTGCATTCATTACTTCACATGTGTCTCATGAATTGAAAACACATTAAGGGTAGAGATCCTTAGAAAAGAAAGAAAACTGATATGAAATCTTAATGTTTGAAATAGAGATGGTGATAACATTGCCCAAGCTACCTTGCATGTACTTTTATAAAGCTTCTGTCTTATTAAAAAAAAAAAAGCATGAGAACGTGTTGTAAGACAGCTTTTTGTGAATCACTGTTTTTTAGTTTTGTGCTATAATTTTATCAGTGTAAAGACAAATTTAAAACAACAATACTTATTTTTCTTATCTACAAGTTTGGGCAAACCTTTGGAAAAAAATGGATTTTGTCACTGCCTTGAAGTGTTGTGAGTTTTGAGCCAATCCTAAATCATAAGGACACCGAAATGTTTTAATAGGCTTTGTATCAGGCCCACGTGAAAAAGATGGATGGTTGTCAATCTTTTTGATGAGGTATTTTTGTCATCTATTGTTGATACTGATAACTCTGTAATTATTTGATGGGGAAGGGAGTAGTTGTGTTTTCCTAAAAGAGGACTCATGTCTGTATGTAGATAGTGGGAGTTTATTTTATTTGGAAAGAGGCATACAAACTGTCACAGTTAAGAAAATTCACAACAAGTATCACAGCATATGTATTGGATGATTTTTGCTGAATTTTGTTTTTCCCTTGTGAACTTCAGAATATGTAGCCTCAAATTCACTTTTTTTTCCTACAAATCTAGGACCTTAATTTGGGCTGCTTGACATCCTGCAGTAGGATTCAAGTGGCCCTTGTTAAGCATGAGGAAGTTCTTCAGAGCTTTATTAATGCTTACCTAAAACTCTGCCAGAGTGGTACTTTGTAGATACTCTTTGTGCAGAAATGATGAGCTTCCTTTAAAGTTTACTGGAACCAATTGACCTTTTCAGCATTAATATTTAAAATACTAATGTACTTTAGATTGGGATTTGTTGATGTCTGCTACACTGATGGGTAAGACAATCCTCTGTAATTGAGAATGAATATAGGAGAAAAAAGCTTTGTAACATGCTAAAAGCAGCTACCCTTTGACTGTTGGCTATTAGAGCACATCCTCAAATTCCATAGTAGCCATCCCTCTTGGAGCTGGAAGCTCTTTAAGACCAGGAGGTTTCATAATGCCTTGGCCTACTGGATACTCTTCTTTGTGATGATGGATGCAGGAACCTACAGATTCCATAGGGACTGAAGCCTTAGCTTTGTGCTTGCTCCTAATGTTCTTTCTTGCGTTCTCTTTTAAATGTTCAGGCAGCTGTACAGAGTAGTTTTCAAATGCTGCCACATTAATTTATACTAACTTATAAGCAGGTTTTTCTCTTGCCTTCAACTCCATACACCAGGAAACAAGCTCTAACGTAACAGAATAAACTTGGGTTTGTTTTAAAGGATTACTTAGGCATAGTAGATCTTGCTTTCAGTATCAGCTTTAATCAGAATGCAGGATCTCCAGAATGAAAACCACTGTCTACAGTTGTAATATTTCTTTTCATAGTGTTAAAAGCTTAAGTTCAAATAGTTTACAATGGTAAAAATACCAGTATTCAATTAAAAATATCTTTGCTTCAAAGAAAATATTTAAGAATTTAATAATGTTTTTTTTGATGAGTGTTCACTTGGGGATAGAGAAACTGTACTGCTTTGTGGAGAGCCCAAGTTAACAATAATAATGAAAGAAATGCAGATGGAAACAGTATTTTGATTTAGCACTCATTTTTCACTTCCCTTTCTGGGGCATGAGTTACATGCCAGTTCTCACTTATGTTTGTGTTTGATTTTGGAAGGATTCCAGATTGAAGCCTGATACGCACCACTGCTCAAATGCACCTTAGATGGCTACATACTACTGTTAATTAATAGAAAAACTGCCTAAAAGGATGGAAGTGCTTTATGCTTCAGTTCAGAAGCCCCTTCTGGTCAGCAGTAATGATAGAGTACTAACAGTCACTCTTCCTTAGGAAGAAAGAAAGAAAAAAAGACAAAATCCACTTCTCATATATAATAAATCCTGTGGAAAGAATTGAGTGAGGTGTGGGCTTCATAGACATGGTGATGTGTTGACAAGTTGATTTCCATCCTTGCTTAGTAGCAAAATGCTAAATATATTCTTTGGTTACATTAAAGTATGTTTCTTTCCATCTTTGTCCTTGGGTTGGCATGTGCTTGTTTTATTTTTAGCACTTGAAAACCAGCACAGTAATATCGCTGTGGTGTGCAGTGGAAGCATTGGAGTATAGCATGAGAAAAAGAAATCAGATGCTTAATACTGAATTCATGCAGGTGAAGAGGCAAAGATCTAGATGCTGTTTATAAGCACAAAAAAGAGTGGACTGAGAGAACAAAAGATTGTGAGAAATTGTTCTTATTTACTTGCTCAGAATGAACTTGTTTTGAAAAACAGAATAGAGCTATGTGATGGAAGTAATAATTTTCTTTGCTTTTGTGGATAATTGTCATGTGTTTAATGTTCATTGAACATGAAATTTCTGTGAATTTGTTATATTGTTTTTTCCTTTCAAGCTTGTCTTGGTTGTGTGTGTGGTGGGAAAAATGTGCTAAGACCTTTTATATGAATTATTGATGGAGAGATGTGAAATATGTGCATTTTTTTCACCCAGAAAACCCCTAAAAGTGTAATATTATCCTGACTTTTTATCTTTATGTCAACCTGAAGTATCTGAAAGACAATAAATTACTAGTGAGCATTAACAATTAGACATTAATTTGAAGAAGGTATTTTTTGCTTAGAAGTGAACAAGAATGATATGAGAACATGACTTTGGTACATTTTGTACCATTTTAAAAATGAAAACGTTTACTGAAAAGAATGTTTCTAGGGATGGAGAGGGTATATTCAGTATATAAAATAAAGCACTGCTGCATGATGAGACAGGAATTGGTGCTGTTACGGACTGCTGAAAGGTCTTTAGTAGAGCTGGGAATCTTGTTGGCTTTTGACCCAGAGCAGTATCCACAAGTGAAAAATAGAAATAAGGGAACAATACGGCATTAGATTTGAAATTCTGGACACCAGTTGAGATCTATAGCAGTTAATGACCCCAAGCAGTTGCTTTAAATAGCCCCTGTATTACTTTCCTCTGTTGCCTCTGGATATGATGAGAAAATGAAAGGACATTGTGGCCTTTTTGCCAAAATCAACACTCAGGACGGCAAACACATATAGGAAGCAGGTCTTTGGTATGTTCTAAGAAAATTAAATTAAGCATACAAGAAATGAAAGTAAAAAATATCTTCTTGTGAGTGGATGTTTGGGAATGCCTAATGCAGATAGCACACCATTTAGTTCCATTGATAAAGAGGAAACGCTCATTCGTGGGGCATGCATACATAATGGTGTTCAGCTGTTTGAGGATAGTAGAGTGGCCCTGTTGAGACTGACTCTGCAATAGGTGGATATAAGGAAGTTGAAACCAAGCAATATGAGGAGTCATGAGGAAAAGACATCTGTAGAGATTTCAGGAGAGATGTCTAGATTTCACTTCCACTTCTGTGCTTCCACAGGAAATTGTGCCTCTGTTGGTTGCACTGAGTTTACTCCTCTAAATTTCCACTGTTTCAAAGTCCTCTTCCATTTTGGATGATGTACCTGTCTGATTGTTGCTCAAGTATGAGCCATGTTGTTTGGGCTTTTTGTTTGGTTGTTTTTTGTTGAAGCAGAGTGAGATTTTCATACTGAGCAACTTGGATGGGATTCATATCACCAACATTATACCTTGACAATTCATATACCTGCAGCTGCCTACACTGACTATATGGAGGCTGTCTACAAACTAAAAATGGCTCAAAATCTACATTGTAGGGCTCTACAGTTATACAGATCAATCCACTACTGTGTCTTTATATATGAGGACTAAATGTGCTTGAAATGTAATCTAGCATTTCATTGTAGTGTTTTTCCCTACTGATTTATCTGAAAGGCAGAACCATACTGAGTAGGGGAAATGACAACAAACTTTGGTAGAGCTGTTGAATTGTCAAACCCTTATTTCTTTGTCTTTACAGTGCAAATATGCACATTTGTTTGATTTTTCTATTTCACTCACATGGGCAAGCAAGAGAGATATTCTCTGTGGCTCAGAGAGAACACCTACTCTCAAAATTCATAAACTAAGAGGGAAGAAGTAGAGGAAATATCTTTTACATATATTGTAGCTTTTGCACCTTAAGGTGCATTCTACCTGAAGTATGGTACTACACCCAGTAGGACTGTAAATATTTTATGTAAATGCATCCTTCTCCATCTCACTGGAATCTGACTTCACAATACTCTGTAGGACAGGTGTGACAGTAGTGGTGTAGTTGGTCATGCCTGTCACAAGCAATGGACCTGACTGCTTTGAAACTGGTGTAAGACAGTGGGGTGCAGGTCGTTTGTGGTTTGGTTTTTTTTGTGGCATGGTGTTTTTTTTTCTTTTGTCCTCACAGAAAAAAAATAATTTCCAGACCTTTTATTGTCAGGTGGCCTCCATGTTAAAAAATTCCCCTTGTTTCCGATTGGAATCTCCCCAGCGGTAACTTGTACTCATTTACCCCTCTTTTCCACATGACTCCTTGTAAAAAGGGAGTCTCCGTGTTCTCTGTAGGCACCCTTTAATTACTAGAACATTGTCATAAGATCTACTCTAAGCCTTCTTTTCTCCAGGCTGAAAAAATACAGTTCTCTCAGCCTTTCTTCAGGTGGCAGGCTTTCCAGTCCTTCCATCGTCTTTGTGGCCTTTCTTGGGATTCTCTCCAGCCTGCTCACATCTCTTTGTTATTGTGGTGGAGGCGCTACAGCCCCAAAACTGAGGCCTCCCTATGCCTCTACATGCCTGGACATGTTTTCTGCCAGGACCTATGGCAGTAAACAGGTTGTGTAACAAACACACGCCCAGTCCGTGTACCCCTGGGGTCCACCCAGGTAATCCCCTAATTGGGAGGGTCCAGGCAAACAGCTACTGCCTAGTAAGGTAAGGTTTGGGCTTACTGCCAGCCTGATTGGTCACTTTAGATGGCCAAATGAGCCACAAATCTAGGCTCAGAGTCTATAAAGAGAGGTGCAAAGGAGCACCACATGTTCAGAGCATTCAGAGCGTTCAGAGTGTTCAGAGGATCAAGCTCAGCTCTCTGATCCACATAGCAGCACAGACCTGCTTGCATGGCCTAGACACAGACTCAGGCCCTTACTCTCTTGCAAACATTACTGAGGCTCAGCCCTCTCGAATTGATCTCAAGGTGCAGTTAAGCTGTCTGCGAACCCTTTGAGAAGCAGAGCGCATGCACACCTGCACTTCATACATATCTGGGGAGCTGAGAGCCCCCTGCCTAAGCCTAGAGCAGCCGTACATACTGGCTTGCTATCCTGCATTTATCTACAGAGCTCAAGTCTCCCTGCAGCATGGCATACTGCTTGCCAGCTGTCCTGTAAGCCTGGAAAGGTCCAGACTCATCAGACCCTTCCAGACTGTCTGCTAACCTACAAACACAGCCTGCTAGCTGTGAGACGACCGTGTCAGAAGTTACACGGACAAATCCTCCTCCTGCACCTGGAAATCCTGCCAGCTGATCATCGCTGCACACACACGCCATCCAGAAGCAGCAGCACCGAGACAGAGACCACTTCACCAGGAGAGGTGGTCAGAGAAATCCTGTTTACCTCAGAGACTGGGAACACTTATCATTCTCCTGCAAGCCGGGACTGATTCCAGCCTCACCAAGACCCGAATACTGGGCACACGCTGTGATACATTCCCGGGAGGGTGATTAATGATTAATACTTAAGAGCAACACATTTAAACAAGCTTTAATTCCTTTGTAAAATAAGTTACCTCTGTCTGAAGAGCAGACACAGTTTCAGCCCTTGCTGGGCAGACAGTATAGTTGTTAAGAGGCACTAAGCCTAAAGGAGTCTTTCTGTCTATAGTTGTTGATAATTTGATATTTCCATTTAATAATCAAATCCCTGTAAATATATCCCAGCTGTTTTCATAACCATGCACAACGAACTTGATTACATAGTGGTTAGGGGTGATACAAATTTGCAAATATTAATTTTAATAAATAATTTTATGAAAAATTAATACCGCCTCAAATTAATTTCTCACCTCCCCCTAACAGAGAAGGAATAAAAGAAATCCCCTCCACAACAGTTATATAGCAGGACCCGAAACTGAACAGTATTCCAGGCGTGGCCTGACAGTGTCTGAGTGGGGAAAAGGCTGGAAGGGAATCATAACTACTTTTCTTATGCCAAGTTATGAACTATTATTCTTCTTTAGCTCTACTCCTCTGTTACTACTTTGTTTTACTGTGGTCTTGACCTCTTAATTCTACATTTGGAGAAAATTGTTGTTCTGGTTCCATACATCATGTCTCTGATACAACTCCTTCCCAGTCACTGAATCATTTTCTAGTTTAGATTTTAATTCTCTTTAGCTTATTGTAATGACTAAATCTTATTGCTTTCTTCCCACAGCTTTTGTCACACTCTGAGCAGGAAATAATTAATTCTTTGCTCATAACATGTATCATGCCTTTCTCTCTTCACCCAAAACACAGGGAGAAAATACCTAGAAAGGGTTAAGAAAGATTTTAAACAGTGTTAGAGAGAGGCTAAATGTGAAGAAGCTGCTGCTGCAGTCTTTCCCTCATGTGCCAGCGCTGCCTGAAACTGTATCAGCTGTCAATTATTGATAACAAAATCTGTTTCCTGAGGGCTAAATCTTCAGATAGATTAAAAATAATCCTGCAGTAGAAGCAGCAAAATGAAATCATTTACCCTCTGTAAGTGTTGCATTGCTGAAACTGTTTCCATATAAGTGGGAGGTCCTGGTATGACTGTTTATTCTGCAATATGTAATTTTGTCAGTTAAAAATCCATGGTAAATAAACGTTTTGCACTCTAATCAGTAATTTCTCTGCAGAATAATTCTGATGTACTATCCTGCCACATACTGCTGATAAATTTTTCATGTTTGTTTCTTCCCCCCCCAACCTCTGTTGCAGATGATGTTAATTGAAATAATCTACCTTCAGTATGAATGCTTAGTCATTCTGTCCACTACATGTATTTCAGATTGAGTTCTTTTTCCTGGTTTCTTAACTCCTTTTCTCCACTTTATGCCCTTTCTCATCCATCCTACTCACAGTTTATCTTTCCTTATAATAGACAAATAAATTGAGGAGCATCTCTGAATACAGTAAAACTTGATCCATTAGTTAGACAAAATACACTTCTGGATAACAGTGTGAAACCTTTCTATATGTCACCTGCACAGTAATTCCTGTTTCTGAAACTGTGAATCCTGCATGAGTTGTGAAATATGAAGCACTACATCTAGACAGCCAAGCAGTGATAGAAGTGATAGTTGAAGCTTGTAATCTTTGTCAAAAAGAGAGACATTCAGAAGCAAGTCAGTTACTTGTCACTGTTATTGCTACTGTGATGAAAATGTGATTTAAATGGACTACAGTTTTGATTTGGATGACACTTGAGCTGGTCTGGTCTTAATCATATTCCTGAATTGTGCCACCAGCAGGAGTTTTCTGAAACTATGGTACGAAGTCCACATCAATCAGTAGAAATGTCTGTATTTATTTTACTAGGCTACAGGGAAGATCTTGTTATGTATTGCTTGATTTCACTATATACTTGAGACATTTTGTACCAAATAACGGAACTGGGAGGCTTCTTGGAGAAGAGCACTTTCTTCCTTTGAGCAATCAAAGAAGCATTAAAAATATTGGGAGGAAGTTTTGTATTTGTGAATCAATTCAAAATCCTGTCTCTGAATCCCAGTTTATTCTCTGTTTCTTTCTGCTTGTATTATCAATGGTCTTCATTCTCATTTGTACTAACACTTTACATTGAACACTTACTGAAAGATTTATTCTGGTTAATGTGTGTTGTAACTATTCCATACTTCTGTATTATAAATGCATTTGCCTCAGATTTTCCTTATCTGAGGTTATTAGGTAAATATAGTTCTTCCTGGATACAAGAAATTCCATATTACGAGGGATGTTTGAGAAAATCAGAAACATAGAATTGTAGACATTGTAATTTTCAGCCTAATATGATGTGATGATTTAAAAAAAAAGACTGTGGTCAGTTTTCATTTGTGTGATATTTTTTGTAGAGGTGATGTGTGTTACTATAAAATAATAAGAAAATAAACCAATATTTTTCTTTTTAATATTTGAAAACCAGTTAACTTTGTAGCTAGTTGGCTGTGTAAGTTTAGCCTTTTCTGAAATGAAAAATCAAATTGAGCTCTGCTAAATAAACATATCCTGTTGCTGGTTATCTCAGGTGAGGACTTTTCTTTTGGTATGTTTCTCAACCATAGCTCTCAACCAACACACAATGACCTCTTGTAAAAATAAACAACAAACCACCCCAAACACACTCCAGAGCCAATTGCTTTTAAGTATTGCTTCTTGAGTGTGGATCATGATGAATGAATATAGGACTAACTGTGATATTGTTCGACTTGGAACTGTGCTGCTGCTGTAATTAAAGTCAAGGCAAACAAGCATACTTAGGGCTGTTACCTCCTTAGATTTTGGAGTTACTGTAGAAGCTGTGATGCCATTGTTAGCATGATCTTTAACTCAGAGACAGTGTATGATTAGTCAGTAAATACACTGTTCAACAGGAGAAGGTTACATTGGAAATGCTGTATTTATCATGCAGAAGGTGCATTATTCTGATCCTGTGAGGCTATTCTTATGTTTTATTCTTTTAAACAAAAATTAAAGCTAGTGCATACAAAGTCTGACTCACTTAAGGTGTTTTGTTTTGTTTATTCAAAGTATTCAACTCGGGGTCAATATTTAAGCCATATTATTTTTCTAGGTCGACTACATGCTCTATCTACAGTGGAGCAATATATAACAAAATATTCCTATAGTAGGATGCTGATGCTCAACTCATCACTGTGGGAATAGTGACTATAGATCCTTTATAATTGACAAAAATAGTGTGATACAAAGGGTTTGAAGGAACTTTATAGATCAGGTCAGTTTCACATAGAGAAGCTTCTGGTGACTTGCATCCTTTTGAGACTGCCGATTTTCTTTTGCAAAAATATTTTTAAATCAGTGATATCTTACTGGGTCATACACACTGTGTTGTAGGGAGGAAAACGGGTTTCTGATGAAATGTTTTTTAACTGATGGAGTTCTGGCTGGCCCTATCAGCTGTTTGTAAAATATTGCTAGCACTGTCAGTTGCAGTAGACTTAATGATACTGCAGGCCAACTGTGAATATTTCTGTCTTTCATTTATTCTTTACAGAGTAGAATTATACAACACAGTCATTAAAATAGTAGATATTTACCAAACCTCATACAAGTATTCCCAGTGGAGGTGAGCAAATTTGATCCATAGTTGGAAGTGGCAGTGCAATGTGCTAAGCAACTCAGTGTGCTTCCATGGTCAAGCCTTCGAATAGACCTTTCTTGTGACTGCACTTGGTATCTTGGTCAAGGCTTCATTTTTCTTTAACATTTACACATCAGGTGCTGAAACTGCATTCTGATGTCTGCCAATTTATACTTCAGGCTGCTGTGAGAGAGTCATCCTTGCAGCTACATTGGAAAGCATTGTTACGTGGCAGCATGTCAATTAGGGTAATGTAATCCTCAGAGTCATTGTGGGCTGGGTGTGATGACTGTGGTCTGCCTCTAGAGATGCTGAAATAAATCTCTGGATCGTAGGCTTGTGAAATATGCAGTGAAATGAGGCAGACTATGTGGGACTGAGGTGTGGCTCTTACAATACACAGGAGTCTGTAGAAATTATTTTAACCATATTTATGTTCTGGTATACCCTGAACTTGAGGCTGCCACTGACTTGAAGCAACTAAGGGAGAATTTGATATGAGGGGGTAATCTTCTAAAGATAGCCTTTTATTTTTCCTTCTTCAACAAGATCTTAGTAAATCTCTCCCCGAGGGTTATTTGTAATACAATGAATCACTCCTCTAAATATATCAGCTTCCTTAAAGGATTAGTGCTCATTCCTTTATAATAAGACAGCTATGCTGATATATATGAAATGTTCAATTGTCCTGTCTTGTAGATCCCTTAGCTTTTACTAGAGAAATAAATCTTTCCAAAAGTATCACAGTATCACAGTATCACCAAGGTTGGAAGAGACCTCACAGATCATCAAGTCCAACCCTTTACCACAGTGCCCAAGGCTAGACCATGACACCAAGTGCCACATCCAACCTTGCCTTGAACTGCCCCAGGGACGACGACTCCACCACCTCCCCAGGCAGCCCATTCCAGTGCCTAATGACTCTCTCAGTGAAGAACTTTCTCCTCACCTCGAGCCGAAATTTCCCCTGGCGCAGCCTGAGGCTGTGCCCTCTTGTTCTGGAGCTGGCCACCTGAGAGAAGAGAGCAACCTCCTCCTGGCCACAACCACCCCTCAGGTAGTTGTAGACAGCAATAAGGTCACCCCTGAGCCTCCTCTTCTCCAGGCTAAACAACCCCAGCTCCCTAAGCCTCTCCTCGTAGGGCTTGTGCTCGAGGCCTCTCACCAGCCTCGTCGCCCTTCTCTGGACACGCTCAAGCATCTCAGTGTCCTTCCTAAACTGGGGGGCCCAGAACTGAACGCAGTACTCGAGGTGTGGTCTGACCAGTGCAGAGTACAGGGGCAGAATGACCTCCCTGCTCCTGCTGACCACACCACTCCTGATACAGGCCAGGATGCCACTGGCTCTCTTGGCCACCTGGGCACACTGCTGGCTCATGTTCAGGCGGGTATCAATCAGTACCCCCAGATCCCTCCCTGTCTGACTGCTCTCCAGCCACTCCGACCCCAGCCTGTATCTCTGCATGGGGTTGTTGTGGCCAAAGTGCAGCACCCTGCACTTTGAGCTATTGAACCCCATCCCATTGGCCTCTGCCCATCTGTGCAGGCGGTCAAGGTCCCGCTGCAGAGCCCTTCTGCCCTCCAGCTCAGTCACATCTGCCCCCAGCTTAGTGTCATCTGCAAACTTGCTGATGACTGACTCGATGCCCTCATCCAGATCATCTATGAAGATGTTAAAGAGGATGGGGCCCAGCACTGATCCCTGAGGGACACCACTAGTGACTGGCCGCCAGCTGGATGTGGCACCATTCACCACCACTCTCTGGGTCCGGCCCTCCAGCCAGTTCCTAACCCAGCACAGAGTGTTACCATCCAAGCCGCGGGCTGACAGCTTAGCCAGCAGTTTGCTGTGGGGGACAGTGTCAAAGGCCTTGCTGAAGTCCAGATAGACCACATCCACAGGCCTCCCCACATCCACCAAGCGGGTCACCTGATCATAGAAGGAGATCAGGTTAGAAAGGCAGGATCTGCCCTTCCTAAACCCATGCTGGCTGGACCTGAGATCTTTGCCATCCCTCAGGTGCGCAGTTATTGGCCCCAAGAGAACCTGCTCCATCAGTTTCCCTGGCACTGGGGTCAGGCTGACAGGTCTGTAGTTCCCAGGTTCCTCCATCCGACCCTTTTTGTGGATGGGGACCACGTTGGCCATTTTCCAGTCTCCTGGGACCTCTCCGGTGAGCCAGGACTGCTGGAAAATGATGGAGAGTGGCTTGGCCAGCTCAGCTGCCAGCTCTCTCAGCACCCTGGGATGGATCCCATCTGGTCCCATGGACTTGTGGGTGTCCAGATGATAGAAAATAAAGAAGTGTCTTAATTCCACCAATGATGAGTATGTGGTATACACAGTTTAAGCTGTGTTGGTGTAATCTGAGATGCCACAACTAAATTTCCTAATTATCTGTTGTTTACCAAAATTTCTCTGTAAATGTCATGTCAGCATTACTATTAGACAACCATTATTGCACATTATTGTCTGTTTCTTACATGAGCAGCAGTGGCTGTCTCATGACAAGTTGTGTTGGTCCTTGGTGTGTGGCAGCATGGCTTCTTGCCCTCATGGTCCCCAAGATAAATCAGACAGGGGTCCTTCAGCTGTTTATTTTGAAGGGAGTGTTTCATTTGAGGTGATAGGGTTATTTAGTTGGGGCAATTAATGAGGCAGGCATTATAAAACATGTAGTTAATTTTATTTCCAGAAAGCCCTGCCTACAACTATATACAAATTAGTTAAATTTGGCTTCTGATTTGGTTGAGAAAATCTTCACAAGGATGCTTATGGACAATTTGTTCATTTAGGAGAATCAGAAAATTTGGAGACGTTTAGCCACAAAATGGCTTTGCCCCACTTATGGATTGGTAGCTTGGAGCCCTAGGGAAGGTCTGCTACTCACTGCAGTGGAGTAGGAATTTCGGGATAGTCTCTGGCTCCTTTGTGGCAGTGTTGGAACTGCTCAGCCATTGAAAGGCTTCTAGATCTTCCCAGGGTGCTGGGAAAGAGGCAGACAACCTCTGACCTGATCCTGGTTCCTCTTGGCATGGAGGTTTGCAGAGGTGCAGGCAGGGTCTCTTGCAGATGCGCAGAGAGCACCATGTCGGTGGTGCTTCTTGCCATGTCGTGAGGCACTTAGATCCCTTCCCCTGAGAAGCTTGAGGTGCTTAGAGTTTCTAAGTGGTTCAAGCCCAAAACATGGCAGAGCAGAACATGTTGTCCAAGAGCAGTGAGGCTGGAGCACAGTACACTGTCCAAGAGCAGTGAGGCAGAAGCAGCTCATCTGCTTGCAACTGAGCTCAGTTTATATTATTTGCCTGGGTGCAGTGGCTCCTTTGGCCACAGAGATTCACCAATCAAAATGGCATTTGCAAAGCTGACCATATTAGGTGAAACCAGGGCTCACCCTTATTTGGGCAAGACACCAATAAGTACCGAAACACCTCTGGATACCTGTTTATCACTTTGGGAGGGGACATAATGGCCCAAGCCTTTGTTTTCCTCCCACACTTGCTTGCCCCATCAGCAGAAGCTGGTGCAAGGCCTGTTAGCCTTCCAGGACACAGGGGTCCAGCCTTCTTACAGGTAGTATCATTACAGTCAGCTGTCTCTTGCAGAGCTGAAGTGGCCAGTTCTTTCCTAAGGTACTATGTGTTTCTAAGCTGAAAGTGCCTAGACTCCTCCAATGCCACTTAAAATGAAGGTGGAATGGTGATATAGCTGAGGTTGATAGTTACAAAAGAGGTGGTCTTACATTCAGCAGTGTTCAGTAGATCTTAAAGTGATCAGGAGCTAAGAATACTTTCTATTTTAGAGTTAGTAAAATACTGTCCTGCTGACAGATTTATGGTGTTATCAACACTGAAGTGGTGAACAGTAGTATGAGGCCTATGCTTTCTGCTGGCAGAGAGTAGTGCATTAAAGTATGCATTTTCTTTTAGCAGATGCATGCTTTCTGAAATTAGAATTTTATTGTATACAAACATGGTTAGGCTCGTTTGGACTATTTTGTCAATATTCTTTCTTGCCATTATGAATGCAAAATGATTTTTGCTAGATGTTCCCTGTGTTTTATTTATGAATTATTGATTTGTAAGTCATATGGGTTCTTTTTTTGCTTGCCTTGTCAATTAATACATTTCCCATGTTTTACTAAAATAAAGAAGATTCAAGCATTGTC
This sequence comes from Pogoniulus pusillus, assembly GCF_015220805.1. Classification (NCBI taxonomy): domain Eukaryota; kingdom Metazoa; phylum Chordata; class Aves; order Piciformes; family Lybiidae; genus Pogoniulus; species Pogoniulus pusillus. The sequence goes on along the minus strand of NC_087271.1, from coordinate 30,187,040 downwards.
CTTTTTACTGTAATATTCTAATTCTGTTTTGCTTTCTTTGATGTCTCTCTCTTTCAATACCTAGAATATGACTATATGTTATAGTGTTCCATTTGTTAATGGTCCAGACTATGTTATCACATTAGAAAGGGCTTTAGAAGGATGAGAATGAGCCAAGAGAGAGTCACATTGTGTGCTCTTCTGTGAAAGACACTTTGGAGGTCATTTTTTAAAGAGAAATCAATCTTCATTTTTGAAAGCTTTGGCATTGATTTAAATTTGGCCAAGGATTTGAAGTTTTCTTCTTAAACACAAAAAGCAGCAATATAACACTGAAAAGAAAAAAAACATTGCCTCTGTGCCCAGGTCTGATCTCTGTATTGTGCATAGGAAATGATTAATTCCTGTGAAACTCTGTGTAAAATAATGCATAGGAATATGGTTTAATTGAGGACTGGTCAGTGTTAGGCCAATGATTTGGCTCCATAATCTTAAAGGTCTTTTCCAATCTAAGCAATTCTGTGATTCTTAAGTTTTGACACTTCATCACCTTGGCAGATTCCGATACATCCCTGTTTCCTGAATCAGAGATATATACTTACAATTTAATAGACTGCTTGTGATAGTAACAAAAGCCCTCAAAGCTCTAAAGTGCAAAGTCTAGTAAGACCAAAAGAAAATCTCCTATGAACCGAGACTGTAAAAATCCTAAGTTCTGTGCCAGTGGGTATGGCTCAGCCTTGGAGCTGGCACTGAAGGTTCTCACCGGATTCCAACCTTTTAAAATCAACACACGTTTTATGTCTTCAGCAAAAGACACAGGTTTGTGACTGTGCTGCAGACTCTGATTTCTATTGTGTTTCAAAAACATACTTTCAAAGCTGTTTATGCTTTCAATATTACTAAATAGATGTTATCAAATTATGTCCATTGTAGAACTCTATTGGGGAAGGCTAAGACCGATTATAGGGTTTTTCGTAGTTGGGATCTTGAATGCAAAATTGCACTTGTAAGGTTAGACTCAAAGTACCTGTGACTTGTTGATTCACAGTTAGAGGACTGTTAACATAGATTGTTTTGTTAGTTTGTTTGGTAGTTCAGAAAAGTGCTGAATGTTTTAGAAATAGTAGCCATTTGATAAGCTGCTTGATAAGCTCTGTTTTACAGAGCTGCAGGACTCAAAAAGGTTTTATGTAAATCACACTGTTCATATTCTTGTATAGCTTTTGGCTGTCCATTTAGCAAATCAGCCACCTGAGAACTCTGTGCATTCATTTTATCTGAAAGAACTGATGAATAAACATCTCCTCTCATTCAACGGTGAAAGCAAAGGATGTTGAAATTAATAGATTTTGTTTGACTTCAGAATATTTTGAACCATACCTAATCTGTATATATTCTGAAGCCATCTGAAAGCTCTTGAAAAACAAGGCCATCACTCTGACACATTGAGCCCCAAAATGAGGACTGTTTTTCGCACTTGGAATTTCTTCGTAGGCGTGGGAACTTGCTCCACATTATTCTTTTAGCATGTTGCAGTAAAGCTGCTCTACTGTGCTTGCTTGTAGCAGGACCAGTTCAATGTACATTTTGTCAAGACATGTATTTAAAAAAGAATAAAGGTACCATGAAAGAACATGAGGCTTTTGATTCTGCAGTAGAATTACTGCAAATTACTACTTTGCTGCATGAGGGTGGTACTGAAAAAGGCATCTTTCTCTAATACCATTTTTATTAGTCTTAACTTCATTTTGAATCTACATTTCGTAGCTTAATTCCACACCAGCAGTAGAATATAGTTTCGTCTAACTGCAATAAATAGCAGACTCTTCATTACCTATATTGAGACTTTAACACTTTAAGATCTAGTGGAACAAACCCTGTAATTATTTAGGTTAGATTGAAAAAAATTGGAGTTTTGCTAGGTCAGTGCTCTGAAGACTACTTTAACTTCTTTCTTTTTCACTTTTCTGTGACATTTTTGTTATTTTAATTTTCCAGCTGACTGAGGAATGGGGATTGTGGTGCAGTGATGTTGGCTGTCCCTCCTTATGGTCATCTGCCAGGTTCTGTAACTATATCCTCAGTATGCCTCCATTTCAGAGTGAAAGCTCCTTCTGTCAGGAGGCACAGCTAATGTGCCTTTGCAGTCACTTTTGACAGCACTGAGTAAATTGCATTAATGGGCTCAGAGGAAAGCTGTCTGCTGATTTTTGAATCTATTCTGAAATATTCTGGTGGTGGTGATTGATTACTTGTCTGTACAAAAAGAATGCAGGAAACTGGCAGACTAGTTTTTGTAGCACTTCACCAAGGATATAGGAACATACTTAAGAAATGTTAGGTGTTTTTGGGAGGTTGTGCTATGGCTTAAGATCTGAAGCTGTGTGTTCAGTGTGTATATGTAAAGTTAAACACAAACATAGCCCATAATGCTTGTGGTCACCAGTTGTGTCAACACCAGTACTGGCTTGAAGGAAGAGTGCACTCAGTGTTAAGTGTTGTCTCGGCTTTGGAGCATGGGAGTATTTTGATAGTAGATGATTCTACCATTCTTAATGCTTAAATCTAGTAGTTGAAATATATTTAAAATATATTTATCTGGTTTAGTCGTTTTTTTGCTGGGGTATGCAGTAGTGGTTTCACTCTTATTGGCACGATCCAAGTTAGCTTGAAGGATCACATTGATTTGAGTGTTGTTTGGAATAGATTCCACTTCATTTTAACTTTGATTTTTTTTCTCTCCCTTCTCTATTTTGATCTATTAATTCAGTCTTTTCCTGGGATGCTTACTCTTAGGGAAAAAGAAAATAGGGGGTTGATGGCATGCAATTTCTATTTAGAGAAAAATAGCCTTTTGAGCTCCACACTGCATCTAGATATAAAGTGAAAGATGATGAAGGCAGAGGTGAATTTGGAGCAATATGGAGCAACCTGGGGAATTAAGTATTTTTCAGTAAATATATATGATCTAGGTGAGAAGAATATTTTGCAGACTGTTCACTAACTTCTTGTAGTACACTTCATTTGTGTAACAGGAAGTAATACTCTTAAATTCAATTTTGTACAACATGGTACAACTTGTTACCAAGAACATAGAGATTGTTCTACTAACTACGAAACCACTTATTCCAGCTGTCACCAGCTCTTCACACAGGCACCCTTGCACCTTTCTGAGACTCTTCTCGTGGGTGGACTCAGGCAGCTGGCTTGATCTCTGTCTGTCTGCAAAACTTAACCTCTTCAGCATGAGTATCCTACCTCTGCTGTTCCTAGAGGGAAAAAGCTCAATTTTCTTTTTTTTTCTTTCTGTCTCTTTCTAGGACAGGTATGTGTGGATTTCTCACACCTTTGCTAGGCAATGGTAAAGATAACCTCATCTTCTATTTCCCCTTAGAATACTTTTATTCAAGGTGTTCGTATAAGAATGTGCTAACCTGGATGCATCTCTTTACAAGCCTTTCTCTACTTACAGGTTAACCATTTTCGTGCAGCCACCCTTGAACTGGTATGAGTGAGCAACAAACCTTCATCAATTTGTATGACTCGTGGTTTCAGGAGGAGAGTGATGTATGCAGCAGGAATTGCAATTTTTTTTGCTTAGAGTGAATTCAAATTGCTGATAGGTGACTTGCCAAGGTTAAGCAAACTCTGTCAGTTCTGGTTTAGAAATAGAATACATTCTTCCATGTTATTAAAAACAGTCTCTTAGAAACATGTCTTACAGGTAGATAATAGATACATTATTGGACCTCTACATTGTTGCAGATGAATGCAGGTTGTAAGTTAGGCTTATTTTATAGGTAAAAACTTGGGACAAATATAAGAACTGACTCAAAATGTGATGTAATCATAACCTGACAATGCTGCTGCTTTTGCTGTTGTGTGACCTGGTGGGCTCTGCAATGAGCTTTGCCCTGTAACTCGCAATTCTGTCAGGATGGCAGAGGCTGCCTACAAAGTGGTTTCTGCTGTGAGTCTTTTTCAGCATACTTGAGACAACCATGCTCTGACCTGGGTGCAAGGCTGGGCAATAATAACAAATCAAGAGATGTGCACTAGGAAGAAATTCCAGGAGAGGACCTGGATCAGCAAATGAATGAAGTCTGGAGTCAAAAAGAGGAAAGACATGCGGGAGCTTGTGGCTGCTAGGGCCTGTGGCATTGCAGTGCTGAATCTCAGTGCTCTGTCAGCATGCACCATTTCCTTCCAGCTCTCTCCTTGCCACAAGAGCCCTGTATTTATTGCTCTGAGAGATATGTTCCTGTCTTTCCCACATGACCCATTTCCTCCAGTTTAGAACTGCTCATCTAAAGTGTAGCCCTAGAAACCTGTGAATCTGTGAACAGTTGCAGTTTACTTGGGAGGATTGCAGCCTGATCTTAGTTCTTCTTGCTGCACAGTTGGAACTTCTTGCAGTACTGCACTGAACACATACACGGCATGGATGTTTAAGTGGGAGCAGGCCTACTGTTCCCATGGCTTAGCCTGCAACTCAGCTAGTGTTCTGGGTAATGGATTTCCCTAGAGGAGATGCTGTACCTCTCACCTGTCACTTGGCATGGCGGGAAGAAAACTTAAGACCACCCAATTATATTACACCTGTAGTTGTCTTTTGCAAGGCGATGGTACCGGCAGGAGCAAAGGAAGGGACTGCATCGTCTGGAAAGTATTTTGGAAAACAACTAACTTAGAACTGCTGATATTTTGGTGTTCAGTGGAATGGTTGTTTAGAGATGAGCAACTTAAAAGGAGTGTAGCAATTTTGAATTGTTATATGCAAGCTTAAAGCAGGATACAGTTTGACTTTATTGGTATAGGACAGTGTGAAAAGGTGAAATCTTAGAGTAGGCTTCAATACAGAAAACAGTAATGAGCCTTTCTGTTGAAGTATTCAGCTTAAATCAGGATTTGACTGTGCTAAGACTTGCATGTGTCTTTGTTAACAAGATTTGACATCATTAGAGGAGTATAAAAAATGTCATCCGCAGTTTTGCAGAGAAAAGAGTTACTTCATTGATCAGTTTGCAGCAAATTTTGTGAGAGTTAGGCCAGTTGATTTGTTTTTCATATGACCAAAAGGTGGCCATAGTTCTTTACCATCAACTCATGTACATATGCTAAAAAGTTGACTGGTTGAAAGTAATGAACTGTGAATGTTGATTCTTTATATTTAGATCCTAAAGAGTACTCTTCTCAAAAAAGCAGAATAATTTCTATATAAAGAAAAAAAATAGTATTTAAAAACTCTAATGCAGTTTGGAGCTCTATAATTCACCTTAGAAAACAATGTGTTACAGTAACTTTGGGCAGAGCTTTTTCTGTGTTTATAAACTGAATGAAAGCTCTTAGGAGCTGTTCTGGTTTTTTGACTGTATCATGGGTATGTCATGTATTATTGAGGGCTGGAGTTTCTCACAGGGAAGTGTTAGTAGTCTTGACATTCTTGCAAATTTGTTAAAAGAGTTTTTAGCCAGTACAGCAGAAGCACAACTGCTAGGCATTTGCGTGCATGTGTAGAAGTCCTTACTTGGCTAGCAGGCAAGCTTCAGTATTCCCAGGAACTAAACATGTCTTGTGCTCTGGTGGTATTCTTAGCTTGAGAAACAGATAACATGCAATGTGCGGTGAGTCAGTATGTCCAGCATTGCCTTGTCCCTCACAGTGGTTTCAAGAAGGATGAATGCTTTACTTTCCCACTTCTCTGTCTAACTCTTGTAGGCCAAAGGGCAGGAGACCGTTCAGGCCACCTTCTCAGATGATGGCATCCAAAACATTAAAACTTCAAAATGACCTACCAGTTTTAGTTGTGGTTCAGCAAAGTACATTTCATGTAGTGTGACTGGGTAGCACCACAATGCTGTTGAGCATTGTATCTGTGCATAACACTTCTCCTTTTCTTTTTAGATAAATACACAAGGTCAATGTTGTAGTGTTAATTTGTGGTGCTCCACTATATGGACATGAGAGAGGTTTGAATGCCATTACAAAAGAGAATTTGTCCCTAATGCGTTTGCAGCAGTCACAGAAGACCCACAATCTGTTCTTTTTATACTTTTGTGTTAATAGGTTGTTAAACATAAATTTCTGTCTTTGAAAGAAATAACATCTCATAGCTCAAGGTATCTGCTTTTATATGTGATTGCCAGAAAGGTGGCTTGTCCAGAAAATACCTCCTCTTCTCTCTGACATGTGTACATGCACATATGTAAGCTAAAAAAAATAGGATTTTTAAGTAATGTTTTGGTAATTTTGCTAAATGCACATCTTGTCCAATCTTAGTACCAAATATGTTTCACATCATAAGTCATGTCTGAATTTGGCCTAACTGTAATTTTCTGCTATTTATAGCAGAAAGAATTCCACATCATTGATATAAACCTACTTAAAATAAGTTTTACAATCACCACCAGTAGCAATATATACTAACCTAAAGCTAGCATAAGGAATATCCATGCATATAATTGCAGAAAAGAAAGGAAGGCATTTAAAAAGTAGTAACTTCCATCATGTATGTTTCAAAAAGTCATAGATTTGTTTGAGGCAGCCTGTCAAAGAGCATTTGTTTCCTTGCAGACTTTGTTATAAGTGCTGTGTGCCTGAAGTGATGTAACAGTGTGTTTAGAAGCGTCTTGTTTCTAAGGTTTTTTCCTAGACTTTTAGCCCATTGTTCTTATGTGCTTAAGCTGGACCTAAAAAACTTTTAATATGTAAAATTTTTACGTGTGGTAGAGTATTAATATAGAAAAAAAATGAAACATTTGCATCAGTGTATACCCAAAAAATACTTGGTTTAGAACCTGACAGTTTAGGTACTTCCAGCCCAAAGTGTCTTTGAAATTGTCTGTTGTGTCATGAAGCTGCAGCCACGTGTTATGAGGTGGTTATTGGGACAACTGCTTTACAAATGTTGATAAATGAAGAAGTGGAAAAATGTTATTAAAATTATTTCAGTTATTTCCCATTTGGTGCTTGAAAACACATAACACATTGTGCCTAATGTAAAAAAAAAATGAATTATGGTTTAAAATAGTTATAAATCTAATGAGTTTTGTTTTCATGCCCTAAATCTTCCATCAGAAAAATGCAATAAAATGAGATAATATACTCTCATTTTGCAAATTAATATTGCAGAATTATTTGTCCTGAAACAAAACAATTTAATTGTAATTACAATAACCTGGTCAATCTCTTAAAAGAAACACTACTTTTGACTTGTTATTAAAAGCATTTCTATATTTAGTTTTCTGCCATTTGTTTTTTTGTAATAAAGTCTAATAAAGTCTCTTGGTTTTTGTTGGTTTTTTTTTTAAACAGATCCCTGTCTATTCCAGAACTGATGTTTGCTATAACTAGAGGCTGAAATGGTATGACTGAAGCTTTAAATAATTTGACTTTGACAACCATCGTTTTCTGAGAACTTGGAACGGAATTTGGGCTCTGCTTCTGCACTATCTTAGGCTATAATGCCATCCTTGCCTAATGAGGGAGGTATGCAAGTCTTGGATTTTTAATCAAGTCTATTAGCTATTCAGTATGAAGGTACCTCTGACTTGGAACAAAGTTAATGTTTATATTTTTAATTCATTTCTGCATGTCGGTATAGAAAGATGTTGATAGTTGTAACCTTATTTTTCAAAGATAACCATGGATCTGCACCTTTGACTTTGAGTTCGGAACTACCTTATCAAAGTACAATTAAAAGAAAAGCCAGGAAGAAGAAAAATGGAGTCATCACTGCAAATGTTGCTGGCACAAAATATGAAATTGGTAGGAGACTGAAATTTTGATTTCATTCTAATAGTGATTTACATGAGTGAATTACTAACTAATGGGGTGAATTATTGCTGACTGGGAGGCGTTTTCACAGGATGTTAGGGACTGGAAGGGACCCAAGGAGATCATAGAGTCCAATCCCCCTGCTAGAGCAGGACAATGCTATCTAACACAGATCAAAGAGGAACACATCCAGACAGGCCTTGAAAGTCTCCATAGAAGTTTTCCAATTTGTAGCACTGCAATGATAGCCTTGAACACTAAATATTTATTGCCCCTCATTTCTTACTCAGGGGAGGGCCTTGATATGCAAAAAGGTAATCAAGAAGGCTGTGGAAAATCCCTCTAATTATGAATGGTGTATGTGTTTGAAAGTTCATTTAAAGCCCTGAAAGATTAACAGTGTAAAATTTAATGTTACATAATTAATAATAGAGGCTTTTCTAATAATGTTTTGTGTTTTGATATTTGGGACTACTTCAGGAAAATCTTTTATTCTGGAGCCTGAGTTATGCCTGACAATCAATCTTTTATCTGTTCTTTTTAATGTTAAAATAATGTACACATTTGCATTTGTCACTACCGTACCTTATAGAATCATAGAATGGTTTGGGTTGGAAGGGACCTTCAGAGGTCCTCTAGTCCAAACCCCTTGCAGTGAGCAGGGACATTGTCCACCAGATCAGGTTGTTCAGAGTCTTGTTGAGCCTGACCTTGCATGTCTCCGGGGATTGGGCCTCAGCTACCTCTCTGGCAGCCTGTTTCAGTGTTCCACCACCCTTGTGGTAAAAAAACTTGTTCCTAACATCCACTCTGAATCTACTCCAATTTAAAACCATTGACCCTTGTCTTATCACTACAGGCCTTCCTAAATGTCCCTCTCAAGCCTTTTTGTGGGCCCACATCTGGTACTGGAAGGCCATTATTGGGTCTCTCTGGAGCCTTCTCTTCTCTATGCTGAACAACCCCACTCCCTCACCCTGTCTTCATGGGAGTGGAGTTCCAGTCCCACTGACTGTATCCCTTCTCTGGACTGTTTCCATCAGGTCCATGTCCTTCCTGTGCTGAGAGAGCTAGAGCTGGCCGCAGTACCCAGATGAGGTTTTACCAGTGCAGAGGAAAGTGGTAATATCAGCTCTCTTGATCTGCTGGCCACACTTCATTGGATGCAGCCCAGGATGCAGTTTGCCTTCTGGGCTGCCAGTGCGTACTATTGGATCATGTCCAGCTTCTCATCCACCAGTACCCTCAAACTGCTTTCTGTATGACTGCTCTCAATTTTCGTCATCCCTGAGAGTGTACTGATATCTGGGATTGCCCCAGTTTAAGTGTAGGATGTTGTACTTTGCTGTATTGAACCTCAGCCTACCTCTCCACCTTGTCCATGTCCCTCTGAATGGCGTCCTGTCCTCCAGTCTTATGAGCTGCACCACTTGGTATCACCTGCAAATGTGTCCTTAAAGATCTGATAGTTCTGCTGTGCTGTCATCCCTGAGGATCCTTTCCCATGGGGTCCTTTTGACTAACACCTTAAGGAGCTGGAAGTTCACCTTCCTAAGTTTAAGAGTCCTGACTCTACTCCTTGCCTACCCCATGTCTCTTAGGACTACAGACTCCACCAGTGCATGATAACTGCAGCCCAGGATGTCAAAACTGATGAGTTCATTTGTATTTGTGACCAGTATTGCATTCCCTCAGGCAGGACTGTCTGTTACCTGGCTCAGGAAGTTACCGAGACACTGCAGGAGTCGTCTTGATTGCCTACAGCTTGCTGTGATGTTTTTCAAGCAGTTGAAAGACTTTAACAGGATGAGATCTTCTAAGCACAAAGCCTACTGTAGTTGAAATAGGAGGGCCTCATCAGTAGGCTTCGCTTGATCTGGTGGCAAAGGTTCCCTTTTCTGCCTTTGTCTCTAGTTCTCATCCATAAGCTTTTGACCTGTTCCCAGCAGTTCTTCAGGGACAGTTCCTCCCATTGTATCTCTTTCCTGACATGGAGGGCAGCACCTCCACCCCTCCTTCCACACCTGTTCCTTTTGGACAGCCTGTAGCCACACTCCCATCACAGAATTCATTCCACCAGGTCTCAGTGATGGCTACCAGATCACAGTTAGCTAACCACACAGTAGCTTCCAGCTCCCTATTTATTGCCCATACTGCATGTGTTTGTATGGAGGCTTCAGCTGGACAATTGGCTGCAGCACTTACTTAGCAGAGCTTCCCTTGATTTCTGTGAGGTATTTCATGGGAGTTTCCATGCTGGCTTCTATTGCCTCAGGAGACTCCAGTGAATCAGTCCTCTGTTTATCACAAGCAAGCCTGGTTTCTTCCCCTTTGCCCTTCACATCTATCTAGTTTCCTGCTTTATCAGTGAGTCCTGGTGACTTCTGGGCAAGGACGACTCTTCTCACTTGAGAAAGGTGGCTGCAGTTGGGTGCTAGCATGCCTTGTGTCATGTAGGCTAACCCATTGTGAAGAACCCAAAATTTTGATGCTGACAGCAGTCATGAAGCCATGTATTAATGGAATGGATTTGCCTGTCCCTTCCAGTGTCACTGCCCACCACTGAAAGGAGGGAAGATAAGATAACATGTGCCCCAAAGTTCTTCACTAACCCTCCTAGGGCCCTAAAGTCTCTTAAGTGCACTTGGACTATGTGTTACTGTTTCTTCAAGACTTGCATGAAAGGGTTGTAGTCCAAGGATCGCATTAGGCTCGGGAGTTTCCCAGTGATCTCTGTTCTGGGCTCCTGTGAGGCAACAGGCTTTTCTATGAGAATGGTCTGCCCTGTATATTGGACCTTCTGTTCCTTTCAGAAGAGAGTCACCTACAACTTTTCTTCTTGGTGGAAGGGGTGATGATACTATGGGAGGTAGGTCTTTTCAGTGTTTGTGAACCCTCTAGTCTGGTTGAATCAACGCCCACGTAGCACCGCTGGCTGATCCTCTACCTCTTGAGCCTTGTACCTACTGTGTAGGGCACCATGGTGGGCAAGGAGAGGGTTTGCTTGCCTTCCCTAATGGGGACTTGCTTCCATGCAGTACTCATTTTTGGGACTCTGCCTGGATTCTTATGGGGAGAGGATGGTAGATCTCTTTGATTCTGAGGTTTTCATGGTGACTGTTCCTGTCCTTGTTTCTGTCTCAGGGAGGTCACAGTATGGGTTCACATGTCTATCTCTTTCTCCAACACCCCAATGTTCCATAACCTCTTAGCTCTACCAGCAGGCTGAGCAAATAGTTCACCTGCTCACATCCCACACAGCCATTTTCCTTAATTCCATCTGCAGTCAGAGATCTGGCTTGCTGCGTGGTTTTGGGGAAACTCAGTCTGAATCAATGCATCCCTTGTAGCAAGTGCAGAGGAGGATATGCCCTTTCTCTGAGTGCACACCATGGTTAAACTTTCTCACTCCTGCTGAACCTGCTGGCTTACTTTTGGTCTGGGAGATTTTGCATTGCCTTAGCAAAATGCCGTGCAAACTGATGTGCTGTGCCCCTCGTGCCACACTCCAGCCCCTTTGCTGGTGGTCTTGGTCACTGGCATTCTGTGGGGTGTTCTGTGCTGGGTGAGAGCAGTGCACTTTGCTGACAGTTCCTGTCTGGGGCTGTGTGCTCCAAGACCCTGCCTGGCCAGTGCCAGGAATTTCTCCTGTCCAGCAGGGTCTGGCATTGATCTAACACACAGACCTTAGCAATGCTGCTTCTGAGATGTTGCCTCAACTGCTACATTTTCAGAGGTTCTTGACTAAGGAATTCTTGTCATCCATCTGCAGTGGCATTTAGAGTCATCACTGCTTTAAAATTAACAGCCTAGAGAAGACTCAGAGGGGTTCTTACCAATGAAGAGGATGGGCCTGGGCTTTTTTCAGTGATGACCAGTGATAGGACAAGGGGCAACAGGCACAAAGTAGGACACAGGAGGTTTCACTTAAACATGAGGAAAAACTTTGCTTCAAGAGTGTCAGAGCACAGGAACAGGCTGTGCACAGAAGCTGTGGAATCTCTTTCTCTGGAGATATTAAAACTTGCCTGAATGTGTTCATGTGCAGCCTGCCCTAGGTGAACCTGTCCTAGGAGGGGAGGTTGAATTGAGTTGCTGTCTACAACTACCTGAGGGGAGGTTGTGGCCAGGAGGAGGTTGCTCTCTTCTCTCAGGTGGCCAGCACCAGAACAAGAGGACACAGCCTCAGGCTGCGCCAGGGGAGATTTAGGCTTGAGGTGAGGAGGAAGTTCTTCACTGAGAGAGTCATTGGACACTGGAATGGGCTGCCCGGGGAGGTGGTGGAGTCGCCGTCCCTGGGGCAGTTCAAGGCAAGATTGGACGTGGCACTTGGTGCCGTGGTCTAGCCTTGAGCTGTGTGGTAAAGGGTTGGACTTGATGATCTGTGAGATCTCTTCCAACCCTGATGATACTGTGATACTGTGTGATACTGTGATCTCTGGAGATCCCTTCCAGCTCCTATGTTCTGTGGTTCTTTGATATGTGATGGCCAGGATTGTCTAAAAGCCATGAAAGTGGACTTCTGAACTAGCTGTTTGTGGCATGCCCTGAAGCCCTTTACAGTTCATCTTACAGGTTGTGCTCTGATTCCAGCCTCAGTACAACGTGCTGTAATGTTGAGGTGACAGGTTTGCAATGAACTGTGACGGAAGTACCACAAGATAAATAATAACTTGCATGTACACATTTTCTTCAAGGGTTGAATGTTGGAATTATTTAAAATCTTAATTGGCTTTTTTGTGTTTTGAAAATGAATCCATTTTAGAGGTTCCCTAAGTATGTGCTTTCTCTGTAGTGCGTGTAGTAATACGAGAAATGGGGTTTGTGAAAACACGCGATGAAGATGAAACAGCTAATCTCATCTGGAGCGATTCTGCTGTGCAGCAAGAAAAGATTGCTGAACTTCGGAACTACCAGGTAGAGCAGCAGTTAGCATTTCAGATACGTTTCACTAAACTGCTTTGCTCTGAAACGTTTGCTGTTGTGCCACTTTTGGTGAGTTAATGTTTGCATGGAGAGGCAAAACGCCCCACGAAACGCCATCACCAAGCAGACTGCAATAAGGTTATACTACTACGTGTTTTAAAATCCCATTCTCTTTTCCAGATTTATTTGTTCTTACAGTCTGGTTTGTAAATATTTGGGGCTATTTATTCATGCTTTGGTCTGCCACTTGGGTGTGGTGAATGATCAAAGTTTGAAGGAAGATACAAAACATCATTTATGAGGTACTTAAAAGGTACTTAGAAGCTTTTAAGTAGTAAGTTAACAAGTAGAGCATTTTCCATAATTTCTGTGAATACATATTTCCATTTTTTTTTGCCATTCTTTGTCCCTAGATAGGTTTTAATAAGCCTATGGTAAGATTATGATTATTAAGATTATGATTTTTTGTGTGTGAAATTAAATCAATGGGCATACTCAAGTTGGTGGAGGAAAAAACAACTTGCATCATCTTTAGTATTTCTAAGAATAAGTAGTATAATATACTATCTTAAATATTATTTATGTAGCACTAATTATGTTTACTTGAGCATGTAACTGAACATATTAAATGGTTGTATTATGTGTACCAGGAAAACTAAAAAGTGCCAACTAACTCCCTTTTTTTCTGCTTCATTAGAGAATCAACCATTTTCCAGGAATGGGGGAGATCTGCAGAAAGGATTTTCTGGCAAGAAACATGACTAAGTAATTTTTATTATTTTTTAAATATTAAGAAATTTCTCATCTGAATTTAATGAAGTACAATACTAAATTGTTGCTTGTAATCATTTCTTTTACTAAGAGACTATGAGAAGGCCAAGAATAATTTCCAAGTGATTAATCGCTTTGGTCTTGGATCTGCAGCACTGAAGCAGGCTACTGTATCTCTCCAGTTGACTTCAGTGGAAAATGATATGTGTTCAGTTCTTTGTCTATTCATTGCAGGCTGTTGGACAGCCTGACATTAACTGTATTATACCATAATTTATAATGCACACAGACACATATCCTGTATTGGCATAAACAGAAGATAAACTCTGACTAGTTAGTGGATGAATATAATTTGTTTAAAACAATTAATGACTATTTTTTGCGTGTATCAAATTTGAAAGATGTGAACCATCTGACTGTTTATGTGAGAAATAAGTCAGAGAGGCTTATTTGTCTAAGTATAAATTCTCCTCACTCTAGTGCAGTAACTGAGTTCTGAGGAATTATCCTTGCTGACAATCTGCGAGTAAGGTCTGTAAGAAAATGACACAAAATAATGATTCAACAGCCTGGAAATAAGGAAATGTGTAGGGATAAATGTGTGTGAATATTTTGTTTCTTCTAATCTAAGTTAGTTTAAAGAGCAGTTATTAACAGAGTTAACCTTTTATCCTCCACATTTACCTGCATTGCATTTCCTGTTACCCAAAGAGAATTTGTTTTCATATATTAATGTAATTAATGTGGTATCTCCTCTTGTTATTTCCTTTCTGATTTTTAACTACAACATATTACATGTACAACATATGCAGCTATTGTGATGCAAATATTCTGTGCATTGCAATGGTGCCTACATGTCCTATGTGTGGGCCAGAGCTTCCTTATGTCAATACAAGCTACATGAGCACTTTTCACTGCCCCTTCCAGACTTAAACTCTGAGTAAAAGCCAAGATGGCACACAGAGGCAAACGACTTCTTGGAGAAGTCTCGAAAACAGTGGAACAGCATTGGTCAGCTTGGCCAGCAGTGGCATCCCTGTGTATTGCTGCAGTTCTATGATTTTAACAAAATGAACAAAAGACTCTTGTTATAATGTACACTATTTTCAAATACAATCTGATTATACCTCTCTCATCCTACTGAATTCCTGAGTTTGAAACACAGTTTAAAGATACTCAGTGCAGAGTGCACTTATTATAGATAAGATGGGAGTAATTTAATGTCACTTAATATCAGTAGCTATGACAGGGCTTTGATCAGTCTGTTTTGTTTTTTTTTTTTCAGTACTGGCCTTACAATTAAATACTTAGTATTCATAATACATAGAAGTCATGATGATATGACCTGATGCTGCTTGTGATACAAGACAGACATACATGAAATCACAAGTCAGTTGGGATACATTCTTTGGCAGGCTCTTGTCGGTACAGCGGAGGATTTTATTCCATACAGCTGCTGTTCTGTCTTAAAACGTATTTGAACAGGATTGTGCAGAAATGCTAATTCTGTTCTCTTGTTTCTCTGCTGCATGCAGTCTTTCTATTCCTGTGACTGACTCAGAATAGCTATGGGGTTTGTACCATTGAGAGTTCACGAAACAACTACTGAGAATTGGTCGAGACTATGCTCTTTTTCTTCTACATTTTTTTATTTATACTGATCTCACCCTGCCATTTTATGCAGAATGTTTGGAACAGAGCAAAAGAACAAATCTATCAGACTCTAACAGGCAAGTATTATTGATGAGAAATTTCACTTGAGGGAGTTGCTCTTAAAGCCAGTATCCAGGCACTCTAGACTGCAGGATAATGTGGTTTTCACATGCAAAGGTTGGAAAGGAGCTGTGTAGTATGTAGCATGTTTAACACAAAGGAAGACAGTGCAGCACAGAAGGTGTAGGGACACGGGAATGGAACAAACAGAAGCAGGAATGTAATTGAGGGGTTAAAAAAAGGCAAGCATTTTTCAAGGGGAATTATCAGAAAAGGAAAAAAAAAAAGAGGTGCCAGTGTAGGGCCAGCCCAAATCTTAATTTCTGTAAATGGTCTCTTAGATCCTCTCAAATGAAGGATGTGTGGTTAAAGAATTAATATAGTAAAGTGGGAGAGAAGATGTGTTGGGTGAATAGGAAGGAGAACAGACTCATATATGAGATGAGGTTTTTTCAGCACCTTTGCTGCTTATGTTTAAAAGGTTTATGAACTGATCATGGACCATGAATTGCTCTTACTCATACTTACCTACTAACCTGCTTCTGTAATTGAAATGCCAAATGATCTTGAAACCAAGATAGCAGAGCCTGTGCTATTAGACTGACAAGTCACATGTTTAGTAACCTATGTTTTGTTCAACCTCTGGTTCTTTTGCACAGAGAGCACTCTGAAAAACAAGAACACAGCTTGACCACATCTGTGAGCTAAAATAGCACTCAGAAGAATGACATTTTGCTGTTGAATTCTCAGAACTCCTGTTAAGGACTGCAAAGGCTGAAGGATAGAGCAGCACAGTGAAAAAGTGATTACCCACGGCAGAGGATAGCAAATATGCTGGAAAATAGGGCCATTGTAGTGGAATTGGTCTTGATTCTGCAAGCTGCTTGATGATGTTCCTAAGCAGTTTCTCAACAGGGCTAAGCAGGATAAGAACAGAGCTGAATTCTGTTGTTAAAATTTCAGTGAGCACCAGTACTTGTAAACAATGCTTAAGTACTCTGCTTCATGTTATCGTTTGTGGTCTACCCAATTATGCATAAGATAGAAAAAGGCATATAGAACTGATGTACTTGCAGTCACAAAATAATATTAATGTATGTAGAATACCATGAATCCATATTCATTCAATGAGGAGTATATGTATTAAAGCTTGGAAGTTAAATGGCTGGTCTCTACTGCGTAACACATTAGGATGCCACAGAACAAGGGGACATAGTTTCAAGTTGTGCCAGGGGAGGTCTAGGCTGGATATTAGGAGGAAGTTCTTCACGAAGAGACTGATTTGCCATTGGAATGGGCTTCCCAGGGAGGTGGTGGAGTTGCCGTCTCTGGAGGTGTTAAAGAAAAGCCTGGATGAGGCACTTAGTGCCATGCTCTGGTTGATTGGTTAGGGCTGGGTGCTAGGTTGGACTGAATGATCTTGGAGATCTTTTCCAACCTGGTTGATTGTATGATAAATAATTTAGAGGGGAATGGAAGCTAACAGAAAAATTGCTTTTTGCCTAAAAATACGAGAATTTCTGCCTAGATAAGCTATTCAGTTAGCAGATGGAGAATAGGTTAAAAATATGCATGAATCATGTTATGTAATACCTATTTATGTTTGTTAAACCTTTTTTTTTCCTGATTATTTGGTGGCATTCATCAAACCAGATTTGTGAAAATAATAGTTACAATGAAGCTACAGAAGTACTGAATCTCATGCAGTACTTCAGGACTACTATAGCTGTTGTGATTTCTGCAGAGTGTTTGTTGGGCAGCTTGCTGAACAATTTGGTGACAGTGCATCTATTATACCAATAGGGCTTGGCTATGTTCCTGGCTTTACAGATGTGGCTGGCAGCTCTGTTTATTCCACTAATATTTGAGCCACTTAAAGAAAAAGTGTCTTATGTTGCATAAGGAATATTTTGTATTCTAATAATAGAAATGAAAAATTGAAATTACATTTTCTCTTTTCTATGTGAGTTATCCTGATTATATCAGTTTTCATTACAAAAAGGAATATACTGAAATCTGTAACTAATATCAAAGCATTAAAATTCACCATAGTGACATAAAAAAAAAATCATAGTAGGGGAACTTCCTGTGTCAGTTAACTTCTTTTAAAATATCCAGCCACTTTCTGTTAGTCTGTGGATGTTTGTATTTTAGGTCTACTTTTGAGTTACTCAAACTCATTTCATATGAGGTTATGAAATTTCAGGTATTCAGAGTACAAGCTAGCTGCACTGCTTTTTAAGTCATCAAAACCTAAATGTATTCTCCTGGGAGCTGTGGTATACTAGTGTGCATAATACCACCAAAATTCAGTTTCAGAGTTGTTCCTTACAGTGTGTTAAACTTCTTTTGGTTTAGTTTTGCTGCTTTTCCCTCTTTGTCTTGCTTTGTGTTTCTTTGCTTTCTTTTGACTTAATAAGGTAAACTTAATCGCAACATGGCTGGTATCAAACATAAATCCAAGCTTGTGTGTTTTGCCTTATACCAGAGGTGCATGAACTGTTCCTTGGCCTGTGACAAAATATACTTACTACAATCGAAATCTGAAATTCCTTCAAGAGACTAGAAACAAACAAACAAAAAAACTTCTTAAATTATTTTCTTTTTAAATTCAGTCCTTGTTGTTATGACTTTTTGCACCCATGAAGAAACTCAGAATATCTCAGGTCATCCTTTATGAGTGTGTCAGACCCCATACATCTTCAAATTTATGCCTATATGAAAATAAAAAATGGTTGCCAAATATCCCCACCCTTCCAGTCAGGTTAAAAACAGGAAAAGGAATCCAAGAGTCTGTTAAGTAGAGAAAGATCTGTAATCATATTGTTTATTGTAAGTTTAATATTTCTAAGGATGGGAATAGCATTAAATCATAAAAGCAACAAAAACTGTAAGAGGAGCAATATGGATACCAAAAACTGAAATGAATGTCAGTAATATATTAAGCAAACATGATAAGCAACAATGCACAAGGTAGTATTTTTTTTCCTTAAAGTGTGCATATTAATATGTTGTAGAGCTCTTAAAGGTGGTGGAGTCACCATCCCTGGAGGTGTTAAAGACTGGATGAGGCACTTAGTGCCATGGTCTAGTTGATTGGACAGGGCTGGGGGATAGGTTGGACTGGATGATCTTGGAGGACTCTTCCAAACTGGTCGATTTTATGATTAACTATTCTTAAACAACTGCTGAAGTTTCCTTTTGTACTACAACATTTTGCTAAAAAAAATTCCTTGTCAGATTACTGTAAACGCTTTTTAATCCTGAGAACTGAAACATCAAAGTAGATGAAAGATTTTAACTCAGTGACACTTTTTGTTTTGCAGAATGATCAAGAGTCAGCCTCAGGAGTATAGTTTTATTCCTCGAACGTGGATCTTCCCTGCAGAATACACACAGTTTCAGAACTACGTGAAAGAACTGAAGAAGAAGCGCAGACAGAAGACTTTCATAGTCAAACCAGCTAACGGTGCAATGGGGCATGGGTAAGTTGCGCATTAACCTCAGGTGAAATCCAGTGCTGTTTACAACATCAGCAGAAGGTATGCAGTAGTAGGAAGATTGTATTCTCTCAATAAGCAGAAACAGCTAAAATATAAAGCTAAATTGAAGTGACATTTTAATGTTGCTCTGTATGTAGGATAATTACAGAATGAATTTTCTGAAGAAGCTCAAGTAATCCTTAAGATCAAACTTATGTTCATTGTGGATTTATCTTTAAAAAAAGATATTTTTAACCTGTTGTGCTTAGGTTTAGGTGATGAGATTGTATTGGGCACAAATGGTGGGATTATATGGCTGGGGGCTGCTGGTGTGTTGTCTTTAATAGAGTGTTAGGAACTTCTACAGCTCTGAAACCAGCCCAACCACCTCATTGCATGCCAGAACTACAGCTAGTGAGAGAAGCACAAACATATATGAATGACAGCCATGAGGTGCAGGAGAAACAGAGGAGAGGCTGTTTGGTATGTAGCTGGAGGTGCACTCTTTGAAGTAGGGAGCACCCAGCCTGCAGGAGGGACACCCATGAAGAGACTGTGACCTGCAGTTGAGATGAAACAGTTTTACTTGTGACACAGCTGCACGGTGGAAAAAAAAGGAGATAACTATTGCAATTTAATTCTTAACTCTGTTCTTAGTTTTAGAGGTTTTGGTTTTAGCTTTTATTGCTTTTAATATACATGCATGGATTATACAGTATACACTTCCCTGGAAGTGTTGAAAAGAGACTGACTGTGGCACTTGGTGTCATGGTGTAGTTGATTAGATGATGTGAGCTTGATGATCTGCAAGGTCTTTTCCAACCTGATTAATTCTGTGATTCTGTATAGTAGGGCTTATAGTTATTACAAATACATCAGAATTAATGTAAAAATAAAACCCCCAAACTTTTAATTTCCTTATGTCTCAGTTTTCTTGCTGATGGTGAAAATAAGCTGAAGGGAAATATAGCATCATAATTTAGAGAAATTCCTGGAAAGTACTTCAGTGTATTAGCAGTATTCAGCACCAGAAGACTGAAATATGTCATAAACAATAGAGTGTAAGCTGGGGGCAAAAGTTAATAAGAGTAAGAGTTAATAATTGTATACTAAATATCTGTGTAGTTAGGGACTGACCACTTGTCTGTATGTAAACCAGTTTTCTTTCTGATGTGGGCAAGCTGGAATACAGAAATAAGGAGATTAATCTATGATATACTTAGTGGTACTGCTCAGTGTCCTGCTCTGCAAACATCATCATTAAGTCACTTTAGGACTGAAAGTTCTTTGCAGCCTGTACCTTGGGCAGCAGTTTTGACAAAGACCAAAAGCCTATTTTTAGAGCTGCAGGAGGAATAATGACAGAAGCTGAAGGCTGCACATTCTGCCAAACAATTTCTAAGTGTAGTGGGAACTCATTATTACAAATTGTTGAATCAAAGGAAGCAGAAAGTTATTTTGAAATGGCTCATTGCCTTCTTTCATCCAGCGAAGCGCAGTAAAGGACAGGAAACTCAAAGCCACATAAGTGAATGGAACTTTTTGTCAACACTACAAATCACTTCTGTAAGTCTTTTTCTCCAGGTGGACTTCAGCCCAACTACCTTGCTGGGTGACTGTGACCATCTGTTTTGAAGAGTAATGTCCATGTTTTTAAAACAAACTTTTGTTCTTACCAGGATCTCTTTAATAAGAAATGGAGAAAAGTTACAAGCTCAGGATCACTTGATTGTTCAGGAGTATCTTGACAAACCATTTCTTATGGAAGGCTACAAGTTTGATTTACGTGTCTATATTCTTGTAACCTCCTGTGATCCATTAAAAGTATTTTTATATCATGATGGACTCGTAAGAATGGGCACAGAAAAGTATCATCCCCCCAGCGACTCAAATTTGGTGAGTTGGAGTTCATTCCAGTTTATGGATGTAGACTTTTACCTGTGTAATGTTTGGAGGAGGTAAAATAAAAGAGGTTGTGATAAGAGATTTAATTTTATATTCATCTACTGGAACTTTTGCATTGTCATTGAAGAGGAAAAATAAAAAGGAAAGATAATTAACTCATGCTTTTCTATCAATGTCAAAAATGTAGCCATATTACTGCTAATGTATAAGAATCTAAGTTTTCATGTATGTATGCCAAAGACTTCAAATATTTCATAAGAGAAAGATGATGTTGTCCATATTTGATATTCTACTTGGAAAAAAGGAAGTAAAGAAAATCAAGAATGGTTACACTGCTTTTATATTTATCTGAGATTCAGTATTGGGTGGGGCAGGAGATTAGGTCTCCTGGTCAAAATCCTTAAAGTTTAGAGCTTCTGTTGAGAGCCATTGTGTTGGGAACCTATGCAGAAAACAGAAGCTGTGATATCTAAGACCACTAGTTGATAGGATAGGACTGGGTGATAGGTTGGACTGGATGAGCTTGGGCGTCTCTTCCAACCTGGTTGATTCTATGATTCTATGAATGTGAGGTGAAACTGGTGCTGGTGCTGTTTTCAGAACTGCTCCAGCAGGGGAAGGAGTATGAACTTAAAAATTTTAGGGTGCTACAGGCAGAGTTGCCTATAAACTTGTAGAGAACCAAGAAATGGTAAAGGACATGCTGAAGTTTTGGGACACTTTAATCCTCCTGTTCAATGTATAGCATCTTACCCTTTTGAGAGGTGTAAACCTGTTCTGGCACAGAATAGAAGGTGTAAATGTCTGGTACAAAAAAAGATCTGAAGCACTGGGAGGCATTATTAGGCTGAGTTTCTTATGCCTCACTCTGTCTCATTGCTGCCGTGTCTTTCTTTTTTCATACTATATACTTTACAAGCTGAAACTGTGCAGTAGACAACAGATGGAGAGCCTTTTTCCCCACTTGTCGCTTGCAATTGTGACTGCTTTAAGTGCAGCTCTGAATAATCCAAGCGTAATTTGGAGTCCAGTACAAATAGTATATTTGGAAGAGTTCCAATATTATATTTGGAATAGTTTGGTTTTAATTAAAAAAAATGTTTAACCTTGCCATTAGGAGCACTGGAAGTATGCTCTGAGAGAATAAACAGAACAGGCAGGTGTTCCTGTGTTCAAAACTGCTCATGTTGAAGTTTGCCTATTGCATGAGATAACCTGGCTTACCATTAATGACATTGTTCTTTGGCTTGCATTGTTGCATAGTGACATAGTTCTAGGTAACTGCACTAAAGATTAGTTCAGATGTTTAACAATGTACTATTCATTATTTTTTGCCACTGAAGAAATAATTGCTTTTGTCTGCAATAATTTGAATTTCATGGAAAGATGACAGGGTCACTCAAAACCGGTAGGTTTCAGAATGATTCTCAGAGCAGCAATTGGAAGCCATGGGGAAAATTCATTATTTGTAGTGTTAATACTTGTATTGTTAGCCTGCACTTAAATGGATTGTTGTTTTAAATTAGGGTAAATTTTTTATCCATGAGTAAGTGCAGTGAGATAATTGACAGAAGAAGGCTTGTGTTATTTATTGACTGTCTTATTAAAAAGAAATTAGAACAGAAGGCTTATGGTCAGAATATCAACTACACTCAAATAAGAAATCAAACATGACAGAACTGTCACTGTGTTGAGGACAGTCATTAATATCTGTACAGTTGATATCTGTACTAGGAGATCATGTAAACATAAATCATGATTTATAAGTTGGCACTAGACAGGTTTGGTTTTGTTTAATGTGAATCTATTGCTGGTGACATTTTGCTTCATAAAGGAACTATAGTACTCGTTTATGTAATGTATAGCTTGGAATTTGATTTATCCCTTTGATGTGTGGCAACCAGCCAGACAAAAATGAGCAGTTTTGGCAGATATCAACGTGGCAGATGAGTTTATATGTAAAAGATATTTTAAAGTATCTCTGTAGTGAGAACGATTCTCATAAATAATTACAGTGAAAACTGAAATGTGGGATTGTCTATGAAGCAGATGCCAGTGTTTTTTAGCACTTTTAAAGTAGTGCTTCAAAATACCATCTTTGTTGCTTGCTTCTTGTGGAATGTAACAGTAACCATTCTGTAAGTTTTGATCACTTTTCTTCACATTTTTAGGTAGGTAGTTACATACAGACCTGTAAAAATGGCAGATATGTTATACTGCTCAACTAGATAAGAGCAACTAGTTTGGATGTGAGCACAGGTTCTTTGTAAGAAGGCTATAACATCAGTAGATGAAATCTCTTAAGACTCAGAAACACTAAATCAGCACATTGTGGGCTTGCAAATATGAATTGCTTGTCTATGTCATTCTCATTTTGACATTTTTGCCTTTTAATGATTTTGAATTGACCATTCTAGAGTTGTATTGGAGAGGTTTTTTTATGTCTTTTCTTGGTTTGTTTTTTTGTTTGTTTGTTTTTTAGAGTCAATTGTATATGCATCTGACGAACTACTCTGTCAATAAACATAATGAACACTTCGAACGGGATGAAACAGAAGACAAAGGAAGTAAACGCTCCATAAAATGGTTTACTGAGTTTCTAGAAACAAATAATCTTGATGTCTCCAAATTCTGGAGTGATATTTCAGTAAGATAAAAACTAACATGCTTTTCTTTATTTGATCCTGGTGGTCCTTTCCAACAGTAGCAATTCATAGTGATTAGATGTTGTGCTGAGGGATTTGGTTTAGCTAAGGACTTGTCAGTATGAAACTGATGATTTGACTCGATGATCTTGAAGGTCTTTTCCAGGAACAATGAAATCAAAATTTGGTCCCTTCCTGCTCATTTATATCAGCATTTGTTCCATATTCAGCTATTGTGTAGTGATTTCCATTAAATAAAATGAAAACCACATCCAGAAGAAATGTTATCTTTTTTTTTCCACAGAAATTCTGTGATTCTGAAAATTAATTGCTTCTGCCATCCTCTTTACTGGAATTCAAATAAATTCTGAGACTCAGTTAATCCAAATTCTCAGCAATGCATGACATAAAGGGCATCCTACCAATGATGATTATGTTTTCCAAAATAAATTCATAATCTAATTATAAATTTAATGTTAACCTTTTTCTGAGGGACAAAAGCCCTTTCAAACAATTATTCATGTAAGTAATATGATGAAAAGGAACCATCCCATTGAAATTCTTGGAGGCTTTTTAGTGTATAAAGTGAATTTTATATGTAAAGCTTTACAAAACTGTAGTCGGCTTTGCATATATCTGTGGCCTTGCACCTGTTCCACTCAAGTCAGCAGTTGTTACAGTCATCTTTAGGTGAGGAACAGGCCTGCCGTTGTTAGAGCTTAGGCACCAATTTTATGTATGATTCTATT
Source organism: Pogoniulus pusillus (assembly GCF_015220805.1). Taxonomy (NCBI): domain Eukaryota; kingdom Metazoa; phylum Chordata; class Aves; order Piciformes; family Lybiidae; genus Pogoniulus; species Pogoniulus pusillus. Next base: position 30,163,091 of record NC_087271.1, on the reverse strand, counting down.
TATTGCAAATAATACTGTATAATGAAATGGATGAAGACTGCAGTATACTGTAGGATTTGAGTTATTACGTATCTAAAAGTGTGTATGTACTATGGAAAGCATAAAGAGCTACATAAAAACAAGTACATCTGTTACTCCGTAGGAGTAGCTTGTTTATTGCACATCATTTATTTGCTATATATTTTCAGTAGATGCTTTAATGAAATTTAAAAGATTAAAATATGAAGCATGTGAGTTCACTCCTTATTGTTTTCTTCTCTCCTGATGAATTTTTCTGAAAAAAATCCCTACAGGAGTTAGTAGTGAAGACTCTCATAGTTGCAGAGCCACATGTTCTTCATGCTTATCGCATGTGCAGGCCAGGCCAAGCACCAGGAAGTGACAGTGTCTGCTTTGAAGTCCTGGGATTTGATATTCTGCTGGACAGAAAACTAAAACCATGGCTCCTAGAGGTAAACCTCTTTGAACAACTGTAAATTTTTAAGAATAAAGTTAATTAAGCCGCAGCTGAACCCCTGTCTGTGTAAAAACTACCCAAAAAAATCTGTGCATTGCAGAGGTGCTGTTGTTGCCTCCATAGATGGTTCTTTTTCAGCAGCATCCATATTGAAGTACTGCCTTGCAATGATTTTTGGAGACTCAGCTAAAGGTAATTGTTTTCCTGGAGGAGTGTTGCTTTTCTGGTGTTTCTGAAAGTTTTAATAGAAATGAGGTTTAAATCTGGTTATTAGTGTAGCAGCCTTGGGTACTACATAGATTGCCTTCATGGATATGGCAACTTTTGGTGAATGCGTGGTCTTAATTTTCTGTGTGGGGGTGTGTTATTTATTTATTATTTTTGGCATATGTGTTCTTTTCCCCTCCTGTGGCTTTCAAAAGCACCCACATAATTGGAGGAAACTAATTCACTATACTGTCAGTATATTAGACCAGTGTGCTGTCAAACAGTTGACAGTAGATGGACTGGAAGAAATGCTTCTCCTTTTCTACTTTAGCGGTACAGTTAAGCTGAAGTGGTGCTTGCATACATTTGCAACCAGGAATGTTTGGGTCTTTCTATTATCATAGACTCAACCAGGGTGGAAGAGACCTCCAAGTCATCCAGTCCAACCTGCCCCCCAGCCCCCACCCAGTCAACTAGATCATGGCACTAATTGCCTCATCTGGGCTTTTCTTCAACACCTCCAGGGATGGTGACTCCACCACCTCCTTGGGCAGCCCATTCCAATGCCAATCACTCTCTCTGCGAAGAACTTCCTCCTAACATCCAGCCTATACTTCCCCTGGCACAACTTGAGACTATGTCCCCTTGTTCTATTGCTGGTTGCCTGACAGAAGAAACCAACCCCCACCTGGCTACAGCCTCCCTTCAGGTAGTTGTAGACAGCAATGAGGTCACCTCTGAGCCTCCTCTTCTCCAGGCTAAACACCCCCAGCTCCCTCAGCCTCTCCTCATAGGGTTTGTGTTCCAGGCCTCTCACCAGCTTTGTCACCCTTCTCTGGACAACTTCCAGCACCTCAGCATCTCTCTTGAATTGAGCCCAGAACTGGACACGGTACTCAAGTATTATGTCTCTCTAATGACACTGTTAACATATAGATGAAGTTACCTGATCTTTCTTTGTTTCGGATTGTCTTATATTATTATGTTAACTTCTTGGGAGGCTCTACAGCTGGAGTGAAAAAGGAAGATTATGAAAAATCTGTTAATTAACAATAATTCATGAATATGATTCAGCTACTTATAAGCAAAATATACACAACCAATTTACTGAATTATAACCTTGTTCTCAGGCTGTTAATACTATTGACAGTTGTTCTGTTGTACTTATTTCAGGGATTCAGTATAGTTGTAATTAGAAAAATAAAATCCCTTCACTGTTGCTGTGCTGACATTAAGCATATTTGGAGGCTTTGATGTGCTAGCCAGTAGCAGCACATGACATAAACTTAGTCTGTATTACACTGACATCAGTTTTTTCTTGAGCAAAGCCTACTATCCCTTTGGTTTAACTATACAATTGCAGATTATCTTCTATAGGTTACCTGTACTTTGCATGTAACTGTATGTGGTTTACAGGCTGAAGTTGGTCTGTGTGTACATTTCATCCAGCCTTGTAGCAATGACAGACACCTCTTCTTTGAGAGATGGTGAGGCAACCTGTGTAGTGAATGTGTTTTGAAGGGCACCTCTCTACCTCTGTGGATGTTTCCATTCAGTATAGAGATTTTAGGGATTTGATGAATTTCTGACAGTAGGTCTCAAAGGAGAATCAGTTGATCCCATAATATCTCTTGAAGCAGTAAAGGCTTCTCTGATATTTTGAGTTGCTGGAGAAAAATTCAGGACTTGGAGGTGTGTACCAGGTGGCTTGTTTGTTTTTTTAAATATGAAGTCTAATATTTCCTTTTCTGCTTTTTGTGATATAGGCATCCTTCAGCCTAATTTGTCAGACATTAAGCTGAACTAGCAGAAATTTCAGCCTTTGAAACTTAGTGATTCATAGTAATTCACTTTGTGTCTCATCCACTTGTTTTTACTGTGCTTGTTTGTGCTTTTTTTAGTGCTGTCAGTAAAAAGAGACAGTATGTAAATGTCTGCACAATGTATGTATACTGTAGGTAGTGTATTAAAGATCAAATATGCAGTGTGCATATATAGAGTATAAATACAGTGTGTGTATATATATGTACCCAGTGCATATATGTGTATATATGTACAGTATATATGTAGAGCTGCAGATAATTGATTTTTGGTTGTTTTCTAAATCAATTCTGGCTTCATCCCCAGTTTTCTGCTCTTAAACTCTTTCCACTATTTCCCTCTTGCTAAAACCCCCTTAGGGAATCAAGTCATTCTTTCTAACAGTGGTAACAAGTACTAATCACAAGGCCCTGAATGTTCCTAGTGTTGTGGGAGAGTTGCCAAAATAGGATTAGGATGGCAGGATTCTAGTTTCATGTTTCCTTAACTCGTGTAGCCTTTCTGTTACAAAGATAGCTTAATAAACTATTATAGGAAATAAATTGGGCAACATTATAATGACTCTGCTTTCCTGAGATGACTTCTGTTCCTATTGCCTTAATGTGCTGTAGCTCTCCGGCTCCTTGATGCTACTGAACTTCCGGAACCTTCTATCGAAGTGAGGGCTATAGGAAATGCACGATTGCCATCTTGTGGCCCTAAATGTTTCTTTCTGGCAAGCCACTGTGCAGCCCGAGCAGCCTTCATCCTTTCTGAGCAGCAACAACTACCTAGATCTCGCTTTGGTTCCCAAGCAATCAATTTTTATCCTTTTTGACCAAAATTTCTGTTTTCAAGCTAATTATTTTATGTGAATAAGAAAATCACGCAGTTGAAGTTCTTTGATGGGCAGCAGCCTTGTTCAGTGTTATTGAATCCAGCTGGAATCACAAAATTGCCGTCTGTGGAGGAAAAGGTCATGTTTTAATAACTGCCTGAAGTGCAGGGTGCCCAGCTTCTGTGGTGATTTATGTGGCTGAGAGAAAATCACTTTATATACACATACACAGATTGATTATTTAGTGTAACTAAACTAGCAAAACTGAGCAAAAATGTTGTTGTCAGCCCAGTTAAAATGACTGTGGACATCTTAGGCCAAAGTATCCAGTTATTACTAATTGCTATTAATAAAATAGTTAAAGCTCTTGTGCAGGTATGTACTATTTTTTTCTTGTGTTATGCCTATCCTGTCTGTGCTCTTTGAGATCCAAACGCCAACAAGGAGCAGGAGAGGTCTCCATTGAAGAAAGATGGGTAGGTGGTTATAGCAAGGTCTCATTGTCTTGTGTTCTTCACCAGGAAGAACACACTGTTGATTCACAGTATTCACAGTATCACCAAGGTTGGAAGAGACCTCACAGATCATCAAGTCCAACCCTTTACCACAGAGCTCAAGGCTAGACCATGGCACCAAGTGCCACGTCCAATCCTGCCTTGAACTGCCCCAGGGACGGCGACTCCACCACCTCCCCGGGCAGCCCATTCCAGTGCCCAATGACTCTCTCAGTGAAGAACTTTCTCCTCACCTCCAGCCTAAATTTCCCCTGGCGCAGCCTGAGGCTGTGTCCTCTCGTTCTGGCGCTGGCCACCTGAGAGAAGAGAGCAACCTCCCCCTGGCCACAGCCACCCTTCAGGTAGTTGTAGACAGCAGTAAGGTCACCCCTGAGCCTCCTCTTCTCCAGGCTAAACAATCCCAGCTCCCTCAGCCTCTCCTCGTAGGGCTGTGCTCAAGGCCTCTCACCAGCCTCGTCGCCCTTCTCTGGACATGCTCAAGCATCTCAATGTCCCTCCTAAACTGGGTGGCCCAGAACTGAACACAGTACTCAAGGTGTGGTCTAACCAGTGTTGCTCTTAGCTTTACTTAGAATTATTTTTATTTGTTGCCACTGTTGTCTTTCTGGCTCTTTATTGTCTGGCCAGCAGTTTTGTGTTGTCTCCAGGTTTTACTTTAGCTTAAGCTTCCTTACATTTTCTTGTGCTGTCTGGTTCACAAGGTAGCATTCCTGTAGTGAACACTACTTGGCCATTGTGATTGATGTTTATCTTTGAGTTTCTGGATTTTCAAGGCCTTCATTATCATCATTGACTTTACTTTTGTGGCCCCTCATACAATTCTGTTTGTGTCAACAATCTTCAAGATGTGCCTTCCTGATTAAATTACTCATGTTAGAGTAACACAACCTAGTTGTGTATATCCAAGCTCTTGGGTCACTGAACTCTAAATAATCTCTCAGCCCACAGGTACATATGCTTTGGTAACCAGTTAATCACCTGTTGTGACTGCATCACTGGTACTTCATCATGATTGCTACACTACTGTGAAGGTTAAAAATTGGTGATTAGGGTGAATTTCCTGACTGTAATCAAAGATTTGTTCAGTGATAGCCACTAGCAGCAATCTGTGCAATAAGGTATTTATTAATTTCCCACAGGCATATAAATTTCTTTTGCTTTTTGAATGCTGTTGTTATCAATCTCAGTAACTTCATTAAGTAATAAAGACTGAGATTGTTTTCAAAACATTCATGCTGTCCTACAGATTGAACTGAGATTAAATCCCTGTTATTGAGAGGATATAGTATTTGATGAAATTGGTTTTAGGTATGTTGAGTCATTCATGTAATCACTCTTTATATTTCAAAGCTCTTTTCTGTAGGTATGTGTGACAGATAGTGGAAATTTTCTTTTTCCACTCTATACTAATAGCCAGCAGCAGTGGGAGGTGAGAATGTGTTCTATAACTGTTTTGGTAAAGAGCTGAAATACCAAGCTGAAATTTATCCCATGACTTGTGAAGAATTAAATAGTGTACCTTACAAATTGTCAGGGTTTAATTATTGTAAAATCAGAATCTTTTGCAAATGTAACTGTGGTTAGAAGCCTTCACAGGAGCTACTGCAATTCATGCTTCTTAATTTCAACATCATAGATAGGAAGTCCTCTATGACAAGTATGTAATTATAAAATACACTGAGCTACACAATTGCTGTGAAATTTTAATTATGAAGCCAAAGTTAAAGATTTCAGTTGAAGGATTTGGAAAGTTACATGGACAGTTCAACTTTTTAGCTATTGAAAATACTCAGAAACTAAAGAATCTAAAATATTATCACAATTACAGCAGATATTTGGAATATAAGAGTGTGAAGATATAAAAATAATCGAAGTGAGAAACATTATGTCTAGGGGTCTTTATAGATGAATACTGCATTTGTTTATAAAGCAGGTTTTTTTCTTTTCTGTGCATTGCTGTGTACAACAGATTAAGAAATGTGAAGTTTTGAAGATAGTTTGTCCAAAGAAGCCTAATAACAATAGGTTGAACTGGGTGATTCTGTGATTCTATGCTAATACGTGACACTGCCAGAACTCCAGAGTTTATGATATAAAATCTGTCACGACCAGATTCAACTAGTTAGCTGCTAGTTTGAGAGCAGTGCTGATCATGGAAGATACTCAGCTAGATCAAGCATGTGTTATTTTAGTCAGTGAGTTCCCAGATAGTCTGTAGTAGGGAGACACTGTTAAGGCAGAAGGCATTAGTTACCTCTGAGAAGAACTGAGTGGAGCACTAAATATGCATTGTGTGGTGAGACTGTAAAATGCCATGGTCGCCAATTTAGTTGTGCTTTTTGCAGAGATACTGTGTCTTTGCTCTGGAGATCAGAGGGTTTTTTTTTTGTCTGGCACTGAAAAGGATTTTTCTGTTGAAAATATTATTTCTGGATTAAACCCTTTGTGACTTAATGGTGATGTCTTGCAGGTTGTTCTCAAAAGTATGGGTGATTTTGCACATCAGTGCCATATGCAGTGGGTTCAGGTTATGAAGCTTTGGATAGTAGTCCTGAATACATTCCCTGTTTTTATACTTCCCATAACTCCCATCTGCCCTTTTTGATAAGTAAACTTTTTAGCTGATGTTTAAGGTCATCTGCCTCTTGGAGTTTCCATTATGTGAAGGGAGATGGCATGGAACAGTTGAATTTAATTAAAGAGAAAAGTTTTTTAGTGAAGTATAAACATAATATGGAATAGCTAACGAACTTTAAGTTCACACCTACTTTCTATGTATTGATTTTCTGATTGCCTACTTGCTTGCATTTTGTTTGGATCTGCCTTTACTGCTACCTGAAATGTTTTGTACCAAGCCTAGTTTGCAGTAGCTATCCAGAACTGCATGACTGGATGCAGAACTGGATGACTATTTTTGCTGCCCCTCTAGTTACTCTTCAAAACTGAGATCACAAGGGTTATTGGGATTTCAGACATTAGTTACAAATGGTATGTAAAAAAATTGAGGAAGCAGGTGATACCTGCAACAGAACAAGAGAGACAGTGTCAAGCTGTGCTGGGGGAGGTATAGGCTGGATGTTAGGAGGAAGTTCTTTCCAGAGAGAGTGATTTGCTATTGGAATAGGCTGCCCAGGGAGGTGGTGGAGTCGCTGTCCCTGGAGGTGTTCAAGAAAAACCTGGATGAGGCACTTAGTGCCATGGTCTAGTTGATTGGTTAGGGCTGGGTGCTAGGTTGGACTGGATGATCTTGGAGGTCTCTTCCAACCTGGTTGATTCTATGATTCTAAGAATGTGTCTGTGCATCTCTAGGAATTCAGTACTGGACCAACATAGCATTTCACATATTCCAAGTAAGTCCTTGTGTCTAACTAAAGTCTCACTGGATTTAAGGATTCCATATACACAAAACATTAGAAGTTAATTTATTAGAAGTTTAAATACATTTTAATGTATGCAAAAGCATTATTTCAAAGTAGTTAATTGTCACTTGTTCATAAGCACTTAGAAAATTCATTACATGGTGCAGAATAGGATTTTGTTCATTACCTAATATATTTTTCTCTATAAGGACATAGAGCTTGATTTTTATATCTCTGTTACCAGTTCAGTGAGCTTTTTGTCCATATTGGTCGTCCATGCATATGTTTATAAGAATACATAAATCCATCCTTGATGAGGCAATGTATCTCAAAATCAAAATGCTTCCAACTTAACTTCAGTTATCAGCTACATTGCATTGATGCAGCTGTAGTTAGAGTGTTTTGTTTTATTTAAACTTCGTGTTGAAAATGCGCTGCAGTGCTTCGATTGTCTTCTCAGCTGCCAGTATTCTCTAATGAAATGCTGGAGAATCAGATTTTAATCCTTGTATTCTTTTCTCAGACTGTTTGTGTGTTTCTTTAGCTGAAAGTGGAACATTGACAGTTAAAAAAATAAACACAAAAAACAAAAGGGAAAAAAAAAAGAAAAACTATGTCAACAGAGGTTTGCCCTATCACTGTATGTATAGATAAAAATTAGCCTTTTTGATGCGGTAGGAGATTAACAGGTCAGTCTAAGGATGTTGAGCAATTAATATTTGCATGCAAATCTTCAAACAGAAAATTATGTCTACACTTTTTCCACTGTTTCTGTTGATTTTTTGGTGTTTTTTCTTGTAACATCTGATCTCATTGCTCACTTCTCCTGCTTGTCTTCAAAACCAGCAAGCAAGCTGGTGGCTTGCCAGCTGTAATAACTTTATCCCACAATTGACTGTCCCTTAGCTGCCAAGGTGAGATTCCTGCCTCTCATTAGCAGCCATTGCTCATCTGTAAATTTTTATACCTGCCTGAAAGGTGTTCCTGGAAATGTTGACACATCTACTTCATTGTCCTTCCTCAAAGCTTTCTGAAAACTGAAGTTCCTCTGCAGGAACTCTGAAGCTTGGCAGTGATTGTATCATGGTTGGTTGCAATTCCTGGCTGTTAAGTGTTTGATTTAGTCTCACTGATTGCCAGTTGCATTTCCCTTGCTCCTCTATATTTGTGGTAACATTTTTAATCTCCTATCTTGTATTAGGCTTACAAGCTTTTTGTTACTGAAATTATTAATTATTTTATGTTTTCACACTATGCATCAATGTAATAGCTTAGATCTTCAGCTGTTGCTGTAAAATATATCTAAATGGCTATGAGAAGGCCTTGAATTGGAGCATGTTTGTTTCCTTACTCTTTAGAGAAGTATTTAAAGTTTATTTCAGGCTGGGAACTAGGAAAGAATTTTAACTCCTCCTGTTCTGGACTACTGTAGTATGGCATACAGTCTTTTATAATGTGTCTGACAGTACTTTGCATGGTGAATTTTCTGGTTGCATCAACCAAGAATAGATTAGACTGGATTCACAGTGCCAATACTTCATGGCATGCATTTGAAGGTACATCTCCTGGCTCCCAGTGGTATTCAGTGCTCTGTTTTTTAAAACAAACAAACAAATGAAAACAAGCTTCTAAACAGGTTTTCACTTAATCACTGTTAGAGTTGGGAAAAATAGTTTCTGCAAATCCTGTTATATTAGATGTGTATTCCCAGGAACCATACCTGAATCTTTTGTATGTCTCTTTTTTTTTCCCCAGATTAATCGTGCCCCAAGTTTTGGAACTGATCAAAAAATAGACTATGATGTAAAAAAAGGTGTTCTGCTAAATGCATTAAAGCTTCTCAACATACGGTAAACTTCTGTCCTCTTGCCTTCAGCCTGACTCTGGTTTTTAATTTATTTCATTTATTTTTTAAAATTCAAACTGGACTGGGACAAAATGGAGACTTTTTTTCCCATCTTCTTATTTCCCCAAATGTAAATAATTCCCTTTCTGTCAGTTTTGCTACTGAAGTTAACCTAAAGTTATTTTTTCTTCCTGCTTGTGTGCATGCAAAAAATAAGTGGTGATGGTAATTTTCATAATTCTTTTTTTAAATGATTTTTCTAAGAGGTCTGAAAGTGGGGATATGAGTGCAGTCATAGGAATGTGCTTTGGTGATAGTTTCACATACAGTCAGAAGCCATACAGGAAAACTTTGTAGTTGGAATATGTTGGAAATAACCTGCACTTCAGGAAAATAAATACCAATATGTTTGTACATCAGTTTGTAGTATGGAATAATTTTGGTACACCTTAAGGAGTGACAATATTATAGTGATAAAAGTTAGTAATTTTGAAGAAATCTGAATGAGTGTTTCAATTATGATTCTGTATCAGTAAGTGCACATGATTGGAAGATACAGATGATATGCTTGAGATGAAAGTGCACTGGACTGACATATCCTAATATTTTCTGTGTTTCAGGACAAGTGATAAAAGGAGAAATTTAGCTCAACAGAAGGCTGAGGCTCAAAAAAGATTATATGGTCAAGGTTCAATGAAAAAACTGTTGCCAGGTTCCTCAGAGTGGGAGAAGCAGCGCCACACGCTGGAAAGGAGAAAGGAAGAACTGGTAGGAAGGGAAATAATGTGCTGTTTGTTGCCCATGGCTTGTGCTCTCTGTGCTTTAATTGTCTTGTTTTGATTTGTAGAAGGAAAGACTTGCACAAGTACGTAAACAGATCTCCAAAGAGGAGCATGAAAATAGACACATGGGGAACTACAGGTAATTATTTTTGACTGTATTAGTAGGAAGTATTCATGCTAGATGATAATTTTTGGCCCCAAATGTGTAAGCATTTGTAGAAAATATACACATGTGCAGCAGCTAATAAAGAAGTTTTACAGATCATTCTTTTTTTAATTCCAAGGTTTTACACACACTTAGGGATTTACATGACATAAGTCACTTTAGTGTTTGTGCAAGACATTTGCTTGAAAGACATGATGGTTCACATTTAGTGTATGAAGAACCATGCCTGTCTGTATGGACCTGTACTATAGTCACATACGACAATTCCTATCTCTGGGGGCAGACAGTATCCCCCTACTGAAAAATATAATCTGAGTGTTCTCCTATTAAAAAAAAATGGACCTGAATGTTACCTCTGAAGCTTGCCCAGAAGTTTAGAAACTTTATTGTTACTTCCATAGTTTTTGATACAGTGGCATTTGAAAGGTTATATTCATATTTATGTACTTTGATTTTGGATCTTTGCAGGGTTAAACATTAATTATCTTCATATTGGTTTTGTAGAATAGCTTGAAAAGGAAGCTTTAATTTGTTGCTTATAGTAAGGGTTAGCCAGAAAACAATATTTTCATTTAATGATGTTTTTATTGTTATTATTATTTCTTGATATTTGTTTCAATGAGAAATGAAAGCAAAGCCTAAGAGTGTTTGGTAAAAGGGGGCAGAGTACAGTCAGGAAAAGATGATGGGAGTATTTGCCCACTCCTTTCAACATTCATCCAGGATGTGGGAGGTCTGAGTTCACATCTTTTATGCTGAATTAGTCAGAGTGCCTTTACTGATGTTCTTCATTGCTGCTTTTCTGAGCAGATGTTTTATAATTCCCAGTAAAGTTCTCTTTTAAACAGATAGATGTTTCTGTCAATTTTTTGATGAATTAACATTTTGCTTACAAAAAGGTCTTTTTTTGCAATATTCTTAGTTTTAATTACATCCTTTCTTGACGTTTGTGGAACTGAACTAGGACATAAAGCCCCCCACAATGAAGCACTTATTTTCATGCTACTTAGACTAGAAAGGGAAATACCATGATATTTCAATACATTTTGGTTTTTTGATAACTTTAAAATCTATTTAATTGATCACATTTTAGGTTGCTCATTCAATTCTTGATCAAAAATATTCTCTTTCTTTATTTTTTGGTTAATGTAAATAAATAAAGATTTTTTTTCCCTTCAGGAAGAAAGTGAAGTGTTATTACATGAGCAGTGTGCACATAGAATCATAGAATCATAGAATCAACTAGTTTGGAAGAGACCTCCAAGATCATCCAGTCCATCCTAGCACCCAGCCCTAGCCAGTCAACTAGACCATGGCACTAAGTGCCTCATCCAGTCTTTTCTTGAACACCTCCAGGGGAGGCAACTCCACCACCTCCCTGGGCAGCCCATTCCAACGCCAAATCACACTCTCTGTGAAGAACTTCCTCCTAACATCTGCTGCCCACAACATCCAGCCTATACTTCCCCCAGCACAACTTGAGACTGTGTCCCCTTGTTCTGTTGCTGGTTGCCTGGCAGAAGAGACCAACCCCTACCTGGCTACAACCTCCCTTCAGGTAGTTGTAGACAGCAGTGAGGTCACCCCTGAGCCTCCTCTTCTCCAGGCTAAACAACCTCAGCTCTCAGAACATGTTTCTGCTTTCTTATTACTAGATGTTTGCAAAAAAAAGCTTAATATGCAGCAGGGCCTAGGAAGTAAAGAAATTTTGGCTAGAGCTGCAAAGAAGTTTTATCTGAGTCTTATGCAGTATTTTCTCCTTGTGATGTTCTTCTTCAGAGCAGGTCTAGCTTTTCTCAGACCTTTCCACAGAATTGTGGAATTTTTGGGTGCTAGTATTGCTGTCTGGATTAGTATTGCTTTCTGACTAAAAAGACACAAGCCTCAGTCAACCTCAGCAGGCTTTGTTTTAACCTGTGGATGTCAGCTCAGCAACTTTTTCTGTCGGCAAGCAGAACTAGTCCACTGGTTCCAAAAGGAGTCCCAGGGTGGTCAATGTAGGAGCCATGCTTTCAAGCTTTTGTGAGTTCATGAGGAACTGAAAAAGCAGTGTATGATTTTGAAATGGCTTTTAGCTGCAGTCTGTTTCTACATATGTTAAAATTAATATCCTTTGTATGGCATTTTTTAGCAGTAGAATCAAAACCATTAAAAAGGTATTGTCTGCAGCTAGATTAGAGCTTCTGCTTGTGCAGTATGCAAACTGAAATCATCTTTGGTTTGCTCTCAGGCTGCCCTGAGTCTAGTAGGATAATACCATCTTTTTTACTTTGCAACAAAATCATGCAAGATACCTTTTCTTTTTAAGGAGGAGAAGACTGAAAAATAAGAAAGTGAAAGGACCTTGTAAAAAATTCACAGAAGATCCACAACTCCAAAAAATGTCATGTAATGCCAGTCCTTACACAGTGCCCCCTTAACTCAGAGAAATTGTTCTGATTGTCACTGTTTTGTGTCCTTCTGTTGCTAATACAAATTATTTTGTGGCTATGAATTTTACATGCAATATTTGTTAATATTTCATGAATCATTCACACATGAATGCATCACAGACACTCACTGAAATCTCACTGCAAAATTGGATTTTGGTATATCTCTGGAATGACCTGCACAGTATTTCTTTTGAGTGGTTGATTGCTAGTTTAAACATAAATGTGTTCACTGAGTTAAAATTAGATTCAAAGAGTAGTATTCAGAGTATATGTTTTATGGTATGATGTAATTATTACAGATGGGATGTGTATGCATTGTAGGAGAGGTGGTGATTTAGCTACATTACTGCTGCTCTCAGTTTCTATCTCTAACTCAGTTTCTTCCCCCCAACCCTGTTTTAGGCGAATTTACCCTCCTGATGATAAGACACTGCTTGAAAAGTATGAGAGTTTGTTAGCCACTGCTTTCCAGACGTTTCTTGCTGGGAGAGCAGCTTCACTTCAGAGGGAAATGAATAACCCTTTAAAAAGAATGAAGGTACTGAAGCACAAGAAGTGTTTGCTTTAGGACTTGTTGATGTTGGAATTCATGACCTTGTCGATTTAGTTTTTCATGTGTGATGGCTAATAAATAGCACTTGATAATGTTTCCATCATTTTATTATTATTCTTTGTGCAGCTTGTGGGCCAGATCCTTGAATCTGGATGAACTGCAGTGGACCCAGGGTGGAGACAGGCTAAATGGCTTTAAGCTACTTTACCATTTCCCTCATCCTCAGCCTTACCCCTGGCCAAACCAGAGGTTGGCAGAAACTGCTTTTGAGCTGGTAATTGCCTCCTTCTTCCTCCAGTAATGTCCCTAGCCTATTCATCCACTTGTATGGACTGGAACGAGAGATGTCATCAAACCAGCTCCACTAGTTTAAGGCATCCAAAAACTCTGGCTGATTGCCTACTCACATAGTCAGACAGTAGGAAATAAAATAACCAGATAACATGGTTTCATTTGAAATCTGAAAAAGAATTCCCTACCCCTGTAGTTGGCATCATCCAGCAGTTTTACAGGAATCTTTGTTCTACCATTTCTTCAGACTTTTTAATAATTATTAAGACTTGATTTTCACTTTCAGTTTCATGTTGATTGCAAGCAGAGGTGCATGTATCAGAAGAAATACTTTTATGTCTTTCTGTGAAGGGATTCATAGTCTTAGTTCAGGAATTAGTAATCAAAGTAATTTCCAATTCTTATTACTTGTGCTTGATTTTTGTGAGCATAGGATATGTCCTGCTTTGCATTAATTTTAGTGAAATTCCTGTTCCTAGGAGGAGGACATTTTGGATCTTCTGGAGCAGTGTGAAATAGATGATGAAAAGCTAATGGGAAAATGCAGCAGGCAGCGAGGACCTAAGGTATTTGACTTTTAGATACTATTTTTTTATTTCATTCTGTGGAGAGATAGTCTGAGAATTTTAAGTGGGGAATTTAGTTAGCTGATCCTAGGGATCATCCTAGGGAAAGCTTTTGTCCTCAGACTGCAATTAGCCTTTTTTTCTTGTGTGTGAAGAGAAGCATAACTGCCATTTGTCCAACTAAATCCCATTAAAATTTTAATTGGTAATGAGATCCTTCTTTTCCTCTCTATTTTGAGAAATTATTGTGCATGGCAGCAACTTTTGTACAAGAGATTGCTTGATTCAGTGTATGAAATGATTTTTTTATATCCAGAGCCTATCTCAAAAGAATGCTTTCATCTTTAATTGATTAGTGCCACTAAGGAATTTTGATATCACAGGATAAAAGGCACTATGGAAGCTCAGAGGATTCATTATGATTATGATGTATCTGTAGCTTGCTTACTTGCTAAAGGGGTTGTACCTTGGAGCCTATTTTGTGTCCTAAAATCTGCTTTTAAACTGTGGACTATTTTTAGTTTAATACTTTCTGGTTGTGTGCATAGTTCATGCAGGTCTTTGCCTTAAATACACTGTGTATCTCTAAGCCAGTAGAGATAAATAGGTTGGGCTTGGTTAAAATAAATATGTGCCTTGCATCCTGCAAACATTTTAGGTCAAGTCTGCTTAAAAGAGCTTACATGTACGTTTCTGATGGATTTGTTTATGGATGTATGTAAAACATTTTTATAGCATTTTATGTTTCTGATGACATGGTGTACAAATTCAGGAGTTTTGATACAAAATGAATGCTGGCAACCATCCTGGGCTTGCAAAAGTACTTTGCATATGTACAAGAATCCAAAGAGCTACATCTTATTACAGGCATGCCTACTGGAAAGAGGATCTGCATACCCAATCTGGTATTAAGATAGATTTGCAGGAACCTCATTACAAATAGGGATTTTGCAAGCTTGTGCTTTCACAGTGGTGGATTCACATAAAGGGAAAAAAGCCAAATCCGAAAAATAACCCAGTCCACCCAAGCAGCACGCTCCAGCTGCTTTCTTCAGGGGTTCTTTTCATTGAGATTTTGTTTCCAGTTCTTTTGCAAAGAGTCAATACATTAAAATGTAACATCTCAGTCATGTTTTGTCTTTTAGTGGAAGCTTGTCTTTTCCCAGCAACCCTCAGAGGGCATCTATATGGTTGTCTGTATGCATCAAGATATGATCTGTACTATCATACTATCTCTACACTGGTTGCACACAAGCCATTCTAAAGCTGGAGGCCATAAACATTTGATAGAGTACTGAGCTCAAATTAAGAAAGCTTTCCTCATTAGTATTAAGATGAAGTTTGATCAGTTTATGAGTGAGACTGTATGACATGGTCTTCTTTAACAGCAGGCAAACAGATTCTGTAGCACAAAATCTGCTTTGCCAGTACAATATTATTTGCATTTATATAAGAAAGAAAAATTGCTTGTGACCAAAGTTCTTACTTTCTTCCATAAGACTGATGAAATCAAATGAGTAGGCAATGAAATTAGCTTATCCAAGAAGGTTACTTCATTTTCTTGCAGCATGTGTGCTTCACACTGTACAAGATCTCCATTCCTGCATGGGTTTTGGGGTCCTCATACATTTCTCAGTCATTTAAACCATGTTTACAGGGAAGCCATGTGACCAGAGACTTCCAAGGTTGCATGATATCCTGTCTCCTCCCTTTGAAATGCAGATGCCTGTTGCAGATGGTCTCTATATATTGTACCAAAAGATCATCAATCCCCTTTTCTGTAAGGTGCATATGACTGCTAATATGAGTTTGATTTGCTACCTTTTCATAAAAGGTCTGCTTTGAGATATATCTCTTTATATATCTGTGTGGAATTACTGGGAGTGAGGTAGGTAGTAGAAATTAGCTTTACCTCATCAATCTATCAGGTAAGAGAGTAGGTGTAAAACTCATCATCTTGTTTCATGGTATCCCACAGATGTCCATTAGCACATCAAAAAAGTAACATATGCAAAATGTAACAGACAAAACAAACTTGAGAGAACAGTACTTTACATATTGTGTAACCTAACGTGAAGGGCTCTTTCAGTAGGTCTAAATATCTGTCCTGCCTTAAAAGCCTGCTACTGACCTGCTGACACAAAGTTGGGAAGTAAGATTCTCTTCCTTGGGTGCAGTCTCTTCCTCAGAAAAATGATTATTCAGGACTCAGAAAGCTCTGTACAGAGCAGCTGGAAGAGTTAGGAGAGAGAGGTGTTTTCCTCATTTTTTTTACACTCAGGAACATATATACATACACATTTATATATGTGTGTCAGCTCAGTGGTAAAGGGATGTGTGTGTATGTATAAACAAGCTTTGCATGTAACAACAATTTCATATTTGCTAGGACTTTCAGTCTTATTTTCATCTGAACATGATTAGGAGCTTAGACTAGAAAACAAGTAAAGAATTTCTCAGAATGAAGGCATTTTTACCTGTCTTACACTAAGATGCTGGTGAATTCTACTTGGACTGGGAAATACATTCTGAAAATGTCTGGTTTCGTTGTAGCCTCTAGAGGGCACTTTATACTTACACACTGTGCAAAGTTCACTTCTGTTTATCACATTGCATCTCCTTGTGTAGGAAAAGAACCAAGAAAATAAAATACCAGATATTTTAGAGGACGTGAGCAATTACTTACATTTTGATTCTTCTGATGTGAGATCGGAAAAATCAAATTAGCATAAGGGGAAAATCAGAGTCATTAGAATTGCTAGGCAATCAGATAGCTCATATTTTAAGAAGTCAGTTTAAACCCAGATCTAGATATTGTTTGTCATTACTGCTTTTTGTAATTCCTTTGACCTTCCTTTTTGGTTATTTCTTAGTAATTGATGTGTTCATCTTGGTCAGAATGTTGTTACTCTGTGGACTAGAATGTGTGAGGATTGTGCATCTGATAAGTGAGAATGAGGTATTTTTTGTCAAGCTACTGTGAGTTTTGATTGAAAATGTTTGTTATACCTTGCATAACTCATCAGGAATGTCTGATCGATATATATCCATGATACACATCACTTCATGATTAAGATAGTGATTTAAAGTTTTGAGGCACCTTGTTTTTCCTTTTAGCAGGTAAATAGATGTTAAAATATTGTTTATGTATTTGAATGATTGCCAGGGCTCTTCTCAGTGGAATGCTAGAATCAGTCAGGGTTGGAAGGGACCACAAAGATAATCTAGTTCCAACCCCACCCTGCCATGGGCAGAGACACCCTACCCTAGAGCAGGCTGGCCACAGCCTCATCCAGCCTGGCCTTAAACACCTCCAGCCATGGGGCCTCAACCACCTCCCTGGGCAACCCATTCCAGGCTCTCACCACTCTCATGATGAAGAACTTCCTCCTCACATCCAGTCTGAATCTCCCTACCCCTAGCTTTGCTCCATTCCCCCTAGTCCTGTCACTTCTCCCCCTAGTCCTATCACTCCCTGACAGCCTAAAAAGTCCCTCTCCAGCTTTTTTGTAGGCCCCCTTCAGATACTGGAAGGCCACAATAATGTCACCTCAGGGCCTCCTCTTCTCCAGACTGAACAGCCCCAACTCTTTCAGTCTGTCCTCATAGCAGAGCTGCTCCAGCCCTCTGATCATCCTCGTGGCCCTTCTCTGGACACCCTTCAGCATCTCCACATCCCTCTTGTAACAGGGGCTCCAGAACTGGATGCAGTACCCCAGGTGGGGTCTCACTAGAGCAGAGTAGAGTTCTTCAACTCCTCCTTATCTGGCCTGACAGCTTGGGCATGCATAAACATACCGCTGCTTTTAAGTCAGTGGTAGAAATCTTGTTCCTTCCATGGCTGGAATAGGACATGTTGAGTTTTAAAGTGTATCTTGCAGGGTGATTATCTTTGGTTATTTTGCCTGTTACGCTTCACAATAACTCTTTGTACATTACATTATGCTAAGATAATAGGGCAATTTAAATTAATTCAGGGAGCTCTTCTGTTTCACTCTGACCCAAAATGTGTTCAGAAATGATGATAATAATTTTTTTAAATCTGAGTTTTAATCGCAGTCCATGAGATAACTGGGAGGATGGGACTATCACTGTAGTTCCTTATAGCTGAGAGTTTCTGAGAAGAAAATGTGTAGGAGAAAAAATAAAGGGACAGTATGGCTCTTCATAGGATACAGTGGAGGATATTGTATTTTTCTCGTCTGCATGATGGTAGATGGAAGAGGAAGATTTTTCATTTGTAGTTTGTTCTTGCATCAGTTTCTCTCTCTCCTACTTTCTCATTTTGAAAGATCCTTAGTAACAGCACAGTATTAATTACTTAATGATACTGAATCATACATGCACATGAGACACCAGATACACCTGGCATGATTTGCTGTATTTCCCCATTTTTTTGCTTTCTGCAGGATGTGGAATAATCACTTTCTCTTTCAGAAATATATCGGCCAAATTTCCCCTCAGTGTGTTTCTTTACTTCACACTCATCATTGTTAATCTATAGCTTCAGTTGCTGCAAATATTAGTGAGGGATTGAAACTAACTGTAAGTGGTATTCTGTATCACTTGATTTGTGATTTCAAACTGTTTCAACGTGCTTGGTACTGTAAGTCATACCTGAAATAATTTTTTTCCCCTTGCTACTTTATGCTGGTCTTCGTCTGGGAAAGATTGAGATTACTGTGTAGTGAATTTAATGAAATATTTAAGCACTTATTCAGAAATACCAAATCTAATTTAGGAGGGTTTAACTGTGTACAAATTAACCTGTCTGAATCAGAGACCTAGCATGATACTAAAGTGTTGTGAACTAATTCAATTTCCTGGCTATTTTTCTCCTTTGTGTTCTTCAGCCTTTGTGTTCAATGCCAGAAAGTGCACAGCCTTTAAGAAAACTTAAGAACTACATTAGTGATAGCAGCTGTGATAGCAGCAGCAGTATGTCAGAGTCAGGAGAGGAAACCGAAAAGGAAGATCATAATGAAAAAAAGGAGAAAAAAGTTTCATATGATCTTGGAGAAAATAAATGCAAATCTTTGGAGCGATCAGGTAAGGGAATTCTCCAAATCATTCTGGCATTCACGATGAATTATAGAAGACGCTTCAGCATTTTGGCATGTATTTGTGATTCAGGGTTAAACACTGATTTGCTTGTTTTCATCTTCTTGAAAGCCTTTTCTAAATTGATGAAAATTCATTTCGAGGGGGAAAAAAAAGTATGTTCTCTTGCCAAAAGTGCTAAAGGACAAAATACTCCTGGGCTACACTTGGAAATGATGTGAATGTTCCTCTTTGCTCTTAACAATTTTTTTTTTTTTGGAGCAGATTATTATTTTTTTCCCCTGTAAAGGTAGTCTTACTGAGTTTGAGTCTAATTTAATATAAAAAGGATAGAGAAATCTTACTAAGTTTGAATCTAATTGAATATAGAAAGGATAGAGAAATCTATCTGGAGACATACAGAAGATACTTTATTCCATGGAAGATCTCTGCACAGATGTTTTCTTTTGGCAGTTGTTTCCTTACTTGCTGCAGAGCATTTGTGTGAGCATGTTCTGTTGAACGTGGTAGATATAACGTGGGTTTTTTTTTTGGTTTAGTGATATAAAGTCTCAAATAATTTCATCATGTAATTACACACACCTAGTGCTCCTTCTAAAAGTTTATTTTTCTTAGCAACATCCCATATTTAGCAGAAGACTGAATTAAAAAATTGTACAGCTCTACAGGAGGGCTGCTGGATCAGCAAGTGTGGGATCTACCAACTAGATTTTCTCTCCTGCTTCCGTATTCTGAGTCAGGACCTGTGGGATGTAGGCACTCTGGTCATAAATGTGATGCATGTGATAGAGGACTGAAGTTTACCTGATTAAAGCTGACTATGAGGAAGAAATCAGTATTCTTTTAGAGTATGTAAAGCATGTATTATTATGGGATCTGATGGGCCTGACTGCTACATATATGGATGTTCATCAGTATACATTATAGTACATGTATGCACTTGAGTTATGTATGTTGTTAGCTACAAAGACTGAGAAGTAGATGTTGTAAGAATAACAATTCATTCATCATTTGTTTAATTTGTTTGCAGGTAGAATGAACTGGAAACCTTCAATTAAAAATACAAAATCTCCATCATATTCACCCCCCACATCATCCGCAGGCCCAATAAGACGTTCTGTAAGCTGCCCTCGTTCAATATCTATATTGACTATGCAGTCACAGGCAGCTGAGCAACGTCCCTTTTCAGCCAAAGCATCTCTGAAAATCCAGCGTGCATCTTCAGTGAATAGGTCTCATTCTTTAAATCGTAGCCCATCTTCAGCCAGAGTCTCTCAGACATCCAGCTTGGGAACTATGAGCTCTTCAGGGGTGAGTTAACGCAGCAGTTGCGTTCATAATGTGTGCAACTCAATGAATATGTCACTAATTTTTCAAGTGTCAGAACACGTTGCTGTAGTCAATGCTATCTTGACAGAAATTCAGGAGTATCAAACCTGTAGACTTGCATATGACTTACAGCGAGTGCTAGCTGTGATGTTTGTTTCTGTTGCAGCACAGCTGTTGTATTTCATGAGAATGGAACTCTTAAAGTTTGTGTGAGTGGGAAACCTTCTCTCTTAGTGTTTTGAATTTTTACCTCTAATCTTAGTTTCTGTGATTTGTTTGGGGAGTTTGTGTGAGTGGGACACCTTTTCTCCTAAATAGTGTTTTTCAAGATGGAAAGAGTTTTTACCTCTAATCTTAGTATCTGTGATTTGTTTGGGTACTTCTGGTTCTGAAATAAGCATGTACCTACCTTCAAAATCTTTACAGTAACAAAAAATATAGCAGTATTCCAAAACCAGTGTATACTTCAGGGATAGATAATAGTGTACCAGAGTAAAACAATAATGAGGCTATGTATGGGTGTCCATCATAGAAGAAAGGGTAACTCATTTTCAACCTACTATATCTGGTTTGTATACACTATACCACTGCAGTAGAGCTTTATTTCCACAATGGACAATTTAAAATCTATAGATAGTTCTTGTATAGGATGAAGATTTGCCACTGCAGTAACAGTGTCAGAAGCCATATTTTTTTTAAGTGAAGGTAAAAATTCTGCTACTTTGAAGCATGTCGCTGAGACAGGCAAGCATTTAGTATCAGGTAGTTTTAACTATGTAATTAAGATAATAAATAGATCAATTGAATCACTTTTAGCAGTTAAGAATTCATGTGGTGTGGTGGAATTTCACAATGTACTTCTGAACCATACATTCATGCCTTTCGTGACCACATTGTCAAACTCTTTAATGTCTCCTCCACAGCTCAGGCATTTCTCTTTTGTGTTTACACGATGGGCCACATATCCATTTACCCCTAGGCAGTGTTTTCTGGGGTCAGTCCCCAGCTTCATTCAGTATTATATTGCGTGCTGATGCCAGCGCATTTCCATTCATGCTTTGGTGCCTGACCTATATATTTCATCACCCAAATAATTCATCTGGAGATGGGGCAAAACAAATTGGCACTTTTAACCCATATTTGCAGCCTTTTTCTTTTGTGGCGAGCTTTGATTGTGAGAAATCCTTCTATAATGCTAATTAACTTGCTTCATAGTATTTACTATCTCTAATCATCATTTTTATCCAGTAGAACGCTCATTGTCTGTTTTGCCTGTGAGGCTTTGTCTAAATGATGAAAAAGGATCCTTTTAAAATTGTGTGCTGACATCTTGTGAAATACTCCTTAACATGGTTTTCCATCTTTAAAGTCAGCTAATAGAATTGGAAAGACATTAAGAATGTGTCTTCACCGCAACGTGTTAAAGGTATTTTTTATCACATTAGCTATCTCAAGTTTGAAAAGCACCCTTTTATCATCAGGATGTACTCTGAGAGTATAATGAGACAGGGCTAATATAGACTTTTCTATTCACATTAACTTTATTTCAAATACAAATTACTGAAAGATTAAAAACAGTCTCTTACCATCTGACGTTAAAAATGGGCTGCTCACTTAAATTAACATTAGTAAGAAACCATACCCTCTTTTTTCATTGAGAAAGCCCCACTACAGAAATGATCTTGATGTGCAGAACAATTAATGTTGGGTGACAGAGCTTAGGTCATGGTTCTGAAAATAATGTGAATAAAATTGCTTAACAGAATGGATAAGAACTACTCATAATTTAGCACTTGTATTGTGAATGGAAATCCTTTTGTAATTATTTTTGAAACTAAGAATAATATACTATATATTACTGCTGGAATAAAATGAAAATTAATAAACTGTAACTTACTGAGAAGAAATCTTTGCTTCATGATAAAGTATTAGTGTATTTAGCCTTTGGACAGGAAAAGAGCAATATATTGCTATTTTTGGAGGCAGCTGAGCTCTAAATGTTCTAAAGGCATAAAAACTTAGGCTTAGAATAAGCCATTTGCATTTTGGAATAACAGAAGTTATTATAGCAGTTACAAACAAAAGTGTTCTGGGAAATATTTGCTGTCTTTCTGTTTCAGCCTTGTTATTATATGTCATATAGCAAAATGTCTTGTTATGCTTGAAAATGCTAACCATTTGAGGAAAAATACCCTTAGGGAACTATTGTAGTTTTTACAGAACACACAGATTTAGGAATTCCTAAGATTTTTTAATTCTACTCCTGGAAAAAATATTAAACTCAGTCTTGCAGATGTAAAAGTAGACAAAAACAAAGAAAGGGAATAAGAAATACTTTTAGGCTGTTTCTAAGATTTAAAGAAAACCCCCAGACCTTCCAGAGATGGTCTTACCAAGGCACTATAGGTTTTCCAGTTGCTGTTGGTATATAACAAGCACTGGTATTTAAAATAAAATCCTGGACAACTGAAGACACTGTCAGAAGCCTTACTGACCAGGCTAGGAGTAAGTAAGGACAGTACTAAGTGTCCTTACTTCTAAATACTTCCTGAAATCTTGGCACAGTGATACATAATTGGCAGTTCCTGTTAAATTGTTGCAGTGAAGAACAGAAAGGAAGTTTTGGATAACTAAGAATGTTTTCCATTATGTTGAATTTACATTCAAAGCCTTATCTGAACTTCATATTTATATTTTCAATGGTGGGCATCATAAATAGTGGATATACCTTTGTGTATTCTGTTACAAACAAACTTATATATAACTGGTTTTCTTTAAGTTCTTGACAACTTTAAGTAATGGTAATTCCTCCACTAGTGCATATGAGCCACATGTATGCATAATTGTTACGCATTAGATAATACATCTATACACTTTGATAATGTATTTTATGTCACCCAATCTACAATATATATTTGCATGAAATCTTTCCTCTGCTTCGTGTTGGTTTTTAGAGTGAGTCTTTGCTGCAGCAGAAAACAAAAGAGCAAGAAGTTGCTTTGACGAAAGAGACTCTTCTCATTATCAGTGACATGAGAATTAAATTCCCGGGAAAAACAGATGAGGAATCAGAACTGATTATAGAAGATGTAAGTATCTATAAATAAGAGAGAAGAATAACAGCCTAGACACTTATTGTTTAGGCCACTAAAATGAAGGAAAGTAGAAAGGTCATGTTATGATTCATGAGCTCCTGTGCCTTTAAAACTTCTAAAAATCAGAATAATTTAGAAGATTTTCAAAGCTTGAAGCTTTCATAGAATCATAGAATCAACCAGGTTGGAAGAGACCTCCAAGATCATCCAGTCCAACCTATTCCCCAGCCCTATCCAGTCAACTAGGCCATGGCACCAAGTGCCTCATCCAGTCTCTTGAAGACCTCCAGGGATGGTGCCCCCACCACCTCCCTGGGCAGCCCAATCCAATGGGAAATCACTCTCTCTGGCAAGAACTTCCTCCTAACATCCAGCCTATATATGCCCCCAGCACAACTTGAGACTGTGTCCCCTTGTTCTATGGGTGGTTGCCTGGGAGAATAGGCCACCCCCTACCTGGCTACAACGTCCCTTCAGGTAGTTGTAGACAGCAATGAGGTCACCCCTGAGCCTCCTCTTCTCCAGGCTAAATAACCCCAGCTCCCTCAGCCTCTCCTCATAGGATTTGTGTTCCAAGCCTTTCACCAGCTTTGTTGCCCTTCTCTGGACAACTTCCAGCACCTCAACATCTCTCTTGATTTGAGGGGTCCAGAACTGGACACAGTACTCAAGGTGTGGCCTGAGCAGTGCTGAGTACAGGGGCAGAATAACCTCCCTTGTCCTACTGGCCACACTGTTCCTGTTACAGGCCAGGATGCCATTGGCTGTCTTGGCCACCTGGGCACACTGCTGGCTCATCTTCCTTTGCATACTTACTGACTTTAAAAGAGAAGCTTTGTAAACTATATGAGAAACAATCAAGAAGGTTAGGAGAAAATTGTGAAGAAAGTTCAGAAAGCTAAGAAGAGTGTTACAATTCGTATTTCATCCGTTATTGTCAGTACTGATCCTGACATGTTTAACTTCAAACGGAAGGTAAACTGGAAGTTTGCTAGTCATAAAGAACACATCACGCTCTTAGGCTCTTCTGGTCTGCCAGGTTAGCCTTTCTTACATCCAAAATAGTCCTGAAGCTCATAATTTGGTATTGGACATGTGAAACAATCATAGAAGTTCAATCAATCATAGAATCAACCAGGTTGGAAGAGACCTCAAAGATCATCCAGTCCAACCTATCACCCAGCCCTATCCAGTCAACTAGACCATGGCACTGAGTGCCTCATCCAGTCTTTTCTTGAAGACCCCCAGGGACGGTGCCTCCACCACCTCCCTGGGCAGCCCATTCCAATGGGAAATCACTCTCTCTGTGAAAAACTTCTTCCTAACATCCAGCCTATACCTACCCTGGCACAACTTGAGACTGTGTCCCCTTGTTCTATTGCTGGTTGCCTGGGAGAAGAGGCCAACCCCCACCTGGCTACAATGTCCCTTCAGGTAGTTGTAGACAGTAATAAGATCACCCCTGAGCCTCCTCTTCTCCAGGCTAAACAGGCCCAATTCTCTCAACCTCTCCTCATAGGATTTGTGTTCCAGGCCCCTCACCAGCTTCGTTGCCCTTCTCTGGACATGTTCCAGTACCTCAACATCTTTCTTGAATTGAGGGGCCCAGAACTGGACACAGTACTCAAGGTGTGGCCTGACCAGTGCTGAGTACAGGGGAAGAATAACCTCCCTTGTCCTGCTGGCCACACTGTTCCTGATGCAGGCCAGGATGCCATTGGCTCTCTTGGCCACCTGGGCACACTGCTGGCTCATCTTCAGCTTACTATCTATCAGTACCCCCAGGTCCCTTTCCTCCTGGCTGCTCTCCAGCCACTCAGTCCCCAGCCTATAGCGCTGCTTGGGGTTGTTGTGGCCAAAGTGCAGAACCCTGCACTTGGCCTTGTTAAATCTCATCTCATTGGCCTCTGCCCACCCATCCAGCCTGTCCAGGTCCCTCTGCAGGGCTCTCCTACCTTCCAACAGATCAACACCTGCTCCTAGCTTGGTGTCATCTGCAAACTTACTGATGCTGGACTCAATGCCCTCGTCCAGATCATCAATAAAGATATTGAACAGGACTGGGCCCAGCACTGATCCTTGGGGAACACCACTTGTGACTGGCTGCCAACTGGACGTGGCACCATTCACCACCACTCTCTGAGCTCTGCCATCCAGCCAGTTCTTGATCCAGCACAGAGTGAATCTGTCCAAACCATGAGCTGCCAGCTTGGCTAGGAGCTTCTTGTGGCAGACAGTGTCAAAGGCTTTGCTGAAGTCCAAGTAGACTACATCCACAGCCTTCCCCACATTCACCAGGCGGGTAACCTGATCATAAAAGGAGATCAGGTTGGTGAGGCAGGACCTGCCCTTCCTAAACCCATGCTGGCTGGGCCTGATCCCTTGGCTATCCTGTAGGTGCTTTGTGATGGCACCCAAGATGACCTGTTCCATGACCTTGCCTGGCACTGAGGTCAGGCTCACAGGTCTGTAGTTTTCTGGCTCCTCCTTACGACCCTTCTTGTGTATGGGAATCACATTGGCCAGCTTCCAGTCTTCAGGGACCTCTCCAGTGAGCCAGGACTGCTGATAAATGATGGAGAGTGGCTTGGCCAGCTCAGCTGCCAGCTCTCTCAGCACCCTAGGGTGGATCCCATCCGGTCCCATGGACTTGTGAGGATCCAAGTGACTTAGCAGATCCCTTACTGCTTCCTCATGGATTAGAGGGGGACTGTACTGGTCCCTGACTCCATCCACCACTTCAGGAGTCCAGCTGTCCTGGAGACAACCTGTCCCACTAGTGAAGATTGAGGCAAAGAAGGTGTTAAGCACCTCTGCCTTTTCCTAATCCTTTGTCACTCTATTCCCCTCTCTATCTAACAAGGACTGGAGGTTGTCCTTGGCCCTTCTCTTGCTATTCATATATTTAAAGAAACACTTTTTATTTTCCTTGGCAGCCGTGGCCAGCCTGAGCTCCAAGTGGGCTTTTGCCTCTCTAATTTTTCCTCTACAAGACCTAGCAACCTCCTTGAACTTCTCCTGGGACACCTCCCCTCTTTTCCAAAGGTGATACACTCTCTTTTTAATCTTTAATTCCTTCAGCAGCTCCCTGCCCATCCAGCCTGGCTGCCTCCCTCGTCGGCTCATCTTCCGGCTCAGTGGCACTGCCTGCTCCTGTGCCTTCAGGAGTTCTTTCTTGAAGCAGGTCCAACCTTCCTGGACCCCTTTGTTTCTAAGGGCTATTTCCCAAGGAACTTTCTGAATTAGTTCCTTAAATAGGCTGAAGTCTGCCCTTCGGAAGTCCAGTGTGGAGGTTCTGTTGATGCCCCTCCTGGTTTCTCCACGTATTGAAAACTCTATAATTTCATGGTCACTGGACCCCAGGCAGCCTCCAACCACCACATCCCCTACCAGCCCCTCTCTATTTGTGAGCAGCAGGTCAAGCAGGGCTGCCCCCCTGGTAGGCTCACGTAACAGCTGGGATAGGAAGTTGTCTTCCACACATTGCAGAAACCTTCTAGACTGCTTCTTCTCTGCAGTGTTTAAGTCCCAGCAGATGTCTGGTAGGTTAAAGTCGCCCACCAGAACAAGGGCAGGTGATCTTGAGGCAGCCTCCAGTTGCTTAAAGAGTAATAAATCAACCTCTTCTTCCTGGTTGGGTGGTCTGTAACAGACTCCAACCAGGATATCAGCCTTGTTGGCCTTCGCCTTAAGTCTCACCCATAATGACTCAACTTGATCATCCCTGATTTCTACCTCCACGACATCCAGAGCATCCCTAATATACAGAGCCACTCCCCCGCCCTTTCTCCCTTGCCTGTCTCTCCTGAAGAGTCTGTAGCCATTGATTACAGCACACCAATCATGTGAGCCATCCCACCATGTTTCAGTGATGGCGACAATATCATAGTTTCCCTCCAGCACCAGAGCTTCCAGCTCCTCTTGTTTGTTACCCATACTGCGTGCATTAGTGTACATGCACTTCAGCTGGGCTGCTGCTTTTACTCCTAGCTCTAGCCTACCTTCCTCAATTCCCTTTGATTTATCTCTGGTGCTGTCATGTTTAACCCCCTCCCCCTTCCATTCTAGTTTAAAGCCCTCTCAACAAGCCCAGCCAGCTTATGTGCCAGGGTCCTTCTCCCCTTCTGTGATAGTTGTGTCCCATCTGCTGATTGCAGACCTGTGGCAAGATGAAGTTCCCCAATATCAAAGAATCCAAAGTTATGTTGGATGCACCAACCTCTGAGCCACTTGTTCATCAAATATGCTTTCTTATTCTTCTCTGTATTCCAGCCTGTGACTAAGGGTATAGATGAAAAGATTACCTGTGCCCCTGCTCCCTCAACTGCTTTCCCCAGTGTCTTAAAGTCCCTTTTGATAGCTTTTAGCCCTCTGTTATTAATCTCATCATTCCCTGCCTGTATAACTAATAAGGGATAGTAATCAGAGGGCTGCACTACAGTAGGCAGCCTCCTGGTAACATCCCTGACCCGGGCTCCAGGGAGGCAGCAGACCTCCCTGTGGAAGGGGTCTGGCCGGCATATGGGGCCCTCTGTTCCCTGCAGAAGGGAATCACCAATAACAATTACCCTCCTCTTTTTCTTCTGGGTACTTGTTCTGATGCGAGGGGGCAACTGAGTTGCCCTCCCAGCTGGTGATGCTTCTGCCTGCTCCAGGATCACCTCATCCTCAACCTCTAGTGCCCTATATCTGTTATGTAAGGGCAGCTGGGGATGTGAAGATGGCTGGAAGGGTTTTCCCTTGCCCCTTCTGGCAGGCACCTGCATCCATTCTTCTTGGTTGCTCTGTTCGTCTCCCTCTGGCAAGGGGGACTGCAGAGCATGTTGCTCTTTTGTACCTTCCCTTTCAGCCTTCAGTCGTTCCACCTCTCCCTTGAGTTCAGCCACCAGGGTAAGCAGACAATCAATCTGCTCACACCTAATGCAGCCATTGCCTGTGTCGAGTGCCAGGCTCCAGCACTCCTCACATCCAGACGTCTGGACGCCTGTACTCCTACAGGTGGGCTCTGTTTGGGTGCCCACAGTTTTACAAGTATTATACAGCTTGGACCTAGTTCGAACCATGTCTGCTATCCTGAAGGTCCGGTGCGAGTTGTTAGCTGTGGTGGGTTTTTTTGTTTTTTTTTTACCAGCGGCGCGCGCTGGGCTCAGCAGAGACAACTAGCTTCGCCTCTGCCGCTCCTCGTTTAAATGTGCCGCTCGCCAGGCACCGCCCTCTGACTCACCTTCCGGCGAGCACTTAGCGCCTGCTTGCCGCTCCCCGCCTCCCTCTGGGCTCCTCCCACTTTAAAGGGCAATTAAAAAGCAACATCTAACAGTAAGATACATATCTGAAAAATACATGGTATCCAAATCCATTTTATGTATGCAATGCAAAGAAACTAACATCAGCTTTGAAAAAATGGAGATAGAAGTTCTATTCTTACTAGTTAGCACAGTTCATGGTGTGTTAAAATGAATCTAATTCTTTATCTGGCCAGAAAAGTTCCTCGCTTTGTGAGCTTTCAGTGGATTGATTATGTCTCCAGTAATGTGCCCAACTGGATGACAGTGGAAAGGAATTCGTCTGTAATGGTGGTTGATCTGGGTGATTCTGAAAGATACCATCTATAAGGAACATATTGAGTTTCTCATCTGAGAAGCAGAAATAAAATGCTTCATTACTTTTTTCTCTTCAGACCTGAGTGTGTGTGTGCATATTTGTATGTCCGGGCCTCTGTGTGTGTGTGTATGCACTCCATCTAGTGGTGCTTTCTCATACAACGTTAGGATGGTTACAAATGCACTTTCTTACTGCAAAATTCTTTTATAAATCCATTTAGCCTTAACCATTTTCTTGATGGGAAATAGTATTTCAGCCCAGAGTGAAACAAGTAATGATATATTAGTCATCAATGGAGCAGAACTTGTCTTGTTTCTGGAATATAATAGAAAGATAAAATAACATATTGAAAATAAAAACATATGTTCACATCGAGCTATTTTGGTAGAGCTTAGACATCACATAAGGAGACTACTGCAGTTCATATATGATCATTTATAGAAAGGATGTTTTCAAGGTATGTCTAATGTCTTTCATGCAGCACATCTCACTATTTAAATAGATTATCAGTTATGCATTATTGAACATAGTGTTTTGTTCAAGGAATCTGGGCTGAGTCCATCAAGATAAGTTTCTACTTGCTTTGTAGCATACAACTGTCAGAATCAGGTGGCAAAGCGAGCAAGATTAAACTGAAAGATTGCACACATCTTTGCAAATGTTCCCCATGTATATTTGCAAATATATTTCTATCAGAGAAAAATTCCTTTAGGTGCTCACACTTTGTAATACTGAGATGTGATGGTTTGGGCATTAACCCGCCCCCCCACACTTTTGGAATTGCCCCAGCTAACTCAGACGGCCTCTGGGAATATAACTGAAGCTATTTATTTTACAGCAGCAAATATACAAGCAGCTATTTACAATATATACAGTTATATACAGAAATATACAAAGGATAAACAATACAGAAGCACAACTCCCCTCCCAGAAACCTGAGTCCCCAGGAGGGGCTCTCAAACCACCCCAACACCTCCCCTTGCCCTCTCAACCTTACCCCAGTTCTCAGGAAGAAGAGAGGTGCAGCCACGAGGTTAGGGAGCAAGGTTAGTGGGAGCAGGGTTAATGAGATGTGACTAGGTCTAAAGGCAAAGGCAGAATGAAAGGCAAAATGGAGAATGTTTTACTTCTTCTTCCCAGAGTTCTCAGCGTGACTGTGAGCGAAGAGACACAATTGTTTTCATTTCACTGCCCGTTATCTAGTTCTTTTACCAAAACATTCTAGCTTGCTTCAAACTAGCACATGGGAATACTCATGAATGAAATGCCAGACTTCAGTTTTTTATGTGTATTTCTTTTACTTTATATTTTTCAATGACTACAGATTATGGATAATTGGAAGCATCACAAAACAAAAGTGGCATCCTATTGGTTGGTAAAACTGGATTCTGTTAAGCAACGAAAAGTAAGTGACATTTAATTTTAATGAAGATCATCTGAAGTAGATACATAAGTGGTGTTCTGGTGTTGAGCAGTAGCTGGAAGTGACTTGAGATGCTAAAATACGGACTGTTAATACTACCATATATATGAATTAATTCAATTGCAGGAAGTTATTTTGCTCCATATTGAGATAAGCATAATTATTGTGGAACACAATTTCAAAAACAATTTCTAGAAAAATTAGTCTGCAGAAGGAAAAGCAAACAAGTAATTAGTGCTTGCATACCAAATTATTAGCAAACATTCTTACAAGTGTATTGATTGACAAGGGATAAACCAATCAGCAATTGCAGACCAGGCACATTAAAACTGCTTTAGAGTTAGTGATATTGCACTTGGTTATTTGAATCTTTGACTCTCAGTATACAACAGATCATGTTGAATGAAAAATAGACCTGCCAAGCAAGGACTGTTGACATGGTTACAGTGCTCAGCTAATTGGTTTAGTCTTCCAAAGGACTAATTATATTTACCATTCTGTCTTCACTTATCTGATGTCCAGGAGGTATTGTTTGGTATAGCATCTAAAGAGTTTTTGATCTGTTTAAAACCTAATGTACAGTAGTATCACCTGTGAAAGCTGATGTCAGCTGTATCTGTCATACATCAGTTAAAACAACCTTCCCAGTGTAATATTTATTTTCCTCAATGTAGCAGTTAATGTTATCAATATTTTGGTGCCACTAAAAGCAGTATTTTGGGTTTTTCTTTGCCTCAGTCACTGACACATTATGTGAATTAGCATAACAGGTCCAGACATTTAATCTCTTTGTCTCAGTTTCACAATCTATTAACCATAAAAGAAAGTAATTCAATGAAAACTCTGCATACATTATAAATACTATAATTGGAAAAGGTTGGTAGATTGTTACAGAAGAATGGAAGAATTATTTCAGGTCTTTGTCTCAAATCACTTTTTGTAAGATCAGCAGTATGACTCTCAGTCTTTCAAATTGTCATTTATTGAATATGCTTGGATTTTCATAGGGGACAGAGAAAACAAGTCCATGTAATGTGATGTCCTATGATAGAAATATGTTTGTCTAATCAAGTTATGTTCACATATTAAATGGAATATGTGTCCACACAGGTTTATAGAACTTAATTAGATATGCCAAACTCAGGAAGAACTTGGAGATGTAGGAGGCTATCAATTGATCAAAATTATCCTCAAACCATGTCAAATGGCATTGCAGATCTGTCATTATTTCTTGTACCATTAACAGGAATCAGTAGAGCAAAAAACTTCACTGTCTGAACTTCTGTGTTGATTTTGTTTGTCTACAGCTGTTCTGCTGAACTTTGTTTTAATTACAGGGAAGAGTGCTGCAATACTTATGTATGTGCACATAGGTCTTTTTTGTTGTGTACCTCGAGCAATTGTAGCCTTTTGCCCAAACCCAGAAGCATTCTTAGTGGGGGCTTGTAGAAATTTGTGATATGGAAGAAGAGCTGCTAGGAGGGAAGGAGGAAGTAAGGGAGGGGAGAACAGATACATACCTACATAGATAACAGGGCCAGAAATTCACACTGCTGCTGCAATGGAGATCTTGTTTTCTCAGCAGGAATCTTTGGGACAGTTAGAAGTGGTGGGGGATGTGTCACTAGAATTGCTTTCTTCAATCTGTGATTCCATAAGTGTAGCAAGAAGTTCCAAGGTAGGGCCCATCATTGCAACCAAGACACAGATCTTTCACACAAGGCTTGTCTTTTTCAACCCTTCCCCATAGGTAAGTTTCCAAAACTATGGGAAGAAATTGCCACAGGGAGAGTGTTAAATCTGTGCTTACGAAAAATGAGGCTGTTTACTATACCTTCTTCAGTTGCCCTTCCTAAGCTCCTTTTGGTCCCCTGGCTTAATTTGCCTTCATCTCCCGATTTGATTTGATTTTGGTTGTTTTTCATAACTTTCTTTCAATTTAGTAATTTAGTCAGAATTTTCTCCTCGAAGCATTATTCCAGAAAGCTTCCAATAAAGGGCAGTTGGTTCTGTGCTCTATGTGGCTGACAGCCATGTCAATCAAGGGCACATGTATAAAACGTCTGGATGGTAGAGGCTGATAGGCCAGGTCATTATTAGCAAAAACTGCACAATCAGAAGTGTGGATTTCTTTGCTCTTGTGGAGGCTTTCAGTTCCTGAAGCACTAGTGGACCCTTCTTTGCTTGCACTGGAGGTGATTTTTTTTTTGACTGCTTTTAACCTTAATCCCTTCAAGCAATCAGACAGTTATTCTTAGAAGCATAGTTTAGAAAAATGGATTAACTTTGACAATGACATTGCAGCTGAGGACTGCCAAATGTTTTTGTTGATTTCAAAGAAGAATGTTTTATATTCCAGTGAGGTACATAAATGCGAAGTGAGCTCAAGGTGGAGAACATTTATGCAAGTAAGGAATTTGTCTCAAAGGTACTTTCTGCAACTCTGTGAAATACAAAACAGAAACTCTGTCCCCTTCAATATATTTCCTGGGAAATTCTAACATACAGGAAGAAAATACCTGGGCAATGTACTAGATTCCACAATATTCATCTCTGACAGCTTTGTTTGCTTAAGAACTATTCAAAATTATGTAGAAAAATAAAACTTTTGTTCATAGTCTTACTGTCTAATATTCCAGCTTTACAGCAGAGGTACAGGAGGCATTTAGAAGCAAGTTGAGACTAAGCTGATGACATCAGTACATGCTAAAGTGAAACTTAGTTCCCCAAGACTCACTGTGAGAGTGGTGAGAGCCTGGATTTGGTTGCCAAGGAGGTGGTTGAGGCCCCATCCCTGGAGGTGTTTAAGGCCAGGCTGGATGAGGCTGTGGCCAGCCTGATCTAGGGTAGGATGTCCCTGCCCATGGCAGGGGGAGGTTGGAACTAGACTATCCTTGTGGTCCCTGACTGATTCTAAGATTCTAAGACTTAGGAAAAAGAAGCTTTTGCATGGGAGGAGTTTCAGTTGTTTTATGTTACATCACCTTACTTAATTTCTTTAAAAAGTGTTTTGATAGTTAACAGAGGGTTCTGAATATGCTCTTTCATAATGTCTTGTTCAGTTACGCCTAGATAATTGGTTATGTTAAAGTAAATTATGGAAATTAAGGTAAACAGAATGATGAAGGCAAACTAGGGAAATTAACTTAGAAAAATGAGGATGTAGGTTTCCTGAAATTCCAGCTCTTGTGCATGCCTTCTCTCTTCTTTAATGGGTGATTGAGGCCATGCTTGCAAATTAAGAACAATTAACTAGGAAGCTTTCCCCTCTGGCTTATTGGCAATATCAACACAGTAAACCCAGCAAGAATGGCTTTTATTTCCAGAATACCTGGCAGTCTGCAGCTGGCTTTTAGGTGCAGGCTTCAGTCCTTAGTTTTCTTCAAATCCAGATCCTAAATTAAAAGGCATAGCTCTACACTGGCATCTTTAGTTCATATTTTATGTCCTTTGAACTAGCGAGAAAATCTATACAGAGTGTAATCGTTTGTTTTACACGGGGAGATAAATTGTTATTGGTCAGTCTTACAGTGCAGAGAAATGTATGGTTGATCCTTTATGTAATTTTGGGACTTGGCTGGTTCAAATGGGTGTCTACAATCATTGCTGCTGGTCATTTGTGTGGGAAAGCTAAATCAGGCAAGACAAAGAAAAAGCTGCTTGAGAAGCATTAAGGGAGTAGACTAATGCAGACTAATGCTGGTAAGGGAATGTCTGAAAACATAGACCCAGTTCACCAGTACAGAGAAACGCAAAACCTGGGTTTAGTTCCGCAGTCACTAAACAAGATCACCATTATTAGGTTATAATTTACTACCCTTTCTGTCTTACTCTTGGTTGGAAGAGAACACAGGTGTGGTTTTTAGTATGTAACACACTTGCATTCATAAATATTCCCAGCAGACAGGACTGCATTGCATTGACATTGGGTTATTATGTGCATGGAATTCGTGCAAGACCTATGCCTGCAGGCTAATCCTAGGTCTTGGAAGAGAAGCTTAAATAACACATGAATGGTGCATTTAGTGACAGTTGTCATCATTAGGTATCTATAGAGTTTTTGTCCTTTAAACATTACTTTTTACTGTGCAGCTTCATTGTGCAATTGCAAGCATTTTTTATTTATTCTTTGTTTCCTTCATTATGTCTAATTAGACTATTTGTAAACAAGTTTGTTATGTAGGACCAAAAAATTGCTTCCATACTTCACCGTTTTACTAAATCTCCTTTACCTTTTGAGAGTCAGATGCTTCACTGTGTGATTCACTTCACTTCACTGCCTCAGTTTAGGCAGAAGGATGCTGTGGGAGACAGTATCAAATGCTTTACTGAAATATAGATAAACCACATCCACTGCTCTTCAGTCATCTGTCCCTCTGGTTATGTCCTCACCAAAGGCTATTAGGTTGGTCAAACATGACTTCTCCTTGGTAAAACCATGTTGACTGCTCATAATGACCCAACCGTCATTGATATGCCTTAGGACAGTGCCAAGGATAAGTTGCTCCATCACCTTTCTGGGGATGGAGATGAGGCTGACTGGTCTATAATTACCTGGGTCTTCCTTCTTACCCTTTATGAAGATTGGAGTGATGTTTGTCCTCCTCCAGTCCCCAGGCACTTCTCCTGTCCACCATGACTTACTGAAGGTGGTGGAGAGTCATCCAGCCTGTGCCATCTCCCTCAGCACCCGTGGGTGCATGCCATCAGGACCCATAGACTTCTGGATGTCCAAATTACTCACCTGTTCCTTCACCAGTCCTCGTCAACCAAGGAAGACTCCTCTGTCATGCTTTCTTCTGGTGCCTCGGATGTCAGGGGCTCCTGAGGGGACAGGTGCACCAGGGCACCCTCCTCATTCAGCAGAGGGCCTACACTGCCTCTAACGTTAGCTTTTCCTGACATGTATTTGAAGAAGCCCTTTTTGTTATCCTTGATCTCCTTTGCAAGGTGGAGTTCCAGTGAGGCCGTAGCCTTCCTAGTTGCTTCCCTACATCCACTGACAACAGTCCTATACTCCTCCCAGGTGGCCAGCTCCTCCTTCCATGAGCTGTAGACTCTCTTCCACTTAAGTTTGCTTAGCAGTTCTTTACTTAACCATGCAGGTCTCCTGGCTCGCTGAAAGTTTCCTGGGGAAGTATTGTACCTTCTAATTTGCAGCATCTTGTACCAAATAAACGAATACCTCCATTGGTTCACCGCCCTATTGAGTCTAACTGCTTCCTTGGAAGATGCAGTTTTGCAAAAGAGGAAATCATGTTACTTTGATGGGCTTTTTTGTTAATAGGTGACATGCTCCACAGGCATCTTTTAGGATAGGTTTTACATTGTTCAGTGTGCCAGTGTGGAACCTAAATACTACTCTGGTCATGTAACTATTCCCAGTGTTTCTGATAGTATCTAAACAGACAAAACTCAGGATGCTCTGGAGCCATTTTCTCTCCAGTGATTATGGAGAGAATCCAGAGGCTTGACTTAAGGGAACATACAGATATTTAAAAGCAGGCAAGGTGAATTCTGCCTTCCATGTCCTAGTTCAGTGGGATGTGCAAAACTGTACCCAAAAGGACCCTGATGAATAGAATGTGCAACTGCCTTTAAGTGTGTGTGTGTGTGTGTGTGTGTGTGTGTGTCGTGAGTGACCTCCAAGATCATCCAGTCCAACCCATCACCCAGCCCCAACCAATCAACTAGACCACGGCACTAAGTGCCTCATCCAGTCTTTTCTTGAAGACCCCCAGGGATGGTGCCTCCACCACCTCCTTGGGCAGCCCATTCCAATGGGAAATCACTCTCTCTGGGAAGAACTTCTTCCTAATATCCAGCCTAGACCTACCCTGGCACAACTTGAGACTGTGTCCCCTTGTTCTATTGCTGGTTGCCTGGGAGAAGAGGCCACCCCCCACCTGGCTACAATGCCCCTTCAGGTAGTTGTAGACAGTAATAAGATCACCCCTGAGCCTCCTCTTCTCCAGGCTAAACAGGCCCAGCTCCCTCAACCTCTCCTCATAGGATTTGTGCTCCAGGCCCCTCACCAACTTTGTTGCCCTTCTCTGGACATGTTCCAGCACCTCAACATCTTTCTTGAATTGAGGGGCCCAGAACTGGACACAGCACTCAAGGTGTGGCCTGAGCAGTGCTGAGTACAGGGGCAGAATAACCTCCCTTGTCCTACTGGCCACACTGTTCCTGATGCAGGCCAGGATGCCATTGGCTCTCTTGGCCACCTGGCCACACTGCTGGCTCATCTTCAGCTTACTATCTATCAGTACCCCCAGGTCCCTTTCCTCCTGGCTGCTCTCCAGCCACTCAGTCCCCAGCCTATAGCGCTGCTTGGGGTTGTTGTGGCCAAAGTGCAGAACCCTGCACTTGGCCTTGTTAAGATTTAACTGGGTATAAAACTCTTGGTGCTATACTGAATGCATCTTAGCATTTTCTTCACCCATGTCTTGCGTTTAAATGTAGTCCATATATAATAAATCCATTGCATTTCTATCTGCATTGCTATTTTAAATATCTTACTGATTATTTTCCTACTTACTGATTTCACGACACGATTTTCTGCATCACAACTAAACTAAAATGGTTTGATCTAGGATAAGTCTGAGCTTAAACAGACATTAAACCACAAGCAGTTTGTGGCTTTTCAAGACATTTTAGTTGTTTATAAAATAGATGATGCTTTAAAAAGTGTGGGAAAAGAAGATCAGCTAATTTTCAAATACATAATACTTGGGTTGTTAATTGTCTTGCTTCTAGTCTGTAATTACGTCCGTTTTGTTTCTTTTTAAGTTCTTTGTTATTTAAACATTGAACAGACTGAAAAAAAAATAGAAATGAACTTTTCTGTAATAAAAATAAAATATTTTGATTTGGCCTTGAAAATTGTTATTGACAGGAAAAGCATATCATAAAAGTTTGCTGATGAATGCACAGAAATGAAGCACAGACATCTGTGGGAATTTATAGCTCTGCAATCATCTGTTTGTGTGTGTATGTGTGCAGTGAATCAGTGAACAGTTGGGTTTAGGTTTTGCAATATGCCTTTGCATTGATTTGCTTGGAATACTGTTCTCTAGGTTTTGGATATAGTCAAGACAAGTGTTCGTGCAGTTCTACAGCGTGTCTGGAAGGCTCCAGACATCGAAAATTTACATTTGTACCGTCTCTTTAACCGTGTGTTTAATCGCTTGCTTTGGAGCCATGGCCAAGGTCTGTGGAACTGTTTCTGTAATTCAGGGTAAGCTTATTCTTCTTATCTTACTCTTCTTGGTTTAAAAATCACAGCCAATGCTGGCATACTTTGTTGCTCATTTTCATTCAAGAGAAAGCTGTAATACACTGGACTTCTTTTAAAGTCATCTAAAGATACAGTATAACTAAAAATCTAACTGCGTAGGCCAACCATTTCAGTAGTGGAATCAGATATTTGGTAATGTATTTACAAATATAGTAACCTGAGGGGAAAAATGTAATTACAAAAATAGTTGAGTTTCTTTGGATGGTGCACCATTTTGAGGCCAGACCACTGTAAGTGTCAAATGTGGACTTGCCATCAACAGAAATGATTGTTACATCTATTTGAGCTTAAGACTTGGAAAGGAAGAATTCAGACAGAATTGCAGCTGTGTGCAAAATGCAGTGTCAGATTTGTGCTTTGCAAATAGTGTATGTAAATTTCTGTGATTCATTATATTCACTGTTTCCTACATCCCTGAGAATTGACCTATGTAAAGAATAGGAAATATCCACACTCAGGTAAGCAGATGTTTTTGGTTTGAGGGTCAAATGCAAGTTTTTATGGAGAAAAGGAGATCAGGCCATAT
Organism: Pogoniulus pusillus; assembly: GCF_015220805.1. Lineage (NCBI taxonomy): Eukaryota > Metazoa > Chordata > Aves > Piciformes > Lybiidae > Pogoniulus > Pogoniulus pusillus. Next base: position 30,124,944 of record NC_087271.1, on the reverse strand, counting down.
ATTGAACATTCAGTATCCTGCACTTCAATATTTACATTCCTGAAATCAAAGGCATTCAGGCCAACCTATCTCCCAGCCCTATCCAGTCAACTAGACCATGTCCCTCGCCATAGGCAGGGACACCTCCCACTAGAACAGGTTGCTCAAGGCCTTATCCGACCTGGCCTTGAACACCTACAGGGAGGGAGCATCCATACACCTGTTCAAGTGTCTCACTGTAAAAAACTTTTCCTAACATCTACTTTGAATCTCCCCTCTTCCAGTTTAAACCCATTACCCCTCATCCTGTCATTACAAGACCTTGTAAATAGTCCCTCCCTAGCCTTCCTGTAGGCCCCCTTCAGATACTGGAAGGCTACAATAAGGTTTTATTGAAGCCTTCTCTTCTCCAGGCTGAAGAGCCCCAATTCTTGTAGCCTGTCCTCATAGCAGAGCTGCTCGAGCCCTTTTATCATCTTTGTGGCCCTCTTCTGGACTCGCTTTACCAGTTTGATGTCCCTCTTGTGTTGGGGGCGTCAGAGTTCTGTCTCTGCTAGGCATATGGTATTTTAGCAAAAAAAAAAAAAAAGAATAAAGAAACAAAACCTGAGTGAAGTAGCCTTAATGTAGATGGCTCCATAAGGATACATTTGTTTTACTATACAGGCAATTAATAAGAGAAAGCTGGTAGAGCCAGGTGACTTCACGTAGCTATAAAAACAATAGCACATAATTGACAACATTGCAGAAGCAACTATAACACTCTTTTCTGGATCTGGTAAGGAGACTCAATTCTTACTAGTGGATGGACACTAAAGTTACACTATAACAAACTGAGCTTCCCTAGGTAACAGTACTCATGATTCCTGTTGATCACAGTATAATGGAATATGAACTGAGTGTGTAGCATGTAGAAGAGGTTGCACAGGCACATCTACATGAAAGCTCATTAAAATTCACGTACATATTTCCCAATCTCAGTCTTTGTTATTAAGGTAACTGAATACCTATACGTTCATCGTATGCCATAGTTATAGAAGGTCACATATTGTTCTTCACTGATAAAATCTGTCCTAACTGTAGGAATGTGATCATAGACCTCAAGCCCAGAACTTAAGGAATTTATTAGGAGAGTTTCTTCCACAATGTTTTTGAGATTTAAGGATTGAATTAGAATATAATTGTGTGTAGCGCTCTGTATCTGTTGAACAAACATAATACTTAGAACTTAATCTTGCTGAATTCTGTCAACCACAACATGACTTCATGAGGAAAGAAGACAGTAGATGAATTTCCATGTAAAAATACATGTGGAAAGTTCCCAGACAGGAAAAAACATTGAGAAAGATGTATTAAAGAAAATAGTAGCTCTTCAAGTAGTAGAATTACTCTGTTTATGAAATTAAACAGTTTTGATGCCATATAAACAATTTCTTAATTCATTATATGGTTAACAGTGAAGGAGAAATGCTTGCATCTCTTGAAAATTTGTGCACAGTGGAAATGCTCTAGGACTGAACAGTTTCAGATGGAACATACCATCTAGACCAAAGAGCCAGTCTGAAATACATTAGCTATACATGCAGTTTATCTTTTAGTTCGTAATGATCATAATTCCATCCTAATAAAGCATAATTAAAAAAATCCCACTAAGCAGAAGTAAGCTTGTTTGTTCTTTGATGTTGTTTTAAGGACAAACTTCCTATGTCAGGTTTATGAAGTCCACTGCTGATCTCAGGGCTAAATCATCCTGGATGCTATGCTGAAGCCAGATGCAGCAAATTTTCCTCACCCTATGAAACTTGTCTTTGATAAACAAATAAAAACCCTCAAGCTTACAAACCATCTGTGCTACTGGATGATGTTTTGACCAAAAAAAACAGGGGTGGGGGGGGTGAGAGGGGGATATAAGTCTTTGTAGTGACTATGTTGCCTACAGAACAGATGTAATGGTATGTAATCTGGTCAGAATTGTGCACAAAGCAGAGTCTTGAGGTGTATGAGAACTATTGTCCTCTTGTGTGGTAAAGCATACTTGGTTTATATTGGATTTTTTTTCCCTAAGAGAACTGGCTTTTTAAGGAAACAAAAGTGTCATGGTTTGCATTTCAAAAAAAGGAATGCTTTTATAGATACACTTTGCAAATTGAACTTAAGTGTAGAAGGACAACCCCATATGACCAGATGGAATAGCAAGTAGTATTTGAATGACTAAACTGAGGAAGTCTTTTTAGGTGATTATTTGAATAAGGAAGCAGAGCATATACTAATCTCTCACAAATCAATTTCATATTTGTTTCTTAGTGTCCTGTACTTGTATTATTATGCTGCACAGACATTTAGAAATAACTTATTGTCTTATTTTTATTAATTCCTTTAATATCACATCATGTTTGCATTCAGATGGCAGTCTTCTAAAATAAGTGGGGTTTGTTACTCCTGTTGTAAGACACATACAATTAAGTGACAGTAAATCTTTATCTGCTAAACCTAATTAATGATCTTATAAACACTTCAGGGAAAAAACTGGCTGAAAATGGCTGTGGATGTTTCACATATGAAGATAAACTTCTTAATTTGTGTTTTGGGCTCAGTATCTGTCAGCATTTGTGTTAAATAGTATAGACATTTCCTGTAAACGGGCAAGGTCGTGCTTTTTCTCTTGTTCCTCTTGTTAAATCTGATATGAAGCAGTGAAGTTCTCAGATTGCAATTTGTGACAGACCACATGAAGTCATGTCTTTTTGCGTAACAGGAACTCTTGGGAAACCATATTCAGTAAAAGCGCAGAGGTGGTGACTCCTGAGCAACTCCAGTGTTGCCAACGAATAGTACAACTTTGTAAACACTGCCTGCTGGTAGTTTACAAATATTCATCAGATTCAAGAGGATCCCCAACTGGGATTAGCCCTCACTGGGATGATACAAGGTATAAATTTCAATATTCTCTTCTTAAACAATGAGTGTAAAAGATAATATAGGAACCGGGTTTAGTCTTTGTTGCTTCCACCTTGCTTCTCTATGTTTTTAATTAAAAAAGCCAACAATGCCTCCCAGCATTTCAACACTTCCCTTGATCTTAAGTTTCTATCATTCTAGCCTCCCTAACCCACTCATGAAGTGATACCAAAAGACTTGATAGACACATTTTGTGTAAAACTACACTTAATAAAGTCCTGAGTGCCTACTGCCCAAATAGCTGCAGCCAGGGCTTTCCATAAAGTGAACTGAAAATTTCCTTTCTTCCCCTTCTCAGATCCCTCAAAGTCACTGATTCCAGATTTGCATTCCTAGAAGTATCCTAAAATGTATGATACTTCTGGGCTTCACATTCGCAGTGGGATGCTATAGGGGCACAGCTCCAGCCAAAGGTCAGGTAAGTGCCATCTGATTTACTGTATTGCACAGTTTTGCAAAGTTGATTTCTAAAACCTACAGAATGAAAGTTTATTATTTCATCTTACAGAGCATAAATATGTTCTCAAACCTTGCAAAACAGCATCATATAGTAAAAAATTATTTGGCACTTACCTGATTCTCCATTGGCTGATTTAGTTCTCCAAGCAGATACAATAAGGTTTATAAATATTGTCACTATAGGGACTACTGAAAATGCTCTAGCTGTGGGAGTCAACAGTCTGCAATTTAACAGTCTTAGGTGGACATTTAAATATTAAGTTTCAAATTACTTAAGTTCCAAATTCTATCCATAATGGCAATTTGAATTATTGTGTGTATAAACTTACAGATGCTTTGTTTCTATAAAACATCCTACAGACATTATTTCATAGGAGGGCTTTTAAATTAATTATTACGGTAAAAGCAAATCTTTGTTATATTGTCTGTTAAAGTTATTTTATGACTTGGTTGCTTACTCGCTATATCTCAGACCAGTTATTTGATAAACTGAGCCCTTTTTTTATTGCCATATGGATCTTAAGGCATTAGAAACTGAATTCGTTTGGTCACAGCAGAAGCAGAAATATATTATCCACAAGACAAATTGTATTCAATATTAACATTTACTGAGCTATAGCAGTAGTATGGTAAAGTCATTTGGATTAGCTAAGGCTAGAAAATCTGCAACACTAAAGTTTTTATTGCTTTTACTGTTAATACTGCAAAATTTTTTTCATCATTACCAACCACAAACTATTGAAACTGATCAGGTTACAGTAATGTACTGCAGCTAACATGCTTACACTGGGAAAGCAGTGAAAGAGATGGTCCAATAGAACTTTGTCTTCTCCAGTTTCCATGTTTCTTTGGGCTTCAAATAGAAGTTTATTTATAAATTTCACAGGCTAGAGAAATCTAAGCCCTCTATCTCCTAAATATCAATATGTCTTCAGCAATAGAGTGTCGTGACAACTTCGATTAAAGTTAGTTTTTATATTAATCTCTGCAAATGTTACAGCTATGCTGTGGATACAGCAGTATGCTAGCTGACCTCAATACTTCTGAGATTGTGAAATGAAAGATAGGTATGGAATTGAATGCTCTTGCCATTATTCCCCACAATTGTCATTAACTGTTTTTCTAGAAATGGGAGAACTACAGTACTATTCCATTTTCCACCTAGGCTTCTGGTTTTAAAGTATATAGGAATATGCACTACTACTAATAGTGTTTTTAACTCTCTGTAAAACTGTGTGAAATGCAAAAAGAGACTGGAGTATAATTTAATTAATGTGCAAAAAGTCATTTTTTTCCAGGGAATTTTTAAAAAATTGTGGTTTTTTTTTTTTTTAATGAGCACAAACTGATTTTGGGTTTTTTTTTTGTGTTGATGAAATAACTGTTTCTGAAATGGAAGTTTTCAAAGCTTACAAATAGATACCTCTTCATTTGGCAAAATTTATTTTTACAGACAGAAGATCTTTGTGATACTGTTTTTGTAGTTAACAGCTTTCCTCAAAGTTGAAACAAACCAGACATGTACACTTTCTTGACACTGTTTCTATCCATGTAATTATTAGGATCAGTCTTCTAACTTATTTGTCATTACTCAGTATGATTCACTAGAGTAATGAAACTGTTTTTATGGAATAGTTTATACAATGTGTTGTTCCAGCCTAATATTGACATGATTCATGATGAAATGCTGATTTCGTGTGAATATTATTTTTGCATAGTTACTATGCTTGTGTAACAATTTCTACAATTAACTGTTGGGAAATGATAATAGGAAAATATTTAGGAATATGATAAATTATTGTTTATAGTATTACATAAAACACGGTCTGTATAGTTGCCTGAATTTAAAGTGTAGTCACTGATGTGTCTTACTTGTTTATAGTGTTATTGTTTCTTGCCTTACTGAAGGTGTGGTGATATTCTCTAGTTCTCTATTTTTACTTTACTCTCTGTTTTTACTTTACTGAAGGTGTGGTGATATTCTCTAATTCTCTATTTTTAGAGAATTAGAGTTGAAAACCCAAGAAAAAAGAACTCTGATTTTCCCTAATCAACTTTTTTTATCAGGTGGTTAACATCAATTGAGCTTTTACCTGGTTTAAATAGATAATACTACATTAACAGTGAACACTGGGTGAAGTACTAATATTTGATAGTGGTGTTACACAGGATGCCATTGCTTTATTTCTTCAGTTGCTTTAAACATAAAGGACTGGACAGAGGTTTGATCTTCATACATCTTGAAATTTTACTAAGATACTCTGAGTTTAGGTTCTTTTCCTGAGTTATTAGGTAGTGCCCAGTGCCCCATATGTTTTAGAAATGGTGTTTATCATACATAGTTTCTTGCATACGACAAGTACAAGTTATGGTGCATGAGCAACTAATCGTTTTGCTCTTGAGTGTCACTTTGTCTGTAAACTCTGCTATGTTTTTCATGTTCTTTCTAGGTGTTTATTGCCAGGACCTTCACTGTTCATCGTGAAATCATCCTCATCCAGCCTTAGCGGCACTTCATCTGGAATGCCTCACCCTAACATCTTGTTCACACACAGATACAGCCACTTGTGAAGAAAAAGGAAGTTTGCTGTTCCTTTGTAAATAATGGCACTCCATTTTTTTAAAAATAAAATTTGTGATGGAGCTAAATATAAGCACTGTTATATATTTACTACCATATTATGACAACATTTAGCTGGAAACCTACTGTAAAAGCATAGCTTTTCCGGAAACATAAACCTCGTTAAGGTGTTTACACACATGTCAATGTGTAGATCTTGCTAGGTTTGTAAGTGATTCCTTCCTACTAGAAATGTTATTTTTGCTGCAGAAGATATAAAATGGAATTGATCTTGAAGATCCTATTGCAATGTTATATTATTTTGTAAGTACAATACTTTGACTTGAATATTATTTATTGTAAAGGTAGACTATTTATTGTCTCAGATGCACCTGATCCTTTAACAAAGCAGATGATTTAAAAACTAGAACAGTCAGTCTGTCATTTAAAATAATCTGCTTATTTCTTGGACGTGTTTGAAATAATGGCCAAAACTCTGTAAATCAAACCTAAAGCAGACATCTTTTTACTTCTCTGAAATTACAAGATCTATTTCATGCTGCTATTTTTCTTAAAGGATGTAGCCAAAAGGGAAGGCATCACAAACAGTAAAGATATCAGTTTAGGCATTCAGTTTCTAATTGGATTCTTGTAATAAAATGGAAGCCAGTGTTCGTTATCGGATTTTCATTCACATTACCTATGTCCTGTGCCTTTATGTTTCCTTTGGGAGCAAGCAGTCATCTCCAACTTGCACAAGCATGCATAGTACATAGTTTTTCTGTTTTACTGCACAAGTGGTAAAGCAGGCATTTTTAGGAAATACTGCAGCTATAATGTATTATTTCAACCTTAAACTAACTTTTTCCCCCCTATTTTTATCATACAATCCAAGAATATATCCTTGTAATAGACAGTATTTTCTAGATTGCTGACACCTTTAAATGTTGGAAATATAACTCATTAAAGACTTCTCATTCAGATTCAGCTTCCTGGGCCTGTTTGAAGGGTGCAAAAAGAAAATGTTACAGAACAGGAACCTAGTATTAACAGGACCTGTAACTTGAAATCATCATTCAGATTTTGCTTCATACAGCCATTCGTCCCACTCAGCGTTGTGCCATAGGAGCCTTACTCATTATAGAAATAATTATGATGAAAATCAGTTAATCTAGATTTAAAAATTATTTTTTTAACTGAATAAATAACAGAGTAATTATTATTTACCAAAGACATGTTTGCTTTCCAATCACATAACCTTGAAACATGTTTGTAAATTATCAATTTATTTCAGGTATGCATAAAAGAACTTGGAGGCCAGTTCACCTCAGGAGTAAGTATGTTAGAGAGTTTTGATATCCAGGGATTTAAGAGACTTTAAGAAATTGGAAGATTGAAGTTGCCTGGAAATGATTTTTTAAAAATTCTAGCCATACCATCTGAAACTGGAAGTCTGGGTGAGATTTTTGATGCCTGTGCTGTAGTAGCTTTGCTCTAGAACTGCGGAATATGATAACAAGACTGAAAACAACGTAAAAAAACCCTCTTGAGATCAACAAATATAAACAGTCTTCTGGTATGGAAAAAAAGTATTTTTCAATTTTTTGGTGGCAATACTAGTTAAGTAATATAGTATGTTCGCACTAATTCTGTATCTGTTTTGGTCCACACAGTGACTACTGATAAAGCATACTATACATAATAAATAAATAAATAAATAAATAAGTATTGAATGCTGTAGTTTCTCTCTTCCTGGGGGAGGCTTCCATTATATTCTGCTTTTGGCCATAAGGATAAAACCAGCTTCCAGCTTAGCTTGCTAGACTCAAACAGAGCCATAGGGTAGTAAGTTCACATGCCTTTTTTTTTCCCCCTCCTTTCAAACTACATTATGATCTATATTCTTGATATCCAGTGCTGGGATAGGGTCACTCTATATACAGTACTCCACCAACAGAAAGAGGGCTACTAACCATATCTATTTGGTATGGACAGATCTATAATAAACCCCCAAACATTTAGCGTGCACAAAAGTGGACCAGGTGGTTGGTTTACATCTGATGTTACTTAGTAATTATTTGTATTTCTGATAACCTTTCCTGAAGTGCTTCTGTGTTCCTAACAATGTGTGCATCAACACGTTCAATAAACGGTATGATCCACTTTCCTGCCACCTCAGAACTAGTGCGAATGGTCTGTGGGTGAATTATGGGCTGTAGCTAGAGTTTGACTCAACACAGTGCCTCAGGTGTGAGCATTTATTCCTTCCTTTCTGCAGAACAGCAGCATTACTTAATGGTCAGATAACTGGGCCGACTACCTGAGCCTTTAACTAGTAATTGGTTCTTTCCTTGGGCTCTTAAGAGCACCCCTGTGTCTGAACCTTCAGCCTGATGACTAGAAGATCTGCTGAGCCTTCATCTTAGCCCTGTCATCAAACCTTTACTCAGAAGCCAACAAATTAATCAATCATGGAGGTGAGACCAACGTTGTAAAGGCCTTTCATAGTACAGCAGGATCTCAAGTCAGTTTCCAAGCACCATGGGAGTTGTAAATTAGAAGGAAAAGAATTTTTTTCCCATAGGCTAATCTTTACCCATGTGAGACACAAGATAGGGAATGCATTTGTAACAGTGCATGATCACCTTCCTAGCTTAAAAAAAAAATCTCTCACAGAAGATGCTTAATGGCTGTGTAAGACAGGGGCTGTGCGCTCTTAGCCCAGCAACAGCCTGTGGCTGCCGTCTGCCCATGCCCTGGGCCCTGCGCCTGTGGTGCCAGCATGCCTGGGCCTCTGGCCGTGGGGCTGCAGCAGGTGCAGAGGTGCGAAGTTCTGGCGCCGTTTATTGATAACCAAATTTCCCCCCTCCTCCGATATTTGGTCAACAATGTTGCCACTTGCTGAAGGTTCGTACGTTCCATATGGTGACAGACACAAAGAGAGCAGCCCCCAGAACTGAAGCGCGCCCCCGGCAGAGAGGCAGCGCTCGGAGGAGGATCTTCCCTCCCTCAGGCGGCACGCGGGGGCGCGCGGAGCAGTCCGCCTCAGGGCGCCCGCGCCCGTGAGGGAGGTGCGCGAGCGCGGGCAGGGCCGCGGCCTCGGAGCGCTTTTGGAGCGCCTCAGGAGCACTGGAATCAGATCCCGAGCAAGGTCAGCCAGGAGGGATAACGGTGAGGCAGCTGGGTTTGCTCCGGCAGTTGTCAGGGTTAGGCACATGGGCAGGATCAGCTACGGCTACATCCCGGCAAAAACTGCTAACAGTGTGGTGACCTAGACACGTAAACAGGTAGATGGTTCAGGTCCCTGGCTGCAGGGAGCGCCAGAGCCTTTCACTTGCTGTGGTAGGGTGCAGAAACAACACCTGCAGAATAAATGGTCTGCTCCACCTGATAGCCGAGCTGAAGGAGGAGGTTGAAAAGCTGAGGACTACAACGGATGTGTTTGAGTTTCTGTCCCTGGAGACATTCAAGTTCAGACTCGATGTAGCGCCAGGCAGCCTGATCTAGTTGGACGTGTCCTTGGTGACCACAGAGGGCTTGGACAAGATGACTTTTGAGGGTCCCTTCCAACGCAATGCAACCTGTGAATCCGTTGCTCCTCTGCTTGGCATAGGCGGGAAGTGCAGGCAAAGGCCTCCCCCTGGCCAGGCGTCGTCGGGCCTTTCCACCGCCCGGTGGTGAGAGCGAGGATCGACAGCTCGGGTCCCTCTGCCGAGCTTGGAGAGCGCCTCCACCCTCGGGCCATAGCCAGCCCACCGTGGCTGCGGACAGGTGCCTCGAAGGGAGGCCTGCGGGAAGCGGCAGCAGGTAAGGGACAGCGGAGCGGGGCGGCAGGGCTCTGGGGTGGTTCAGGCTTCGTAAGTTCTGGGCATGAACGTACACGGTGCAGGGCTTCAGGTAAATAGTCATTAAAGATGCCTGTCCTGAATGTCCGCTGTTTGAAGTAAAGTGAGTTACATATGGCAAGCTCATGATTAGGTGCTTGGAAGAAGTCCTCCTCTGGTGCGGCCACCGCACGGTGGACACTGGTTCAGCTGTTCAAGGCAGGATTGGACGTGGCACTTGGTACCATGGTCTAGCCTTGAGCTCTGTGGTAAAGGGTTGGAGTTGATGATCTATGAGGTCTCTTCCAACCTTGGTGATACTGTGATACTACTTCATGCCCTGCTTCTTGTATTGTGCTAGTGCAAGGGCAGGAGGAGCAGTAGTAAGGATGGGCACAGAAATGCAAATTATGAGCGCATACAAAGACTTCAGGATTTACTTGTGGTCCAAAGAGTAGGGAGATACATTTCTGAGAGCCTGCTTTGCTGAAGTAATGTTGAAGGAAATGTTACTTCCAAGTACCTCTTGTAAATAAGGGTACCTCTTCGGTAGATTTTGCCCTTGGGTTAATGCCTGTCTGGAAAGGAATGCCTTGTATTCTTTATGTGGAAATTAGTCTCCAATTGTTGATTGTCTATGCAGGAAAATAAACAAACTAATCAGCTTTTAAAATTACATTGGAATGGTTGCTAAGCTAGTCTAGGATTTCTAGAACACGTTCACTTTTAAAAATAAAACCATAATTACAGTTTTTTACTTTGTGTAGTCAAGTTGAAAGACTGGACTGAATTTACAGTTATAACATCTAATTTAGGTGTTAGCAAGTGTGAATATTTGCAAGTTAGCTTTGCATACAGTGTTAAAACAGTTAACTCGAAGCTGCTGCATTTATTCCCATTTCCAGGAGAAAATAACTGGCTGTGAAATGGCATACTTATTGGAAAATCTTTCACTCTAGCATTTGCTAAAAACTTTTCTAATATTTTTCTGTATGCAGTAAAATTCCCATGCATTAGTCATTATTCTGCACCTGTGTTCTTTGTTCTCTGCCAGCCACCTCTGTAGCTCCCTACATTGTTAACACAGAAGAATCTTTGTTGGTGTATAAATACCTTTAGCACTTTACATCAGGGGTAATTTTACCACTTATATATATGGAACAGGAGAAGATTCTGCTTGTAGAGAGGGGTTTGTGGTTTGTTTGTGTGGGGGCTGTTGTTTTGTTTTTAAATCTGATTTCTTCTTTTAAAATATAATACAACATTTACTTAGAACTCTTACTACTGAACTTAGAATTGCCCTCCTTTCAGCACAGATCTTATTGCTCATGCTATAAAATAATGTGGTTAAAATCACTGGGTATAGCCCTTAGGTGTCCTCTCAGTGGGTCCGCAGCCAATTGGAGCCTTTGCCCAGCTGAATTAGTGACTGGCACCGAGTCTACTTCATATGCCATGCTGGCTGAGGGTGGCAGTTGTGAAGTAGAGTGGAGCCCAAAAGGGCTATGAAAAGTCATGACATCCAGTTAGAAGATGCATTATCCTGTAGCAGTTTCAAATTAAAGGTTTTCCTTTTGCCTGCCTTTGTAGAAATGATGTGCTCTGTTTCATTTAATTATTCTTTAACTGAGTTGCATGGTGATATCTGGCTATCTATAGTATTATACTCATTTGCACTTGCCACAATTCCTCACAATCCACACTTTTTCATAAGGGTATTTCAGAAGGACATAGAGGATCCTATTGTCTAAACAGAAGCTTTACATTTCAGGGTTAAAAAAAAAAAAAAAAAAGTTATGCAATATCTGTATTGAAAACCTGATTAGTACAGATTTCTTGATCTGGTGTATGTATCAGAAGTGTTCTGGTTGCCACTGCACAAAAGCAATGGGATTAATTTACTTTGCAAAGAGAAATGCAGCTCTGACTGACACACAAGCAGACTCAGCCACACTCAGCAATTGTGCATCTGGCACAAGAATAGGCAGAGATGACACCTTGATGTTTCCAGGAGCACCTGCTCCCCAAGCAACCCTTGTGTACAGGTAAGGTCATCCAGTCCAACCTATCACCCAGCCCTGTCCAGTCGACTAGACCATGACACTATGTGCCTCATCCAGTCTCTTCTTGAACACCTCCAGGGACAGCGACTCCACTACCTCCTTGGGCAGCCCATTCCGATATATATGCACATAAACACTGGATTAACCACGCTAACTCAGCTGGCTGGAACTTAAGAAATGAAGCTTTATACTTACAGCTGGCACAATTTACAAGCAAAATGCGTACAATATATACAGATATATTTACAACTATATACAGTAATATACAAATAAAAAGTAATATAGAGATACAAAACCCCTCTCAGCAGACTGCCCAGGAGGGCATCCCACCCACCCCTCCACCTTCTTATCTCAGAATCTCTCTTACATGCAGGGCAAGCTGAAAAAGTCAGCAAGGGATGTTAGAAGCAGAATGATTAGTTGGGAATCTGCAGGCTTGGCAAAAAAGTTAATATGGTGACAGCCAGGCAGAGACTGACTTTATCTTTGTTTATGTCCTTGCTTTTATATGGCTCAGCAGAACGAATGGGTAATATAGACATCACTTTATTTTCTTTTCAAAGCCAATATTCTAATTTTTCTTGTTAAAATATTCCAATTAGCTTCAAAACACTTTTTTTTTTTTTTTTTTATAATTTAATTTCAGCTGGTGGAATATAAAGTTCAGTAACATTTGTGCAATCAGATATTGTCAGTAGTTCCTGTAGATGAACAATTCTCAAACTACAAGTAGGCATGCACCAAGCCCAAAGGCAAAGCCGGCCCTGCTGTGCAACTGCCCCACTGTCTGTTTGCAGGAGCTCTGAGAGGCCGTAGGACCTGTGGGCAGTCAAGCTACTGAGGAGATGGATTTGGGCAGCAGGAGTGAATGAGTTTAAGCTGTCAACAAGGAAGTTTGTCATGCAGCTTCTGGAAAATGTGTGCTTTGAATCAAGTTCATCCGGGATTCACTGGGTTGTGATGTTTCTCTGAGTAGTTGCTAATATGAGGGCATCTTCTTGAAGTGTGGTGGATTGCACTTAACAGAAAATGCTTTCAGGACAAAGCCTGTAATTGTCACATACAAATCAAAAATGGCAACCCTAAATCTACTGATTTTAAAAAGCAGTTTGTTTTTTCCTATGTGTTTTGAGTTGTGTAGCATCACTTGAAAATTGCATTTTTAGTACCTTTTTATAATGCAACACTAATATTTTGCGTTATGCAGGAGTTCAGAATGTCACTGACATGTAACCATGTAACTTGTATGAACTAAATATGTCACCGATAATTAGGGGATTAACTTGCAAATTTAATTCATGTAATCTTAGTGATAGGGGAAAAGTATGTGGAAGAGAAAAAGGCAGATTATCAGAGGTATAGAAAAGCCAAGTATTTTCTAATTACTGCTCTAGTTAAGGAAGCAAACCCCAAACTCTTCTCAAGCTCCCCCCAAAGGAGTTATGTAGTTTAAACTGGTAATTGCAATTAAGAACATCAAGTAGAAGAATTACATAATGCTGCTCCATTTTGCTATTAACATCTTAAACTTTTTCTCTGTTAAAACTGAAAAAGCAAAAAGAAATCCAAAAAGGATCTAATTAACTGGTAAACTTGAGTGTTTATCATCTGTAAAAATGATTTGATTTCCACAGCAATAGGATATGTCAACTTGCAGATTTTAAAGATCAAAGTTAAAATAATTGCAAAACAGTGCTTGGATATTTATTTATTTATTTATCAAATCACATTTGTTTAAGCTTAGTATTGAGATTTGGTACTTAACCTTGTATTTATTCTGCAAGATGTAAATTAAAAGGCTAAATAATCTGTGTGACCCTGAGTAAAACCTCAGTGGTAAAAATTTGCTCTCAGATATATCAGCTGTGTCAAGAGACTGTAACCAGCAAATTTCTGCCTTTTGTTCACAATAGAGCTCAGCTGTAACTGAAATAGTTTTGGTTAGGTGTAGTTCAGATCAGCAACAGTATATTAACCAATGCGAACTTTGCAGGGTCATGGATGTAATGGGCTGGATCCTGCCAGCTGCAGAAAGTTCCAACTTGAAAGACTGAGTGGAGCCTTAATTTTCCCTTTGGTTTCCAGGCTGTGGCAGCTTCTGTCCTGCTCTCTGGAGCTGGCCTTCAGGGTAGCATAAATGGAAAACAGACAGGATGTTGAGCTATATGGAGTAGTCCTTCCAGGGGATCAAAATACAATTAATAGTGTTGAGTAGAAAGTTACTTTGCAGTTTGTTGGGGCTAGTATCCAGAGGGATGCAGCAGTGGGTGGTATCTATGGAACAGGCAATGTTATGAACTTGGGCAGGGTGCTGAGACATCACTGTGACTCTTCCCGTAACTTAAATTTGTGTTACGTGTTTGAAAGATTGAGCTCTTATACACTGCACTTTTAAAACATCCTTGCTTCTCTTGCAGTTGGTCTCACAAGTGACAGGTCTGTCTCTGAGGGTAGCAGTAAGGTGAAAATCCTTGTTCTGAAATTTGCTTGTGGGAATTAATATCCATTTCCTTTGAAACATCACTATCTTCTGCATCACTCAAAGTGACTACGCTGCTGCTGTCAAGGTGTTGGCTGATAGTATTCAAGTGAGAAACAAAGAATTATGGCTGTATAGCAGATTGTAAGAGCACCCAATGAAATTGTGAACAGTGAGTGTAGACATCAAGCACTTCAACTGTGATCCAACAAAGTTTGTCCTTGTGCTGATCTCGGGCATCATCTTGGTTTTTTCTCTTGTGGTACTCTGAAGTAGTAGAGGTTTGATACTAGGGTTGTGCTTGAATGGATTTTGTGCTATCCAAAATGTGGTCCTGTGGCCTCATCACTGCGGAGAGGCTGCTGTCCCAGGATGGAGTTCTGAAACTGCTAGCAGGAGGAGGGGACTGAGGAGAGCTCCAGCAGGCTAATTCTCAAAGTCCTTTCATGACTTTTCACATCTTTTGATTTGGGGGAAATTTTAAGTTTCATATTAGATGTGTGTGTTTGGGTTCTGATTTAAAATTGAATTATGAGTAATTGATTCTGTAATTATTTGGTGCAAATAATACTTTCAATAAGGGAGGTATTATTTTAACTTTTGTTTGTTTTGGTTTCAGTGACATAATTTCTGTGTTACTGGTTATAATCTTTTGTCTTCTGATGTTATAACCTCAGCTTTTCATATCATCAAAATTTTATTCTGGCACTCTTAATATTGCCACTTATCTGATATCCTTTCCCCTAAGATACACTATAGTTTTGATTTTATTGCATGTTGCAAAGATACATGTTTGTGCAGTTAGTTAAAACAGTTAAATTTCTGCTCCAGAGGTGTGGATCTCTTTATGAATATCTGTTGACTAAACTATGGCTCCATTAGTCTCTCTGCACTGTTTCTATGTAACAATTAGTTCAGAATTTCACTCATGGGAGTAGGTGCATTGGATGTAATGTCTGGTTATTCCTGGGGCAGAAGCTGTAGTGGAAATACTACTCAAATGGCATGGTTACAGGAATTCTTCTATTCTTACTCTCTTCTGTCTATGGATGCAGCAATTTGCCTACACGAGTTCCCTCATAGTTTTTTAGGGAAGTTTTAAAGATGTTCAGAAACTCTGAGCTGATTTAAGTATCGCTTCCTGGTGTGATTTCATTTGAGTTACAGATTAGGTGGGTACATCTGTATCATGCAGGATAAACAGCTTTTCCAAATATATTAAAAGATAAGATTTTTTCTGAATATCAGTAAGTTCTTCAGTAGTTACTTTTTTATGCTTATGCAAAATCTGTGTGTTTATTTGTTGTTCACAGAAAAGGGAAGACAAATCTTTTAAACTGTGGCAGCTAAAAATGATATGCCAAAACTATTGACATATATCAGTAAAAGAGAAAGGAGTTAGAGATGCTGAGCATTTCATTTTGTGCCACTGAAATTCATGAGAAACATTAAATGTTATCCTGTGTTAATGAGGAATAATTCTCATCTGTTTTTTACCACATGTAGGTTCGAATGCTGTGTTTTAGGTGCTTATACTAAGAAGATTGTCCTTCATTGATTAGGCTTACTTACAAAAATAAATTAATAAAGTATTTGCCCTCCTATAGTACCTGCAAGCCCATGTGTACCCTAAAGATTAGTCTCTTTAATTTAGGTTATTTTCCCCGAATGAGAAGTAGCCTGAAGGTTACTCAGCATTGTGTAACTACCACATGGAACTGGTTATAAACATTATTGCTGCAGTTCTGTGCAGCCCAGGTGGAAAGGGCAGGGATTATTATTAAACATTTTTATAGCATAACAGATGCACAGGCAAACAGTCTAACACAAAGGAGAGAGAGAGGAAATAGGACAACAGCTGAGGAAAACAAGGATATAGAGATGTCACTGGTGAGAAGGAGTCAGGCAAGGAGGAATTTAAACCAGCTGGTTTGTGAGTGTAGGAAGGCCCACTGAGAGTGAGGTGCAGGGGAGCGCATGAAGTGGGAAAGGCTGTGTTAGGATGCTGTTCTAGGTCTCTTCTATAGGAGTGGTGATGGGGTTCTCTTAATGAGACAAAGCATGAAGTGAATGGGTAGGCTTTAAAAATTTTCATATCCAATTTATTCTGCTACTATGCTTAAATAACTGTATTTACACCACAATTTTCAGTGAATATTTTATTGCTTGCTGAGTTTTGCTTTTTTTCCTGTCTTAACCTCAGGAGTAGGCTGTCAGTACCATACAAATGAACAAATCAGACTTTTTCCCTCAAATTTATTCTTCCCTTTTAACATGCAGATTTTTAACATTTTTGTGCATGTAGATGTGATATTAATCACTTCAGTAAAGTAGCCTGTGGCATATTGAGACTTACCCTGACAAAGAGTTAGGGCAAAAGCAGCTAACTTTTTTCATCATTAATTATTTTTTTTATGTGAAACAATGATGAAAAAAATAGTCAGGTTTTTAGGCTCATTTAAAATCAGAAGGTATGGGTTGTTTGTAAAATCAGTTTTGGAATTAGAGTTGAATAAATATTTATTAAGGAATTGTTGCACAGGGAAATTTGTGTCAGTACTACACATTCACCAAAAGAGAGCAACATAGGCACACTGTAGTGCTTAAGGAAAGTGGCCATTTTACACTGTAAGCAGGAACATACTGTCCTCTGTTTTAGAATCTGGTATACCTGCTTCTGAATATGATAGACGTGGTGCAATTATTAGTTAGGTTTATGGCTGCTGATGTATGTTTTATGGATCATATTTTTGTCTTTCAGGTGTTTATATACAATTTTTCCTCATTCATTTTGATTGCTCTTAGAACACTTGTTTATATATATGCTGAAACATTGCTGCCTTTTTTTCCTGCAATTTAAGCAATTTTCCCCCTGAAGTCATTAAAATGTACTTAGTTTTCTTAAATGCTTTGGCATGATAGCAGCTGTATTACTGTATGACTTGAAAAAAAAATCTTTTAGGCTTAGAAAGGTGCATTTTTCATATTAATGACTGTCACCCTCCTGAGCATGTAGAGACAGTTGTATTTTACATTCAGTTTCACTCTGCTGAATAATCCTTTTAGCCCCAAAACTAATAAATGCATGAAGATATATCAAGATACTTAGGTAAGCATATAGAAGTTTGTGAAGTCTCTTTCCTAAAATGTTATGTCCATCTTAAGTTAGGAACTATGAATTTTTTTGAAGCAGAACTAGAGATAGGCAGTCCTCAAAATAAAACAAAGGATTTGTAACGCACAAGGTTGTTTTCAGACAAAAAGTACTTATCTGCAGTCTGAAAAACCTACCTGTCCCATTTCTTGTAACTTGCATTTGAGACTGGTTATTATCCAGTTGGTTGTTTACTTTGTCTATATATTGCTGTACCTTGTGGTCTTTAGCTGACGTGAAGGTGTTGAGGGCATGGTCTTGTGATCTCACTTGGAGCAGCACTAAATCGTAGGATCTACATAGGCTGAAACAAAGATAGCTCTCACTGCAGCAGGCAAAGAGAAGGAGAGGTGTGAGCAATGTCTGTCCGGTGCCAGTCTGAGAAGGGCAGTTTTATCTCTCTCTTGCACACAGGAGAGGAGGAATGGTTTGACTCCTTTCTCCTTGTTTTATTTCCTGTGTAGACCAGAGGCTGAAATAAAATGGATTCGTTTGTTGCAGCTATTTTCTACCAAGCCAATAGAAGCTAAGTTCTCTAAACTTTCCACTTGCTTCCAACGTCCCAATAATAGACATTCAGTACAGTAACACTGAATATACACAGTAGACCTGTTTTTGAAAGGACATACTCCGGTGATGGTGCTTTTGCTGGAAGTCTGATGTGCAGCCTGTGCCAGTGGCTGCGGGGGAGCTCGACAGCAGATTGTCCTCAGGCAAGTCCTGAACTCTGCAAAGACTCCTGAAAAGATCTTCCAGTCCAAGCGACTTTTCTAGGATTTGCTTAAGGGGGTCCAACAAAATACCAGCTGAATGACATCTTCAGGCTTGTGGAAAACAGCTAAACTGAAGATGTAGCAAAACCAATCATGTTTATTAGGAATGCAGACAGTGCATAGTAACAGAAATCAAGCATGAGATGTATGTAAAATAAGAGTGAGTAAATGTGACAAGAGACAATGTAAATGATAGAATGCATTTAATAGAAACCTCACATGAAATGCTTGCAGGAGCCAGGAGCTGCTAGGTATGTGGGTCACTGGGAAGAAAACTATGTTGTTCTATACTCTGGATTCTTGAATGTATGTGCTCCTATTCAGTTAAAAAAGAAAAAAAAATATTTAATACTTTCAGAGTTCAGTATTCTGTGAAAGTTCCCTTCAAAGAACAAAGGGATAGCTATGATAGATACTTGGTGTGGGAGTGAGAGTGTGCTGGGCTCTGGAGAGCTAAGCAAAGATACAGAAAGATTTGGCTGTGCCTGAGGCTTTGAGCCTGTGTTTGTTTGTTGTGGCGTGTCTGTTGGAATAAGTAGCTCTTCATCGGAGACCTCTGTGCACAGAAAGTGACCCCGTGAGTGCCAGATAGACTCTGCCCCTGAAAAGCCACTTTCACATCTCTTTGCCAGCTTCACAAAAGCATTGGATTGAACCAGTTTTTCACTCCCACTAGAAAAAAAGTCTGAGTAACCTGCCCAAAGTCTCAATGTAGGGACTGTATGTAAATAAGACAAAATGTGTGTATATTTACAGACCTATGTGCATGTACACACATGAATTTTGCTTAAAATACTTAAATCCAGAATACTGTGAGAATAGATTGATAAAAATATGTTTTCCTGACCAACAGCCAAGACATGAGCCTTCTCCTGGCTATTTTTAGTCTAA
Source organism: Pogoniulus pusillus (assembly GCF_015220805.1). Lineage (NCBI taxonomy): Eukaryota > Metazoa > Chordata > Aves > Piciformes > Lybiidae > Pogoniulus > Pogoniulus pusillus. Next base: position 30,105,804 of record NC_087271.1, on the reverse strand, counting down.
ATATCTATTGAAATAAGTATTCAAAAGAAGCATAGAGTAATAATTCTGAGGCTGCTGAAGCATTTAAGACTAAGGGCTCTGGATGCTTGACATCTGAGATCAAAATAGAGCAGGAATTTCAGAAGTATGAGCTCCTGCAAAATAATCTTGGCTAGTTTTGTGCAGAGTGAGGAAATGCTCATTTGGACAGAATCAGAGGTGTTTAACATAGTTTAAAAAGCTGAATTCAGAAAGGCTGTAGGGCCTAATGCTGATTCCCAATATGTGACAAGAATATTTCCTCTCTGAATAAGAATCATTGTGGGTTATACAGGCAGACTAGGGAAACCAGATGATGGAGGAACATTTGCAGAAGAGACATCTAAACAAAAGACCCTCAAGGATTTTTGAGTCTACATTTCATGCATAGTTCTAGACAAGAAAAAGGATATTTCCTAGAAATTATTTTTTGTGAAAGATCTTGAATTGTTGAACTGACTTTTTTTTTTTTTTTTTACTTACTATAGTAGTTGTGTTGATGTAAGAAATTAGTCAGGAGTGATATTTTAACTATTGTGTAAACTGATCAATGTGAATTAAACTGCCTTCACTGTAAATATCAGTGGTACATACCAAGTATGACCCAAGTTATATATTGGTCAATATAATCTGCAGTGTTGTTATTGAACCATTTTTATTTAGGACAAGGTGTATACTTTTCATGACTGTTGCTGCTCTGTTCATCTACCAGTGGAAAAATTCCACTCATGATGCTCTGGTTTGCTGGAATGCCAACAGTGAAACTGCCACTCCTACACCAAAAGCTCTGGGGAGTTTTGGTGAAATGAAAACATGCTGCCTTTAGGTTCCCACTCACTAAAAGTAGGGAGAAGTTGAAAAAAGGAGGACCCACTGTGTAGATGAAATGATGTTTATGAAGTGGTAGCAAATGACTGTATCTATGCTGAGAGGTTTGTGTAATGAGGAAGCATCTTACTATACTCTGAATCAGCACAGAAGTTTTTTGATTTAGTTTGCACCCTTTCAAAATAATGAGCTAGTGCTTTAAATTGGAGCCTCGTTGCTCCAAAATGTGATAACTTAAGCATAGTGTAACAGTTGGGGTTGGTCATGAGCAGTGATTACTTGTCATGGTCATAGCATACTCCTGTGAAGGTCGGGTTTGGGAGAAACTTTAAACACATGTACACACACACAGACGCATGTTTATGTTAAAAAAAACACAAACAACAACAAAAGTCTGCCATCTGTTCCTCCCTATTTTGGCCATATTTATTAGTAATGCGAATCTGCAATAGTCTTCCAGATCTCTCCTGGTTTTTAGTCTATCTTTTCTTAGTTTCCATCTATTGACAACTATTTTCTGCTCATCTATTTATGCAAAGCAGAGCCTAAAATGCTTTCTGCAGTTGGTAATGGAATTTATGGCAAAGGTAGAATTCAGCTGCTGAAAGAGAGACATTATTGGAATGGGAGAAACTTCCAACTCGACTCTTGCTGTGTTTGCTTCTGTGATTTGTTTGTGTAACACATCATTGTAGCTCTTTCCACCTAAACAGTCCTGCATCATCTAGCCCCCTGCTGTAAGGGTGAGATGTCTAAAAGAGCACAGCAGGGGAGTAAAAATTGCACATCTTGAAGATCAGAATGAACCAATACAGAACTTAGAATAATTGTTTAAATCTATAGTATCCAACTGGTGGTGGAAGGCAGCTTCAGACTTCTACTTTTCATAATGATTTTAAGGAAGCTGCAGCTTTCCAGCCATGTAAGATGTGAATCTGGAGATGGTCATTGCTGGACACTGCTGCCACATCGCTGACAAGATATAATTATTACCCAAGCAAAGCATGTGAGCAGTGGGATGATATTAGATATTTTTCATGAAATTATTTTAGCTTCTGTCTTATACAGAAAAGCTTCCTAAGATCAGCAGCCATTAAAAATGTGTTTAAGCATTACTGAAATGTTACATGAATTATCATTTCTTGTTTAATTGCTATTCTTTGCATGATGCTGGTGATTCCTGGCTGTGTAAATTATAGCTAAGTTAGGCCAACCTACAAATCCTGATATTTTTGCATAATCTCTGTTGCGAACAGTAAAAGCATGTGTATTCTGCTAATCCATATTCAGATACAAGCCTGCAGTCAGAGCACTAAATATAAATTGGTTTTAGGCCAGGAAAAAAAAGTTATATTTTTTTTCCCATGAAAACACACTTTGAAGCAACTGAAATATTGCCTACTTTGTGTGTTTTTGTTTTTAAAACTGTTTTTAAATATTCTACAGCAGACATTCTATCTGTAAAAAACAGCAGGAGAGTTTTCTTACATAATAGTCTGACAGATGTGTCATGGTATCTAATCCTTTAAACCTCCAAAGCCCTCTGATAGTGGATGTTTTAAAAGGCCAGATTGAAAAGCATGTTGCTCTTTTATTGAGTCTTTGCCTTCAGTGCCCATTCCACACTCAATTGATTTATTTTGCTAAAACAGAGTACGTGATGACTTGAAGTCATGAGGAAAAAGAATAATCTTAGAAAAGAGAATTAAAAATGCCATTAAAATAATTAATGCCAAGTGAAAACACCATTTAAAACCTGCGTTTACATCTAGATCTTCTCTTTCCAAACTGTTTTCTGTGCTTTCTCCATGATTCCATCAAGAAATAAATCAATAATAATTACACACACAAAATGACCAGCAGACTTGCAACTGAACCATCAAGATTTTCACATTCCTTAACTATACAACCATGTAATCATATTACTGTAACTCTTGTGCTCTTCCGTCTCAGGCCTCACTGTGCCTTTGAGCATCATGTCTGTGTACACTGTAGGCCATTCAAAGTGGAGGACTCTATTCTACTGCCTGGGTAAGCACCTGATGTTCTTTTTAAAATAACAAAGTCATTAGAATAGTCTTTGCCTCAGCTTATTTTAGCCTTTTCTGTTCCAGTGCAGTTATAACTTTCATAATCCAAATGTCAAAGAGAACATGAATTCAGAGGATCAGGGTTTCAGTTAATCACATTAAATAAGTTCCCTTGATAGTTAGATACTGCAGCATACAACCTTATTTCAGCTAGCAGGAATTTTGGATGACTGAGGTTTGGGTAATCAGCTCCTCAGTGCATGTGACTACTGTATTGTTTGCCATAAATCTGTGTTCTGTATAATTAAAAAAAATCTTACTATGTAACTGTTCTGTGGGAATTTGATCTGAACTTGTATCCAAACTTGAAGGAAGCAAAGGTTTAGAAAGAAAAGCTGATTTACTTGGAATTTTTGACAGTTGTAAATGTGCAATGTGGTATTAAATGCATAGATGAAAAGCAGTGTTTTAAAATAAATAAGAACACTTAGAATTTATTTTAAAAATGTTGTTAACATTTATTTTATCAAAACATAAGCTTTCTAGTTTTTATAATCCTTATTACTTTCAGTAAGGCAATTATTTAGGGCTTTTTCTTGGAAATGTGAACTGACTTGAGATATCTCACCTGATGAGGTTATCAAAGATTTGTGAAATGACACTCTGGGACTGAGAAACTAATCATCCCTTCTTTGATGACACAAACTGATCTTTTTCACAAATACAGCAGCTAACCTTGACTTTACACGTGGTCAGTTTTTAATTTTTTTTTTGTGTGTGTTTGTGTCTTAAAAAAAAATACTTCAACAGACTAATCCTGTAATGCAGTGATTTCTTTTTCAGTGAGGATTTCTCAGTGATTTTTAGTTCTGCACAGGCTAAGGTTTTTTTATATACCAGCTGTATACACATAAAATGTAAGATAAAAAGAAAATAGGACAGACAAGAAATGAAGATTATGCACAAAGACTTTTAGGTTAAAGTGGTTCTGCCAGTCTATCAAATGTGAAATACAAAGTTAAAGAGGTCTTTGTTATTTAAGAGGCACATGTTGCATTATGGACAAGCACTTTTCTTCATAGAGATTTCAATGCTGTGTAAGGATGGCTTCCATGTCCTGCTTCCTCTGTACTTGCTCTGACTTTCCTGTGGGGAGTTGATGATTTTTCAAATTACCACCTGCCCCACTTTTAAAAAAAGTTATTATTTTTAAAATTAATTTTATTACTGTGTGTATATTGATGGCAGCTTTGTGCCTAAAATTAACATTTTAATGTTTGGGCTTAATACTACAGATCCTATAGCTGTATATTCCTCCTATACTGATGAGACTGGATAGTGGACTTTAGATTGTTGCCCCAACATTCACAGACACTGGGAACAGAAATAAGTGACCGCGTGTAACTGTTGCAATCTAGGCAACACCTGACAGCATCATGCTAGATGTGATTGTTGAGAACTATAGAAGAAGGGAGAATGTGGAAAAGAAAAGAGAACATTATTCTTTTTCTTCCAGGCTGACTGAAGTAAGAGAAACCTCTGTTGCTTAGTTTGATGCTAATTTTACTGTCTGCTGAATAAAAAGAGTTTTCAGAAGCAAGTTTGCTGGAACCATTTAATTCCAGAATTGGTGGCTTAATTCTGTAGGTCTGTCCTTTTGGTCCTTCTGAAACAAAATAGCTATTACTGGGGAGTGGAGTGCCTCCATGGAGAACTGTTACAAAACCTCTATTGTATATACTTGGGCAGCTATTTTGGTCAGTTTAATTTAGTTGTTGTGCCCTCGAGCCTAAATAGGATTTCTTTTTTCCATTGCTGGGAACACTAACAGTTAACCAATTAAGGGAACACTATACGTCAGCCCTGCGGTACATAACAAGGTGAGGGGTCTGCTCAACTCTCCTGTCTTTAAAATTCTAAAATCTACCTTCTACTCATGTATACAATATGCCAAAGGAAAGGAAGAGATGTGATTAATGTGCTTTGTTTTTTGGAGACTCAGGCTTTTCTTTGTGGCTTTTGAATGATAACTCAGATTCTCAAATGTACTTGAACAACCATGTAAGCCCTTAGGCATTTGATTTGCCTTTTAAGTGGCAATGTTTTTGAAATAATCCAACCCTTGCTACCTCCACTAGTTATGAATACCTTGTGTCCAACCATTTGTTTGAAGCCTGAACCTGTAGCCAGAGTTCTACAATACGATCAGCAAAGCTGAATTGCAGTGGCATTGTCTGAGCTGGCAGCAGCTGAATGCTGCTCATGCTGCACAAAGCAGATGAAACCAAGACCTGAGGAACTATGGCATGCTGAGATGTTCTGATTGAAACACATGGCCAGAGTGAGAAAAATCCAGTGGTGGTTTGTCTATTTATTTATTATTTACTTTGGAGTACAAATTTGATTTTGGGTTTCTGGTATCTTAGGATAATATCCTAAATAGTGACCTCTAGATAAAGTGTCTTTTCTCATGATGAGTATTATTTATAGCAAGCAAAGGAATGTCAACAGGAAACAAGCACCTCATAGTTAGCAATATTTTGGTGCGTTAGGGTTTTTATTGTACTTCACCCAGATGGTTTGAATGTTAGAATCATAGAATCAGTCTGGGTTGCAAGTGACCACAAGTATCATCTAGTTCCAACTCCCCTGCCGTGGGCAGGGACACCCTACCCTAGATCAGGCTGGCCAGAGCCTCATCTAGCCTGGCCTTAAATACCTCCAGAGACAGGGCCTCAACTACCTCCCTGGGCAACCCATTCCAGGCTCTTACCACTCTCATGGGGAAGAATTTCCTCCTCAGTCTGAATCTCCCCACCTCCAGCTTTGCTCCATTCCCCCTAGTCCTGTCACTGCCTGATAGCCTAAAAAGTCCTTCCCCAGCATTTTTGTAGGCCTCCTTCAGATACTGTAAGGCCACAGTAAGGTTACCTTGGAGCCTACTTGGAGCCTCGTCTTCTCCAAACTGAACATCCCCAACACTTTCAGTCTGTTATCACAGGAGAGCTGCTCCAGCTCTCTGATCATCCTTGTGGCCCTTCTCTGGACACACTCCAGCATGTCCACATCCCTTTTGTAATGGGGGCTTCAGAACTGGATGCAGTACTCCAGGTGGGTGTCTCACCAGAGTGGAGTAGAGGGGGAGAATCACATTCCTCGACCTGCTGGCCAGATTTCTCCTTACGCAGCCCGGGCTCTGGTTGGCCCTCTGCGCTGCAAGTGCAGCTGGCTCATGTTGAGCTTCTTGTCCACCAGCACCCCCAAGTCCCTCTTCTCAGGGCTGCTCTCCAGCCAGTCACTGCTCAGCCTGTATTTGTGCTTGGGATGTTGTTGAACCTTGATGGTTATGAAATATGTAGATTTTTGTTTGTTCTTTGATTACTTTTTTTATATAAAACAGTGGTGGGCTTTTTCAGGTGAAGAAATGCAGCTTAGTTCTATATGTTTAGCAGGCAGTTAAAGGGTAACTGTCTGTGGACTGGATCAGTCACTTGAGCACCTAGGCCTCTGACCTCTTTCCCATGTCTAACACGTAGCTGCTGGGAACTTCCTGCTAAAGCTGGTGTTACACTGGCCAACCAGTGCCTGGTGGCTGGGATTTGAACAGTTCAGTATTACCTATGAGTTGTTCTTGTGGATCAGGTCCTGCATTTCCCTGCACCTCTTCTCACCACTTGTAAAACAGACAGAGAGTCCTCCTCACATCAGCATTGTAGGATGAAGATTATAAGGTAGATACTGCATTGTGCTAGTAGAGACCATGCAGGCATTTCAGCCAAGTGTGAAATGGCTTTGCTAAGCCAACTGCAGAGGTGCACTAAACTGGCAAATTTCCACATAAATTAGTTTTAGTTTAATCTACTGTTTCTGTTTGGATCTTTATTCAAAACCAGCTGGTTTTGTGTGATGAATGCCCACCTTTCACAACTGGCCTGCGTTTTATGAAACATGATCATGAAACACGTTCACTGTTCAACATCTAGTATCAGATTGTTTCTAAACACATAGTTGAGTGGTAAAGCTATTATTAAATTAATTTTGCCCGGTAATTACCACGTGACAATTTCTTATGCTCCTTTCAATGTTGATGGAAATGAACTACATCAAAATGTAACACATAAGATGTTACCTCTATGATGGAGTTCTAGTTGTAAAAAAAAAAAAAACAAGGCTTGGTTTAAATATTTCTGATTTTTGTCACCCTTTCAGTGATATTTACATCAAATGTATTCAGCTTGCAAATAGGAAAACAAAGTTACTGTAACTGAGCACTGTTTGTGTTTTTGTGAACTGTTTACTTAGTGGAAGCCCTACATTAAAAAAAACAACCAACCCCAACTGTGAGAGCCCAATGGTTCTATTGTCTCAAAATAATGTGTAACATAGCTGATCTGAACAGACAGGTGGATGGCTTTGGTGGACTGTAATACCTCTGGAGGAGAGTTGCTGGTCTGGCAGAATGGCTTAACAATGAAAAGAGATAATTTCTGTGGAGGTGGGAATTCCTTCCTTGTTTTACAACCACTGCACAGTGCCACAAAAAGGCCAGTGGCAGACATTACAATGGAGTGCTCATCTCTCTGCACACTCAGTTGGCACACCTCTTTCTGTGATTTGGAGAGACCGCCTACCCCCTCCCTTACCAAAAGGGTATGAAAGGACTGTAACTTCCAGGGTCCATATGTTGTATCTACCCCAGTGTGATGGTTTGGGTGTTCCCCGCCCCCCCACACTTTAGAAATCACCCAGACTAGACTCAGCTGGCTAGGGAAATTGAATGAAGACCCATCTGGAATGTACATCCACCACTGAAGGACTTGGACTATGCTTGTGGAAATGTCACTGGATCCAAGGAGTGGTGATATCTTTCTTTTTCCCTGACTTCTCTCTCTCTCTCTCTCTCTCTCTCTCTCTCTCTCTCTCTCTCTTATTTTCTAGTTAGCTTTACTTCCTAGGGATTTTTTTAATCTTAGCATGACCTTCACCGCTGCCCAGGGTTGGCTTGGGATACCTAGTTGTGACAACAACAAACTAGTTCCCTGATTGCAGAATCCCATTATAGCACTTCCAGATGTTACCAGATGCAATATTTTGCAACACAGCTACGTCCTGTGCTTCATTGCTTTGGATACTAAAGGGGCTTTCAAGAACAAAACATAAACCAGAGGTTTCTGGAATAGATGAAAGCTGAAGGACATGAGGACATACAGGCAGTGTCTTCAGATGACATATCACCCTTTCCCCCTGAAAATCAGGCAACGTGTGCACTGTTCCCACCTAAACATTTAAGGACATTATAGACAAGAGATACATAGGCTGTTCTTCTGCCTCATGTCTATATTCCACTGTATATATAACCACTCTAATTTTAAAGAACCTTCACAGGTTCACTGGATTTATTTATTAGTTGAAAGATTATGGTCACTGAGAAATTGCTGAAATGTGCCATGGCCCATCTGTCCCCAATTAGATTCACTGCTATCTTTCTACATCCAAAATTCAGATGTCTGAAAATCATGCAGTCAGCTGGCTATAAAATGGTGTGGGAGAGCACACATACTATTTCTTACACTGAAGCTCTTCCTTTTGGTTTGGTTTGGTTTTAAATGAACTAATTGTACCTACAGCCAAGAAGGGACATATGAGACCAGACACTGGAGTATCCAGAAGAGATATGACCCTACTCTGATAAATAGTTATTTTAAGTAGATATTTTAATCTAGCTTGATTTTTTAAAGTAGTGCTCTTTATCTGGAGCTGTGGTACCTAGAATTAGGTGGCTGGTACAGAAAGGGTGTGCAGCTGCAAAAGTCTGGCTCTGGGAAAGAAGTGTGACAGCCAGGCACACCCTTCTGAACTGGCAAGTCTATATAGTTTTTGTGGAATGTTCTTTGTGTGCCACCATCAGCAGTAAAGATTCATCAGGCCAAATTATGTCATTGCTTACATCTGTGAATAGTGCATGGGCTTGTGCAGGTGTAACAGGTTGGAAATTAGTGAAATTAGTAACTCTACTGGCAGTTCAGAACAATGTTACAGTGTTTAATTGCCCTTACAGGGAAAAAAAAAGGTTGTTCTTACGTTTAAATTAAAGTTCTTGTATTTGTTATGGCCAAATCCTGTGCAGTCTCTAAATAAATCCTATGGTTATAACATTAAAAATATTTTAACAATCTTTGCTCCCTCCCCTATTTTTCCAGCATTTGTCTATGGCACTGATTTCAAGTAATACAGCACAGGAAGATTTAAAGATAGTATTTTGTTATGAAAAGGACCTCAGTAAGAGAAACTGGACTTGATTTTAATACTGAAAACCAATATTGACAACTGTGTACTATTCAAGTTTGAACACTGCTGCAGCTCTTTGTTGGCAGTGTCCTGTGCAGTGAAGGTCACAAAGCACGTGGGGTCCTAACTAGGCAGAGCTGGAGTTTGAGATTGGCATTAATTAATTAATGTAAAGATAAAATCTCTCTAGTCCCTGTTTTAAAATGTTTAATCTGATAGAAAAAAAACTCTTCAGCAGAGGAACTCCACTGAAATGAATGTAGCAGCCAGACCTTGTAGTATTGAATGGTTTTCCGTGCTACTATTAGCTGTGAGTTGTTTTCAAGTTTTGGATTACAGTAAAGTTGCCTCCAATGTTTGGATACTCGAATGTTGATATCTTCTGAAGGTGGCAATGGATGTCTCCACATGTTTTCCACTGTGGCTCATCTGGCTTACTATTGCAGCTGCTGCTTTACAGTTTATTCCAAGAGTTGTAGTTTTTTTCCCCCCTTCTGAAGCTCTGTTCTGAGAGTGCTCCCTCTCTCAGTTCCTATGGAGAAAACTTGTTTCAGGATGAGGATCTGAATTGGGACCAGTGGTCTGTGCTTATTAACAAAAATGCTTAGGGAGTGCAGATAGGTTAATTGAAGTTAGTTGTGTGTGACCAGGTTGGTTTGTCTTTAATCTCTTATGTTTAAATTTTATATGCATGAAGACAATTAATCCTCTTAACTGCTGTAGACTTTGAATGCTTAGTAAATAAGTGGCCTCTTTAATTGATGCTATGGTGTTTGCCTGTTTGAGACAAAATAAAAGAGCTACATTGGGCCTTGAGGGAATCTTCCTCAGTGTAGTGAGAGGTTCTATTATGTAATAGGCTTAAGAGTCTTCCCAGCTCATTATTTTTATAGTACTGTCTGCTTTTCTCTTTTAAGACAATGCTGCTCTTTTAGCATCAACAGTTTTGAGATCAGAGAGCACTTCCTGAGTCGAGGCAAATTGAGCAAGATATTTCCAGCACTTGACAATCAAAGGTGCACTTCTCATGCATGCAGGTTAACACTGCTTTCTTTTTTTTCTTTCTTTTCCTTTTTTTTTTTTTCCCTGAGTCTCCAAAATGCATTCCTCTCAAGTGAAGGGCTTGTTATCTTCACAGTGTGCGCAGTACAATAATAGTCCAGAGCTTATTTCTTCACTGTGAATCATGAAGAGCTTTACAGAGTGAATATTTAGGGGTTACTTGCTGGCCAGCTGACCAATTGATATTCTGTACCAAGAGATCTGTATAACAGTTTTAGTGAGAAGTGAAGACATTCTTCACATCTAATTGTGCCTTGAATTTTGTTCAGGTAGTATGTTAACGCTTATTCCACTGAATGTCGTGTTAGTGGCAGTTAGGAAACACATCCTTGTTTCTACCAGGTTTCAGATCATTCTCATGTTTCTTAAATCACTGTTCAATTGTTGTTTTGGTTTGGCCTGTGTGGTGAATAGATTAGGAGTAGTAAGACAGAGGGGGAAGTATCTGACATTTAGAGATAATTTTTCATATGTGAGGTATGATGGAGTAAGGAATTTTTATCTCCATTATAAGTAACTCTAAATTCAGGTGAATTTCACAGTAAATATTTTTGTGAGGCTGCAAATGTCCTCAGGATTGTGCCAGACAGCAGCTGAACACGGATGAGAGTTGTCAGTGACTCAGCTCAGCTTTTTTCTGTAGGTGCCATGCTCACTGACTGCCTCAGCTTCATGATACATAGATATGCTCTGATGTTCTCATATCTTATCAGATTTGCTTATACATATAATTGTGTTCATACCTAATTTCTTAATAAACTCAGTCATATTTAATAGTTTGGGGCAACTAGTAATCTATTTTAAGTACAGTCTGTATGTCTGAATAACTTTTCTTTGAGGTTCTTAATTTTTTAACACAACTTTTAAGGTCAGTGGTCCAACTGTGTAAATTATTAAACATTACTGAATTTTTTATAACTTTCCCCAGCAATGCAGACTGGATTTTCCCTTCTCTTAACAATTCTTGGATGTGCAGTGTGGAGGATGATACTGTACATCTTTTGTTTTTTGTTTCAGATCACAGTTAATGTAAAATCCAAACTCTCATTTTACTAATTGTAGTAGTAACACAGAGAATATTTTGCTCTCTCCCTGTAGAATTGACCTGCTTCTCTAATTTGTGTGGGATTGAACACCAAGTATTGTTTATCCCTTGGTTTGGGCTTTTTCTGTAGCAGAGCTGAGGTACAGCTGTGGATGAGACTTCAAGGCAGGAGCAGGAACTACCTCAGAACAGCACTGCTGCAGCACAATTTGATGGTCTGCATTTCTGCTAAGTCTGAACTGAAAGATGTTGGCCCAGGACAGACTTTGGTCCTCTGAAATTGTGGAGGAACATGATATTGCACATTTTAATAGGCTAACAGTGCACGGGAAATTTTTACAAGGCAAGAAGTCGAGATCCATTTGAACTAATTAATGAATTAACTCAAAGAAAGCTGTATGGAGATTTTGCTGGTAGCAAGTAGAGAGATACCTTTCAGATTGCTTTAGATTTCTGTAGTGATCATCATAGGCTTTGTCATTTGGAGATTCCTTTATCTTCTGTATATGACCCAGACTGTCTTACTTCAGCATCTATGTGTCTTGGTAGTCTTGTGGAATGGGTGCCTTCTCTGTGCTTTTGCTCTCTTATGTAAAGATCAATCTTTAACAAACACATGGCAACCTGAGTGAAAAACCCTTATGTTTGAGTGGGCATGTTTATAAAGTATGTAATATGTGGATAAAAAGCTGCTAGATGCCTCTGGGCTGTGAACTGCCTGGAGAACTTATCCCCTTCATCTAGACCCTCCTTCTCAAGAATCCCATAAAGATTGTTAATAGCTCACATCATGGCCACATGAATGACATGGAGTGCCACTGAACCGAGTTTGCTGAGCTGGCTGCACAATTTACAGTCTGCATTACTTTCCTCTTCATAATTCTTGACTGGAAGAGATTAACAACTGTGAGTGCTGTCAGCTTCTTCCTTTTTTTTTTTTTTTCATTTTGTTTGTGAGTGCAGTGCTTGTTATCCTTCCTTTACCACTTCCAATGAGAGTAAATGGATTTACCTGGTACAGCATATTGCGATAGGCACCCAGAATCTCGATTATTTATGGGAGGGCATAAACACTGTCAATCACTTGCTACAGCAACAAAACTTGCAAGTCATAATGAGCTAAATTTTCACTGTGCAAATTTTTCAGCTGGACTAGTTTATGCTGATGGGAATTCAGAACTATCCCTTCCAATACTTAGTGTTCCTCTACTTGCATGGACTGGGAATGTTTGTCTTTAGAGCAGTAATTTTGCTAGGTAAACTATAGCTTTAGTAACAGTTGTGTAAATTCGGAGGCTAGTTTCACTTTCCCATGAGCACATGTCTGGAACAGTTCAAATAGTTCTCAGTTGGAGACCACTATTAGAGGACTTGGTTTCTGCTTCCCCCCCAGTGGGTCTATTTTAACATTGTGCCTACATCACCTTGCAGCCAAAAGTAAGAATGCAGTTGAGTAATTGCAAGCATTTAAATTCAAATCTGCAACCATGACATCATTTTTGTTTGGGTCAGCCTTTAGGGTGCTTACTGCCCTTATTAATCAATGCAATGCTTTCCTATCCATGGCAGTCACATCAGCTGCATAACCAGCAACTGTAAAAGAAGGTATAAAGCAAAAATACCATTCACTGGATTTAAAAACCCTGAAATTACCACTTCATCAGGAAAAGGTTGCCACACTCTTGACCATGCACTGTCTTCCCTGACTTCTATAAATGTAGAAATTTTAGTGATACAAATATTCTATCTACCCTGTGGTGTGCTCTGATGTAAAGGAAATGCGGACCTTTTATTTCTGTGATACGTTTTAGCACCTTGTTTGCTTCTTTCCTGATAAAAATGGAAAGAAAGAATATCCACTCCTTTTATTTTGAAGTGCTGGAGCCATAGGGGATTTCTCTTTCTGTATCCTTTTAATGTTAGTGTTATAGAGACATGTTGTAAACTTAAAATTCTCGTGTTTCATTGTTATTGTAAGAAATACGTTCAGGTAGTTCCTGGATGTACCTTATGATTGCAAAGTTACATTTCCTATGTAAGGAATCTTAGGGAAAGAAATGGACATTAAGCATAACTTAAAATGTAGAGAATACATACCATTTAGCTTGCTAAATGAGTCTGCTCATGACATGCATCTCATGTTTAACTCCATATAACAGATGCATAGCAACAGATGTCACATTCTTCAAAACAGCAATTCAAATACAAAATAATCTTCCTTTTGCTTATCTGTTAACAAGAAGCCTAATTTTATGCTTTAACAATTTTATCTTTATCAATGATCTGGATGAGGGAATTGAATGCATCCTCAGTAACTTTGCACATGGCACTAAGATGAGAAGGGAGTATTGATCTGTTTGAGGGTAGGAAGGCTCTACAGAGAGATATGGACAGGCTGGATTGATGGACTGAGGCCAATTTTATGAGATTCAACAAAACAATGTGCTGGGTCCTGCTCTCAGATCATAACAACCTCATTCAATGCTATAGGTTTAGGGAAAAGCAGCTGGAAAGCTGCTCAGTAGAGAAGGACCTTGGGGTGTTGGTTGACAAATGGCTGAACATTAGCCAGCAGTGTGCTCAGGTGTCCAAAAAGGTCAATAGCATCCTGCCCTGGATCAGAAAGAGTGTGACAAGCAGGACCAGGAAAGTGATTATCTCCCTGTACTCAGCACTGGTGTACATGTTCAGTTGTACCTTGAGTACAATGTTCAGTTTCGGGCTTCTCACTACAAGAAGGGCATTGAGGTGCTGGACTAGGTCCAGAGAATGACAACAAAGCTGGTGAAGGGTCTGGAGAATAATTCTTCTGAAGAGTGGCTAAGGGAACTTGGGTTGTTTGGAGGTTAGAAGGGAGACCTTATCAACCTGTACAACTACCTGAAAGGAGGTTATAGTGAGGTAGATGTCTGTCTTGTCTCCCTTGTAACAAGTGATAGTATGAGAGAAAATGGTTTCAGGTTGCAGCAGAGAGGTTTAGATTGGATGTTAGAAGAAAATTATTCACTGAAGGGGCTGTCAGACACTGGGACAGGCTTTTTAGGAAGGTGGTTGATTCAGTTCCCTGGAGGTGTTTACTAAATGTGTAGATATGGTGCTAAGGGACATGATTTAGCACCAGACTTGACAGATAATGTTGGACTTTAAGGTCTTTTCCTGCTGAAACAGTTCTATGAGTCTATGCTGATGGAATCGGGAAACCTTCTGTTTTCTGATGCTGCTGAGTGTGTGTGCAGACTGAATAGACCACCCATTAGGTCTCTTGTAATGCCTAGCTTTCTGTGGCATCTCTGCCTTTTCAGGCTGAGCTACTGTGTGCTGTTGCTGATCCAGTGCAAGCTATGAATGTTCAGCATTTCTGGATATCAGATGCAGATTGTCTCAAGCTAGGTGCCCCAAATCTTTAGAAAATGCTGCTAATTAGACATTTTGCTGGAGGGTGCTCTCTGAAAGCACCATGAGATAGGGTTACTGTGATTGAAGTCCCTTCTACTTTGGCATCTAATTTCAAAATGAGTGACAATAAACACAGTGCCTGATCAAAAGACATGCAAAGCATGTGGTCCCCTCCTGCTGCATATTTATATGTTGCAATGTGTTATAAATACATTTAACTCAGTAGAAACCATTGTAGTTTATATAAATCAGCTGTTATTGAAGAGCTAGCTAGTTCATTAGTCTGTGTGCTTCTGCATGTGTGCTGGGCTGCTGGAGGCAGAAAGTTTCTGGAGTGTCAGACCTGTGATTATCCTCTTGCATCCTTTTCCATTCAAAGGCATCAGTACTTAATTATTGAAAGCTATGCAATAGATTTTACAGATAGAATACCTGAATCTTTGTCTTTTAAAAATATCTTTGAATCAGTTATTAGAGAAGGAGAGAAATAGATAGGAAACCTGTGACCTGGGGAAAGCATCTCTACTTTTCAGAAAGAGATAGTCCCTCCTTTTAATTAGTATTTCAGAATAATTATTTCAGAATAATTTGCACCAATGTTGAAAAAGGAAACTTTGTCTCTGTGTCTTTGTCTAAATCAACATGTCTGTGTCAGGAGTATATAGGACCCAGTGATTTACATGTGATCTTAACTTGTAGGTAAGTACTATTGCATTGTGAAAGAAGGACCATGAGGATTTATTTGCCTTTCTTGGCATTAGGACCACTGGCACAATGTGGAATGGAGGAATTTCTCCATGGACTGAGCAAAATATCTGTCTACGATGCAGTTTTATTTGAACTGTGTAAGAGACAGAGTTGTAATTTTTGAGCTAGCTATGCATTTTCATTCTCTCACATTCTTGTCAGTCTGAGAGAGCAAAAGTGGGGAAGTCTAGAACATATAAGCCAAGTATATACATAAAAAGTAATTTCATCTGTCATCTACTGTAATGTGTTCAGTGGAAGCACTGACCAAATATGTCTCTAACAGCAGGCTTCCTTAAAGAAAAAAAAAAAGGCAGGAATACAGATGTAATTTTCCAAGTACAGAAATAGCCCTTTTCCTTTGGAGTGCTGGCTTCTCTTGTGTATCACTACTTATTTGTCCAAGACACTTGTTTTTGTGAAGTTAAATGTTAACGATGGGAAAATACCTGTCAAAATGGAGAAGTTACTTCTTTAGAGGGACGGTGGTAAAAGGAAGGAATGCTGTTTCTCACCATCTGTTTTCCCTAGGAGGCGGCCCATGTGGAAAATTGCATGTATATCTGTGAAGTCAACTGCTAATGAGCCACTGGGGGCAGCCTTAGAGTAGGAATAAGAAGTCTTACCGGTCTCTTGCTCATTGTGCTTTGCAGACGTTAATGTTTGCAATGTTCTGTGAGCTGATGAAACGTTATGTACAAGTATTAGTCTCTTTTATATATCAACAACAGAGCCTAGAAGCAAAATGATTTTCTCACAGTCACAGGGAAAATCACTGCTGGAACTCTGCATAACTCTTAGGGAAACCTGTTTGGCTGTCCTGCATTTACAGATACATTGAAGTGCTCCTTCTGAGTGTTTTCTCTGTGTTTCTGTGTAATGCATACTGCACCTCTGCAGTAAGCTGCTCTGGCAATCATGTGGAGAACGATGAAAAGAAGCTACCAACAAGCAAGGCTCTCAAGTGCTTTTTTAACTTCATAACCATTGGACCTTTGTTTTCAGTGGGACTGTTGTCCTGTTCAAATTAGCTTACAGATCTTAGCACCTTCTGGAAGCCAGATACACTCATAGCAAGAAACTCTAAAAATCCATCTTTAACAAAGCTACTATAAAGAGATTTGCACCTCTGCAGAATACAGAGCCAGAGGGCAGCTGATATCTTTGTGGCTCATTATCAGGCTTTGTATGTTGGCTCAGGAGGTAGCACAGATCCACTAAACCAGAGAATCTGTAGATGTACGTAACTATCAGATCCCACTGAGCCCTGATTTGGGCACCTGTTTCTTTTCTAGCTGGAGAACTAGCACACTGATAGTAGTTGCTGGTTTTACAGAAGAGAAGTGAAGCCTGGAGGAGTAAAAATAGTTCGTAATGGAAATATTTGTGAAAGCCTGGTGGAATGTGGCTGAGAGCTGTGGTCACAGACAACATGGTGGGATATTATTTGTGGGAAAATGTGAGCAGCTCACATTTTTTTGTTGTTTACTGACTGAGATAAATTAGATTAGTCCGATGAAATAAATATATTACTGCAGCTCAAAGAATTTAACTTCATGGAAATGTTTACTCCCTGCTCATTTTGTGGACCTTGTTTATTTAGTGTCCTCGCTGCACTGTTCTTAATAATTTTATGTATGCCATGATCTCAAAAGCAGGCTCTTTGGGTATGATAAAGAGAATATTTTTGTTCTGAAGTATGTGATGAGACTCACGTTGTAGAGAATATTTTCTCACGTTAGGCAGCTGCCTGGTGAATTAAATTGTACTGCAGAGCTTTGATCAGATGTTTTCAGTGTCAGGCTAAAGGAGTGGTGGCATAAGTGCTCACTAAATAAGTAAAGTGTTTAACACAACCCTGAAAGAACAGTTTGGGACAGTGATAGTTTAAATGCAGGTAAGATGGACCCTGAGCAGGACGAAGTTTGACAGCAAAGACCGTGCCAAAGAGCAGTGTACTTGGTTTATATATTCCCTTTTTGTTATAAATTTCTCACCCTCAACAGATGAAAGGAGGTTGTGTTTTTTCTGTTTTATACATAGTGATACTATGTGAAGAAACTTCTTACCCACGCACTGATTTAATGAATCCATAATTTTAGGCTTGTCTATTTGGAGAGAAGGGATTTTCCAACATTTCCTGAGGATAGTGTCTGAAAAGCAATAACTATAATATTAGAAACCTCTAAGTCACCTTTTTCTCCTCACAGGAAATAACATAGCTTTCCTTGCATCTCCAGCAATATTTAATTATACCCAAATTCTTACAGAATGACAAATGGTAGGTTGTCTCATTGGTAGAAGATTTGAATTCTTCTATGTGAAATGCAGATTGTGTGGGTCCTGGATTATCCGGGCTTTGCCTATGTACTGAAGCTCAGACAGATTTTTTCACTCTCCTTTGTACTATAGAAGACACTAGAAGAACACTGCAAATACGTGTGAAGGTATCAGGTTGTGTATGTTTATGTGCTCTTGACCATGATTTCTCGGCCTGATTTGTTATCTGAATACAAGGCAACTCCAGTCCCTTGTGGGAGAGAGTGTGCTGAGCGGAAAGTGGTGGTAGATTCAAATTTATTTACAGAAAGCTTCCATATTCTTTCTGCTGTCTTCCTGCCTTGGTGACTGCATGCACAAGTTTCTTTCTTTGTGATGGAAAGATCTTGGTGCCTCAGTCTGGGTTGCTTTTTGGGTATCCCACGGTCAAGAGTCCTTTTTGCAAATAGCTGCCAAAGAAAGGAGCATTTGCTGACTAGACTGTTCTTTGGCAGCAGGAAGAGAACAGAAAGGTAAGACAGGGGACCTGCCTTCCAGACAGGTTACTGACAGAATAGAAAGCTGTTTACAAGTTGGATTCCCCCGATTCTGAGCTTCGCAGGTGTCGTTTCAGTTGTGGCATCAAAAACAATTGCAAGCCGTCACCTCCTTGGAGAGCTAATGGTTTATATCTGATAATCTGTTGTATCCCCCTACAGCAAGCTCTTGAGAACAGTGCTGGAGCTCCAGGTCATGCTTTCTGTGCGGCAGCCCTTGTGGCTCGGAACAGTTGTACCAGAGCAAGCTGTGCCACAGACGGTATCTTGTACTAGAATTGATCGGTCCTGCGTAGCAAGGCTAACTCAACTGTTTAGGACTGTTCTGCAGCACAGACTAACACCTGCATTATCTTCCTGTTGGCTGGATTGTGCTGAGGGTCTGCATGTCATGAGTAAAGCCTGGACGTGCAGCAGGGTCTCAGCGTCAGTTTTTAGCATCCGTCCCTCGATTTCGCGGAGGAGGGTGAAGATGAGAGGCAGGGCAGGCCCGGCCCGCTGTCCCGCGGCCTTCTGTTACCTGCCAGCTGCTCGCCAGAGCAACGCGCTTTGCAGTGCTGCTGCCAGGAACTAACCCCCTCCTCACACTGCGGCTTTTAGTGCAGGAGAAGCAATTGTAGATGGAAGTGTTGGGCGTTTGCCCCCGGGAGCCAGCGGCGCCTCGGCCTGGCTGGTGCGGAGGAGCAGCGGGGAGGGCAGCCCCGGGGCGATGCGGCAGAGCGCCTCGGTGGCGACAGGTGGCGCTGAGAAACTGCACAAAGCTCTTCTTTCCCACTCTACCCCTCCTTTTGATTATCGGTTTCACTTAGCAAATTCAGCTGCCTTGTTTCGAAATGCTTTTCATGACTACCTCATCTCCTCTCAGTTGAAACTGGCCGTGCCTCACTGCTTGCCAGACCCCAGGGCCAGCTCTGTGGTTGCTTTTTATAGTCGTCATTTGCAAAACAAAAAGCAAGCAAACAAAAATTTGTAAAAATCACCACCCCATTAAAGCACTTCTTTTTGTTGTAACTACTGGTAACTCTGACTGCCTGCACAAATCAGACCTGAATAAAGTTCTAATTATTATACTGCAAGAATGTTTTAAATGGATTTTCAACAGGTCCAGAGTTTCTATCAGCACCGCTGTGTGGTTTTAAAAAGTTCTTTCTTTTAATAGGTCCCAGGACCTGTGAAAATGTTTGGGTCAGTTTAGTACCTGAGTCTTTCCGAGTAATTAGCAGGTGGAATTACCTGGTAGCAGTCAGTGTTTTCTGCTGTAATCCATCCAGAGAAGCTGCAGCAGAATAATTGCTATCTCTGGTGGCCCTGCAAACATGTCTAATTTAATGTGTCAAGAGGGATTTTTCTTTCTATTTTTTCATTCCCAATGCCAGGTTATGAATTTTCCTTTCAAAAGGCCAGACTCAAAGTGAGACGGATATATTGAACATGTGGTTTTCAAGGAAATGTTTTTCCCAGCAACTGTAAATGTGTAAAAGCATTCAGAGCTCGTTCTCCTCTCCACATATTTCAGCAGGTTAAATAAATGCATGTAGCAGACAGATACTGAGCTACGTGATCCACAGTTACTGGAGCAGATAAATGCTAAGCTGCCCAGGGTGTCACTTTGCCAGCAGGGCAGTATTTCGGTCCTCTTGACTTCTTTGGGGATGTTCTGATGTTCTCTGATGCTGACTTGATACCAACTACTGATGAGACATATGTAGCTTTTTAGTCTCCCTTTGGTAAACAGTTGCCAGCAGTGAAGGAGCAGATGGGCTCAGATCTGCCCCATATCAGATGTAGAGTTGAGGGTATTTACAGGATATACCACAGGCAGGTTTTCCACCAGCAGTTTCTCTCTCATGGCTGCCTCCCTGTGTACTTCCGTTGCCTGTGTTTGGGAGCTGTGCTGGGTCAGAGGGCTGCAGTTTTTAGACCTGCTTTATTTGTCTAAATACCACTTTCTTACATTGCAGGGGCTGTGTGTTTTTGTTCTATACTGAAAAAAAACAAGGTCATATTGTGCATGAGATAAAGCATATATTCTAATCATAAAAGGGGTCATTCCCAAAAGGCAGAGATGCGCATGTTGTATATTCTCTACAGATCTATAAACAGTCCTTTGAGTCCATTTACATCATGCTGCGAGTCACTGATGTTTCCTATTTAGTTTTCAGAGAAGACCTCAGTATCATGGTTGTAAGGGAAAAATAAAAATAAACTCATAGAGAACAAACCCATTGGGCACGTTTCTGAACAGTCCTAGATACACAACACACAATATTCTTAGTTATTAAAGAAGAGGATTCCTGAGAATCAGTCATGTTGTGTCAGGACTGTAAGCATACAGAATAAAACTGTCCTTTCTGAAAGCAAGAGCAAGACCTGATCCTTGTGTAGGCTTACCTGACATTGCTAAGCTGGAGGCGGCGGACCTGTGTTAGGTTAGCCACTTGGTACTGCAGGTCTTCTCCTCCTTTATGTTTAAAAATTTTGGTTTTGAAAGAGTAATCAGTGTAGATTTGAAACACTAGAGGACTGTAGTGTGCTACTCAAGGTCTCATTGTTTTTCTTTTCTTAATTTGAATTTCCCAGCTTTGAAATGGAACTTTTGAAATTTAAAATGCTGGTCTCAATGGCTAGGAGTCATGTACGTAAATACCAGAGCTGTGGTGTAAAAGGTATCAGAAGTCAATGACTGTGGTGAAATCTGTACTGAACATGAGCAGCAGAATTTTGTTAATGAATTAAAACAGTGGTTTCATACAAAACAAAGCTATATCTTACATCAGTTGCATTTACTGCAGGAAAAAAAAGTGTGTTTGTCATCAATAGCTACTTTATAAATATAAAACCTTTTTGCATTTTGTGATCTTAAATGATTGCAATATAGTAGTACTTCAACGTGGACCTTTTTAGAAGGAAGACCAAAAAGTTTTATAGAGCCCTCACTCTGAACTGCCTTTCTATTCAGCAGATTAAAAATTGAGGTCCCTCTCTGGTTGAAATGGCAGTCAGAAAATCCACAGGTAATCCCTGTAACTTCTCATATAAATTTGATGACAAAAGAAAGTGTGCTACCAGTATCTCTATAACATAACTAAGCTTCATTGCGTAACTCAAACCATGATGGAGATTTTGACATGCTCAGTGGCAACCTGACAGATGTGTCATAGTGACTAATCCCCCAAAGCCCCAAAGCTCTTTGAAAATGGGTGTTTCTGAAAGACCGGATTGGAAAACATGCTGCTTTTTTATTAAGCTTTTTCTCTCAGTGCCTGTATTACTTCCAGCGTCATCTTGTTGCCAGGCTGCCTCTACAGATCTATGCTACCTCGGCTTGCAATTTTACTTTGTTAGCAATGAGGGAAAATACATATAATTATGTATATTTACACTATATATTTTATAGAAATGATAGAAAAAGATAATTATTTTTCCTAATAGTTGGAAAATATCTAAAGCTGGCAATTCAAGGCTATTTTACACCACACTTTCCTGTTCTGTATAGATGTAACTATGGTGTGTTCCAGCCTCAATATATCTGGCATTAAAAAAATAGAAAAAAGAAAATACTCAATATTACTATGGATTTGTGATAAGTTTAGAAAGCATTCTGGAGCAGTATTTGAAATGCCAGTTGTGGGGAGGAAAATCAGCTATATGCTTCAAAGTTATTTTGACAAAATGACCCCCAAATCCACATGCAAACCGCTTCTCTCTAGTCCTGGGATTTGCCACCATATCCTTTGGCCAGACTCATGGGAGACTGAAAAGGAGGCTTCATTGCAATATCACCGTGTCCTATAGATTGTACTGAGTGGTCTCTCTGTTGTTTGGATGACATCTACAGTTGGTAAAAAGAGAAAATTTGGCCAGTTTACTTTCTGTTACAGAACAGCTTCCTGGATGACAGAATAATTTCCAATCACAGTGCCCTGGATTACTCCCTGCTGTGAGCTAATAGGGTGCTAATTAACATATTTCATTTATTTACTTAACTGGGATAAAAACAATTGGGCACAGGTCCCATTTACAATGGTTTCCTGGGGAAGCTGCAAACTGCTGTAAGTGTAACTATGCTGCATTAAAAAGATATAAACTCACATAAACATAACGTGCAGATTGAACACAAACTGGCATGGCTGTCCAATCTCCTCATACACTCAGAGTGGTTCAGAACATTAAATAAAGCTGTATTTCTGTTTCCTTCAACTCTCTAAGTGGACTAAATGAAATGAGAGAAGCATTTTTCTGATCTTTGCAGGTTTGCTGGTGACAGCCCAGAATATTCTGCCATTCTTGAACGTCTTTCTAGTTGCAGAAGTGCTGAAACTGCCCATCTATTTACTCCTTACCTGTGGTGTCCCCATGCCTCCTGTTTCCTACATATTGCAAAATTAAAAGGATTCCAAGCACCCAACTTCGTAGCTCATCGGGGGAAATCTTTAATGTATATGCTAGGAGTTTGTAGAAGGTGAGGCAGAAAATAAAAGTTTTCTCCTGCTCTGTTGAGCAAAGGTTTCTTTCCAAACTGTTTGACATTTTAAAACACATCTTTGCATTTTTTATATCTTAAGCACAAGTTTTACTTAGGATGAAATTCCTTATCCATTTTGATTCCCATTCTGCTTAGTTATGAAGTCTGGATTTGCCCTAAGGCCCTATAATATCTCACTAAATTAAATAGAGAGATTTTGTGATCAAGAGACCTGGTGTCTGTTTCCACCTTCATTTCATCTTAGTGTGTGGCACTGAATTTTGTGCCTTTCTGTTCTTCAGTTTCTTTATCCATACACTAGAGAGAATAATAATTTATCCTGCCCTTCTTAACATGCTTTAATATTCTAAATTGGATGATGCTTTTTGGCAAAAATGTGTTAACTCCCAGCCTATACTCCACCATCTCAATTCTAGCTCACCATTTCAGTGCACAGTAACCTCCTACCTGGGTATTTATATCATGGTCTACTTTTTATCCTGTGTGTTGTTTCCAAGTTCAACTGTTATTTGGGTTATCAGTCTTGTAAAAATTGTTGTTCTAATTTGTACGATCTACCTTTCCTTCCCTTCAGCTAGCCTGGAAGGCCTCTCTCTTTATTTTCCATGGGAGACTTTTCCTCTTATTTTTCTGTGACTCAAAAAGCCCCTGAGATGGAAAAGAGCAATTCTAGAGCATACGTTTCCTGTACTGTATTGAATGAAATGCCACTGTGGAAGAATATTGCCCTTCTGCATTTTATGTGATTATAAAACATGTTTAGAGCATCTTGTAAAACACATTTAGAGCATCCAAGGTTAACAATTTATAAACCAATTATAATAGAGGTCTGAGCTTCTTAATTCAGCCTGGTAAGACCTGTTCCTCAAGAGGTGTTGGGTTTTTTTTGTGTTGATCTTGTTAAAGTTATTATATATCCCCAAAAACTTTCTTTCCACCCTTCAGTTCTTGTCCTTTCCTTGAGTATGTAAAAAATATTAATCTCCTCTGATGCAGCGATGTGCCCTGCTGAAGTAAATATGTTTCCAATTTGCAGTTCTGAGTAAACAATTCCTTATGAAGTGTAGCTCATAACAATTTACACGTGAAATTAAATACTCTTATTTTCCCTAGACCAACGTGACCATTGTGAAAAAAGCAAATGGAGTCACCCATTGAGGACACAATTTGAGCATGTCACTAGGCCGATCCATTGCTATGGCATACTGGCACAAATTCAAGAAAAGACAAGACTGAAAAAAATATTCCCTAAGGCTTGTGAATTCATGACCACGGATCAGAAATGTGACTCTTGGTCTGTGTGCAGAAGAAACTACTGGTCATGTATCCAGAGCCATTTGAATTCCATCAGGGCCCAAAAATCTGGGTGATAGTTCTGTATAATTTTAGTGTGTACCATGTTGGAGAGCTCATCATTGGTGAGTGAACCAATTTTTCAGTAATCTTTGTCACAGCAGGCGAGATAGAAATTGGTCTGTAATTTGTAATCATTACTGCTTTGCTTGAGATTAATCCTGGATCACCCACAGTGAAAAAAGATGCCTCCTAACCTCAGGAAGGACCATTCTCCATTCAGAAGGCCACTGAGGCTTGCTGTACAAAAACCACACTTTGTCTTGACCATCCTTTTTTATATCAGATTAACTTTTATCTGTGTTCTGCTTTTCTCTACAAGACCGAATACTGCAGAGTTTTTACACACAGTGACTTTTTTTCAACTCGATGCTCTGAAAGAGGTTGGAAAGTGGGACTAGAGCTTTGGAGTTTTCCTATTGATATATTTTTCAGAAGTGACAAAAAAAGTTTCATAATGCATGCAGATGACAGATCAGCAGTGAATAGAAATAACCTTTATTACCCTTTATTAACATAGAAAAACTCTACTTACTACCACGTATCCTTTGGGCTAAAGGATACTATGACTCTAGAAGACCTAAGATGGCTTCTGAAAGCAAAATATTGACATCTAGTCCAGTCTTGTGTATTGGAATCATTCATATGATTAAATGGTTTGGGTTGGAAGGGACCTTCAATATCATTCAGTTCCAACTCCCTGCCATGGACCAGGACATGTTTCACTAGATCAGGTTTCTCAAAGCTCTATCATCCAGCCTTACCTTGAACTCTTCCAGGGAGGAGGCATCCACAATCTCTGGGTAACCTGGCCCAGTGTCTCACCACTGTAACAGTAAAGCATTTCTCCTTTACATCTAATACAATCTACCTTGTTTAATTTCAAAACTGTTACCTCTCATTCTGTCATTATTTGCCCTTGTAAAAAGTTACTCTCCAGCTTTCATGTAAATTTGTTTTAGGTGTTGGAAGGATGCTGTAAGGTCTCTCTAGAGCCTTCTCTTCTCCAGGCTGAACAACCTCAACTCTCTTAGCCTGTCCTCATAGGGAAGAAACTCCAGCCCACTGATCATCTTTTGGCTGTCTTGAGCAGTTCCATATCTTTCTGAGGGCCCACAGCTGGACACAGTATTCCATATTTGATCTCACAAGAGTCTAGTAGAGGGAGAGACTCACCTTGTTCAGCTTTCTGGTCACACTTCTTTTGAAGCAGGCCAGGGTGCAATTGGCTGGCTGGACTGCAAGTGCACGTTTTCAGCTCTTATTAAGTTTTTCATGCTTTAGCGCCACCAAGTCCTTCTCCTCAGAGCTGCTCTCAATCCACTCTTTGCCCAGCCTGTATTTGTGCTTGGTATTGCCATGACCCAGGTGCAAGACCTTGCACTTTGTGATGTTGAGCTTCATGAGGTTCACACAAGCCCACCTCTCAAGCCTGTCAAGGTCCCTCTGAATGGCATCTCTTCCCTTCAGCCTCTTTACAGGATCACACAGCTTGGTGTCTTTGGCAAATTTACTCAGGGTGCACTCACTCCTACCATCCATTTCACTGTCAATGTTAAACAGCAAAGATCCCAGTACTGACCCCTCAGGAATGTCATTGATAATCCAGCCAATTCCTTGTCCACTGAATGGTCAGTCCATCTGTCAAAACCATGTCTCTTCAATTTAGAGACAAAGATATTGTGTGGGACAATGTCAAATGCTTTGCACCAGTCTGGGTAGATGATATCAATTCGTTTGTCCCTGTTCACTAATACTGTAACCATTTTGACAGTAAAAAGGATTTCTTAACTGGCCTTACTAAGGTAGCACCAAGGTTACCTATATGATTTTTTTGGGGTGTGTTTTGGTTTATTGTTATTTTTTTTCTATTTAAAAATCATACTCATTTCGTCATTAATTCCTTTCCCCTTCACTCCTGACTTCTTCACACTGAAGGAAGCCTTGATCTAGAGTTCTGATGTAAAATGCTCTTCAGCTGAAATTGTATTGTTTGCTTCAGACAAAAAAAAAAAAAAGATAGATATATGAGTTGTTTTCAGGGATAGCTGTGGGGTAGCAACACTGAGATATGGTCAGTGGTCACAGGTGTTGTGTTATGAGTAAGGACAGGTAAGCATTAAAACCATTGTACATTTTTGATCATCCTATTCAGGAATTATAAATTCATCAGGAATTATAAATTCATAGAACCATAGAATCAGCTAGGTTGGAAGAGCTCTCCAACATCATCCAGGCCAATCTATCACCCATCCCTGTCCAATCAACTAGACCATGGCACTAAGTGCCTCATCCAGTCTTTTCTTCAACACCTCCAGGGATGGTGACTCCACCACCTCCCTGGGCAGCCCATTCCAATGACAAATCACTCTCTCTGTGAAGAACTTCCTCCTAACATCCAGCCCATACCTCCCCCCAGCACAACTTGAGACTGTCATTGTAGGATGGATAAGAGAGCAAATTTTATAACAGACACCACAAAGGAAAAAGTTATGGAAGCTAAAGGGCAGTGTTCAAGAACCAACAAATAGGTACAAATAGACTGCAGTTAAATTGGAAATGAAAGGTTTCTTACTGTCACACACAGTCATCTGTATATGCCCACCCTTATAGTGGTATAAAAACAAGGTGGCATAACTATCACCAAATAATCTAGGAGGTCCTTTCCTATGTCTTTTCTATATTGACATGTCCTTAAATAGCTGTGTGTATGTAATTTTCTTGGATTGGGCTAAAATGTCAGAATAATGTTTTGAGATCTCAGTTTTCAAAGAGTGAGCATGTGAATTGAAATATGTATGTGATTTAATCTGTAGTATTAGGAACCTTTGTATGGCTTGTTTTGGTTAACTTTTCTCTTGATCTGTAAACACCAGTTATCAAGCCTACTATACAGCAGCATGAAATACTGGAAGAAATGTGTCATAAATTACCAGTTGTGTCTTACCGACTAATTATTTTATTTAATTGTGAGTTAGATGCATCCATCTTTTTCTTCAGATTTAAGATAATTCCAAGAAGGGGACACTGCTAATAACGGGGAAAAAATTCTGTCAATTGAACTTATTAATTTTAAATGAATTGTTGGAGTGTCACTGAAGTGTTATTGCTCAGTTTTAGTTTTCATTGGTGTTTCTTTCATGTGGGATGTGTATACTTAACTGAACTGAGCTCCATATAGAAGTTAGGGGAAACTTGGCATTCATCTTTATTTTACTGGGATATCTCTAATGTGTAACTATCCAAGACAATTTTCATTTATCATTTGTGGTATGGTGTTCTGTTATGGGTTTCTCACAGTCCTTTCTGATACATCTGTTTGATTTGATTATGTACCAAGATGAGAGATGAGAGAAAAGTTTGAATATTTAGGAAGGAGATCTGTGGCTTTGACAAGAGAGCCTCATTGTCTTTCTCTGTGTCCTGCTTCTGGCTCAGCATGAAGTTACCCTTCGAGAGGGCCAGGGTAGGAGTGTGCTGAGTGAACTAGTGCTGGCAGATACTTAGAGCACGGATTGGATGTGTCTGTACCCTCTGTCTCAGATTCTTCTCCCTGTATGCTCCAGGAAAACAGCAGGGGGCCAGCAAAAATGAAAGGAAATTGACCAAAGAGTGTCTATTTCTGTCCTGTTTCTCCAAATATTTCTAACGTGCAATGGTTTTGCATACCAGTCCTTACTGCCTGCTATGTTTGCACATCAGGGATGTGTAGTTGAGAGAAACTGAAAAGCTCCTCTTGGCTCTAGGTAATTTATAATGTGAATATTTATATAGAAAAATTGAAGAAGGGAGGGGCATTGTGGCAGCAGAATGACTGCTCAGAGGAGACAACTGGACAGTCATGAACTAATGAAGTTTGTCTGTTTCTGCTTCCGTGCACACAAGAGATGTACTCAGATATATTTGCTTAATTAATTTTTGCTATTGTCTCATTTTCTGTATTCCTTTGTTCCCTGCTCAATCTTCCTGTTATTTGAGCTTGCTCTTTTTCTTCTGCTGAAATGGATATGTGCATAAGCTGTAGCAAAGATAGTGGAATATTGGAGATTTTGCATTTGTGACTCATTCTGCTGTGAAAGGAATATATAATTTTCTTAGCCTCTTTACACTTTAGAAAAGCATTGATTTTATATCTATCTATATATCTGTATATATATATCTGTAAATGAACAAATCTCACCTCTGGTTAAAGAATGTTTGAGGAAAAAAAATCCTCTGGCTTATTTTTTATATTTAAAAATTTAGTAATTTCAGTGAATTAGTAGTGGATATTTTTCTACAAACATCCTCCTAAAAAATCAGATTCAGAACCCTACTTGGTGTGCTCCATAGCAATTTATTTCCTTTAAATTTCAAAAGAGAAAGAACAACAGAAGAAATATTTGTTTTTGAAAAAATATTCTCTGTATAGATTTGTATTTTGTATTGCCTTCAGGGCTGTGTTGTTTTTTCTCCATCAGAAAAGAGGCTGTGTGACCTATAGGGGGGTTAGAAACTCCCTTCCTTGTCGCTGTGTTTGAGCAAATCCACATTGCTTTGCTTTCCATTCATTGCTCTCTCCTGCTGATTCTCATGGAGGTGTTCAAAAGAGGGACTGTCCCTTACCCTTGATATGGAGAGGACCTCTCCCACTACAGTTCTGTTTTCTATCAAAACTCTAGGTTGCTGCTGTTGAACAAAGTGTTACTCCATTTTTTTGCTTGTGAATGTTGTTTTATATGAACGCTTCAGCAATAAAATGTGATGTCAGTATTGACGGCATGTGAATTGTGTAATGAGTGCTTCTTGTAAGCAGTTCATACCAGAAACTTGTTCAGTTTTGTGCATATCAGCTTTTACTTTCACATTGTAAGTTGGAGAGATAAGTAGTTGTTTTCTTAATTCAAAATGAGGTTTATGTTTTTGCCTAGTGCAGTAAATGACCATGACTTATAAAATACCAGCAGCTGACATTGTCATGACTTTCATATGCAGAGACATTTTTATAACTCGTGCTTTTTTATCAATACAGTTTTCCTCATAAGGTGGTGATTCTCAATTGTGTAGAAGAGTGCCTAGTAGCTTTTTTTTTTTATTGATACTTTATCAGAAGTCTTCATGTATCTGTCCTTTTGTAAATATATGATTCTGTACAGAGAAAGGCAAAGCCACAAAGAGAATTGTTAAATCAGACTTGATGTGCTTTGCCAAACAAAGGGAAAGTTCAAACTGCATTGTAGATATAGTGCAAATGAACTTCTTTGCAGCCATAGGCAGTCATCCGTGGTGTCCATTCTAGAAGACCATTCTAATTCTGTCCTTTCTTCAAGTCTTTACAGCACTCACTCTGTCTGGAAATCCTTATCAGAATTATGGCAGAGTGAGAACACATCACTCTGAGAAGTGAGTCAGGATCTGAATGGGAACCAAACCCAACACAAATCACAGGCCATTTCAAATACCTTACAAAAAATGTACTGGATTAAAAAATAATATTTTAAATGAGATCTCAAATGTTTATCTCTTAATGTGAACTCTTCTTTTGAAAACCATCGAAAAACTAAGATGGTTACAATATATTTTAAAGTGCTGGGAGAGGAAGAAAAAGATACTGTTCAAAAAGGCTAATTGAAGCATAGAGATAGGTATCTTCCTGCATGTTCCATTTATTATTTTTCACCATTTGAGTTATTAACATGTATATAGAGTTACAGGTTGCTTTAATCTCCTTGATTAAGACGTGCTGAAAGGGTCTGTCACTATTTGTTTTCTGAGTGCCTCAGGTCCCACTTTTTGTTTTACATTAACTCTGCCAACTATCTCTGACTCTGAAAGGAAATACTGTAGTTGTAGTAAAGTTTAATAGAACTAACAACAAACCAAACAAAAAGCCAAAACTCAGAATCAGTTGCATAAATAAATAGCAAAGGCAGAAGACACCACTTTGCTGCCACTAATACAGTAAATACTCTTTTGAACTGTTTCCACGTTCTTTTCTTACCATGGCTTTGCTATGAGTATTGCTTTGCTGATGAAATGCCTGTTTTTCTCTCCTCTAGTAAATGCATTTCTTCAAAGCTGAGATATATTGTCTCTTTAGCTAGAAAGAGTTAACTCAGCTTGCCTGTTCTTTGCTGCTGAGTCGTATTTAAGTAGTTCATTGGGGCATTGTGATTGTAAACGAGATATAGAATCCTGACAACTGTTCATGATTTTATTCATAAATAAATAAAAACTGCATCAGAAGACATTATACACATTCGTCTTCTTAGGAATAGACAGGTAAAGATAGGGCTGTACACTCCTAATGCACACCCCATCACTCTTTCCCACACACACCCACCTTCCCCCTGAACAAAGTCTTAAGAGTTTACTATGATTTCAG
Organism: Pogoniulus pusillus; assembly: GCF_015220805.1. Lineage (NCBI taxonomy): Eukaryota > Metazoa > Chordata > Aves > Piciformes > Lybiidae > Pogoniulus > Pogoniulus pusillus. Next base: position 30,075,371 of record NC_087271.1, on the reverse strand, counting down.
CCTAAGAAGGGAGAATATGTTTTTAATGTGGGAATTCTTTTTCCTTGTTAGTGAATTCAGGAAGATACTTAACAGGAGAATGAAATGAAGGTCCAATGTAAATGTACCAAACTCATCCTGCATACTGTACAGTTCTACTATATTGTTATCTCTGATATTATAAACTTGATTCCCCCCCCCAAAAAAAAAGAAACTCAAAAAACCTACATTCAGGAGTATGTATGGAAAGATACAATTTAAAGAGTGTGCCTTACATATGGTAGAAGTATTTGTATGCATGAAAATGCCATTCTGGATCCCACATCTAACCATTAGATGCCCTATTTGGATTTTATATTTTTTTTTGTGTGCATGTGTTGGAGAGGGAGGTTTCAGTTATGAAAGACTCCAGTTATAATGCATTTTGGTTAGGGAACATGAGATCTGCTTGGAGAATTGGTATCTAAAAATGCCATTTAAATATTCTTCTGTTAATGCTTCAGGTTAAAAAAAACACCCTGCTGTAAGAAAATATTCTAAGATATAGATATTTAGAGCGGTTGGATTACTTTTGACAACAGTGCAAGAAATCCATTCAAAGCTGATTTTCCCCTTTTGTTCACTGAGGACCTGCAGAATCTAAGATAAAAATGGCAGTTGTCCTCAGGGCACCCTGAGGCATGTCATTAAAATTGGAATTTGATCCTCTTTTCATGGTTACTTGGGACAATCAACCACAGCAAACCTGAAAACTCATCAGTTTTCAAAAATATGACATGCCCTTGACTTTGTCAGTTTGGATTCAATGTACAAGATTTGAGTGTTTCAGAATCCCTTTAGATGTCACTCTGTCTTCAAGAATACAAATATTGTGCCTTGTGCTATGTGAAAAATAGAGTTCTTCTAAACATTTCTGAGTGCTTACCCTATTTGTGACAAGGGACAAACTAAATTATAGTCATTACAGTAAAATGCCTTATTTGAGAAATTTGAGCACAATTAATTGTAATAAATAGAAATTTATTTTTAACTGTTAAAGCAGTTTTTAATGGAAAAATTACTTCATACTGTCTGAAATAATATTGAGCTTTCTAAAACTGGGCAAAAGTTTCCATTCAACCTGGCTGTGTATTTCTATTTGATAACTGTAATTTAAAAAAAAAAATCTGCTTATTTTGCTGTTTGTTCCTCTGTACCTGATCTCTTACTGCTTTGAAGTACCCTGCCTTTCACCCTTCCAGGCTCCCAGGTTTTAAGAACTTAGATGCATTTTCATATCTATGTCTGTATCATCTACATTGATATCTATATAATCTTTTTATCAAGAGTAGATTTATTACTCTGCTTCCTGCAGCTGGGCTGCCAGGTAATTGCAATTGTTGTCTCCATGGCAGAGAAACCATGAGTTGGTCATTCTGTCATCACTGCAGCTTGCCAACGGATGTTCACTGATTCTTGATGTGCTGGAAGCCATATGGGCTCTTCTCTCTGCTCTGCCTCTTTCTGCTCCCCTGAAAGTTGCAAGCGGAGAAGGACCAGCTGCTGGCACCATGGACAAACAGGCATTTCATTCAAGGGTGGAACAGCAATGATGAGAGACCTTTGGCTGTACCTCGGCTTCACCCTGAGATATTTTTCTTCCTCCTACCTCCTGTCCTTAGAATTCTGTAATATGTAATGCTCTTCTGTGGCTTTTTTGTTTGTTTGTTTGTTTGTTGTTCTTGGTGATACATCTCTTTTTAGCTAGTCTGTAAACTGAAGTTCCTACATAATGTGCAGATTGTTTCTAACTGTAAATCACTTCATTTGATAATTGGCATCAAAATGCTATACATGGAGCAGCACAAAACTTGGCAGCACTAGCTAGGAGGAGGTTTTGATACCTAATCCTTACCAGGCACATGGGTTAAGGTGCTCACTTGTGCCATTTATGTGGGAAGGAGAAACCTTGCCTGTTCATGTGGAAATTCCTAATTGCTGTCTTCATTTTAACAGATTTATGGGTTACAGTGAAACATAATTGCAAGTAACATAAAAAAGTAACACTCTCATAAGCACCTGTAGTGTTGCTATTATAAATAGGACTCCTAACATACAGTGTTGATCATTGTGAGAGTACATTCATCTGAAGATCTGAAGTTTTCAGTTTTTCTTTCTGCGTGGATTACTCTCTTGGTCTTCTGCTTCAGTTTGTAGGAGTGTTCCTTCAGTCTTCAGCCCAGTTGGGTAACATCTGTTGCATCACTTTTCTTGCCTCTTTTTCAACATTGAAATGGTTAATAGGCCAGAGGCAAGTGAGTACCTGGAAACCTGTTCCTTGTCTTGAATTTCTGTTCTCGTGATTTGAATTAATCCCTGGCTTTTTGGAGAATACTATGCTTTATAAAGTTGCTCTCTGCAGAAAGATGTTGGGCTTTAAGACAGCAGCTTCTGGCAGCTAAGGAAGTTGCAGACATCTGTAACACATTGGAAGAAAAAAAAAAAAGAGATGTCCGTGGATCTGCAGTAATGTCCACTTTGCTGGTGTGCCTATTGAGGAGGCTTCAGGTGGATAAATGAGGGAAGAAACTGTCACCTAAGGCTAGAAGAAGTTGTGGAGGTTGGCATTCAGGACACCTCTGCTGTCTCACTCCTGTTTCACTCCAGACTTTTCTTCTGTGACAGGTGACCAGTTATCTTATTTCTTTGAGCCTTGATGAACTTCTTTATAAATGAAAATGTTTCTCCATTTAAAAGAAGAAATTTCACTGCAGAATGTTGTGGGAACTCAAAGTGTTGAAGAAATTGTTAAGTTCCTCAGATTAGTTCTAATGATGATATACAGTGATTATTTATTTCATCTGTTATACAGGAATATAGCACACCAAGTAATTGATGAATAGCTGTGTTTATTGGGCAAATAAAGAAAAAGAGAAGCTGCACAAAAGAGGGAGGACTTTGCTTTTGTCCTGTCTGTTCTGTGCACTTGAGAGGCGAAGTGGCCTGTGCACATGCTGACTGACCTGCCACCGTGTCAGTCACTACAGTAGCTCATCAGTTGAGAGGCAGGTGAAGAGGATGTGAATTCCTGGTTCAAGCTTTCTCTGATATGAAAAGAACTAGACAATGCCCACTCTTAAATTTATAGTGCATCACAGTTTTTCCCCCCAACCAGAGCTCTGAGGTAAAGACCATTGTGTCTATAAACAATAAGAGTGAAATTTTGAGAAGTTCGAGCTGGGTGAGACTGTCTAATAAGAGGAATAGTAAACTGGTGCACTTGATGGTGGAACAAGATGGCTTTACTTGTGTCAAATTTTGGTGAGATGGTCAGACCTGTGGACTTCAGTTTTCAAAATCCTTCCAAACATTCTACCAGCAGATTTTCCCCTGACAAGTTCCTTGTCTGTTTCTGTTAATTTGGAAAACCTGTCTACAGGAGGGGTTGATAAGTAATGCAGATGCAAGGATAAAAATGGGAAAAAGATTTATGAGAAGCTGAAAGGATGCCTAAAGGTCTATAAATGGTTTTGTTTCCTCTAGAAGGTGACTTCATGTTGGATTGAGGAGTAGGTATGTTAAAAAGTCATTGCATGTTGATTTGTCCTTAAAATTTATAGTCAAGTGCTATTTGCTACATTTGATGGAAGGAGGAATATTCTTGGGTTTTTTTTGAGAGCTGCTTCTCGATTTTTATTTCATTTATTTTTAGATTAAGCATTCTGATTGTGGCTAACAATGGTGAGGAAGGAGAGAGGAATGGTGATTACTTAAACTTGCATTTCTGTACAAATTCTAGATTTTAATTACCAAAGACCATTTACATGTAGACATTTCTGATGTTTCTAAAATCCACAGACTAGCGAAGGTATCATAAAATAGAATCAAAATCCAGTTTAAACAAGAATAAAACATAGGACTTGTAAAGTATTTAAATATTCTACATTTTCTTAAACAGCAGCTGAGCAGCAGCACAAGGCAACCAAATAGCAAATTGGCTGTCAAAGATGACTGGAGGTGGGGGGGGGAGGAAGAGTGTGTGGGAAGCTATCGGCAATAATCACTTTTTGAATTAAAGGCTGATTTTTCAACTGCAAATGCAGTTCTGTTGCCTGATTGCTTGCCTCATGCAATCTTTTTGTTTTGCAAAATGTTACCCCATGCATTCATATTAGTTTTGGAGAGTTTCAAATTTCATAATTGTAAGGAATATTTCTAGGTTATGAAGGAAAGCTTGAAAAAATGACTCAAAGTGAAAAATGAACCTTGAGAAAAGTTTAAAATGGAGAGTGATTTAAAACATGCTTTACATAGGTTGTTTTCAATTCCACATTTTAAAGGTTATTTTTTCATATTTTAAAAACTCTATTTATAAATATTTTGTTTACTAGTTCTGGGATTTAATGTATTAATTTTGGATGGATTTGAATTTGCTGTCGGAATTTGTTTTTACTGGCCTAAAGTAAATCTGCAGTAACTCCACTAACCTTGAATAAGGGGATGGTAAATAACTTCCCAGTTATTTTTTTTCCACTTGTACAGGACCACTTTTTCCCTTTTTTTTTTTTTTTTTTAGTTTTGTTTTTGAACATGTAGGTTATTTTCATTCTCATAGCTCATTATGCTAAACACCTGACAAGAGGTAGCAAAGGTTTATGCACATTAATGTACTGAAAGTTACAGAAAAACTGAATTATACTAGTATTGAAAACTGTCTAGTGAAAATCCAGTACAAACCCTGAATAACTTCTGCTGTTACAAATCGTATATTTGGATTGCAGTTGCTGTGAGACTGAGCCTTTACAAATTCTTAAACTTTCCTCGGGATAATTTTAAAGCTTCACTCAGCCTAGGATTTTAGCTTAAATCTGTTAAACAGAAAGGTCTTAAGACTGTCTGTCAGAGTTTTCTGTAGTCAGTAACATAAATGCTGGGCTTACTCAAATGCTGTCCTCTCTGGAATCTCACTACCTTGAGCAAGGTGCTTCAGAGCGAGATCTGAATTTAATACTAAAGATAAAATATTGATTGTTTTGATTTCTTGCTGAGAAACCTCATTAGCATTTTAATATCAGTGCATGTGTATTTTTATCTGACATTCTTTTTATTTATGCTTGGTCAATATGAAAAAGCCCTTCTTCTAAGCCTCAGATATGTCTGTCCTTAATTTTAAAGAGACATAGTTTTAGTTCTGTGACCTTTATCATAGCAACAGTGAAGTGTAAATCTCATTTAAATGAGATCATACATAACCTGCAGAGTAGGTAGAATGGAGATTTGGCTTTTTTTCTACCGCTTCTGTTAGCAGAACCTTGCCTTTACCCTTTGTTGTTATCGCATGGCATGAACATGTTCTGATACCAGGCTAAATCAGGATTAGTGCAAGTGGCAGTGCTCTGAAACCACTCCCAATGAAATTCAAATCAAGTGCATAAAAACAAGAGTTCCCTTTACATTTCAGTGGAAGCATTTTTTCCACATCCATGTTGTGGAAACAGTTTACTGTTGGAGTGATATTAGTGCGTACCAAAGACAGTGTTGATAGAGTGTGTTAATGCTAGTTATATATGGAATTTTTTGGTTGTTTTTGTCGTGTAAAGCCTCACTGTGATGTGCCTCAACAAATAGCACCGATTAATCATTGCTGGTATGCCTTAGTTTTGGTCCATTTACTTTTCTGACACCAAAATGGAGACTTGAAGACATTTAATTATGAATAAGTACTGACAGATATTTTATTATTAAAATTGAAAAAACCCACATTTTTTTACAATAGAGCATTTGTGAATTCAGAAATCTTAGATGTGTTTTTTTTTACTGTAATGTATTTCTACTGTGGGTGAGAATTTTATGATGGAAAAGTGATAGCTCAGTATCTTAGCTAAAAATGATATTGTAGAGTGCATTATCTGAATGTGGCAACCGGGTAATGTGGGATTTGTAAACTTCATAAAGTATACAATTCTCCTCCCGGGTTCTTAGCTATCCAGATTTTTTAAATGTCTTTAAGTGCTTCATGATCAGTAAATAATAAATTCAATTTACAGAATAAAAGTTTTGTCACTTAGAAATACTCACTCGGAATATATATTTTTAATTGGCATCAATGGCACATTTCCCAGGGAGCATAACAAAATGGATCATTTAATAGATGCCCAATCTCTCCATCCATCTATCTATCAGCGCAGCACATGATGTTTTGACTTTAATATGGTAATTATCTCAGGCTGACTTCAGAGGAAGAAGCTGCCACCCACACAGCAGTGCTTAATTACTTTAGACTTCGATTTGCCAAGAGAAAAAATGACTTTTTTTTGCACATTGCATGGAATTGAAATGATTTCATTGTCATTTTACTTGAAATGCAGCCTGACATCACCATGGCATCATGGGAAAGAGAATGCAAAATTTCTCTGAAATTCTTAAAATAGGCTGAAAGCTGCCTCATATTTTAATGATTTTCTATGAAGCCTGTGTTCACATTCCTTGAATGTTAATGATGAGCTGTTTCAGCTTATGGGAGGAATATTTTTCTGTGAATACATTTCGTTTGCAAGCCAATGAACGCAGTTTTTTTATAAGTTGCCAAAACCTACTACAAACTTTGGCATTTTAACGGCAGGTGACTGTTCAAATTAATGTTTGCATGCTGTACAACTTGGGAACATAACTAATAAGATGAAAGAGATAATGAATTAATGGTAGTGTACAGGCAGGTTAGGAATAAAATAAGTAATTTTTATTTTTGTCATTGACAATCACAGCTATTATCCTGAAGTGAAATAAGGAAGTTGTGTATGTGTGTTTTCAGCAGCTGAAAGCTAAATTTAACATCTATGAAAATTAGTACAAGATTTTATGTATATGTTGTTAAACATGTGCTAATTGATGTGCCACACAAATACTGGAGTCAACCTGCTTGAATTAAACTCAGTAGACAAATTTCTGTGCTCAGAAGAGGAGAACTCAGTTCCTAGATACCTTACCCTATGTCTGTTGAAGATCAGGGGTCATTTTTGGGATTGGTTTAAAAGGCTTTATTGAGTTTATTGCAATCACTAATGCCACTGGCATTAAAAAGCCATTAGCCTGTGGGTCAGGAAAGGAGACTGTGCAGACCAATAGCCTGGGTCCCTGTGCCTACTCTGTTGCCAGGGTGGAAGGTGAGAGCTTGGGCCTTCTGATGGCTTCTGGTGCTCTCTGTAGGTGGACAATGGCTTGCAGGGCTTCAGGTGATGCTGATGAGGTCTGAAAAAATACGTAAAGCAATCAGCCTCTAACTACCCAGAACACTGCTGGCTGTGAGCAGTGGTAGGCTTTGGCCAATGTTTGGGCAGCATATCCTACATGCATCTTGCCTGGCTATACATGCACACACTGAGGCAGGAAAAAGTGTGTGCATTATCGGTATCAAAATCTGCAATAAATCTTTGCAAACAGAATGCTGCCAGTCTCGCTGTTATTCTTTTACCCTCAACAAGAAAATTCAGCATGATATCTTCCCAATGGCAAATAAGTAATATAGAAAAAATCCTTTTTAATATAAGATGTATCTTCTTTTTTGATTTAGCCATCTATATAGTAAAGACTTACTAAAATTTGTATTTCATTGTCATGTACACTTTTCACAAAAGCAGAATGCAGAGAAGCCTTTTGAAATAAATCTGGTGGCACTAGAGAGTTTACAAATACTGGCATATTAATATACAGCTAAAATAATAATAAAAACCACCATGCTGCTAAAGATGTTTAGTATTATCTGCTCACTGCAGGAGTTTATTAGAAACTCCAGCTTTCTTTTATTAAAATTTCAATTGGCTTGGTGAATGAGATCCTATGTTAGTGTCATAAAGTGAGAAGCCAGAAGGAGAGGATATTGGCATTTAAGTGCAGATTTCATTTTGAAATAGTGTATATTATACCAGAATATTACATATCACAAATATTACATATTAGTGGTGTTAGAAATAGTTGCACTGATTTCTATATTCATCAAATTGTTGTTTTCTGTGCCATCTGGTACTTTTTACATGTAATTTTTAAATATATCCTAAGAGGTTTTTAATATAACTATAAATAGAAAGCAAATACTGCATAGTTCTGTGAAGATTTTAAAAGATGCTTGGGTGCAGATGATCTCCTAGAATTGACTGCATTTGTCAAGGGATGAACTTTAAACCAAAAGATTAGACTTTTCTGAAACATTTTAGGGAGGTCACGGATTTAGATTTGACAGTTGTATCTTTTTAGGTATGTGATTTAGTAGTGATTTTTAAGACTGTTCAGTGTTTTTTCAGCTATATTCTCATGAGAAACAGCCATGTGCCTCTGATAGCTTACCTCAACTGGAAACTGGGAGAAATATGACTCTACTCTCTCCTTTTCCCACAGTGATGAAAAAACTTGAGTGAGGAGATAGTCAAAGCTTTATTCCACCTAAGATACTGCAGAAATACTGTAAGATGGGAATGATTTTTAGACTGAGTGGATTTGTGTTCATATATATATGCATACATACAGTATAAACACACATACTTCAAGTCTCAGCTTTTACCTTTGCTTTTCAAATGTGTGTCTGGATTTCCATTTAATTCTGAATCAATATGTTTACTTATTATTTATTTTTTAGTTTCACATAATATAACCTTGGTGGTCTCAAAGCAGTGACATCTGAGCATGGTGCAAAATGGCCATAAATTAGCCCACAGTCTTTCACATGCTGGTGTAATTAACTAAAGAGTTTTTTTTTTTTTTTTTTTTTCTGTTTTACTTTTAAAAAGATTCCTCTCTTCCATCGCTTGTGATTGGGTAATCAGTGTTTCATTACTGGGTGAAGTGTTGCTTTAAAAGTTGATGGCACTAACAACTCAATCCAGCTGGAACTCTCCATGATGGGAAAAGAAAGAAGGAAAAAAAAAAATCTCTTACATCCCCCCATCTGGATTTTTCAAGATGCAGCGAGAAGTTTGCGCTTCTGCAGCTGCAGTTCTTTCATGACAGGTTCTGTAGATTTTACACATGGCTGCCTGCTTGGAAAATATTTTCCAGATTTACATGTTTACAGCACTGACATGTGAAGCTGGAGAGCTTTCCTTCTCGATTATGGCACAAGTACTCACAGATTGCACACTAACTTTATAAAATTTGGAAATGGATCATTTATGACTTCTAAACAAATCAAAGTGCACTTTGATCTTGACTCCAAGTTTCCTTAAAAGCGACAAATAAAAATAACTTCTTTTGGTGTTTTTTCCTAAATATGGTCGCTGTAAATGTAACTCTTATATCATTCTGGAAACTCAAGCAACACATTTAATACATTTTTATTTCAAAGCATCTGTCCTTGGAAACAAAATATTATTCAGCAAATGCAGGCACAACTGAGAATGCTGCATGGCTGGTAAGTGCAGCTGTAGAAGCTGTACAAACTCAGCAAGAGATACCTTGTTTGTTTGTTCCTTTATTCCTTCCTAGTTGAGGGTTTTTTCTTTCCTTCTATTAATATTATCACCAATTTGGAATATCTTTTATGGAAGAAAAAAAAAAGTTTATTTTAAAAAATAAAAAGGTAAAGTCTACAGAAATCTGTAGTTACTTTCATGCAACTTAATTTATCCCACAACCTTCAATTACATATTTCTGATTCCTACATAACCACTAAAAGTGTTTAGTGGTTATAAACATTTTTAAACCAAGCATTAAAAATGTATGCTGTTAGAAGTGTGAAAAATCTGCAACAATTACAGAGCACTTGAATTTTAAAATGCTGCATTTAGGCAGCCATCATCTGTGATGAGCTTCAAGTCACCACATTGTCTTGGCCCGTCATTTATTCTAACTTGAGTTATATTTTACAATATATTTTTGAATGCTATAGAAGTAAAAAAAAAAACAACCAAAACCCCCCCATCTTGCTGACAAAAGAAATAGGCATAGCTTATTAATGCTGATGGAAAAAATATTTTAATTTTTGTAGTTTTTCAATCATGCACTACTGTCCTTGCAGGCCAGCCTGACTGGAATCCATGATGCAGTACCCCTAGTGTTGTTTCTAATGTCAATCACAGCACTGCCTGAAATATTTTACTTTTATAACAGATAAACTCTGGCACAGAGGATGTTAAAAAGTCATTTTCTGTAGTAAAGCTAGACTTTAGGAGGAAAAGGCTGGGCATCTCAAAACCAAAACCAGCTCTGGAGAAATGTAAACTCATATGAGTTAGTAAAGCAGGTGTCAAATACCTGATGTGCAAGGAAGGAGTGAGTCATCTGAGGGCAGTGGATTGTTTTGTGGCCTGCTTTCAGAGAGCTGAGGTCAGACAAGGTTTGAACTGAGGGCTGCATGATCTGAGGCAGCTTTTCATTTGGTAGTGTTTATCAAGATGGATAAGGACTTCAAAATAGGTTGTCTGGCTGGATTTTGGAAAGTTCTGAAGGGAATGTGATAGCTTGGCTATGGCTGCCTGGGAGTTGAGGCTGAACTGGATGAGGCACTTAGTGCCAAGGTCTAGTTGATTGGATAGGGGTGGGTGCTAGGTTGGACTGGACGACCTTGGAGGTCTCTTCCAACCCGATTGATTCTATTATTCTATGATTCTAATTCTCCACTCAGCAAGAGGCCAAGAGGCTTGGAGGGCTCCAGTGACTGCAAGGAGTTGGAGTGAGGAGTTTACCTTTTTTAGCAGATAAGACAGGCCATAGGAATATGTTTCAGATGTCCACAGAACATCCATTGCTGCAGATCAGCTCCTTCATGTTAATTTTCTCATACATGTACACAAGCTACTTGAAAACAAGCAAATGCCTTAAAATATTGATTGCTTTCCTTACAGACTAAGGAAAGTGAAAGATTTAAAGTAGAACCGGAACAAAGTTTGTCTTCCCTCCTCCTGCTCCCTTAATGTTTAAAATAGTGGTCTCTCATGTTTTATGTTGAAAGCTCTGCAAGTCTGAAAAGAGAGCGAATCAGTTGGCTTTTGGAATATTTTTTGTAAGTAATTCTGAGTGACGAATGGGTAGGATAACCTAGAGGAGCAAGATGAGCTAATGAAAGGGTGATGTAAAACCTAAGTCAGCTCTTTTTAAAAAAGTGGCATCATCACTGTAAACAAGAGAAATGAGGACTATCACTTTGTATTTGTATTCAGTTAGAGAGTGCCATCCTGATGAGTTGAAAGGCAGTTTAAAAAATGAACAAAGCAAGAGGCTCAGAAGGAAAATGCTTCTCTGATTTTCTTCAAGGAAAAAAACCAACAACTAATCTGCTTTTTAACAGAGCTGTGATGCTCACAAAACACTTAAAGATGATCTCTGAATACAAAACCCCAGGCTGTATATATGCACTGTACTAGTCCATACACAGCAAGACCAAACTTGCTTCTAGCTTGAATTTCTACCCAGTGCTATTGAATCTCCACATAGCTTTCTGATAGGTGGATAATTTTATTTGAAAATGAGCTTTAGCCTCTTCTGCATATCTGGAATAAATAGCCCTAACTGTAATGCTTTAATCCAAAATTCAACATACAGTCCACAGAGATTTGTGTTACTTTATCAAGGTAAAATAAAACAGTCTGTAGTATAGTTGCAAATGATGGTTATTTGAAACAGCTGCCATACATTGTCTAAATCCTTTCTCCTGCTGCTTTAATATAGTTTCTTTACCATTTTCCCACAAAATAACTTTTTCTTTAGTTTTCCTCCTGTATTATTCTCTTACTTTATTATTCTCTTGTCTTATTAATGCCTGGAAAACAGATGTTAATAAACCTCATAGTCTGTGCACTTGTTTATTGCTAATTGATTTGTTGGGAGGAAAGAGAATAGACTTTGTTAAGCTAATAGTCATTAATATGTTAAAGTTGCTTTTTGAGATTATGACTGCTTGTTTGATTATAATTAGGATTAAGCCTAAATATAGCAGGTAGTGATTATGTGAATGGCAGTGCTGAGTGGAGAGAAAGAGAAGAGAGTATTTTATTTTTATCTCTGTTTTCCATACCCCTGCACTGATGGAGAGCGAAAGTTTTCAGCTCAAGCGTTCAGTTATCCCTGGACTGGGAATGTGTGATGAATATTTGCAACATTGTGTCTTCAGAGTTCTGCTGATGGTCTTGTCAGTTTGAGGCCTGAGAACAAAACGGGAAGTTATTGTCTGAAATCTGAAATTTAAAATAGATACAGCATTTCTGCACCACTTCAAACCTCAACAGTGTTCCTGACTTCTGCAGCTGGGCTCCACTGGAGGGAAGAGAGGAAAAGCTGTGCTTCAGTTTAAAATAAAAATTAGCTTAGTGTTTGCAGTGCCCACTGCTCACCTCTTTTGCCTTCTCCTCTTTCCCAAGCTGGAGGATGGTCCTTCAGAATGGCAGAGATAGTGGAGGAAAGGCAGCACCAGCTGTACTCTTTGGCTTTCCCAGGCAGCCACTGTGACTGCCAGCTTCAGATTGGTACATGCTTATGATGTAGTTCTTTCCATTTGCTGAAGCACTGGATACTATTTGGTCTACTAAACTGTTACATTGGTATATATGTGCTTCTTTAAGTTTTCATGCCTAATATGAAAACATTTTATTAGATTAGTTTCACTTAGTTATTAGCCCTGTGATGAATTTTATAAAGCAGAAGTTGGAAATCTTTGTGTGCATGTGACGGTTTGGGTGTTACCTGCCTCCCCACACTTAAGAAAAAAAGGCTCAGTCGATCTGGAAATTGAATGAAGCTTTTAATTTACAGCTTTGCACAATATACAAATAGATATTTAAAATATATACAGAAATATACAAGTTAACAAGTAGTACAGAAACCAAAGTCCCCAGGAGGAGCTCTTGACCACCCTTCCACCTTCCTCTCATAGAATCAGCCAGGTCGGAAGAGACCTCCAAGATCATCCAGTCCAACCTATTCCCCAGCCCTATCCAGGCAACTAGACCATGGCACCAAGTCCCTCATCCAGTCTCTTCTTGAAGACCTCCAGGGACAGTGCCTCCACCACCTCCCTGGGCAGCCCATTCCAATGGGAAATCACTCTCTCTGGGAAGAACTGCCTCCTAACATCCAGCCTAGACTTTCCCCGGCACAACTTCAGACTGTGTCCCCTTGTTCTATTGCTGGTTGCCTGGGAGAAGAGGCCAACCCCCACCTGGCTACAATGTCCCTTCAGGTAGTTGTAGACAGCAATGAGGTCACCCCTGAGCCTCCTCTTCTCTAGGCTAAACAACCCCAGCTTCCTCAACCTCTCCTCATAGGGAGGAGAGGCTCAACTCTCTACCTTACCCAAGACTTTGCCTTACATTTAAGGTGAGTTTGGAGGGTCAGCCAGGGGATTAGGAAGCAGAAGAATTACTCAGGCAGCAAGTTAGGGAGAGAGAAATTCATGCAGCCCCAAAAGCGAGAGAGAGACTCTGTTACCTATGTTTGTGCTCTTATACATCTCGGCAAGCCTATGAGTGAAGTAGACATCACCATTGTTTCCCTTTAACAGCCTATAATCTAATTCTTCTCACCAAAACATTCTAGCTAGCTTCAAACTAGCACAGTGCATCTACTTAACATTTTCAATAATCAGAACGCCTTGCCCATTGTTTGTGTTCCCAGAGAACTAAATCTTCAGACATCAGAAACAGTTCCAAAGTTATTCAGTGGTTTACTAAGGTAATGACAGCATAAGAGAATGAATTTCTCTATTTATAGCTTATGCTGTTACTTATCTTCATGCAGGTGGGTAGTTTCTTTTCCATGAGAGAAGTCTTAATCTGTGCCATTATGCACAGGTGTTTGCAGATCTGAAGGTATACTAGCTTTCTTTGCTAGAGCTTGTGGGAAAAAATAGTTTCTTAAATTTCATTTGCTTATTGTAATTTGAAAGCATCTCCCTAGTGAGAAGAGTTTCTGGTTATTAAAGCCAGCACAGATCATACAGCCTTTATTTATTTATTGGCGGCAAGTCCACTACTTTGTATGACCTGGAAGACAGAGAAAGGGATGGCAGTAGCTGTGCATGTATCCTTTTATAACTTCATGAGGGCTATTTCAAACACCCTTTTGTAGCTTATGTGCTGTGATAGCTAAGAGAACCAAAGCTGCTGCTGTTTTTTCTTTTATTTTAATTCCTTGACATGATTTTATTTGTTGCTTTTTTTAGAGAACTGAGACATAAAATCATCACATTCAAGTTTACCTCTTAGTGAAATGGCTGTTATAATACGATCTGGGGATGAACTTTATAGTAGATTTCAAAGACTCTGAGATTAATGGACAGAAGGCAGTTGATAAATTAAATTGTCATCCAGATGTTTTCCCTTTCTGCTACTTTATCACTCTATAAAAATTTCTAATGAGATATTTAATGCAACTACTTGTTGTTTTTGTTCTTCATCATTCACAAATGATTTTTTGTTTTCTTGCTAAATGTCTTGCCTCAGAGCAGTGAAGAATGTAAACTCTGTAATCTGATACCAATTAAATATTTGAGTTTTCAGTAAACTGTTTATGAAATAGAGGCAGTGTTTTGAATTCCAAGGTACTTGTTAGTGAGAAATCAACTTAGAAGGTGCTTTAAAATTCCCTCTGCATAGTATGGGATGTGGAATGCTATCAATTTATCCAGAGAGTGAGTCAGATTCTTCTGGCATTGTCATGAGAAACTTGTTTTCCTCACTCCTCATGAATCTTCAGTGACTTTTGACTTCCTGCTCATTCTTTTTGTGGAACCAGCTATGGTAAAGATCTAACATTAATTATGTTATGCATCCATATTGTTGGTGCTGCCATAAACTTCTGTAAACAGGTCTTATTTGTCATGTAGCCATTGTTAAAATGTAAACCAGAGCCTTTCCATCTTACTTAGTTTCTGATCCTCCCTTTTCATCTCTGCATAGCTGGCTGGATCCTGGTGTCCTGATTTAAACTGTCATCAAGATTAGATGCAGTGAATGCAGACAAGAAGTTTGACTAAAACGCTTCTCCTGGAAATCTGCCTTGTTCTCATATTTTTCCAAGTATTATGATAGGAAAAGTTTCCTAAGTGTCATTGTAAAGTTCAAATGAGAATAGATTCTGAATAAGAATCTTAATCAGATTCTTCATGTTGTGTGATTGTTTCCAAGCACTTCTCAGGAGAAGATTTCAATGGACTTGATTCCACTGGGAATCATTTCTTCATGTGCTTGGGAAGTACTCAAAAAGAAATGGGAAACAGAGCACAGAGATATCAATAAGCAATTATTTTAGAGAAAGCAGTCACAAGTCAAGGCTTCCGAGTGTTGAATCTTGTGAAGCATGATATCTGTTTAAAGACTTTTGGACCAAGTTAAAAAAAAACAACCAACAAAACAAAACCCAGCCATTTCTGTCTTTTTAATTTTCCTTGAACAGAAAAAATTTCAAAGATAGTGTGCCCAAACTGGGAAATGTGCTGTGAATTTCCACACATAACACTAAGCAAAGAGTTAAGTGATAAATTCAACTTTTGCTGTTCATGAAGTAGAAGATGACCTAGCTTGACTCTCAGATTTGATACCATATTTGCATGCTGGCAAGCAGAAAGTAAACAACATTTAACTTGCAAACTTAATTAATAGTATTAAAGTAATTGAGAGAATATGAATGTAAAATGCCAAGATGCTGGTTTTATTCCACCCTACACAAAGCAGAACTGCAGTAAAAGTAAGTTATTCTGCAGCATAGGGAAGCGTGTGTTATTAGTGCTTTAATATTTGTGTTTATGGGAGTTTTAAAAGCTTTATGTGGCAATTGAAACACACACAGAGAAATCCTGGACACCTCCTAGGACAACCAGTGTGTTATGATAAAAAAGAAAATGTGATGCATTTTTACAGCATCCCAAAGACCATGCAAAAGCCACATAGATATGAATGTGACACTCTGACAGTGTTGCCTGTGTGACGCGTAGTTTCTGTAGGAAAAAACAGTGGGGCAGATGGAGCCATTACTCTGTGTGAGCTTTTACTGGTGTAGGGCCTGCAGGAAGTCTTAGCAGAGGATGACAGACACATTGTCCTCTGGCAGCCACCTAGAGACATTCTTCCAGTCATTGCTGTCAGAAGTGCTAGTTTGTGGCAGACGAGCCACTTAGACCTGTGTGTGATATGGTGGTAGCGTCATTTGCAGAGGCTGAGCTGGTGTTTCTATGATTAACAGCCAGAGGAAAGAAAGAATCTTCTTGTTTCTGTGGGCACCAGGCTATACAGGAATAGAATGTTGATGAGAATGAATGGTTAATACAGTGTGATTAAGCAGTCTCCAACACTTTCCAGTGTAACATTTCTGACAGTCCTAATGCAATGGCAGTGCTATTAAGTGAGTGTATAGAAAAGTATGGACAGATTATCCTGAATGGTTATTGAATCAAGTAAAGCTGAAATGAGAAATTTGAGTATAAAAGGGAAGGAGGGGGAGAGGAAGGAGCAAAAAGAAACATCTGGATTAAAGACCTGTGTCACGTAGTTGGATTGATGTTCATAAGGCAAATTAATTTGTGTACCTCTCTTGAAAAGCAAACCTAACAAAACAAAGCAAAAATAACAAAACCCATGTGATGGTTTGGGTGTACCTCCCCCAAACTTAAGAAAATCACCCAGACTAGACTCAGTAGCTGGAAATTAAAGAATGAAGCTATATTTACAGCTTAGCACAATATACAAGCAGATATTTACAATATATACAACTATAGACAGAAATATACAAGTTAAAAAGTAATACAGAAACACAACATCCCTCCCAGAAACCAGAGTCCCCAGGAGGTGCTCCAAACCACCCTTCCACCTTCTTTGCAGCCTTCTGTCTTATCTCAGACTTTGCCTTACATTCAAGGTGAGTTTGGAGAACTGGCCAGGGCGGGGTTAGGAAGCAGACAAGTTAGTTAAACAGCAAATTATAGGGAGAAGGGAGGCAGCCAAAGCCAAAAAGCAACTGTGTTATCTATGCTTGTGTTCTTGTTTTTATACATTTCAGCAAGGCTATGAGTGAAGTAGACATCACCATTAAAAGGGCAAGGAGATTACTCACCAGTTACCATCGTGAGCAAAGCAGACTCATTTTGGGGAAATTGGTTTAATTTATGACCAGTCAAATTAGAGTAAGGTAATGAGAAATAAAATACTAAATAAAACATTTTCCCCTCACTCCTCCCTTATTCCTGGGTTTGGCTTGACTGCTGATTTTCTCTGCCTCCTTCACAAGCACCATAAGGATATGAAGAGTGCAGGCTGCAGTCTGTTCATCATATGTGGTCTCTGTTTTCTCCAGTGTGGGGTCCTTCTTGTGGGAGATAGTCCTTCATATACTGCTTCAGTGTAGGTCACTTCCATGGGCTACAGTTCCTCAGGAACTGCTCTGCAGTGAGTCTGTTCTACTGGGTGTAGTTACTGAGGATCAGACTGCTCTATCATGGTTTCTCCATGGGGTCACAAGTCCTCCCAGGAAACCTGATTTGGGCTCCTCTTTCTCTAAGGGTCAGCAGGTTCTATCATGGGCCTTCTCCAGTGCAGACTTCCCACAGGGTCATATTCTCCTGCAGTCATCAACATACTCTGGCATGGAGTTCTCTATGGGCTGCGGATGGATATTTGCTCCACCGTTAGCCTCCATGGGCTGCTGGAGGACAGTCATAGAATAGAATCAATCATTTTGGAAGAGACCTCCAAGATCATCCAGTCCAACCTATCCAATCAACCCAGCTCTATCCAATCCACTAGACCACGACACTAAGTGCCTCATCCAGTCTCTTCTTGAACACCTCCAGGGACGGTGACTCCACCACCTCCCTGGGCATCCCATTCCAATGGCAAATCACTCTCTCTGTGAAGAACTTCCTCATAGCATCCAGCTTATACCACTCCCAGCACAACTTGAGACTGTGTCCCCTTGTTCTGTTGCTGGTTGCCTGGGAGAAGAGTCTGTCTCATCATGGTCCTCATGGGCTGCAGAGAAATCTCAACTTTGGTGCACCTCCTCCTATGCCTTCTTCACTGAGCTTGGTGTCTGGGGATTTGTTTCTGCCACATATTCTCACTCTTTTCTCTGACTGCAATTCCTGTGCTTTCTTTTGCTGCCTCCTCGAATGTGTTGTTACTGAGGCACTACTATTGTCACTGATGAGGTCAGCCTTGGCCAGCTGTGAGCCTGTCTTGGAGCTGGCTGATACTGTCTCTGTTGATCGTAGGGGAAACTTTAGTGCCTTCTGACAGAAGCCATCCCTGCTGACTCCTCACTTTCAAAACATTGCAATGCAAAACCAATGCACCATTGCAGATAATGGGAAATCCAACAGGGACCTTTGGTAGGTATTTGCAACCTTGGCTGTTCTCATACATGTGTATTTTCAGCATTGAACAATAAGGGGGAATGTTCTGTAGAGAAAGCAGTCCAGCTTTTTGTTTATAATTAGTAATGTTACTAGGAAATCTTCCTGAAATTGAACTGCATGTCACCTTCTAACCTGCTCTTCTAGTAGTGTACAGCAGCACTTGGCCTTGGTTAATGTTTTTATCTTGTTGTAGTGCCTGAGAGAGAGAAAATATACTTGCTAGCTTTCTACCTTACAACTAAATTAACAGTCTCAGGGACCGATTCATTAAAATTTTATATCTGATTTGTTTGGGTCATAGCTCTGTTATAACTTGTTATAAATATCTTATATTCCTTAATACTGCATACTCTATTAACATAACAGACATTAACAACGATAGCCCATCTGGAGCTAGAGGGAAAAAGCCATAATCATTTACCTTGCCAGCTGAAAAATGACATAAAAACCTGATGTGTTACAAAAGTGATTTGACCTCTCTCACGTGTTATCAAGGAAATTATAAATAATTAAATCACCTTGGGAGAATTGATAGAAACTGCCAATATTCCTGCCTTAATGATCTGATCCTTTTATTTAGCCATTCTGGAGTTCACTGAATGGTACTCTAGATTAAGGTCTCTTTTTCTGGGTGTTCATTCATAGGAGGTATTGAGCAATCTTTGCTGCTTTACGGCAAGGTTAAGGTAACACTGAGTCTCCAGCTTTTCTGTAGAAATGGTTTCATGACTCATTCTCTAAAACTATTGATTCTGTCTCGGGATCTGTGAAAAGGTTGATCTGGGGAAGTGTTCAGCTCTCTTCCCTCCATTTTGTTTGGCAGGGAGGGAGGTAAGCAATAGGGCCCAAATGCCTAAATGTCATTTAATTCCTCCATGGTTAGTTACTGTACATCTTGCTCTTTCTAATGCTTTTCATCAATTTTTTCATGGCTTTTCTTCATTTGCTCCAAGCTTATCTCTTCTCCCCGGTACCTGATCTCTTCTCCAAGGTATCCAGTGACAGGATGCATGAGAATGACTCAAAGCTGTGCTGGGGGAGATTTAAACTGGACGTCAGGAAGCATTTTTTCACCAAGAATACAGCCAAGGACTTCCTAATGTGGTGGTCAGTGCCCTAAGCCTGTCACTGTTTAAGAGGTATTTGCACAATTCACCTAATAAGATGCTTTAACTTTTGGTCATCCCTGCATTGGTCAGATCTAGGTCTCTTCCAGCTGGTAGTATTTTATTCTATTCAAATACAAGAAATAAGAAAGAAATGCAGTGACTGTAGCAAAAGAAAATTGATGTTTGCGTAAAGCAAAAAAGGAACTCCTTAGGGAAAAGGGGATGAGAGATGAATGGACATTATTAGGAGAGACATAAAACACTGATCTTGAAGACAATTCTGTGCCAACTCTGATGAACATATCATGTGAGAATGGCAGATTGTTTCCTGACCAAAAAGGGGGAGTTTATAAACTACAGAAAAGCGAATTCTGCCCTCGTGGTAGAACAGTTTCTCATGGTCAAGTTTGAATTGCTGACTTTTAAATCTGTGTGCTAAGTGATGTTAGAGGATGACAGTTGGTTGTCTCTCTCTACCAGTGAGCTCCCAGGAATATGCTTGGAGCACAAGTCTTTCTTTACCTGACTAATGGGTCCAGATGTGCTTGTCTCCATATGCTCGAGCTGTCCATGAAAATTATTTTATACTCAGAGTAGTATTTACATAAATGCCAAAATGTGTAACCAAACAAACACTAGAATCTCGTGTTCATTGACTAAGGTTCTTGGAAGTTTCATCTTATATAAATTGTTGCTTGTGCCAGAGCTTGTGGCTAGCTGCTGGAATGGGTAGGAATGATGTGCCAGTAATTTTCTCTCTTCCCAGTAGCAAAACACAAGTGGGATGTATATGGTTGTTGAGTAAGAGAGTGCATGTATGTTTATAAAAAGGAGGACTGCTTTTGATCTTTACATTTGCATTCAAAACTAGGCATATTTTAGCCCTCATGTTTTGGCAAGCCAAGCAGGAGAGAAGAGCTGAACAAAACTGAAGGACAAAGACTGGTGAAGGCTGCCAAAATACCCATCTGCTACTAAATATCTGACTTGGCTTTTGAGTTCTTCCTGATGGTTGTGGAACAGAGAATTGACAGGATTCTGTCCATTTCAGGCAGGCCCCAGTTAACAGAGGACTGTGTGCTACTTTGAGGCAAATTGGAATATTTCAATGAGAAAAAATAGATTATAGGCTGTGAAAAGAAAACAACGATGATGTCTACTTCACTCATAGGCTTGCTGAGATATATAAAAACAACAAACACACATAAGACAGAGAGTGTGTGTGTCTCTGTCTCTTGGAGTCTGCGTTTCTCCCTAGGCTTCTTCCTTGCAACCCAACTAATTCTGCTTCTAACTCCCCTTGCTGATCACCTTGCATATAAGGAATACTCTGGGATAAAGTAGAGGGGTAGAAAGAAGGTGGAAGGGTGTTTGGGAGCCCCTCCTGGGAACTCTGATTTCTTGGGGAGATGTTGTGTTTCTGTATTACTTTAAACTTGTATATTTCTGTATATAGCTGTGTATAATTGTAATATATGTATATTATGTTAAGCTGTAAATGTGAAGCTTTGTTCCTTAACTTCCAGCTGTCTGAGTCTAGTCTGGGTGATCTCAGAAGAGTAGGGGGGCAGGTAACTCCCAAATCATCACAGTCTGTCAGTTGTCAAAATGTCAGAAATACATTTAGGAATTTACAGCTTCATGAGAGAAGGGGTGGGAGGAAGACAACTGCCCATTTGCTTCTGTTAGTAAATGAAGAAAACTGGGGAGAGCAGGAAGAACGCTGTCTGTATTGCCTAGAGTAAGTGTTAGACCAGACTCATCAGATACTTCGGACTCTTTGAAGAATGAGATTTGCAAATTTGTGCTTTCATTGACTGTTTTTGAGTCAGCACTGTACAGGTGCTAACATTGGCTCTTCAAGTGGGTGAACTGCACTGGATAGAGTTTGTGCATTAACAAAAGTTAGAATAAACCCTTGTTAGTAGTAGCATTAGGGAAACTCAAAACCCTTTGAATGTGCTAGCAGATTTGTGTAATCAGAGGTTTCTGGGTTTTGAGTTAACTCAACAGAATCATAGATGACTTGTTTTTACTTTGGGGAAAAATGGAGTAAAGTGCCTTGTTTAATTTATTTCCATATAGGCAGATAGTTTGGTAGCACAGTACCTTCCATTCTTCCCTCTTGAATAAGATTTTCTTTCCTCTAGGGTGAAATTAATCATGGAAAGTGAAGAGTGACCTTTGTTTTTACTAATGCATTGTGACATTAAATATTTGAAATGGAAAACCTGTTAAATGTGAGGCATAGATAGTTCAGCAAATTGCAACACAATAAAAATATTACAAATACTTCCATGCAATACAGTAATTTCAGGAGGGGTTTTCTGTCACATTTTCTAAAAAACCATGTAGCCTTTGTGAAATGCATTCAGAAACTAGTGAAATATTTCTCTGGAATAATATGTTTCTTGATTGTATTTACAAGGTTTTGTCACTTCTGTCATTAATCACACTGACAATTTTTTGTCTTTAGGCCAAGGGCAAGAGTTCCTTGTTTTTCGAGTCAGAAAATACTCTAAAGTTTGTAGTGGCATGTCATTAATATTTATGCTGCACAGGTAATAGAGTAAATATTGGAGCTATGAATTATTGAAAGTGAAAGAAAAGTGATGAAATACCATTTGTTAGTTTGGTTATTATGTAGTTTTACATGTTTGTGAGAAATGAGGGACACACAGAAGAGCGCATCACTTTAAGTACTGTTTATGACTTCTGCATTAATGGGAATTTTCATTGCCAAATGATATGAATGTTTAAAAATAATTCCAAGTGCAATTCTAATGATGAATTGTAGAACAAGAAAGCATGACAATAATTTAATACCGCTACTTATGGGAGGATGTGGGAGTGTCCTCTACAAACAACTACCTTTCCAAAGAAGTGTTCATTCTCAGAGTACTGTCAGTCCTTACCATAATTTCATGTGTGGCACAAGACAAGTGCTTCAACCTCACTTTTCTCACTATTTCAAGATGAATAATGACCTGTTTGTGACAGTTGTTCTGAATGATTGTTCCTGAACTTCTATTCATGGGCAGAAGTCTTTTACAGGGTTTTATGTAAATTTCTCTCTTAAGTTTGGGGAAGGATTGTAAGAAAATTGTGTAGATGCAAATGGGGAGTAATGCAGGTGCTGCTCATGTCAGATCAAGCATAAAACAGGGAAATGAGGAGGGGGTTTCTTTTTATGAGGGGCAGGGGAGGGTTATACAATTCACAGCACTGTATTTAGCTGAGTGAACAAGGAAAGGCAGCAAGGTCAACGTGTGAGTAGAAAGTGAATGAGACAAAAGCTTGCATCAGCTATTGGACTTCTGATCTGTATATGCACCAATGAAGTAAGTAATTATTAAGTGATTCTGGCCCTGATGCCAGGAAGGATCTTACAATCCTTGGCCACTCAAGGAGAGGCGACTCATTCAGCTGTAGTGTGAGTTGGCCAACAGTGAATTGATTTTTCCAGATCACATTTTTGTTTGAAAAATATATTCTCAGCCTTGAATTAATGTTTTTGCAAATGATTTCAGAATTTCTTGATGTTGTATGGTGTGCTGCATGTTTCTGTAGTAGTGGTTTCTTTTAGCCTACAAGCTCTGTGGGGCAGTATTAGCAATTGGCTGAGGAGTGCTAGCTGTCCCTTCCTTTGAAAGATGTTCTAAGGAGCATGTGTCCTCCTGATGTCAGAGTCTGATTGAAGACCTGTGCTCCTGTGAGAGAAGGCAAGAGTTTCTCACTTGAAATTGTGACTTTGCTACCCACACTGGCCTGCTGTCCTAAGCAGCTTTCATTTTTGTGCTATGACTGTCTTTCTATGATGGTTATTATTTTTCACTGTCTTTTAGGAGAGACTGTATAGGACTTCATTATGAATACAAAGAAACAGGCTAATGGGCTAACACAATCTACTTTGGCAGCCACTAATACTATTGCTAGGTCTGCCAAAGAGACTACTTAATGGTAAGGCCAGGCACTTCTGTAGTGATCTATGCAAAATGTTACCCAACTGGATTCAGAATTATTGCTAAAGCCATAGCACTTCCCAACAGTTAGCAAAGTGTGGGGTATCAAAGAGGTGTGAGCTGCACTCTCTGTTATGCGTATCTATCTTCAGCATGTTTCTTTGTTCACCTTTCCATGATACTTACTAAGCCTGATCATGCAGGACTGAGCACTGTGCAAGAGACTGAGTCAAATCTAATAATGCTGTTTTCTCTGCTAAAGCTTGTAAGCAGTAGATATGCAAAGACACCTCCTGTGCTGTGGTGATAATTTCTAGTGGGGTTTACGGATAATCTGACCTGAAGAATTGAATCCTGTGTTATCTGGATAGGATGGTTGTGCTTCTGAAGGTAGACCAGGCTGGTGACAAAGTAGCAAATAAGTTTTGGAGTTAGTTAGAGACCCAGTCTAGTTAAAAAAAAACAACCCTCAGTTCAGAATTAAAGTAGTTGTTTAGGTTTGAGAAAGGCTTCCAAGGGCTCCAAGCAGCGAGGCAAAGGCTGGCAGGCAATGCTGGAGCTGGTCAAGCAGGCTAGTCAGAGGCAAACTCTAACACAGAGAGGACAGAGGACAGGATTAAGAAAATGTAAGAGCAGTCAGGACTGAGCAGTAGGAAGCAGGATCAAGGACCAGAGCCAGGAATCAAGGTGTGAAGCATGATGTTGAGGCAGACTGCAAATTCCCAGAAGCTATTTTGTAGACAGCTGTTTGATGTCTCCTGTTGTTAAGCAGATGCATTGAATATGATCTTTGTTTTCTGTTACCTCTGTCACTGCTGACCAGCAACCAGAGGAGCCTCACTCCAGCTGGGCAGTGAGTTCATTATATGCTTTTGGTTTTGACAGTGGCTTTAGTGTGTCAGGATCTCCAGTCTTTCTTGTCCCAGTGGTTTTGTACTGTCTACTGAATTTACAGTTCTTTATCAGAGGGCAGTGAAATTGTTTACCTAACCATCCAAGATGACTGGACTGCAAAGAACTAGAGGCATATTCCTCCTTGGCCTATTAGGCTGGTGTCTGTCTCACCTTTGCTCCTTTGCATCAAGTCTCTCTGATTGCTTGAGGATGGAGAGGCTTTGATTTTGCTGACTGTGCTGCTTTGGTTCAGCTGTGAAGCAGTTACTTGTAATTGGTGCCAAGGAGTAGCAATCAACTGGAAAAAAAAGCACTGGGAAAAGTTTATTTTCCTCCCCCCCCCCCCTTTTCTTTTCTTTCTGCAAAACGTCTGTGAGCTGAGGCTTGAAATGAAAATGTGGGTGGAAGAACAGAAGACATAGTGGAGTCTGGCTTTCTGTGGTTTACAGGGAAAATCTGCTTCTGGAATGGTGAAGAGAAAAGGAAAATGTGATGATTAGCACATATGCTGTTTGTGCCCAGTTGTCAGCATTACTTTTTATGATGTTTAGGAGGGTGTGGAGTATGGAGCGGCGGGGGGGGGGGGGGGGGGGGGGGAAGGAAAAAGACCCTGATAATGATCAAAATCTAAGGTTGTTCATTATTTTGGGTATCTGTGGGGAAAAGGTAGTTTCCAGATTCCAACAAAGATGAGCATTTAATTATTCTTCATAATTATGCATTCCTTATTGGTAGATCTCATGGTCATTTTCACAGTACGGTATATTTTTTGATCACAAACTATTTACCAGTATAATTTTGTGCTTTTAAACAGATGCTGACTGTTCTTCCCTTAAAGTAAGCAAAATAAATTCTCATATCAGCTACTTCCAAATATTCAGGAGACAAAGAGAATGCCAAATATCTACTGCTAGGTCACGGTTACTATTTGGATCTTGCTAACAAATGTTCTGATTTTTTTTTTTTTAATCAAATCTTACACTGTTACATTAATATTGGAAATACATGACACCACAGCTTTGCAGCCCAGCATGCTTGCTTAACTTTACTATGGATTATCTGTTGATTATAGTAATTTTTATTTTTTTGAGATTTTAGCTTAATAAGTTCTTTTTATCCAATTTGATCTTTCGCTTGCTATTTGAGTTCTTAAGGTCATGTAGTCCTTACTAAATTTTCATCTCTTTTTCTTTCATGTCTTGCCTCTTTTTCTCTGTTTGTCCTCATCAAATTCAATGGTATCTTCTGTAATTGTTAAAATCAATACTAGTATTTCTAGGTCCTTGATGCTATTTTGTCTACAAGGCTCAATTATTGTCCAAGTTTTTAGTTCAACTTATATTTAAATAGAGCAAGTATTTTGCAATTTGAGTTAAAACTACTTGAATAAAAATTGCAGTGATGAGAATGAGATGCTCTCATCCTCTGGCTTTCCCACATTATCTGTTTTGGTTAGTGTTACTGTGAAAGTTCTTCTCAAGGAGCTCTTTCCATTTTTATTGTATTTTTTTGCTTCTGCTAACTGCTGCTGTTTTACACATCTATTCATACAAGTGCCATGAAACTCTGACTTGTGGAAGTTGAAGATTGATGAAGCTTCAGTTCCCCCAAATAAACGATGTATACAAATTATTTTAATCAAGTGTGTGTGACTGGAACTTGCATACTTGTAAACAGGTTTTGGCTGCTACATTTTTCCAACTGCATGTGTAATCAGGAGATTGAAGTGCATATTTTATACTTTTAAACTCTTTTTGGTAGAGTTACTGAAAGAGGTGCTAGAAATAAGCATTTTGCAGCTCTCTGCCACTGGATTTGTTGTAGGCTTGAAACCTGAATGAGATAGTGGCACAGTCATGTAAGGAATATTTAATGTTCCAGAACTGAATCCCCTATTCTAGCTTTTTTCAAAGACCCAGGCAAAAAGTTTAAAACGATTCACTTTCCTTTCCCTGGTTACACAAATAGGTAGTGAGACTTTGTGTGGAAACTAGTAGAGCTTTGTAATAATGTAATTCCTTTGTTGGAGGGAGTGAACCTGAGACCTCTCCCGCCGAAGCACAGACCTCTTCTGCTGAGCAGAAGGACTGATCTGCTCGCTGTGAGCAGTGACGAGTGGCTGTTCTCTTTGGGTCAGTCCCGGTGGGAGACAGGAACACAATGTGTTAGTGCTTAAAAGAGTTTCTTTTAGAATTTTTACTTTTTGGAAACGGGAATTATGTAAGTCAGCTACAGCGTGGCTCTCTGCTTAGCTCTAGCTGGCGTCATGCTGGTCACACAGAGCCAATTAGGCTTCCAGAAGTCTAACCATGAAACCTATACTGGTGGCTTTGTGCAACAGCCACAGCGTTCAACCTGGAAGGGGTTGGAGGGGCTATGGGGAAGTGAAATAATTAGCCTCCAGAAATGTGTACAATTCCAGATAGTGCTCAAAATTACATTTCTAATTTTAATTGAAAGGTACTCTGGCTCAATAAAATTTAGAGCAAAAGCCTGCTGGTTCAAATTATTAGTACACACCTTAGACCTGGTGAGTTTTATATAGTTTCATGTGGTTCTTTGAACATTTCACACAGCTTTAGTTCAACTCTATTGCCCTCCACGCAAGAACCCTTTTATAGACTTACATAGAGATGGAATTAACTCCTAAGGAGGAGTATTAATGGATTGGGATTTCTTAAAATCTTGCTTGGAGATCAGGATGTTTTTCAAAACAGCAGTAGGCTTTTGAGTGGAAGGGAAAATATTGATCTGGCATCCTTCTGGCTTAATTTAAGAACAGTGATATTTTAATAAAATGAAACACTACCAGGTCAGGACTGTAACTGTTGTGTGTCAGTTACAGTGGTGTGCATAGTGGAAAGGTAGATCTGATTGTCCAGGTAGCAGTTAGCTTGCGCCCGGTTATATTACTCCCTTTTTAGTTTCACATAGTACAGCTGTTGTCTCAATATTGTTTTCTATCACTTTTTGTCCCACTGTTGCATCCTGACTACAGTTACAGTAATCATATGGAGCTGTTGGAGCTGGCAGGTATGGATGCAGGTGGCTTTTTCACTTCTAGGTCATGGAATTCAACATGTGGGAGGAGGAAGTGGGGCAGAATTGCAGTTCTTTTGACCCTCTAATTTTAAAGCCTGTTCAGGACTGCTTTGCTGACACGTCAGAAGGCAGTTTCAAAGCAGTGCTGAAGTGGTATGAGTTTATTTCTTTTCTGTCATTAGAAAAAAAGATGGAAGATTTATTATCTACAGTGTTAATGGCAATAAGTTAGTAAGCATAAGATGAAGGAGAAAGCCTTCTACTAAAAAAAAAAAAAAGAAACATTTCATTTTTCTTCAGGCAGTTGCATAGAACTGCATTAGTCACACTGCTTCTTTCCTGCAGACAATCCAATCATGGATTTCAAGGGAAAATAGGTGGTTTTTTTTTTTCAAAAAAACTACTTTCTTAGTATGAAATAAAGGATAATTCACCACTCCGATTTTTTTTCCCCCAGTGCTTATTTGGAAATGATTTATAGAATCATAGAATTGCTTTGGTTGGAAAAGACCTCTAAGAACATTGAGTCCATCATGTCCACTGAACCATGTTTCAGAG
This sequence comes from Pogoniulus pusillus, assembly GCF_015220805.1. NCBI lineage: Eukaryota > Metazoa > Chordata > Aves > Piciformes > Lybiidae > Pogoniulus > Pogoniulus pusillus. The sequence goes on along the minus strand of NC_087271.1, from coordinate 30,047,520 downwards.
TGACCACAGGTTTCTTGAACATCTCCAGGGACAGTGGTGTTCCGATTTGTTACCACTCCTCCCATGAAGAAACTTTTCTTGATAGCTAATCTAAACCTCCCCTGGTATAGTTTCATGCTGCTGCTTCTCATCCCATCACCTGATAACAGGGAGAAGAGGCCAAACCCCACCTCACTGCAACTTCCTTTGAGGTAGTTGTAGAATGCAAGGAGGTCTCCCCTCCACCTCCTTTTCTCCAGACTAAACGGTGCCAGTTCTTTCAGCTGCTCCTCAAATAGTTGTTTTTTTTTTCTCCAGACTCTTCATCAGCTTTGTTGCCCTTCTCTGGACAGGCTCCAGCAACTAAATATCCTTGTTGTAGTGAGAGGCCCAAAACCGAACACTGTACTCAAAGTTTGGCCTCACCAGCACAGATTACAGGGGAACAGTCACTTGTGTATTACCATATATAGTCCTGTCAGTTTGTTCTGTGTAATCTAAATAAGTAACAGGTGTAAGGAGGAGGGATGCTGGTTGTCCTAGAGACCAGTCATGGCATAACTGGTACAATCAAAATCCTGGACAGGTAGGAAATTTGATGATGTAATGCAGAGCTTGGATTACTGTCTCCAGAAAACTCAATGCTTTATGGTGCCAAGGCTAGCAACCCCTTTTAAAGGCACAGAATATACAAGAGAAACTTCTCAAAAGGGCTATTTATCAGAATAATACCTCTCATCTTGAGCTAGTCACTAGCTGCCATTTATACTAATGCATGCATTTTGTACAATGTTCATAACCACTCATCTCTTGGTAGCAGTAACTTGCAAAATGCACATAGTGGATAAATACATAAAATTGGCATGATTTATTTCACCCAATATGTGGGAGTAGTGGATGTGATGCTTCCATATTTTACATGTACCAGCTGGCTGGCCTTGAGCCAGCCACCAGGACTTCTAGGGGCCATGGCAGTAAAATTAGTGAGTGTTTCCAATTCCTGCTTGTCTTAGTTTAAAGCAAGACAGATGCTCTTTTACCTCTTATAAAAGGGGTTAAAGAAAAATACTTCACACATAGAACTGGATAGGATTGGAAAGTTCAAATGGAAACACTATTCACAACTATGTAACTACATATGACTGTACAGAAGTATATAAAATACACAAAACTCCATAGTACATCTCTGCCGCTTTTGACTTAGGCCAAAGCTTCATGCAAAACCTCCCTCTAAGGCTAATAAATTCAGGCCTTCAAATGCGTGCCCTCTCCGCCATGCCTCTCTACCCCTGTACCAAAACCATTGCAATGCAGCAAAAAATATTGGCTTGGCAGCTCCAGGCCCCGATTAAGCTGCTCCAGGCCTAATTGGCAGTATTGCCAAGGCTGACTAGGCCTCCACTCCTCCACAGCAGATAAGAGCCTGCACAGCCTCCCAGGAGGAGAGAGGGAGGGAGAAGGAGGAAAACGGATTTTGCAGTCAGTTTTATAGTGGTGCAGAACTTAGGGGATGAAATACAAAAGATTACACTTCTTAGCACACCTCCTGGACACTCCAGCTCCTGAAGGTCTGTAACTTTGTGGTTTCTTAAAGGCACCACCAACCTCAAACTACCACACTGCTGTGTGCACTTGTTGCTCTGTGTTCCCCCTCTACAGCTGATTGAACTATGACACTTTGCTGATGGCCAGAAGAAGCAAGGAATCACAGCTGAGCGACCTGAACTGCTGCTCAGCTCTGGCAAAACTGGCAGATGAAAAGTTGCATGTCTCCTTACTGCAGGAAATGACAAAGATACTTTTCAGCCTGATTTTCCATGTGCTGAGCATGCTAGTGTTCTCTTAGTCACAAGTTTCTTCATCGTATCCTGCTTAGTGGAGTCAGTGCATAAATACATTACAGAAGACAGGATAGTATTTGTCTTGTATGGATGTGGCACAATTCCTGACTGACAGTTCTGAAACCTTATGAATTAGACAGTTACTTCTATGTCCATCTGACTGATGGCACTATTAAAATTATAAGCTCTTGTTGATTGAGAAAGGTGACTTCTGAAAAGTTATTCTTTCTTCATATCTTCTTGTCATGGGGCACTACATAATGATGTAATTTCAGAAAAGAAACACATCTGACAATAATTCTGGAGATACTTCATTATTGCAGCAATGATGGAGAAGAAACAAAAATAATTTCCTATCTAGAGGTGGACAGAGACTGTTTTATTTTCAAGGTAAATTAAGTATTGATGAAAATGTAATAACAATTATGTCTGTGGAACTGAAGTAACGTGATAGGCCTAAATTGAATGTAGTCAGCACATAGCTGAAGTAGTGAAAGAAAATGCTGTCAAATACAGACCTTGTGAAAGAGAGGTTTGTATTTACCTGGATATGATGGGGCTTTTTAAATTTTTGAAACTAAGATTTGTTATTTCAATATAGAAAGCTTAACATAAAGTTCCAGTTTGTAGAACTGATGAATAGGTGCAGGTGAGGTGATTCATTAAATTACTCCTGTCTCTGGTGTTATTCTGCCAGTGTCCTGTGCTTACATTTAATTCTGGTTATCACACTTGCCCTTCTTGAAGAGTGTCAGCAGCGAGTGTCATTGCTTCTTTTTGTTCTGTGAAAGACATGAGACAGAAAAATAAAAGACAGTGAAATATTTCTAAATGAGGTGCATGAGTAATGAAATGATTTTTCCTGTATTTTGAGTGCAGATTATAATAATCTTTCTTGAGTGTATCTTAACTGTAAAACTGTTCTCATTCTTTTGATCTGTTTGCCTAATATAGACCTTTAGCCTCTCAGGATACATGAAGAAGTGAACTCACTTTTCCAAGCTCCTGGGGAGCAGAGGGATGACAGTTCATCACCAGTCATAGCTATTAGTTAACAGTGTGTTACTCGGCCAATAGATGATGCAGTAGCCCATCTTACCTCACATTTGAAAACAAATTTTTTTTGCACGCACTTTCTTTTTAATGAATGGGAAACACAAGCTCTTATACATGCAAGAGAACCATTTAGGTACTTGAGTGCTATCACACCCCTTCAAGTGCCTCTCTGACTAGGAACGGGGATGAAATGCAGCTAGCTTGATACATGAAGGTTAGTGTGACCTCTGAGTTACCAGCTTGTACTGAAAAACAGCAGGTGTCCAAGAAGAATAAAGAGGCAACAGCAATATTTGGAGATGAGAGGAAGGCAGTACAAGTTAGGAGGTGTACTCTACTAAAACCTAGATATATCAATTGTGGTTTGTTTTTTTTTTTTTAATAAGGTAATTTGAATGTTGCTTGAAATTTCTTTATAAGCTTCATGAATGTAGAAAATTCTATGCAAGATTCATGTCTCATTGTAGTGTACTTTATGGAACAACTTTTATTTTTGATGAATACACATTAGGAACCATTGAATCAAGTTGCATGTGCATGCTCATATCTCAGTTTCTGGTTCCAGGAAAGAGTTAAATATGTTGAATGCATTTTGTCCATCTGAAGAGAATACTTGCCATTATCAGACCCATGGGACCTTCTCAGCTTAGAGATTCACTCAGATTCAGGAGGTGTGTGCTTTTGCATGCTTGTCCTTGCCTCAGTTGAGTATTGTTCCTTTATCCTCTGCTGTTATCCAGACTCTCCATCATTGCTGTGGATTCCTGTCTCTCCTCTGTGCTCATAGCTGCCTTAGAATAGAATAGAATCAACCAGGTTGGAAGTGACCTCGAAGATCATCCAGTCCAACCTATCACCCAACCTTGTTCAATCAATTACACCATTGCACTAAGTGCCTCATCCAGTCTTTTTTGAACACCTCCAGGGACAGTGACTCCACCACCTCCCTGCGTATCAATAGGCAGCTACTTCTCTAACTTTTTCAGTCCAGTAGTACTAAGTCCCCTTGTAATACGTGACTCAGAGGTTTTGAATTAATTTCAGTTACGTTAAAAAATACAATCATCCTCTCATTTGTACTGTCCTGCTGTTCTAGTTTGGGTTTAGACTTTGTTACAAATTCTGGTAGAGATATTTTCTGTTTCATATTAAGCTTCTATATCTGCTTTAATTTGCTTAAAGCAAAATATTTTTTACAATATGATTTGGAGGTAGAATTTAATAATGATAAAGCCCTGGCATGTATTGCAGTCATTCACAGAGTCCAGGACTGTAGCTGGCAATTGGCATCTAAACGTGTACCCACATACACCAGCATGCACACACAGACACACACACATATTTATGCATTTTAACACCCACCATCCTTGCAATCTGCTAGAATATACACCCCATTATGCACACACAGCCTGTTCTGTTGCATAGTAAGAAGGAGTGATGCACTAATGTGTCAGTAAAGAAGCTGAAGAGAAATCTTGCTTTGTCTTCAGAAAAGATCTTGAAGTGTGAGGGTGGAAAAAACACACTTCATAGGGAAATTTTGCATCACAGGAGTGACCAATGTACAGAATAGGTATTGTGAAGGAAAGGTAAGGGAGGAAAAAAAAGTAAATCCCTAATTGTGTGGTGTTGAACACAAGTGAATGATGTAAAGACTATTAGGAACAAAATGTGAAGACGAGACAAGATGTTAGAAGAGAGAGCCTCAAGTAGCATTTGGAATAAAAAAATCTTGCTGATAGGAGAAACTGTGAGCATAAGGGAATTAAAAAAAAAAAAAGTATGAAAGTAGTTGGGTGGATTTATACCGGGGAGGCTGCCTTCAAAAGAAGGCTGTGGATAAAAGAAAAGCCAGATACCAGGGTCCTCAGACAGTGGTTTGTGTGAGCAGTGGTGTGTGGGTGGCAGTGGTGTGTGTGAGCAGAAAATGATGATGAAGAGATGGAGTAGAGAGTGAATACAAAAAGAAAATGGAATAATTGAAAAGGAAAAGCAGTAGTATACATACTGCTGAAGTTTGGGCAGTTTTATTAATGGTGAGAAGAACAAAGGACATGGAAAATGTAGAGAAATATGTAAAGCTGCCAGAAGTGCAGCAGAACACTGACCCGCCGTTCTCAACAGAGATGGTGAAATGCTGGAAATGCTAAAAGTTGCATTGATGCCTTTGATATTGAGTGTTCTGTCCCTTTTTTCTTTATAGGAAAAATTAAGAAAATAATATGAATAATAATTTGTTGCTTGCTTTACATATTTTGTGAAATGTCTTTATCCTTTTTTTGTTCATTTGGAAAAAAAAATCACTACAATTTTTTTCAAATAGCAAACCAATCCTACTTATTTTCATGTCTGTGCTAATAATGTTCTTACTTAGTAAAATAAATTAAACATGACCTGCATAATGGCTAAATATTTGTCATGGTAATGTTTTTTTGGGTTTTTTGTGAGAGATGTTTTATTCCAAAACACTCAAACCTTCCAAAATAAATCCCCGATTGTGTTATTAGAAGGTAAAGTAATAACAAAAAAAGAATAGAACTGTTATTTTTATTCAGCAGCACCATAAAAAATGTAGATCATTTCCTGTACTAATCACCTATAGTCTTTTCTTGAAATAATTGTGTGAACATGTGTTTCTTGTACACAGTTGTGTGAACAGGAGAGCTCCTGCAATGCTTGAGGCTGATGATTTCTGAACACTTACCAGAACAGATCAGGACATTCAGATCTGTAAATTGTCAGCCAGGTGATACAGTTTGGTTTTGCATATGTGCTGAAGTTTGTGTTCGTTTCCATTAATAAATGCATACAGATTTTTGGAATCTAGGTCATCAGTGGGACAGCATCTTTTTATTATGATGTATAGTCTGCATGTGTGAACAACTGAAATAATGTTAATGTGTACTGTGAATCATAGCCCTGTTTTATCCTTAGCTTTCACTTTTCCCTTATATAAGCAAACTCCTACTGCTGTTGAAATTTTCCTTGAATGAGGGCTGAGAAGGGACTCTGGTATTTGGCCCTAAGGATTTTATAAGCTAGTATGAATCATAAGAATTTGGAGACAATATATTTTACAATGATTTCCCCTCAAGTACATTACTACATCTTACATGTTACTAGGAGCTTTGTGAATGTTGTTACCATATGGATAAACAAACTTTCTCCCATTCCCTGTTCACTCATTTTTCAGAGCCTCCCTAGTTTTCTTGGCAGGTTGTTGTTGCAGAAATACTATTGATGATCTCAGCCCATACACCTTGATTCTAACACTCTGTCTGAGAACCCTGGTATCTGGTTTTTCATTTATCCACAGCCTTCTTTTGAAGGCAGCCCCCCCGGTATAAATCCTGACAGTCTACATCAAGGCCTCAATCTTCTTTCTCCTTCCGATGGAGTTTGTGATCAACAGCAAGAAGTCAGCTCTGTCTCCCTTAAGTCTCTAGAGTTTTTAGAGCTCTGAAAATACCAAGTGCATGACCCTCATATATATATAAAAATATATATATATATTTTTTTTTCCCCCCAGAAAATGAACAAAGAGGAACTTGTCAGTCAGTCTTTTTGAAAGCAGATTCTGGCAGAGAAGCTACAGTCTGCAGCTGTCACTGGGCTAAGGGTATAAATGTGGCCCAAACGTGAGGCACAGTATAAAGTAGGGCTCAACTTAACGCAAGAAGTTGGTCAAAAAGTTTCTGACCTTGTACAGTGGCTGCTGTGAATCAGGACATATGTGTACTGTCTGCTGTGGTGTACTGCTCACAAGTCTTTCCACTGGAGACTGTATACCTTGGGATTTTTGGAGCCTCATGCTATCATAGAATATGTTGGGAAAATAGGTTATTTTTTGTCTCTGAACCAGAGCATAATGGGTCTGAGTAGTTTGATACTGATTTGAAGACAGCCAAATGAGGGAGCAAGCTGCATTTAAAAGTATGAAGTGATTAAGGTGTTTCTGATGCTTAGACATTCACTATATATTCAATTCATTTATATATTCAATAACTTGGTTATTCAGTTTGGATCAAGTAGTATTTGTGGATTTGTTTTGATGGGATTTTTTAACCCAGATAAATTATAGGTATAAATTTATGGGCCTAAATGCATTCTTCTAAATTTCAATAGAATGTTGTTGTGCATCAGTTGGAAATATATGATGCTTTACATTCATTGTAAGTGATTGAGGAGCAGAGCAAACTAAAAAAAACCAATTGAATATAACAATCCACTTTTTTTGCCTTATGAATTGGAGGATATTCAGGATATCAGGGAGTGACAGGACCAGGGGGAACTGGAGTGAAGCTGGAGATGGATAGGTTCAGGCTGGATGTGAGGAGGAAGTTCTTCACCATGCGAGTGGTGAGAGCCTGGAATGGGTTGCCCAGGGAGGTGGTTGAGGCCCCATCCCTGGAGGTGTTTAAGGCCAGGCTGGATGGGGCTCTGGCCAGCCTGGTCTAGGGTAGGGTGTCCCTGCCCATGGCAGAGGGGGTTTGGAACTAGATGATCCTTGTGGTCCCTTCCAACTCTGACTGATTCTATGATTCTATAATTCTAGGTCAACATAAAAGTATAGTAAGTACTTGCAAATGGCAAATACAGGGAGAGAAACCAATATTGCTTTAAGAAAATCAAGTGGTTTTGAAAAAGGTAATTACCACCGAAGAAATGAGAAATGAATCCAGTGTACTGCTTGTTAATCAAGTATTGTGTATTTGTACACCACTCAAGTTATTTTCTTTAATGGCTGTGCAACTTCTCAGATGTTATCTATTATGCAAAACAATATATTAAAAAAAAATCCTCAAAACTTTTGCATAATTATTTCTGATAGCATGATGTAGATATGGTATCAGCATAAATTAAAGCACTGTTCCAGAATGCTGCAGCATTTAAAGTTATGTCAGTCAAGGGCAGTATTAGAGGTTGCTTATCTCCTGGTCTCATTGGGCAGGGTTATTTAGAGATGTATTCTTTTTGATATAGCTAAATAGTTTTCTAAGTGCTTGTTTTTTAGCTATAATTAATCCTTTGAACATCTATAGCTGTTCCATTAAGAATCTCATAACTAATGAATTAAATCTAACAAAATCCCATCGGAGTTGCATTTAATTTATTAGCTTTAAAATTCTAATGGAAATAGCTATAGATATGTGAAGGAGTAAGGATTATTAAACTACGAGGTCAATAAGAATTGCATCCATTTTACAGGCGAGTAAACTGAGGCAGTGGGATGTTAAATGATAAATGTTGTAAAGAAAAGTATGTTAGAAAGATAGAAATGGAAGCCAAAGCTTCAGTCTGTACAGTTTCCATATATATGGAAAGAACTATGGATTTTCACTGTTTCATATACACCAGAAATTATTTCTTCTTGAATTCAAGATGTGTAGTTCTTTAGGTTTTGTCTTTAATTGCAAGACTGATATTATCTCTTTGAAAAACATGGGCATTGCATCTGAACTGTTCTTTAACTGACTTTGGTTCTCCTTCCTTGGCCCCTCTTTGGGTGACATTGTGGAGCAGATGTTTTTTGTTCCCTTGAAAAATCTGAAAGCATTACTTCAATCTACAACTTCAGAGATGGAAAAGAGTTAATAGAAACATTAATAAGTACAACCTTAATAGGATTTGAACTCACAACCTTTGATATATGAACTAGAAATATATGTGGTAGTCTACACAGTCATTCATTAGCAGTCATGGGAATTTACAGGTGTTAAATTAGTTTGAGAAATTATTCTATGAATGCAATAAAAACATAATGAGAACTACAAGGAAATAAATTAATTCTAAAAAAGAAATCTAGTGTAAGGGCAACAAAGTTCAAGTAAAGCCTGCTGCCTAGTCTCTAACAAGACCTGTGATATGTCATCAATGTTAGACTTAATATTGCATTGTTACAGTTCACTTGTAGAAATATTTTCATTATACGCAAACTTTAGTGAATTTCTGGCTGCCTCCTCTCTCTCTCTAAAAATTCTTATTTTAAACATTTCTGTGTAATAGTTTGCCTGTTGAAATATATTGTGTTTTAATAGGATAAAATTATAAGCCCCTGGTCCGAAGCTGTAGCTAGCAGGAAGCTCACTGTTCCCAGGTATGGGTAGCCAGGAGAGGAAGAGCAGAGAGCTGCTGGAGGCAGCTGGAGTGCAAAGCACTGCGCCTGCATCTTGTAGGGAGGAAGGGAAAATGGATGGGTCAAGTCTCATTTATGTTTCAGATATGTGACAGCTTTACAAATCTTGGGTATAAACTATGTTTTGACTTCAAGGACATTGAAATACTGTTATCCCAGTTGGCTAGTGGGATTAAAAACAAAAACCATGACCAAATGTACAAAAGCTTTGGCTTCCCGATGTGAATGCTTTCAAGTATGTGCTGAGGCACTTAATGTCATTAATGCCGTTTTTGGTCTTTCATTTCTTTTCTTCCTTTTAGGAAAACAAAAACTCAGGTGTAAAGCATTTCCAGTCAACAAATATAGCAATTATTATCTCAGTGAAAGGAGAATGAAAAAAACTTGTTACAGAGGCTTACAGATGAGAGCTCAGAGACTAGGTCTGTGGCGTTAGCAAATCCATACTATACACATCCATGCAGGACGTTTGGCTACATTACTCCCTGTAGTGTATTCACCAGTGTGTTACTGCTGCTGTATTTGCTAACAACAGTTGTAATGAAGGAAACAAATAATGTCTTACTTAGAGCAGAGAGTAGTTCATTGGCACATGGGGCTGCGGTGTAGTCACTACTGAGTGGTCAGCATAGGTTGCCAAAAATCTGATCAATCTAGATGTGCTAGCAATGACTGGGCTCTTTGTGTGTTTTGACATTGAAACAAAGGCTGAGCAGTCAGGTGGGATGTAGTACAGTGTTTAGTCTTACCTGAAGTATGGAAAAGAGATGTTACCCACGTGGCTGAATTTTTGTTTAATAGTTACATCAAGCTCTGGAAACTAGTATATTGTATGTAGAAATTGACATGCTCTCTTTTTACAAGAGCTTCTGAATTGTATGCTGCTATGTGATCTGTGATCCTCAGTTTCACACAACCTGTCTGAACCTAAACATTGAAGCAGTCTTAAAAGTCCCATCAAAACCCCACAAACTAGTCACCACAGACAATGATTAGAAGAGTGAGAGAATGACAACTTGCTGAATGACTTCTGACTTTGTCTTTCCATATTTTCTTGATTACAAGAGTTGGAGAAAACTCCAGGTTTATCTCTTTCTCTCTCTTGCTCTCTTTTTCTTCCCCCCCTCCCCCCATCTTTTCTAAATTTATCCTGTTAAGTTTCTGCTCCAAGAATTCCTAATTGTCATTTAGAGCAACTGGGTTGATTGGAATGAAGATCTCCGACTGTTGGAAAAGAGTGTGGAGAAATACCCAGCAATGTAAGAGATCTTTTTTTAATCCTGGTGAGAAAAAATAGCCTCCACCTCCCAGAAACTCTGCTTGTTAACACCAAGGAGCTTATGCTGGTGATGGTACTGTCTGGCCCCTCTTCTCACATCTTTTCTTGAATCAGTAAATCCTGATGGATTAGTTATGGGACATTTATATTAAGGGGATTTGAACAGATTGTCAAGTTAATGTCTGTTGTTTTATGTTGTTTTTCTTTTATTTTATGTTAGTTGTCTTGCTTTCTAGCTTTTTTCTTGTTGTTTACCATCTATTTTATATTGTGTTGTATCTCCAGTGTGGCATCCTGTAGTAAATGCAGTGAAACTAGGGCTTGGCAGCAAACACTACTTAAGATAAAGTTGCTGTTAACCTTGAATTCAGTTGTATTGTATGACTTAAAATGAATTAGAAATCTGTTCTGGTCTTTTAGAAGTGCATTATTTATATGGAAGTATATTGTTTTTCTGTATTTAAATATATATTATTTATATTGAACATACATAGAGTATATTCAATTTAATACATTTTGAGAAAACACTTGGGAAATAATGACATTTTGTGACTTCTCAAAATTGAGGATGAAACATGCACTGCTGTTTCCTACATTATTTAATAAAATATAAATATTTCATTTGTTATATTGGTCAGATAATGACATTCAAATAATTCAGAATTCATAGGCTTTGCATGTAGAGTATTCTTAATTTGGAGATTTAAGACCATATAGTTTCATTAATTTAAAGTGGAGCTGCAGACACACACATCACTGGGTAGCTTTGTATGAAAAACAAATGAGGAACTTACCTTAGTATTTTAATTCTTACAAAGGAAATAAATGACCATTAGAAAACAATCCTGGAATTCCTGTCTGATCTTATGATTATTTTCTTCATAACACTTAATAATCACTTGAAACACTTAGGGTTGCTCACACTTCATAGAATTAAAATAAAATGCTTGAGAAGTCAACTGAAAAAAGCCTTTGATTTTCATACACAAAACTCTGCTTCACTGCATTTCATCCTTTGGAAATATATTTTTATGTCCTTTAAAATTATTTTCTAGTTCCTCGTACAATTCTATTGGTGTATGTCTCTCTGTTAGGTGAGAGGCTTTGGGGGCTTTTTGAATTTGTTTTTTCCAGGAGTCTTGAAAAGAATGCAAACGTCTCAAAGATCTGCAGTACCTCTGGAATGTGGTTTAATTTTCCCTAATCAGCACTGTCAGACAGAAGGCTATTGACTTTCAGTTTGTCTTTAAGCACTGTGTTTTTTCCTGTGTAATTTTTGCTGGATCCAGATGGATCTGACTCCTCATTGTTGTTATGTAGTCTTCTCTTCTGCGTGTCTCATTTCCAGCTGGGGACCTGAGAGGAGCAGTGCCCTGACTTCTCAGTGTAAAGCATGACCCCCACACTTCCTTCTGCTATAATAAAATACTAGAGAGGTTTTTATCCTTCAGGCTTGTACAAAATGATAGAAAGAGTTTCAGGTGACCTTGTGTCCACTGTTAGGTCATCTCTTCAGAAAAGCAGCTTCAGTGTAACATTTTGCTTGGCAGTGTGTTTCTAAGCATTCTGCTAAATAACCTGTAACATCTAACAACTTGAATCCAAATGATCCTCTCTGTTACAGTAGTGCAAACCCAATGACTCCTTTTCTGTGATTAACTGAGTGGGACAAGCATTCACTGCACTGTTTTTTTTCCTCCTGATCATCTTTAATTGAGCTGAGCCTTGCTCTCTCATACTCTGTCATGAAGGTACATTAATTCAATTCATATAGAATGAGCTTTTTTCACCTTTCCTCAAGATGAGCTCAGCTCTGCCTTCTGTACTCGACTCATTACTCAACCTGTCTTGTACCTGGAAAACCTTTTAGTGATACCTGTAATACTCTGCTTTCTGGCTTGTTCATCCAATTTACTATTATGTTTCTTGATTTTTTTTTTAAATTGATTTGTTTTATAGTTCTTGACCTTCATATAAACAACTTCTGACCTTCATATAACCAACTTCTATTTTATTTGTATTTTAAAACATTTTTCTTGCATTTTTATACCTCTGTCTTTAGTTAAAGATTCTGTTATATTTTTATGAGAAAACATTAACTTTTTCCTTTTAACATTTTCTTCTTACTTTGTTTCAGTGTTAGTAAACCACAATGGTTTGATTCATTAGTACTTAAAAGAAATCATTTATATACCCAAGATGAACATAGTGGAGCTGGTGGGTCCTGGCTATGTGCAAACCTGGAGACTGCTCTTCCCATCTATCACCTCAGGCAGTGCATTCACTCTTGCAGCCCTTTCTAAGTGTGAGAAACTGTCCTATAGAAGGTTACTTTGACACAGCTGAATTGTGTCTTAAAATTACAATCTATTATAGGAAGTATGTAGAAAGTACTACAATTACTTCCCAAAATTTCTGAGATACTGTCTCATCTCTCTCTCTCTCTCTCTCTCTCTCTCTCTGAATATGAGAATTCTAGAAAGGGTTGCTATGCAGGGTATGCTAGGTATGTCTGATAATGTTACAGCAAAAGTGAAAAAAATTTGTAATATCAGTTCTTCATGCAGAACATTTATAGCAATGCAGAGACTATTACTGGAATGAGAACAACAGATTTTGATTCACATTTGGATTAATTATTCTATATCCTAAAAGGTATGTTTAGCCTGCAGTTTAGCAGTCTCTTATATCATCCTGGAACTGGTGCAAAATGTTATTTGTGCTTATTTAAACTAGAGAGGAAGGACAAAAATAAGGCAGGTCTGGTTTTGCTTCCTGTAGTATGCAAAGTCTGAAGTACTTCATATATGCAAATGAAAAATTGCTAAATTGATTATTAGATAGGTAATAGATTATACAAAAAATATAGCTCAGTGTAGATCTTGGGAAATTCTGTTTGGTGGGTTTTGTTTTTTTTGGTGGGGTTTTTTGGGGGTTTTGTTTTGCCTGAATTTGTATGCACTGAAAATATTCCTTGGTAGCTGTCTGGAGGTATCAAGTTTCAGATAGTCAACTGTCAGGCTCCTTTGTTCTGTGCTTTCAGAATAACAACGTAGGGTTCCGGCAGCAGTATAGCACAACATATCTTGGGCTGGTGCAAGGATCTCATTTAAATACAGTAACACTTTACAGTAAAAGTTTAACATTTTAGTGTGACATGCAAAACTGATGAATGGCAGTCTGTAAGTCAGGGGTTTGTTTGTTTGTGTTTGTTTTTATTATTTTTCTTCCCCTGGCACATATAATATTCCTTTTGTAAAGGCCAAGAAATTAATGAATGATTTTATTCTTCCCCTTTGTAGCCTGCACAGGGTAATTAAGTATTATTAATAATGCAGCAGTACAAATGATATTAAATGAACTACATTTGTTAATGTAGATCTTCTCCAACTGCTTTTTCTGTCGGTGGACTGTTTCTCATCAGGGGGTACTAATTAGCTGTAATATGTGGAAAGATGGAAGAGAAATCTAAACAAACACACAGGATATATTTGGAAAAATCTAGGAGAGAAGAACACAATTTATAATTGTGAATGTGTTATTAAAAGAAGATATAAGTATTTATGCTTTTTGGGTTTTTATACATTTCACAGTCATTGGAAAGCTAGAAAGTATCACCTCTTGTTCTAACAAGACTATAAAGACTCACAGAATATTTCATTTGTCACACTGTAATGATTTTTTTTTTCAGTTATAGAAGTGCACATGAATGCTATCAAAATCTTTGCTATGCTTGTGCTTGCATTTATTCAAACTACTGTTTTGACCAAGACTAGTGATAGTCTATTGCTGTTAGAATTTTTTTAAAAGCTCACTAGCCTCCTAATAAGATTTACTTTGTCTCTATTTGAATGCTGATGTCTTAATTTTTACAGTTATTTTGTCCTGCATTTAAATATGGTTATGCAATAAATCCATATGCATAATGCATAAATGCAAAGGATTTGTCTGACTGCCTCTAAAATCATTGGAAAGATTATTTTAGACTTTGGAGTGTAGTATGAGACCCAGTAATCATTCTTGTAGTTAATATACAGTTGAGACCTAGTCCATATCAAAATGAAAGCAACATAATCTCATTTGGAAGCAGGTGGTTGCACCTGTGTTCACAAGACAGAAATTAAATTAATCTCGTTCATTAGTAGCTTTACTACACATTTGCATCATGTTTCTTATTAGCAGAGTCCAGTGGTTCTTGTACACTATGGGACTATTATCATCCAACTACAGTTTCCTTTTCCTGTCCTTTTTATAGGCACTGTGTTTCTAGAAGACATTAAAATACCCTTCCATCTAGAGCACTGTGAAACTAGAAATGTGTTTGAAAATGAGTGGTAGCTAATTTGACCCTGTGGCATGCAGAGATTTGTAAACCACCACATCAGACACTGTTTAAAGTCCTCTAGCAAGCTGGATTGTCTCTTGCATTGTTAAAGATGATCAGTTGCAGGCCTTCATATTCCATCTGCAGTGATGGAATTTGCTTCTTTTCCTTAAAGACTCCACCCTTCCCCACCCCAGTGCCATGTATTATCATCAGTCATACTGTTACAAACACTTGTGTGTCCCATGACCTGACACAGTGAAGGGTGTTTGTACTGGGTGAGAGGTGCAGCAGTGCAGCCCGAGCCAATCCTCGAGGTCTACCCCTAGCAGCCCTACTGGATGCATAGCTACAGATAGCATCCTCAGGAACCAGGAAACTGTACTTCTTAAAACTCTGCAGAGAAATATATAGATTCAGAACTATTTACATTTTAATACAACCATTTCCTGTAATTAAAGTAAACAGATAAACAGATCAATATGTTGAAACAGATGTATAAATACATAGATAGACATATTGCATGGAAACCTTAGTATTTCATCCAAATGAAATAGTCTATTCCAAATATGCCCCGAAGGAGTTTTGCTCAAGGCTATGCTTAGGTGTAGTCAAAAATTCCCGATAGCTAGTCACAAGGGAAAATATGTTCTCTTACAGATAATTGCTACTGGCAGCTAGAGACCTAGAGAATTTGATGTGCAATAATGTGACCTGACTATGTATTAAACTTTTTTGAAGGACATGCGTAAAGAAATTTTATATGCTTCTCACACACCTTAGTTTTTTTTTTTATTTCACTTGTGTTAGCACATTTTTAACAACTTCTCAATGTTTAATATCTGTTACATTTCATCCTAATAGTCCTCAGCTGTAAAAGATCCTAATATTATGGTGGTTTTTTTTCAAAACAAATGAGCTTAGAAATGTAAGGTGCAGAGGAGACAGGAAGGAGAATAAAGCCCAGGTGACTTGTAAGGAATATGTAAACAAAGCAGAGTTTCATTATTGATGACAGAACTGTAGAAAGCAAAACCAGTAAATATTTTTTCTTTAAGAACACACGAGGTTAACCATTCACATGCTGCTTTTTTCCATGCGTTCAGTTCAAATGTTCTAAGAATCTACTTTCTATGTATATGTCTGCTAGTTACCATTCCCTTACCTTTTAGAAAAGCTTAAGAGATGGTTCCTTTTTTTATATTAAATAAATTATATGTTATGTATTGTCTTTTATCCTTTGGGACAGTTCATAGCAATTATATATAAAAACATCACTTAAAAACAAATGTCAGAATTATTTGCTATTATCTTTTCCATTGCTTCAGGTTTCGTAATATTTGTTTCCCACTGTTTGGAGTTATCGCTAAGCAATGATACATAATCTGAATTTTCATAAACTGCCAAGAAGTGAAAATGAACTTCCAAAGGATACAAAATGACACAGCTTCAATAAATATCTTTATATAGTTTATAATAGTCTTGATATCATCTTGTTTTCTTGTTGGCAGATGTTTATAGGCAATTAAAAAAATAAATATATATATATAGAGAGTTGTTTGTTGGCCAAAGATAAAATACTGGAATAACTGTTTCCCTGCATTATAAACTCCCTTTATTCCTCTTATTTATTTAAACCCCATTGCAGATTCCAAATTTGAATCTGTAATTGTTACAATTCACAAGCACAAGCCCTACAAGGAGAGGCTGAGGGAGCTGGGATTGTTTAGCCTGGAGAAGAGGAGGCTCAGGGGTGACCTTATTGCTGTCTACAACTACCTGAAGGGTGGCTGTGGCCAGGAGGAGGTTGCTCTCTTCTCTCAGGTGGCCAGCACCAGAACAAGAGGACACAGCCTCAGGCTGCGCCAGGGGAAATTTAGGCTCGAGGTGAGGAGAAAGTTCTTCACTGAGAGAGTCATTGGACACTGGAATGGGCTGCCCGGGGAGGTGGTGGAGTCGCCGTCCCTGGAGCTGTTCAAGGCAAGGTTGGACGTGGCACTTGGTGCCATGGTCTAGCCTTGAGCTCTGTGGTAAAGGGTTGGACTTGATGATCTGTGAGGTCTCTTCCAACCCTGATGATACTGTGATACTGTGTGATACTGTGAAATTTTCATTGTCTTCTTATAATTTCTATTATTATTTTAGTTTTACTTTTTAGTACTATATATGAATATGGACAGCAATGCAATGTTTATAAGTTGTGATAATATTTTAATATCATGTAGAAGATTAAACACCATTTGACATTGTTAATATAAAAGAATCCTGACTCATTTTTATATTGAAAAATAATGTTGTTTGCAATAATTGACATTATAATAAATGGTATTTGGGGAAAACAAAAGAATGTAGACTATAAGAACTAATTAGAAAAATGACTTGCATTCCTGTTGCTTCAAACTCTTTGAGCTGGACAGTTTGACAGGGTTGTGAGTTGCCTTTGGTGCATGATAGTTTTATGGAGATGATGCCAGTACAGATTTGGCTAGTCTTTAGTTTTGATCTTGCTTTCTTCTGAAGATCCCTTTTGCATTGGTACCATGCAATAAGTATAACATTTGATAAAGAAGATTTAAATGTGGAAGATTATAAAACTGCCACCCAGTATTGTCAGGATGGAAATGCTGTGTCTTGATTGTCCATGGGGTGCTCAAAACAGCTGTTTGACTCTTACCTAATATGTGCAAACCAGATATCTGCCTTCCTTGAGATATTAGAATTCAAATTTGTCCCATCTGAGCTGTGATAGGAGTGTTTTTGTGCTCCTTCAGTTCCACAAGCAAGTGTCATTGTATTGTATCCGTGGAGTTTCCAGCTTTCTGTGCAATGGAGACTATTTGGTCCCAATTGCTGTATCGTGTGAGGTAGACAGGTGGCATCAGGCAGTTATCAAATAAAAGATAAATGCAGCAGCAGCAGGTTGTGGCCTCAGGCTCAGCAAATACTTGATTCAGCTGCAGCAGGTTGAGGCCTGAGGCCGGACAGTATAGCTGGCTCCTGCAGAAACAAAATCAGACCTGTTGCAAATACAGTTCATCCATGAATGTGTGTGACAGGGATGCTACAAAAGCTTTGTGGAGCTGCACAGTTGCAGGTCATCCACACAGTTTGCCATCTCTGGCTTGCTTCTTAAGCCCAGAATTTCTACAGAAATGGGAATTGGGGATACCTGCTGCAAAAAAACTGTTCATTGAAAGGTGCCTTGAGAAAATAAGTATTTGTTACTTGGAGGATACAGAAAATTCTTTCTTTCTTTCTTTCTTTCTTTCTTTCTTTCTTTCTTTCTTTCTTTCTTTCTTTCTTTCTGTCTTTCTTTCTGTCTTTCTTTCTGTCTTTCTTTCTGTCTTTCTGTCTTTCTTTCTGTCTTTCTTTCTGTTTTTCTTTCTTTCTGTCTTTCTGTCTTTCTTGTGGAAGGAGAGACAGGTATAAACAAAGAATGTGTAAGCATAGGTGTTCTTCCTGGCCTCCAACAGCTGCTGAGTGGCCCCACTGGGTTAGTGAGAGACAGGATTAGCAGAATTTGTTGCCTATGAGGAAACATGTGAAAGAAACAGTCCTTTGCATTTGCGTGTAAAGGAATCTATACTGAGCCAAATGGATATTTTTTTCTTCTATGCATCTGCCCTGATGAAAAGTTTTTAGCTCAATATCCAATATTGGTCTAAGAATGATTTCCATTCTCTTTATAACCTGTGCTTCTCTTGGGTCCTAAAGACTAAAGAACAGCTTTACTATTACACTTCTGAGGATCACAGCACTGTGGAAGATACATATCCTGGCTCGCCCAGGCATGCACCCATGGTCCCCTTCCCCTTGCTGGGATGGGAAACACCAGGGATAAGACAAAGGGCTTGGAGACATCCACTTTGAGGGTTGGAGACTTTCCCAGACTTGTTCCTCCTGAATAAGGAAAAACAAGCTCCTGACTTCACCTAATATGGTCAGGTTTGGCAAGGTGCCATTCTGACTGGGGAATCTATGTGCCCAAGGAGACCATTGTGTTAGGTCAAATAATAAATAGGCTTTTGCCCCATGCCTGCTTTTGCTTTTCAGTTTTGCTTTGCTTTTGCCTGCAACAACTTTCAAGATACCAAAAGAATTCCCTTCAATTTTGTGAGGTGACCTTATTGTGGCCTTCCAGTGTCTGCAGGGGGCCTACAAAAAAGCTGGGGAGGGACTTTTTACGACATCAGGTAGTGACAGGACTAGGGTGAATCGAGCAAAGCTGGAGATGGGGTGGTTCAGACTGGACATGATGAGGAAGTTCTTTACCATGAGAGTGTTGAGACCCTGGAATGGGTTGCCCAGGCAGGTGGTTGAGGTCCCATCCCTGGCGGTGTTTAGGGCCAGGTTGGATGAGGCTGTGGCCAACCTGATCTAGGGTAGGGTGTCCCTGCCCATGGCAGGGTGGTTGGAACTGGATGATCCTTGTGGTCCCTTCCAACCCTGACTGATTCTATGATTCTAAATATTCAAAGCCTCTTTGTAAGAAATTGGGTAACTAGATTCTAAACTAAGAACCTCTTTCCAGTTTTAAGTTTAATGTTTGTATTTGCTAGTTGTTTCTTAAGTGTTCTAGGTTACCTGTTCCCTGTGTGTAGGAATATCCAAACCATGCATTTTGAACATTGCAAATAAGTTTTATGGTGAGATTTAATGCTAATAAACAATTTTCATTTTATTAACATTCATGTTTATTATCAGTCTTTGCCTGGATATCAAAATTAATATCAATTATTAACACACACAAAATCACAGAATGTCAGGAACTGGAAAGGGACCTTAAAAGGTCATCTAGTCCAACCCACCTGCCAGAGAAGAATTGCCTAGACTGAGTCACACAGGAATGCATCCAGATGGGTTTTCAATGTCTTCAGAGATGGAGACTCCTCACCTGCCCTGGGCAGCATGTTCTAGTCACTCTCACACAGAAAAAGCTTTTCCTTATGGTTATGTGGAACCTCCTAGGCTCCAGCTTGCACCTGTGCCCCTTGTCCTGTCATTGAATATCACTGAGGAGAGCCTAGCTCCATCCTCCCAACACTTGCCCTTCAGATATTTATAAACATTAATGAAGTCACCCCTCAGGCTCCTCTTCTCCAAGCTAAAGACAGCCAGGTCCCTCAGCCTTTCCTTATAAGTGAGATGTTCTACTTCCTTAATCGTTTTTTGTGGCTCTGTGCTGAACTCTTTCTAGCAGTTCCCTGTCTTTCCTGAGCTGAGACACAGAACTGGACACAATATTCACCAGGGCAGAGTAGAGGGGGAAGAGAATCTATCTTGACCTACTGACCACACCGAAGGATGCCATCAACCTTCTTTGCCACAAAGGCACATTGCTAGCTCATGGTCCTTTGTTGTATTTCATTAGATTTCTCCCTGCCCAACTCTCAGCCTATCCAGGTCTCACTGAATGGCAGCACAGCCTTCAGGTGTGTCAGCTACTCCTCCTGGTTTGGTGTCATCAGCAAACCTGCTGACCATGCACTCTGTTCCTTCATCCAGGTCATTGATGAATGCATTGAATAGTACTGGTCTCAGTACCAACCCTTGAGGGTCTCAACTAGATACAGATCTCCAGCTAGACTCTGTCCCACTCAACAGAACTCTTTGACTTCTTTCAACCAGTTCACAAACCACATCACTACCTGATCATCCAGACCACACTGCCTCAGTTTAGCTGTGAGGATGCTGTGGGAGATGGTGTGAAATGCTTTATTGAGATCAAGATAAAACACATCCATGAAACAAAAATATAATCCTTTCTTCAAAAAATAAAAGTATCTAAGTAGATGAGCAAAACTTTCCATCTTCAAAAATTCAAAGCATAGTATATATACTCCAACATATTAAAAAAAGTCCCAAATATATTTTAATGTTGACAGTCAAACTTTTAATCGCTTCAGAGTGGAAGCTATTACCTGCCTACACATAATCATAAACATTTGGGCTTGATATTTCCAGCACTTGAGAGCTTGAAGTCAATAGAAATCTTTCCATGAATATAAAGTGATAGATCAATCCTGAGAGCACAAGTTTTACTCATTGTAACACTAGACCTCCCTAAAAAGAAGTGAAATATAATTCATGGAAGTCAATTTATATATTGATCTTCATACAGTGATGTCAGAAAACAAAGAAAAAGAAAAAAAGGGTTGTGCTAGTATCCTTCTTTGAGGTCTTCAAGTGGATCAAGAATCAGAAGAAAAGATCTGCTTCTCCAAAACATTGTGTCTTCTTTCACATGAAGTTCTTTAGAATGACAGTGCAGCCTGGGAAACTTTAGAACTGCATCCATAGAATGAGTGGGTCAGGGTACCAGGAAGTTTTCTCATTGGCAAGCATACTTTGATTAGTTTGAAATGGAATAAATTTACTTGTCTGAAAATAGGATTGTTCTTTTCAAGGAAAAGAGAAATGAAAAAAATCTCTGGTCTCATCAGTGACCTCAAAATATTTGGGTGAAGAAAATATATATACTCACCGTGTAATTGTATAATGATTTACGTCAGTGACAGACAGCTTGTCTGTCTGAATTCATCTGTGGGGGTGCTTCACTGTGATTTCTAAAGCAAATGCTGAGGTCTAAGAATTCAGGGTGACAGTCATGAAATATTAAAAAAAAAATCCACAGGGGATAAAAATCTTTAACAATAAACACCAGTTAAAAATGACATAATTACTGAATAAGCATTTTTTTTTGCAATGAGAAGTACCTTAAATTTTTGAAATAGTGCACAGTTAACATAGATTGGTATTTTTCAAGCAGATGTCTCCTTGACATGTGCATTCAAGCTGTTGGCAGTGACCTTGTCGTGCAAAGCAGTTTTAAAAATTAGTTTTTGCCTCCCAATCTGTGAAAATAATGCTGTAGTTAAGATTTAATAAAAGTCATAGCTTCTCATAGAAGCTTATTTCAGCAAAGTAAACCATTAATTAAAATAACAAATGTCAGCTATTTCTCAGCTTGACAGTTAACACAACACAGCTTTTGCTTAGCATGATGTACAGAATGTATGGGAGGTACACCTATAATTCATTTTATCTATGTATGGCTCACTTATACTTTAATACAGTGATAAATTAACAAAAAACTGTCACAGTTTTCTTAGTGGTCTGAGAGCTTAGGGAAAACCCATCTGGCATCTAAATAGCGTAGGGCTAAAATGGGGGAGAAAAATGAAATGAGAAAACTTCTGAAGGATTTTAAGCTTTGCAAAAACAAAGGAGAGAATTTGTGACCTTGTCTCTTGCCTTTTATGTTCACTTACCCCCTGAGGTGGAGCAGAGGGAGAGGGGTGGGCGAGTAAGGTATGTGCTTTTATTACAACATGTTTTTTGCTTAAAACAAAACAAAGCAAAGCAAAAAAAGAGGAGCAGGAGGGCAGTATTATGGTTTTGAGTTATATGCTGGCATTAAGTTAAATGCCACTCAGGAGTTGAGTCAGAAGGTAGCTACAATTACATATTCTCAAAAGCTTTGGTCTGGCAAAAAAAATTGCATGATCTTAGCAATAGTTAAAGCAACTTTCAGGAGTTTTGACCAGTATTGTCACCTTTTCTGCCAGGTAGTAATACCAAACATCACAGGAAAAAGCAGTGTAGCTGTGTATGTCTCACCTTGAATGTATACAGCAGCTTTGCAAAAAAAAGCTGAAATAACTGCTTTCCATTAGTTTTACATCCAGCTGTGGGTGCTTCTGTGGATGCTTTCTGCTTTTGTTCTGGTGATTTGATGTAAAAACATAAAAATTAACATCTGATGTTCTGTTTGCCATTCTTGACTTGTGTCTGAGCCACCTTGTTAAGCCTGTGAGAGAAACAGGTAGTAAGTAAACTCGTTGTGCAGCTTCTTGTTTTAGTGAACCCAACTCGAGGTGTCCAAGCACTTGTAACTTCAACTACAGACATTACTCATTCGTATGCGCCAAACTGCTTGCTCACTTCTGTTGGAATCTCAGAACTAGGAGAGCATGCTTTGAAAAGTTTGTCCTTAACCTTTGCCACAGGTTTCTTACCTACAAGGGGCATTTAATGCTTTTTTCTGTCTGAATGGATTGTGAAATAGAGATAACTTGGCATTTGATATTCTTGTAGAGTCAACTGCCCCTCATAGCTGAGAAGGCAAATCACAGAGACAGGTGAAAGGCTAAGAGCCAATGTAAATAAGGTGATGGATTCAGAAAACTTAATCACAGGTCCAAAAGCACTCAGAAAGCTTATGAGCCTTCACCTCAGAAGTCAGCATTTTAAAATTTGATGATCAGTGACTAGGAAGCTTTAAAGTAAAAAATACTGTGCTTGGTGTGTTTCTTCAGGATAAAAGGCTATTATTTCCTAGAGAACTGTGACTTCATTCATTTGTATTCATTTGATTTGGGCAACTGCTTTCCTTCTTGGATAGAGTTAGGGTTTTTATTAATGATTAAACAAATGAATGCATTTGGCTGTCTCTGATTTTTATTTTTTTCCTAAGCCTGTGCTCTGTGGTACAATAGTTGTCGTAGTCAAGGGAGAGGATGTCTTCTGTGAGTACATTATCAAAATACTAATACTGCAGCTCTGAAATTTCACCATAAATAGTAGAGAATGTTCCCCTCCACCCCTCCCTTGCCCTTCTTCCCCCCCCCCCCCTTTTTTTTTTAATGGAAAAAAATATATTGTAGATTAATCATAGGTTATGAACGATGACTGTCAATTTCTGTATGAATAGTAATCTTTATTATTAATATTCAAAAACCGGGAAAAATCTCTGAGGTACTTTAGGGTTTTGGTCGACAAGAAGCAATTGCATAGAATTAAACAGCTTAATCAATCAGATCTTGGAAAACAATAATGCAAGAACAGGAAAAATTCTAACTAATGCCTATGGAGTCTGGAATTCACTCCAGCATATACTCATGACACCTTTGGTCTCTGAGTATGTCTGTTGTGTGAAAGATTCTTTCAAACTCGCGTTGATCCTGGGGTAAAATACAAATACATCAGGCAGAGGAGAAAGGAGATGCTGCTAAGCCACCTGTGCGAGATGCAACACGTGGCCACCTGTTAACGAGCCGTGAACGAGGAGATGCCCCCTGCAAAGGCATGGCGCAGCAAGGTTACACGTAGAAAGGCAAAGGTGGAAAAACTCCTGCAGAAAGGCAGGGGTTGCTAAATCATCCCCCTTTATATACCCGATTTTGCAATCAAACTGGCCAACAGGCACTAGCACCACTGTTTTGGCTAATGAATTCAAAGCTTCCTGCCTTTGGCTGTGCAGGCACGGTGAGGGCAGTACAAGACACCTGACACGAGGTGCTAAGCCCCTGGCCATCAGGGCTTTGCTGGGGCAAAATCCTTGTTGTTGGCTCCATCTACTCACTCCTGGACCCCAGCACAACAGGAGGAGAGGAGCCAGGGTTAAACCTGCCCCGCAAAATTTATCACAGTATCATCAGAGTTGGAAGAGACCTCATAGATCATCAAGTCCAACCCTTTACCACAGAGCTCAAGGCTAGACCATGGCACCAAGTGCCACGTCCAATCCTGCCTTGAACAGCCCCAGGGATGGCGACTCCACCACCTCCCTGGGCAGCCCATTCCAGTGTCCAATGACTCTCTCAGTGAAGAACTTTCTCCTCACCTCGAGCCTAAATCTCCCCTGGCATAGCCTGAGGCTGTGTCCTCTCGTTCGGGCGCTGGCCACCTGAGAGAAGAGAGCAACCTCCTCCTGGCCACAACCACCCTTCAGGTAGTTGTAGACAGCAATAAGGTCACCCCTGAGCCTCCTCTTCTCCAGGCTAAACAATCCCAGCTCCTTCAGCCTCTCCTCATAGGGCTGTGCTCAAGGCCTCTCACCAGCCTCGTCGCCCTTCTCTGGACACGCTCAAGCATTTCGATGTCCCTCCTAAACTGGGGGGCCCAGAACTGAACACAGTACTCAAGGTGTTGTACTCTAACCAGTGCAGAGTACAGGGGCAGAATGACCTTCCTGCTCCTGCTGACCACACCATTCCTGATGCAGGCCAGGATGCCACTGGCCCTCTTGGCCACCTGGGCACACTGCTGGCTCATGTTCAGGCGAGTATCAATCAGCACCCCCAGATCCCTCTCTGTCTGGCTGCTCTCCAGCCACTCCGACCCCAGCCTGTATCTCTGCATGGGGTTGTTGTGGCCAAAGTGCAGCACCCTGCACTTGGAGCTATTGAATGCCATCCCATTGGACTCTGCCCATCTGTCCAGGTGGTCAAGGTCCCGCTGCAGAGCCCTTCTGCCCTCCAACCCAATCACATCTGCCCCCAGCTTGGTGTCATCTGCAAACTTGCTGATGACTGACTCCATGCCCTCATCCAGGTCATCTATGAAGATGTTAAAGAGGATGAGGCCCAGCACTGATCCCTGAGGGACACCACTAGTGACTGGCAGCCAGCTGGATGTGGCACCATTCACCACCACTCTCTGGGTCCGGCCCTCCAGCCAGTTCCTAACCCAGCACAGAGTGTTGCCATCCAAGCCCCGGGCTGACAGCTTAGCCAGCAGTTTGCTGTGGGGGACAGCGTCAAAGGCCTTGCTGAAGTCCAGATAGACCACATCCACAGGCCTCCCCACATCCACCAAGCGGGTCACCTGATCATAGAAGGAGATCAGGTTGGAGAGGCAGGATCTGCCCTTCCTAAACCCATGCTGGCTGGACTTGAGCCCTTTGCCGTCCCTCAGGTGCGCTCTTATCACCCCCAAGATAACCTGCTCCATCAGTTTCCCTGGCACTGAGGTCAGGCTGACAGGTCTGTAGTTCCCAGGTTCCTCCATCCGACCCTTCTTGTGGATGGGGATCACGTTGGCCATTTTCCAGTCTTCTGGGACCTCTCCGGTGAGCCAGGACTGCCCTACCAGAACAAGAACCTGAATCTATACAGAAAACCTGAATGATTTTTAGCAGTAATGTACTCAAAACTGGCTGCCTATTTTTTTTTTTAAAGTGGGATTCTAAGGTTAAATTAATCTCTGTTCCTAAATCCATGGTTCAGTGGGTTAGGGAGAAAAATAAGAACCTGGGTGTTAGAGGTCAGCCCATAGAAAAAAAACCTTCATCCAGCCTTGAAAAATAAACTGATTGAGTTGCAGCTTCTGTCAGAAATTTATTCACATAGATCTTCTATCTTTATTTATCATTTAAATGTTGGGAGACTCCAGGCTTGATTCTGTGCTATACATTGCATTAGGTAGAGTCACTGGCCCAGAGTAATACTACAGCCTTTTCAGATTTAGATTTCTTATACTCTTGAGCTTTAGGTCTTGTGTAAAGTGCTGGTTATGTGACATTTATAGAAAAAAAGAGCACAAGGAGTAAAACCCTGTCATTAAAAATGGCTTTTACTGCTCTAAGCTCTTGCTTGGACTCATTAGGAGGCCTGAGTAAAGAGATGAATCTTTTTATCACTGCAGTCAATGTAGCTGTAACTGACATACTTTATATGGTGGCATTGATTGCAATGAAGCAATGTCAAGGAATCACTCTGTTGGCTGGAAGAGTCTGTATGCTGAGAAGTTCAGCAAGAGGAAGCCAGGAGTTGCATATAGTAGGTAAGAGACACACTGGCAAAAAAGTTTTGGAAGTTTTCAGTGGCAATTTTTGTCTTGTGAGTGTGTAGTTTGAAGGCTCTCCTAGAGGAATCATTCAGGGTACTGAAGATAAATACAGATATTAAAGGCCAGCTTGAGAACTCAGTACCAAGGGATGGATCTGCTGAGAAAGCTGAATCCCAATACTTGTATTTTCATGAAATGATCATTGTTTCATCTCTGTTCTTCAAGGAAAGTCTTCACTGGGTGTGTGGATCTTTCACCAACAGACTTTTTGGAATGAAGAGGGGAGCATTTCTTGAAAGGTGAACAACCTGCAGAACATACACTTAATGAGTGATTCACTGTCTCAGAAGGTCAATGTATTTGAAATTAGATAATAGACTAAAATTCATTAAAGTAGAAATATGATAATGTTAAAAAAACAAGCAATTTTACAGAGAAAAGCAGAGAAAGGTTTATACAGGGAAAGATGTGTGAATAATCCCAAGGTTTCTCCACAAATTGACACATGACAGCTAAGCAGCAGAAACTATGAGTGTTCTGCTAACAACTGCAAGGTAAAACATCTTGTTTTGCAGTAAGCTGATTTTCCCAGATACTCACATTTTCAAAGTACGTGCAGATAGTTATCAGAGTTCAATTGTATGGCTCGCAGTAGATTGCAATAAACTGAACATGTGTGGGCTCCCCATGTTAGGAATGGTATTAAATTCAAACTACTAGGCAAACTCCTACACCCCAAAATGTTGCAAGAAGATACTGGTATGCATTTCTGACTGTGCTATCTTAAAATATCATTACTCAGTGAATGATCTCATACAGATTGCTATATTTGTTGTTGTGGTGGTTTGGGTGCTACCCGCCCCCCCACACTTTAGAAGGTACCCAAACTAGGCTCAGCTGGCTCTGGGAATATAAATGAAGCTATTTATTTACAGCTAGAACAATATACAAGCAGATATTTACAGTATATACAGTTATATACAGAAATATACAAAAATATACAAGGTAAAAGCAATACAGAAACACAACTCCCCTCCCAGAAACCTGAGTCCCCAGGAGGGGCTCTCAACCACTCCTGCACCTTCCCCCTGCCCCTCTCAACATTACCCCAGTCCTAAGGAAGAATAGAGGTTCAGCCAAGAAGTTAAGGAGCAAGGTTAGCAGCAGATGAGGTTGAGGAGATGCAGCTCAGTCAAAGCCCAGCCCAGAAGTGAAGACAAAATGGCAAAAGTGTTATCTAGTGTTTACCCTTCTTGTTCCCATACATCTCAGCGAGACTCTGAGGGAAGGAGACATCACCAGTGTTTTCCTTTCATAGCCTATCATCTAGTTCTTTTTCACCAAAACATTCTAGCCTGCTTCAAACTAGCACAGTTGTGTTGCAAAGCACTTGTCATCAGTAACGGTATGAAGCTGGTATGTGGAACACTGGATAAGGTTATTGTCTAAAGATTTCCTTTCACATTTAGCCAATTATTTTCAGGATCACATTGGTCCAAATAGAAAGTAGACCTACAAGGTGATGCTTTTTCTACAGTGGATGTAAACAAAAATGAGTATCTGGGGAAGGACAAGAGGACACAGAATAAGGGGACACAATCTCAAGTTGTTCAGGGGGAGGTATAGGCTGGATGTTGGGAGGACGTTCTTCACAGAGTGATTTGCCATTGGAATAGGTTGCCTGAGGAGGCGGTGGAGTCACCATCCCTGGAGGTGCTCAAGAAAAGACTGGATGAGGCACTTAGCGCCATGATCTAGTCGATCAGATAGGGCTGGGTGATCTTGGAGGTCTCTTCCAACCTGGTTGATTCTATGATTCCGTAAAATGGCAAAAATCTCATTTATATGTTTATAGCTACATCTTTTGTAAAAGTAATAATAATTAGTTAGTTTTTCATTCCCATTCATACCTTATTTAGTACCTACTAAGCTAAGACCATT
Source organism: Pogoniulus pusillus (assembly GCF_015220805.1). Lineage (NCBI taxonomy): Eukaryota > Metazoa > Chordata > Aves > Piciformes > Lybiidae > Pogoniulus > Pogoniulus pusillus. Next base: position 30,019,393 of record NC_087271.1, on the reverse strand, counting down.
GTTTATTGTAACAGTTAATGTAATATAATCCCTCTCTGGTGATACTCAAGGCCTGCCTGAATGTGTCCCAGTGTGATCTGCTCTAGCTGATCCTGCTTTGGCTGGGGGGTTGGACTGGATGATCTTTTGAGATCTCTCCCAGCCCCTAACATTCCGTGATTCTGTGACTGGGCCAGAGATACTGCTGGAATCAGAATGAATGTTGAGCAGGATCTGAGTCAGCAGTTAGAGTCCTGGGACCCCCACACAGAGCCAGTTCTGGTAGTTTTGTACTGCTCAGAACAAAACCAGCTCTCAGACTTGAGCGTTGCATGGAGCACTACATGTTGTTTATACTGGCCACTGCCAGTAGCACTGGGACACTTCAATGGATTGTTCCCAACATAGTTAAAAAAAGTACAAGTAGGAATTTTTCAGTCTTTCATTCTTACAAAAGCTTCTATTTGATGCACACACACAATTTATACATAGACCCAGCATTGTGTTTCAAGTCTGTTTTTCATGTGTCAATGCTTTTGGCATTTTTGATATTTATGCAGCTATGGTTCACAAAGAAAATGTGATCCTCCTTGGAATTGTTGGGAACATGGTGGCTTGCTGATTGAATTCTGTGTAAAGCAGGCCAGTTCTGACTGTGTAATGCTTTTATAAAGAGAACAGTCTGTCTGCAACAGAGGGTTATAAGCAGCAAGGAGGGAGCTGTAACACAGACGTGCCTAATACTGCTTTTGTTATAATCTGTATCAATATCTGTCAGACTGGGTGAAACAATATGAACTAGCTCCGACATTTGTCTTTGACAGAGATAGAGTAAGGCCATCATGGTATTTTTCGCAGGTTTAAAAACACAGAGTTAATAATGGCTATTACATTGCCTGTTTTCATATGATATGTTCAATTACCTCTGTGATGAGGGAGTAAGGAGTTGATATTCCGTTTTCCTTCCAAGGCATTTTTCGTATGCTTTCAGCATTGGAATTTTGGGTGCTTCTGAGGACTGACTTTTTTGGCTGTGTTTTTCTTTCCCTCTGCCTGCAAGTAAGAGGTGAATGAATGGGACCCATAAGTTTTCATTTGCTTTCTGCATGTGAAGTCAGACATTTCTAGTGCTGGAGGATCTTCCAATATTCCTTTTAAATGTTTTGATTGATGAAATTTTGCATTTCTCATAAAAAGTCCTATTATGTAGTTCCTCTGTATGAGAATCGTGTAGCCAGAGCTCATGTTGGTGGCAGATCACTTTTATACATAAAGCTGTCATTGCTGGAAAAATGTACCACTAATAGTAACAGGAATGTGTGGCTATATTTAGTTGCTTTTTGAGGAAAAATAGAATTTATTCATTATGTTATAACTTTTTGATACTGTATGGTACCTAATCAGCTAAAACGTGTATCATAGCAATAAATGCTAATCTGAAAAGTGGTTATCTGTGGGGGCCATACCCAGAGTGCAACAAATCTTACACAAATTACATGAATCTTTTGGAAGAAAAAATTGACTCTACAGTCTGTTCAAACTCATGAACTAAAGTTTAATCAATTATGTGAGATATGAGATTTGTTTTTCCTAAAGTCAAAAAATATAAACTAAAGATACAATATTTTTAAAGCCACTGAAAGGAATTAGCAAGGAGAAGCCCATTGTCTGTGCAACTACCAGCAACCTGAGCCTTGTTCTGTTAAATCAAACCCCAAACATGACAAGTGGCAGCCAGCTTTCACCCTTCCTTCCTTCCTTCCTTCCTTCCTTCCTTCCTTCCTTCCTTCCTTCCTTCCTTCCTTCCTTCCTTCCTTCCTTCCTTCCTTCCTTCCTTCCTTCCTTCCTTCCTTCCTTCTCTATGTTTATTTCCATCTCTCTTTAATTCACAGGTAGTAGTACAATTGGAAATACTGGCTCTTTTCCCAGAATGAATCAGGTTTAGCACTATGCAGAAGAGAAATGTTTGTCTTACCCACCCTTGGTCTTCATGCTCACAGACTACTAAATTTAGCTGATAGTGCTGCTATAGCATAACTCATTTATATGCAAGAGCCCAATCTTTATGCTTCAGTCACTCTAAAGGCTTCTCTAGCAAGCAGCGCTGCAGCTCTTTATGGTGAAGAGAACCCTAAAACTATTTAAAACGTTGAGCACATATGAAGTGTCTTTCTTGAGAACCTTGTTTCATTGTGCTGGCTAAGTGCTGCTCTGTTGTATTTGGTGAATTGGTATGAGTACCACTTGACAGCTGATTACTTACAGAAACTAAAGAAGAATCTCATCTCTTTTTCTGGTGTTGGTAAAGAATATATGTAATGCAACTCTACTAAAACAGACAAATGAAGAGAATCCTACTATAGAAAGGCTTTTATACCAACTGGTAGATTTAAGACTGTATTGTTGAGATGGTGAATAACAATGTCTGTAGCTCCTGGCATGTGTTTGCTAGAAGCATCCCTTCTAGCATCACTGACTCTACTGTCACTAGCACAACATTTTTTGTCACAAAACACTAAGAAAAGTAAAAATAATAATCTAAAATAAGAGGGTACCAACCACCCCCCCCAAGAAACTCAAGCACCATACATTTGCCACCTCAAAACCAGAGAATTTTTTTTTTTGGTAGCCACTTTATCTCCCATTTTAGAACATGGTTTCGGAACATCATAAACGTCTGAAGCTCAACTAATTTTTGTTTATAAACTGAAGTGCTTATATGGATGCTGCTCAGTTTGTGGAATAGCTGTCTCCCTAAAATAATTAATTTCTATGGTCAACATATATTACTGACTCCACAGCTTTTATACATTTCCTGTGCTCAATGGGTTAAATCTTTCCAGTCATTCAGCGGATTACTTATCCTGACAATGACTATTCCTATGTAATTAATATTAAACAAGTAAATAAATTGGATAATTGACTCTATTGGCAGTTTCCAAGCAAATTTTAATATGTTTTCTATAGATACTGGTTTCAAATGGTGCACATGTATTGATTGAAATGGAAGACTCTTCCAACTAGAAACAATAATAGTGAATTTAAGCAAAATACACCATTTTAACGGAATTGCCATTACAGAGTTTCAGACAAATGTACTTGCAACTTCACTTATGCAGGGTGGTATTTGTAGACAAAGTCTAAAAAGAGACAAAATACTTCCTTCTGAGAGAGTTACATCAGGACAGTTTTGTCTATCTTCCTGTAAATGCACTAGTGTCAGCTGTAAGTGAACTGAATCATAAAATGTATTGCTGGTTTGTATTATGAAACAGTAGTAAGAGCATTGGATTTTGATCATCTAGAAGCAGTTTAGAGGCCAGCTAGTACCATAACAGAGTGAAGAAACAAAACTCAGTTTCTTTTCCACATTAAAATAAATATGTATGACATAATGTATTTTGGACACAATGTCAATATTTACCACACTCATTAATGAGAAATACATTACCAGTTTTTGCTAGATAATTAAGCATGACACATGTAGCTTATCTGGGTCTAGTTCTGCTGCTTGTTGTGGGGGTGTGGTCTGATTGGAGTTTATGAGCCGGTTAGAGTAAATCAAATTACCTGTAATTTGTTCTCCTGTTAGGTGTGATCTTATGCTGTATATGAAGTTGCATGAAAATGAAATGTAGTTGCCTCTGTTTGACTATCCACATTGAGGATGCTTCTCTTCTTCCTTTGACAATTAGTAAACATGATTTTGTGCTAAGCCTGAGCTATGGAGTACAGCCAGAGGAGCTTGCTAAACCACACTGCACAGTGCTTCTGCCGAGGCACAGGTTTCTGGAGAGCTGCTTATGGCGTTGCTGTTTGTCTGAACTCAGACATTACCTCCTGTAAAAGGTGAGATGAGGCCCTTTGGTCTCAGCTGAAAAGTGATAGTTTTGGGACCGCCTTTTGGAGGGGTTAAAACTAGCTGCTTCAGTGTGCCTCTACTCTTTATTACTGGCAGGTATTCTTACCAGCCACAAATGGCTGTTATTAGTTACCACCTTCCAGGAGCAGGGAGGGGATGCATGCCAGCATGTAGTTCTGCTCACGGCAGAGATTCATGTCAATGCTAGTAACTGTGAAGTATTAGAAAACAGCTCCATAAGCTACCACTAAGCTTTGATTTGACTTTCATTGAAACAATGCTAGAGAACTTGATCAGTAGGCTATTACACCTCTGCTTTGATACAGATTGAAAGGCTTAGCATAACATGATTTCTACCACTAAATTGTTGGTGAGCATTAAAATAAAGATGACATCTTTGACTGTCACCAGTTTTGTTTAGCATTCTGTTTAGACACTGGGTCATTACTGAAAGCCATCACTGAAGAACAGACAGTTTAGTGTCTGAATATTAACTCTAGCTTGAGTTTGATCTAGCATGAAATCTTGATGTTGAATGTTCTAGTAATTCTCCTTTGAGCTGGTTAACTGGAAGAGACCAAACGCAACAGCTATAGTTAGCAGAATTTGGCAGGTCATAAAAGAATTTTTTTTTCATGGTACATTGGTTTCTCTGATAATTGAATAATCTAATCTGGCATTTATTTTTATAAAGTTTACCATGTTGATTATCTTGAGTAAGAGTAAGTAATTTAGAAAGAGCTCACTCAGGTATAGTTAGCTTACTATGAAGATGTAGCCTGATATGAAGCAAAGATCTTTATTGTGAAGCAAATCACAGTAACACCTCTGGAACTCTTGCACTCTTCTGGAGGTGTTTGATTCAAACAGTGACCTAGGCTGACCTGGCTTAGTTTGTGTGACCTGGTGGGATGATAGTTGGAGGTGATATGGCTGCAGGCTTATTGAAAATTACTATTTCACTATCAGAGCACTTCACTTAATATTTTGTCCACGAGTTTATAAATTAAGCATTTAGCATGGTAAGGCTGTTGTGTTCAAAAGAACATGGGACTCGGATTTGTCCTACCTCAGGCATGAATCTTATTTATTGCAGTGTAGTTTTACCAATGGACCATGAATCTATAGATTTGATCTATGTCTGCTGAGTAATTGTTTGAACTGTAGATAGCACAACAAATGCTGGTCATTTTCCTTTATTGGATGTCACCACTTGTAAAATAGATCTTTTGCATACAGATTTTTGGGTGTTTTTAAAACACCAAAAGCCTGATTTTTTTTTTTTTTAAATGTATATCTTAATACAGTCCCTCACATTTTGGTGTTGTTACAGACCTTAAAGCACATAAATATTCACCCTGCTATCAAAGGTGGTGCTACTACTACCTGAAGGGAGGATGTAGCCATGTGGGGTTTGGCCTCTTCTCCCAGGCAACCACCAACAGAACAAAGAGACACAGTCTCAAGTTGTGCTGGGGGAAGTATAGGCTGGATGTTAGGAGGAAGTTCATCACAGAGAGAGTGATTTGTCATTGGAATGGGCTGCCCAGGGAGGTGGTGGAGTCACCGTCTCTAGAGGTGTTCAAGAAAAGACTGGATGAGGCACTTAGTGCCATGGTTTAGTTGACTGGATAGGGCCGGGGGATGGGCTGGACTGGCTGATCTTGGAGGTCTCTTCCAACCTGGTTGATTCTATAATTCTATGATTCTGTGGTTGGATCTTTCTCAGAATCTAAGGAATGGAAGACTGAATACACACTTGCCTGCCTTCATTCTTGGAAGTGGACAAGCCATTAGACAGAAGGCAGTAGGTACTGAAGTAATAGAAAGTGAGCCTTGGTTTAGCAGTTAAAGAAACATTGATTTTTTTAGTGCTAGGAATATTTGTATACAGGATAGATTTCCACATTTGCCCTTTTCTGTTGCATTGATGAAATAATAAATATCCACATCCGTTTATTTTTCATCAGGCAGAAGTGTGTAGTACACACAAACATTTACCACCTTGTTTAACCTTGTCCCAAGATATTTATATCTTGGAACCCATTTAAATTTTCTTGTTATGTTGGACTTTGAAGTATTTGGCAGTGAAAGAGATGTTGTTGACTTACCAAATACAAAATATTACTTTTAGTTTTAACTGCTTATCATACTGTATATGCTGCATGGAAATGAGAAACATTTCAACAAATTGACTTCGTGTCTTGCTCTTTTCAAGGTAGAAGTATGTTTATTTAAGGAAAGGAATAAATGACCAAGGTTCAAAATACTGAGTCTTGTATACCTGAGCTAAATAATAACAAATCCTGTCTTAGGTACATTTGAAAGACTTCTGTGTTTGTGCCTTTATGCTCCTTGCTTTAAGAAAAAAAGAATCCAACCAGCCAAAACCCATAACCCCCCCAATCAACCACCCCCTAAACAACCACCAACAAAACCAAACATAAAAGCAAAAGCAAAACCCAGAAATCTGCACAACCCAGCTGTGCTGGTTTGAGCACAGCTACCACACTACACAAACTACACCCAAACTACCACACCAGCTAACCTGTCTGTCAATCAAGGCATGGCATGGTTGGTACCGCTGGTCCTAGCCCATACTAGCCATGGCAAGTATCAGAGACACAGGTGTAGAATTTCATAATAGACCTCTTATCTCAGGGTAAATGGAAGAACAGCATTTCCCTTTCCTGCTTTTCACAAGGTAGCAGGACCACATCTGCTGACTCTGTCTCACCTCGAAGTTCTCTCTGTTTCTCCTGAGAGAGAAAACAAACAACCATTAAAAACTCCAGTTAAAAATGAGTCTCCTGGGTTAACTTCCTCTGCTGTGGCTGCTTATTTCTTCAAGTGGAGCCAGCTGCTGTTTCTGGGTCTTAAGAGGCCCTTATACCCCATTTGGACTCCCACATGGCAATAGATTAAACTGATATGAATTCATCTAAAACAATACATTGAAATGCTAAGGTCCTTACCTTAGGCACAACATAGAACAAGCCAAGTGAAAGTAAAGATCCCAGATGAAAATTGGGGAAGAGGAGGAGGTTAAGCTGGAAGAGTAGTAATTTCAATAATAAACATCCCAGAGAAAGTGCAGCCCAAGTGAGCTTTGAATCCTCTTGAACTCAGAGCCAAGACATCAATTATTGCATACTGGAGTTACACTCTCTGCTAGAGACCTTAAGCAAGGCTAGGACTCCACTGTACTGGGCAGAGACTGTGCATGCAGTTAGGAAAAGTTTCTGCCTTCAATGGTTTGTTTTCTAAACTGACCAATCTAAATGGAGTTTAACATCTATAAAAATGTTGACATAAAATCCAAGAACTCATTCATGGGACTTCAATCTCTGTGATACCACAAGAGCTAACTGAAGAAGAGGCAAAGGCTCCATTGTTGGAGACTTCAAAGTAAATTGAAGATGTGATTAGAGGTCTGTGGGGAGCAATCTTGCATTGGCAAAGGAACACACTGTAGATGACCTAATAGGTCTTTGTCATGTTCAGCCTTGTTGTACAGTACATTATTTGATTCATAACAGTCTGAGAAGAAGACATTTATTTGTCATACAAAACTAACCTTTAAGCATCAAATGAGACGTTTATTACTGGAAATCTATAACTGATCCTCGGAGAGAGGACACAGAAAGGCATTCTGCTGTGCTAACATCACATTTATTGGTGCAAAGGGTAGGTACTCTTTGCTCTCTGCACCCTGCCATCTCCTCACATATATTAATTTCTTCTGTACAGTTGTAGTAAAGACCTTGGCCCTGTATCTTGAAAAGTGCATGCCCAACTTAAATCAGCTAGTATCAGGAAGGCTTTAGGGAGAACTGCCATTCCTTTGTCAGTGTCTGGAGGCTACTAAATTTGAAATCGTATGTACAGTTCAATGCAATTCCTGTGGGTAGCTATCCAGGCTTAATGTGTGGTGCCTTACCATGTTGTATCTTGAAGATAACTCTGACCAAGGTGCTAGAAGGAGCTACATCTTTACACACAATCTTTTGCTATAGGAATTCATATGAGACACACAGAAACACTGTGCCCCCACCTGGCCTTTTTTCTACCTTCCCTCTAGTAGTGTATTATAGAATTTGACCACAAGAGAAAGAACTCCTAATGTAGCCCCAGATCTGGTTGGCCCTCCTGGCTGCAAGTGCACACTGCTGGCTCATGTTGAGCTTCTTGCCCACCAGCAATATAAGCTGGATAGTATAGGCTGGATGCTATAGGCTGGGTGTTAGGAAGTTCTTGACAGAGTGATTTGCTATTGGAATGGGCTGCCCAGGGAGGTGGTGGAGTCACTGTCCCTGGAGATGTTCAAGAAAAGACTGGATAAGGCACTTAGTGCCATGGTCTAGTTGAGTGGATAGGACTGGGTGCTAGGTTGGACTGGCTGATCTTGGAGGTCTCTTCCAACCTGGTTGATTCTGTGTGATTCTCTGTGTGTGTAACTCTCCCCAGTACTGACATAATCTGACCAAATGAAAAGTAGAAGTCATATTAGCTCTGGTTTAAGTGTCAGGGGAACTGTCCATATAGCAGAGAGTGCAGTGGTATCAAGGAGGAAAATTTAGCAGACAAAAAATATTGAAGTATGAATTAATTATTTAGCTGTGTAGACATTCATTGCTTTTTATTTCAATTTTTCATTATTATCCTTTGTACTTAATATAAAAGGTAAAAAAAAATCATCTGCAAAATTGTTGGACCCTATAAATATCATGTAAGTTGGAGGAATGTATAATTATGTTTCAATCAAGCAATAAAATTTATATAAAGTGTCTACAACATGACATTCTGTACAATAATATTAGAAAAATTCTTTCTGTGTTTGAAAACTAGTATGCAGAGCTTCTCAATACTTTGATTTAGTCTATTCTGCTTTGATTCACTGCCTTTTCAATCTCAGATTGTAAAAATAATGCCAAATTATTCATAGTCCTTTTCCTCCAGAAGAATTTAGAAAGTCAGTTTCTCTTTATATTGGGTGCAGAAAGAAATAATATTGTTTCCTCATCTGCAATAGAAAATAAGTGCAGCACAGCTGTTTAATAAGCTTGCATAAGCTCATTATTTATACTGTCATGATTTTTCCCAATTTTTACTGTGCATAAGTAACATGCATGCTCATTTTATGTAGATCTGGTTGAACCAGTTCAGTATATTCTGTAGTTTCTTGTGTAGCTGGAGGATAGATTTTACAGCCTCAAAAGCTCACAGATTTTCACTTGTTTTTCTGTTTCTTCTCCCGAGTAAACTAAGTTCACATGCTCTGTCCAGTACAGGGGTTTTACATTCTGTGTTGTCTTGAATTTAATGTTAATCTTAGTTTACATCTTTTTCATTATGCTTTTAATGGTTTCTAGTAAGCATTGTAACTGGTATGCTTTTTGACAAAGTATTTTTTTGTAGCTGTTGCTATGAATGTAATCTTTCCATTGTGTTAAGAATGTTCTTTGCAGACATATCTTTAATCATGAGGTCCTTGACTACTCAGCCTACAGCTGTTTGGGTTTTGAACACAGGATCACAGGATGACAGGATGTTAGGGGTTGAAAGGGATCCAAGGAGATCATTGAATCCAATCTCCCTGCCAGAGCAAGACCACACAATCTAGCACAGATCACAGAGGAACACATCCAGACAGGCCTTGTAAGTCTCCAGAGAAGGAGACTCCACAACCTCTTTGGAGAGCCTGCTCCCAGTGCTGTGTGACCCTTGCAGTAGAATGATATGAGCAGTACAGAAATGCTGGCTTTGGTTTTAAAACCATGTGACTCGTCAGCTTTAGGATATCTTTGGCCATGTCCACAAGTGCTCTTCAGTGCCATTGAAACTAATGTGCACCACCTGAACTTTGAATTTCCTGGCATGTTTTAGTGGTGAAGGCCAGGTAACAGTCTTATAGTTGAGTCTTATGGAGGAGTTAAAAGGACTTTAGCTGATTTCAGGAAGACTCAAATGGGAATGGGCCCAACAGTGACTCCTGCTTCAGATAAGGTCAAACCACAGACTCCGTGAAGAGAACCAGATTTGCTATTTTCATCTTTTCTTTCATAGCTTCATATATTCAAGTGAAAGCACATTTCTTAAAAATATCTCACTTAGCAGGGGGCAAAACACCCGTTACCTAAAAGTATGTAAAGAAAGGTGCTCAACACATTTCCATTGAGTGGCTTTCATGATCATGGCATTGCAATTGCGTGAGTGCCACCAAAATGACTTGAAATGAGTATGGAAACAGAGATATCTTCTAAAATTGCATTGTGTGCACCTTTATTTTTAAAAAATGTTTGCAACTTTTCTTTTGAATGTCTATATTTAAATTGTTCTGTATCAACAAAATTGCTGCTTATTCTCTGTGTTTGAAAGGTATTCAGATAGTTTTTGTTGTATTTATTGTTTGAATGATCTGCTTCAGTGGTGCTTGCCGCTTGCTTTGTAATTTGTTGCTGCAGGTGGCTCTGACTTTGAATTGCATCAGTCTTTTTATATGAAGTTAATATTTTTGAGCAATCTAAAACAACATTCAGCTATTACAGCTATGCCCCCTGCATTTAAAACCACAGATTCCTGAGCTGCTTTATCTGTCCTTCAGCGTAAGCCTCATCATAGGTATTTCTTTATATTGTGCCTCTTAGAGTTGCTCTGGTATTTCATATATTTTCTACACATATTCAATCCATACAATTCTAGCTATGGTTGTAAGTTTTTAATGCAATTATGGTAAGAAAGCCAGAATCTCAGCTGGTGCAAGTTAGTGTAGCTCTCCTGAAATCAATAATGCTCTGCCAGTTTCTACCATTTGATTATCTGGCCATAATAATGTAATATTATTGAGGAGATAACACAATGAGAAGGAAGCATGATACTGATTCAGCTGGAACAGCTATTAGATTGGAGTACAGCTGAGCACATATTGTCTAATATTCACCTAATGGCTGATACCCATTTAGTGGGACCTGATTTTCAAATCTCTCTTAAGTGGAGTTAATGATATTTATTTTCCAGTATAGAAGAGTGGATTTGTTTAAAACCTCCAGATTTTTACCAAAGTGCATGGTACTATGTTGAAATAAGATTATCTCATAAGATGAACACATTAAAATGAGTTTTGTCCACTGTTTTGCTGAGGTTCTCACATGAAGGCCCTTGGATTTCTTAGTATGGTCAGAACTGAGAAGCTAATTGGATGACTGCTCTTTCAAACATCCCAAGATGCCACTATTAAAACTCTTAGTGTACATAGCCATTCTTACAGTGTGACTCAGGGTAAAATAGAGCTGTTTTACTTTATGAAGAATATACACACAGCATTTCCTGACTGCTCTGTAAAGAGCAGTTTCTAAATGCAAATACACTTGCTCACAGTGTAAATTCAAATTACTTTAAAGAAAATTATTTTTTAGGGAAAAAATGGGTATGAAAGCAGAACAATTTAACTTCTGAATGTACAGATATTGATGATATGTTGATCTAATTGTACTATATCCGTATTTTCCTCCTATGTTAAAGAGGAGTTATCTTTCAGAAAACTCCTCCTAGGACTGTGATATCAACATTTGATAATATATATTACCTCTTCTTCTTTTGATTTTATTACCTCTTCTTCTTTTGATTTAAAATAATTTTTAATCTTCATTTTGTCATCAAGTAAAATATTAATTGAATTGTTTTGGTTTTTTTTTTGCTCAGTTCACTTCTAATTTAATGTCAGTAAAAAAGGAAGATTTAATTTTCTTATCTTTATCCTCTAGCACATGGCAATGCTGAAGCCAGTGCTTTTATTTTATGATTTATTGTCCTAACCTGACTACAATATATGCACAATGCTACATGTAAGCACTTTGAGAAATTGCACACAAAATACCTGGGCTTCCATACAGAGTAGTGGATGAAAGTATTTGGAATACCATCTGTGATTTCTCAGACATATCTTACTTTCAGAGTTTATTCCATGCATACTTTCCTAAAGTTGTAGTGAAAATCTCTAAGTTTACTGAATCCCAGTGCTCTGATTTATTGGTGTTTTTTTTTTTTGTGTGTGTGGTTGTTTGGTGGTTTTAATGTTTTTTGTTGTTTTTTTTTAAACTAGAGAAATTAAAACCAACATATGCAATTAATCTTCAGGAAATAATGTGACTTTTTTACTGCCTTTTCCTCACTGTTGTAAATGGTGCTGTCTTTTGACCAAATATACTTTGCAATGCTTAAATAAGCTTTTCAACTCTCTTTGAAATAGTTATTTTTCATAGATTCATATAATCAACCAGGTTGGAAGAAACCTCCAAGATCAGCCAGTCCAACCTATCACCCAGCCCTATCCAGTCAACTAGACCATGGCACTAAGTGCCTCATCCTGTCTTTTCTTGAACACCTCCAGGGACAACAACTCCACCAACTCCCTGGGCAGCCCAATCCAATGGCAAATCACTCTCTCTCTGAATAACTTCCTCCTAACATCGAGCCTATACCTCCCCCATCACAACTTGAGACTGTGTCCCCTCATCCTGTTGCTGGTTGCCTGGCAGAAGAGACCAACTGCCACCTGGCTACAGCCTCCCTTCAGATAGTTGTAGGCATCAATGAGATCACCCCTGAGCCTTCTCTTCTCCTCGCTAAACAACCCCAGCTCCTTCAGCCTTTCCTCATAGGGCTTGTGTTCGAGGCCCCTCACCAGCTTTGTCACCGTTCTATGGACACATTCCAATATCTCAGCATCTCTATTGAATTGAGGAGCCCAGAACTGGACACAGTACTCAAGGACTGGTCTGACCAGTGCTGAGTACAGGGGAAGAAGAAACTCATGCTCATGGAACAGTTACAGTTCTCCTGTTTTCCCCATATTCCATGCAGAAATGCCCTGCATTGGCCTTTTCCTGTCTCAGATAACTTCTTTTTCTAAGTCTTCCATGCTCAGCTTAAGTACAGGAAGAGCAGTTAGAAATGCACCCTTCTTACAGGTTACCTAGTCAGAATACTAAATAGCAAGTGAGCATGTACTTGCCCTTCGGTTTTCCTGGCCAGCAATTTAAGTCCAGCTGCAGTAAGTTTTTGAGCAGTCTTTCATGCCTAACTGCTTTCAGTAGACTTACAGACTTTAACACGGTTGAGACCAAAGGTCAGAACTTCCTTTGTGTGCTTTCTTTACCTGCTCAGCTCATTGTCTGCTTTCACATAAGAAAGAAGTAGCTGGTAGCTTAACTTTTGCTCATTATCCTTAATAGTTATTTCTGTCTGTGGCATACCATCCCTGATAGTTACACTAATAATAATGAAGATTGGACGAACATATGGATGAAATCACAGTGGAACAGGCAAGTAAACTCAACTGAATGCTTCATTCGCCTTGACACTCACTTTTCCTTCACCTGCATAGAGTGTGGTGATGCATATGATCATGAAACTTCATCTTCTGCTGACTGTTTTGGATATAAAGTTGTCTAGTTCCTGGGCTTTAGTCTGTGAGAAGTATTTTTTTGTATGTCTCAGGAATAATAAAACCTAAGTCAGGGTTATCCACACAGTCAAATAACAAAACCATACAAAGTTATTTGTAGTATAAATTCTACCTCTTAATGTGTACTATCTTGATAATAAGAGGATGATTTTCTTTTCCAGCACTCTAGGTAGGAGAACAGTAACTACAAAAGAAGCTTCACACTTTGTAATACTTCCAAACAATTGTGTATAACAACTGATGTTATAGTGTATCAAACCAAGATGGGTTGATCTCCCTTCCCTTGGTTTGATATATTTTCGGCTTCTTTAAAGGCTCTTGAGATCAGGACCCCTACAGAGTCTTTGAAGCTTGTGTTTTCTTTTACTAGAAAGTGAAGCCTTGGCTTTTAATGGCAGCTCAGCAAATATCTCATCAATATTTAAAGTGTCAAGTGTACCTCTGTTAGAGGTACCAATTGCAGATCAAAGTTACTAGCACTGAGGTGCAGCATTTCCTTCAAAGGTCTCCACAGTTGAGCTTTTCCTTTTGTTGGAAAGGAACTTATCTTTTTAACATTCATTGCTTGCATGAGTCTTAAACATGTTGTCTGACAACTGTGGGGAATTAAATGTTCTGTTACCATAACTAGTGAGGATGATGCCACAGTTTTGAACGGTCCTTTGTGCTTGTTCAATAAAGGAGTGCCCTTGTAAAAGGCTTTTGCTGGCTATTTCCGTCTTTCTTCAGTTGACCAAGGTCTGTTACATTTGATGGTAGAAAGGACATAGTTTTTGAGGTTAGGAATTCAAGACAGATGAAAGTTCAGTGACAAATACAAATAAGCTGTAGCAGGATGGTTCTTTTTTGGCCTTTTCTCTTGTAGTGAGTGTTTAGGATGTTTCTGTTCTCATTTTTTATATCCTCTGTTGCCTTCCTTCCGCTCATTATGTAAGGCTTATGAATATGGCTGTGAAATCTAATCCCTTTATTACTCTTCCAGCTCTTACTGTGTTTTTCTTTTTAAACATCTGTTGAAACAATTACAGCAATAATTACAGTAATAAGGATTCTGAGTATTTCATACTTGTGGCTTATTCTATTCCAGTGTTGTGATTTTGGTTGGCGCATACCCATGGGCACAGTCTAATGTCAAGGTGTTTAACAGAGTTTGAATGGCAAATGGCTGAAGTGATGGCCCTCAAAACATAAAAAAAAAGGAAGGGAGTTTGGGTTAGGATTTGGGTTAGGCATGCTTCACGATTATGTAAAAGCCTGGAGATTAGAATTAAGAAGCTTATCCAATGACTCCTGTAGAAGAGAGTATTTTGTTTCCATGAGCTACCATCTGATTGTTGGGAGTAACAGGTCTAAAATGTCCATAGAGACTGCACCTCGCCGGTTGACTCTTACTGAAAAATATTTACCTCTGTAAGACAAATCAATTCATATTCTTCAAGCAGCTTATAAACTTCCTAATTGTGTGCCTCAGAATACACTTAATAATTATGATGGGATAGACGGCAATTTATATTTTGCAAAGCTACTTGCAGAGCAAAGGGTCTAATACTGCTTTTTACATTGGAAAAGCGCAGCTACTACCCTATCACATGAAAAGTTGTTCATTTGTCAATCCTCACTAATCAATGTCTCATGATCCAAATTTTACTTATTTGGATGCTGAGGCATTTTCTACTTGTAAGTCCTGTGATTTTCAGATGGCAAGAATTATTACCAAGTAACAAATCTGCTTCAAAAAAACCCTCTGAGTACTGAGGTAAGTAATGTGTTTTCAAATTCTTGTTCCTTTCATATATGGGTCCTGAATTTGCAACAAGCCTTACTCGCATCTGTTTGCCCTTCTGGTGTGCTGATGGGGCTTGCATCAGTTTGTGTTCAGCGTGACTGCATAGAAACTACTGATTCTCATTTGTCTTTAGGGACATTTTATCTGGCATCCCTATTTCAGTAAAGAACAACCAGGATTTTGCTCTTGACTGGCAGTACCATATACAACATTGCAATGGTTGGAAATAAACTTGCAGAGTTATATCAGCTACCATTTAATTCTTCTGTCCCTTTTCCTTGTGCCAGAGGTGTTCTCTGACTTTGTTTAATGAACGTGGCAGGGCTATAAATAAAGCTGGCAGTGGAAGTGCTGGCCCAGTGCTGTAAGCTGCACACCATTTATATCCTATCAAGACCATTGAATTGGCTTTATGCCCAGGAATAGCAAGGAGTGTTCCTGCTCATGGCCACATCTTGTGTTTGGAAGAGGATTATATGTAAGTTGACAGTACAGCATAAATGTTCCCTAAATTAATTTTCATTGTGAATAAACTCTGTGCCTCAAAGAAAAGTGTCCATCTGTGATTTGACTGGTTTCTTGCAATGGAGAATCTATCACTGCTCGGGGAAGGCTGCTACTCTGTTTCTATTACCTGGCAGCTGAAATCTGCACTTTATTTTGAATTAGAATTTGCCTCTCAACTTCCAGCTGTGGATTGTGTTCTACCTCTGCCTGCTCAATAGAAGTAGACAGAGGCATCCTATAATTATTTGTTCCTAGATTTATTACTCTGTGTTTGGCCATGTTGAAATTAATATAATTACTTTGTGCCCCATTGACTACAGTGATCTATTCTGTATCAAAAGACTGTTTTCTTAATTATTTTGTGCCAAAATCCTCTTTGCATGTCAGCTTTATGGGTAAAGATTTTGTGATTTCCTACAGGGGACTGATAAAAATGTTAGATAATAATGCGACCAAAATTTGGTCTCTGTAGGAACTTACAGCACACACTCAGTGAGAATTCTGTACTTGCAGTTGTATTTCAGGATCAGCCAATTAATAAATCTTGAATCTTTTACTGGACTTTTCTAAATCTTTATTAAGTGACACACAAGTAGCTGTAGCATTACTTGTGCCTGTGACAGATCATATCCACTCATTTAGGTCATACCACTAAACTTTTAAGGATACAAATACAGTATTAGTTTCATTATTTTCTCTAATAAGTTCCCTGAATTTCATGAGTTACCAGCAACAAAACAAGCTCTTAGATCACAGTTTTCTATCTGTGCTGGTAGGAGAAAAAAAAAGTCTTAATGCCCTAGCTACACAGCATTACATCCTTATATCACTTTCAGATCACA
Source organism: Pogoniulus pusillus (assembly GCF_015220805.1). NCBI lineage: Eukaryota > Metazoa > Chordata > Aves > Piciformes > Lybiidae > Pogoniulus > Pogoniulus pusillus. The sequence goes on along the minus strand of NC_087271.1, from coordinate 30,002,951 downwards.
GTATATTTTCTTGACAATATTGACTGGTATTGGAATTCTCCCAGATTCAGCATGAAACTACTTTGTAAGCCCTTCTGTGTTGTGTAGATTTTAATAACCATTCTAGTACATGAATCTATTACTGTACTAATACTCCTGTTGGAATGCATTTTGTTACTAATTCACTTTGAAAAATCCTTATTGTCCTCAATTGTGTTGGCCATTGATTTGTCATTGATGTTAGCCTCAAGCATTCTAGCAATCTTCTGGCTCTTAATTTATATTAATTGCTATCGCTGTTCTCTTTTTTGCTTTCAAGACTTATTTTTACACATGCTTTTTCTTTGCATGTAAGTTTTTTTTTCCCTAAAGTTGATGATTTTTCCCCCTTGGTTCTGGATTTTATTGCTTTTAATAAAATATTCTTAGTCTTAGCAGTTATCACAGATTTTATTTGATAGATATTCAGATTAATCACAGTATCACAGTATCATCAGGGTTGGAAGAGACCTCACAGATCATCAAGTCCAACCCTTTACCACAGAGCTCAAGGCTAGACCATGGCACCAAGTGCCACGTCCAATCTTGCCTTGAACAGCCCCAGGGACAGCGACTCCACCACCTCCCCAGGCAGCCCATTCCAGTGTCCAATGACTCTCTCAGTGAAGAACTTTCTCCTCACCTCGAGCCTAAATTTCCCCTGGCATAGCCTGAGGCTGTGTCCTCTCGTTCTGGCGCTGGCCACCTGAGAGAAGAGAGCAACCTCCTCCTGGCCACAGCCACCCTTCAGGTAGTTGTAGACAGCAATAAGGTCACCCCTGAGCCTCCTCTTCTCCAGGCTAAAACAATCCCAGCTCCCTCAGCCTCTCCTCGTAGGGCTTGTGTTTCTCGCAACAGTTGTGGCTTCAGGACTGCATTTACATCAGTATACAAATTAAGATAATCTTACAGAGGATTAAATGTTAAACATGAATGGGTTCCCTTGCAGTTTCTCTGTGAAGCTGATAGTTGGAGAGTACATTATTGAAAAACAGTTGAGGGAGTTTTATGTAAAAGGTAAGTATGTGAGTACACATTTCTGGTAAAAAACATGGTTGCTGACCCAGAGGACCAAAGAGCTTGTAACACTTACCAATGTAAAACTCCCAGGTCATAGAAAAAGTGAGACAAGTGAAGAAAGATAGTCTCATTTGGGGGGCAATATTTTACACAAGATGTTGAAATGGCAAGTTATATGCAAATCCCAAACCTTGATTAATGTTGTTGGAATATTTTGTTTTTCTTTAGAACTTTCTTCTTTTTTCTTGTATTAAAACTTTTTACATATAATCAATTTTAAATGTAAAAATATTTCCTCCTGAACAGAAAGTTTTTGGAACTGGAAAACCCCAAGTTTTCATTGTGAAAATGTTGAAATACAGTAGCTTGTCAAAAAAAAATGTTTATAGTAGTAGATTTCTTAAAACTAACTGTATATGTTTTCAGGTTCTACTAATTGATATTCCATGAGGGGAACTCCCCCAACATTTTATTAGAAAATTCCAGGCCAACTCACTAGTAAAGTTTGTTACGTAAAAGGGTTCTTACCAAAGGCCTATTTGCTAGTGATTTATTCACCAAGCTTAGTTTCCTGTATGCCATTTTTTATCCTTTCCCTTTCTGTGGGCTTGCAGAGAGTGAAATCAGAAATGCTATTGTAGTACTAACCTTGAGCTGCTTTTTCTAAGTAATAAAGTGTCCTTAGCTCCTGGTTCCTTTTTTTTCCTCATTCTATTTATCAGATATTTATAAGCAGAACATTTTATTAACACCAAGGTCACTGCCTACTTTAACTTATAATGGGATTAAATAGAACTATTGAGAAGTCTTTGCACTGATGTCATCTTACTATAAATCTGTAGATAGACATATTTTTTTCTGAGAAAACAAACAAAAAAAACCCAACAAACATTTCTGCATCTACTCTTTTACTTTGATATTTATTAAAAAATAGTTTTTATTCACAATGAAGCACTACAGAGGAAGTATGCAACATAATGTGGGAACTGTTATTAAGGAAGATGCATTTTAGCTAGGGATTTTTTCTCTTGTCCTTGGAAACAATTCATTATATGAGTTCTATATTATTTCTATACTAAAGTTTCATTGCCTTAATAACTAGGAACTCAGCAGGAGATCCTAATAGGTAGAGGTTGCTTGAAGCTGACCTCCAGCTGCATTGGTGGAAGACCACTGTATGCTAGGAGATTGTAATTAGAGTACTGTAAAACTGGAAGGTAAATGTTGGCAGAATTTTTCTGGAACACTCCAAATTCCTTCCTTCTCCCTCCTCCCCTGCAGGTTTGAATGGGGAGGAGAAGGTGGCATGAAAACTGCTTCCCCACCTCACCCCCTCCCCCACAGGCTTTAAGAAGGAACACCAAAGGACAGCTTTCCACATGCATACTGACCCATGTGGAAGCCCATGCTGGAATTGGGCTGGTGGTTGGCAAATGGACACTTTGTCTAGAAAAAACATAAATAGAGCAAGAAAAGGAGTGAGGTTCCCACCTTGAAAGATTTCCCACCTTGACAGACTTCCTGACAGGACTGATCCCCATCTTGGTAGAGTATCTGCCATGACTGAGTTCTTGTTTTGGATGGCTCCTACCTTTTTACATGGCTCTCATTTTTACACCATCCCTGCCTTTGCATGGTCCTCCATCTTTGCACCATTCTGTGCAAATTTGCAAGCTTGACAGTCCTTGGGTCCATTTGAGAGAGAGAGCTCCTGGCAGCACTCAGACCGATTACTCTCAGCCCATACAGCAGCTGACTTCCTGGCTGCTATTCTGAACTGGGGAGACCCTAGCAGTTTGGCTCTCCACTGGCACTGCTGAGGCAACATTGCTTCCATGAATCTCTGTCTTGTGGAAGAAGTGCTTGAGAGGCTTCTGAGTTTGGTGGGTTTTCCACCCACCTTGGAGTTCTGCTGTTTGGATCCAGTATTGGATATTGCTTGCAGCATCAGAAGGCAGCTGAGCTGCAGAGAAATCCAGCATGGGGATGATCGCTGAATACCTATCTCACCTCTGTGAATAAAGCCTGCTGTTCCCTTAATTCTCTGCTCAGCCTGTTTGATAGTGGGGTAAAGCTGTGTTTGTAACTTAGCCTTTTTCATTTCCTGACTTACTAAATCTCTAAATTTGCCCATAGCATCCTGTGAAGGTTTTTCCCAATTGAATTAGAACCTGTAAATAAACCTAAACTAGTTCTGTATATAGTCTGGGGGCTGGGTTTTCAGGAAAATAAAATCATTCTATTTTTATAATTCCTGACTTGGCCATGTTGATTCTCTGCCTCCACACCAAGAATGTATTAGCAGTAAACCACTAACATGTAAGTCTGAACTCTGCAGGAGTGTCATTCCTTCAGAAATAAGTAAAATATGGTGTTACAGAATAAAGTTACATGTAGAATCCCTAAAGTTTAAAGTGGTGAAGGTCAGTGTGGAGATAGAAGAAACAAATGCATACAAATCTGCACAGTCTTTAAAATATCTTCCCCCCTTCCTCTTTTTTTTTTTTTTTTTCATTCTTCCTTTCCTCAGTTTGCCTTTAGAGAGAAATGTAAATGAATTTAAACACGGGAGACTAATACAAAAAGCCTTTCATGCAAAGAAACACTACATCTGTCTTTACATTGTTTCTATTCACGGCTGGCTAGCTTTACATTTTCTGAGCAACGATTGCCACTACTACCAGTAAACCAGTTACTTCTAAGAGCAGTAGTGGTCTGTCTGGAAGTCCTGCGGTATTGATTTTCTGCTTGTACATTCTAGTTGCTCTGTCAATCAGTGGGCTTAAATGCAAGATGACAGTCAATAAGCAGAAGGACTGAGCTCCCACAGATACAGCAAAATAATTCAGAAGCTTCAGATACATGCAGAAAAATGGCAACATTCTTAGGAAGCAGCAAATCTGGTAACCTTTCTAAAAGAACAGCACAAACTTTTGCCCATCTTTTGTTACCATTTATTGAGTCTGTTGGTTACAAGATGCATATGAAAATCTGCCAAATCCTGAATGGAAAGCATATGGGGTGAACAAAAAACTTGGGAAGTATTCTGAAAAAAAGTTCTCTGGGAGTGAGATGTGGATGTACACTGTGAAGAATAGGTTCCATGAAAAGCAGTTACATGCTTGAATTTCTCTAGAGCTATCTTTCACCCCTGACTTTCATTCAAATGGATCACTACCCAAGTAAGCCTACCACAAGATATTTCTTCAGTTGTATCATCTTCTCCTTCTATAGGTAACAAGATACACTGGTAGGGATATCTGCTTCATATGGATTACATTAATGCAGACCAAAATGAATTCCCAGCATTACGAAATGAAATTAAGAAACTGTGACTATTATTAATTAGGTTACTGAGAACCTGTGATGTAAAAGTTAAATCTCTCATTACATTGATAACAGTTGAACTATATTATCTGTTCATCTTGATACCCAGCACAATTTGAAAAAGAGATACTTGAGTTATTTTAAACAAGCCAGGCCGGGTACTAGAAGTGGTCTGTCTGTAACAGCATGAGGTTAACGTAGTCTAATTGATTTTTCTAAGAAACAGAATACATTAACTTATATGGAACTTACACTGTGATGCTTAGAGTACTTTAGATGCTCAAGCTAATTCCCACAGATATCTGATACTGGGTTAGGTGTCCTTCATTGCACTAAAGTGTATTTGTGCATGGAACCTTGTTAGGTCATGTCATTCCTGCAGGTTCAGAATATAGATGAGGATTGCTCAGAGAAAATTGAGATGAAATAGTAGTGATGTTAGAAATTTAGTAGCTTCTACTCTTTTCTCTTAGTCAGTAAGTAATCCTGTGCTTGGTTAAACACTGCTTGGAGAGCATATGGAGTTTCCCTTTGATATTTGTTAATGAAAATCCCCACTTGATGTGCTTAAGGGCATTCTTTAAAAAAAATCCCAATTAATTTTTAAAAACTTGTGAGAAACAGCAGGGAGTCTTCACTAGGAGGGGTTCGAGCTGGCTGTTGGTACAGAGGAGCTGCCCTAAAGGTAGAAATGATAGTTGATGCCATGTAACTTTATGACCAATAGTAATATTTATACATTGCATGATAAATGCAGGGGCAATCAACTTGCTTTACACTGTGCTGATCACCACAAAGACTAAGAGGAAAATCTTCTTCCCCAATGTAAACACTGCTTCTTCAGGGTCTCTTTCTGTTTTCAGGCAGACAGTTCTTATTCTGTGGAGTCTAGGATGCACAGGATAATAGTGGAGTCTAGGATGCACAGGATAATGGAAGAATCCAGAGAGCAGAATCGCTGGAAAATCTATCTTAAGAGGTTTTATAGGAACCAAGTCTCCTTCTGGCATGTCTGTCACTGATTTGCCTGACACCCATGCAGCCAATCAGAAATCTCTTCCAAAAAGATTGTTAACTGGATCTTAGTTGAACCCGAGCTGAATGAGAGCATTTACGCTGGCAATTGCCTCCTCATGCAGGCATCTGGGCAGCTCTACTTGTGTCACATTGAGTTGGTGGCTATTTAACTGCAACTCACTTCTGGTTCCAATTCTGTTTCTTCTCGCTGCTGCTGACTTGGTTTGGTTTGCATAGACACTAATTTCTGAAGATTGGTGACAAGAAGTCAGTGTTTGAGCTATATATAAAAAACAGTGTTTTGAGTCTGACACAGATGGATGTATGAAGCATCTGTGTTATCCTACACAGAGATCTGAAGCTTTTTATAGACAAATTCCCTAATCCATGACATGACAGTATCTTTTAATTAGGAGGCGTTTTCAGTGATGGATTGCAACTCCTGCGTGAAACAGAGAGACTCTAGCAGAAACAAAACTCTAACAGCAACCTTACCATACCTTTTTATTTGCAAATCTCTTCCACTATTTGTTAAAATTTGTGTAGAGAAATGGACTATATCTGGAGTTGCTGAAGTTTAAGAGGCTTAGAGTGTTTCAGTTCAGCCCATTGCTGAAGAGAGAATGTGAAGTATAGGTTTCTGATGCAAACTGCTGAAGCAGGATTTCTTCAGTTCAGTTCTTTTCTAGTAATGGTAGATATTTCCATTATATTGTTGAAGCAGCACTCCATGTTGAGGTTGGAATCCTTTGCCAACAACACAATAAATATTTTCTTTGGGTTAGAATAGTTTTCCTGATAAAAACATTGAATCAGAATCAGTTCATCTCCTTCACTTTGAGTCTCTAAATGAGTAAGATGAGCGTGGTTGAAGCTGGAGAATCACTGTTAAATCTAGTGTGCAATAAATCTTGTTTTTCAGCAACTTCTCTGTGGTTACAGAAGGTGCAACATAGTTTGTGGACTTCTACCATTACATACACCATTGCTTCTGAATCTCTTACAGTAAAGCTCAGCATCTGTTTTGTGATTTGATGAATGGCTTTGATCTGTTATTTTAATTGCTTCCTAGTAAGACATTAATGACCTTTTTTGTTCCAATAAACACTGTTTTGCTTAGTTGTAAATTAAATCTAACTACTTGGAGCTTCATTACTTGTTTCTGTTTGATGACTTGTCAGGCAATGTGTTAACCCCATATGCAAAGACTTCTGGAATCATCCTTCACTACATTAGGGGAAAAAGTCCTGATAATATCCTAAATGAATAATACAAAATATGGATCTGATTTTCACATAATTTCGAGGTACATAATTGCAATCCAGTTATTGAATAAAGCAGATACATATTTATTCTATCATTTATTAATTATTTTAAAAAGAGACAAAGAAGAATTTGAGAAAAGCTAATCCAAATACTTTCACCTTATCTTTGCTTGGCTAGATCCCAAGTAGCAAATAGACTGAAACTTTTTTATTGCACTGACTTAATTTCATGGTAAAATGAAACAAACAAATAAAAAATATATATGTATATATACATATATATATGTATGTATAGATATGAAACAAAAAGAAGAGGGCATGTCCAAATGAATAAAGACACCTGAACAGGTGAACTTTTGAGTACCATTTGTTGTGATTTGTACTGTGATTGTGTACCATGGGCAGAGCTTCTCTCAGAGCTGTCATGGAAAAGAGATTCTTAAAACATTTTACATACTGACCTAAGAAGCATACAATGAAAGCCAGTCCTGCATTGTCAGACCCAACGAGCATACAATGAAAGCCAGTGCTGCATTGTCAGCTCATAATACTACCGTTTTGTTCAAAGCTGCTGTGAAATCATTTAGGATCCACAGGGGACAAAAATACTCAGATTTTGCTGTTTATAATATGTTTTGTTCCATCTCATACTAATAATCCACCCAGATGTCCAGTATAGGGGTCTGTTTGAAATTCAGGCAGATCCGAGTCTGGGCTGCATGTGCTGACCTTATTGCCAGCTGTATGTTTCAGCTTCTTCTCTGGTGCCATTCTGTTTGTTGTCATGCCATGGGCTGAGAAAATGATTTGATGAAAAGCTGTCCCAGCAAACAAGAGATGCTCGTTTATACTAACTCGTTGTGTAGCCTGATAGGAGCAGTTATAGGATTGTCTGTCTGGCTGTGGTCCACAGTTAGATCAATTTAAATTGATCCTCAAACCACACCCTTAGAGCCTGAAAGGCCAAAAGTAATGTGAGCTACTCAGGGAGAGGGTCTGCTATTTAAGATTTCAGGCTGATAATAGGTCTCTTGAAAGAGTGCTTTAACAGAGTTGCCCTTGAGGTACAAGTACTGACTGCAGGATTGCTCAAAGATTAATCAGAGGTTCAGAAGGTATTAGCCTTCTGAAACACAGTCCGTCCAAGAGCAGTTTTGCAGCTTTCTCTGTCCTTCCAGCTTCTTGCAGAGTGAAACAGGATCCCTACTACTAACATGTTTGGGAGCATAAAAGGCAACTCTGCTTACAAAGTAAAATGGAGCAAGCTGTGACTGTAAAAGATACTATGTTAGCAGGCGTAAGGATGTCCTGTGGTTTCCTTAGTGATGACGGGGAAAAAGAGATCTTGAGCAGTAACTTTACATTCACCTGCCATGGCTGCTTTAGTCTCAAGGAGAGTAGAATTCTTCAGTACATTAACTGCTGTTGCAGTGTTTCTCTGGCTGTATTGTAATTGCTTTAAAATTTTCTTCACATTCGTTATAACCTCTGATACTGTTTTGTTGCCACTCTTGAATCTCCAACTATTCAAATACCTTCTTGCTTCCTCAAAATGACAGAAACTCGGTTTATTGGAGAAAAAATAGTTAACATTTCTTCTTCTTGCAAAATGAGTCACGTTTATCTTTCTGTTGGTCTTTTGATGCAGAATATGTGCTATCATTCATAATGTCTGTCTATGATAGCTTCTAAAATACTCATAGAGGACTAGGAAAATTGCCAGTCTCAACTCAGCTGAATGCTCATATATTATTCTTCAGCTATATTAAACAAACAAGCTGAACTATGTATCTGTGTAGTAAATAAAAAACTTGCCTTTTCCCTGGGCTTTTTGTTCTGAACTTCATAGGAGTTTTCCTATGGCATGGTTTTCTCTGGGACTTACAGGTCTCCAATTTCAGTGACTTCTTGAACATACCTAATTAGGAACCTCAGGAAGTCATTCACAGAGCAGATTTCTGAATCAGAGTTCTCCAGAGAACTCCAGTATTTCTTTTGGCAAGGAGGAAAAATATGTTAATGTTGCAGTGTTGCAGAAAGCACAGTGTGAGCTTTTGCCTGAGAAGGAGAATTCTTGAGTAGTCTGGTTGGGAAATTGAGACAATGCTTATGTTGCTTCAGGGGGAAAATAAGAGCGAAGTACAAATCTGTACAAGCTCAAAGTGAGAAAGCATTCAGGTTCATTCAGCAGTAAGGAGAATACATGCACATTATAGGCCTTCTGACTGCATTAGAATTTAAGGGATGGATGAATATTTTTAAGGGAAAAAGGGATTGTCAGAAACAAACAATCAAACCCCAATCTAAAACCATAGCTAAGTATTTGAGATATAATGATTTGTTTCCAGCTTATAAAGATGAGCAGGAAGAGTAAAGGTTTGAAGCACAGTAGAGATCTATTGATAGTCCTGCAGTTTATTACTGTATGGCTGGTAGAGTTTAAAGATCAAGTTACTTGGTGATGCTATGAATCCATTTTAATTAGGAAGAAATTTTATCTTCTCTCTTTTTGCTGTTTCTCAGATTCACCCTCCCTTTCCCATTGATACCTTCATTGCCATTTAATTATATTTGACACAGTGCATCCTTTTTTTATGGCTGTATATTTTGGCTGTTGTTGTATATTTTATGTTGATGAAATATGTTAAATATTTCTGTAGTGATTTTTCTTCCACCTTATTTCTAATTTTGATATTTTTCTGATTTTAATTTATTCATTCATTTGTAGTTTCTGTTCCAGCCATAGACTGCGTTCAGGCTTACCTTCTGATCTTTCTTGCCTCAGTCTTGTGCAGTATTCATGCTTTATTTTGGATTTTTCCCTGTCATAAAGTAGGCACAGCCTGCTCACTTGCATTCAGTAAGTTAAACCTCTTCTATCTTCCCAGTTATCCTGCTGTTTCTCTCATGTTACACATCCAGACTCACTGAGCATGATGTTCACAGCTATTGCCACAAGCTTCTCTCTGGTAATCCAACCTCAAGCCATCCTGGGTCACCTCCAGCTTGGCAGCCAGCCCTTCTGCTTGACAGAAATTGTTTCTGCTAAAATCTCAGTTGAGTTTTCCTAGTGGTGTCTTGGAGTATTTGCTGCGCCTTAATTTTATAGCTGCTTATGAAATTTAGATTAATTCATCTTAAAATCTTTATTGGGTTTTGTTTCAGACAATCTCCCTCCCTGGCCACTCCTTCAGTGTAACTGCGGGTGGGTGGTCTCTTTTTATCCCAATCCCTGGGATTTTAATCAGTTGGTAGTTTCTGACAACTGAAATATTCACTAAATGTGGAATAGGATAAGTCTTCTGATCTGCTGTTATGTGCAGTAGGGAGTTGCTCACTAAATTCTACACTGATAACACCTCTCCTTTCCTCCTAGATCTTGTGGATCTGATGTCATTTGAGTATCAGTCACTTAGAGATTTAATGCCTTGTTGGTGATGCATGCCCTGCCACTCCACTCCCTGCCAGCCTGGCATTTTGTCTCATTCTACTGACGTTCCTACAGTCCCGTATGTGCTGCAGGTTTTCTGAAATGTTATGTGTGACAGTCAAAATAGGAGGTGGGAAAAGCAGAACTGGAGCCTGGTTAGAGCACATGAGGAGTACTGCAATGCAAAAGTGAAAAAATGACCACAAAAGAAGGAGCAGGTACCCGGATGTGGCTGACTTGAGACTAGCTCTGGTGCCTCGTTATTTCAAGTAGGTTTTGTCTTATCTCTGCTGTTGTGTTCAGAGGGATGTGCAGATGCAGTTGGCAGCTGTTTATGCATCAGCTGAGTTAAATCCCATTCATCTTCCAATGGAGGAGCTTTCTCAAGTATGTACACAGCTAGGCAACCTCGAGGGTGCTGCTCCAATGATAAATTTTCCTCAGAAGTTTCTGACTTTTTTTTTTTTTTTTCACTTGAGATAGTCTAAAACCTGAAGTAGAAGCTGCTCTTTCTCATGTTTGTGTGGAGAGAACACTCATAATCATACTGACATCATGATACTGACTGCTACCTATGCAGCGCTGCTGCTTCTGGGCTCCCGAGTTGGTTGTGGGAGAAGGCCAGGCTGATCCTCTTGCAGCAAGGCAGACACCTGCCCGGTGGTAGAATGTTACCGAACAGCCTGAGTGATGTGGGGCCAGGAGCAGTGTGAGTTGCCCAGGGCTGGACCAGCTCCACCATCACAGACATGTAGCAGGGCAGGCTGAGGCCAGCCCAAAGTTCATCAGGTAAGTTCATGGTGATCAGGCAGGTCTGAAGTCAACCAGGAAGCTGTTCTGCAGGCCACAGTCAGGGCTGAGCCTCAGCCAGGTAACAATAGAGACAGTTCATGGTGATGGGACAGATTCAAGGTCATGGTGGAATGCCAGGCCACAGGTAAGGATTAACAGGGTGCATGAACAGGCAGAAGCATGGATGCAGCTGAGGGCCCTGAGCTGAGCCAAAATGGGGCCCCTGATCCATGGGCAGGGGTTATGGAGAAAGAGGCTCATTTCATCAGAGTCATTAAGGTCCAGGAGTGCCTCGGGGCCCTGAATACAAAGAACAGCTATGCAGAGAAGCCCAGCAGCTGTCAGTGAGGGAGGAAGGGCTCTTCTCAGCCCCTGCTGAAAGGACAGTTTTGGTGGCACTGTTCAGGTAGGCTGGAGGATGAACAGCACTGAAGCAAAGGAAACGGATTAATTTTCTCCTCTCTGCTTACTCTTAAGCAGATGGGAAACGTGCTGTCCAATAAAACTAATGAATGCAATGAGAAGTTGGCACATATGAATGCATAGAGAGTAATAGCTTGGGGAATTTTTTTCCAGTCTTTGAAAAAAAATTCATCATGTCTTTGTTTAGAAAATCAGACTCTGTGCCCCTTGTTCCCACCTCTAATATTTTGCCTTAATTATATGATGTTGCAAGTGTTACTTTCTGTCCTGCTATGAATTGCATGAATTTATTTTCTAAGACTGCATATTTACTTAGTATTGGAGGAATGGGAGAAGCAAAAGTCTTTGATCACATATTGCACAAATGACAAAAGGGAAAAAAAAAAACCCTCCAGTATAAAACTTCTTAACAAACATAAAATTTTGAAAATTCTACTTGTAATTTGTCAGCTTTTGCTATACATATATTTAGCTGTTTTGTAAATAGAGTAAGGTGAAGCTTTTTCTAAGCACTTGGGCCACAAGGAGGTTTATTGGCTTGCTTTTCTCTTGCCTCCATGTTACTATAGAGGTTTACAAACACTTCATTCTCCTCCCATCTTTCTATCTCGAATCCTGAGCAACGAGCAGATAACCCAGGTCACCAGCCCTTTGACTTATGAGAAGGAGCTGCATTTATTTCTTTATTTATTTAAATGCTAATAATGGGGTTTCTTCTGTTTCTTGATTAAAAGTTCTTTAGTCATCTTCCTTTTGTGATGGAGGAAAAATTCCTTTCTTGCCCTTCTCAATGCCTTTTTTTCTAACATGCCTGTTACATTACCTGGAAGAAAAGTTAATTCTTTACTGTATTGCTGTAGTGCAAAAAGTCATTAAAAATATCTTTAAAACAAGGGTGTTGGAAGTTTGTAATGGTTGGAAAGTTTCTGTTGAGAACCTTTGGTTTTCTTAGGTTACCATGTACTTGCCTTTCTGATCATTGGGCCATGTGAAAAGGTAGTAGAGCCTATTTTATAACAATTCCAAATTGGGCAGTTTTATGCCAGTGTATTTCTCAGATGCCTTCATGCTGTTCTTCCTAGTAGTCTCAAAGAAGGTCTCTAAATGGATGGGAATGTAGGCTGATATCCCCTGCAAATTATGCTCTAGATATGGGATAAATCATGGAGAACTCTATCCAAATGAACATTGCATTCCCTATGTTTTTTGTGTTCTATTTTTGCCCCCAGTTACCTAAAGCATATAATATAGTGCTTACTCTCAGTATCAGCTATGCTTTCTTCAGTGCAATTAGCTATGTGTATATCTTACAGAATAAGGGGAAGTGTCTCAAAACCAGAGATGAGTCAAGTTGGTTCTGGATTGTACAGTGTAAGAAAAAATTCTGTCATTGTCCTTCTGGATCACTTTATGTTTTTTTCTTTAATTATTCACAGTTGTGGAATCAGCTGTATTGTAAAGAACCTTAGGAAAAGAATGACTGAGTTCTCATGCCTTTTACTGTCTGTAGTGCTCTGATGGCCAGAGCACTAGTCAGAGCAGTGAGATCCTGAGCGGCTTAAACTGGCCAAGAAAACAAAATGTCTAAATTCCATGACTTTTTTTTTTTTTTTCTCCTTTGGTTAAGTATGAAAAATGAAAGGCAGGGATCTGGATTACAGAGTTACAGAGGAATAATCTTAGCTATGTTTAAAGACAGTGCTGATCAGTTGTTAAATGAAATCCTCGTTTCTTGGTATGGATCTTATTACACTATGGTTATTACGTTGACATGGTATTGATTCCTCAAGAAGAACAAAAGAACTACAGAAACCACCAAAAATCTGGTTTTGTTTGTCTTCCTTAGCCAAACTCTCTGACTCTCCAAAAAGACAGCTGAACTGATTTTTCTCTAATTAAAATATAAATCCCTTTTGGAATGAGCTTGTTTGCTACATTTTCGCCAAGATGACATTTTTATAATGGAGTTTTAATTGTAAATCTCTGAAAACAGGGCTGTATAATAAGTTTGCTGGCAGTACCCTCATAAAAGAGTAGCCAGTGTGATCTGCAATAGATGCTGTATGATTCAGTCTGTTCTCTCCTCCCCCTTTCCCCCCCACATCTGGTAGGCTAACACAGAAATAGCTTTTCATTGCATTTTGCTGTAGGGCTCACTATATTAAGCAAACTGCTTTATGCAAAGCCTTGAGACTTTGCAGACCTATTGGTCTATACCGTGGAATATTATTAGGGGGAAAAAAGAAACAACAAAAAAAAAAGGGTTTACTGTATCTGGGTACTAAGTTAATCAAACCAATATGTCTGTTTCATATGGTTAAGCCCGTTACAACTGTTTGACCTCTTTCATCTTTGTTGAGGATGTAGGGTATCGTTAATGCTACCAGCTGCGTTGTTTTCCCCTAATATCAACAACCCCCTATTCCCAAAAACGAGTTCTCTTGTTTTCCACTTAGATAGCTCTAGTATTGGCAAATAAATGTGAAACAGGCTTGTACAATAGTAGTATTTTCCCAAATGCCCTGTTAATTTTCAGTAAACCAAAATAAAATGTGTTATGGTTTATTAAGACAGTGTGAATCTTATGAATTCCAGACGATAAAAGTTTCAACAAGATGCTGCAATTAGATGCAAGTAATTTGAGTTTTCTTTCAGTTTAAATGTTCAGGACAAAGATAGTAATTTGAGAAGGATTTAGCTTACAATGATGACAGTTTTCACTTGCATGCCATTTTTCTCTTGAAACTCTCCAAGGATATCTATGTGCTTGTAGGCACATTACTCTAACTGTATGTGGCAACCTGTGCATTTTGGCTTTGAAAAAGGGTTTAGGGGCTTTACAGGCTTCTTGGGAATTTGCAGGTGCAAAATGGCTCCTAATGCCTGTTTTGTATTGGCTGTACCAGGATATATGATGATTTGGAGCTCAATAAGTAGATTATCTGGTAAAATGAGTACAAAAAATCTGCATGACTTTCCACTAATCAACATCTAAAGAAACGTTGCCTCTCACTGTATTTACTCTATTATATCACAGTGTTTTAGGTCTGGGCTTGTTTTTATTTTTTTCCAAGAACTGCCCTTTTCAGAAATGGTCAAAGTAATCCAGATGTTTTTCTTACTACAGGAGGACATCTCAGATAATAGCTGAGCAGTAAATACGTATTTTCATACAACAGTATACTATAATCAGAACATGATCTGTTGTCTTTGTATTCCATGTCTAAAACAACCATAGATTCTTAACATTATGAAAAAATTGCACCTTTGGGTCAAAACAGGAGCTGCAGAAATATCTGAATTTTCCCTGACAATAATAAATTACTAACAGTGGTGAAAATCCATTAGATTTTTTCAGTTCCCATATGTTACAGGAAAGTAATGCTGTGGTTGGTTTGGCCCTGGCTAGGGGCCAGATGCCCACCAAAGCTGCTCTATCACTCTGCTTCTTAGGTGGACAGGGGAGAGGGACAGTATAACCAAAGGGCAGTGAGTCAAGATAGAAGTAATTTAACGGGATGAAAAGCAAAATCCAAGGCTGTGCATTGAAGCAAGAGCAAAGAAGGATATTGTTCTCTACTTATCAGGCGATGCTCACTTACTCTCTGGGAAGCAGGGCTTCAGTATGTGTAGCAGTTGCTCCAGAGGGCAGACACCATCAACAAATGTCCCCACACTTCCTTCTTTCACTTAACTTTTGTATCTGAGCTGATGTCTTATGGCATTCAATACCGCTTTGGTCAGTTTGGGTCAGCTGGCCCAGCTGTGTCCCCTCCCAAGATCTTGCCCATCCCTCAGCCTACTCTTGGGTGGGGAAATGCTGGAAAATCACACACCTATGGCACTGCAAAATGTAGCACTATGAATGATGCTTTGGGAAGAACTAACCCCAGCTTAACCAAACCAAATACAAGTGCTCTTCTGGACAATATACATCTGAAGATGTTATTCGAATAAAAATCTGTTCTGTTTTTCCAATGACAGTTTGAGTACATACCATTCAAACTTGCAAATACAAACTACTGCCATTAAAGAACTTAGCTGCATGCCAGAAGTATTACAGTGCCATGCTTGCACTAACTGGTGTGCTCTGTACAAACCTTTCCTAACATCTTTGTAGTATCTTTGCTTTCTCTTTTGTGTTTTTATTTTAGTACAGGGATAAATTGAATAATTTTGAAATTGATAACTCGGTTGTGAGTTGCACCCATTCTTAGCTGTTTTCCTTTCTCCTGCCAGCAAGACCAGTAAGGCATAATACATAATACCATGTTCTTTGCAATCTTACCTGCATAGTCAAAGAAGAATTGTGTGGTTAATATCTAACTTGAATATACCAAGAACTTTTTTGTAATTTATTTTTGCAGTTTTGTCTTCTGGGTATTATTTCATGCTATCTGATATTTATAAATGGTATCTCTCACATTCATTGACTTGCAGAAATTAAATCAGTTGTTTTCTGCGTATTTCCTCAGCAGTGCTTTCCTCTAGGCCTTTAAAACATATAAGTTAGGCATTTGAAGAAACATAACTAAATTTGCTGAAAATATAACTAAAACACCAAGAACCAAAAGTCTTTTAACAGTAGGTCATTCTTTGGATGAAGATGAACATTGTTATGGAGGAAAGAATGTGTTACTTATTTGCTTCAAAAAGTGTTCTTGCCTGTCTGAGGTATTCCACCTGAAAGGTAATCAACTGTGCTGAGTTCTTGTGATGCCAATTCACTATGGCTAATAAAGTTGCCCTTTAAAAATAAGTTGGTATTTTATACTTCTCTACCATTGCAACTTGGTTTGTCTTAGCAATGGCACAACTTGTGATTTGATCCTTGTGCTGCAGACTTGATACATTGCATTTTAGACTCATATTCTGCAACAAGTGTGTTGTGTAGACTGCATATGAAAAGAATTGATAAAATGAGCCCTGTAAACTTGTGCTTATCAACAATGTGACAAGGTTATGCTCGAAATATTTTGATTGCATGAGAGACAGATTCAGGCTAGATTTTCAAGCTAGGGATTTTACCGAAAGATCTGAAATGCATAAGCTTGCCTTTCATTGCACAAGTTCGTTCACCATTTGATAAGGTAACAATCACTTCCACCATTAGCATTAAAAATGAAAATGAATGAAGATTTGGTTGAATAATCTAGAGCAGCTTTGGTTCAGATATATCAAGGACCCTGTTAGAATTTCTGCATTTTACTTTGCATTTATTGGCTTCTGCACAGACCTGCTGAGATCCTACATTTCCACAACATGCCCTAATTCTCTGTTTTGGTTCTGTAATCTGTTCATCCATTTCTAATACTGTTTGGCAAGTTACTTTTTAGAGGCCACTGATGTCTGGGGAAAATTGTTTTCAAAACGTGATCTTTATGCAGTTCTGGCATATTTCATGTTTTTATGTCTAAATTTCAGTTCCTTTTGTAATAACCAGGTATTTCAGATTAGTCAGGGGTATTTTTCATTTTACTGTAGAGAGGGCATGCATCATCTCTGGGCTAGTGAAGGTATTGTGACTCATATTTTCTTCAGGCAAGATGTGTTCTCTGAGTACTTGCTTATGTGTTGTGCTTTTTCATGTCTCCTTTTTTAAAGAGATGGGTTGTTTAGATGGTGATATGTAATAGGTTGGCATTATGGCCTTTGTTTTCTTTATTAGAGGCCTGTGAGAAGAACCTTTTCTTTGAGGCTTCCAGATTCTACTTTCCTCAAAGGCAACTATTTATGTAAAAGTATCCAGGAGCTGTTTTGATGGAGAGGATGGAACACTAGTTATTAATTTGTGATACATATCGGTGAAGGAATCTTCATTTTACTCCCAGTGTAAAGACACTAAGCACATGTCCTGGATACACAGGAGATTGGTGCAGTCATCTGGATTATTGATTTTTTTTTCTTGCAAGACTCATGCTTGTTCATAATTTTTAGAGGAAACAAGCAGCTGAAGGTGGTGTTTTGGATGAACGTAGGGTGTATGGTTTCAATAATGCAGTCAGGCTAGAAGTCGGTATTGGCTTTGTTCTGGTAGGTACTTAAGTCTGGCTGTCATGTGGGATGGCACTATGCAGAATGGTGTCCATGGAGACAAGGATGGTGTTGTTCAAAGGTGGATTATGTTGTTTAGTTTGAAAAGTGAGTACATCTTTCTTCATATCTCACTTTTACAGTGCATAGCTTGGAGGAAATTCTTCATGGTGGAATGCATTAGTTTTTATAGTCTCTTTCATTTGGAGTCCACAAAGGGGTTTAAAGAAAATTAATCATTCTTCTTGACACTCACCTGCATTTTTTGTTATGTAGAAGATAGCTTTGCTGTTCCCTTAAAAAAAAAAGACAACTTATTACTTCCTTACAAATGCAGTGTCACAGTAGACTTTACCTTACAGACCTGAGACTGCACTGTCAAAGGGTGATCACTCATTTTCCAAAGCTAAATGCTTCTGCTACTGCTACTACT
Source organism: Pogoniulus pusillus (assembly GCF_015220805.1). Classification (NCBI taxonomy): domain Eukaryota; kingdom Metazoa; phylum Chordata; class Aves; order Piciformes; family Lybiidae; genus Pogoniulus; species Pogoniulus pusillus. The sequence continues at coordinate 29,985,193 of NC_087271.1, read as the reverse complement.
TCTGCCCTGCTGCATTTGCTGTACTGGTCATGCTATTGCTGAGTGAGCTAGATGACAACTCACTGACCCCTCAGAGAAATACTGTGACAAAAACACAGGAAAGTAATTTTCAGCAAATTTCACTAGTGTCATGGCCATATGCAGAGGGGCTTTTACAAGGAAAGGGACAGGAAGAGGTAGGAGTAGATTGGCCTATTGGGAGCCTGTGTATAGGTTGACTTGCGCTTGTGAAATTGCAGGGTTGGTGTGCACTATTTTTAGCCATTGAGCAATATATGTTGTACTAAATTTTGTGTTAACAAACATTTTATATAAATCCAAATTGAATAAATTCTTGTATCTCAAGTGGCCTTGATATCCCCCAGGTTTTCTTTTAGTTCTGCCCTAACTGCCTTTGAAAGAATTTTGCAATGAAGTTATTGTTACAGATTAATTATTCGCATATTGTCTTTCAAACAATCATTTTAAAGAAACAAATAGTCTGCATACAACAGAAACTGAAAGCATGAGCAGAAATGATGCTACACTTCTCATGTATGCCCAAAGAACCTCACTGCTGAAAATACCTATTTCAGGAAAAAATGCATTTTCTGCTTTATTTACAGAAGCAGAACTTGGAGAAGGATTATTGCTCAGGAGCAAATGCAAAACTATTTGAAAAAGAGAAATGTGTAGCAGATACTGAAGGAAAGACCTAGTGCACTCCCAAATTTAACAAATTTATTAATGTGACTGTGCACCAGAACCACAAAACCAGTAAGTGGTTATGTTTCTCTCATGGTAATTAGTAATAAAAGAATGAGAGATCACAGCTGCCAGTACTTAATTTCTAATCTTGATGACTAATTTCATATGACTTTACTAAGACTTGGGTAGCAAAAGCACGTTAGTACAGATATAGACAGGTTTCCATATGCATTTTTTGGGCATTTTGACAGTGGTAGAATAACTGAAAATCACAAGCCATGTTGCCGCAATGAAGGGACGGGGCAACGGCTTGATGCAAGCCAAAAATCCACTTTATTAGAAAAATAGGCAGGTATATATTGTATCAGAAGGGCTAGCATGTTACTCACTGATTGGATAGAACTACAGTAAAAGTTAGTAACTACTATATGATTGGCTGATACTCTGCTCAGGCCGAAGACGCTGTTTCTACTTTCTTCTCTGCTCCTTGATATAAGTTGCTATGCAACTATCTGAGCAGTCCTGACCGCAGGATCTTACTTATCTTACTCTTCTGAGGTCTATCTGACCCACACATTGCATGCCCAAGGTCTATACTGTATTTTGTTTTGTCTCGGGCAGCTGTTCCCTGCTAACAGGCCATTCCCCTATTCCTACATCTCCCCCTTTTTGTTATACAAAGGAGAACCTAACAGTAGCACAACCAATCATTCGTTGAATACACAGCAAAATACATAATAGCAATATAAGTAGCAAGAATATTATAAGCAATACATAACAAAGCATTTTTACACACTACAAATAAATCCAATTAGTCCCCATCCCACAAAAGATTTTACAAAAAGAAATTCTAAAAAGTAACCATAACTAAACAAAGCAATTCTAATTCAGTGACATTAACTAAAGTAAACTCAAAGAACGGGGGGCAGACAAATTAATGTCACCTTTTAGGAGTTCAAATAGTGGGGCCAAATCAGAATTAGAAATACCCAGAAGAGGCCGTAGCCAATTTATAGAACCTAGTAGTTTTTGAATGTCATGCAAATTGCTCACTTGAGTTTGCAGCTGAACCTTCTGAGGTGTTATTGTTTGAGCTCTTATTTTCCATCCCAGGTATTGCCAAGGTTCAAATCTCTGTATCTTTTCTTTAGAGATACAAAGACAGGCTTTTTCAATGGCTGTACAAACCTCCTGTACCGCCCGTTCCATGTCAAATGGATCTTTGGCAGCAACAAGCAAATCATCCATGTAGTGATACAGCAATACCTGAGGAAATTGCTCACGTACTGGAGACAATGCTTTAGCCACATACCATTGACAAATTGTGGGGCTATTTTTCATTCCCTGTGGTAATACAGTCCATTGATAACGCTTTAGAGGTGCTCTCATATTAACACTTGGGATGGAAAAGGCAAACCGAGGAGCATCTTCAGGGTGAAGAGGAATGCTAAAAAAGCAATCTTTCAAATCTATGACAGTTAAAGCCCAGTTTTTAGGAATCATTGTGGGAGAGGGGAGCCCTGGTTGCAATGCTCCCATGGATTCCATAGCATCATTAATTTTTCTTAAATCGTGAAGCAAACGCCATTTGCCAGACCTTTTTTGAATCACAAAAACAGGAGTATTCCAGGGACTAAAAGAAGGTACTATGTGCCCTTGCTCTAGCTGCTCCTGTACTAACTGTTCCAAGGCGCGAAGTTTTTCCTCAGGGAGGGGCCACTGATCTACCCATATAGGAATTTGTATTTTCCAAGATAATTTTGGGGTATCGCGCCCATCAGCAGCCCTCTCTAAAAATGTGTTTCCAATGTGAGACCCCATAGCGACAGGACATCTCTCCCCCACAGGACCATAGGTACCGGCAACACAAAAGGTTTAACAGTGGCAATCCTTCCCTCAGGCCCAACAATCTGTATAAATTCCACACTCTGCTGACTTTTCCCCACACCCCCTATTCCTGCCAGTGGCTGTAAGATTTTTGCCAGTGGCCATACCGGGGGCCATTTGGCCAAAGAAATAACAGTGACATCAGCACCAGTATCAATAATGCCATTTAAAACAACCTGCTGGTCTGCTTTTTTCATTATGCATTTTTGCATAGGTCTTTCATTAGACACCGACTGAGTCCAATAGACCTCTGGAAGTCCTGTTGAACCGAAAGCTCCTTCACGTTTCTTCACTGTTTGAGGATTAAATGGATCCCTAGGAAGTAAAAGCAACTGAGCTATACGGCTATTTTTTGCAATCGTACAAGGAGGGAGTGGTGTCCAAACCATAATTTTCACTTCCTTTGCATCACTATCAATAACTCCTGGTAATACAAAAAGACCAGTCAGGGTAGTTGACGATCTTCCCAAAATCAAAGCCGTTGTATTTTTTGGCAAAGGTCCCTGAAAGTTCGTGTCTAATAAGTGAACTGAAGAATCGAGTAAAGTCACTGCGTATTTGGTTTCCAAGTCCAATCCTGCACTGCCTGATGTGGCTCGTTGCAAGCCGCAGACTGGCGTTCGGAGATCTGGTATGCCGGCTGTATCATTTATGTCGGTGCGCGGCGCCGATCCGCGCTCTTCCGCCAGTTTCCCTGAAGCGGCTTCCCTTGTTTATCGTATTTAGAGTGGCACTGAGTTGCATAATGGCGACCTTTCTGGCACCGGGGGCATATTGATACAGGCTTATTCACTTGCCCCTTTTGAGCGTAACAGTTCTTCCTAATGTGACCTGGCTTCCCGCAGCCAAAACAAACAGTCGCCCTCCCCCCTGTGTTCACAGCAGCAAAAGCAGCCGCCATAGTCTCGCATTTAAAATCGGACGTCCCGAAGCGATTACAAGCTTCCATCATCTCAACCAGGGAGGGTTTTGGATTCGGTAACGATTTCAGCAACTTCTTACAGTCCACATTGGCATTTTCAATTGCTAATTGTTGAAGTAAAATCTCTCTAGCTTCCTCGTTTTCAACCTGCTTTCCAAGAGCTTCCTGCAATCTTGCTACGAAGTCCATAAACGACTCCTTTGGTCCTTGCATGATAGTCGTAAAAGCCTTTTGGGGTTTACGGGTGTCTGGAATCTTAAGGAGCGCTCGCTTAGCAGCCTCCTTAGTGGCATCCAGAGCTTCTCTCGGACAATCTCTCGCCTGGGCAACGGGATCGGCTAACGGCCCCGTGCCCATCAGATGATCCATGGTTAAGGCTTGCAGGGCTGGATTATTCCCCGCTGCAAACCTTTGTAAAACAGTTTCTAAACTCTGACGCCATCCCGACTCCCAAAGCATGTATTGAGAAGAGTTTAAAAGCAATTTGGCTATTGTCTTCAGATCATAAGGTGTTAAAACGTAACTTTCACAAACAGACTCAAACAGTCCCGCGAAATAATGTGAACCCAGTCCATTATCAGCGGCAACACGGCGCAGCTCTTTGGTAACTGAAAAGCTGAGAGCTTCCCACTGGGGGTTGCCGCCACGTCCTGGATAGATCACCGGTGCTGCGACAATGCGGGCTGGTACTGTGGCAGGTCGGGGCGGAATCGTAATACGCCCTGCCATGTCGGCATCCCCTTCGTCTAAAGCTCGTTGTTTAATTGCTGCCCACACCACACGGGGATCATGACCATCCGGTAGATACGGGTCTGGTTCCTTTTCGGGATCAAAGGGATCTAACTCAAAATGATCTTCGCTAAATGATGTCGATTGCGAAGTTCCCACAGCGGGCTTAAATCGCACTCGCGGCTTAGGCGCCGATAGAGTAGGCAAGTCGTTAGCATCAAAAGGCAAGGGAGGGGCAGAGGGTTGAATCGGAGCATTCGTCTGCATTCCCTTCTTCTTTAAGTCTACGGGATTAAATGCTCTCCCCGACTTCCCCTCCTGTTCTTCAACAGCCTCAAACACCTTTCGCCACGGTGCAAGCAAGCGCTGTGCTTCTAAATCACCATTTGTAGAAAGATCCCATAAACAGTCCCCTACATTGTCCCATAGTTCCGACTCAAAAACCGTAATTTCTGTAGTGTCAGGGAATTTATCCTTGACCCATCTCATAAGTAATTCCAGCTCATAACCAGATATGTCTTTCTTATGTTCATATACAAAATCTTTCATGAGCTTATAAACGTCCCTTTCTTCATATGAGGTTTGATTCCCCATGTTTAAGTTCCTCTGAGCTCACCTACCAATCTCGAGGAGGTGATGAAGTGCGGGCCCGCGATCTGCTTCCTTTCAGCAGCTTTCAGTTCCCAGAGGCTTGCGGCCGGTCGTCCTCATATCCCGGACGATAAGCACCGATATCACATCGGGAGTCACCATTTGCCGCAATGAAGGGACGGGGCAACGGCTTGATGCAAGCCAAAAATCCACTTTATTAGAAAAATAGGCAGGTATATATTGTATCAGAAGGGCTAGCATGTTACTCACTGATTGGATAGAACTACAGTAAAAGTTAGTAACTACTATATGATTGGCTGATACTCTGCTCAGGCCGAAGACGCTGTTTCTACTTTCTTCTCTGCTCCTTGATATAAGTTGCTATGCAACTATCTGAGCAGTCCTGACCGCAGGATCTTACTTATCTTACTCTTCTGAGGTCTATCTGACCCACACATTGCATGCCCAAGGTCTATACTGTATTTTGTTTTGTCTCGGGCAGCTGTTCCCTGCTAACAGGCCATTCCCCTATTCCTACACCATGTCTGTATTCCAGTTCTGTAACTGCTAATGAAATACAGGAAGGCAAAAAAAGACTGAGAATTTGGGAAATAAGCCTGATGAGAACAATCATCTGGAGTTATCTGTATGATTTGCTGGTGTAATCCTCTAAACCAAAACGTTCATTAATCCCAACTGATACCATTTAAAGCTAAGAACAAGGTGTTAGAATGGTGATTTGAGAACTGGGGATTCTGGTGGAGGAGATGTTACTGTGGATGAGCATGCTTGAGAGCTCACAGATCAGTTCTGAGGTAAAGAAGCTAGTTCATCTGTAGAAGTAGAAACTGGAAATAAAGAGGATTTTTTAAATGTCTCTAAGATGGCATTGGTAGACTACTGTATACAGTTTTTATATCACCTTTTTTTTTCTTATTAAGAGGCATAAAGGTAGGCAGTCATACACAAGAGAAGTACTGAGATTATACCAGTAGTTAAGAAAACACTTATGATGAGAGCTGTAGAAAGCCTTATGTGTATTATTTTTTTGAAAAGGTGATTTAGAAATGACTCACTCTGCAGAAGAAAGTAGAACATTGTAAAGGCCTAGCTAGGATGAGATGATTGACTGGAAGCTGAAGTGAGGTAAATGTTAAATGGCGCTTACTGTACCATGAAACAACTTACTAAGTGGAGTGGTATCTCTGTATGCTTCATATGTTCAAATTATGATCAGATACTTTCTTTGGAAAATCTTGTCTAGCAAAATGTGAATTACTCTGGTCAATATAAAAGTCATTGGACATTAGAAGCAAAAGGAAGACTGGGAAAAATGTGAGCCTGCTGCTGAATGAGATGGATGCCCTGGTGATGGACGATACAGGAAAAATGGACTTACTGAATGCCTTCTTAGTTAAGGCTAACTCCCAAGAATGACCCCACCTGGGCTACAGTCTCCAACTCTGTAACCCCAAAACACAGGAAGGACATGGAACTATTAGGCTGGATTGAGAGAAGGGTCATGAAGATGATCATTGGGCTGGAGCACCTCTCGTATTGAGACAGTCTGAGAGAGCTGGAATTATTTAGCTTGGAAATAAGAAGCTCTAAGGACACTTCTTAGTGGTCTTCCAGTATTTAAAGGGTCCCTACAGGATAGATGGAGAGGGTGTTGTGGTAGGTCTGAATAGGCCAAAATAGGCCTGAACATGCCCTGGCTTGCCCAGACACGTTCTTCTGCTCTCCCTCTCTGTTGTGGGGAGAAGCAACTGTGGGTAGGAGGACAAAGAACCTGGAGCCACTGAGTCTAAGGATCTTGGCTTGCCCAGACTTGTTTTGCTCCTTTTGACATCCTGTCGTAAACAAAGTACACACACTTGGTTTGTGCCTGCCTTGTACTAGGCCTATGTTTTTCCCAAATTTGGGTAAAGGAAGCCTATGGCTTCAGCTAATATGGTCAAGATTGGCTAATGGCCATTCTGATTGGCTAATCTGTGTTCAAAGGTCCATTAATCTTGGGCTACATTGATAAAAAGAGATGAGCAGGTAGATACAATGTGCTTGCTTGCTTGCTTCTACTGCCATAGTCTCTGCTTATCATGCTCACTCAGTCACTCCTCATAAGATTTATTCTCTAGGCCCTTCACCAGTGTTGTTGCCCTCCTCTGGACCTACTCCAGCACCTCCACATCTCTCTTGTATTGCGGTGCCCAAAACTGAACACAATACTCAAGGTGTGGGCTTGAGTACAAGGGGACAATTCCTCCCTGCTCCTGTTGGTCACACCATTTTTAATACAAGCCAGGATGCCATTTGCCTTCTTGGCCACCCGGGCACACTGCTGACTCATATTTAGCTGCCTGTCTATTACAACCCCCAGATCCCTTTCTGCCAGGCAGCTCTCCAGCCACACTACCCCAAGCCTGTAGTGTTGCTTGGGGTTGTTGTGACCCAAGTGCAGGACCTGCATTTGGCCTTGTGAAACTCATCCCATTAATGTTGGTCCATTGTTCTGGCCTATCCAAGTCCCTCTGAAGAGCCTCTCTACCCTCATTCAGATCAACACTGCCACCTAACTTGGTGTCATCTGCCAACTTACTGCTGACACTCTTTATGCCTGAATCAAGGTCATCAGCAAAGATGTTAAAAAGAAGTGGTCCCAACACAGATCCCTGAGGAACACCACTAGTGACTGGCTGCCAACTGGATTTAACTCCATTGACCACCACTCTCTGGGCCCTCCTGTCCCACCAGTGCTTTATCCAGGAGACATTGTGCTCATCCAAGCCATGAGTAGCCACTTTATCTACAAGAATTTTGTGGAGAACAGTATCAAAGGCATTTTGAAAGTCTAGCAATACAACATCAACAGTCTTTCCCTCATCCAGAAGCCAAAGGAGATCAGGTTGGTCAGGCAGGACCTGCCCCTCATGAATCCATGCTGACTTGGCCTGATCCCCTGGCTGTTGTCTATATGATGTACGATGGCATTTGAGATGCCCTGCTCCATGACCTTCCCTGGTACCAAGGTCAGACTGACAGCTCTATAGTTTCCCTATTTCCTTTCTGCCCTTCTTGTAGATAGGTGTTTGCTACCCTCCAGTCCACTGGCACCTCCCCAGCTAGCCAGGACTTCTGGTAGATAATGCAAAGTGGCTCAGCGAGCACATCTGCCAACTCCCTCAGCACCCTAATGCAAAGTGGCTCAGTGAGCACATCTGCCAACTCCCTCAGCACCCTAGGGTGCAGCCCATCCGGCCCCACAGACTTGTGTACATCTAAGTGGTGCAGCAGGTCAGTGACCACTTCCTCATTTAATGTGATGTCCTCAATCCAATTCCCCTCCCTGACTCCTACTTCATGAGGGTGGGTGCCCAGGGCACTGCTGGATCCAGTGCTAAAGACTGAGGCCAAGTAGGCATTGAGGACCTCAGCCTTCTTCTTGTCCTTTGTCACTAGGTTTCCCTCTGCATTCAGCAGGGGGTGGAGATTTTCACTAGTCCTCCTTTTGCTGTTAATTAATTTATAGAAACATTTTTTATTATCTTTAACAGCTGTAGCTAGGTTAAGCTCTTGCTGTGCTTTGGCCCTCCCCTAATTTTCTCCCTACATAGATTTGCTACATCTTTATAGTCCTCAGTAGAGACATACCCCCTCTTCCAAAGGCCACAGACTCCCCTTTTGTTCTTGAGGTCCAGCCAAAGGCCCCTATTTAGCCAGGCTGGATGCCTTCCCTGCTGACTTGTCTTTCAGCACACAGGCACAGCCTACTCCTGTGCCTTTAAGACTTCCACCTTGAATTAAGTCCAACCCTCCTAGACTCCTAAATTGTTCATGATAGCTTCCCAAGGGACTTCGTCCATCAACCTCCTAAACAGGCCAAAGTTTGCCCTCCAGAAATCCAAGCCATTTTACTAATCCAAGGACAGAGAACTGAATCACCTCCTGATCACTCAGCTCCAGATGTTCTCCAACCTTTACTTCCCCCACTAGTTCTTCTCTGTTTACAAGAAGCAGATACAGGAAGGCACCTTCCCTGGTTGGCTCTCTCACCAATTGTGTCAGGAAGTTATCCTCCACACGCTCCAGGAATCTCCAGGACTGTTCTCTCACTGCTGTATTTTATTTCCAGACATCTGGGAAGTTGAAGTCTCCCACAAGAACAAGGGGTAGCGATCATGAGACCTCTCTCAACTGCTTATAAAAAATATTATCTACTTCTTCATCCTGATGGGTGGTCTGTAGCATACTCCTATCACAATATTTCCCTTGCTGGCCTTACTCCGATTCTCACCCATAATGACTCAACCCTATTATCACTTTCATTAATTTGTATAGTTTCATATGCTTCCCTAATATAGAGGGCAACTCCACTACCTCTTTTACTTTGCCTATCTCTTCTGAAGAGTTGGTGCTCTTAGATTGCATCACTCTAGTTGTGAGAGTCATCTACCCAGGTTTCTGTGATGGCTGTTGTATCACAGAATCATAGAATCATAGAATCAACCAGGTTGGAAGAGACCTCCAAGATCATCTAGTCCAACCTATCACCCAGCCCTAACCAATCAACTAGACCATGGCACTAAGTGCCTCATCCAGTCTTTTCTTGAAGACTCCCAGGGACGGTGCCTCCACCACCTCCCTGGGCAGCCCATTCCAATGGGAAATCACTCTCTCTGTGAAGAACTTCTTCCTAATATCCAGCCTATACCTACCCTGGCACAACTTGAGACTGTATCCCCTTGTTCTATTGCTGGTTGCCTGGAATAGTTACCCTGCAGTACAATGCCCTCCAGCTCCTCATGTTTATTGTCTGTTTTGTGCTCCTAGCAGCTGTGGATTCCCAAAGAGTATGTTAATGCACCTTGTGAATACATGTTTAGAACAGTATTAATAATACAGGATTTACTTGTTTCTGTCTGTACACTATGAAGTGATATGTGGATAGAACAAATACACTGGAGAAAATACTTCACTTAATAATAATTTCAGCAAATCAACATTTGAAGACGTGGTAGCACTTCCAGTGGACATCCCTTGAGTATTTCCAGCTAGCAATGGCTGGAAGAATCACTTAGAGATTTAATAAAAGGAGCCATTGCAAACAATGTATAAAATTCAGAAAATAATTTCTTCTAAATACAGACTTTAGCACTTGTGAGCTTTCAGAAGAAAAGAAAAATTACATAAATAAAATTCCCTTTCATCCTGCATCCTTGCAGAAGCTTGGGGGTTTTCTTCTTAAAATCAGTAGTATTTAAACTCTTAAAATTGTGGCTAACCAATATGGTTATTTAACCATGTTTATTTCAGTGGAAGTAGACAATTTATTATTATTATTATTATTATTATTATTATTAATTTTGATACACAGATCTTTTGAAATTCAGTGTTAGTCTTTACAGTTAACAAGCTATATTTCTATTAAAAAAACCCAAACTGTATCTTCATTTTCACAGAGGGTGTGAAAAGTTTAAAAGGACAGAGATTCATCTGGTCAAGTGTCATGGGTAAGAGTGAAGGAGCTATTACATTTTATTGTATTATTGATGTAAAGCCCAAGAACTTGTGTATTAGATTATCTCTTGCTGTGCTAACTCTGTGCATAAATCTGTAACAGCTGCTTTAGTTACATTTCCTAACTGTGAGCCTGATCATACACAATTGTAGTTTGGAATGGCTTTGGGAAGTGTATGCATGATGCAAAAGCATTTCAAGTCTTTTGGTGCATTTCAGGTTACAGGTGCCCACAAAATGCCCTGCATAGTCCAATTCCTTCAACTTCTAGTTTGTTTGGTTTTGTTTTTTAGAGAAGAACAGAAATAGTCCTCAGCTACTCTAGTGCAGCCATTTTGTGCAAGAGGTATGGGCACACCCAGGAAAAATGAGTCTCAAAACTACCCTTCAGGCCAGGATATTTCACTGCCACATGCAGCTTAAATGAAAACTTGTTACTTGAAAATTTTAACTGAAATGCATAGTTCTGTCTATCTATCTGTGATCATTGCTGCCTACCATAAAATGAGGTTACATGAAGCAGCCCTGTGGAAAAGGACTTGGGAGTTCTGGTGGATGAGAAGCTGGGCATGAGCCAACAATGTGCACGTAGAGCCCAGAAGGCAAATCACATTAAAACTTGGTTTTTTCTCCCCGCCCCCCCCCCCCCCCCCTTTATTCTTGTTGTTAGATTTCCTTGGCTTTGCTACTGAGTGTGCCACCCTAGAACAGTGCAGTTTATATATAGATTTTGATCCAATGCTTTACTCATCACTGAAGGTGATATCAGCTCATACTAGCTTGCACAAAAAAAGTGCAAGTGATGGACAGGGCACCTTTTGTTGTTTGGGCTCACTTAGGTTACTCCTGTGTCTTTTTGATTATGTCAGAAAAGAAATTTGTTAATTTTTGTTAATTGTTAATTACCTTTGTTATTATTTGTTATTTTTTGTTAATTTTGTTAATTATCTTTGTTAAGAAAAAAAATTAAAGAAATCCAGAAGGGATAATTTTATTGTAAAAAAACCTTGGGCACTTAAAATTACTTTTATTCCTGTTTGTTTATAGATCTGGCCTAAACACTCTATCCATATTAATATCTGTGAGCATCTGATAGTGATTCTATGATTCGAGAATACTGAGTTTCAGAAATGGTCTAGTAGCTGAAGCATGGCAGAAAAGATACTCATAAGAAATATTCTTTCTCCCGTCCATTATTTTTGTCATTACAAATAGTGTTCTGAGCTGTCATAAAAAGAAAAAAGGTAATTTAATGAATTGTGACATTGTTAAAAAAATAGAGACAAGACATTGGAAAAAGCTTAGGATTTCTTTTTTCTTTCAGATTCATTCAGAATTTGAAAAACAGTGTTAACATTTGCCTTTCTCACCCACTTTAAAGGAAAGCTTCTACTTCAAGCAGCTATTCACTTTGGCAGTACTATTGACAAAGACTAGAGGCAGCAAAGTTGATGTATGTTGCTATTCTTTTCCCACTTCCAAAACTAATGTTAAATTACATGGTGCTTCCGAAATTAATTAAATACATAGGAGCTGATCTTGCAGTATGCCATACCTTCTGATGCTCCTATTAGAGTATAGACGCTTGGTTGCATGCTTAGGCTTAGCAAAACTAATAAGTACAAAATATTTTAAAACATATTTTCCTCCAGAGCTTTCAAGTGAAATCTTGTTCTTGCTTAAATGCATTGCTACAATACAGCTATGCATTTCCTCAAATTATTTTTCAAACACCTGTTGTTGTTTTCTGTGGGAAGCTTCCTCCCGCAGCGGAGCATGAAAGGTAAACATCAGACCCTGTGATGAGAAGTGTCCTTGGAGCCTTGAGGCTCCCAGGGGCCTGAGCCTGTGACTATGAGCAACCCACGCACAGCTGTCAGGGGGTGGAATCTGCCCGCCTCTGGGGTGGGCACGGCCCAGGGGGCTGACTCTGGCCACCCCCCCTGGGTGGGATCCTTAAGGTGTTTACTGTAAGTTAACCTATCTCTGCCTTACACTTAACCTGGAGCCAATCTGTACCCTCCACTTGTACCAATCTTGAACTAAGTCAGTTGTCTACACCCCCTTTGGGGGCTATAAAGGTCGCTGCATCGCCCTAATAAATTGCACTGCTGCGCAGAAGCCACAGAGTCGACTCTCAGTGCCCCGATCTCTCGCCGCACCGGTCTCCGACCTCCAACAGTTTTCCAACAAAACAATTGTCTTCAAGGCCATCTCCTTTTATGACATATTCTATTGACTGAGTGAGTTTCCTTGCAGTCGGTTGAGAGATTTCTGATCTCCTTTTTGTATCCAGATGTGGCTTAATTATTTAAACATAAAACCATATGCTGAGATTTAGGAAGGACTCCCTTCAGAACTTAATATTATCATTATGTGCAAATTTAAAAGTATCAATGGTCAACTGAGATCCTTGTTGCCTTGTGAGAGGTGTGGGAATCAGTAGACCAGATGTAATAATTAGGAGAAGAGTTCAGCTGTTTGTACTTGATGTTGGCTACCTCATGGCCACTGAAAAAACAAAGCTGACAGGACTGTGTAGTCACATTAAAATTCTAGTTGGCTTGAAAATGCAGTGCAGTTCCCATTGATGTCAAACACTTGGGTGAGAAAATTGCATAGGCATGGGCAAACTGCGTCAACAATTAAACAGAGGAAGCAGATTCAGACAATTTAATAGAGGAAATGGAACATGGTCAAAGAAAAAACTTTTCACCCTAATGACAAAGAAAGGAAAATGTACCCTCCACCCTGAATAGTTTTGGTAGGGATCTCTAATTACTTTAACTCCTATTAAAAATTAGAAGGAAAAGGTATTTAGCGATAGTAATATACAATGGTGAGGAAAAAAATGCTGGGAAGATAAATATTTGATGTACGGATGGTTTAGTGGTAATGTACTGTCAGTTAAAATAGATGGACTTTTCTTTCATCTTCTTGGGAAACCAGTTGCAAGGATTTTCCCTGGAAAGGAAAATATGGGTCTTTCTGCACACTTAGGAAATCCTAGTGATATGGCAGAGTTTTAGGTATATCCTGCTTGTATGCAGGACATGTGAGTGGCTGCAGTTCAAGTCAGTGTTACTGTTGTGATAATTAGCTATGGGTTCGCATATCAACCATTCCCTTAAGATTTCTGTAACCTGTTCTGGCTACAGCAATTGGGGGACTTATGAATGGATGTGGTTGTTTCTAATTATGTTTAGTAAAACTCTTATGGAACATTTAGTCTTACACTAAAGTTTTGGACTGAAAAGAAAAGCATGACTATAAGGAGACTCTTGACTTGGAGTTAGAGTGGCACTGGGGAATGCAGTTGTTCATTTCTTGCACTTCTGTGTGACATCTAGAGGATTGTCATATTGAGCAGTGAATGAAAGAAGTTCCTGGATGAGAGTGTGGTTGAAGAGCGGTCAAGTTTATTTTCGACTGGATGAAAGTCTACCACGACTCCAGAAGTGTGTGTTGTGTGACTTTAACACACTTTTTTGTATTGATTTGTACAGACTTCCCCCCCACCCATGAATCTTCAGGCTAAAAATGTACATGTGTGCCTAAGACAACAGCTGGGTATGATAACAGGAGGATGTTATAAGTGGGTGACTTGCCCAGTACATAGTGATTTTAACATACAATCAGAATTACTTTCTTTTCAAAAGAAGGCTTGTCAGGTTGCCAAGATTGCTTTTCTTTTGTGGCCTCTCTTTAAAGTACACTGCTTAGCTTCAGGATATGTGCTTAGCCACGGTAGACATACCTGTGAAATGATACTACTTGCTATCCTTTCTTTGTATCTAAACAGATTTTCCTTCTTCTTTCTACAGGCATTTATCTGCTTTGCATTTTGAACTCTATGATTTCTTTCCTGTTCTGACAGTCAGAAGTGACTTGTGTACTTAAAGCTTTGCAACCAGCCATTTAGCAAACTTATTTGCAAGCACTAAGTTTGTAAGCACTTGCAAGCCTGAGTTAAGGCCTTGCAAGGGTGGGCTCAGTTCTTAGATATCTTTTACATGAGTTTTGACAATAAAGTAACAGATTCCCAGGAAAAAAAAAAACCTGATCACTTCTCTGCTGGCTCAGAACTCCATAACAATTATTGAAGGTATTAGTGACTCTCACACTGTGGTTCACCAAATGTTTGTTAGTTGCCTCTTGGAAGCTTAATATCGATGGGTTATTATAGTCTTAGTGCTAATTCAGAGTAAAGGAAACTATTTTGTGGTTTTTTTGTATTGTTTGTCTTACATGCATTTCATCTACAGATCCCATGACAGTAGAGGAAAGTGAAGGGAGTAGTAGAGGAACACAAAAAAGTCCATTGTAAATGGTGAATAGTATGAAGAGGTTTGAGAATACATTTCAGAGTAAAGAAGACAGATGGCTGATGAAAGAGCTGTAACTGGTCTTAAGAGCTGTAAAAGTCAATAACTGAGTGTGCTACTGGTTCTAGAGGAATTTTCTATAGCCAGCTTCCAAATTTGTGGTATCTAGGAAGCTTTTTTTGAAGCCATGTCTTGACTTTAAGATGCTGGGCAGATGTTTCAGGTTAAGCTAATCACTTTTGCCTATTAATTAGGAGAAGTTTTTGCTATAGTGTGCTAGTTTGAAGCAGGGTAGAATGTTTTGGTGAGAGAAAGAAGATAATTGGCTGAAAAAGGAAAACAATGGTGATGTCTCCTTCCCTCAGAGTCTTGCTGAAGAAGAATGTAAATATTAGATAACACTCTCGCCATTTTGTCTTCACTTTTGAGTTGGGCTTTGACTGAGCTACATCTCCCTAACCTCATCTGCCACTAACCTTGCTTCTTAACCTCTTGGCTGAACCTGTATTCTTCCTTAGGACTGGGGTAAGGTTGAGAGGGGCAGGGGGAAGGTGCAGGGGTGGTTGAGAGCCCCTCCTGGGGACTCATGTTTCTGGGAGGGGAGTTGTGTTTCTGTATTCCTTTTACTTTGTATATTTCTGTATATAACTGTATATACTGTAAATAGCTGCTTGTATATTGTGCTAGCTGGAAATAAATAGCTTCATTTATATTCTCAGAACTGGCTGAGTCTAGTTTGGGTACCTTCTAAAGTGTGGGGGGGCGGGGAACACCTAAACCACCACATATAGCTACTACATTGCCCAGCCTGAGTGTTTTATACTGTTTCTGTATGGAGAGAGCAGTGTCTCTTGCCTCCTACCTCCTTGCAAAAAACCAGGACTCTCAAACCAGCCAGCCTCTTCTTGGTGGCCAGTGACAGGACAAGGGGCAGTGGGTGGAAGTTGAGGCAGAAAAGGTTCCATGTGAACCTGAGGAGGTATTTTTTACTGTGAGGGTGATGGAGCACTGGAACACGCTGCCCAGGGAGGCTGTGGAGTCTCCCTCTCTGGAGATAGTCAAGAACTGTTTGGATGTGTTCCAGTGTGATCTGCTCTAGGTGATCCTGCTCTGGCAGGGGTGCTGGACCAGATGATCTTTCGAGGTCTCTTCCAGCCCCTCACATTCTATGATTCTATGATTCTATTCTATGATTATTTTCTACTCTAGGTTATCTGATTTTTCCCAGGGATATTTGTTAAGTATTCCTTCAAGGCAGATGGCTTCCAGTCCCTTATTGGATACATTAAGAGATCTTTTAAAATGGACCTGCCCAGTATTTTGCAAAGTGACTACAGCGAAAACCAAGTTTGGAGTTTTTTGGAATGAAGCCTGATTTCATAAACTCTGAATATAGGTATTTGGCATGGCTCAATTGGTTATTAATTGTTGTCTTTGTTGGTGATGCAGATAATTTATTTTCATTGACGTTTTTGTTCCAAGAGAACTATCAACAATATCATAAATATCAATGATTAATCAAAGACATCTGTTCTAGCAGAAAAAAAAATGTGTAATCATGCAGATGCATACTTAAGTCATGTGCAGGTAGAGGGAAGGTGCTGGGAGAGATTCTATCCTCAAGCAATGGGCTCAACCTGTGGAAGCACATGAATATCTGGAAAAGGAGCTTTGTGTACAAGTAGAACTTGTAGAGGGCCCACTGTACTTTTTGTTGTTTCTTTTCATCCTGCTCTAAAGCGGTAGATATATTGTTTCCTGACTTTTCTGCCAGAGCCCAGCATAAAGTCTCTGGCTACAAAGTGTGAGAGATTTAAAAGAGAATGACTTTTGAATGAGGAGGCTGCTTTAAATTATTCAGAGATACTCCCTCTTCCTCTGTTCCTTTTCTTGATGTTTTGGATCAGCAGCACATTTCTAGCTGTAAATGTCTTTGGAAAACATGTTTTAAAGGAATAACTTCAGCGTATAAGAGACTTTGAAACCAAAGCATAAAAAAGTAATTTTTGCTTCATTAAATGTAGTATAATAGATAACTGTCTCTGTCTCATTTGGAAACACAAAGAATCATTAAATATACAAGTTCTGCATGATCTCCTGAAATCTTTTTTTTAAGGAAAAAATCCTTTTTGAGGAACAAAGATGCAAGTGAGACTTGCCACAGTTAGTAGTTTAACTTCAAACTTTTGGCATCAGGGTCCATTTGCTGATCCTTTTGTCACTGGAAAAATATGCTTTTCTAAGAGCTCTCTAGAAAGAGAATACTCCCTGTGGGTGCTCAGGCATTTTGAAGAAAATAATAACTGAGTTAAATCTTCACCCAAAACTTGAACTGGACCCAAACTTAACATTTCTTGAGGCTTGACAAGTTTGGAATGTTTCCTTCCTCTTCACCCTCATTACTTCTCATTTTCATGCTCCTCTGCGTTTCCAGGCTTTGGCCAAGATGTGAGCTATGTGTTGCTGGAATTCAGTACCAAAAAGAGGTAATATTTTGGTGGTATATTTTGGCCTGCTTTTCAGTTCCCACAGAACTTAAGGGAGGACTTAGCCTTGTCAGAATGTTGCACAACTTTTTTTTTGCAAAACTCAAACTATCTGGGTAATATTTCAGTAATAATAGCAATTGTTTATAATTTAAGAAAATAGTACACAACTATTTCCCCTCCTTTCCTGTGCCAGCTGTAATGCTGTTAATGTAATTACCTAGTCACATTATTGTGTGTATTTAGAAGTTGTGTAAATAACTGCAGTGGACTCTAGCAAGAAATGAAGATTTGAAACAAACTCCCATATTGAAAAGGAAAAAAAAAAGGTATTCTCCAAAAGCTTTTACATTTGATTGTTCCTAATAACTAGCCTGAGCTGAAAGTTAAGGATTCTGCATACTTGACTGAGACATCTGAAGTACTGTTTTTGTAGCCTTAAATGAACTAAGAATCTGGTAACACACTCTCCACTTTCCTCTTACACTTTTTTTCCCCCAATATGTACTCTGCCCAGCTCTGAACACAATAAAAACTTCAACATGTCAGATACTGAGTGTAAACCTAAATAGCTCTGGCTTGCAGTTATCACACCATTGAACTTAGCTTTTGAGAAATTCACCCTATAAAACTTGTCCTGATATCTGAAGGTTTTTGCTTCTGAGATTCAGTAGTATGAGTTATTACTGCTAAGGACTTACCCAGTGATTGCTGTTTTAATGAAAGGGGGGAAAAAAAGACTTATTTCTTTCTCAAATTTAAATAATTTTGGGAACATGACTTCCTTAGGGACCAGCAATCCTCACAGCCAGAAGGTACATTTACTTTCTGACAGCCTGTCTGACTCTTCATGACAGCAGCTACCCTGAAATTGCTGTGGGCTTTTGAAAGAACCGGTTTTGTTTTATTTGTTATAAAATAGTATTTCAAAGAGCTAACTCATATATTTCCCTTCTCATTAGAAAGAGTTGGCAACACTTTTGTTGCTTATCTGTACTATGTCTCCAGAAATTATTTTTCATTAGGAAAGGAAATATACTTTTTGGAAATAATAATAAATATGGAAATTAGAGGTGAAAAATAGCATCCTAGGTTACTTAGTTTGATTCTGTGCCATTGCATTCTTGAGGAGAGCAGGTGAGGGTTTGAAAATGGGGAACAAGTCCTTGATGCTGGCTAATGACACATGACTAATGGATTTTACCTACTGAGGCTTTATTACCTTCTCTGATGAAGTTTGCTTGGACTTTCTCATGCAGGAACTTTGTGTCTTTGCACTGTTAGGACCAGTACTTACACAAAGTCTGCCAAAAGAAAGATATGGATGCGTTCCCATTTTGCTCATTTTCTTCTTCTGATGTTTTGCTGTGCTTGGGATAAGCCTCTAAGAAAATGTTCATTTACAGCCTTATTTGATTTGGTATAGATGCAGAATGGCGGCCTGTAATGTCCAACGGTCAAATGTCCTTCTTGTGACCTAACATACACATTGAATTTGTTGCAAAAAATTACATGGAAGTGCAGTCCCCAGAGCACTGACTGATCCTCACTGCTAGAGGTGTTGAACTCTGTTATATTA
Organism: Pogoniulus pusillus; assembly: GCF_015220805.1. Classification (NCBI taxonomy): domain Eukaryota; kingdom Metazoa; phylum Chordata; class Aves; order Piciformes; family Lybiidae; genus Pogoniulus; species Pogoniulus pusillus. Next base: position 29,966,470 of record NC_087271.1, on the reverse strand, counting down.
AAGACAGACAATTTAGAATTTACCTTAAGTGGATCTGCCTTCTCTACAAGCACTTCCTCATCCAGATAGCTATTTTCTCAGATTAATTGTAGCTTTTCCTAGCTGTGTATATAGCCAGAGCTCCATGAGAGTAAATGTTTTTTATTCAGTTGAGCTGACAAATTTGCCTGCAGTGTCAAAATCACATTTCCCAGACCATTGTCATTAACTATTTTTCTTAACTTTAATCTCTAAAAAAATTAGACATCTCCTCTTTAAATGATGTTCTACCCATTAGAATCAGAATGATAGAATCAGCCAGGTTGGAAGAGACCTCCAAGATCAGCCAGTCCAACCTAGCACCCAGCCCTATCCAGTCAACTAGACCATGGCACTAAGTGCCTCAGCCAGGCTTTTCTTCAACACCTCTAGGGATGGCGACTCCACCATCTCCCTGGGCAGCCCATTCCAATGGCAAATCACTCTCTCTGTGAAGAACTTCCTCCTATACCTTCCCTGGCACAACTTGAGACTGTGTCCCCTTGTTCTGCTGCTGGTTGCCTGGGAAAAGAGACTGACCTCCACTTGGCTACAATCTCCCTTCAGGTAGTTGTAGACAGCAATGAGGTCACTCCTGAGCCTCCTCTTCTCCAGGTTAAACAACCCCAGCTCCCTCAGCCTCTCCTCATAGGGTTTGTATTCCAGGCCTCCCACCAGCTTCTTGTGTGTAGAAGGGCAACTTGCACAACCCAATGATAGCCCATCTAATTATGTGCCCTAGGTTCCTTTTACCATGAGGTGAGAGCAGTGGACAGTCTGAAAAGGTGCAGGCAAGAGTCAGGCAAGAGTCTTTACATTTGCTGTACAGAAACCAGAGAGTCTTTTTTGCTAAAGCAGGTGCCTAAAGCAGGTTGATGTGCAGTAGCTCTGATTGTCATCACTCTGATTTATGATAAGATGCATCTGTCATTTACATTTAACAAACTGTTCTTGCTTTCACTGAATTGTATCAAAGCCCTTAAATGAAACCCCAAAACTCTTGGGAATTTGGTTGGTTTGACCAACTCCTTGTCCTGATCTAGTTTTAAATGAAAAATTATGTGGAATTGGCTGGTTTATGAACAGGTGACAAAAGGATTTTTTAATTGTTTACTTTTGGAGTGTGTTGTAGGCTTTGGCATGTTGATTTAGTACCCTCTGGCTACTTGGATCTTTACTACATGAAGGCTCAGTGTTCTTGGGCCAACTGCTATCCTGTGGGAAGTGCTCTGAAAGGGGGAAGTAGCGCATAGCTGGCGGAGAATCCCTGTGTATCTCATGCATAGAAAACAGATACAATGCTTGCTTTATGTTGAAATATTTCAAAACTGAAAACCAAAATTATTGTATTGCCAGCTATAAAATGTAATAGGGAATTAAAGTTGTATAATATGCTTTATTTTCAACAATTCACAGATGCAATTGCTGTGGGTGACTCTAATGACTGTTACCCACTGTGCAATTCACTGAAGCAGGGTACATGGAACATGTGCTCGCTGTGTCTATGAACTAGACTGTATATATATTCTATATCATTTAATAAATGATAATAAAGTATTTATAAATAGAAGCACAATAAAAAAATGTTACCATATGCTCAAAGTAATGATCAGGCATTTATCCTCACTCACGAGAAACTGTTTTGGATCCAAGCTTGTTGTACCATATGGACATGGATGAGAAAAGAAAACAATTATGAGTTTCACAGGAGTCTAGAATTTTCACTTCAGTGTGGACAAGAAGAAAGGAGAAAATGATCATGTAATCAAACTTCTTAAAAATATTTCTCCAACTGAAAAGTCTCATTGCATTTATTACAATGCAAATTTTTCACCTGTTATATTGATGCCTTGCCAGTCATGTACCTCAGGTGCAGTTACTGCCAAATAAGTATACTTTATCAGATCCTTAAAAAAAATATTTGCATACAAGACTTTTGTTTTCTTTGAGGCAGCATTATTTAGTGAGAGAGAATTTGCAATTTATTTCCTTCTAATTTTATCATTTAAGTTTAATATCCAAATTCTCAGCCAATGTAGAAATTGGCAGAATGCCACTGAAGTCAGGAGAGCTCTGCCAGTTCACACCATCTGAGGTGTCACCATTTATTTCATTTTTTTGCTAATGATGTTGTATAAAAGTCATGTCTGAATGCAGATAAATTATTTGTAATACAATCCCAAAGGCTGGTGCAGAAAATATTTCTTCTGTATCACACAAAGTCTTATATTGCTCAAGTTAAGCTGAAAATGAAAAAACATGAAATGGAAAACCCTAGAAGTAGAATTATTCTGTTTCATTATCCGAGCGCTTAGCACTTTGTCTGAATGATAATGTTTTTCTTACTATATAAGGCATAGTTTCTGCATGATTTCAGTTGTCTTTTTCTTCTTAAGAGAGAAATTAATATTTGGATAAGTTAGTGAAGTGATAAGGGGAACAAAAGAGGTATTTTTTTCCTCTTCAGAGATAATGAGGGAAAGCAAGTGCCCAGAACCAAGTGCCTCTGTCAAGCAGTCAGTCTTTTAGGGTCCCAGGAAATAAGAAAAGAAAATCAAACAAAACAACTCAATGAAACAGAACCAAACCCCACACCTTGCCTGTCTAAAATAATAGACTAAACTTAAATTCCAGGCAGTATTATAGTGCTCCCAAATTTCCAATCTGAATGAGATGTGAAGCTTTATATTTCAAGAATTCAAAGATAGGATTTTGGAAAGTGTATGGAAGTAGCATGGACCAATTACAAAATTCCATTTGGTGTTTATGAAAAAGCATCCTTTTTACAAAAATAAACTAATGAAAGGTTTTGGGAATTACTCCATGCCTGTCTTTTGTCCCACTGATAAAGGCTTAAGCAAGGTCTGTAAATTGCTCTGCTAGGAAACCAGAAAATACTTAATGACATTAGCACTGGTCCCACAGAATATAATCATAAAGCTGTTAATTCTCTTCTTTACAATAAATAAGTTTGTAGAGCAGGAACATATTTACAGATTAATTTGAAGCTTAAATTTAACCAAACCTTACAGCAACCAGGGATTTCCTTATGGATTCAGCAGATACTATGTTAGACACTTCTAATAGTAAATTGCTGTGAATATATGTATTTTTATACATGCAGGCATGCATTCTTCATGCTCTGCCATGTGTTGACACATCATATATATTTTCTTTGAACTGAATAGTGCAGCTACCTGGCAATTCCCCTCACACCTGCCTGTAAATTCCACGCCTTCTCCACGTGTATTTTTATTCCATCAAGACAAGAAATATCCTTACCTTTCTGCATCAACATTTTGCCTTCACTAAAAAGTTTTAGGTACTCTTGATTTAACTATCTTGAGTTAATTAGCAAGAGACAGAAAAGCAGTCAAGGCAAAGCAGTTTGTGGTTTTCTTATTAGTTTACTGGTGAAATCAGTGTTAGTGTTTCATGGTTATGCAGCAGTCTAAATTGTATCCAGGAATCTGATAGTTAACTATATGGTCACTTCATGGTACCATAGCTAGTAAGAGCATATTACTTATAATTTCTGAGCTAGGGAATTTTAATGTAATTGAAGTATACTTGGACTATGATACAAACTCATGGTGTATTCATGGAGATGACTTAGTTTTTTAAACTTAAGCAGCATGCTTGTCATAAAGAAATTTCCCAGTGAATTTCTGTCTCTGCAGCCTGAGTTACAGGCACAGCAGAAAGCTGAGGCTTCCAGCGAAGCATGTGAAGTCAGAAAGTTCTGACAGCAGTGAATTCAGTTGAGGCTCTTGGAGCCACACTGTGTATCGCATTGGGTACAGGAACTGTGTTGATATTGAAACTGGCATGTCCTACTGTCCAGGCTTCTGGCACCACAGTATCAAATGTGGAGTCTCTGAGAGCTTCAGGTTAGCTCCAGTTCGAAGTTTTGGCACTTTCCTGTAGGAAGCACTCTTGTGACACAGCTCTGAGGACATTCAGTCTCTTGGGTATTAGAAAACAGCAAGTAGTGTGACTTGCCAGAACTGCAGGAATCTGGGCCCTATTCAGGAACCAGCCAGGTGCTGGTGGATACTCTGCCAGTGCAATGATGAAAGTTTATTGAATCAGTGACATTTGTGAAAAACTTTTCAACTTTGAGAGGTTGTAATTTTCAGTTAAGTCAGATTGTTCCTCAGCAGTTCTACATCTGAATGTGTTGTGAGTATATTTAGGTTTCTTTTGGTATAGAATTCAAATGAAGGTTTTGTTAAATAATTCTACTTGAAAGGAAATAAGAGTTAAGTATTTTTTACTTTAGATTCATTACCATAGTCCTGAACGTGCACATCTGCTGAAAGAATGCCCGACACTGAATTTTCAGCTACCCTGACTGGATCAATTTCTGTCTTAACTGGAAGTTTTACTGAGTACATCTGAAGAAATCAAACTGCTGATTCCTTCTGATTGAAATAATTTTGTTTGATTTTTAAAAAATGATTGGTTTAGTGTCTCACTAAAAAAAATGACATGTACATAAGAAACACAGGAATACTGGGGGTGTTTTTTTAACTCAAGAGGTATCAAGCCTATAACTTCTGATTACTCAGAAATACACAGAAAATAAATCCAGATAAGATTAAAGAAGACACAGAGGAAGTGAGAGAAAAGAACTGCACAAGAGTGTTGGCTGAGTAATGAATAACATCAGCTTTGAATCACAATAAACATATTCTTAAACTTAGATCTAAAATCTTCGTTTCTGTAGTCTCTCTTCTGTGTGCTTTGCAAACACGTTCATTAGAGTAGCTCACTGTGAATGTGTGTGACCTGTAAATCACTCTCAAGCACCCTCTGTGCAAGTTTGTACTCTTTTATCTTAGTTTCTAAATGGAAGTGCTTCAAATTAGTTGAACATTCATATATCAGTGTGGGTTTTAAAATGGGAATTACTTTAAAATTCCCTAGTCTGATGTCTGTATCGTATTTCAAGGTTTATCAGGTGTAACTGTATCTACATTTTAATCCTAACGGCAATTTTCTAGTTTTCAGTCACCTTGTTAGTACTGCCTTGGGTACTTGGAGTTATCCAGATTCTGCTCAGTGGTCACTGTTTTAGCTTTCCAGTAGAGTTCATTCTTAATAGGTCTCTTCAGAATAAGCTTTCCTCTTTAGACTTTGATGATTTTCTGCTTGAATACTCTTGAAACAGTAATACTTTATTCCAACAGTATAATAGGTCATTGTAAAAAATAAGATTCTTCCTGTAAGTTCAACTGAACTTCTAGCGTGAATGCTTTTTTGTCTGATACCAGTCAGTGGCCCACGTCTATCTCTCATTTATCAAGTGAACCTCTCACTTTAGCTTTCTAATGACCTTCTATTGTCTTCATACTCTGTTGCCATATATGTTCAGGTACTGCAGTCATTTGGGATCTGAAAGCATGATAAGCTTAAAGTTGCCTTTATATATAGGTATGCTAACTTCCTCTTGTCCATCCCTGTTGCATTTCCATTTGTTTCTGGAAAGCAGACATGCAATGAATCAACATTTTTACTAAGAGATCTATTGGGGAAGAAATAAGGTAACCTGCATCTGTCCTTCCTGTGGCTGCAGGAAGCTCTGTTGCTTCAGAGAAATATGTTGTGTAAGTCACTTCTGCCTTTTTCCATTGTAGTGTACTATGACAAGATTGATTTTCATGTAGTTTTATCCCATTGATGTTTCTTAGTTTTGAATTTGGTCTCACATCTTCTGGGCTCTATCTATGCATTTCATATTCTATGCTTTTATATAAAGAGTTTTTTTCTTCTGCACAAGGAATTCTTGGTATTTTTTGACTCATTCCCTCAGCATATTGTCATTTATAGAAGACCTAATGCTCATTACTCTTATGCCACCACAATTATACTTATTGTGAAAGGCAGAGAAGTGCAACTCTGTTCCAGTTTAATGATTTCCATGATGTTTGCTGGCTCTAAATCTTCAGCTAGGTGAACACCCCAAAAAACAGAGCAAAGATTCAGATTTTCTGCTTCATTTAAAGAATCTCTGATTATATAAGACTTTAATTTTTTAAAGAAATTCAGTCCTTCTATAGTTCTGATGTGAGCTTTGCCTTTTAAGACTAACACAAGCATGTTTTGTGAACACAGGGTGAGATATGCACAGGAAATGGTAATGGATTTCTGTTGTACAGTGTACCACAAAGGTTTGATTCAGGTTCTTTGAGATGGAGCCACATGCTTACTTCCTTGGATAGTATGAAGAGTTCACATATTTTATTTAAAAAATTTACTTTGTACATTTAGTTGAAAAGGAATGCTCACAGCATTACTTTTTGCCTTCAGTTCTGCCTCTTTCAACAGTACTGTAGCATGTACACTCAAGTTGTAAGGTGTACAGCCTCATGGTTAAAGTGCTACACAAGTCATCAAAGAATTTGGAGTTCCCTTGAGAGAACTTAGGACAGCCCCAAAAGAAAAAAAACAATTACCTTACCTTCATCAGTTTCTTCGCTGGTAACTGTTGTTAGTATAATCTGCCTCGAAGAGTTGCTCTACTGTCAGGGCTTTCCTGCTCTTTGTATTTAAGCTTATTTCATGCCTCTAAGCCGTGGTTTCTTCTCCTAACTTCTTGGTATCATACTTTCTGATATACTGTGGTTTAATGGAATGGTGGTAGATATCAAACACTTAGATTTTCATTTATCCAGATTCACTTGTACAAAATCAGCTTAGTGGCCATCCAGACTGTGTTACATTTTGTCCCTAAATAGCAGTTATAATCTGTGATTTGAAATAATTCTTCATAGGTTAAGAAATCATGATAGATCAGCAAAATACCTACTGAACTCAGAAAGAATTCATGGTATGGGTAGGTCATACATAGCCTAGAATTCTTGAAAGTCTTAATTTGAAGAGATTTGTATATTAATTGAATTTGATATAGTGCATCTTCAAGCAGTTTTAAGGTCTACACAATAATACATTCTTCTTTCAGAAGCTGGTGTTTGTTTTTTGTGCAATTGAAGCAATAAGAAGACTATATCATATTTAATCATTAATAAAATATTGAACCTGTTTGGTATGTTCTTATTTCTCTTAAGAGTATTTTAACTCTTGCTGTGCCCCAAAATGTTTAATAGTTTCAGAGTATCTATTATCAAGACCTGTGGTATTAGTTATATTCCATTGTAATAAGAGGACTTTGTTCAGAACTGTCTTTTGGCACTAAAGAAGAAGTAGCACACTCTAGAAGTATACAAGACTGCCATGGTAATTAGTTAACTTCCCTTCTTTTCCTCTTCCCTCATATCAATTCCAGTCTAAGCAGAATTAGGAAAATAAGTTTGTCTTCCTGCTAACATTTCCAAAATGTGTAGTGTCATGCCTCCACTGTGTTAGCTGCTTGCTGCTAGACGTTTATAGCTTAGTCTGCCAGAACTTAACCAATGTTATCCACTTCAAAGATTAGTCACTAAGCGTGGTTTATTAACTAGGGTTAGTTCAGATACTGTGTTTGCTCTGCTACCCACCATTTGCTGGGCTCATTTTTGAAGTCTTCAATCACTTGAGCTTTTTCATTGTGTAGGAACTGAGCAGACATTCATGCTCTTTCCCTATTGTATGTTCTATTTTCTTGAGAACAGCAGGAAGCATAAAAGAAAAGGCATGATCTTCAAGAGGAATCTTACTGAAAATAAGCTTGCTTTATGTGTATCTGGAAGTACATAGAGTGATAGAATCATAGAATCAAGCAGGTTGCAAGAGACCTCCAAGATCATCCAGTCCAGCCTAACACCCAGCCCTGTCCAATCAACCAGACCATGGCACTAAGTGCCCCATCCAGGCTTAGCTTGAATGCTTGCAGGGATGGCAACTCCACCACCTCCCTGCGCAGCCCATTCTAATGGGAAATCTCTCTCTCTGGGAAGAACTTCCTCCTAATATCCAGCCTACACCTTCCTTGGCACAACTTGACACTGTGTCCTCTTGTTCTGTTGCTGGTTGTCTGGGAGAAGAGACCAATCCCCACCGGGCTACAGCCTCCCTTCAGGTAGTTGTAGACAGCAATGAGGTCACCCCTGAGCCTCCTCTTCTCCTGGCTAAACAACCCCAGCTCCCTCAGCCTCTCCTCATAGGGCTGTGTTCCAGTCCTCTCACCAGCTTCATCACCCTTCTCTGGACACGTTCCAGTATCTTAACATTGCTCTTGAATTGAGGGGCCGAGAACTGGACACCTGGCTCAAGGTGTGGTCTGACCAGTGCTGAGTAGAGGGGAAGAATATGCTGAGTAGAGGGGAAGAATGACCTCCCTTGTCCTGCTGGCCACACTATTCTTGATCCAGGCCAGGATGCCATTGGCTCTCTTGGCCACCTGGGCACACTGCTGGCTCATGTTCAGCTATGATCTACCAGTACCCCCAGGTCTTTTTCTGCCTGGCTGCTGTCCAGCCACTCTGTCCCCAGTCTGTGTTGCTGCTTGGGGTTGTTGTGGCCAAAGTGCAGAACCCTGCACTTGGCCTTGTTAAATGTCATCCCATTGGCCTCTACCCACCCATCCAGCCTGTCAAGGTCCCTCCGCAGGGCTCTTCTACCCTCCAACAGATCAACACCTGCTCCTAGCTTGGTGTCATCTGCAAACTTACTGATGCTGGACTCAATCTCCTGGTCCAGATCATCAGTAAAGACATTGAACAGGACTGGGCCCAGCACTGATCCCTGGGGAACAGCACTAGTGACTGGCTGCCAACTGAATGTGGCAGCATTCACCACCACTGTCTGGGCCCATTCTTGACCCATTTCAGAGTGAATCTGTCCAAACCATGAGCTGCCAGCTTTGCCAGGAGCTTGTTGTGGCAGATGGTGTCAAAGGCTTTGCTGAAGTCCAGGTAGACTACATCCACAGCCTTCCCCACATTCACCAGGCAAGTAACCTGATCATAAAGGGAGATCAGGTTGGTGAGACAGGACCTGCCCTTCCTAAACCCATGCTGGCTGGGCCTGATCCCTTGGCCATGCTGTAGGTGCTTTGTGATGGCACTCAAGATGACCTGTTCCATGACCTTGCCTGGCACTGAGATCAGGCAGACAGGACTGTTCCTCCTTCTGGCCTTTCTTGTGGATGGGCATCACATTGGCCAGCTTCCAGTCTTCAGGGGCCTTTCCAGTGAGCCAGGACTGTTGATAAATGATGGAGAGTGGCTTGGCCAGCTCAGCTGCCAGCTCTCTCAGCACCCTAGGTTGGATCCCATCTGGTCCCATAGACTTGTGAGGATCCAAGTGGCTCAGCAGGCCCCTTTCTTCTTCCTCCTGGATTACAGGGGAACTATACTGGTCCCTGACTCCATCTGCCAGCTCAGGAGTCCATCTGTCCTGGAGACAACTGTCCCACTATTGAAGACTGAGGCAGAGAAGGTGTTAAGCACCTCTGCCTTTTCTGCATCTTTCATTACTATGTTCCCCTCTGCATCTAATAAAGAGTGGAGGTTGTCCTTGCCTCTTCTTTTGACATTAATAGACTTATAGAAACATTTTCTATTCTCCTGAACAGCAGTGGCCAGCCTAAGTTCTAAATGGGCTTTTCCCTCTATTTTTTTTCCTACAAGACCTAGCAACATCCTTGACCTCTTCCTGGCATACCTCCCCTTTTTTCCAAAGGTGATACATGCTCTTTTTTTTTCTTAATTCCTACAGCAGCTCCTTGCCCATCCAGTCTGGCTGTCTCCCTCATCAGCTCATCCTCCAGCACACTGGCACAGCTGCTCCTGTGCCTTCAAGAGTTCTTTCTTGAAGTAGATTCAACCTTCCTGGACCCCTTTGTTTTTAAGGGCTGTTTCCCAAGGAACTTTCCAAGTTAGTTGCTTAAATAACCTGAAGTCTGCCCTTCAGAAGTCCAGTGTGGAGGTTCTGTTGATGCCCCTCCTGGTTTCACCATATATTGAAAACTCTATAATTTCATGGTCACTGGACCCCAAGCAGCCTCCAACCACCAGCTCCTCTCTATTTGTGAACAGCAGGTCAAGCAGGGCTGCACCCCTGGTTGGCTCACATAACAGCTGAGATAAGAAGCTGTCCTTCATACACTCTAGGAACCTTCTAGATTGCCTCTCCTCTGCAGTGTTACAATCCCAGCAGATGTCTGGCAGGTTAAAGTCGCCCACAAGAACAAGGGCAGGTGATCTTGAGGCAGCCTCCAGCTGCTTAAAGAATAATAAATCAACCTCTTCTTCCTGGTTGGGTGGTCTGTAACAGACTCCTACTAGGATGTCAGCCTTGTTGGCCTTCCCCCTAAATCTTACCCATAAGTACCCAACCTGATCATCCTTAATCTCTACTTCCATGAGGTCCAGAGCAACCCTTCTCCTTGCCTGTCTCTCATGAAGAGTCTGTAGCCATTGATTACAGCACTCCATTTGTGTGAGTCATGCCACCACGTTTCTATGATGGTGACATCTGGATTTACAGCACAAGTCATTGTGAAGACTGAAAGAATTGGAGGGTTTTTTGGTGGTTTTTTTTTTGTTTGCTTGTTTTTGGTTTTGTGATTTTTGGTTGGTTGGGTTCTGTTTTGCTTGCTTGTTTGTTTTTTTCTCTTAGTTAATGGCCGACACAGTAAAAAAAATTATGAATAGTGGCAGTTAATTTCAATTCGTCCAAGAAATGGGCTACTAGTATCTTGAAGGAATTATATCTGCTCAAAAAAAAAACCCCAAAAAAGATAGTAAAATATTCATTTTAGCTTGTTTGAAAATAAGTACATTTTCAAGCTGTTACCGATTCAGAAAATGGAGGCAAATCTGTTATTGTGATGAATGGTTCTACTGACTACTTGCCTGAGAGTGGTAAATAACATTTTGTTTATGTGTAGGTAATGAGCTGTTGGAGCCAAGTTCTGAGACTTGCTGCGAGTGACAAATGTGCTGTAAATATGTCACAGGTTTTAGGATTTTGTTTGAAGTCTTAAAATATGCTTTAAGACCATGATAACAATAGCATTGTTATGGCAATGAATGTATAGCAATATAGAAAGATACAAGTCTGAAAGAAAGCCAAGTTACCATACCATTAATAATTATTATAATGAAAGCTGTGCAGAAACCAAGAGTTAGTTTTTGTACAGAGATTTAAACCCTTTTCGGATGCATACATCTCAAAGCCGTAGGGTTTGGGTCTTAGGAATGGGCATGCAGACAATGTTATGTTTGTGTTTGCTTTCTTAGAAGCTAAATTGTGGACTTGTGGCCAAGACATACCAAATTACAGAAGAAACTTCACATTTCTTTAGTTGTGAGTGTCTGAAAAGCTCCCTTAATTTGTCTTAGCACATTTATAGTGTGGAACCAATCATAACTAGAGATACAACCATTTTAAATACATCCTATTTCCCTTAGGTATGTCTGTGTGGATGTCAGAAAGTTAATTCTGTCGGTGTTGATAGTTGTGAAGAGATTATTACTGTGATTCTGAAAGTACTTCTGTATGCTAGATGTATTTTCCTGGCAACTGGAACTGTCAGATCTGCTGGCAGATGTAGAAAGGGTCATTCCTAGCACAGAAACAATTTGGAATGTCTTGCAGAGATTTGGTCCTCTTTTTGAAATGATGATTCCTTTATATCCTTCGTGACATATATTTGCAACATGCATTTCAGTGTGTTTCTTTTCTGCTATAGATTGCTTGTCAGTATTAGTTTTGTGTTGTGACAGCAGAGATTATACATTTTCTGACTGAGTTCTTTGGTTTCCAGTTTTGATATATTTTTATATATAAGGTCATATTGTGTGTGTTTTCATTGGGAATCCTGTGCTTTATGTTCTTTTCATCATAACAAAACTTAATCATTAAGCTTAGTATTTCTTATTGCCTACCACTGTGGGTTTGGTCTGTAATTTCCATTTGTATTTGATAGCATCATGCATTGCATGATATAGTGCCACAGTATGTCACAGGGTCACAGGATATTAGGGGTTTGAAGGGACTCAAGGAGATCATCAAGTCCAACCCCCCTGCCAGAGCAGGACAATACTATTTAACACAGATCACAGAGGAACACATCCAGACAGGCCTTGAAAGTCTCCAGAGAAGGAGACTCCACAACCTCTCTGGGAAGCCTGTTCCAGTGCTCTGGGACCCTTACAGTAAAGAAGTTCCCCTTTGTTGAGGTGGAACCTTCTGTGCTGCAACTTACACCCATTGCTCCTTGTCCTATCACAAGGAGCAAGTGAGCAGAGCCTGTCCCCCCCCTCCTGACCAGCCTTCAGATACTTATAAACATTTATCAAATCCCTTCTAAGTCTTCTTTTCTCCAGAATAAAAAGCCCCAGGTCCCTCAGCTTCTCCTTGTAAGCCATGCCCTCCAGTCCCCTAATCATCCTTGTAGCCTCTTAAACTGGGGAGCCCAAAACTGAACACAGTATTCAAGATGAGGTCTCACCAGAGCAGAGTAGAGGGGGAGGAGAACCTCTCTTGATCTGCTGGACACACTCTTCCTAATACACCCCAGGATCCCATTGGCCTTCTTGGCCACAAGGGCACATTGCTGTGCCATGGGTAACTTGTTATCCATCAGGACCCCCAGGTCCCTCTCCACAGGGCTGCTTTCCAGCAGATCACCTCCCAGCCTGTACTGGTGCAGTTTATTATTCCTCCACAGATGCAGAACTCTGCACTTGTCCTTGTTGAACTTCATCTGGTTCCTCTGTGCCCAGCTCTCCAGTCTGTCCAGGTCTCTCTGGATGGCCACACAGCCTTCAGCTGTATCAGCCAAGCCTCCCAGCTTGGTGTTGTCAGCAAACTTGCTGAGCAGACACAAAGTAGAAAGGAATTGAAATCCACTAAAATGTCTTCATATTTTAAATACAGCATTTGAAGATTCTTATCCATAATCCTTATCTTACTATAGTGTATATATTATTTCCACAGGTGTGCTTTGCTGACCTCTTAAACCCATAAACACCAGTGAGGTCAAAGTGAAGGTGTAGTCCATTTCTGTAGCATTATGTAGCATATTTAGATTTTCTTTTCCTCTTTTGTTATGATTAATGAGGACCCAAGAGGCAGTGTAGTCTATTGGTCCAGCATCAGTGTGTGCCGTGTGTTCTGCTTGGTGCAACTCCTACAGAGGCTTCCCATAATTTGTTTACTTGTAGCCCCAGAATGCAGAGCTGCATCTTTTCAGACAAGCTTTAGTCTGCTGCTTTTAACACTCTCTAAAGCTCTGTCTGGAGCCTAGTTTTCAAACTTCCTGATTTGCCAGCTCATGAGACTTCTGTGCCCATGAAAAATACAGATCACAAAGAATTGAGTCTTAATGTAGCTGTTAAAACAAGTCATCTTTATATTAGCACCATGTCATTAGCATGGGTACTCACTTCTGTAACAAGGATTTTAAAGCTGCTGCTGCCAAAAGCTTCTGTGCTATCTAAGAGTGACTAAAGATCCATTCTCTTGAGATCTATCAGAAATTCAGGAAGTCAGAAGACTGAAGATGCCATTTCACATGCATGATTCCCAAAGCTCAGGGAGAAAGCACCCTTCTGACATCCATGGGTTGTTAACACATTTAAGAAAAGCTGTTACACTTATTGAAGCTTTGAAAAGTCTCGTTAAGTAGCAGACAAATAAGCCTAATCTCTAGGGAGATGTTAAATTTTTCATATGCTGTAGGTGATTGTTCTTGTAATGTACATTAGAAGATATATCTATCAATCCATTAAAGTCAGTGTTATTATCCAAATGGATTTATAAACACTAAATACATCTTCCCAGAAAACATAAATAACATAGCTCCATTTTGACCTTTCTGAAAGTCCCCATGAAACTGAAGAATGTTCATTAATAGTCTTTTTGGCCAGCTTCCACATGGAGAGTGAAGGGTTTTAAACAAGATTATTTTCTTTTTGCAAGATTATAGAGTCTCACCAAACACTGTTGCTAGATTTAGAAACTTTTTTAACCACAAATGGATGAGGTTTAAGATTACACTTACCTGTTAGGTGAGAGGAACTCTTAGTGTTGAGATATGGTTCTTAGTATGCAAGTATATAAACCTATGGTGGTGGTCATCTGGAGAGACTCTCAGGACAGCTGTGTGACACATGTAGTATATAGATGGTGACAATCTACTTTCAGCCAATTGTTTTAAAGCAATTTGGTGGATGGGCTGTGAAAATATCCAATGTAGGAGATGATCTGATTCCTGTCAAACCATTTCTAGTTCCTCAGAAAATGCTTCCAGCGTGTACTAATCTAACACAGAAAGAAAAATGAGAAGAAAAAGCCTTGTCATTTTTGAAAGATTGTTCCACTTATGAAAATGAATATAAAAGGAGCATTCTAAAAGTACTGTTCTTTGTAGAGCAGAAAATAAAAAGACAAAATAATGATGTTCAGCAAAGAATGAAATGGTGGAGTGGTATTGTTATGGTTATGTTAGGAATGGGAAGAAATGTTGGTGCAGCTGCTAAATGTCACAGCCTCCTCTTCAAGCTGATTGAGGGAACAGTCAAATGCATTTGTGTTTAAAGATAGTTGAAAATATTGGAACAACCCCTAAAAGTTCAGTTCATGTGTAGTGCTGCTCATTGTTCAGTTGGAGTAGTTTGTTGCAATTTACAGTGGGCTGGAAGTTAAATACAGAGGTAGGGGAAGTCTTTGGTTGCAGCTGTGTGTCAGAACGTGTGAAGCAAAGAAAAGACATTCTAAAGGAGCTCACGGGAAAGGAACAGGGAAGCTCCAGGTGCAAACAAAGAAGCAGTGGTACTGTAAGCTAAAAGAGTTTTGCATAAAGTACTTGTTTGAAAGAGGAATGAAGCTGTGAGCAAGGAAGCCATCTCCTGCTGATTGATTCCTGTTGTGTTCAAGAAAATTGGACTTTAACATGTAATTTACTGTAGATTGCACTGAAGAAATCCCTGTGCCTATCGTCTGTTCCTCCTCTTGAAAGAAATAAGGTCTTAAAACTTGCATTTTGGGTTGATGCTTAGGTCAAAAGAGTGACATAATTTTGTTTTATTAATGATGTTTTCTTACTGGATATTGGTAAAGGAGTAAATGCATCAGTAACTTGTATTAGACACACTAACTATCAAGAAATAGACTCTGTTCTGAAAGAGTTACATGTGGGCAAGACAACCAGAAGGTATAAGGAGATCTATGGTGCCCAGGCAAAGTGAGCGCTGAAACGTTTGCAGCATTTCTGCCTCTTGAGGGTCTATGCTGACATTCTTTTTCTTCACAACACCTGGTCTTTCCATTTTAATTTAAAGATTTTTTTTTTTTTTTTCATAAGAGCCTATTTGTTGACTGTCACTGCCTGGCTCCTGATGTCCAGAAAACAATCATTAACTATGTTTGATGTATTTCAGGTTTAAATCTATGAACGTAATCAAAATGGTAACACTACTATAGTGCTGTATCTTCCTACTGATCCTGTACTTTATTTTGCTTAGTATCTTCCAAACTAATTTATGTGCTATTCTCAGTATAATTAAAAATCAAAAGCCCTTTTTAATAGGTATATGTTTTAGACACTGGAAAAAGTGTAATCCTTTAGGTAGAAGTGGTTCAGTGCCTACTTTATAGGTGATTTCAAATGCGTAAAGTGTGAAACTTCCTTGCTGACAGTGAGAGAAGTGAATACAAGCAGGACTTTGCAGCTGCTTCTCCTGAAGGAAACAAAGAGTAAGAGTCAGTCTTTTTATTGCAACTAACAAGGAGTATGCTCAAAGGGAATATAGTTATGCCAGAAAAGAGAAGCTGTGGCCAAGATAATGTTGTCCTATCAAACCCATTCCAAGCATATCCACATCTATGGTATAAAACCACAAGAATAAAATTCACATCCTAGCGTCCATCACTGACATAGATTAAACTGTGACTAAAACAGTGGAGAGAGTTTTAACTGTGGCAAGTCTATGCCACAGTTAGATATTTGGGTACAAGTAATACTAGACATTGTACTATACTAGGCCAGAAGTCAAAAAAGACCTACCCCAGAACGCCCAACCCCCAAATTCCCAAACAACTCTTTCCACTTATTAGAAGACATCAGCTTTTTCTTGGTTTTGTTTGTTTCATTTTTAAAACCCTCAACAGATTGTCATAGACTTATCGAATCAACCAGGTTGGAAGAGACCTCCAAGATCATCCAGCCCAAACTATCATCCAGCCCTGTCCAGTCAACTAGATCATGGCACTAAGTTCCTCATCCAGTCTTTTCTTGAACACCTCCAGAGATGGCAACTCCACTACCTCCTTGGACAGCCCATTCCAATGGCAATCACTCTCTCTCTGGAGAACTTTCTCCTAACATCCAACCTACACCTTCCCCGGCACAACTTGAGACTGTGTCCCTTGTTCTGTTGCTTGTTGCCTGGGAGAAGAGACCAACCCCCACCTGGCTACAATGTCTCTTTAGGTAGTTGTAGACAGCAATGAGGTCACCCCTGAGCCTCCTCTTCTCCTGGCTAAACAACCCCAGCTCCCTCAGCCTCTCCTCACAGGGCTGTGCTCCAGGCCTCTCACCAGCTTTGTCATCCTTCTCTGGACGTGTTCCAGTACCTCAACATTTCTCTTGAATTGAGTGGCCGAGAACTGGACACAGTGCTCAAGGTGTGGCCTGAGCAGTGTTGAATACAGGGGAAGAATCACCTCCTCTGTTCTACTGGCCACACTATTCTTGATCCAGGCTAGGATGCCATTGGCTCTCCAGGCCAGTCATCTGTCCATCTTCTGTTGTCCTCTGCTGCTATTTTTTCTGCCCTAAACTCTTGATAATTAAGAACATGTATCCACTTGATTATTCCTAAAAGAAAATTTCTTGTTGGGGACATTAATACATTTCTGACAGAAAATTGTCAATCTGTGTATTTTATGTTCCTGTGTGATGTTCAGTGCAGTATTAGCAGTTAAATATTAATAGCACAGGACAAAATAGTTGAGACAAATACTAAGCCACAATGTAATTTGTACTGAATCTTCTGGAGAGGCTCCTCTGGTGAATAAAGACATGCTGGACTGGTTTCAGATGACCTGGGTCAATCTTCAGATCAGAATAATTCACTATTTTGGGTTTAAGTATGCAATGTAAATTCCTAACTCCCACTTCTTTATAAGTTTGTTGTTCGGTGTAAGTGCAGTCAAAATACTTCATTAGCTTGTGTATAATTGGAAGGCAAGAGGTACATAGAAGTCAGAAAAAATATGAAAAACATTAATTTGCATTACTTGTTCATAAAACACATATTTTATTCTGCTTTTAATGAAGCACTTAGAGAAGTAGAAGAAACAAATATTTATGTCTCCTGATGAAGATCTTTTTTTGCTTTATTGTAGTCACCTGGAGTTCATACACTCTTATCATTAAGTATTCAGAAACAAAACATGTACAGAACAACAATACATTCTTTATTTGTAAAATGACTCACATTACTTCTGCCCTGCTTCCCAGAGATCAGAGCTTTAATAGGGATATAAATAAGAAACTTAACATATGTGACCTTCTGACCACAGAGTGTTAAATTCCAGGGACTATATTGCTCCACCGTTTTATTCTTTTAGTTGACTGTGCGTTCATCATAGTTCTGCCGGAAATTGTGTGATTTACAATTGATATTCTGTTGTGATATTAATTACACTCAGATATATGGAGAGGAAAACTGTGGAGGAGCAATTTTTGCTAAGGATGTTGAAAACAGTTTCCACTTAACCTTCAAATGTTGTGGAAATGACACAACTGTATTTAAGCAAAGTTTTATCTTTGGGAAACATCTGCTTCTGTACAAAAAATGTTACCTCTTTCAGTCCAGAGTAATAGTTTGTGTTAACATTTGGATCCTCAGATCTGCATCTCCACCACTGGATGGCCATTGTGATTTAATTAATGAGGTCTGCCAGTGCAAATGTTGTTGATTCTGGGAAAAAAAACTTGAAATAAACCCACAGAAGTTGCTAGTGTGGTATAAATCCAAACAGTTTTTGTGTGACTAAATTTTTAGATCTTTGATATTTAATTATTAGCTTGATGATGTTTGCATTTGAAACACAGGGAAACTGTCAGAAGTGTAGTTTGCTCTCCCTTACCATTTGTAAAATTGTGATTTTCTCTCATTTTTATAAAAGCATTTTAATTAAAAAGAACCAACAGAGTACACCTCTATTTCAAGCCTACAATCAAGATGTACTAAGAATCTTGTAAGAGAAAGAACCACCTGACACCTCCAGTTCAATACTCTGAGTTCTGGCACTTCAGAGAGAAGTTTATTGTGGTTTATAAGCTGCTTCTTGACCCTGCTAGAATTTCTCCAGACACAAAAAAAACATTCCAAATTTCATAAGCTTTTTCTGCTTTGGTGCAACAACTGCAGTAATCACAAAGCACACAGGTCAGGCCAACCTGGGCTAGGTAGGGTGTCCCTGCCCATGGCAGGGGGTTTGAAACTAGATGATCCTTGCGGTCCCTTCCAACCCTGACTGATTCTATGATTCTATAAGACTGTGGAATACATGTCAGTATCCCTGTTCAGTAATTACTATGAAATAAGCCTAGGGCCAACAGAAAAACTGAATTATTTCAAGTCAGATCACTTTCTACTCTTAGTCATGAATTTGCACTTTAGAATACAAGTGAGGTATTTTCTGAGTCCCATTCAGGACCGTGTGTTAAACACTGCTTCAGAAAATTCTAGTGGCATGAATTGAAATTGTGAACTTTACAAATCTATGTGTATGTGTGTATGAAAGAAGACCTAAGGAAAGGTGACAAAATCGACTGAAAAGTGAGCATAAGTTACTGGTGTCAGCTGTGAGAGACCTCAAGTGCAGAGGATGAAGAATTTGCTGTTAAATCTGCTTGCAGAATGAAAGCTTAAACTAGAGCTGATGTTGTGGGATCAAAATTATGAGGCTCAAAGTCTGCTTGCCAGATGACTTTTAATTCTTCTAATAATTGTGCCTGTGGTATGTAAAATACATTTAGGAAGGCAAAACTACAAGAACCATTAACATTAAGTAAAATGGCAATGGGTATTTTAAGTGTTTACAGAACTGTTAAGTGTTTACAGTTGTTGGGAAGAGGTACCAAGGTTTTTATCTGACTTTCTGAAGAACTTATTGGACAAGCTATAAAATGTTGCTCTCTGAAAAAATACAACAAGAGTCATCATTTTTATAACATTAAATGTGGCATTGAAAAGAAATTTTCATTGCGTGTAAGTCAACTTAGAGAGGTTGGGAATGAAAGATTCAAAATGCATATTTACCAATTATATTTAATCTACCTCTGTTATTTTGTAAGCATACAGCTTTTTGCTGCCATGTAAATAGAGGTTAGAATTTTTGTCTGTGAGGGTATTTTTTTAGAATTCCATTGTAATGTTGATTGCATTTTGCTATGAAAATATTTAGAGCAGGCTACTAGCATGTCTGGAGAATTCTTTTATTTGTATTATACTTAGTATTTAAAAGAGAGGTGAAGCACTCAGAGGATTTTCCTTTGTGCCAAAATTTACGTTTGGGTGAAACTAAAGTTAGAGTTCTGCTGTTGCATAGCAAGGTGGCTCAGGAGAATGCCTGGCTTCAGGTGTGTTGAGGAAGCAGTACAATGCACAGGTGCTGGTTGTGCTGGTCTCTGGTTTCCTATAAAGCAGAATGATAGTGCGGATCTTTTTGATACATCATGGCCATTAGAAAGTGGTACCTGAGGAGATAGAAAGAAATGTGTATTTGTCAATGCACTCTGGGCTTCAGCATTTGGAGACAGAGGGACTGGCTTAGCCTTACTCCTGCTCCCTTCTTAACATATCCATAGTATTTCTGTCCTATGAGGATCCCAAAGGTTTATTGCGTATTCTGTGGTTCAATCCATAATCTTAAAACTGCCTTTTGCTTCTGACCTATCCTGACACCAATTTGAAGAACCAAGAAGTAACCTCTATGACATTGCTTAAAACAGTACAATAATGCTTTCATGTAAGAAAAGTCTTTGACGTTATTCAAGAGTACCTTTCTCTGGGACTTAGTGTGGGCACATCTTTCTGTGAAGTAACAACCGTTTTTTTAGTTCCCGTTGTCTGCATATGGAGATTAATAGCTCAAATCTGTCTGATTTTGCTTTTTGCAAAGACCAACAACTTGTGCTTTAGTGTTGCCACTGATATTTACACCTGCACGTTCTCCATGTTGAGGGCTGGTTGTGTATTTCTTTTGCACAGGTTGTTATTGCTAGGTTAGCATTCCCGTTTCTTTTGATACGGTTTGTCCAGTTAAGGTAAGCAGTTCGGATGCAATTACACCTCTACTTTCCAGCTCTCTGCATGTGGATCAAACACTTCATGTTGTTGCAGTATATTCTTCAACCTTATTTAGGATGTGACTATCTCACCATCATTAAGGTGATACCCTACTACAATCTCATCTCTAGGTATTGGCATGCCATTGAAGCTTAAATCAGCATTTTTGTCTTGTTCAGATTGACATTTCCTCATGAAACCTCAGTGCTATTCTAACTTCTTCTGAGTCTGTCCTGCTACATTAAAATATATGTGGGCTTAGGAGTTGCATTCCCCTACTCTACCTGATAATTTCTGGGGAGCAGGGAGAAGATGGGAGAAGTGACTGAAGTTCACCTTGAAGTTTACTTTAGGTAAAATGAAAAATAAATGGAAGGGAAAAGGTGGTCTTTAAAAATTGGCCAAATACTCTCTTAATTTGCTTTGTTTGTACAATTTTTGCATTATCAGTTATTGCTAAACTCAGCAGATGAAAAAAAACTACATATTTAAAAGAGAATTAATTACTTTCTTTGAATAGTCTTTTACTTGAGCTTTCTTTACTCATCTCCAGTTTATGTATTTGGTAGTTAATGCTAACT
The DNA here is from genome assembly GCF_015220805.1 of Pogoniulus pusillus. NCBI lineage: Eukaryota > Metazoa > Chordata > Aves > Piciformes > Lybiidae > Pogoniulus > Pogoniulus pusillus. The sequence continues at coordinate 29,945,616 of NC_087271.1, read as the reverse complement.
GCAGCACCTTTGCTATCAGTGCTTGCTTGAAGTCATTCCCATTTCTAAGCTCTTTATAATTTTTTTCTTAAGTATTGAATAGCAACTATATGATAACTTTGTGAAATTATATATGAACATGTATGAATGATATATTAATAAACAAAATGTTACCATATTAGATTAATGGTTAGTGAATTTGTATTGTTATATATTTGTACAGGTATAATAGTATTTTCTGGAGGTTAGGAGGTTTTGGTTTTTTAGATTTAGAAAGATCTTTAAAATAAAACCCTATTATTTACAGTATTCTATAAATAAGTTCTAGAAATTGCTCCAATGATGTATCAGACTTCTATAGATGAGATTTAACAGGGCCAAGTGCAGGGTTCTACACTTTGGCCACAACAACCCCAAGCAACACTACAGGCTGGGGACAGAGTGACTGGAGAGCAGCCAGACAGAAGGGGACCTGGGGTACTGGTAGATAGTAGGCTAAAGATGAGCCAGCAGTGTGCCCAGGTGGCCAAGAGAGCCAATGGCATCCTGGCCTGGATCAGGAACAGTGTGGCCAGTAGGACAAGGGAGGTTATTCTTGCCCTGTACTCAACACTGGTCAGGCCACACCTTCAGTACTGTGTCCAGTTCTGGGCTCTTCAGTTCAAGAGACATGTGGAGATACTGGAATGTGTCCAGAGAAGAGCGATGAAGCTGGTGGGGGGCCTGGAACACAGCCCTGTGAGGAGAGGCTGAGGGAGCTGGGGTTGTTTGGCCAGGAGAAGAGGAGGCTCAGGGGTGATCTCATCACTGTCTACAACTACCTGAAGGGAGGTTGTAGCCAGGTGGGGATTGGTCTCTTCTCCCAAGCAACCAACAACAGAACAAGGGGACAGTGTCTAGTTGTGCCAGGGGAGGTCGAGGCTGGATGTTAAGAGGAAGTTGTTGGCAAAGAGAGTGATTGGCATTGGAATGGGCTGCCCAGGGAGGTGGTGGGGTTGCTGTCCCTGGAGGTGTTAAAAAGAAAGCCTGGATGAGGCATTTAGTGCCATGGCCTAGTTGATTGGTCAGGTCTTGGTGCTAGGTTGGACTGGATGATCTTGGAGGTCTCTTCCAACCTGGTTGATTCTATGAATCTATGATTCTATTATTGGTTATGAGATATTAATCATAGGCAGTTAACACTAGAAATAAAGCCAAGAAGTACATGTGAGCAGGTTTTAATCCTCTTGAGGGATTGTGAGATCATTAAAAGTGACTGCTTATTTCTCTTGAAGATTCTCCAGTGAAGGATTTTGAATTTTTTTACCCTGTTGTCTCTATTCTACAGAGAAAGAAAATGTTTCTGTGTACACAAGTAGTAGTGTTTGTAGCTACAACCCTTTCCAACCTCTCATCTTAGTAAACCATTTGGAACATATTTCAGATTTCAGTTCCCTAATAAATACCTTCATTTCTCTTAACTGAAGCTGGATGTCAGCAGCACATGATATCTGAATACTGACTGACAATTTAAATTAATATTTGGATGGAGAGGTAGATCATTCTTCTCCAAAATATTGCATGTGGCTGTGTGATTGTCCAGTGCACTCACATGCACAGAGCAGTGTGGGAAGGCTGGGCTAAGGAGAGAGCCTCTGCTCCCCATTTCTTTTCTCTTAGTGATTTCTGTGCCTATGTAAATTCAGAAGTTGCATGGTTGTTGATACTACTTGGCACTGACACATTACATTTATACTCAGCAGTCTGTACTGGTTTCTTGTGTGGTTTTGGAATATATTAACAGGTGTTAATTTTGGCACAGAAGCTCTATTTTTTATTATCTTTCTTTTGTTTCAGCAAAATGCTTAGGCAGAGAACCATCTAGGTTTGATATGTAGGAACTAAGGACAAAGAAGAATTTAGTAGAAGTTGCTGACTTCAAAATAGTTTGTCACAACCCTAAGACAGTGTATTTGCAAATGCACTATGTAGCTCAACGTGGTAGTTAACAGGAGATTGAGGATTCAGACCTGATGGTGGAGGTTACTAGCTTTGACAGATGAAGATGAGGATGAGGGAAAATCATAATTAATATATAGCTATTAAATCTTGCAATTAAGAAATGCTACATACTTGTAATGGGGAACTGAAAACCTGAAAAATCTTAAAAAAAAAAAAAGCCTGGGAATTTTAATGATAGGGGAGTGATATGCTTAGAAGTATAAAGAAAGCAAACTGGTTCTGAAAAAGAGACATGATACATTTAAAAGGCATCTAGCTCGGATCAGGCTGGAGCAGAGGTATGCGTTGAAGGTAATTGAAAGCACCCTTCGAAATGGACGGAGAAGAGATGCCTCTTGACACTGGATCATTTGGGACTCACAGCAGTGTACAAGGACCTCACTGTCCTGATAAATGATTTGAGTTTTCACTAAGTGAGTGTCTGAGTATCGTTTATGCTGGCTCCTGGATATTTCACTGTCAAGAGGTCAGCTGCTGTATTTGAGCACAGATGAGAGTCACTTGAAGATGAATCCAGGTCTGGACACCTTGCAGAGAGCAGCACTTAAGGGACTGTGTTAGTAGCAGAACTGGGTGTTTTTTGCTGGATATTAGATGGATGCCTGTGATTTAAACTGCCACAGAATTGGACATCGTTGATGTCTGAGTAAAACCAATCCTGCCTGAAAATCAGAGCATGAATCAGTGATTTCTTGACTCTTGACAAAGGATGTGATAATGACCAGACTGGATAACAACCATCAGTTTCTGACTTATTAGGATTCCAATCCTCAATGTTACCTGGGGGCCACTGATTGAATAAAAAATACTTTTATGACTAAGAGAGGCTGGAATTCAGCAGTGCCTGTTGCCGTGAAGAAAGAGCATCTTGAAAATCCAGCAACCTATTTGATCAGCAGAGAGCAAAACCATCATCTTCTGTAATGCAGATGGTATTACTTACAACTGACTATAAACAAATCAGATGTCTAATATTGGGGATTATTGCAACCAATTAATGCACTGCAAAGCACTGTTTGTAAGAACACAGGAAACCTCGGCATTTTTTTGTGAGCTGCTGCTTAACTCAGTGACAAAGTGTATATATGCCAAGTGTTTCTGCAATCTCTGCACATTTGAAGCTAGCTAGAATGTTTTGGTGAGAAGAATTAGATTATAGACTGTGAAAAGGAAACAGTGGTGATCTCTACTTCACTCATAGGCTTGCTGAGATGTATAAGAACAGGAACACAAACATAGATAACAGAGCCACTCTCTGTCTCTTTGGAGCTGAACTTCTCTCTCTAACCTAACCTGCTGTTTGTGTGACTAATCCATCTGCTTCCTAACCCCCCTGGCTGACCCTCCAAACTACCTTGAGCATAAGGCAAAGTCTTAGGTAAGGTAGAGGGGTGGGAAGAAGGTGGAAGTGTGGTTGAGAGACCTTCCTGGGGACTCAGGTTTCTGTGAGGGATATTTTGTTTCTGTATTACCTTTTAACTTGTATATTTCTGTATATATTGTAAACGTCTGCTTGTATCTTGTGCTAATCTGTAAATATAAAGCTTCATTCAATTTCCAGAGCCATTGAGTCCAGTCTGGGTGATTTTACAAAGTGGAGGTGGGGGCAGGTAAAACCAAAACCATCACAACATCTTCTTTTAACCAGTTGCCACTTAATTGTTCATTTAAAGTAGAGATGTGTGGTGGGTTAGGAACTTTCCTCTCCCCCACTGTTGAAATTTACCGGGCCAGTTCACATGGCTTGGAAGTAAGGTGAGAGGTGGGAGACCTGTAACACAAGCCCTAAGAGGAGAGGCTGAGGGAGCTGAGGTTGTTTAGCCTGGAGGAGACTCAAGGGTGATCTCACTGCTGTCTACAACCACCTGAAGGGAGGCTGTAGACAAGTGGGGGTTGATCTCTTCTGCTGGGCAACCAGCAACAGTCTCAAGTTGTGCCAGGGGAGGTATAGGCTGGATGCTAGAAGGAAGTTCTTCCCAGAGAGAGTGATTGGCATTGGAATGGGCTGCCCAGGGAGGTGGTGGAGTTGCTGTCCCTGGAGGTGTTCAAAAAAAGCCTGGATGAGGCACTTAGTGCCATGGCCTAGTTGATTGGTCAGGTCTTGGTGCTAGGTTGGACTGGATGATCTTGGAGGTCTCTTCCAACCTGGTTGATTCTATGATTCTAAAATAAAGCTATATTTACAGCAAAGCAAAAATTACAAGGATATATACACAATATATTTACAAGTTTTTGCAATTACAAATTATAAATAATATAGAAATCCAAATTCCTTCCCAGACAAAGAAAGTGACCAGAAGGGGCTCAAAGCTTCTCTCTCTTCCTTCCCAGATAGAAACTAAAACCAGCAAAGCTTACTTGTTTTCTGGTTAGCCAAGGTTAGTGGAAGATACTAAAGCAGAGTGAAGAAGTGAAAGGAAGCAGTGTCCCAGAACAAAGAGGGACAGATTGTTTACATTTTGGCTTTTTATTCCTTTTAGCAAACCAGTGAATGGTTCAGACATTATTATTATTTTACAGCCAATGATCTAATTTCTTGCATTAAATTATTCCAATTTGCCTCAAACCAGCAGAAGGTGAAAGCAAGCCACTGTGTTTTTTTGCGAAGTTAGAGCCTGTTCCTTGTGATTCAAGGATATTTTGGCCACACATACAACCATGGGACAAGTTTAAACATGAGAATAAATCTGAGATGAGTAAATACACAGGGATTTTGAGTGCAGCTCTTTTTTGTGCATTTGCATTGTTACTGAGATTCCCCAAACTTTCTGCCCCAGTTTTTTAGTGAACATGATGATGATTCTTTCTTTCCTCCACCTTTTAGTTTTGTGGTTTTTTTTTTTTTTTGTGTGTGGTGTTCTGTTGGTTTGGGTTTTTTTTTTTGGTGCATTTGTTTTTCTTAAAACCAATCTGAATAACATAAGGCAGTAAACACTAAAGTACTTGCTGTCAAAAACTGAAAAGCCTGCATGAACTGTGAACTGAAACTGGTAAAATTTTCTTTTGACTTCTCCTTTTTGTTTCCATCACAAGGGATTTCATAGGGATGTATCAGTTTCCTACACATGATAATTAAGATTCATATGACTAACTTGACTTAAAATTCAGTGGAATGCTCATATAACCCTCTAGCGGCCCCAAATCCTGGGTTATTAGTCTGAAACTGGCAAGTACAGAACAGTAGGAAGAAAACTGGGACAGATATGTTCAATATTAATGCAAAAAGATACAGAAGAATCATAGTGAAAAATAAAAATAAACTTTCTTTTCCTATGCAGTGGAAATACCTCAGGCAAAAAAAGTTATTATAATACACATTGAACTTAACTGAAATATAGATCTAAACCTTTAAACTTATTCCCCTGTTTTTAATGGTATAAAATATTCACTGTAGTCAGTAAATTGGGCAATGATTGAAGAAGTTGTGGGCTGTGAAATTTATTATGTAATATTTCTATGTAAGTATGAGAAAAGAGCTCTCTTGTCTTTTTATGTCTTCTACTATGTAAAAATATTTACAGAGTAACCACCAGGGATAATTTGGGTTTACAACTGAAAGATAAGACAGATAACATCAACAAATGAATGTTTAATGTAAGTCATTATAATGTTTTAATTTTCTTGAGTTTTGGTGTTATTTCCAAACAGAAACACGCAAGAAAAATTCTTCCATTCCAAAATCAGTGACAGCTCTGAGCATTATATCTGTTTTAAATCCTTGCTTACAGATATTATACTGCATAATAGGAAATGTATTTGTCTGAAAATTCTTTACATTTGAGGGCAGTTGTTGATGCTGGTGAAAATGGCATCCTTTTCATGTCTTTTTGCATTTATTCCTGACATTCAGATCTTCCTGAGCATTTTTGTTGTTACTCACCATTCCACTCATTTATTGATACATTGAAAGCCAGCTCCTGAATGTCCTTTTTTTTTCTTATTGTTTTGCATTGTTGACTTATTTGTACAGAAAAAAAAATTAGTAACTTTGTGAAAATAAATACCTTTGTCAGAAAAATAATTTCAGTGATTTTACCAGCAAACTGTTTGTGTTTGTTTTTCTGGCTTCTTTTTCTTCTCTTAGATGTCTTGTCTTTTAAAAATATTTCCATAGGCATGTGGTCCCTGTAAGAAGCACAGCCTCTACCATTTCAAAATTTGGGTTGCATGCTGTTTGTGAAATTGTAAAAAAGGAGAAAATTTTTTCTAAGGAACAGGAAGAATGTTTGGTGAAGGCCAGGTAGTATTTTCATGTTTAGTTTGAATTATTCTCCAAGTTCAGGTTATGATTTTCAAGATTTTAAATGATGATATTGTGATGGTTTGGGTGTAACCCACCCCCCTACACCCAGACTAGACTCAGCCGGCTCTGGAAATTGAATGAAGCTTTATATTTACTGCTTAGCACAACATACATGCAGACATCTACAATATATACAGTTATATACATAAATATACAAGGTGGAAGGTAATACAGAAACACAGCAGCCCTCCCAGAAACCTGAGTCCCCAGGAGAGGCTCCCACCCGCTCTTCCACTTTCTCCCACCCCTCTCTACCTTATCCCAGACATTGCCTTGTGCCCAAGGAAGAATGGAGGGTGGGCCAGGCGGGTTAGCAAGCAGGTGGGTTAATCAGAGAGACGGCAGGTTAGGTTAGAGAGAGAAATGCAGTCCATAGCCTGGACAGAGAGCAACTCCATTATCTATGTTTGGATTCTTGTTATACATCTCAGCAAGCCTATGAATGAAGTAGACATCACCATTGTTTCCCTTTCACAGCCTGTAATCTAGTTCTTCTCACCAAAACATTCTAGCTAGCTTCAAACTAGCACAGATATGAATGACTCTGAGAAATTCTGAAAATGAATTATTGTCTTCTGTTTTTAATACCAAGATAGGAATCATAATGGCTGAATGTTCCCCACTAAATTTTTCCTAGTGATATTTATAAATCCTGCCCTGCATGTTTTATTTGTTTTGTGTTCTCTCCCCTCATCCACCTTTGGAGTTTTATATAGATCAAAGAGAGAGGAAAAATTCAGATAAGCATTTCATGTGTATTTCGAAGACCAAGACTCCAAACCATTTGGTATAATGCTGAAGATTGGTTCTGTGTTCTTTGAACTTAGGTTATAGAACAGCTTCTCATTGCATAATGGCCAGTTCTCCTCCTTTTTAATCTGAAATATCTGAGATAGGCTGACTTTGGATATCCAGAATTAAAAGGTGAAATAAAAGGAGTTTTGAGAGTCTGTTACAAACGTGAGTTAGAGTACACTGTGTTCTGTGATGAATAGATGCATATGACAGGTGCTTTGAATCAAGTCAGGACTTAGAGGAAATGATCTGCAGTTCTTAAGCACATGCTTAGATGAGGCTAAAAAAAATAAAAAGGAAAGGAAAAGCAGATTTAAAGGCTCTATTAGACCTCAAAGTGGGAAGCAGATGTAAATTTTAAGGGTTGTAATGCTTAAATTCTCATGTAACTGCTCAGAAACAGACATGTAATATAAGACAAACAGTCATCTTTGAAATTAAAAGCCATTATGATTTCAGCATTGCCACAAAATCAATGTCCTAGCCTAATTCACCAAAGCCACAGTAAAGAAAATAAAAAGAAGTAACTAAAATCTCTTCATGAGGTCAACCCGTCAAAGAAACTTATACTACAATATGATTTCACATTGTTCAGTGGCTTACTGAACAATAGATTTTTTTATCTTTTGAAGCCTACAATAGGTTCCAAGAGAAATAAAGCACTAAAAGCATGGAGTCCTTGTGTCATCATGTCACCAATGAAAAGTAAAATGACCTTGCAACAATGGGTTAAATTTTATTATCTTGACTAAATTCTCTCTTTGTAATTAAAAAAGATCAATCTGTGTTAACCTCTCAAACTCTGTTCTGTCCCTTTTTAAGGGAAAACAAATTTTGGTTTCAAATGTATCAATATCTTCTCTCCTTTTAGAAGAATGAGACTTCTTGTAGGAGCCATCTTTCTGTTGGCTCCTACGTATCACAGGGAGAGAAGGAGTGTTCCTTAGGAAAGATGGAACTATGAGCATGTACATGTACCATGTGAGTCATTTGCCAGAGAGTCATGGTGGTACGGCTACAAAAGGTAGTAGAGGAGACTTAGAGGGAATCTTATCACTCTACAACTAAAGGGAGTTGTAGTCAGATGGGGGTTGGGCTCTTCTCCCAGGCAACTAGTGGCGGGACAAGAGGGCATAGTCTGAAGCTGTACCAGGGAAGGTTTAGCTTGGATATTAGGAAGCACTTCCTCATGGAAAGGGTGATTAGGCAATGGCATGGAGTGCCCAGGGAGGTGGTGGAGTCACCATCCCTCAAGGTCTTTAAGAAAAGATTGGATGTGGCACTTGGTGGCACAGTTTAGCTGATGTCATGGTGTTAGGTTATAGGCTGGACTTGATGATCTCAGAGGTCTTTATCAGCCTCAATGATTCTGTGATGCCATTGAAAATGGTAAGATTTTGTTTAGAAGACTGATCTACCTGGGTCAATGCACATACAGAATCATAGAATCATAGAATCAACCAGGTTGGCTTGCAGAAAATTATCTTTGTAGTACAGGGCTTTAAATAGTCTCCTCAGTAAAAATGATTTTATAGTAGTTAATTCAGGAGAAATCTGAATTGTAATTTATGACAGATTTAGCTATCAAGAATTGATCGCACTTAATTACTTAGTGACTTAACATAGGCTCCCAGAGATCTAGAAAGTAGCTGTTGCGGTACTGCTATTGTGTACCTTTCTAAAAGTGTGGGATTTGGTTACTGAATTCTGCTTTTGCTTGCACTAGAGAAATAATATGATTAACAACTCTGAAACAAACAAAAAATCATTAGCTCCACACCTCTCTTCTCACTGTCAACAGATCAGAAGTTGCCCCTCAAAATATGTCTACAATTGAACACTGCAATGTTATGATAGCAGCTCTTGTCTCTTTTTCACCTGACTAGCTTCAGTGGAACATCACTCTACTCTAGCTGCACTATTAAAAAAGCTGGTTTGATGATCTTGGCAATGCATTTTGCTTACAGTTGGCTGTTGCCAGGATTTCAATTTGTCAAACGCTTCCAGCCACATACTGCTGCTTTTACTTCTCTGCAGTTCTGTGTGGAATATGGAGTCTGATAATGAATGCTGATAAATAATTCTTCAGTATGCTTGCAAGAATGCCATCAACAATTGCCTAGAAGTGCAATAGTGATAGTCCTGACTAGGGCTGATTAAAAAGTGTAGGGCATTTTCTTCTGTTACATATTCATAAATAAAAGGAAATTTGCAGCCTTTTGTATTTAAAGGCCCCATGCAAAGTCTGCTAACATCAGTAGAACTCACTCTGCTGATTTCAGGGGTAGGTGACTTGCTGGATTGCGTTTCATGAGTAGTTCTGGCTGAGAGAAAGAAGTTGCCAGATTTAGCAAGTGTTAAGAAAATGCAATCTGATTGGAAATCAGACCTTCCTTGCTAACAGTGTAGGATGAAAAAAGTGAAAAATATAGATTTTAGGTAATCATGAAAATAGCTTTCCCAGGGCAAGCAAGGGGACATTGTGAATAAGGTTGTCCATATAATCCGGTGCATTAGTAGAATAAATAGATGAATAGAAATCTACTTAAAAAAACCCAAACAGAAATTCCCACATGCTACTACGTCTTGGAAACACCTATTTTCTGAGAAAATACATGGTAAGGAGGGGTATATCTTCTCTTATTTATTTGTGACTGGGTGGAGATGTAGATTGTGTTGGCTGCCATATGTGATTAAGTCTGACTGAGATACAGATGTTGTTTTCTTCTGAAGCAAATGAATGGCAGAGACTGCAGGCACTGACACGTTACAGAAGCAGTTTCATGTAATTTCTGACCAAGGGGGCAAACATGCTCAGTCACTTTCCCGGATCTGGGAAGGAACAGAAAGAACCTTAAAAATTCAACAATAATGGAGAGGGGATTTGGCGAGTCACAGTTAAAACCACAAAGATCAATCCTCTAACACTGAGAAAATTAAACCTTTTTGGTACTCCTTCATCACCATGCATGCACCCTCAGTTAAAGCAGTGCCCCTAATAGCAGGCAGTGTAATCTGCATTTTATTTCACTCATGAGCAAAATAACAAGTTACTCAGGCCTGCGGCACTCATGAGTGATATGGGCCGTGTAATATCCTCTCCATTGAGTTTCCTATTATTAAACTTGAAATAAAGAGTTCAAAATTAACTGTGACAATGATTTTATCTAGCAATGGCATCACCATTAACATCTCCAGTTTACTGCTAATAAAACTTTAAATTTGCTATTACTTGTAATAACCTTTTTGCCACCTTAGCTGTAGAAATCAGACAAAGAACACTGCCAAAACACAGCTGATGACATTTTCTAGTTGCATGGAAGAATTGACTGGCAATAGTGGCTGTTATTAATAAAGTATTAAAACAATGAAGTACAATATTGGGGATTGCAGCTGATTAATTTGAAGCACATGCTTCTTTTAACAGGTATCAGTGTTTCATGGTTCATGTACTTAGCTGACCAACTTTATGTACAGTGTGTCAAACAGTTAAGCATTGTCTCTGCAACTGTCAGGTTGTTTTGAAAGACAGATACACAAGTGACTACAAGCAACTTCATAGTTCTGAAGCTCTGTCATAATCTCCTCTTTAGAGTGGATCTTAGAGCCAAAATCCTGAAAAATCTTTCAGATCCTAAAATAAAGACCCTAAAAGAACATTGTAAGGTTCCATCCTGATCCATTTTATATTGATATAAATCACAAACTTCACTGAAGACTTGTACCACAGTCTAAGTTGTGAATCTGGAATCTGCAATTTAAAATCCACTTCAATATAATTTCAACATTTTTCATCTGACATAGTGCCATCCAGAAGTACGTGTTGCTAAATATCAGTGCAAATCACCAAACAGTTAAGGATAGGCATAGCAATGAACAGGCAACAGCTGAGATGCAAAAAAACACTTAGCTCTGTAGAGTCTGCTAAGTGGGTACACAAATTCTGTATGACTGTGGAGTCTGACAGGTCCTAAATAGGATGCAGAGAGAACAAGAAACCATGTAAAATAACAAGCAGGGGATTTGATTGATAGTGAATATCTATTGAATACTTCTTTTCATGTAGTTTTCACAGTTTGAAATAGTGGCTTTAAATACATGCTTATGCTTTTTTTCTTTAAGATGTGTTTTCCTTTATAAAGGGAATGATCATGTTCTTTTAAATAGTATGTCATTGATTGGTGCACTTATGCAGGATGAGAATCTGACTTCTCAGCCAGATGTTTTTCTGTGCCTGGAACCTTGACCTAGCTTTTAGACCGCACACTCTTCTAGAGACATCTAGAATGCAAAGGATGCCATCTCGATGGACCTGGACAGGCTGGAGAGGTTGCCCCAGGCCAACCTCATGAAATTCAACCAAGCCAAGTGTAAGGTCCTGCTTCTGGGTCGGTGCAATCCCAAGCACAAATCCAGGGTGGGTGGTGAATGGCTGGAGAGCAGCACTGAGGAAAATGGGGTCTGGGTTGATGAAAAGCTCAATGTGAGCTGGCAGTGTGTGTGCGGAGTGCAGACAGCAACTGTGTCCTGGGCTGCATCAAGAGAAGCTTGGCCAGCAGGGCAAGGGAGATGATTCTCTGGCTTTGCTCTCATCAGACCCCACCTGGAATACTGTGCGCAGTTCTGGAGCCCCCACACAAGAAGGACATGAAACTGTTGGAGTCCAGAGGAGGGCCACAAGGATGATCAGAGGGTTGCAGCAGGTTTACTATGAGGACAGACTACATGGGTTAGGTCTCTTCAGCCTGGAGAAGAGAAGGCTTCAAGGAGACCTTATAGTAGCCTTACAGTATCTGAAGGGGGCCTACAGGAAGGCTGGGGAGGGACTATTTATAAGGTCTTGTAACGAGAGGATGAGGGGTAATGGGTTTGAACTGGAAGCAGGGAGATTTAAACTAGATGTTAGAAAGAAGTTCTTTACAGTGAGGGTGGCGAGACACTGAAACAGGTTGCCCAGGGATATTGTGGATGGTCCCTCCCTGGAGATCATAGAATCACAGAATCATAGAATCAACCAGGTTGGAAGAGACCTCCAAGACCATCCAGTCCAACCTATCACCCAGTCCTATCCAGTCAACTAGACCATGGCACTAAGTGCCTCATCCAGTCTTTTCTTGAAGACCTCCAGGGACGGTGCCTCCACCAAGATGTTCAAGGCTAGGCTGGATGAGGCCTTGAGCGACCTGTTCTAGTGGGAGGTGTCCCTGCCTATGTCAGAGGATTGGAACTAGATGATATTTGAGGTCCCTTCAAACCTAAACCATTCCAGGATTCTATGATTCTATGTCAGATACCTGCCTGGTTGAATAGAAGGAAGCCTAGGAGATCGTAGCTCTGTAACTTAGGGATTTGGACTTTGCCAGGAAGAGTGGAAGCTTTTGGTTTCAATCGCTGCTTGATGGCAGTAACAGTTCTGTGTGACAGTTGTTAAATGCATACAATTTCTGGAGCTGAGACACTGCTAGGAAGTGTCTGAGCTCCTAGAGTTGAGAGTTTTAAATGAATATTCTGAACAGAAGGTGGCCATGCACTTTCTTGTGGCCTTGCTGTGGCATAAGTGAGTTTTAATTCTTCACTTTGCATGTGGCACAGATGTAGAAGAGATAAAGATTGTTCTTTCCTTTTCCTCTCCCCATTTATTTCCTTTGTCACAAGGTGATGGTTGGGAAACTTCAAAGAGGTTGGTAAAATGAATATGAATTCCATGATGGACTGAAATGAATGGAGCTAAGGTTTTCTGGGCCTTCCATGGTCTGAATACTATCTGGGTCTACATTATTTTCATCATACAGTGGTATTAGAAGATGATAACAGAGAGTTGTAAGAAGAGCAAGAGGAAGAAGAGCGATCTTATTGATGCAAATCACGTGTCTGCAGTTCTAATGTTGATTGCTTATTTTCTCTTTCCCCGCTGCCTCATCGTTACTTCATAGGAACCAGGCAGAAAGTAATGGACCATGGGAATAGCAACAATAACTTAATTTAATGGAAGCTAAAGCTGAAGCGTGATAACATGAGTTGGGAAGAATTCAGGTGAATGCATAAAAACTGGTAGAGAGAGAGGAGAGAAAGGACAGAGTAAGGGACAGACAGCACAGGGCTGAGATACTCTTTCTCTGCTAATTTATTCTAGTATCCTTTAGTCTAGACATTGGCTACCAGAGCAGCTCAAGAGAGAAAGATTATAGCTCTGTAATCAAGTCAGTTTTATTTTGAAAGAAAAAAAGAACAATGATTTTTGAATAATATTATTTCCTCTTTCATTTTTTTTCTGTTTCTCTCCATCTGTCTCTGTTTCCTGTCTGCCCCCAGCTTGGGCTTCAAATATAATGTAAAGCTTCTTTCATTAATAGCAGCTTACATTACCCTGATTATAGTTCCATCTCTTCAGAGTGCTCGGCCAGCAAAGAAATGATTTAATAATGGTGTGGTACACTTCATACAACTCTGCTGTTTCAATTCTTTCAGCAGTATTTGTAATTCATAGTCTGTCTCTTTATCTTACATATCTTACTTTTTTTTTCTCCAAAATTTTACAAGATTTAAGTAACTTGAAAACAGGATTGTGTGGAGACATAGGCTCATTACCTTGATACATCATCTGAGGGAAATTCCAGGAGTGAGGATGATGATGATGAGTATAATATATTAAATTACAAAAGGTCATTCTGATGTCAATAATACAGTACTTCCAGCAATATGCTGATAGCAGTGGTTGTAGGCTTGGAGGATTCTTGAGACTTTTAGAGCAGGAAATGAACATTTTTAATTGAAGGGACATTTACTCTAGCCTTCCAGCTCTATGGACACTAATTCTCATAGTAATAATACAGAATCATAGAATCAGTCAGGGTTGGAAGGGACCACAAGGATCATCTAGTTGCAACCCCCCTGCCATGGGCAGGGACACCCTACCCTAGATCAGGCTGGCCAGAGCCTCATCCAGCCTGGCCTTAAACACCTCCAGGGACGGGGCCTCAACCGCCTCCCTGGGCAACCCATTCCAGGCTCTCACCACTCTCATGGTGAAGAAGTTCCTCCTTGCATCCAGTCTGAATCTCCCCACCTCCAGTTTTGCTCTACCTGATAGCCTAAAAGGTCCTTCCCCAGCTTTTTTGTTGCCTGTATTGTTAATAATCTCTGTTAGTGCTAGGCTATGCACTTCACAAACTTCAAGGAACGGTTCTGAATTTCCATTTGCAAGTGCATAGGTATACTTGTGTGTAGTGTCTGAGAAAGTATTAGACAGGGGACAAAATGCTGTCTCTGAGTAGCCAGACCATGTAAAACAGTCTATTCAAAGTTCTCTGCTTTCTCCCTAGAGGTGAAGAATGCTGGAAGGCAGAGGGAGGGATAGTAGCAGTATTTTGTCACCAAAATGGTGAATTCCTGTTAGCTTGCTTTTGTGCCTATCTAGCTGCTTTAATACTTTATTTTGTCAAGTGTATCAAAGCTAAGAGGTCTTGTACACCCTGTTCTTGAGAAGGTTGTTCTTACCTCTGTTTATATGCTGAACTCTCAAGTTGGTGGTACCTCTGGCATGAATGACATGCTAAAAATTAAATCTTTGTGCAGTTATTCACAGAAGTAGGCATAGGCAACAGCAACAATTTTCTGAGTTGTTCTGCAACCACAGCAAACCAGTGTATTTAAAATATATCTGGCAGTCAGATATTTTCTTTTAATGGAGATACTGTCTTTTAGACCAGATAAGAGAAACAAATGAAATGATATCTATATATCTATATCTAATTTACTGTTTTCAAGGTGTATTAGATGTTTTCCAGCATTATTATTACTTTTTTTTTGCAAACTACATCCTGGCCTATATCAGATTTGTCTGAATGACACAGACCAGGCAATATTCCTGCCTATGTGTCTAAATATAGATGTTGGTGATATATAATGATCTCACATACACTTGCTATATTTTCACCACCTTTAGGCCTATGCCTTCAGAAGTGATACTTTCAGTCACCTTTTAATTAAAATTAAATTGTAATTTCAATTTTCTTGTTTCCTTACACAGGTGAAATTCCTACCTTAAACTTTATTTCCTCTCTTGCCTCTCTTGGTTTTGTTTTTTTTTGCATTTTGGATGCATGCTTCAACCAGCATATGTTATCTTAGGTGGAATGAGTATCCTTAAAGACTATATGTAGCAGAGCTGTTAAAAAGGCTTCTGCATTTTCAATCGAAGGACCATGGCTAGCTGAGTTTGATGGCAAATGTACTAGAGAGTTAATGTCAAAATTAAGACTTTTTTTTTTTGACTGAGAGACACTGTAGGGAGAGAATTTGCTACAGAGCAGCTTGAAATTCAAATTAGGTGGATATGCAAAAGAAGCTTTTATCAAAATTTATGTAAGTCTCTCTTTTAGAGAGGATGCATTGCTTTAAAGTATCTAAGTCTGTCAAACAGTCCTTCTCAGTGTGTACTTGTGTCATTTATTTCTGAGTCAGTGCAGTGGGGATAGCAGCAGAGGAGGGCAGTGTGGGTTGTGGATGTCCGCAGCATAACAAGTGGCTGCTGTGCTGTGGGTGTGCTGCGGTTCCATGCTGGTCATCGTCTCTCTTCCTTTGAACTTTGTTTCCTTTCCCTGGCTTAGGGTGCTCTTCAGCTGCTCTGACCAGCTGTCTGGTTTCCACATATCTTTGTCGTGTCAGATGGGGCTGTTATGAATCATCTCATCTTCTGCTGTAGCTTTTATCCAATGCAGTTAAATTTTTGTGGTATAAGTGGAAAGAGAAGAAATTGTGAAGGAGGAAAAAAAGAAGAAAAAGCTGGATTCATTTCAGTGCAGGACTCATTTTGACTAAGTTGAAGTAGCCATGGAAGTATGATTGTGGAAGCAGTAAACTTCCAGCTAATGACAGAAACAATTGTTTTTAGTGTAACTTAATTACATTAATTGATTTGACAACTTGAGAGAAAGAGATTTTTGTCTGGATGAATGTTAGCTGGAGAGAATTCCTGCAGAGTGGAGACAGAAACTGCAATTTAGCACCAGTGAGTGGAGAGAGATCAGTAGGATGTACGGTAAGAAGACTGTAATGGGCCATAAAACTAATGTCTTTATTGAGTCCATGATTTTTAGTATCCATTAGTTATTGAGTTCCTGGATGAGCTCTGGAAGGATTAGCTCTGTAAATCCTGCGTGGGGGCGAAGACTGAAAGGTCATTGGGGAGTGGCCACTTTATGAAAATATTTTCCTGCTAATAGCTATATTCTTTCATTTTATTGCTCATATGAATTTAGTTTGGCACAAAATATGTGAATTGTTTTTTAAATGGTTGCTATGAGGACTCCTCCATAGTACAGAGTTCACTACATGGTAAAAAAACATCCCATATCATCACAACTTGCCTTAAAAATATATAAATCGAGAAATCACTCTGAGAGGCTTTTGGTGTGGACTTATACTTCCTCATCCAGCTCTCAGATGCTGAATGTGCTCTAATATTGAAAGTCTCCAGGATATCAAACAATCAAATGTTATTAGAAAAGGAAAAGGGTTTTGGAGTACCCTAGAGAAATAAAAGTTCTAAGGAAAGTCACTAGGTTTTGTTTGGACCTTTGATCAAGTCTGAAAGGGAAGAAATAAACTCTTCAGTGAAGTATCATTTGACACAAATGTTGGCAGTCAGTATAACAGCTCTTCCACTGACAGGCCCCATTCTCCCCAGCTGGCCTGTGGCCTTGCCTTTTTCCTTGTCCTGGCTCTTCTGAATCCTTTAGTGAGCCGAGGCAGCTTACTTTAATGACAGAAAACATTAGGTAGTTTATTGGATTAGTTTTATTCTGATTTGTTGAGCTCATTTGGCTCCCTGCCTGGTCAACTGAATGCTGCAGGCAGTAAGAGTATGACAGGAGGGAGTAAGGGTGCAAGGAGAGCAGGGCACCTTCAGCAGCAGCCAGGCATCAGATCAGCTCAGGCATTTCATCTTGCTTTGCAGCTGGATGGGTTAGCCTGCGGCAGCCTGTGGGTCAGATGAACAACTTGAGAGAGAAGGGAAATAAGCAGCTGAGGAAGAGGTGATTGAGAGTGCCAGAAGGAAGCGAGGAAGACTGTGGTGGTCCATAACCAGTGTCTTAGCTGGATCTATATTTTTTTCTGTTCAATAGGATCATGATGGATAGGGCTGGGTGATAGGTTGGACTGGATAATCTTGGAGGTCTCTTCCAACCTGGTTGATTCTATGATTCTATGAGTTCCAATTTCTATGAACACCTTTTCAATGTTTTTTGTAGATCTCTGTGATGAGCAGAAGTAAAAGTAATGAGTGTGAATGTTATGAATGCTGTTTATAAAGAACTGTAAAAATGTTACCCTAGAAAGCCTACAAGGAGCTTAACATATGGTTCTCTGCCATTGCTAGCAGGAACTGAGGGAAAACCTCACACTTTTTACCTTAAAAGAAAATTTGTCATTAACAGTAGTGCTTACAAGAGAAATTGCACTTTCACTCTTCCGAAGCTTTAAATTTGCACTTTAAGGTCCACAAGGCAAAAGCTGGTGGCAAATGAAACACACTGAACAATCCTTCAAGAACTACTAGGAGAAAGTGCCCTCCAACATTTCATCTTTTGAAAAGCCAGCCTCCCTCTCAGAGAGGGCAACCAGTGTATTAGCTGTAAAATATAACCAACTCCACTATTGCAACACATCATCTGGTGCCACCTGCATCTGGTGGCAGGCATGGGAAAGACAAGCTTGTATATAGAGTGTCAGTGCTTGGAGTAATTCTTATTCTTGTAAGCCTTTAAGGGAGGCTGCAGTGCTGTCACAGCATGAGATGTTATTCTGCTGGCTGATGACATCCACAGTATGTTTTATCATTTTATTCTAAAAAATTCACAAAAAGCCCCTTAAGTACAATTAAATACAAATAAAGTAAGTGTCATGAGAATGAAGGAGTGTTTGAAACTGTAAAGCAACTGTAGCAAATTAGGTTATATTTGCCTGACTTGAGATAGCTTGAAATAGGAATCCTGAATAACAGTGTTCTTACCAGGCAGCTAAGATTTAATTCCCAGGTCTCAATACTCGACAGTCTCTGCCCAACACAAAGCTTCAGAGACTTTGTTGCGGAAAGGCAGAGGCAGACAAGACCTTTTGACACATGTAGGCATTTCACAGCGAGTAGCTGCTGTGCCTCTTCCTTTATTGTAATTTCGTTTTTTAAAGAGAGAAGGAAAACTAAGTCTTCAAAATAGATGTATGGTTCTGGAAGCATTATACTGCAGGAGAAGGGTGCTTGAATTTATATCACTTAAGCAATGACCTTGATCATAACACTGGAAAATCTTAAAATTATGGGTTTAGTGTGCACCTCCCCCCTATTTTTGGTAGGCTTCAAGAGCTTCTCTATTGGTGAGAGCATAGACCATAAGAAGCCAATATTATCATGTTCATAACAAGAGGATCTTTATAACATTTTCCCCTCTTCATATTGCTGCTAGATTTGTAATATTATAAACTACCAGAACACCCAATGTTTCTGTGTTTAAAATAGAAACTTTGTTGTGTAATGACTTACCACGAAACCCTAATGCGTTTTTGTTTTGTTTCATTTCATTTTGTGGCTCATTTCTTGCTCTGTACTCCCAAAGATCTTCAACTCTGCGCTTTCTTTCTGAGTCACAAATGAATTTTTAAAATAAGCACTTGTACTGTGAACCATAAAGCAAGATACAGAGATGGAATCAAAAGAAGAAGGTAAATTACTTTTAGTGTACTGCCAAGAAACTTTCACTTGGCTTTTCCTGTTGTTCTGAAGCTGTGAAAATCAATATAGAAACATATATTCTGAAGGCAGGTCATCTGTGCACAGGGTTTTTGTAACAGTGAGCTTTGAAGGGGATACTTATGCCCTGCCTGACAAGAATCTGCAGTTCTTTACACTAAGTGTCCTGATGAAAGTACATTTTAGCTGTGGCTGTCCATCTCGGTTGCTATTACTTTTTACTGTTTCACACTGCTGTATTACAGCTTCACTGATGGATCAATATGACACAATTGAGATACAAGTCAGTTAACTATACAGGTCTATTATAAGCTTGAGTCATCAGAAAAGCTTTTTTTTTTTCAGTACTGAAAGGATATGACATCCACCACCATAAGCCTTGCAAATGCTACTTTTCTGTTAAGTAAACCTAAATTTCTTTTTGGTTTCTCTTCAACCAATTCATGCCTGGACATCTTTATTTTGAGGTCTTCTTGGCCATTCAACACCATTGAACTGAGGAAAAGAGATTTGAAATATGAGAGTAGAAGATGTTTGCTGTAAGAAAGAAACAATAGGTGGGAGTACTGATGTGTCCTATCTAGAAAATTATGGTTTGTGTGTTCTATTATAAACTTTATTATAAACCAAGTTTTAAATTGACAGTATGACGATAAGAGAAGTATTTGTTCTACGAAGAGACATCAAAACTTCTGAAAACAAGTGGAAATTGCCATAATAAAATCTCTGTTATGAAGCTGTCCAGGAGCAGAAATATGCTGGGGACACTTTCTGGTGGGTAAGAGAGAAAGCTATCTGGTCTGTGAGACAGCAGGTGGTGGCAGGAACTGATTACTTGTCTGTACCATGGACTGCCCCAGACTGCAACCACAAGCAAAATCCTTGAAGTCTGCTCTCCTAGAGCATTTTGATTGTCTTCAGGGTCAAGAGAGTGTGAGACAAATTTTGAAGCCCTTCATGCAGTTATCATATATATATATAAAGATTTATTTTAGTACAGGCTCTTTCTCAAGACTACTTTTCCTTGCTTAACAACATGGCTTCCTGAAATACTTAGAAAAATCTCTTGGCAACAGAAGAAATGTCAGGGAATTCACATACACACTTACTATGATAAGATGATTGTGCTAAGATGTATAATATTTGCCCTCATCAAACTAACTTTCCAAATTTTCACCAGTTTGTCACCATTTTTTAACTTGCACTTTACCCCCTGCATTTTGGGTCTTGGTTTGTGATAAACCTTATTACACTGTTTGTGTGGTTGAGCGAGCTTGGCCCTCTAACTAAAACTGCACCTGGGGTGGTGGACTTGTCCCTCCAATTAATTAAAACTGACCACACTGCACCTGGGGGTGGTGGGCTTGGCCTTCCACCTAATTAAAACTGACCACACCTGGGGCATAAAATGAGTCACTTTAGGGAGCCATTTTGAGCTGGTTCTCCTTGAAGCAAGAGATCTTGCAGTTGGATCTTCTCCCCTTGGAATGGGACACAATTAAAGAATGCTTCTACAGAACAAGTGAGTCCTCACCCATTCTTTGGTGAGTGTATATTGTGGGTACTTTTGTGTGGGACATTGCCTCTTTGTGAACATGTGCACATTTTGGTTCATCTTTCTAGAAAGAACATTTCTTAAAACTTAGCTGGTTCTGTAGTAATGTATTCCCAACTGACATCTGAACTTGTAATTTAGTTGTGTTTGAAGGAGTGATGAGTAGTTTTGGGTAGCTGCTGTCTGTTTTGTGGATGTCTCTGTGACAGTGGATTCACAGCTGAAGAAGGGCTGAGGAAATGGATGTTTATGTATATTATCATTTATAGCTGTACTTTGCTGGAGCTGTAACTGTAAAAAAAAAAATCAGTTAATAGACCAATAAATATCTGCTGAAAATTCTTGCTAACAATCCACTGTGTCAGGAAAAAAAAATTAATAGCACAGTGTTCATTTTGAGTTCAAATAAGGATTGTTTGTGAAGAATTTGCCTTTTTTCCCCTCTGTTTGGTTTTTTTGAGGTGTCCTCATTTCATGAGATCTTTTTTAAAATACACATAATAAAATGCAGTCTTATTCCTAATGCAAAACAATGGTATTTTTAAAGGTGAAAGTGTAACTTGTCTGATTTGAGTTGTATCTCAAAAAGGACTAAACTTTATTGGCAAGTAACTAGCCCAATCTTCAGTCACTTACCTTATTTCTTAAAAAAATGGTGTTCTTCCAAATCATCTTTGCCTCCAAAGGCAACTATGCAGAGATGTGTCTACCTTCTTTCTTCATCAATGCTTCAGATATACTTTACTGGAAGTGGTAATGATTTTGTGATAAGGCTGTATAAAAGGAAGGGCATATTGTGTTTCTTTCTGTAACAAAATGGAGTCTGTGCAGGCACTCTGAGATAATGTGGGAGAGATTCTTTTGTCTCTAAGTCTTCAGTGAGTGGTACTGTGAGTTCAACAGTAATGATAATAGCAATGCAAAAGTCTTATTCCAGAAGAACTTTCAGAAGTGTTTAAACTGTCTGTTTTAATGGGAAATACTAATTTCTCTGTCTCAGGAGTTTATTTGCAACTGACATTTAAGGTTAAGTTCATGCTGAGTATTTTAGAGCACCTCTTCTAAGGAGAACTCCTCACAGATTTTCTCTCATGTTATTTCAGTTGATATTACATTGTAGTGTTACTGTATAAAATGTTTGCAGTTTCTTTGTTTATATGTAGGAGTGGTTTGTGTGTTTGTTTTGTTTATTGTCTCTCTCTTTCCTCTCCCCCCCCCCCCCCCCCCCCCTTTTTATTTTTTGGA
The DNA here is from genome assembly GCF_015220805.1 of Pogoniulus pusillus. Taxonomy (NCBI): domain Eukaryota; kingdom Metazoa; phylum Chordata; class Aves; order Piciformes; family Lybiidae; genus Pogoniulus; species Pogoniulus pusillus. The sequence continues at coordinate 29,923,989 of NC_087271.1, read as the reverse complement.
TTAAAGTGGTTGATCTTTCTGTTTGTCTTTGAGCAAAGTCATATTTCTGAAATGACCTTTAATGCAGAGTTTTGTTGGAGGAGCAAATTCCTGTGCTGGAACTGTATGTGCATTGGGTGACCTGGAAAGATGGTGTTCATTTCAAACTGTGAACTCATTCTTAGCTTGATATTTCTGAACTACGTGCCAGCACATATATGGTAGTATAGGCAAATATGCAGATGAGAGTAAAAAAGTAGTAATTACTTGAATAAGGAAGGTGGGAAATTGAAGTGTTAGAGAACTATATTCATCTTCAGTGGCTCACAGTATTGGTGTTGTACATGCTTGAAAGGGTTAGCAATGCTCTAAGTAGAGCTATCAGCATCTTTTTTAAATTCAGTCCTTCATATTAATGGTAATTGCTGCACCCTTTAAAAAAAAAGAAGTCTTTTGTCTGAATATTTTTTGTAAATGGCAAAAGAAAAGTGGCATTGTTTGAAAATCCCAGTGGTGTCATAATGAGGCTTCACATAAACATTAGATCAAGCAACCGCAAGCAGCCTGTGAATTATTCTGGGAAGTTTTTAAATGTGGGATATGTGACATTATTTAAGTATTTATAAATGTTATCTCATCTGTTATAAGGAGAGCTAATAGACTGTTTTGCAGACATTTCAGCTCCAAAAAGCAATTGCTTCTGTAATCTATTTCTATAAAATCGGCAAGAGTGGAAGCAGACATACTATGGGTCAATACCAGTGAGAGGCCTCTCTGCAGACAAAAGATTCACAGTCCATTAAGTTTCAGGTCTGCCCTGGTATGGATTCCTCTGATGTATTACTATTATATACTATTTTTGTTGACTCAGTTACTATGTCAGCAAAACTAAACATTTTGGCTTGTGTCCCAGCATCAAGCTGTCCGCGGAGGATATGCGTTTGCTTCAAGCACGACAGTAATGAGAAACTGGCATTAGTTTGATTTGCATAATTGTACGCTTCTAACTTAGACTCTGTGTCAGTAGGAGACAACTTACTGTGATGATGCTCACTGCACATTACTCGTTTTGTGCAATCAGCATTTATTTATGCAAATTTCATCATTACAAGAGGTCATTTTCCAACCTTCTACCATGAAATCACTTTCTCTGCCAATGAACGGTAAGAAAACACCATAGGAGAGCAGCCAGGTATATTCGTCATTCACACTCATTGGCCAAGACACTGCAAAGGGTTTATTGTATGTCTGCATATGTTTTTCAAATTATGTTTTATGAAAGACTGACAGCTCTGATGACAAAACTAAAACTTGATAGACCACATGTGATTATTTTAGACAAATGCTGTCAAAAAAAGCACACACAAAGCCCCAAACAAAACCAACTCGCTGTCTCACTAGTTCTGAGAGTTTCTGTAAGAATAATTTATAGACTGAAAAAAATATTTTGTGTTCCCCAGATGATCAGTGGAATGTTTTTTTGTGATAAGAAGCAGAACCCTGTAATTTATTCATGTGAGAGATAAAAAGACAGAATAACAAACTAGGATGTCCCACTTGTAACAGCAACCTGAAATAGCGATAAATGTTGAAAAAGCTTATCAGGATCATTTGGATCTTAAGGATGCGTTCACTGACCTTCAAGACTCTCTTGACAAACACATTTCCAAGGTCATATTGTTTATCTTGTCATTAGTGGTAGAGGAACCTCTTCAGGTTTAGTCTGCAAGTAAATGAAACAACATCAGAAATTACGCTTTCCCCTTTAACAATCACTTCCAAGTTTAAAAATAGTTGGAATATGTCAGTGGAAATTACACAGAAGGAGTAATTTGGGGGCTCATTGGACTCTTAACAGAGATGAGTACTTAACAGACTGTGTCTTCACATGAGGCACAGAGAGATTGCTAGACTTGATAGCATGCAAAATATGGCTTGAAGGAAAAGAATGAGAGCCCAAATATGACTTTACTTTTTCTCTTCCCTCAAACAATCAATAGGAATCCTGTAATTCTGAGCAAGGAAAGAAAGTGTACTGTATCAGGAGTTAGATGAAAATCATTATCAGTGTTATAACTGTATACAAACTGCCTCGAGTGGGCCATATTTACAAGGAATGTTTGAGTTTCTAATGGACAAAAGAATCTATAAGTCAGATCTTGTACTGCACAAGGAAAAAAGTATGCTTCGAAAGTATGGAAATCTGTTTGTATGCTGACTAGGAAAGAAGCAATTTAATAGACAAGCACATGCATCTGGAAGAGCAATTTCTGTTCACAGGTGTGCATCACATGGTTAGTTCCTAAATATTTTTACAGTTGTTGCCTCATGTGGGAATATAATCCTCCACACCAACATATGCTGTTCCATGCTTCTTGAATGAAAACTCAGCTGGCCAGCCTGTATTGACTGCTGTGTGAGCCCCAAGTGAAGCTATGTGAGCTCAGAGTTAAGTAAGACTGTACTGCTCTTTGGCTGTTTGTTGACTGTGGCTAAATGAGACATACTGGATTAAGATTGGAAATGGTGGAATTAGGATTTCTTGGTGTTCTGATGCCTTAAAAAAAGAAGTATCTGACTGGGAAAGAAGGAGGGGGGACCTAAATGAAGAACTGTGATATAACCATGAAAAAGAAGAGAATGACAAAAAGGGGTCCTAAAAGAAAAAAAAAAATCAGTGGAAGAAAATTTGAGAGGCTAGAAAAAAAGTGTTGTAATGAAAAAAACTCAGTCAGGGGAAAAGAATCCCTACAACTCAGTTTAACAATAAGAGCCAGTGCCCATAGAAGAAAAGAGCAAAGTCTTAAATTACCGTGAGAATCAAATGAGATGAACTTACTAGACACATATACACAAAGTACAAGTTAAGCAGATACTTGTCTAAATGCTTACAGAATCTTTATGCTAGCCAAAATACAGGAACGTAGCCTTGAACTAGCAATGAGGTGAACTCTAAGTACCATGAATGAATTATTAAGTATAGACAACACAGGTGTACAACACAAAAACAACTGTTTGGGGACTGAAAAATGTGCAGTGTATTGATTATTTGGGAGAAAATATTAGGAGAACTTGACACACAGAGTGAAATACTCAAGAGGCACACTTGCAGGACTTGAGAGATCCCAAATGCATAGGTGAAAGGCAGAGGGAGGAAAAAGTGACAATAGCAGCATGTGGAAGAAATGAAGGGCAGATTTGTCTTTAAAACTTGACTTTGAAAATTACTTTCAAACAGAACAAAACTCTGAACAACAGTATTTTTTTTCAATTTTCACTTTAATGTTACAGAATTTCCTCTCTTTGTTAATTAGATGGATATCATATAGGAAAACATTCCTTATAGATACTTTGATTTCATGAAGCCTTCACTTACAAGCTGCCTCAGGCATGGCGATGGTAGCTATTAAATGTTCCCTCTGAATAGTTATTTTGTCTGTTCACAGTTCCTGAATGGAGAGAATCATGATGGAATGAACTAGAGAAACTCTGATGTGTCCTTTACTAGTAGGTGGCAAAGAGAATTCTTGTCATTCACTCTGAAACAGATTGGTGCCCCTTAACTCTCAGGTTTTAATCTCGTGTCACACTGCCACTAATACAGGTAAAAGATGAATGATGTAACCTACCTTCTGACTGCCACACCTCTAGCCCAATTAAAATAACTAGTCTGGGATTTCCATATGGTTCTTGTCTGTCAGACATTCCTGTCAGAACTGAAGAGAAGCATTTCTGTAGAAGACATGCCTTAGTTAAAAATCCCAAAGGTTAATATTTTTTTATTCCAACTAAGTCTTTGTTTCCTTCCTTTGTGGAGTTTTACTGACTTGTAGAGCAAGTCTGTGTGCAAGTCTTCTGATACTGGCTGACTGGTTCATCTAGAGATTAGAGATTGAGAACTGGGTAAATCACAGAAGAGATTTGTTCAGATGTGCTGTTCACTGATGCACATGAAAATATATAAAAAGTCTTGAAGCAGTATTGATGTCCAAAGTTCTTGCAGTCACTGCTTAGATTCTCTAATAACTGAGTATAGATTGTCACAGCAAATACATGGAGAACTGGAGAAGACTCTGAAGTCTCAAAGTGAGGGTTTGATGTCTGAAGTTGTGTGAACTCTGATTATGGTCTAGTGTTTCAGCCCAAGTCTGTCTCTAATTTTATACCTGCTCTGTGTGTGTGTGCTGTGGAGTGCTCTTTCTATTAGAAGACACCATGTGAGGTATGTATTGCTGAGCAGTCATCCAAACTGTGCCAGTGGGTTTCTTTTATCTAAATGAACAGCATGTGTGGATGCTTGTTGCAGATTTCAAGTACACTATGGCAATGATCCACACAAGGCAAAGGCCTGTTGAAAAGAAATCTATGGCCATGGCAATTACAACATAGCTGAACTGTTCTAGTGGTGAAGTGTCTTTGATTCTGTGTAATAAAAACCGTGCAGCCTTGGAAATATTTATTAAAATGTATTACAACTATTGATTTGTGGATGGGCAGAATAAAAAAAAGCCAGAAATATTATACAAGGTTCAGGAGAAGACTAACTTCTTTGAAGTAGAATTTTAACTTCTGCAGTGACCTTTCTGAACTCCAATCAGTGCATTTGATTCAGATGCTTAGGATTAGAATCACCTTAACCTGTCTTTAGCCATCAAAAGAGGCTTGTCACTGAGGCATCTTTTGTGGTCAATAGAGAGAGGAAGACACATTCAGGACGGTCATTCTACTGATCTTTTGATATCACCTATGTGCTCCTCCAAAAATACTTACTTTTTCCATTCCCCTCCTTCAGAGGAAACGTTGTAGAGTAAATGCTTCCCTTCCATATAGGTGCTGGTAGCCCTGGTTACACTGTGCTGGAATGGACAGCAGCACACATCCACAACATGTGCCAAACTCCATGTATTTGCAGAATAGGTTTAAAAACATGTTCAAACGTTTCAAAACGTGAAGACTGTACCTCTGATTTACTCAGATGAGTTAATGTTTGCAGATGACACCAAACTAGGAATAGGAGAATCCTGCAGAGGGCCCTTGACAGGCTGCGAGGGTGGGCAGAGACCAATGGGATGAGACTTAACAAGGCCAAGTGCAAGGTTCTACACTTTGGCCACAACCAACCCAATCAGGCTGGGGATAGAGTGGCTGGAGAGCAGCCAGGAAGAAAGGGACCTGAGAGAACTCGTAGATAGTAGCCGAACATGACCCAGCAGTGTGGCCAGGAGACCCAATGGCATCTAAGCCTGTATCAGGAACTGTGTGGCCAGTAAGACAAGGGAGGTTATTCTTGCCCTGTACTCAACACTGGTCAGGCCACACCTTCAGTACTGTGTACAGTTCTGGGCTCCTCAATTCAAGAGAGATGTTGAGATACTGGAATGTGTCCAGAGAAGGGCAACAAAGCTGGTGAAAGGCCTGGAGCACAGCCCTGTAAGGAGAGGCTGAGGGAGCTGGGCCTGTTTAGCCTGGAGAAGAGGAGGCTCAGGGGTGACCTCATTGCTCTTTACAACTACCTGAAGGGAGGCTGGAGCTGGGGGTGGGGTGGGGTGGGGGTGGGTCTAGGCTGGATGTCAGGAGGAAGTTCTTCCCAGAAAGAGTGATTTGCCATTGGAATGGGCTGCCCAGGGAGGTGGTGGAGTTGTTGTCCCTGGAGGTGTTCAAGAAAAGACTGGATGAGGTACTTAGTGCCATGGTCTAGTTTAATTGGACAGGGCTGGGTGATAAGTTTGGATGATCTTGGAAGTCTCTTCCAACCTGGTTGATTCTATGATGTAACAGCTGTGCACTATATGCTTGGATAATTTGTAACACTTCTTAAAATAATCAATACAAATAATGATAGACTTATTCAATAGTGGTGTGAATTGGGGCTAAAATTAATAGTAACATAGAATCAGTCAGGGTTGGAAGGGACCACAAGGATCATCTAGTTCCAACCCCCCTGCCATGGGTAGGGACTCATGGGCTGGCCACAGTCTCATCCAGCCTGGCCTTAAACACCTCCAGCAATGGGGCCTCAACCACCTCTCTGGGCAACCCATTCCAGGCTCCCACCACTCTCTTGCTGAACAACTTCCTCCTCACAGCCAGTCTGAATCTTCCCACCTCCAGCTTTGCTCCATTCCCCCTAGTCCTGTCACTCCCTGACATCCTAAAAAGTCCCTCCCCAGCTTTTTTTGTAGGCCCCCTTCAGATCCTGGAAGGCCGCTAGAAGGTCACCTCAGAGCCTCCTCTTTTCCAGACTGAACATCCCCAACTCTTTCAGTCTATCCTCATAGGAGAGGTGCTCCAGCATGCCCTCATCCTTGTGGTCCTTCTCTGGACACGCTACAGAGTGTCCACATCCCTCTTGTAATAGGGGCTTCAGAACTGGACGAAGTACTCCAGGTGGGATCTCACCATAGTGGAGTAGAGGGAGAGAATCACCTCCCTCAACCTTCCAGCAACAGAGATGCCAAGTTTAGGCATTCCTCTGGCAAGGATGTATGCATGGAAGTTATTTTTTTCACTGTCTCTACACAAATAATTTAATGCACCTCTAAATTTCAGAAGGTGATAGTTTAAAAAATGTGCCTTTATAGTTCTTTATGGCAAACCTGACTCTCCAGTAAATACACCATTTAAATGAGTCTAGCATAAAAGATCTGTCTGTAATCCTTATCCTCACTTCAATTTTTGGTAGCTATAACCAATAGCCAATTATTCAACCAATCGTAATCACTTTGAGAAGGGTTTTATTTTTATAGTGTTATTTGAAAGGAATACTCTGTATTGATCAGTCCTAGCTGCATCCATTAGTCTGTAGCCACTATATAATATTTACAAGTTAATTCCACAGTGCATAAGTTTTTATAGCTCTAGAGTTCTGAAAATAAAAGCAATTTAATATCATTTAGTATTTCTTACATCCTCCCAAATCCTGATTTCCTGGTATACTTGGTACATCATCAGTTTTACACCTTGCAGTGGCTTGCAGAGCAGAAGTAAGCATGATACCAAGTGTAACGTGAATGGAAACATTTTGTTCTGCAGCTTATTTCAAACTGTGTATATTATTACTTATAAATCCAAGTCCTGTGAATTATTTTATCCTTCAATGGAGTTTGTGATTAAAGAAGTAGCTATGCTCTGAACGTAGTGTGTTCAGAGCAGTTTTAAAGTGTAACAGTAGTAAAAATAGCATGACCGGATACACTGTAATCTAACACTATTATGTTACACCGAGATTATTCTATGGAACAGATATAATTTATGCTTATTCCAGTGTTTAATTTTATATATATACATATAAACCAAAACAACAACAAAAAAAAACCCCAAGCTGAAATGTGTGGTCTTGACAAAATTCAGGTAGCAGAAGATGAAAATCAAAGAGGCTTTCATGCTTCTTTTCCAATCCATACTCTCTGTGGTTCCCATCTAAATGGAAGCATCCTCTGGAATGATGCTTGTGACAAGTTTCATTCCCATATGCATCAGGATTTGAGAGGCAGGACTATGAGACACTTAAAGCCTCTGGAAGATTGCTGTTGACATAGTTGCCTTTAACACAGGAGAGTATCAAATGCTCTCATACCACCAAGTTTGTGTGAAAAATATCTGGATCATTTGTCAGTTGCAAGTTTGCTTATAATCTGACTATGTGAAATGATTCAATTATGTTTTAAAAAGACAGTAAATAGCCTGAATAGTGAAGAAAGAAAGTTTGAGAACAGGCTTCCCCCACTCCAAATAACTGCAATGGTTACTTATATCCACAGCATTAAGGAAATAATTCCCATTATTGTTTAACTTCCGTCATTGAATCCTTATGGACAGCAAACCATGGTGATCCTTGCTCTAAAATGCATCACCACAAGCTCTGACAGATTAAATGCTACATTATAACTTGTATCTTTACTGGATCATGACAGATCACTGTGCTTTGGAAGTACTTGCTTGATGTCATGATTTACAGCTCATTGAGAGGAACAGAGTAAGAGACAAAGGGCTGTTATGGAGCAGCATGCTGCTGCAAGTGAGTAATGGCATGTGAATGTGGGCTATTATGAAACTACATCATCATGGGCATTTGTAAAATTGTCAATATCCATCAGTTAACAGACCAACGTTTCTGGTTCACTGAGCACCGGTACAAGAGACACGTTACAAGTTAATTCTGTATCTTCAGAGAAAGATATGTTTGTGTTGCTCACTGTCATTAGATAAAGTATCCTGTATGTTTGCTGACCTTTTAACTAATGGAAAAAAATAAGTTATGTTAATGGAGACACCCCCTGTTTTTCAAACTGAGCAAATTCAGATGAAGCACTCAAGCTTTATTTCCAGGTGATGGCATGTATCAGTTGCTTCAAATATCTGCAAACTGTATGATAAGGAATTTACAAGACTGAAAGTTTTAAGTAACTACTTTCAAATGTGTTCAGGGAAACAACCATTACTTAGAAAACATTCCTGGATTCTGTTACCTTGAGTATAAGTTTAGTTTTAGGAAGTCCTTTTAAAAACAAACGTCATCCTGCTGCAATAGAGATTCAGTGTAGTTGTTCATATGCAAAACCTGTAATGATTTAATTAGTAAATTGTCAGAAGTAATAATGGTTTTCTGCCTTTTGACTCTTTAAGTCCTACAGAAGCTGAGTATGCCTGGCTTGTGTAAATGACTGTAGCAGTTCTAAAGGCCATCCCTTGTTATCCTCAACTTTTTTTTTTTTTTTTTAATAGAGTTTGAAATCCACAGGGAAAAGATCCTGTTTGAAAGGAGGCAGCCAATAAGATGCAGAGCAATGGTGGGAAATTGTGCGGTATTGCACGCTAGATTGCATCATGTCCTTTTCCCTATGTTTTTACTGCCTTGAATCTTTCTTCAAGTTCCAGAAATATCAGGGGAAAATTTCTTTATTCAGTGACTCTTGGCTCTCTTACCATTTGATATCAATTCCTCAATTTCCAGGTTGCCGAGAAAGACCAGACAAGATGTTGCCAATGTTATCATAATAGCTTCTGTTTGAACAAAACCATTTCAGTAGCGGGGCTTAATATTATTAATTTACAGTCCAAGATCATGACTGCTACTGGATATCCTAAGATAAGGTGATCATCTTGCATCCTAAGGCATCCATCTCATATTACAGATTGATATCAGAAGAGATCATATTCAAATGTTCAGGCATTATTGCTGATACAAACCCCTGCCTTGCTAGGGGGAAGATTGTAACTTTGTAAGATCGATGTCAATTTTATCCCATTACTGCATAGATAATAGGTTTTGTTGGTCTGTTCTCTCTCTCTTAAGTAGTTGGTACTTTCATTAGATCTGTAACAGTGCTATACATTCCTCTCAAAGGCAAACTGATACCTACCTTTCTGGCTTTCAAGAGGTATTACAAGATTTTTTTCCACTACTAGTACAGCTGCCTCCCCATTCTCACTTGCTTCTTGCCCTGCTGAATCATCTGAACTGCTAGTTACGTGTTTGCTGTCATATACTCATATGATACCTTGTTAGGCAGCACTTCTAAAACCTACTGGCCTTGAGGAGATGCTCATTGCAGAACTTCCCTCTGAAGTAATTTGAGAAGTGTTAGGCAGCTCCCCATAACTTGAGCCCTTGAATCTGTATTATTTAGTATCCCACTTTAATAAATTTCCAGACTTTTGTCTGAAGCTGCTTTCTAATCAGTTTTCTTGAAGTGACCTTTATTGTTTCAAGGCTCAAGTTGTCATTGTGAAGACTATCTAGTCAGAAGGTTTTCAAAGCTAGTATTAACCAATAATTTAGGATTCCCCATGTATTAACATACTGTAGTTAAAGCTGAGTCTTCTCCAGTATATCCTACTCTTTCTATTTGCTTTCTACTTATGTTAGTACATACAAAGCATTTACTTGTTATGATCAGATCATACTTTATCATTATGCTCTTTTAAGTATTAGTGTCTGAGGTTTCATTCAGCACAGGTGTAAAACAAGCTTTTTTGGATTAGACTGCCACCCACTGCAATGATGATTATATCACGTGTCCCTAGTTATTCTGTCACCTGTTCCACTTTCTACAATTGTGGAGTGCTGGGAGGTGAGATTTTGCAAAGGAAAAAAACCAGTTAAATCTCCTGCACCTTTTTGCCCATGGAGTAGGGCCATAGCGATACGCAATAACATCTCTAAACCACACAGGTAACCTGTTTGGAGCCTGTTTGAGGTATTTACTTGCCTTTTCTCAGGATTATGGAATTTTGTCCAAAAAGGCACAACTTTGCTTTGGGCATTAACTTAGTTAGGGTAAGAGCATCTATGCTGAACTTCCTCACTTGCATGCAGAACATACTGGGAAAAATGTTCCTCTCCCTGATGATGCTTCAGGCTTAGTTACTCCTGTGCCCTCCTAATGTCTGTGAAGTGTTTAGAACATATTTTGTTGAAATTAATTGAATACATAAAATGGAGCTGAAAAAGGTCTTAAAAGATTTATGAATACTGGTGAATGATCAGAGCACACAAAGTACTAGAAGCCTTCCATCTTATCTTACATATGAGCCTCCTTTGATCTTCACACTCTCAATCTTTTACATGGCTGTCTTGTGCTATTGTAATTGTTCTGCTAATGTTGTAGCGGGAGGAAAGCATTAGTCAAAGTCCAGCCAGGAGGTGGTATCTTGCAAAAGCTTGAATATATATTAAGTTTTATATACAACTATAATTTAAGTCTGTGTAACAATTCACTTACGGTGAACAATTTGTGTAGTTTAAGAGAATCCAATTCTACACAGTGTTTTGGTGATGAATAATGCACCACTATCCCTTTAGATATTTATTATTAGCAAATTAAAAGATATCCAGTATGAAAAGGTTACTATCCAGTTGAGAAAAGCTGTGTGTAAATTCAATACTATTTATAATCTGCTTAATTAAAAAATGTGGACTGAAAACCAGTACTTATTAAAATATTGTAAATGAATGTGATCATTTTATGACTGCTGCATAAAAATGTAGGATTGATGCTTACTCGTGTAGAGCAAACCAGCACATGTAATGACAAGAACTATCATCCCTTGCCCCATTCCTTCTTGTATTTGAACTTAAGACAAATTCATTTAATCTTCAGGGTTTTTCAGGACCTCTGCTGAGCTTTAGATTTTAATTTTAGAAAATGTTACCTTAATAATAAAGGTAAAATGGAAAGATTGTAGGCTTGTGTGAGAAGTATGTGACTGATCTTAGTAATCCATTTAGCACACTCAGAAAGTATAGCTGGTTAGCACCAGAACTGATTCCTTGTGAAACATTTAGGCTAATGTGCAGGGAGTATGTGGTGATAGGTTTAAAAATCAATAGTGTTTCCTCTTCCACCAAGAGCTTTAGAAACTTCCCAGAATAAGGTTGTACAGCAGCTTCCATTATACATCTCTCAATTTGTGTAGGAAATGCTGAAATTCTTCTTTTTGCACTTTTTGGTTTGTTCATAGTCACTACTTGTACATTGATCATGATCAATGCTGAGGGGAGAAAAATCTTATATAGGGTGTCTCCCTCAAGCAGAAGTTGAAGGCTGCAGTTTCTTTGTTTCTTTTTTTTTCCTGTGGTATCATTTAAATGAAGAAATACACAAAGAGTTACATAGATATAAGGCTTCAAACTAGCCTGAGACAAATTAATATCTAAGCATTTCAGCTTGGTTAAGAGGTGTCCTTACAAAGGGAAATTCTCCTTCCTCTACTTTCAAGATGCTTGAGGACTCTAGGGAACTTTAAGATTATATATACTGGTTGAGAATGCACTCTTTTGGTGAGCCATGGAGCTGGCACTTCATAGAACTAGTCTTCTGAATGCTTAGGTAATCTGTATTACTGATCCTGGGGGAGGTTGGTAGGCAACACGTGTGTGTGTTGCTGGAGTGTGATCAACCTTCCCTAGCACTTGGCTGATACTAAACTGTTACTTACTCCCTATGGGTCTTTACAAGAAGTGAGAAAAGTTTCCTAAGGGCTTGGGTGTCCAGCAGACAGGCTGGGCAAAGTCTTCTGGTATAGTTTGGAAACAAGCATCTGGAAAACATGCTGAAGAAATTAGTTTTATTTTTTTGAGAGGATTTTAATTAATTGTACAATTACAATATTGGCATGAAACAGCTGAAGGGTCCTCTTGAGCCTTGCCAGGTTTGTGAAGAACAGATCTCAGAAGCACTTTCTGTTCAATACCATAGGAAATGCTGCAATAATCCAAAGTTTAATGTTAACATACACAGGAAATGTCCTGATCTGCAAGTTTAGCTCTGTGCACTGCAAAATGTAGTCTAGCTCTGTGGTCCTTTGCTATTTCCCTCCCAACGGAGGACATGAATGTACCTACACGTAAAGGCACTACTCATTTATTTTCCTACAACCTTAGATACATACTCAGCATCTCATAAAGAACCAATGTATAACGTGATTATGCAGTCACCTAAATTGCTACGTAATTATAGTTCATTTTGAATGTGCCATATAATAGTGCTTAAGAGTCTAAGCTTTCATTGCAAAAGTAATTAAGTCTCTAGCCCTTCTGGTTAGAAAGATAACCTTCAAAATGTCAAATGAACCTAAGCAGATGCATTGATGTCTGCCTGCATATGCAGACAACTTGAAACAGTAGCTTCAAGAGAAGGATATTATGTGCTGCCCCCTTCATCAAATTGGGCCTGCCTCTGGATGTATCCTGACACAAACACTGTTAACTATTTCACAGCTGATAGACATAGCAGAAATAGTCAGACAAAGCTTTTCTGACCTTTCTAGAAGTAATTAAATGAAAATTTAAATATAGGTTCCATTGATACCACTTATGTTGTTCAGCTTACCTCTTAATTTGTTGGTTATGAGTTTAATAGCATTCTTCTGGGGCCCAGAATATTGAAGGAAGGTGCTGTTACAACCTTCCTGACCCCCTTGACCAAAACATGAAGTAGTAATTAATAGCTCTGCTGTTTCCCATCCAGCTGCTGAAACTCCTTCCTTCTCATCAGGATCATCTGTCACACAGCTCATGTGATGATTTCAATTTCTTTAGAAAAAATGCTCATCTCTTTCCTTTTGCCATCCAGTTGAGTTATGCACATAATATACAAAATATAAAAAAAAAAAACCACCCAACAAAACCAACAAACCACCAAGTGAAAATGCATATGTTAAAGAAAGGAACATATATCCAAGAAGAGAGTGAGTGTAAATACAGAAGCCTTGTTCTAAGAATTATGACAAAGTAGCTAGAGGAAACTTGCTGTAATATAATGTATTTAGTCTTGTTTGTAACCAGATTTGCATTTGTAAGTGTGCTATACCTTTAAATGAAAAATATTGTATTGCTTCTTGCTTTGATGCATAGAGAAAAGGTCCAGGTTGAGATTCTTCTTGCAGCCTGTGTAATAATGCTTACAGGCTGCTGGCTGTACAGTACAGGCAGGACGTGCTGCTCGGTCAGGTTTTCTGGGAAATCAAACAGAAGCACTGAAGATGTGAAAGCTTCTACTTGACACTGCTGCTTTGGAAGCCTAGTGAGGACTCATGAGAACCATTCATCTGTTTCATGACAATACTTTAATCTTGCAATTAATTAAAATCTTTTCCCAGTATACAAGCCTTCCTTCATCAGCCTGACATGCCATGCATGGAGAAGAACAAGAATTGGCAAAGAATTGTACAGATTTGTGACAGAATTCCAAACAATGCAACATTGATTATTTAGATCAGCATAGGGCTAAACTTTCAGCTATGCAGTGCTTAAATGAGAAGGAAAATTCATCCTTGAGAAATCCCCAGGTCAGAATTCTAAGCTTGCATTTTTATCCTGATGGCTGTATAATAGAGTATGTATTAGCTGCATGAGACTTTATGGGAGGAATAGAAAGGCTGCTACAGAAACATTTCTGCTAATTTTTACCTTCTGAGCTATGCAATGTGGTTTTTTGTTGTTTTTTTTTTTTTTTTTTTCAGTGCAGTGTACTCAGTTCAGATGAGCTAAATTAGAACTTTTCCTTCAATAAAAAGGAATAGCCAATATGGTAGCTTAGTCTACACCAGCCTGATACTACTTTAGGTTGTCTTTTTTCTCATTTCAATTTAAGGAACAGTGACTTCCTAATCTTTTACTATGTCTGTATAGATGCTTTGAATGAAAATAACATTCAAAACCTTCAAAAGCTCACTTTCCCCTGTCGAGTGTGCAGTTCTTGATTTCACTTTTAGCATCACTGCTACTAGTACTTCTACTGTCAGGAAGAGACTTGTTCCTTAGCACCATGTGTTTCATGTGCATCAAATTCACTATGGGAAAAAAAACCATTGAAAGATGGAATAGAGCTAAAATCCTGATGATACAATGTATTAGAATTTCAGGAGATTCTTGTAATGCTAGTAAAGCTTGATTTTCAAATAAAGGTACAATCAAGAGCAGGCATGTCTCCTATTAGTCTATTTTTGTTACCATGATGTTATATAATTTCACTGAGTTGAAACCTCAAGTGAGCAAGTAATTTTTAGTCACCATGAGTTGGGGCGTAGTTATATTTTCCATAGAAACTCTGCAAACATAGAAACACCTTGACAAATATTATCAGTATTAACCAGGCACTAAGAGCGATTAACACTGGCTTAGGGCATTTTTTGTTCTGAAGCAGAAGACAAGACCAGATGTAGTTGTGTCTAGGTGGATGCTGTGCAATGGCACAGTTGCTCATGTTACATCATGGGAGGTGGGCATGACATCTGCTTGGCTCAGTAGGGGGAATGTTGCAAATCAGGTCTCCACCTCCATGATAATACTTCTGGTGAGTTCCACCTCCATAATAAAACTTCTGGTGAGTTCCTCTTATGCAGACTGTAATGTTGAAGTGAGCCCGTGTGATTGAGAGAAATGCTGTGATGTTAGTGTCTTAGGTTACATAATACTGTCACCTTGTTGTTGATGGTGAAATTAGCTTGCTGTGTGGCTTTTACTTGATCAGTTAACCTCTGTCTGCTTCATTTCCCCCCTCTGTGTGATCAGAACACTAATAATACATGCTTTCCCTCGTAAAGTGCTTTGACATCTGTGGCCATAAAGCACTTCCCAAATGTTTTCTCTAAAGGCACACCTCATTTGTGTAAGGGATGTATATTTGGATGGCATGTAGGGAATGCTGAGAGGGCAAAGTATAGAGATCAAAGAAATGCAGGGAAAAAGAAAGCAAAGAATGAGGTGAATAGAACTGGTAAGCTGCTGTAGTGGTCATCAGTGATAAAATTGTTCCATTTCTAAATGAATGTCACATTGTTCAAACATAATTTTATTAGACTATATTTGGCCCACATGAAACATTCAATGGTTTGCAGTTTTCTAGGTCTGACCTCACTGTTAAATGTGTTTCTCAGGTATTTTGATATATTATGCTTCAATGGATCAACTCCAGCAGTTTTCATTCCTTCCCTTTCATCTTTCTCTGAAGTATACTAAATATTACTTACCAGCAATAAAGAACAAGTGTTTAGGGGACAAAAAAAAGTACATAAATAAACTCTGCCATGCCAGATAAGTATGATTTCATTGGTGACATATGTTATAGATTTGAATATATTGTACTGTTGTAGCACTTCACGAACTCTAAACCCAAAACCACAACAAACCAAACAGGTAAAAATCAGTACTTTGCAGATTGGAAGACTAGGTGAGATGAAGTGATTTGCTGAAGATTTCTGTTCTTTGCTCTGTTTTTCTATATATCAGAAAGTCTACATATTTCTGTGCTCTTCAGCAGTTCATCTGAATGTCCTTTTATAGTCCACATTACCAAAGCATGTCTCTCTGAGTGAATGCATGTCAAGATCAGTGATGGTTAGCGATTACATGGAAAAATCTAGGATTTGAATCATTCTAGCAGCTGTTGAGTTTTTTTCATTTGCAAAAGAAGCAGGAGTTAGAAGTGTTTCTCAAAGACCATGAATCTCTGAATTAGCAGTGTTTTCCACAGTTTCAGTTCAAACACGAAATAAGTCTTGTTCTTTTTTTTTGTAACACCAACCTAGTTCTTTGAGCACTTTTTTTTTTTTTTTTTCCCCTGTGGACATTTCCCTCAAAAGTGAGGTTCTTAATCATAGAATCAACCGGGTTGGAAGACACTTCCAAGATCATCCAGTCCAACCTATCCCCCAGCCCTAGCCAGTCAACTAGACCACGGCCCTAAGTGCTTCATCCAGGCTTTTCTTGAACACCTTCAGGGACGGTGACTCCTCCACCTCCCTGGGCAGCCCATTCCAATGGCAATTCATTTCACCAATGGAAGCATCAGGAGAGTACAAAGCCTCTGATAGTAGAAGTGCATTTACCAATAATTTTTTGAGTATTGTTAACATATGGGCTTTGTTTCAAGGATATAAAATAACTAAGCATTGTAACATAAAAGCATCTTAATGAGGATATATGCTCTGGATATTACACATGTTTTCCAACAAACCCTTATACTTTCTGTTGCTCATTATCATCTGTTTGTGAACTTTATTTCTTATGTTCATGTAAATAGTCCCAAAGACTTCCATGATGTGTGTGGTGTGTGTGTTTTGGGTTTTTTTTCAGTAACTGACATAAATGCCTTGGAGTTATCCTTAGAAATTTCTAGCTGTACTAATGGATGCTGCCATGACTTGTATTTGATAGGAGATTGTGTTGTAAAAGAAAGCACCACCATAAAACAACTACTTACCCAAATTCATCCAGGGAGAGCTTGGAACATTTAAAAAAAAAATCCCAATAAAAAAGAGTTTGTCTTTTACAGATTCATCTGGAATTACTTGTGTGGCAGATCACTAAAAATCTTGCTGACTTCCCAACCATATTGACAGATCAGTACGAGGGGAAAAAAACCCTAACATTTATACTAAATATTCACTGAATATGAAGGTGCAAGCTCAAGGTTAATTGCTGTGCTTCTTCCTGGAACAGGATCAGCATTTCATATGCTCTGCATCAGTGTTGTGTAGGGGTTTTGTTTGGGTTTGGGGGGACAAAATATGAGGCCGAATTTAAAAGGGTTTAAATGATTTGATATTATATACACAAAGACTTCCCCCCCTTCCCCAAACTTATATACAACTACTCCACACAGGTCCTTTGTATGCCGTTGTGAAATTATATTACAGAATGTCTATTTACAGCAAAAAAGAGAAAATTAGTAGAGGTTTGGAAAGATATGGGTCGAGAGGCTCACGGCGTGAAAGTGCCACTGGTAAAATTACTGAAAGCCTATGCTGCCCGAGTTGAGATCACTCAGTTACTTGCTGGCTGGATCCACAGTTTCAGTGATCCCAAATATATGCGTAGCAAAAGCTACGTTGTTGACCCTTGTGGGTCTGAGTAGTTCAGTTCAGGTGTTACTGGGGCGCGCTGTCTGAAGCCTCCACGGGCACGATCAAGCTGGGAATGACGAGTTGGAGCAGCAGCTGGCCAGGAGCGCCTTAGTTGAACTTTCCCTGGGCCAATGGAAG
The DNA here is from genome assembly GCF_015220805.1 of Pogoniulus pusillus. Lineage (NCBI taxonomy): Eukaryota > Metazoa > Chordata > Aves > Piciformes > Lybiidae > Pogoniulus > Pogoniulus pusillus. The sequence continues at coordinate 29,906,523 of NC_087271.1, read as the reverse complement.
TGCCGTGGCTCAGAATCGTGCAGCGGCCATGGTCCCAAAAATGGCAAAGCGGCTAGGAGCGGCGGGGGGAGGAGTGGCAGGAACACTGAATTGTCCCTTTTATGAGGTTTGAGCCTGGGATTGATGGTCCTTGGCCACAATTCTGTCCAATAAGGGTCTGGCAGCAGGCCAAAACATACCAAATAGGGTGAAATCCACGTGTCCAGTACTCCCAAATATGGAGGGGGCTCAGGTGGATCCCCACCCTGGGCGTGTGAGCTTACATAAGGTGTTTACTTCAACTTTGCAAGCAGGCCAGGCCAGACTTGAAGGCGCCAGTCTTATTGTGCTCCTTTGTCCCCCTTAATTTGTTTTCCCCAGGTTTGGGCAGGGCAGCACCTTTCCGGGGGACAACATGTCCGGGCAAGAATAGGCTTGTAAACACGGCCATTTGAGCCCATATGTGACCCTCCACCACAATCGGTTTCAGAACTCAGTACATGGCAGAGTTGTTAGATGTACCCCTCTGAGCTGAAGCAGAGCATCTTCATTGTTATACAGGGAGGACTATGGGAGGTCGCTGGAGATAGTACAGAAGTAGCCCTTATGCAAGTTTGGGCTAAAGCTGCAAGGAGCAGCAGCTCGAATTACAGGCTACTCTCCCACTGTCGAAACTCTAATCCTTTCAGCTTGCTTATGTTGAGAACACCAGGACAAGATATGTAGTGTTACCTCTGGTGTAGATTAATTATTATGAGTTTTGTATTCCATCACAATTGTGTCTCTTTTGGAAAGTGAGAGCATTATGCACATGAGGAAGGCTGAGTTAGTGTGGGAAGGCATAACTTTATTGTCCATTTCTAAGTACAGTTAAGTTAATTTTCTTCCTCAGCAGGTGTTAAATTGTAGAAAGGAAAATGAAAACAGTGTCTTAGGGAAATAAACCTAGTATTAAATCTGACCCACATTCATGTATAGTTTCAGGAAATTACAAATGGGTGAAATGACAAAAGCTTTTTAGTAATATTTTTCAAATATATGTATAGGTTTTTCTTTTCAAAAGTAACAAGTTTTAAAGATCAACACATTTCAGAGGAAAACCACCTGCTATTTTAACTATCTGCTAAGAAGCAGGAATCTGATGTTGTTTCAAGTTAGACTGATTGAAAAGCTGTCTTCTTTTTTTCAATTTCACACTGACCTGAAACATCAGTTCTGCCATCTCTCCCTCTTCTGTTTGCATATTACCCACAATATGCAAACTGTGTTGTTTTTGTAGATCTACTCGTGCCTAAATATTTTGTGTTTTAATAAATATTCTTGTTTTTCTTTGCCAATATTTTCCACTTCCCACTTCTGTGCCCTCTTTGTTAAGAAGAGTTTGCTTTAAATTCCTTAAGCCTTGCAAGAGTGAAGAGTTCATCCAGTTCTGAAGCCTCTATTACAAGAGGGATGTGGACACGCTGTAGCGTGTCCAGAGAAGGGCCATGATGATGATCAGAGGGCTGGAGCAGCTCTCCTATGAAGACAGACTGAAAGAGTTGGGGCTGTTCAGTTTGGAGAAGAGGAGGCTCCCAGGTGACCTTCTAGTGGCCTTCCAGGATCTGAAGGGGGCCTACAAAAAAGCTGGGGAGGGACTTTTTAGGATATCAGAGTGCAATAGGACTAGGAGGAATGGAGCAAAGCTGGAGGTGAGGAGATTCAGACTGGCTGTGAGGAAGAAGTTGTTCAGCACGAGAGTGGTGGGAGCCTGGAATGGGTTGCCCAGGGAGATGGTTGAGGCCCCATTGCTGGAGGTGTTTAAGGCCAGGCTGGATGAGGCTGTGGCCAGCCTGCTCTAGGGTAGGGTGTCCCTGCCCATGGCAGGGGGGTTGGAAGTGGCTGATCCTTGTGGTCCCTTCCAACCCTGACTGGTTCTGTGACTTTATGAAGCTTTGGGCAGAATTTGCAGCATGATTTCTTTTTTCTTTTTTTTTTTTTCCCTGTTTTAAAACCTAACCTCACATTAATGTAAGGTTGTATTTTTGTAGGTCAATAAGACAGGTTACTTGGGAAAAAAAACCTCAACCTTTTTAATCCTGAAAGTCTTTTGTGGCTTCAGCACACCCTCCCATCCTGTGGACCTTGATCAGTATTGCTCATGTGCATGCTGTGGTATTGGCTGAAGGTGCCAATTAGAGTATGACCTGTGCAGGACAGTGTACAAATGATCTGGAGACTTGAGTTTTTAACTCATGATGACACAGCCTGAGTTTTAGAGCCTGTGACAGGCAGCGAGCAGGTAGACTTAAAAATTCAGTTGTAGGATCAAGGCTAATATAACACAGATATAATAAATGAGCATAAGAAACAGTAAGAGGAAATTAGGAAAGTGAGAATGAGAACATAACTTATAGGAATGTGGTCGTGTACAGGCAACTTATTGTACAGTTTGAAGGTTATGAAAGTTATCCAAAGGCAGCTTGTTTTTACCTCATTAAATTTCTTTTAACTCATTCCTTAAAGAGCCACTCACTTTTTTTTTGGATGCAAATTTTGGTTCTAAAGTCAATAGAAAGTAATTTTCTTTGTTTTAAGCAAAACTTCTGTTAATATGGGTATCAGAGTCAAAGGGAGCATAAAGACTTCTGTGTCTGAATTTCCTGCCTTCTTTCATTCATCAGAAGATCCTTAAAATAATGGATTTGAGCTCTTTGCACCAGAAAGCTGTCTCTGTTTCTGTGAGCTTCTGCTAGAAATGTGTACTCTAGTAATCTAGAAACTGTAAGTATCCACTTGTGGGCCATTATGTTGTTTGCTCTTTTTCACAAGTGTCATAAATGGGTGTATGCTTTGATAGGTTTAAGTGATAAAAAATATTTTTGTAGGGTACAGTACAGTGCCATCATTGTAATTAAACCTGTCTAAGATTAGGCCAAAGGCATCAGAGGATTTATGTCTTGTGTTTTGCCTTCTCTTTCCAAGTTGTTTTATTAACACAGGGTGTCTTTAATTATGTAGAACTGCAAACTGCATTATTGATATTCTATAAACATTAACTACTAGTGTCTCTAATGAAGCAGGAAGAAAACATGCCTCCTCCTTATTTGTCAGCACTTGCAAAGCACTAAGTATTTCAGATGTTATCATTACATTGCATAAAGTACAATGAAACTGAGACATGCAGCCTACCAGTCAGTATTTATGCTTGGCAACATATGTGTTTGTACACAGAATAAACCAGGTTGGAAGAGACCTCCAAGATCATCCAGTCCAACCTAGCACCCAGACCTGCCCAATCAACTACCCTATGGCACTAAGTGCCTCATCCAGCCTTTTCTTGAACACCTCCAGGGACAGCGACTCCACCACCTCCCTGGGCAGTCCATTCCAATGGCAAATCACTCTTTCTGGGAAGAACTTCCTGTCGTGGAGGGGTTTTCTCTATTCCTCCTCTGTTAGGGGGAGGTGAGAAATTAATTTGAGGCGGTTTTGAATTTTTATAAAATTATTTATTAAAATTAATATTTACAAATTTATACCACCCCCAACCACTACAAAATCAAGTTTGTTTGCAAAGTTATGAAAATAGCTTTGGGATATATTTACAGGGATTGATTATTAAATGGGAATGTCAAATTATTAACAATTATAGACAGAGAGAAACATTTCTTAGGCTTAATGCCTCTTAACAACTCTAGTGTTAGCCCAGTAGGGGCTGAAACTATGTGTGCTCTTTAGATGGAGATAACTTATATTACAAAGGAATTGAAGCTTACTTAGGTGTGCTGCTCTTGAGTATTAATCATTAATCACCCTCCCGGGATTCTGTCTTAGCATGTGCCCAGTACTTGGGGTCTTTGCAGCTGGAGTCTGTCCTGGCTTGCAGGGAATGATAAGGTTTTCCCAGTCTCTGGGGTAACAGTATTTCTCTAACCTTCTCTCCTGGGGTGATCTTTGCCTCGATGCTGCTGCTTCTTATGGAAGCCGTGTGTCCAGGGATGATCAGCTGGCACGAATTCCAGGTGCAGGAGAAGGATTTGTCCATGTAGCTTCTGACACGGTCTCACAGCTAGCAGGCTGCATTTGCAGGTTTGCAGACCATCTGGAAAGGGGTCTGCTGGGCCTGGATCTTTCCAGACTTCCAGAATAACTGGCAAGTAGTATTTTTGCCGGGCAAGCAGGGCCTATGCTGTGCTGCAGGGAGACTTATGCGCCGTAGACAAATCAAGATAGCTCTAAGCTTAGGCAGGGGGCTTCTTGGCTCCCTATATGTGATGAAGTGCAGGCATGAATGTGCTCTGCTTCTCAAAGGATTTGCAGGTAGCTTGACTGTGCCTTGGGATCAATGCATGAGGTCTGAGCCTCTGTAATGCTTGCAAGTGAGTAAGGCCTGATCCTTTGTCTAGGCCATGCAAGCAGGGTCAGGGCAGCAGGGTGCTGCTGTGGATCAGAGCTGAGTCTAAATGCTCTAAGCTTCTGAATGGTTTGAACCTCTGGACCGTCTGACCACGTGGTGCTGCTATGCACCCCTATTTATAGGCTCTGGGCCAAGATTCGTGGCTCGTTGGACATCTAAAATGACCAATCAGGTTGGCAGTAAGCCAAACCTTGCCCCAATAGGCAGTAGAGACATGCCTGGACCTCCCAATAGGGGATGACCTGGGTGGACCCCAGAGGCCCACGGGCTGGACGTGTGTGTGTTACACAATTTGTTTGCTGCCTCGTGGGTCCTGGCAGAAGAACATGTCTGGGCATGTAGAGGCATGGTGAAGCCTCAGTTTTGGGGCTGCTGCCCCTCCACCACACTTCCTCCTAACATCCAGCCTATACTTCCCCCTAACATCCAGCCTATACTTCCCCCATCACAACTTGAGACTCTGTCTCCTTGTTCTGTTGCTGGTTGCCTGGGAGGAGACCAACCCCCACCTGGCTACAGCCTCCCTTCAGGTACTTGTAGACAGCAATGAGGTCACCCCGAGCCTTCTCTGCTCCAGGCTGCACACCCTCAGCTCCCTCAGCCTCTCCTCACAGGGCTGTGTTCCAGGCCTCTCACCAGCTTCATCATCTTTCTCTGGACACGTTCCAGTATCAAAACATCTCTCTTGAATTGAGGAACCCAGAACTGGACACAGGACTCAAGGTGTGGCCTGGCCAGTGTTGAGTACAGGGGAAGAATAACCTCCCTTGTCCTATTGGCCACACTGTTCCTGATCCAGGCCAGGATGCCATTGGCTCTCTTGGCCACCTGGGCACACTGCTGGCTCATCTTTAGCTACTCTCTACCAGTACCCCCAGGTTGCTTTCTGCCTGGCTGCTTTCCAGCCACTCTGTCCCCAGCCTGTAGTGCTGCTTGGGGTTGTTCTGGTCAAAGTACAATACACATATGCAAACACATGCACAAACATGGCTCTGAAAAATAGTAATTAAAAAATCACTTTGCAGTACTCCTATCTCTCAAATATCCATGTTTGTCTTGAATGTTGGTATTTGCACTTTAAGACCTGACATTGTAATCTGGCATCTGAAAAAATAGGAACAAAAATAGATCACAGTACACACAAAATGATCATGGACAGGCACTATCCACTAACTGAGTAGTAACTTTAAGTTATCTGCAGGTTTTTGTCTTTGAAATAAATACTCTTTGGTCCTTTTGGAACTGAATTAATACTGTGCCAATGAGCAGTTAAAAATTGTGGAATGCAGGAGGTGGAAATTTATAATAAGTTTGCTAATGAGAAGCAAATTATCCTGAATGGGTTAATCTTTGTTCATTTCCCACTGATATTAAAGGATGAGGACAATTTTCATGTGAAGATAAAAATCTGTTACTGATATGAGAAGAGTCTGTGGGTCAGTTGTGACACTGAAGGAGGTAACTTTCTTTTTATGCATCTGCTCTAAACTTTTGGCTCTGTGTTTCAATCCTCAGTGTAATTGACTGGTGATTAACTGCTGAAACTTACTGACAATGTAACAGCAAGTTGCCAGCATAAGCTGCATGTTGATCATTAGCCAGCAGTAGAGGTGAACAGAACTCATATATTTATATAGAAAGACTCATAAAGCTATGGAGAGGAAGGAGATGAATTATGGTACTGGCAGAAGAATGGACATACATAAAGAAGCCATGGGCAGGTGGAAAGTAAGAGGTTTTTAACAACCATATGTGTAAGAAATAGGCTAAAGTACAGCAATGGGGGTAAGAAATCTAACTGCTTTCAAGGAAGAGCAAGAGAGGAATTTTATGGAAGAGATTAGATGATGCGACTACAGGGACATAGAGCTAGGAGTTTCCTTTGCCATACTACATATGTTACTGTGACTTTTTTTAAACTGTTTTTTTTATAAGTGCTGTTGAACTCAAGGGTAATGAAAATGGAAAGTATAGTTAAGAGGAGAGTTGTGCTCAAGGACAGTTAAATGGAAAGTATAGTTAAAAGGAGAGCAAGCAGAACACATTGGTTGCACAAGGATACTAAAGACGGTGATGAAACAGGACGAATATCCTAGTCCTTTAAAATACACTGTTAAGAAATGAGCTTTAAGTAGACCTTTTGGTTCATTGAGAATGGCAGTCATAGCTGAATGTCATCTTGTAACTGAAGGAGATCTCTTAATTGGAATGGACAGAGATTAGAAGGCTAATTCTAAACATTTCATGGTGGTGACTAGTTCAGTTACAGTGTTTGACTACAAGTGCTTTCTTTTTATTCAAAAAGTTAAGTTCATTCAGGGTAGTGTTTAGTTACACAATACATACCAGTACATAATTAGTAGACTTATTTAAAAGGGAGATGCTGAATGTCAGAAAGTAAAGTAAAAATAACTTGGTTGACTATATTGCATTTAGAAGACTCAGGAAACTAATGTATTTTAAAGTAATTCTGAAAATGTAAGCTTCATTTGGGAAATTATTTTTCAGAAGGTATCTATAATAACACACAAAGCAATATCCTGTTAGAGGAGTGTAAAATGCTAACGTAACTGTGAAGATATTGCCTAGCTAAAGAGGCACATATTGAGGCCATATAGTAGGGGCTTATTAGCAGCATTCATACTCCTAGATGGGATTAAAAATCAGGCACAATAGAAAACCTGAAAGTGCCTTCTGAAGAAAAGTCTCTCTATGAACTGTTGACAACCAGTAGAGGAAGTTTGGGTGAGGATCTCGCACTCATTTAACGGCATCAAAATCCAAGTGTTTAAGACCAAGCTGGAAGAGGCTTGGAGGAACCTGTTTCAGTGGGTTGTGTCCCTGCTTGTGGCATAGTGTGTGTCCCTTCCAATTCAAGCCATTCTGTGATTTTATGAATGACAACACCTCGGGAATGCTGCTTGTCACTGGTCTCTGTTTGGACACTGAGCTGTTGATTGCAACTCTGTGATCAGCCAATCAATTGCTTATCTACCAAGCAATCCATCCATCCAATCCACGTCTCTCCAATTTAGAGACAAGCATATTGCCTGGAATGTTGTCAAATGCTCTGTGCAAATCCAGGTAGGTGACATCATGTACTATTCCTTTATTCACTAACCCTATAACCTCATCACAGAAGACCACCCAATTTGTCAGATATTATTTGGTCTTAGTGTAGTCATGCTGACTGTCACTGATTATTTCCATATTTTCCATGTGCCCTAGCATAGTTTCCTCCACAATCTTTCCAGGTAAAGAGATGAGTTTGACTAACCTATAGGTCCCTGGGTCTTTTTTTTTTTTCCCCATTTCCAGTCAGAAGGAACCTCAGTGGCCTGCCCTAATCTCTCAAATGTGGTGGTTAGTGGCTTGGCAGCTTATCTACTAGTTCTCTCAAGACACATGGTTACATCTCATCAGGTCTAATGGGCTCATGCACTTTGACAATCACAGAATGGTAGGGGTTGAGAGAAGCATCTCGAGATCATCTTGTCCAATCCCAGTGCCAAAACATGTTTACCTAAAGAAGGTTGCACAGGATGGTGTCCATCTAAGTTTTAAATTTCTCCAGAGAAGGAGATCCCATAACACCTCTTTACAGCCTGTTCCACTGCTATCGCCTTTAAAGAAAAGACTTTTTTTCCCTTATATTCAGATGACACTTCCTTTGTTACAATTTGTGTACATTCCCCTTGTCCTATCACTAGTTGCCACTGAAAAGAGTCTGTCCCCATCCTCTTGACACCTGCCTTTTAGATATTTATAAGCATTGGTAAGATCCCTTCTCCTCCTTTTGCAGGCTAAACAGCCTCATGGCTCTCAGTCTTTCCTCATCAGACAGATGCTGGCCTCTCATACTTTCCTCATCTTCTGCTGGACTCTTTCCAGTAGTTCCTTGTCTGTCCTGTACTGTGGAACCCCAAATTGAATGTAGTACTCCAGATGTGGCCTCACTATGGCAGAGTAGAGATGGGGAGGAGAACCTTCTTTGACCTGCTGGCCACACTTTTCTTAATGCACCCCAGTATGTCATTGCTGGCTCATGATTAAATTGCTGTCTGTTAGGACTTCCAAGTCCTTCTCTGCAGAGCTGCTTTCCAGCAGGTCAACCCCTAACCTGTGGTGGTGTATGGGGTTATTTCACACTAGGTTCAGGACCCTGCATTTGCCCTTTCTGAACTTGAGTAGTTTTTTCTCTGCCCAACTCTCCAGCTTGTCAGCCTTCTGCTGCATCAGCTATGCTTAGTTCTTTACCATCAGCAAACTTGCTAAGGGTACTGTCACTTGTTCCAGGTCATCGATGAATGCGTTGAACAAGACTGACCCAATTCTCACATGAAAATGTAGCTACACCAGCTGTACTCCACAGAGAAAAGAGAATCAGCATCAGTCTTTTATTTGTATTGAACAACCTCCAAGGCATTGGCTCTGAATTTGTGTCTTCAGGTTGTAGTATGCTGGTGTTTTAGGCATGGCTGAAATGTCTTACCTGTGCTTGGCCTGTGCCATGTTCTAACTATATGTAAATGAATTTTTTAATCTGGGTGTTCTTCACAGAAAGAGTAATTTGCTGTTGTAATGGGCTGCCCAGGGAGGTGGTGGAGGTGCTGTCCCTGGAATTGTTCACGAAAAGCCTGGATGAGGCACTTAGTACCATGGTCTAGTTGATTGGACAGGGCTGCATGTTAGGTTGGACTGGATGATCTTGGAAGTGCCTTCCAACCTGTTTGATTCTATGATTCATTTCATGTAACTGATACACCACAAGATATGAAAAACAATCTCATCACAGTTTCTTAAGAGTGATGTCTGTTAGGCAGAGATCAGTGTAGGTGTTTGGATGCTTGCCACTGGCTTTGTACAAAGGCACATGAAAATTAATTTTCAGTAAGCTGATGTAACTTCAAAAAGATTTTGAACAGTCTTCACAGACCTATCGAAGGGTAGTTTTCTGTAGATACCATTTAAATGACATTAAGCTTTAAATAGAATTAAAAATTGCTTCTTTTATTGCTAGTTTAACTGAGATATGGGGGTCTATCTTCCACTTTTTGTGCAGACTTTATATATTGGGAATTGATGTAATCATATGCTGGCAGAACTGAAAAATTGAAATGTTGTGTGGCACTGGTGGGCTGGCTCATCCTGGCCTGTGTCTTCCATGGAATAGGATCCAAGAAACAGTTATATGGTGAAGAGCTTATTCACGTGAAAATAAGTCAGTATAAACAGTTGTTTGGCTCTGGAGCTTTCAAAGAGAGACTTAGAGGCACAAAAACTGGATCAAGAGCCTGCAGTCTGTCAATGAACTGCTGTGGGATGCAACGCGACAATGTAATCAAATCTGATGTGCCTTTGCAATGACATACCAAGCCTGCAGAATTCAAACCAATTTAGGTTGCTGAAAGCCATGGCCAAAACATGTTTTCTCTTAGCTGCAAATACTGGAAGATTTTAAACCAAAATTTTCAAACCAAATTTTGTTATCCAGAAGAAAGTATTTCTGTGACCCAAAAAATGTAGTGGCACAGAGCTTGAACTGCAGAAATATCTAATGCAGCCATGTGTCATCTTGAATTTCCTACCAGTGTCCAATTCTGTGAAAGAGATATATGACACCTATGCTATATTAATTAAAATCTGAGTTCTCTGTTTCTGATTGTGCAAGAAACTTCCAACAAATCCATTAAAAGGATGTGCCACATACTGAATGTGTTAGAGAAAAGACAGTCTGGCTAGTAAATTAGAGGTAATAACAGCAAATCTGAGATACGCTAGTCATTATGTTTATTATATAGTCAGATTACATATACGAGTACCTGGTTTTCTTCTTCTTCAGTCTGTTCAGTATGCTGTCTTAAGCAAGCAGTGTTTGATTATGTACTTCTGGTCTATGTTTTGCTCTCTGTAGGTGTACCTATTAACATGTTTTTCCCATACTTTACAGCGCTGCATTTTCATTTGATTTTAAACCTCTTACACGCCTTGTAGTAAGTACTTCTGTAATTGCCATATCACAGGGTATGCTTTTATGTAGACTGACTAGCTGGTAAATCCTGGCTTTTTATGTCACTCTCTGTTCTCTGTAGTGTCATTTATACCATTTGGTATTTGGCTGTGTATGGTATTAACAGTACTTGCTGGAGGTTTAAAAGTAATGACTTGCTGATTGTCCTTCAGTTTCCAAAGCAATACTTGTTTTTTTTTTTCCTCCACAGGTTTGTTTTACTGTATTAATTACATTATTTTTTTTGTATCAAAAGCATGCATATTTACTGAGCTTTCACAACTATTTTGATGCATTCATTTAACACAGAACAACAAAAAACACATATAAAGGATGACAATAACGGTTTTTGTTGGTATGTTTTTTCTATCCTTCATTTAAGAAAGATGTTCTGTCTGTGTATAATCGTGTGCAGATGTGCCCATGGTAAATACCCATGCTGACATTCTTTGAAAATGGCCAGAGCTGTGTATTTAGACCCACACCAGACAGATTTATATTACAGAATGGTATTTTTCTAAACTTTTTCTACTTACATCTTCTTCTGAGTATACCAAGTAAAGTTTTCATTTCTGAGACAGGAATGTCTGATTTCTGCTAATCCCACAACTTTAACATATTCCAAGCCTGCAGCAGAACCACAAACAGGGATTCATTCACTCACAGCTTGGAGGAGAGGCCCCAAGTGAATTTGCTCTCTTTTTCAGTTTTTCCTTTGCATTCCCAGGGAAATGTCATACAAGCTGTCTGGAACTGGTTACTGACGGAGATGGTCTTTTAAGCAATTTCTCATCAGCCTGCATGTTCTGCAGGGAAAGAGAGTGGATTTTTGCTAAATAGCAAGCCCCTGTGCTAGGTAGATATTGAAGTGATTCTTGATAACAAATACGAAATTATCATGGAAATCGTTGCTGGTTTTATATGCTTGCATCTTTAACAAAAAGGATTTTTTTTTTTCTTCAAGTTCTTAGATGTAAAATGTAAATACATTTCTAAAAGTTTACAGGATCAAGACTGAGTACAGTTGCACTGTGTTAACATGTTGATATTTCCACACAATGGAGTACTAGAGGGATATGTGACTTGATGTGCCTGCTTTTGGGTTTTTTCTGTCATTCATCAGCTACTTTCTGGTTGGTTTGGGGTTTTTAAAAGCTTGCTGAAGAGTTTTGTTTTATTGAGATTTCACTGATACTGTAAAATTGCCACATTTAGGCATTGCTTACATACAGTAGTTGTATAACAACCCAGCTTTATGATTAAACATAACACTTTCATGAAGAGGTTTATGGACTTCTAGTTCATTTTCATGTAGAAGGGTTAAAAAGATGTGCTAGTAGGATGCACAGATAGAAGCATTTTACTGCCAGGGAGAATGAGCGTGCCAGTTGAGTCCATGCTACAGGCTATATGTTGGAAGGGAACAGCACAGGCCAAGAGCTCTGTGTCCAGATCAGTGAGAAAGCAGTGTCTGAGTGGCAGGTAGGTGGTAATGGCTATGAGGTTCACCCCAAAAGGTTGACAGTCTGTGCTAGACTGCTCTGATACAAGTATTTGAAGGAAGAGATATGGGAATTTATATTGGGAGTAATAGTAAGCAATACTGGAGAGTGAGGCAGCAGATGATGTGAAGTGTATAGGTGAGAAAGTAAACAGTGGGTGGTGTACAACTGAGAAGCAGCTGAGGACAGGCAAAAGTAGAGAGTGACAGTGACTTATATGCTGTCACAGGATCATAGAATTAAGCAGGTTGGAAAAGACCTCTAAGATAATTGAGTCCCGTAACCCTTATATCTAACTAAACTATGGCACTAAATGCCTTGTCCAGTCTCCTCTTAAACACCTCCAGGGATGGTGATTCCACCACTTCCCCAGGCAGCCCATTCCAATGGGCAATCACTCTTTCTGTGAAGAATTTCTTCCTAACTTCCAGCCTAAACCTGCCCTGGTGCAGTTTGAGACTGTGTCCTCTTGTTCTGTCACTAGGTGCCTGGGAGAAGAGACCAACCCCTGTCTGGCTACAAGCTCCTTTTTCAGGTAGCTGTAGAGAGCAATAAGGCCTCCTCTTCTCCAGGCCCCTCACTAGCTGTGTTGCCCTTCTCTGGACATGTTCAAGCACCTCAACATCTTTCTTAAACTGAGTGACCCAGAAATGGATACAGTACTCAAGGTTGTGGCCTAACTAGTGCTGAGTACAGGGGCAGAATGATCTCCCCCATGCTGCTGGGTACCTGGGCACACTGCTGGCTTATGTTCAGTTGGCTGTCAACCAGTATGCCCAGGTCCCTCTCTGCCTGGCTGCTCTCCAACCACTCTGTCCCCAGCCCATAGTGATGCATGGGGTTGTGGCCAAAGTGCAGATGCAGCACTTGGACTTGTTAAAACTCATAGTCTTGGACTGCACCCATCTGTCCAGGTCCCTCTGTAGAGCCTTCATGCTCACAATTTGGTGTCGTGTCAAAATAGATGTCTCTGCCTCAGGTGATGAGCATGTGCCACCACTTCAATGAAAATGGAAGCAGGAATGCCCAAGCCAAAGATTCCTGATATATCCAAGCTGGTTTTGTGCATACCCACTGGGATTTACCCTGCAAGCAGTGCTGGCCTTGGACTTGGACAGCATCCTACTGTACTGAGCCCTTCTCCAGCTATGATCCTGACCAGGACGTTTCAGAAATGCTAAGTCAAATATGTATTGGTTCAGCTGCCAAATTACTCTCTGGAAGGGAAGAGAATGAGGCTTGTGCCTGTCGAAGCTGATTGTCCTTAACCTTAGGTAACCCAAGAACTTCATGAAGATCAAGACCATGACCTCACATGAGATTTTTAGAAATAAGAAAAGAAAGGTTATGGATTTAGCAAGTTTTGAAAGACAAAATCACTGCATTTACCTAAGCAATGAGGTCTCTGCACAGTTATCTCTTATTTAAACTGTTTGGTTTGCTCTGTCCTTTGTGAAGAGTGCCTTAGTCTGTGACCAAACGTACTACAGTATGTTTATGTCCTTCTGCTTTCTTGCCATGTAGCGGTCAGTCATTTTGTCTTGAGCAGTCTGAGCCTGTGAAAAGCAGCTGAATATTCTGTCTTGCCATGAATGGAAACGTCTTCTCGGAGCTCCCTCTGGGAACGTGTGCAGTAATATCACAACACGAACTCACCCGAAGCCACAGACATTTACAGTCGCTACCTATGGGGATTGAGGAGATGATGAGGGTACCCTGACAAATGCTGTACTAGCCTTATGTCATTATCCTTTCACAGGACAAGTGTGGCACAGGGGATTACAGAGTCAATGGTTAGTTCCTATTTAAATACCAAATGTATTTAGAGTGAATCCCATGATGATGGGAATCAGTCAGCTGCTAATGCTTTGACTGGCTTGTCCAACACTTAAACATTACTTCTATGACAGGACATATAGCTAAAATAAAGCTAATGTTTAAAATCAAATGGAAATGACATGTTAAGGAAACATCACATAGACAGAAGGGGCAGTGTGGACAAATGCTGTAAGATTTTAATAGCTACAATACAGGATAGGGACTTTTGGTTTTTTTGATCCTTAGAATAAGCAAAGGATTTAATGGGTAAGGTTTTGTCCTTTTTCAGGAACTGTGTTTTCTGCTTTGATTTAGTAGTGCAGTGTTTTTATGATTTGCCAGTATAGTAGCTCAGGTTTCTGAAGTTACTTCAGGCTGTTGTCTTCACATGAAGTGATTTGTCAGAAAGAAGCTGGTAGCTCATTTTTATGGGATTAGGTCAAATACTTGTATTTATTAGAATTTTGTGTAACTATGTTTTAATTGCATTTTCAGTCACAATCAAATCGCTTTTTTGCTCATGCAGACAGCATGAAGAAAGGACTGGGTGAGGCACTTAGTGCCATAGTCTAGTTGATTGGGCAGGGCTGGTTGATAGGTTGGACTGGATGATCTTGGAGGTCTCTTCCAACCTGGTTGATTCTATGATTCTAAGCTGTAAATATAAAGCTTCTTTCCTTTGACTTCCAGCCAGCTGAGTTTAGTCTGGGTGATTTCATAAGAGTGGGAGTGTGGCTAACTCCCAAAGCATCACACCTCAGTTGAGTCCTGAGAGATATCTATGCAATGGGTCAAAAATTTCTCTTGGATGCTCCTTGCTCAGTATTTGTTACTCTCCAGGATGAACAAACAAGAAAAACAAACACCCACACATAAAAGATCCTCCGACAACTCCCCAAGCCCCCCAGGCTACCACACATCTGGGTTTTCCAGGATGCTGGAGTAGGTATAGGCTGGATGTTAGGAGGAAGTTCTTCACAGAGAGAGTGATTGGCATTGGAACGGTCTGCCCAGGGAGGTGGTGGAGGCACCGTCCTTGGAGGTCTTCAAGCAAAGACTGGCTGAGGCACTTAGTGCCATGGTCTAGTTGACTGGATAGGGCTGGGTGATAGGTTGGACTGCATGATCTTGGAGGTCTCTTCCAACCTGGTTGATTCTATGATTCCTATTTAGAAAAAAAAAATGCCCAGATGAACCAGAATAACAAGGATCAGGGAGTTAAGAAAATGTTCATCTGTATAGTTTGGGATCTGTTTTCTACTTCATCAAATATTTTCAATTCATGGTTTCTATGAAACAAGAACTTTCTCACTGATAGTTTGCTAGGAAAGACAAAAGCAAAACCATGCAACCCTTTAAAAATAAATAGCTCTTATAAATACTTAGAGTGGTTCAGAGGTAAGTTTGAGTGTTCCCTAAATCTTTCAAGACTAAATATATACACACAAAATTTAAACAATTGTGCTCTGATAAAGGGATCTCAATTTATTAAAAAAAAAAAGGACTTACAAATTTACTATCCACAAAATGAGATATGGTAAATTTTACTTTTTTCCTCAGGCATGTTTTGATATTTACAGGGTTTGCAAGCAGAAGAAAATACTTGATGCATGTTTCAAAGTGGGCTGATTTTGTGCCTCTTTTAATGTGTTTGTCTCATGGCAAAAGAAAAAATCTTTCACTCAGCAGTGTTAGAGCTAGGTCATATTATATTTTAGATCCACTATATCTCTCTATCAGGAGTTTATTTTTAAATCTATATTTTACACTTTCCCATGCTCCAGTCACTGCAGCCATAATGAGTAAATGCTGTAGCTTTCCTGGTTTACCTCTGGGACGAATAGTAAGGAAACTCTGGAACAGATAGCGTGGGCGGTTATCTGTTAATGTCAAACAACAAGCTATAGAAAATGTTTTTATTAGGCAGATGAAAAGGAGACAATAATATCACCTGTTTTCAATAGTACCTGCATTCATACAGTTTAAATTTCACTTTGTCCCTGTGCCTTACATTGCCCATTGGGTCTTACCTAGACCCTAAAAGGTGCCAAGCCCATGGGAGATAGTTGATGCAATGACTCAAAAGGAATTTAGACCATGTGAGTATAGGCCTATGTATATTATATCCATACCGGTCACCTAATATTCCCTACATTTTGAGGAGGCAGTATTTCTTGTTATGTAAGATGGAGTTACCATTTTACATGGTAATAACACTGGCATAACTTCAGAGATGTTACATAGTTTAAGGGCTGCTTCACTTGGCCATTTTTGAACAAAGCAACTGTCTGTTGGGTTACTCAATACCACTTTTTTGGGCATCTGTGCATGCAGTTTGCAGCCTGCTGGATTTTGATGTTCATTCAGCAGCCATACAATTTTATTTTAACACTTTAAGTATGAATTCAAAGTGTCAGTGTAACAGTAACTCTGTAGAAGTTAAAGTAGCAAACACTTTTACTAAGTAGTTCACCCCTGCATATCTAAGTGTTCTTTCATCGTATTTATTTTAGATAGGAAAATTTGGAAAGAATAAAATATCTTAAATGTCCTGTAGTTGTTTAACAGTCAAATATGCTGCCCTTTGATAAGCTTTCCATGAAGGATCACCTAGGTTCATTACCACAAAGTTTCTTAACATTATCCAATGTATTGAGATGGAGTAATTCTGGTGATGATAAGATAAAGAGACAAAGAGGAATAGCATTTAAAGTGTATATATAAAAGCACTTTAGAACAAAACCATTTGTGTCGGTACTTCTCATTTTGTACTTTGGAACACTTTGCAATGTAAAGGAACCTCTTAATCTGTAGGAATTGTGCTACAGTTTTAAACATATCATCATTTTGATGGATAGTCTTCAACCGCACGATGTATTATTGCTCTGGCTAAATTGGCAAGAGACAGGGTTAATGAAACTGCATGGGTTTCAAATCTGTCAAACCCGTCTGCCTGAGAGACTAGCTTATGCCTTTGTTCTTAATGAATGCCACAACAAAAAGCATTCCTGTGGGCTTTTTCTTTTTTTTGACTAAACACGCTTAACAGTTAGTTAACATGAAAAAGACCTTCCCGCTTTCTTGTGGTATTTCCTAGTAGGGGTCTTTTTCATAGTATGTGCTTATTCATGAAACTTTGCACTGAAAATACTGAAGAAAAAGCTACTAAAGAAAAAAAAAAGCATTTTCTAATGGGAGCTACAGATGTAAATAATATATGTCTGTCTTGTGGAAATTCCACGAGGCAGAATGTTCTTGTATTACAAAATGGAGAATGGGAGTCAAAGACAGAATACTTCAGAGTAGGTAGGCAAAGAAACTGAGAAACTCAGAGTGTGAGAATCAAAAAGCAACTGTTCCAAAAGTCCAGAACAGTGTTCAGTGTTTCTGTATGAGATAAATGTGGTGGTTACTATCATTACATGTTAATTGGATAACAAAAAGGAAAAAAAAAAGTAGAAAACTGTAGAACTTTTTTTCCCCCTTCTGTTTTGTCAGTTTGTCTTCCTTATGCTGATATTATAGTTAGTGATCAAAGAGGGTCCTGGCTTAGGTTGGATCCCTCTCCCAAAAGAATAAACTCACTACAGCAAGGATTTTTTTTTTTTGAAAGTCAGGGAAAATGAAATTGTAATTCTTGTAGTTTAAATATAACAGTATAAGGAGAAATAAGTACTAGAGAAATATAATAACCTTAATGAAGATGGGGAAGGAGTCTAGTGGTGGTGAAGCAGCAAAAACAGGAGCAGCCAAAACAGTAGTGGAGGAAGACAGCAACAGGCACAGCTGAAGCAGCAAGGAGAAGGTACAAGCTGTGCTTCCAGACATAAAGTTCTTGATGCTCCAATGAAATTACATTAACTTATCCATCGTTGCCATTATATGGCGTATCTCTATGAATGTTCACCTCTCCCCTCAGAGATTCTACTTCTGAGTTTCTCTGTTCTGAATATTTTTATGCCTGAACTAGAAATCTAGCTCAAACAGCCACAGATAGCTTTTTGGGTTGATTTTTAGTGATATTTAAGTATTTCTCCTAAATCTCAAAATATTTTTTTTTTTTCAATATTAGATGACTTACCATACATGCATTCTTTGGAAACTCCTGTATATGGCACTAGCTCTGACAGTACCCCCAAAAGAATTCTGTTTTTGTGGGGTAGGATACCGAAACTTCTGAGAAAATTGAGAAGTGAAGGTTCAGAAACTACAGAGCTGTTCCACCCCATAGAAGCTAAACTAGGCTCTCTGGAGGATTGTTGCCAACATTTCTGTTTTTTCAACTGGTACTGGTTTCTAATACTTAAAAAAAAAAACCAAAAAAACAGATGCAATAGAAAGATAAAGCTCTGTGAAAGTGCAAGTGGAGTTTTATGACTGAGAAAATGTTGACTGAAAAAAATTTACCATTGCTGAATTCCCAGAACATTTCAGCAAAGAAAGGGACTGGAAAAAGTTATCAGAATAATGAAGTACTATTATTTTAGTTGAAGTATGGAATAAAACTTGATCCAAGTTGTTGCAATGATTGCAGAAGTGGACTTTGACAGGCTGGATGGGTGGGCAGAGGCCCATGGGAGGAGATTTAACAAGGCCAAGTGCAGAGTTCTGCACTTTGGCCACAACAACCCCAAGCAGCACTGCAGGCTGGGGACAGAGTGGCTGAAGAGCAGCCAGGAAGAAAGGGACCAGAGAGTGGTTGTAGGTAGTAGGCTGAACATGAGCCAGCAGTATGCCCAGGTGGCCAAGAGAGCCAATGGCATCCTGGCCTGGATCAGGAACAGCGTGGCCAGTAGGACAAGGGAGGTTATTCTTCTCCTGTACTCAGCACTGGTCAGGCCACACCTTGAGTCCTGTGTCCAGTTCTGGGCTCCTCAATTCAAGAGAGATGTTTCGATACTGGAACATGTCCAGAGAAGGATGATAAAGCTGGTGAGAGGCTTGAAACACAGCCTTGTGAGGTGTGGCTGAGGGAGCTGGGGGTGTGCAGCCTGGAGAAGAGGAGGCTCAGGGGTGACCTCCTTGATGTCTACAACTACCTGAAGGGAGGCTGTAGCCAGGTGGGGGTTAGTCTCTTCTCCCAGGCAACCAGCAACAGAACAAGGCAACACAGTCTCAAGTAGTGCCTGGGGAGGTCTAGGCTGGATGTTAGGAGGGAATTCCTTATAGGAGAGTGAATTGCTATTGGAATGGGCTGCCCAGGGAGGTGGATTTGCCATCCCTGGAGGTGTTGAAGAAAAACCTGGCTGAGGCACTTAGTGCCATGGTCTAGTTGACTGGTCAGGGCTGGTTGATGGGTTTGACTGAATGATCTTGGAGATCTTTTCCAACGTGGTTGAGTCTATGAATTATTACTTCTTTCTAATACCATTTTGAACTAAGGCAAAGCCTTCAGGAGATGTTAAAGGAAGATATGTTGGACTTCAGAAAAGCATATTAATCTGTTTTCTCATTAAGAATAATACTGAAAAGAGCCTTCAAAAACTACCCATACATTTCATAGATCTAGAGAAAACATTTCACTGTTGTCATAATTCAGCCTCTTAAAATGCTGTGTTTTGTAAAGGAGAAGTAAAAAAACATGGTCAAGGGTTCATATGAGTGTGAAAGAGCACAGTTTTCAGGGTCAAACACAAATGTATTCTGTCACCTCTGCTATGTGGTATGATCTAAAGAGTAAATAGATAAACTAAAACCAGACAGAGCAGGTCTCAGCAAAGGTACAATGAAAGATATAGATTTTATTGATCATTGATGGTTCACGTGAGACAGTGGTGCACATGCCACTGGCAGCTGGAGGAACTTCCAAAAACAAACACATGGAAGAGTTCCTCCCCTAGCAGTGCTTGCTGTGACGCTTGGTACAGTGCTTTATTTGCCTCCTTCCTGAATATCAACAATGTTAAAGAACACGACAAAGAATTTTGTGTCCTGCCCAAGTTCTTATTGAAGAATCATTTAGTTTCTTTCTACATCAGGAATTAGTCACTTGGCTGGCATGTTGTTCAGCACTGCTAGTTAAAAACCTGCAAGGCAAAATTATCTCAAGGGGTAGCAAGTACCAGAAGCTATTCAGAACAATGAAAGAAGGGTATGGCTGAACACATCTTTAACAGAATAGGAGTACCTTGTTGTTTGGTTGCTTGTACTTAATTCAGTGCCAAAAATTTGGTTTCCTCCATGTTGCTTCTCCTGTGTATTTACTGGTTTTGATTAAGAGCTCTTTCTACTTAAGCATAAATGTTACTTTCATGATCCAAAATTTCCAAAAAAGAGAGGAAAAAAACCTAAGGCACCAACTGAAAAGACAACAAACCCAAACAAAATAAACCCACCCCACTTTTGTTTGACTGTTCTGTGAGCTTAAGACTGTGCTCTCAGTAACTTCATAGGAAAACTCTGAATTTTACACCAGTTACCAAAGTTGCCATCTAGTCAGTGGCTGGCCTCTGCATATTCAGAACTTCTCAGCAAATGCAGGAAATACTCGCTACACGCTGCTGGCAACACCAGGAGCTTCAGTCCCAGTCCCTCAGTCCCTTTGAAGCAGCAGCAGCATGCAGAATGTCAATTACTTTACAATTTCAGGCTTCAAATTGCATCCTTGGTGCGCAAAAACTTGCCCTGCTGCACTGACAGTGTAAGTAGGTAATCTGGATAACTGAGAGAGGTAATCAGAGTTTTCACTTAGAAAAAACTTGAAGTAATTTCCCTACTCTTGCTTGTGTTTTACATATGCTGTCAAGACCTTCCTGATCTGCTGGTGGAATTCTTCTAGCATGAAAGTTAAATTTCGTCTCAGCTTTAGGAAGTCCACACCAATTTTATTATCCCTCTGACTGGACATTGGTTTGGAGGAAATCCAGCTGTATGTCAGTAATGTAATGCTGTCAAATACCTCCTTATCCCAGAAAATTACCTTTGCATGACAGCAATTCCTATTACCTGCGTGTCTGGAAGGGCCATGACAGTTTAGTTGTAGCTCTTCCAAAAGCAAGTAAAACAAGGGAACCAAGACTATAAGGAGAACATCATGGCATTGTATTTCCCATACTGTAACCACACTTGGAGGATAAAACATTCAGCAGTATGTAACAGATATGTAGTTGTTGTCATCTCTAACATTTCTCGTGATTTTTAGTGCTAGTGAATAGACAGTTGGATCCTCCTGGGGATCCTCCCCACTGATCATCCAGTGAAAGCATAAGAAATCCATGTAATAGTAAAAGTACATTTAAAGACTTGCTTGTGTCTGAGTAGTTGCTGTCGCAACATGGCTAAAGCACATGTAGAGAACTCAAACGTAGGATCCAGTTGAGGCAGCTGCAGAGACTGGATCTCTGAAAGCTCTTCCATAAAATCTGTTTTTAGGAACTAGCACTCTCTAGTTTCTCTGACTATTGTGAGTGCTGCTGAGCACGTATGTAGTTTTCTCTTGCTGTACATACCTTTTTTAAATGCCTAAAAGAGCAGTGCTCCACTGAGTTCACATTTCTTCTTGTAATTTATGCATGTGGATGTACATTGCTTTCCCCCTGCAGTTCTGTAAGAGTTTTATGGCCCATTACTGCATGAGTAAAATGTGTGCACTTTGCAGGCCTCTGCCAGAGGATGTTTATTATTCTCATCATTCTTACAAAAATCATGTTCCATCAGGTTAGGCAATATGCAAAACATGGCACATGTGTGAATTAGCCATTTCACACTACACCTACAATATTAGCAGCAATAATGCCAGGGAAGGGGCCTTAGGGAAGAGGGGTAGACCTTAAGTTAATTTGGTCAGGAAGCTCTGATATGTGATCTTTGTTAAACCCAGAGATGTAAAGAACAGTTAGCTTACTTTCAAAAGCTGCTATCAGTTACAGAGGGAGACGACAAGCCAAAATATTAATGCAGAAAACAGTTGCCAGTTTGTCCATATCTTGCCTATTTTGGGAGTGTGGGCTTAGTCTGTCTCCAGGGTTGAGTTACTGAATGTCAGACAGTGCTCTAAAGACATTTGATGTTGCATAGACAGGAGTGAAATATCCTCCTTGTGCATGGCAGTGAGTGAGCAACAACAATGAGAAAGAGTTTCTATTTCTGCTCTTTCCTCATAAAAGTGTTTGTGACTTCCTTCTTCACAAAGTCCTTTGGCCAGTATATGTGTAAGCAGGCACCTAGGGCAACCTGAAGAATTGAAAATGTTCATATTAGCAAAGTAGTAAACCCAAATATTTCAGAGAAGTTCTGATGTCTCTAGCCTTGCTCTTACCTAGGCATTTGCTTTCCCCCTCATGTTCAGGGCTTAGGATCAGCATGGAAGCTCCTTTTCGAGTGTTCACTGGGTGATGACTGGCAGTACTTCTTGGGCTTTTTGTCTGCTTCCGTAGTTCCCTTCCTCTTCAGAGGTATCATCTTTGGGCTTCTGAAAAGAGGAAGGTGTCTCTCATACATGGAGGAGTTTTCTGCTTTCCAGCACAAAAAAAAGTCACTAACTGTAATATCTTAGCTAAAATTAATATCTGAATTTCACTCATGTGAGCACAGGGCAATTCCAGCCAGGAGGGAGGGTCTTGTTGGTCAGGTGCTTTAGAAGAATGTTCTAATTTGAAGGAAGAATGTTCTAATTTGAAGGCTTTACAGGATAAATTAAGAAAACCATAAAATAAACAGAATAACCTAGAAGTTTCAATCCCACCTATTCATCAGATTGAAAACTGTTCCTTTGCTTATATATTCTTGTCTTCAAGTCAGTATCCAATCTATGAAATTGTTTGACTTCAAGGTCTAGTTTATTTTGTCAAAAAACTTTAGAAGCCCATATAAATATTTGCTGTTTCCTCCTCATTCAGTTTTGTTTACAATCCCCAAAGTGCTAAATAGATGACAGTGACACATCTTCTTTTGTAGGAACTGTGCTTGTTTGTCCCTAACATGTGTAATTTATTCTCACTGCAGTTGTTTCAGCACTTTTTTTCCCCCTCTAAAACGCCTTACTGTCTGGCTTCCAGAATCACCCCAATACCTTTCTGAAGGATAAACAGAAATTAACAATGCCCTCAAGTTCCCTGCAGTAGTAGATAATTTTAAGTTGATAACTTTTTTTGTATTCAGCTCAGTCATTCCATTCTGAACTTCCCTTAGGATATGTGCATGAATATTAGCTTGTCTCCATGTGCTATTGCACTGAATACTTTCTGTAATCAACCCCAGCCCATGGATATTGTTAGTCCTGAGAGAATATTCTCATTCCCAGTTGCAGAACCCTAGCTGTCTGTATCCTAGCTGCATATCTGGATGCACTGTCTCAAGTCCTACTCGTTGGAAGCCTATGAATAATTTGAGGAGCAGAAGTGGGGGACTTGCTGCAGAATGCATTGGCCCTGCACTCCAGAAGTGTTATGGATGTCGTACATACCAATAGAGAAAACTAGTGAAGTCAGTCATGAACCAAAGTGTGATTCGCTTGTTTCATTATATTTGACAGGACTCAATTAAAAAGCTATACATAATGAATGGGTCAGACTATGGATAGACAATTGCTGGGTATAAAGAGGAACTCTTGCACACCTCAAATGATCAGGAAGA
Organism: Pogoniulus pusillus; assembly: GCF_015220805.1. Classification (NCBI taxonomy): domain Eukaryota; kingdom Metazoa; phylum Chordata; class Aves; order Piciformes; family Lybiidae; genus Pogoniulus; species Pogoniulus pusillus. Next base: position 29,883,242 of record NC_087271.1, on the reverse strand, counting down.
CATCACTGACAGGTTTTTGAGAGCCTATAATCTTTTCACTGACAGTTGTAGCAGCATGGAGAAGACAACCAAGACAGCTGGTCATCAGAGGAAACAAGAACATGTATATTTCCCCCTCAGTCTAGAATACAAAATGAACATACTCTTGGGTCATGTAAGATAAAATTGATGATCACTGGCATTCAGAAGACAGGTTCTGTTTGTTAACCTTAACCTTTGTCTCTTGTGTGCCAAATATATCTTGAAATCCCATGTAAGGAGAGCAAGCAATTAAAAAAGTATTCCATTTGTAAATAGAAAACTTTAACTGAAGCAAGGTTAGACTAAAATTGGGGTTTACATGTGACCTTTTGTATCCAGTGCTATAGCTGACAGTCCGATCTTGAGACCAGGTAATAAACTTCTTGATTTTACAAGAAACATTATCATATTTTTGGGTAACTTTAATCAAAGTATAAATTGTAAACTCAGAGTGCTCCCTGCAGGATGGGGCAAATACAAAATGGAGCCAGCAACCTTTCAAGGTGATAAGAAGCACCACAAGAATTTGTTTTGCAGGATAAGAAAAGGATGGAGACAGCTCACAGTCCAAAACACAATTCTTTGGTGTTAGCAGATTGGATGCCCCATGCTTCAGTTACTTTAGAGAGATGTAGTTGGTCCAGTTATTGCCTCAGTGCAGAGTCTCTTCCTGCCAGAAGTAATTTAGTTGTTTTGGACTTAGCTTCTGTCCCTTTCTTGTGCCATTTATTGTTCTAATGCATCAGCCTCCCTGTGTTGTAGATTCTTAGAACTAAACACAATTCTTCTTCACATAATTAATTTTGAATATTCAAATTTGATCTTAGTTTTCTTTTGGTCCATCTTCCTGCATCAGCAATGTTAGATTTTTTTTTTCTCTTTTTGCTGACCATGAATAAATGCAATAATGTCTTCTAAACTTTTGTGGCCTTTCAAAACATCCATTTTGGTCTGTTCATATCTGATAGTCACAGAGGCTGCAGTTTGGTTTTAGATCTTCCTGGTAAACTATGCTGAGGTTGCAGGAGATATTCTGAGCTGGCCCTCCCTGCTGGTGGAAGGCAGCAATGATGGCTCAGGTGTTAAGCACCTGGCCATGCAAACCCACAGAAATCTGTGCACAGATGGAGTTCTACTCATCTTCAGGCTCTAACAGTATTCAATGATCTAATTTCTTTACAAAGGACTGAAGTTGCCTGTTACTGCTGTTTTACGAGACTTGGTTTGCTCAGTGGGGTCTGCCCCATGACTGAGGATTGTATATGTTAGCACTGTGCTTAGAATAAATAATGTGTGGGAAAAAGATCTGCACTACAGTAAGGCATAGCAGCTGTATTTGCAGACCATGCTGTCATTGTATTAGTTACTGTTTAAACACATGAGGAAGAAGACCTTAGTTAAAATACCTCATGCAGTCAGAGTTTGTTCCTTGATCAAGAGATAATTAACACAATGATGATACTAACATCTTTGTTTCTTGTCATTTGATTTTATATCCACATGGCTATAAGTGATTTCAGTAGATTTTTACAGTGCAGTCTTCTCCGTTACATGTTTTAAATAGTGACCTTCTCCAAACTCCCCTTATATGTGCTGTGTTCCCTGCTGCATGGTAGGGATAGCCAGCTGTGATGCAGGACTACTTTACTGTTTTTGTAGAGACATCTGTATTTCCCTGCTCCTTCAGTTCATCAACTCTGGCCTCAAGGTGCTATACTAGTGCTTTGAGGGCCATTAACTACTTGCACCACATTTCGATCAGACACATGTATCTAACCTTATCTTTGAAAGGTCTGGAGAAAATAACATTAGAAAAGAGACCCTCTGTTCAAGTTCGTGCCCTCTTGACTAGTTTGAATTAGCACCCACTTAGAGGGGGTAGGAAGTCAAAAATATGCCTGGAAGGTTAAACATGAAGTATGTAAAGCTAGACTTCCAAACTTCCATAATGCATGAAAATGTCTGTGTGGGGGAAAAAAAAAAAAGTCTGAATAAAACCAAAGTTTAACAGTTAATACATTTTAATGTATGTGGATTTAAAAGATTTTTTGAGGTTCCCTTTTGCTGATTGCCTTCAGGGGAGGTGAGACAAGTTTCTAACCTTTGTAGCCAGCTCAATGGAAGAGAGGGAGGAGGAACACAGAGGCAGAAAGAAATCTCAAATTTCAACTTGTTGTGTGATCTTTGAAGGGCTTCAAGAATAAAAGTCTTTAAAGAGAACCCCATAGGTGCTACATGATCTGCATTTTTTCAGTCAGGCTTACAATCATCGCAGGAGACAGAAGTCACAGATTTACTTCCAACACAGACACTCCTGTTTTCAATTGCCTTTCCGTTTCCCTTCCCAGCTCTTAGGATTGTAATTGACAGCTCTTCCAAGCAGTTCTTTGTGGTGTTTGGATATCCACCCTGGATGCCTCTAATGACAGAATGGGCCACAACATTGCCCTAAATTAACCTTGCATGGGGCCTTATTTCTTTTTGTCCTTTGCTCTGTGTAACGAGAACTCGTATGGCTTAACAAAAATACTCCTCTCTGTTCTTCTCTTTTATTTTGGGCAGAATTTTGTTAAAGCTGGGCTGTGTCAGTTCACAGCATGGCTGTATTTCAGTTGCCTTGGTAAAATAAAGGAAATTGTGATACATGGGATGACAGCAAACAAGGGGCTGGGGCTTACCAAGAACTCCATAATCTGCAGAAATTATTGTGTTGCAACTCGTAGCCTGGGTCCCAACACTTAAAGTAAATATCTCTGATGTGGCAGCAGTCCTGTGTAGCAATTCAAACTGTCTTTCACTTGTGCTGAGATACAGATATGTTTCTATATCCCTGTCCCATAGAATGGAGAGAGTTTTTGCCTCTGACTTTGGTCAAAGATTTTCTAAGAACCCACCTGATTGCAGTACATCCTAATAAACATGGCACTGGTTCAGTGTATATTAAATAGTGTCTCCAAATACTGCCTGAATGGTCAAATAATTTGTTGTTAGCTATTTTTTTCCTCATCTGTCCATCCCTTCTTGATGTCACTTTGAGAGTTTCTAAAGTTCGCGGCATTAGGGGAATAGAGGCAGTTGAAAACAGTTCACTGGGGGGGGAGTAAAATAAAAACAACTGAAAACCTGAAGTTGGTTTAGGATTTTTTTTGGGTGATTTTTGTCTGAATTTATCATGCCAACTATTACTTAGTGAATTGGTCCAGAATAAGATTGAAAAATGATATATGCAACTTGCTGCCCAATGTCAGCACTGACAAGTGTGTGTGATTGCATTTGAGCTGAATATTTCAGCAAATAGCATAGCCCAGCAGCAATTGCTGAGCCCTATCTATATTCTCTCTTTGCAGCGAGCAGGGATTTTTCATTTCATACATCATTTACAGCTTGCCACAGTGATTCTAGTCAGCTAGGATATATTTTCAACACAAAGAGAAGAAAGAGAAATATATATCATTTGTTGCAGAAGTTGGGCACACTGGGTTCAAATTTAATTATGCTGTAACATCAAAAGCTACACTAATAGACAAAAAGTCAACTGTCCTTAACTCAGTGTAAAGTAAGATCACTTTTCTTGTTGCTCCAGAGTTCTGTCTGGGCTTATTGGGCAGTAATTTTACTACTTTGATATATTACATTCATGAGAGTCAGTGCACACACTTAACCAGGTACAGTGCATATCTCATCCATCTAAGTATTTTACAAAATAACAGATGCCTTCAACCCTCTTGGCAGAGTTGCTTTGTTAACGATTCTTATTACTGCTAAAAAGTGCAGCTCCTATTCCTTTGGCTCCTGGAGAGTCTGCAGGTTCCTGCTGGGCAAGACAATCAATTAGGAAGGAGGGTCTCAGCAGGGATCCACTCACTGCAGGAACTTTGTGACCATAGAGGAAGGCATGCACACTTCCATTTTTCTCTTCCCTTCCCCCTCCCCTCCTCAATGTCCTTCCAGCATGTCTGGATCCAAATCTGCAGTAGCTAAATTAGACAGGATTGGTTTTACAAGCAAGCTGAGCTGATTCAAAAACAACCTCCCCACCTTTACAGCCTTTTCCAGAAAAATGCTGGAAACCCTCCCAGTGTGTGTGAAACTTGGGAGATCCTAACCATTGTCCCTTGAGATCAGATCCGTAGGTAAGGAGTCTGTAGAAACACTTGAAAGAAACAGGACTTATGCCTTAATACCTTCATTTCTGTTCTCATTGAGGCTTCAGAACATTTTCTCATTGGAAACTAGAATGGTTATTTCCATTTTTAAAGGCCTAGGAGTCGCAGAGATTTCTCAGCAAGCATCTCTTAATTTCTGAGACTTTTGTAAAGCTTCATTTATTGAGCTGGCATGATTGCTGAAAACTGCATAATGCACACATTTGCTTCAGTTGAAATTAGAAGTTCCACTGAAAGTGGAATTTCTGAAAAGTAAAATACATGAAAGATACTAAAAATCTGTGTGTGGAAATTGTGTTAAATGACATGGTTAACCAGGATGCACGACACTAACACAGTGGCTAGGGTACTAAATAGAATACTGATCCATGATACTCATGAGAGTTTGGGGATGCTGGAATGGCAGTTTTGGAATTTGAGGAGTTAAATATTTCTTCCATCTGAAGCTGATATTTTCTCCCCCTTGAGTTCCCTGTGTTTTCTCTCATAACACACAACTTTGCTTTCTAAGGATAGTCAAATTGCTGTTATGTCCTTTCCACTGCTGAAGCAGATTTGCAGCACCTCTCTGCTATACGGAGGTAGGAGAGCAATTGCTGTAAGTAAACCTCATTATTTAAGGAAAGAATCCAGTCCCCAAAAATGGTGGTATTAGAGTAATGAAGCAGTTCACCTGCCTCCAAGGTACTGTGGAAGGCCCTGTCCAAGGACAGCAAGGCAAGGAGCAATGCACTACCCATTAGTAAGTAGTTGATAGAGTCCTGATTGGGCAGCGTGTGGCATAACAGAATGTTGTCTCCATTCTTCAAATGACAATAAGAAAAATAAAGTGGAAAATCTTTTCCTCTGATCATCTGTGGTTGTCAGACTTTGTCAATGTGGTTTTGACAGCTTCTTTAAAGGAAGAAAAGCAGGGAAACCTATATGCCTGTTGCCTTGACCTTGTTTCCTTGTTGAGGAAACTGATCTGATGAGCTCTCTTTTGTTCTTTCAAGTTTCATTTGTCAAAATAATATAAGTTCACCTCAGTTGTATGTATTTAACTTCAGGAGATGCATTTATTTTATTACTTGCCTTGGTAGCAGCTAAGGATGGTGTTTTTTGTTTTTGTTTATTTTTTTAAATCTTTACTTCAGAGCAAATTAATTTTTGCTGTTTCCTACTTGTGTTAAACACCCCCCCCCCCCAGTGTAATTAGTGAGCAGTAAATGATTTTATTTCTCTTTTGTTTAGTTGAATTAATGATGTCTGCAAAGAAACATGACATCAATTTTATTTTTTTTTAAACTGATCTCAAGGGGCTTACAAGAGTGTCAGATTTTGCCAGACTAAAAGCTGTGAGGAGTACATCAAGAGCTGTCCCAACATCTTTTAAAAAATCTCTTCACTTCATTGCTGCGTAAAGGTGAATCTAAGTAGTACAGAGGACAGCTTGAGCAGAGGCAGACAGACTCAAACTAGCAGAGGGAGTGTGCCTCACAGGATGACCCCTCTGTGTAAGAGTGTGTGGTTTTTTCCCTTGTTGAGAGGGCAAGACTGGTACATTAATGAGCCATCTGTCTTGCTGGACCAGAGTTTTAAGAACAACATGCTTTCCTGTCCTTTTCAGACTCTGCCCTCTAGAAAACATAGCTCTGTCACTACTTATGATAGGGAGAGTCTGTCATATTAAAGGATAAATAAATCGGTGCTGAAGAGAGAATTAGGGAAATGAGAGGAGTTACAGGACAGAGAGCTTTGTTAGAGGGATAAAAAGCCAGGGAAGAGCAAGATTTAATGAAGCTCTTGTTTATTACTTTCGCTAATTTAGGAAGTCTCAGTGCTGGCTGTGGCACTGGAAGGTGGACAGTACAGATACTTTCAAAATGAATATTGCTGTGAGGCAGAATGCAGGACTTGGGATCAGTCTAGGTTAGGGCGACTCTGTTCTGAGCACCATCATTTGGAAGTTGTTACAGTATGTTTTTCCTCCTCCTTTCCCATTTTCCTGTAAGTCCTGATTCCACTCTCTAGTTCTAAACCTCACCACTGCTTTTGGGGCAGAAAGTACTACTATCCCACTTTCTAAGATAACTACACTTACTGGGTACTTATTTGGTACAGATTCTTACTAGTACTCACACAGCATTCCCTCTAACTGCTCTGAGCACACAGTGCTGGACATAGTGTGCCTGTGGCAACCATGCTGGCAAGTTTGAGTTAGCAAAGCCTTTTGTTTGAGGTGCTATGAGAACAGTTCCATCTTGGAATGACAGAAACTATACCAAATCTCACGTAGTTTCACTATTTTCTTACTTTTTGGAAGCCTCTACTAGATAGATGTTTATTAACAGGTCCGGATTTTTCATTGAGTCCTTTCACTTACTGGTGAGTATTTCCACCAGGTTTAGGCATTCTTAATAGTAATCTTTATTCATGGGATTTAGCTTCTAGAGGAAATGGAGGATTAGGCTTTTAGACTGGCAGCTGTAGCTATTTTAGTAATGGAGGCTGTTTTTAAGTAGGAAAATTTGTGACATGGTGTCTGTAATGAAGGGGTAATTAATGTGAGATCATATTTTTTCCAAAAGAAATATTATTTATTAATGTTCATACTCATCACTCTTGCCACACCCAACCACTAATTTTAATACTAATTGGTTCTTTGCATGGTCATGGAAACATTATACAGACAATAACTAGATCTAGAAATAGCCAGCAAACATATAAGCATTAACTGAACTGGAAGAGAAGGTTCCTGTGGTCAATATATACTGCTTGCCCACTAGATGGACTCAAGGAGCTCCTTTCTCCTTATTGCAGAAGTCTGTGGTGAATTACAGGAGACTTTAAGTATTTATTCACAGTATATTGTCTCCTGACTCACAGGGCTAGCTACAGCTTCAGACAGTACCCAAATGCTTTCCGGGAATTCTGTTACTGTCTTGTTGGCCAGTGAGACTTCTGATTCTTCCCAGGTTTCAGAGTGATGGGAAAGAAAGCAGGCAATCTCTGACCTTTATCTTGGCTCCTCTGGACAATCTGTGTATCTCCAGGGCTTCCCATCTTGGCAGGAGACTTTCAGGTAGGCGGGATGCCTTGCGATGTGCAGTCTTAGCACAACATCATGCTGGCTATGCAGGCTGATCACATGGAAGCATTTAGAGCCTGTTCCTGGTAAACTTGAGGCAGGCAGTTCAGCAGAGCTAGCTTATAGCTTTAGCATAACAAAGGGCAATAGCAGCAGGCAACAGCAGGCATGAATACAATGGCAGAGCCACACTGTGTTTACCTGCTTATCTCTTTATGTCAATGTAGCCTGAGACTAATGGACCTTTGGACACAATAACCTATCAGAATGGCAGTTACCCAAGAAAGACCATGTTAGGTGAATCCATAGGCTTGCTTTACCCGAATGTGGGAAAAGCATAGGCCTTGCACAAGGCAGGCACAAGCTAAGCGTGTGTACCTTGTTTACTGCACGATGTATACAGGTCTGGGCAGGCCAGAGTCCTTCAACTCAGTGGCTCTACGTTCTTTGTCCTCTTTCTCACAATTGCTTCTCCCCAAAACAGAAGAGGGAGAGCACAAAACCAAGTTTGGGCAAGCCAGGACATGTATAAGCCTATTTGGGGCTAGCAGGCCTAGCACAATAGTGCCTAAAGCAGATTATATTTTCCTGTTGTCAAGATAGTTGACCCCAATGTATGACCTTTATTTATTTTTCTGTATTAATATCTGCCAATGATACCAGACCAATCAAATTCTGTTCACTGTGTGAGAGATGCTCTGTGGTACTACTGGATTTCAGTTTTTGGGAGAGGCTGACATGCAACAAAGCAGCTGGCAGCTGCTTGCTCCAAGATGGTCTCCATTACTGTGGGACTTGGCCCCTAGGTGAGCCTGTTCTTCCTGAGGTGGTTCAAGTAGAGATGAGGTCTTCTGCAGACTGACTGAACAATGAAAAGTTGAAGGGTAGATAAAATGCTGCTCCCCAGTGGAGGTGGATATGCTATACTGCCTGTATCGATAGAGTTCAAGGGAGACCATTTCAGTTATTAGACATTAACTAAATGTTAAAGTTTTCTGTTTCAATACAGACTGTTATTGCTCCTATTTGCTATAGACAGTGATAATAATATCATCAGGGAGAACCATGGCATTTCAAGAAAGGTCTTTTAGTATGATCTCTAAAACCAGCAATAACAGAAGCACAAAAATATGGAAGCAGTTGTGTCACTTCAACAGAAAGCTACCTTTTTTAGCATTAAAGCTCTGGAAAAATATGTTGTCTTTTGAGAATCTTAGGTCCAGCTAAAGCTTTTCCTCCTGTTTTCCAGACAGGGAACTGGGAGTGTGACATCATGCTTCTCAGCAGATGTTATTAACTCAATTAAACTGAAGAGATTTAAAGTAAATTACTGTATCATAGTTATACAACAACAAAAAAACCAAAACAAAACCAATTATAGAATTTACTTTGAAAAATTAATGTTTAAATCACCAACAACTTAAATCAAAACAACAGTAATAAAATAAGTGTGATGATACTAATTACACCATTTCATCTTCTGAAGTGAAATATGTATTTTTTTTGTTGGCTTGATGTATTTTGGCATTTCTAAGTGTAGAAACAGAAATAGGAATGTGTTTGACTTAAACAGCAGCACAGAGAAGTATGTGTTTTGTTGAGTGAGAAGGTAAGCCTGCAGTGATTGGGAATAATGTATTTATACAGAAGCTTCTTTCAGGCTGGTAATCTGTGCTGAGGTAGGAAAGTGGCACTAGGCATCCCTTGCCTCTTGCCCCACTCCTGCCTAAACTTACCTGGAGTGGATTGATTAACACTCCCAGCTGATATACTGAGGCTGCATTTGGTAATTGCTAGAGTTTTCTACATCAACAAGACTGATAACAGCTGAGTTGAAGCTCAGTGATGTTAAAAGTTGTCTGTGACAGCTTTGATTTCAAATAAAATATAGTATTCCTTGAGACAAGTTTAGGGGAAGGTTTGGGATTTCTTTTCCATTTGTTCTTTGCCCCTTCCTCCCTCCCTCTTAAAAACAAACAACAACACTCCCACAAAATCCAAAATCCCCGAAAACTGAAGCTCTAAGATTGTGCAATCTATAGAGGTTTTTGAGCATTACTATGGTAAGTGGGACCTATGCTTCTCTTGAACAAATGAGAACAATTCTGATGATCAGCAGTACCACAAAAAAAAAAAAAAAAAAAACCAAAAAACAAACAAACAAAAAAAAACAGTAAGATGCTGCCTCCAGAGGAGGATTGTCTTTTTTGGCGTTCTTGACTTGATTTTTTGACACATGGAAGCTTCAGTGAAAAAAGCAGTGCTCAAAGAATGTTTTCAGGTGCCCTCTTATTCCTGCAGAATAGCTTCACCAATGGCTGGACTTGGCCTAGACAGAGTAATATGATAAGAAATTGAGAGTACGTGTTTCATTTTCACATGCTCCATGTACTGTTTTAGAGTAACAAGAAGTAAAATTATGTACAAAGGAAGACTGATTGTAATATCTATTGTTAAAGAACTCCTATATAGACATTAAAAAGAAAATAGTGTCTTTTGTAGGCTAAGAAGCTGAGCTTGCAGTGATGGAAAAAATGCAAGGGTATGTAATAATCAGTGGCCACAATGACCCCTGGTTTTCTAACAAAATCAACTGTCAAAAGATCTGACCCATCCAAACATGAGCTGTGGAAATGCACCCTTCTACACCATTGCCTTGTACCAATCAATAGCAATTCAATCCTGGCAGAACTCAGGCAGAGCCTATTATAAGCCGTCTAAAACTGAGTTGCTGTCAAGGAATTAGGCATGAGAGAATTGCTATACTAGTATCTGATAGGAAAGAATACTGCAGTAGGGCAGTTTCAGGTATTGGTCAGTGCCAACTGCTTAAAGCCTCCAGAATGATACAGAAAATATTTTAAATGCCTAAACATAAATGAGGATGGACAACCTTGGCTTTAGTCCTAGCAGACACTGAGGCCAAGTGAAAATGTTGATCATGGTTCTTATTTCCTGGTGATCAGAGATCTGGTTGACCCATGTCTTGATTCAGAATAGAAGATAGATTTCACTCCCAAGCATAAAACTCCAACTGTTCCTTCAGTATGAAAAAGAACTGCATTTTCTTTCTGGAGGAACATAGAAGAGGAAGATGTTGCAACATCAGAAGAATCTCTCACTCTTTGTTTAACCATTGCAGAACTTGGAATTTCTTATTCTTGGATACCTATATTACAAAGTTTTAGTTCCCTCTATTGTAAGAGTGTTATTGTGAGTAGCAGTCTATTATTAGTTAACTGCCAATGTAAGGAGAATTAAGGAACTTATTGGTTGAACAATGAAAATCTCATTTTATATACTGTGCAAGAAGCACCCTAGCAATAAGAGTACTTCTTTGCTAGATGGAGGTACCTTGAAAATACTACTCCCTGAGCTTACTGATACCCTCAAGATAGTGTTGGGAGGATGGTACAGATGGACTGATAATTCAGTACCCCTTCTGACTGGTTAAGTGCACTGTTACAGATTGCTTGTGTGGATGTGCTGTGAAGCAGCTATTAATACCCAGGGAGATGAAATGGGGCGCATTAGAGAATCAAGGAAATGTGAGGTAATGACTGGGTAATACCTTTGGGTATGAGAGTACAAGGTGTTTGCTCTTGAACCATGCCTGTCAGTGAGTGAAGAGGTAATTTGAGCATTCTCTTGGACTGATGTTCAAGGAAACCTTTTTGGATTGATAGAGGTAATCAAAGATTATATTAATTTATGGCCTGCGTGCACTTCTGTAAGGCACTGGCCATCTCATGTTGTGTTACTCCCCAGACACTCCTGTCCACAGAGTGGCTCTCTAGTTTCTCCTCATGCCTGCATTTTTCTTTACCTCCTGCGGCTGACATCTTTCCTGCCAGCTGTGTCTTTTCCGGAAGGTAATTCTGTTCGCTGCTGACTGTGATCCTAGGGGATTTTAGGGCTGTCAGCCACACTTCTACCTTCTGCAGTTCTGTCTCCTTTCCTTGCATGTTTTTCTTCCTTTTCTTTTCACTTGCCATCAGTGCCTTTTTTTTTTTCTCTACTAATCTGGACTTCAATGAACCCAATGAAAAGAAGGCTTGGTCCCAGCTAAGAGTCATAGAAATAGATCATAACAGTTAGAAATCGTTCTGTGAAGAATATCAGAAACCCAGAGATTAAGGTTTTAACTAGTCAAAGAAGGGGAAATTGCCTTTGTGGTTATAAATAGCCTTCAAAAGGAAATCTATAAATTTTGGTTTGGATGGAGAATAAAATACTGGGCTCTGTAATGTATCAAAAAGCTACATGTTTCTTGGTTCCTGAACTTGATTTTTTGCACAGTGGTGACAGAACCTAACAGTTTACAGGTACATTTGACACACTTTAGTATGAACCAGCATTCACCCCATACATTGGCTCTGTTTAACACAGAAATAAGAACCACAAAAATGATCAGAAATAATTGCCTATTCCTACAAGCTTATGGAGTCAGAAGATGCCTTCTGTGCTGTCAGTTTTCTTTTCTTGAGGTTTCCCTTCTTTCTGCTACTTTGGTCTATAACCCAGGTATATGTACTGACTGTATTCTACATCCTCACTTATTGTAGTTTTTCATGTGATAAATCCTGAAATGAGATATTCAGATACTCTGTTGGTAGCACATGGAATGCTGTGTTCATTTTGTTGCCCAGAAGCACAGTGAAGTCAGAAACTTTCTAGCTTTTCTTTACTTATGTCTCTTCTCCAGGCAACCAGCAACAGAACAAGGGGACACTGTTTCAGGTTGTGTTGGGGGGAGGTATAGGCTGGATATTACGAGGAAGTTCTTCATGGAGAGAATGATTTGCCCTTGGAATGGGCTGCCCAGGGAGGTGGTGGGGTCGCTGTCCTTGGAGGTGTTCAAGAAAAGACTGGATGAGGCACTTAGTGCAATGGTCTAGTTGGGTTGGGTGATAGGTTGGACTGGCTGATCTTGGAGGTCTTTTCCAACCTGGTTGATTCTATGATTCTATGTAGTTGTGTAAATATCTACTCAAGAACATGAGAAAATGCCCTGAAGAGAACAACTTTGCCATATATAGTAATAGTTCACTTTACACTTTTGTGATCAGCCCAGCAAATAAATTCATTCTAAACATATTTGGTGTGTCATGGATGCTGAATGGCTTTCATAATTTGCTTTTAATTTACCCTGCTACTAACGATATTATCTTCCCAATAGAGCTATTTATCAGGGCGGCGATTAAGTGGAGTCTACTTTACATTATGTCTTTTGAAAAATATCTAAATTAAGATGATCTAAAACTCCAACAAATTATGGCTACTTCAGTGGTTTATGTTTGTGCTCCATGGGCAGCAATTTACCCAGTGTTTTTCCAATTCAAGCAAATGGGAGGCAGCTGGGAGGCAGCTGGGAGTTAGCAAGGCTCCTCTTACCAAATCATAGATATTTTAAACAGCTGGCAATAAACTGTAATTTAAGCTATAAAGTAAAATGTTTATCCAGAAGAAGTACCTTTAGAACATGCTTGAAAGCTGCATCTGAGCTGACATGAAGAAGAGCTTTGTATCTCATTGCCGTGAGCTGGGGCCTCAGTTTATATTTAATTTATATGCTGTTCATCTGAAATGCTGTAACTTTTACTATTAATCAATTTAAATTGAAAGAAGTAGTAGTTCCGAGAATTAAAAACAGACTTCCTTCAGTAATTGAATTCATCAGACCAGCTTCATAAGTAGTAAATGCAGCTGAACTCTGTACCATGCGCATGTTGGTGCAGCTAAACGCATGCGCATCAGGAACTTCACAAACTCTGGATTTCACTCATAATCTTTTCTAGTCTGTTGTTGGTGATGCCTTGAAAAAGGATGAACAAATGAGCTTTCCAGTGCACTGTGAGTTATGGTATGTCTTAAATATCTGGACACAGCTTTTGCCACTCCAGGTTCTAATTGTTTGAAAGTTTTTAAACGTGTTCTCTCCAAAACCTAGAGGTACATTCTTTCTTAAAACATGTGCAGCGTTACAAGGCTTGCAAACTACTCTGTTTCTCCTCTTCACTAAACCTTGCAGCACATTATTACATCTCTATTAAACTTGGTGAGATAGAATGCTGTTGGTGGAGTTTGGCATTTTGTGTAATTCCTGAAGAAACAAAGCAATAGAAACAGACTTTAAGTGGAATTTGCACTGTCTCCTCCTTTGCTTTCTGGTGAGAAGTAACTGCTATTACTTTTTACCCTCAAACACCTGCTCAGTGAAGTTCACTACTTGTGATAGCACTGTCATACCAAAGAGCTAAGCTATGGTGGTAACTGCAGTAAGTGGCAGTTCATTTTGATCTCATCTGCCTGTGACTATAGCAGTGATGACAATATCTGCACTATGATAATAGTATGGCAGAGATATTTTGAGTGAAGAAAAGCTTTTGGTGTGTTGTTTTGGGCACTTGACCTTCAGTCTAATCTTCTGGAGTTCTAATACAGTCTTAGCCTTCTGCTAAGGAGTGTGCTAGTTTGAAGCAAGCTAGAATGTTTTGGTAAAAGAACTAGATAATGGGCAGTGTAATGAAAACAATTGTGTCTCCTTCGCTCACAGTCACACTGAGAACTCTGGGAAGAAGAAGTAAACATTCTCCATTTTGTTTTTCACTTCTGCCTTTGCCTTCAGACCTAGTCACATCTCATTAACCTTGCTCCCACTAACCCTGCTCCCTAACCTCTTGGCTGCACCTCTCTTCTTTCTGGGAACTGGGGTAAGGTTGAGAGGGTAAGGGGAGGTGTTGGGGTGGTTTGAGAGCCCCTCCTGGGGACTCAGGTTTCTGGGAGGGGAGTTGTGCTTCTGTATTGTTTATCCTTTGTATATTTCTGTATATAACTGTATATACTGTAAATAGCTGCCTGTATATTTGCTGCTGTAAAATAAATAGCTTCATTTATATTCCCAGAGGCCATCTGAGTTAGCTGGGGCAATTCCAAAAGTGTGTGGGGGGGGCGGGTTAATGCCCAAACCATCACAAGGAGCAATGAAGACACTATTCAACATTAGTCCTTTTGAGATGGCCCAATCTTCACATTAGCTAAATTGCTCTTTTTCAATTTGGTGTTAACTTTGAGTGATTTTGACCTGCAACACATTTCACTGTTAAATTTCAGTTAAAAATTTAGCTTTCTCTTTTGTTCAGTAATTACTACTGTAGATTCAGAATATGGTATTAGACGGTTAAGTGTGCACTTACACTATTTAAGATGGATTGTAAGTGATCATGACTATTATTTTTGTTACACTGCAAGCCTTTTAATGTGGGGAGCCTTGTCATTATACATTTACTCCTTTATTTCCACATTGTAGATCTGGCATATCTACATGTCTAAAATAAAATAACCACTATTTTCTGTTTCTCCTGATTTAAATTTGTAGACATCTAAATGTGATGAACTCTCACGTTCAGCAGCTACCTAGGTATGAGTTAGCAAGATTGGCAAGTTTAGCTTAGATAAACAAGCTAGTCTACTGAAAATACCTTTCTGACATACTTCCCCCCCTTTTTTCTTCTAATAGAAATTATTTGAAAGACATAAATAATAATAATGCCTTTTATATTGTCTTTCCTTTGGTTTACTGGCTAATGTGATGGTTTGGGTGTTACCTGCCCCTCCCCACACTTTGGAAATCACCCAGACTAGACTCAGCCGGCTCTGGAAATTGAATGAAGCTGTAGATCTGCAGCTCAGCACAATATACAAGCAGATATTTACAATATGTACAGTTATATACAGAAATAACACAGAAACACAACAGCCCTCCCAGAAACCTGAGTCGCCAGGAGGGGCTCCCAACCACCTTTCCACCTTCTCCCACCCCTCTCTACCTTACCCTGGATGTTGCCTTGTGCCCAGTGAAGAATGGAGGGTTGGCCAGGGGGATTAGGAAGATGGTGGATTAATCAGAGAGACAGTAGGTGAGATCAGAGAGAAACGCAGTCCATAGCCCAGACAGAGAGCAACTCCCTTATCTATGTTTTGATTCTTGTTCTTATACATCTCAGCAAGCCTATGATTGAAGTAGACATCACCATTGTTTCTCTTTCACAGCCTGTGATCTAGTTCTTCTCAACAAAACACCCTAGCTAGCTTCAACCTAGCACAGCTAAAATCCTGATGTGCTTAAAGAATCAAGTATAACTGTCCTGAAGTGGAAGCTTTCTAATGAAACTTTTTTTTCCCCTGGACCCAGTGATTCATCAAAACCATAGCTTAAAATTTAAACATGTCCTTGTCAAACTGATATTTCTACTAGGAGAGTTTCTCAAGTCCAGAAATGAGAAAGATCAAATAGCAACTTAGAGATTAACGACCTAATTGGATCCAGTAAAATACTGAGTGATCCAGCAACTGAGTTGTTTGACTTTCTTTGGTTATCTTTCTTTATCTGTGCTTTTTCTATTTTGTTGTTTGTTTGCTTCTGAATGTTGCAGTCTTAATTTTTTTTCACCTTTTTTTTTTTTCTTCAGTAGAAGTAGAAACTTTGGGTTTTGGCAAGCCCTAGTTATGTTGAAGCTTTCTGCCCTGTGCTGGATTGTGAAGTCTAGAAACACTTCATTGAAATTGTAGTATCTGAAGTGTGTAGTCCCAAATGAGAAACAAACATATGATAACACAAATACTGCTTTTATTAGGTGGTGATACATGACCTGGTGATGTTTTGGAGCTTCTGTATTCATTCAAATATATATTTAAGGATTGCAGTTGCTGTGCATCAGCTAAAACATTGTTGCATAATGTTGACTTAGACTCGGAGTTCCTTTTTTTCTCTCTCCATATATTCTTTGGCGTTGATGTCTAGGAATGTGCACATTGACAGCATAAAATCAAACAGTCAGACTTGTCAGTTACACCTGAAAAGAATATCATAGTTAAGCTCTTTTCTGTAAAGTGACTATGGTAGTTTGAGCCCTGGGATGACAATGACAACTGTGGTCTGAGATTTACTAATTTAAATGTATTTGCAAAATTGTCTTACGCAAATGCATATATAAATATATCATCTGATCGTCTCCAAACGTTTCCTTTCCCAAGTACAAATACAGGCTGGGCAGTGACTGGCTAGAAAACAGCCCTGAGGAGAGGGACTTGGGGATGCTGTTGGATGAGAAGCTCAACATGAGCCAGCAGTGTGCACTTGCAGCCTGGAGGGCCAACTAGATCGTGGGCTGCATCGGAAGTGTGGCCAGCAGGTTGAGGGAGGTTATCATCCCACTCTGCTCTGGTGGGACCCCATCTGGGGTACTGCATCCAATTCTGGAGGCCCTATTACAAGAGGGATGTGGACATGCTGGAGCATGTCCAGAGAAGGGCCATGAGGATGGTCAGAGGGCTGAAGTACCTTTCCGATGAGGGCAGACTGAAAGAGTTGGGGCTGTTCAGTCTGGAGAAGAGGAGGCTCCCAGGCAACCTTCTAGTGGCCTTTCAGTGTCTGAAGAGAGCTGACAAAAGAGCTGGGGAGGGACTTTTTAGGCTATCAGGGAGTGACAGGACTAGGGGGAATGGAGCAAAGCTGGAGGTGGGGAGAGAAAGAAGTTGTTCAGCATGAGAGTGGTGAGAGCCTGGAATGGGTTGCCCAGGGAGGTGGTTGAGGCCCCATTGCTGGAGGTGTTTAAGGCCAGGCTGGATGAGGCTGTGGCCAGCCTGATGTAGGGTAGGGTGTCCCTGCCCATGGCAGGAGATTTGGAACTAAATGATCCTTGTGGTCCCTTCCAACCCTGACTGATTGTATCATATGAATAAGGGTGTTTGTATTTGGCTTTGAAGGCTCTCCTTGCATGCTAAAGGGAAAATCAAGAAGTTGTGTGTAGATAAGTATGTAAAATCTTTTGTTGGCTTAATGTAAACAAGTGTCAGATACACTTTGGTGTTAATGGGAAATTGCTACACCCATGTACAACTTTATGACTATCTGTAGAAGCCTGGAGGCCTGAATGTGTCTTAAGCTGCAGAAGTACTGTAACAATCATTATTCTGTGTCAGGACAAAATTACCTTGTAGGAGCATTGCATAATGTCTGGTCTATTAATCATTAGAGATATTTTGCAGCACTCAATTATATTACGAAGGCTGGCTTATGTTCTGATCTTTCTAATGGTCACATGTAAAGTACTGAAGTCTCTATTATTTTATAATAAGTAATGCATATCCGACAGAATAATGCATTATGCACATCCTCTCCTATATGACTCTAAAGGTCAGCTAGTAACTCGAATATTTTTGTCCTCCAGAACATTTCACTTTAAGGATTCAGTAGGAAGAATGTCTTTCTCTTTTCAATATGTTCTAACAGCAGGCTATCACTTACAGTCTCAAGTTTTGACTATTTTATTTTATACAAAGTAAAATTGCCTGAGCATGGCCATTGCGCACATTCACTTACAGTTATCAATTTAAAAGCCTTTCAGGATCAAACTAAGGCAGCTTTTACTGGAAGGTATGACAAAAGAAGCAGCCCAAATGCTGCAGTTTACTCTGGGTAGATGTTTCAAATTCAAATGTAATAACAGATGCCAACAGATACTGCCCTCATTTATAGATTCTGGCACTGCCAACAGGTGCTTAGTTCTTAGTCTGATTGCTGCTTCTTCCCCAAAATCTACATGTAGACCTTTATTTTTAAAGCCTGGAATCCTGTAGTATGCTTTAGTGATTGTCAAAAGCTGTATTGCATTTCAAATACAGTAAACTCCTGTGAGTGGAAAATATTATTTCCAAAGGTATTTATTTAGTTTAAATATCCTAACCTATTTGAATACCCAGGATACCCAGGATCATTTGCTCATTATCATGTACGGGAGCACACCGTTTAATTTCTAATGTTAAAAAATTGCTATTCTCTTCAGAGGAACACATGCAGAAATAAGTGAAAGAAGCATTTTTTGCTCGTGTGATAGCATGTGCATTGCATTTGTGAGCCACAGACGACTTGCCTAGAGCTGATTTGCTTGCTAGCAATGGATGGGAAGCATGCACATGAGGCACAACTATGTTTCAAGAATCAGTTTAATTTTGAACATATAGGTACTACCTGTACACACCAAAAATAAGCTTGCTGGTAAACCTTGGCTCTGAAAGACTGTTACTGGAAAACTGAAGGAGAAAGTAAAGCTCACAGCTTAACAGACCAACCTGAAGATGGATGAAAATGTAGGAATAGACTCAGTATAGTTTTCTTTTGGCAAGAGGTGTGCCTCTGATCTCCTCTTTCTCAAATGTTTAGCGTTTCAGATCCAAAGTGGCTGTTTCAAATGCTTTTGTGGTTGTTGGTGGGAAGCTCCTATTTGATAGAGCTGAATTACTGTGATGAGTTAGTCTGGCAGAAAACTGGCTGGAGGATTTTGTGATAGCTTTGGGGCCAGACCCCAATCAACAGGCCATATGTTTAGATCCTTCTCCATAACAGATGACTGTGTGTACATGCTCCCAGGTGCAATGTCGTTGGGATTGTATTTGCAAGCATAAACTAGTGACATTCAATTATGTTCATAGGCAATGTTGTAAAAGCCACAGAGGAAGTAATTTACAACACTAGCACAGTATGCAATTCTTTGCTTATAATCAATTTTTCATTATATAGGAATATGGTATACTATGTTCATATTTATTTTCTAATTTGTTGTAAGAATTTATAATGTGTAGAGTCTGTCCCTTTCAAGCAACTGACATTTGAGAAAACAGTGAGACAAAAGAAATTGTTAATAAAGCAGTATCAACAGATTTTGATGAAGTTTTAATTAGGAGCAAACCCCAGAACCACCACTGTTTGGGCCAGTTCCTGAAATGTGTCTTACTCTTCTTTTTTTTCCTGTTGGAGTGTGAGTAGTGTTACCCAAGTGAAGTGGAGCCTGCATTCACCAGATGGCCTGTTGCAGGTTTGCTCTGTTCCGACTGGCAGTACCTGGGTAAAACATTTAGTGATCAGTTCTTGAAATAGGACATTTATTGATAATTTATCCCTATCACTTTTGGAGATATCAGTTATTTTGTGTGTTTCTGTGAAAATGTCCATGTATATCATCTGTGGCGCATGTTTTGTACTTGAGAGTGAAATTACTTACACTCTAGCCCAAGTGCTTAGAAAGTTAAAGTGCACTTTGCTGGCTAGAGTTAGCAAAGTTTGTTTTAACCTGGCTCACTTTCTCTTCCAAGATAAAAGGATAGACATTATGCCAATTTGAGGTGCCAGGGGAGGAATAGTCCTGATATTAGGAGGAAGTTCTTGCCAGAGAGAGTGACTTGCCATTGGAATGGGCTGCCCAGGGAGTTGCCATTCCTGGAGGTGTTCAAGAAAAGACTGGATGAGGCACTTAGTGCCATGGTCTAGTTGATTGGACAGGGCTGGGTGATAGATTGGGCTGGATAATCTTGGAGGGCTCTTCCTACCTGGTTGATTCTATGATTATTCTGTTGAAAACGGAAAACAATTTGTGGGAGTGAAGGCTTGGCAGACAGTCAGTGGCTGGAATAATTTCTGTGGTTACTCAGGTTAGGACCAGTTAGGGCCAGTGTCTGAAGACTAATGGTCTCTCCAATCCCATTTTAGCTCTCCTTGCTGCTAAAGTACATTTTCTCCTTTAAATCTGCAGAAAAGTTTTAGGTGCTGACCTTCTGTTATGGTGTGTATCTGATAATGGAATTAATATGTTTATGACATAAAAAAATGCTTTCAGCAATATTTACTGCTATTGTACAATTCTTAGAGATTAGCAAAAAGAATCATATTGCTAATGAAATGGCTACTGTTCTGGGTAGTAAATTTATTCTGCTAGTCTAACAAGTGGGTTTTCTCTCTCCACTTTTTTAACTTGGATGACACATGAGGCCCTTTAGAAGATAATGCTATTCAAGCATGCATTATGTGTCTTTAAAGAATTAGTTGCTAGGAGAGTCCATTTATAAGCACTGAGGCTGCATTAGAGACCATATTTTGAAAATTACTTAGCTCTAAGTTTTGAAGTGATATTATATGAGACAAGGAGATGTTCTGAGGGAGAAACATTGCATATTGCATTCCAGCTTGAGAGTAACAAATGGCTAGCATGATCTTGAAAAGCAGGTATGCTCATGCAGGCAGTAGAGTACGTTCTATATCACCTTACTACTATCAGTAGTAACTGTTAAGCCCAGCTAAATCTAAATGCTATGAAGAAAAACAATCAAGTAATTGCAGCTAATAAGATGTTTCATATTCTTGTGACAAACTTGTAGTAAAGGTTTTCTCTCTTCTACTTTGACTCTTACATTTTTCAGAAGACTTGCATACTAAAACTGGTACAGTTTTACTAGGCATTAACAGCTAATCTAACTACATTCCTCCATTCCCCTCCCTGTTTAATTTTACAACATTTAACCTAATTTTCAGTAGCACTTAAATATGTTGTTATCCTTTGTCTTTTTTTATGATGGAGTGACAGTCAGGGATTTGATAAATAGGTAGAGTGCTCAGGCCTGCCTAAATACATTATGAAAATTGGGAAAGTGTAATATAAGGCGATCCTATGTTGTAAAACAAGAGAATAGTATATTAATAAAAGAATGGAAAATTATGTTTGGATTATATTTGGTCCTCTATGCATGTTACTAGTGAGTTATATTTTGGCTGTAGTTTGCTCTGCATTCTCTTTATCTTTTAGATGATTTCAAAGTGAAATTTCTTTTGCAATAAGCACTATATGTTTTATACAGCAATTCATAGATCCAACAACAAAACCTATTGAGAGGATGATCATTTCTGTAAATTCATTTGGAAAGCTTTATTGAACTTTCTATTTCCACTGGAATAATCTTCCTATATCAACTGATAAGTACAATTTCTTCTTAGGAAAAAAAAAGAGTGTTCATATTTTGTGAAATTGCATATTGCTTGTGTGATTTCAGGGACTTCAACTGAAAGCAGTGGACATGAGGAGATTTTTGCCCACAGAAAAACGAGGTTAATGTATCAGCATGGATTGTATTGTGGTCTGTTGATCCCGTGAGGTGTTTTCATCCATACAGTTAATAGTGCTTCCAACTGGAACACAAACACCTTACCAACTGGGCAGTAGTGACTGAATCAAGTATTAGACATGACCTGGACGAAATATATTCCAATGTTATTTCTCTTCTGCTTTGGTGGTGTGGTTTTGGGAGTTTTTGTATTTTTTTCCAGCCCCAAGCACACTAGTCATCAAAAAAAGAAAAAAGGTTAAGAACAAAACAGCAGAGATGTCTTGGATTTGCAAAAACATATACTAACTGTAACTTCCTCCTATTTACAAGTTCTCTGTCAGTGTTGTGGACAATGATCACAAAGTTATGATCTGAATTACACGAATAAATCATCGTGTCTTGATAAAACATTTTTCTATCCTGCAGCTTCCTGGTGAATAGATCACAGCTATATTTACTGGAGTTGAGTCTTTTATCTTCCAGTTTTAGTGAAGCAATTGGACAAGGCCAGGCTGAAGGCTGAGAGTAATGCAATCCTTACCTTTGCTACTGAAATCTTGCTGGTCTTTGATTGCCCTCTTATATTATTTGAACTGCTCACTTAGGAAATTTGATGTAGTAAAGCAAATTGAAGTCAGGTGCAGCTACTTATCATGTACAGGCTCAGGCACCTCTTAGCTGAAAACATGCAAATCAAATTTAAAGTAATAGTAGAAGCTCTGCAAACCGTGGGATCAGTTAGATGTTTGACAGGGAAGAATGTATGTTTGTAACACTACTTGCCCCGTGTTTGAAGGGCAGCATTGAAACCATAATTCTACTTGGTGGAGCCGTAAATCATTGAGAAGATGGTCTCATAAAGCAGTGTGTCAGACGAGGTCATCTTCCTCTTGTCTAACTTCCTGGCCAAATAAAATGTAACTCATAAAATGTTCGTGGCACATGCTTCTTAAATGCCTCTGTGCAAAAGACACTGCTGACTGAAAAATTAATTGCAGCAGTTTACTCAATGAATAGATGCTGGTCTTTCTGCTTATAGGATGAGCATCAGCAAACAGCAAAGTCTTTAAAGTTAGTCTTTTATTTGATATTTTGTGAATGAGTTTAAGACTAGCAAACCTATTCCTTTCTTGCTGCTTCATATTCCACCTTGAAACTGTGCTGAAGCTCAGTTGCAGGCGAAACGTCTGTTATTGATTCTCCTTCAGATGAAGTATAACATTTCAAGTCAGGTGGGATTATCGTACCTTAGTATTGTGATAGGTCTGCTGTTTACAGTACCCTCATGCTACTATGGTAGCTAAAACCAGCTGCTCAGGAGTGCTTCACCAGCAGAAAAAATGCAGCGTGCATGTCAGCGTGAGCTGCTGCCTTCTGCCGCATTGACGGCAGCGCTACCAGGGCAGCTGGGAACTACTTTACCCTGGATCTGTGTATGTGTGTGAGGCATCTGCTAGTGCTATTCTAGGGACCTGCCAGCCAGATTTGGCCTGAGGGCCATGGGAGCAAAGCAGCCAGGGAAAGGCCAGAGAAAAATTACTTTATTTCAGATGAGTCTTTTGGCCTGTGTAGCTTGGAGACTCCTCCCTACGTTTCTAGGGCTTTGCAGAAAAGTTTGAGTTTAATTGTCTTTGTGCTGCACACTTGAGATTATGTGCCTCTGTCCCATTTTATTGTAATTTGTGTCAGCACTGGCCAGAAGGTTTTGGATACTATTGTGTTCTGTTCACTCTAAAATATACTGTTGTTTCACTGAGCAGTTATGTATTCAGGTCTTTTAGCAACAGGAATTGTCCAGCTGATGTAGTGTAATTGATGGCCTTCTGTTTCACTCTGCAACAGCAGTGGCCAGGCAGGGTAGAGAGTCAAAGCATATCTGAGTGTGAAGGGACAATTTCTTTCTTTATGCTTTAGGCTTCAGTTTGGAAGTACCCAACTCAGTCTGATGTGACTAAAAATACTAAATATAATTGAATAAATAACATAATAATGTCATCAAATATTTTCTTTGCTAACATAATTATCCACATATTTTCTATATATTAAGAGCTTATAAATTCCAAACTTCTTCAGGTGTTCTTACAAAGTTAGGAGGGCTACTTCAGCATTCATATTTACATTTTTGTTACAGAGCAGGTTTCAGATTCTCCAATAGGTAAATAATACATGATAAAATCTACTGAAGTTATGAAACCCTTGACTAGTACTTTTCTTTAAATATTAAACATTATTTTTGAAGTTGTTTGAACTATGTACAGTTCCACACAACAATTTTCCTGTTAGAAGGGAAATATGCCATCCTCAGCCAGTTTTTTGTTTGATGTCCATGAATACCAATAGTATGTAGAATCTTTTATTAACTGTAGTAGTTCAGGATAAACTCTATGCAAGTTCTCTAATTATTTAATTCTGTGTAAAGGGGAAGTAAACAATTCTGAGCCAGAGCTGCAAACTTCATGCTTGTTACTTACTAATGCAATTTAGTTTGAAAAAGAGGAGACCACCTCATTGCTGTCTACAACTACCTGAAGGGACATTGTGGAGAAGCTGCTGCTGGTCTCTTCTTACAGCTAATTGGAGACAGAACAAGGGAGAATGGCCTCAAGCTGAGGCTGGGTAGGTTTAGATTGGGCATTAGGAAGAAGTTTTTCATGGAGAGAGTGGTTAGGCACTGGAATGAGCTGCCCAGGGAGGTGGTTGAGTCACCCACCCTGGATGTGTTTAAGGGTCGTTTGGATGCAGTGCTTAGGGATATGGTTTAAGGTGAATCTTGTAGAGTAGGGTTTTAGGTTGGACTTGGTGATCCTGAGGGTCTTTTCCAACCCAGATAGTTCTGTGATTCTGTGACTCCCAACATCATTTGATTTACTACTTTTTTAGTTGGTTACAAGATAACTTAGGCACCCCCAAATTTAAGAGTTCTAAACATAAACAAATAGAGAGACCTACTGGCAATAGTTTTTCATTGGCATTTTTTTGTTACAGTTTGAAAACACTTCCCAGCTACAAAGCTTCATTTGATTTTGGTAAAGGGATGTGTAGTGCATTCTGTATTCCCCTACCTAGCAGCCTGTCTTAGTCTCTGAAATGTGAGCATATGCTCTGGAAAGCAAAGTTAGGACAAAGAAAAAATAAGTGCCGTAAAGAAACTTTCCATAAGATATGTGGCTTAATAACAGCTTCATTTCAGCAGAGTACTACAGCAAACACATGCTGGGCCTCCAACCATCCCCTGTCTCTGAGTGCTTCAGTGAGGCACAGTCATTTTAACGCAGGGATTTTATATGCATCCAGCAGCGGCTGTCTATTATATTGATTTTAGTATTGCAATATTAATTTTCTGTTGTGTCAGATCAAAATGGTTGGTTCTTCATCCATTTCTCAAGCAAAATTCATATTCTTTGGAAACTGGAAAAACTCCAGAGCATAGTTTATTCATAGTTTCTAGCTGGATTCGTTATTAGTTGTCTTTATAATGATCTTACATTATTTATGCAGGAGGATTTATGGAAAACAGATTAATGAATGAATGGTAGGCATGGGAGAGGGTTGCCATTCCAAATATAGCCCAAAGCCTTGGTTGGACGCAGTACATAGTGAAAATTAAGTTATTTTGTCTGTTAGATTTACATAAAATTAGGCTGAGTGCCAGCTATGGGGAATATGGAGCACTCTGTTTCAGTAAAAGGAAAGAGGGATTGATTTAACTGATGGGAAGAAAGATAGCTATTTAATAAGACTGTAGATCCACCATAATGGGATATTTGTATGCATACTGATCTATTAATGTGTTCTCTGTGGGATGGGCTTTACAGTTATGATTCAGAATGCGTTTATTTTGCTCTGCTGATTGCTGGTCTCTTACTTTACAAAAGATTCATTCCATATGCCAGTTGTGTGGTGCTCAGATGCTGCACTGTTTGTGCATTATAAATACATAGTGTGCAGAAGAGGCAAGTTAAGTGGAGTCTGTGTCAGGGGATCCAGTACTAATGAAATTTGGGTTGATACACTGAAATCCCGAAGAGAAATAGGTTGTTAATCCCAGCTTGCTCCAGTGTATGTTGCTATATGTCCCATACATCAGCAGTGAAGTTTTCATCACAGCTTCTAGGATGCAGATATGCAAAAGATAAAATCATTATACATGGGCAATCATTATAAACATATATGGATTCACTGCCTTACATTGTGTGGCAGGTATAGTTGATCAAAAAATGCTTCTGAACTTTGTGGCTTAGCTTACTGCAAGTACTGTTATTGCTCAACAGAGCTTGTGCAGTAGATGTGTGATGAACTAAAACCTAGGAAGGAAAATGTTCAAGAATTTTTATTACAAAAAATAATAACTTGATTAATGTGTTCTTGCCTTCCAAGCCAACCACAGAGAGTAGCAAATAGGTGATGTAAAGGGAAAACCCCCCAGACTATTACAGAATAAAATAATTTGCTGGAAGAGAGTAGGAAGGTTGAGTGAGAGACTGCTCTTCTGCAACAGAGCTGCTCTATCTGGGGCCAAGTAGCTTGGGAGAACTACATACGCACCACCCAGCTTTAGATTTCTCTGTGAAATTAATCCAAGAAAAGAGATGATATTTGGATTTCCAACACAATAATTGATGATAACAAGGTTAAGGAAGCAAAGAGACACATAATAATCTTTTGTTTTGCTACTACCAGATTCCAAGCAGTTAGAACAACTTCCAGAAAGCTCTGTCAGTAAAACCAGCTAGGGAGGAGTAGGACATGAAATCTATGTGAAAGGACTGTCATTGTCTGCCTTTGACGAATATGTTGCTGTACTTTTTCTCTATGTGGATTAATTTTGTTTTTTAAAGGGCACAGTATGGGTGAAAAAGTTTGCATCATGCCTTTTTCTTCCATTCCCTCACCTCTGAATAATGGCAGAGGACCAATGAGATACATAGAAACAAAGAGAAGTAAAACTTCTGTCATTAGAAAGAATGGATACAGGTAAAAAGTCCTAGTGCAAATCTCTGAATTAAGATAAATATTTAAAAAGCACTCACAAACTTTATAAAAGTAAGACTCATTTGCATTATTTTAACACTGAATTACTGAAGCATTTGTGTAACTTTATTGTAAACATTTGAAATTAATCTTTTGGTAAAGTACTTCTGATTCTCTCTGTTCTCATTATTTGGCTTCCTATCCCCCTCTGCACCTCGTTGGCCTAGAAATGACTTGCAGTGTCTATTCCTCTTGCTGCTGCTCTTCTGTTGAGTAGTACATTTGCTGCCTTCCTTGTACAGTCTCTTCACAGCTCTTTTCATAACCAGTTCAATTATAGCATACAGTGAATTTTTTTAATTTATTTTTTTTTTTACCTTGAGTAATTTTTCTAATTTAGGAACTTTCAATCCCCAGCCAGCAGAGTAATGAACACTCCTTGGTCTTGTAACTGATATTCAAAGTAAAAGAGTTTGCTCGTTATTTTATGTATTCACTATGGGCAAAAACTCATCCCAAGCCTTAAGGCCTGCAAGAGGTCCCATCATTCCTGAAGCCCTTAGGGCTTAATTCGCCACTTCCTTTTATGTCAGCGTAACTCACACTGGAGAAATAAAACTGTGGATCAGTGAATTTAATTCAATACTAAATCTTTACTGAAGAGGCTTTATGTGGGTCAAGCACAAGGAAAATGGGGAAACAATTTCTACCCTGTAAACCTATGTCCAAAGAGTGATACTTCTGCGCTACTTGCTAGTCTGGACTGTGAGGGACTGTTGCTCTGTGCCATTTGCATAGGAATTTGGGTCATTACGTATTTAATGGACAATCTCTGACCTATTTCTATCCTGTAACACTGGGCGGTGTCAATTCACCTTTAAGACCTGAGGATGTGATGTACAAAGGTGAAGAAACCCCTTTCGTGCTTGATTATTAGCCTTCCATTTAAGTGCATCCTATATCAAGGTGAATAGTAAACCTAAAGTATATCTTATGTGTACCCCTAACTGATACCAGCCTGCAAGCCTCTTCAGAGTGAGAGGTGACTTTTTTCTACGTGGACCCCTGGACAGCTTAAGTTATTGATGGTGTTTATTTTTAAAGTTCTTTGCTCAGACCTCAGTAGAGAAGAATTTGGTCATATGAAAAAATTCAGTATTGCTATAGCAACACCGTTTACTGAATGTTCTGATTAAGGGAAATGAATAGCAGGATAATGTAACAGAGCTATGGATGATCCCTTCAAATAAATCTAAATAAAATAATAGGCAACAGCAGCAAACTGATACAGATAATAACCACATTCACTACCTCGAAGGCAATTCCAAGTGGACTGGCTTTGTAATGACAAAAATCCCTTCATTTAGGGTCGTGATACGTTGGAAAAAAGGTATTAGAAAAAATTGTTACTGTCAGGGATTACAAAGAATCTATTACACTTCCGAGTAGACCTTGCAATGTTTTGTCAGTTGGACAGAAAAATGTTATTTTTCTCCTTCCTAAATATTTTTCATTAATGTTTAAGAATCCATTGCTGATTTGCATTAAATCATCTGCTGTGGTGGAGAGTGGACTTTCTAGTGTAATTTTAGTTTATGAAATGGTTTCTGAAAAATCAGGGCTGAACAATCTGCAGAACACAGAGCTCCATAAATAACCAAACAGCGTGTCCTCACAGGATGGCATTTGCAGCAGCCTGGGTCTGTAAGGCAAGGCAAAGCAAATTGTCAGGCAGGTACTAGCTAATGGTCTGAAGGGGAATATGGGGAGAATTAATAAACTACATAAAAAAACCCAAAACAAACCATCAACTGAAACAGAAAAAAATAGAGATAGGGAAACCCACATCTGTATAATCAAACTTCTATATTAAGTGCTTTAAACCTGCCAGTGTAAAGGACACAAGAGGTTGCCGACAACTCTATTTTGTGAGTTGCTCTTGAGGAAAAGGACTGTCACAGATACCACTGAAAATGTGAAAACAAGTGAGCAGTCATGATATTCTCAGGAACTGAGTGAACTACGATTTAGCAACTATATAGGATGTTAGCATCCCATTTAGTGTTCATGTGGGAGACCTGGAGGAAGGCATTATCTGTTGAAAAGAGAAAGCAGGGAACTTAGAAAACAGAGGCTGCCAAAAAACATTGGCCGGTTTGGAATTCCCAAGAGTCAAGAAGACTCAGATTCTATGGGGTAGTTTGGAAAATGCATCCCAGCTGAGCCTTCAAATTGCATTCAATCTCTGCTCTAATTAAGCAAGTTAAGTGTAACACAACAGTTGATAAATTTAGGGCAGTTGTTAAAAGGTAGGGAAAAAACTATCATTATTTTGTCATGGAAATAAATGACCGTCTGTACACTAGCAAGAACATGTATCATTCATTTCAAGACCTGCCAAGTAAACATAGCATGCAGAACGTAGGTGCCACTTCCTTATAAACTTGAAAATATTTCCCCATGATACTCATATTTAATATCAAAATCAGAAACTATTTTGCCAATTAACACCCTCCTACTTAATCTAAGATAAACATCTGAGCATTCTTTATATAATGGTGTTTGTTCTGCCTAACACTGTGCTGAGAATGCATCAGGTAGATAAAAGACTAATAGCAAAATCCTATTTAGGTGAGACTTAACAATTAAAATTGCCAAATAATGCAAAATGTGTGTAAGCAACCTGCAATATCCACTAATTGCTGTGAATATTCCTGTATGTTTAACTTAATGAAAAATAAGTTCTCATAGTCACCACTGACTTTCAGGGCTAATACTTCTTTAAATGGCTGATGTGATGCCACTTCTTCAGAATTAAGGTGAGACATTTTAAACTTTAGCCTGGACAGAAAAGAGTGGAGCATGTTTTTGGTGACAGAGAGTCCCAGCCATGGCCAGTAGAAGCCAGTCTGGGTAGAGAAAGAGGGGGAATTTGATCATTAGTGAAGTCACAAGCAATGGAAGGAATGCTTGGACTCCTTATGGGATACTGAATTAAGGCCAGATAGATGTCTTCAATGTAAGTGGGGAAAATATGCAGGAATATGACACATGGATTATTTTGATTTGAGTGAAACTGTGGCCTCTCGTGTGCTAAGAAAAACTATTGGCAGGAAGAAGCTTCGAAAGGTGTGCGTGTTTGGATTTGGTTCAGCTCTCCTGGGTGTGCAAAAGTCGACACTTTTTGGTATTTATGTCAGAGGGTTTGCTTAAGCTCATGGAACATCTTGGACATCAGTACTGACCCTCTGAATTTAGAATAGGTAGAGATGTCTACGCTGGAGAAACTGGAGCTAGTCGCAATGACTAGAGGTGAGAGGACTTCAGAGAGCACAAGACTATAGTCCCAGGTCCCAAACCTAGACATCCTGAAGGGTGCTTAGGCAGGCAGAGCTTTTGCAAGCCCAAGCATGATAACTCTCCCTGCTCCCACAAAGGCCATGCTTTCGTGGTCTCATTAAGCAGCAGCACCAGAGAAATCTTGCATTATTTTTGTAAATCCCTAATCCTGGAATTATTTCACCTTTGGAAGCAGTAAACCAGTGAACTCTTTCTATCATCTGAATGCCTTTATTAACAAGGTGGTATTGCAACTTTCCTACTTGCCTGGTTATGAAAGCATTGGGTAATTTGTGCTGTGGCCATGGTGTCTTTGCCGCAAGGGGAGGTGAATTCAGCCATTATTTAAATCACAGTTGTGTATTCACACAATGTAATGTAATGGGAGATACACTGACTGAAATTATCTTGAACTGCCATTACTCCAGTAAATCCATGCTTATTCAGGTAGCTGATTTTTCAGCACTTAGCTGTTCTTGATCCTAGGGGAAAAATATGAAAATGCTACAAGAATAATTAACAGTGCAAAAGAACCAAGGCCTGGCTGGAAGTGTAGCCTTTGTTGCGGCTCTGGTAGCGTAGATGATGTGTAGAAATCGACTCCACATTGCAAGCATGAGCTTTGTTCGTGTTGCAGGGTGGTTCTTTGCTTTGTGGATCTCTTAACATTTTAACTACTGTTTGCTGGGGTGATAAAAGACTCCTCACCTTCCCTCTTGTCATTCTTGGTTATCCTGTTCAGAAAAAGTCATCATATTTATCAGAAAGAGAGCAATTGCCAATATGGGAAGAATTATCCTAAATCCCTGATTTTAGCAGATCTGTTTTTGGCTGTATAGCACGTTTTTCTATGTCCACATAAATGATGAAGTGGAACTGCTATTTAAAACCAAGAAGAAAAATCTTAGTTCTTTAGAACGGTTAAAGGCTTAGTCTCAATGAATCAAAAAAGGCAGAAATCTTATTTTTCATTCTAGTCTCTCACTTGCTTTTCCTCCTGCTCCTCATTACCCAGAATGCTGAACTCTTATTTGATGATAGAAAGATCCGTGACCTCACCAAAACAATTTCTGTTAACTCAAATTATTATCTTGTGACACAAAGACTGAGACACATATGCCATTGCTCATATTCTGAGTCACCCTGCAAACATCTGATTATGATTTAATAAACAAAACCATTCCTCCAGTGAATTTTTTTGCAAAGAGGCTATGAAGAAAGCAGGGCAAAACTATGGAATTTAACTGCTCTCTAACCATCTTTCTGTGGTAAATTATGGTAATAAAGAAGGGCCAGTCACTTAAAAACTGAGTAAGAAATAAGCAATTTAAAGAATGAGTCTATTTTATTAGTAAAAGTAATCTGTTAGAATGTCTGAAATGATATCATTTGATTGATTTTTCACTCTGGCAAAAGAGCAATTTAATACTGACTGCTTTCTTCATGTCAGTGAATAGGGTGATGAGGGTATTTCCTGATCCTCTTTAAGATAAAGATGTCTTCTTTCAATTTAAATAAATTTCTATCAGATTTAATATTTGAAAAAAATATACTCTGTATAAGCTGCCTGTGTATTTCTGAGGGACAGTCTTTTTCTGAAGTAGAATTTTATTCCATGTATTTTTCCTAATATGCAAGATTCTCAGAAATCTTTTTATTGTTTGTGTATTTGGTTTCTGATGCTTCTCTGTTTTCCTTCTAAATATACACTTTCTTGATAATTTTATCTCTTCATTTACCTATTTCCTTAATTTCCTTTTTATTTGCACTTTTGTTTCAGGAATAGGAGGCTTGTGCCTCGTATGTCTTGTATATGCCTCTCGTTTGTGAGCAAAGCACCTAAAGCACGCAACGCTGTGAACTGTAAGTAAAGAGTTACATGTTGTGTATTTATTCTGAAAGCTTGCAGTCCCATCTTTATTGTCACTTTCAGTATTTTTGTACAAGAAATCCACACTCCGGATGTGTTGTCTGCAATTTACCAAGTGGGGCAAATGTATTAGTTCATGCAAAAACCCCACACGTCAATTTTTTTCTGTTCATTGACAAGAGCTGTATTTTCACTCACTGTGAACTAGTTGGTTACTCAGACAAGTGCTTGTGACTTGCACATCTGTGTCCCTTAGCATATTGATGTGTGCAATAGATGCAAGCATAGTAGAATTGTTGTGCTTTTAGTGTGTGAACACCAGACATGTTTGTGCTGTCCGTGTTCTTTGCTGTTGGGCTAGGGTGGTATCTGCAAGCAGTTTGTCCATGCAAAATGACTTGAAAGACAGTTTGTCATAAGAGATGCTACGTTTTTGCAGCTCTATAGAATACTTTACACCAGCCAGCATTCTGGTGCTGTAGCTGAGAGGGTAAGCAGTTTTACAGGTTTTCTGTAGGCTTTTATTGCAGCTGTGACACTAGATTGATGGACTGTTTCCATCTTGTTCTCTGTCAGTTCTACACTGAAAGGAGAAATGACAATGCGATGAATGCATGATAGTGCCACAGTAGAGAGAGAGCTACTGCAATAACAGTGGCTTAAACCCTAAAGTGCCTTTAACCTCATGCAGTTGCCTTTATTTTATTCTAAAAACCTAACAAAATCTAACACCACAGAATAGAGGGGTGGGGAGGAGAGCGGTTTTGTAAAACAATGTGAAAAAAAGATGACAGTCATTCTTGGAGGTCCAATTAGGGCAATTCTGTGCTTTAAAGGAAGAAGTCCTCCAGGAAGCTTTCAAAGGAGAGAATATTGTTATGCTCTAGATGAAGTCAAAGGTTAGCCTGGCTAGAAAGAAGATGTACTTTTCACTGAGGGAAAAGGGGAAGAAGGGCTTGCTCTCTCACAGCAGGGAATACCCGGGTCTTGCCTGAGGAACAGGATGAACTTGCCAGGGAGCAGGCTTTTGGAGGCTGTGTCAAAAGGAATGCTCTCTGAGACAAGCCAGCATTTCCTTTGAACATGCAAAGGTTTAAGGTTTATTTACTGTTTCAAAGAACTAGTGGTGTCTTCTCTAGAGAGATGAGAGATAGTAATAGGAAATATCGTGGTGCTGTTTTAACCTTTGAAATGCCATCAGTGGTTTCATTAAGTTGATGGCTTATTTCTCAGCACAATGGGACAGGCTCAGGGTACAGGATACTTGCCAGGACTATATATGCGGACTTGCGTGCGCTTCATCTGTTTTGTGGTGCCGGTGGCTATAAAGCAGAGAGGCTATTGGAGCAAACAAGAAGGGGCTGTCTGCAAAGGTCTCTAGAGCAAATGCTCACCTCTCAGCTTCACATCCTCTGTTACCCCAACTTCAGGATTGAATGAATAGACCAGGACCAGGCTGATGGAGAATGAAACCTGTTAAATTAACAACAGCCTGCTTTGAAGATTCTAGGGCCTCGTTCCTATCAAACCATCTGCATTATGAAGTCCCTTTGTTACAGTTTCAGAGCATGTTGTTCTTGGGTGCAATCCCAAGAAGCTGAATTTACTAGAACTGAGAAAATGCTACAAGACAGTGCTACTTGAATTTTTAAAGTGATTTTGTTGTACTTTTCTATTGTTCTTTTGATATACTTCCTGCTTTATTTTGGGGAATGCTTTACCCTTTGCTAAAAAAAGTGTAACAACAAAAGTGGCCTCTAAAAGGATAGCAAAGAAGTGGCCATGTTGAAGCGAATGCTGGGTGTGATGTTATGAGTGGGAATGTGAGAATATGCTGAAAATTTTACTCTGGGGCTCTCTAATCAGAAAACTAAAATCTAGTGTAAGTGGTATATTTAGTCAAAGTTCTCTTGACTGATTCTTCTTTTGTATATTAAATATTCTGTGCATACAATCAATACCAATAAGGATTTAGAACTGCTGAATAATGCAGCTCAGTAGATGTTTTTGATTTATTTGCCATCGGCTTGTAAATTGAGATGACCATGAGTTAATTGAGTTTGGTAATCATTAAAGATGATTAACTTAAGTTCTTGCAGTGTTTTAGGACCATATCCTCTAATTATTTGTAACATAGACAGTTTTTTTTTTAATAAAAATATACTTGAAGACATATTATTTGGAGATGGCAATAGAACAAACATGGTTTTTACTCATGGATGAGCTTTCATTTGAATATCAATTGACCAAATTCAGTTCTAGTTTCAGTAAATTCATTTCAGTTTAAGTTAATACAACCATACTTGCTTTTATCAGACCTGAACTTCCTTCAGCATGACTAAGTGCATAGATGCCTTAAATAAAAGATGAGATTCACATCCAGGGTCTTTGAATAATATTGACAAAAAGTGGAATCGATCTTGAAGCAAGTTGATGTAGAAGTGAGATCTTGAAGTCATGCAGGGATCATAAGCCTTTGATAGCACAGTTAATAAAGGAACAGAGAGTTATGAATCTTAGTCTCTCAGAGCTGATGACATGGAAAACAAAGCTAAGGTGTACAGCTGCTAAAGTAGTGTAAATCCTCAAATCTTCAAAGTATTTTTTTTTTCTTTTTGGATCATACTTCTGTAACATGAATTGGTCAGAGGGCCTTTTTAGACACAGAGGACTGAAACAGAAGTGATTTCAGTTGTGGATTACTAGAAGAGGCATTGTCTCAGCATCCAGGGTTTTACTTGATGATGAAGATTTTCATTTATATACAGTTTCAGCATTAGAATGAAGCTATTCCCCATGGCAAGTATTTTCATTTGTTTGGATAGTTTCCCTTATTTCTGCTTCTTTAAGTGTATTGCCTTTGATATTGTAGCAGGATACAATAGGATGCTGTGATCCATTTTAAATGAGATTTCATAAAGGAGTCATAGACTTTTAGTTTCCCAGAAGGTATTTGTACTGGTTTTTCTATATGGTATGGTATTTATTGAACAATTATAGACACATTCTGTGTGGGTATTCACAACAATAAAACATTAATGGCAAGGGAATGAAAGAGTTGCTGAGTCATTAGCTATAGAGAGAAACAGATGACAAAAATTATCTCAATTAACAGATGAAAAGAGAATATGAGGAAACCTCTAAACTGATGATGTGTTAAACCCACCAAAGTTTTATTGTTTATTTAGCCAGCCTAGGCTAAAGTGAGCTGCTGTATCACCAGTGAAGCCAGTAGCAGTATTACAGTGCTCATAAAGTAAGGAGAGGTTTAATGCAATCCTTGTTCATCATGATCTGAGTACGATGGGCAGGAGTTTTAATGGATGGGTCGAAAGCCATCCTACAGGAAATACTCCCTCTGTGAGACACTACATATTCTCTCCATTCACTCTTGTGCTCCCAGTGAGTGTTGTGCAGCCTGTAACTGTCACAATGGCACCAGCAGTAACAAATGTAACCTGCCTATTGATGCGACTCTTCTCACTCCTTTTGGATGGGATAAAAGCCATCCTACAGCAAATACTCCCTCCGTGAGAAACTACATGTTCTCTCCATCCACTCTTGTGCTGCTCCCAGTGACTTTTGTGCAGCCTGTAACTGTCACACTGGCACCAGTGATAACGAATGTAACCTGCCTACTGATGCGACTCTTCTCACTCCTTTTGGATTTATCTTCTGCAAAATGCTTTGTATTCTAAGAGGTGTCTTTTTAATATTTTAATGCCAAGCATGTGATAATGCTAAGCAATGCTCAGATGATGGAAATACTGATACTGGTTAAGATGAACTCTGCATATTTTGCCCTGCAAGGTTTTTTTTTTTGATTCAACTCTTACATAAGCATGTTTTTCTTTAAATTCATCATATTATTTCTTTACACTTTGTAGGGGAGGGTATGCCTGCATCTGATTATACCTACCTCATAATGACTTCTTACCAGTATAGGTGTCCTTGCATATCAGTGATGTCTGGCATTTAGGATGAGAAGCATAAATCCCTGTGAAATAAGGCTTAATTTTTTTAGAAATAATTTAGTCAATCTGGAAATCATGGCCTTAGAAATCTGCTTACCTCTAAACACCAACATTCAAAAATCAGCCAGCAAGAGGCTTGGTTGAAATTATTTAAAAGGAAGAGTCAAAGAATTCCCTTCACCTTTGCAACAGAGATCCAGCTAGAGTTAGCAGGAGTCTGTGGGTTTTGGGAGGGAAAAACTGGCCACAAAACAGTGATTTAGTTTGAATGTTTGTTTCAGTATTCTATACAGCGAACTCTGCTAAGCAACTTTTGTAAGAGTCTGAGTAATAAAATCATTGCAGCTACCAAAGAGTCTAAGATACTAAGTCTCTTAAAAGCATACAGTTTTGTACCAAAAAGGTATGCTCCGGAGAATAACCTTCTGTTGAATACAAAGTTGAGAGTCTTGTGTGTACGAAGAACTCCAGTGTAGGACAGACTGATTGAAATCTGTTTGCTAAGAGGAGATGTTTACTATATATGTAAATGAAGTACTTTAGCTTTGTCCAAATAGTAAGCAAATCATTAATGATAGATAAGGTGTAGCTATCAAGGACAGGTATAGAGTCATTTTCAGCTTAAATTCACTTGGCACTATTTTTCTTGCTCCTATGCCAAGTGAAGTGCTCTAGCCTGTCCCAACACACAGTCTTCATTAATTTTCTTGCAGTTTTCAATAATCAAAGTTACAGAGTGAAAAGGCAGGAGCCAAAACTTTGTTTCCTTTGTATAAGCAGAATTTGACTGCAGCTAAAATGCTTTTCTGCAAGATTACAGCAATGAAATATTTTATAATGAAATATTGTTCACTTTAGCACTGAGTAATCAGGCATGATTGGAGAAGCAAGGGACAACTTGAAATCACAGGCAAAGACATATCCTGAGATTCTGTGGAATCCCATGGAACTATTTGTTGCAAAGGGGAAAATTAATTAATGCCAGATGATATTTTTTCCAAAATCAATCTTGGTTATTAATTTTGCTATTCGGAACTCTCACCACCCCTGACCACTAATTTTAATAATATTTAGGTTCTTACACTGTCATGGAAACATTCTATGGATAATATCTAGATCTAGTAATAATCAGCAAAATAGATAAACATTAATTGAACTGGCAGGGAAGATTCCTGTGGTCAAATGCCGCTCGTGGTCAATGTGCTGCTTGCTCACTAGGTGGGCTCAAGGAGCCCTTTCTGCTTATGGCAGAAGACAATGGAGAATTACAGAGAGGCATTGAAGCATTTAATCACAAGTGATTATGACTACCCAACTCGCAGGGCTAGTCACAGTCCAAAACGTTTTCAGGGGATTCTGTCTTGTCGGCCATGGTACTTGATTCTTCCCAGACTTCTGGAGAAAGGATCCAGACAATCTCTAACCTTGTCTCCTGGCTCTTCTGGAGGACCTGTGTATGTCCAGGACTTCTAAGGAGGTCTTCCACGTGTAGAGGCAGGATGTCGTGTGATGTGCAGTCTCGGCACAATGTCATGCTGGCCGCATACTCTGATCATGTGCAGGCATCCAGGGTCTGCTCCTGGTAAGCTTGTGAAAGTAGAGTTTACTGGCAAACAATAAGGCGATAGACAATTGCAGCAGGCAATGGCAGAACACGTCCGAGCACAGGGGACAGAGTTGTTCACCTGTGTGTCTCCTTTTATCAATGTTGGCTGAGATTTATTTCCTCTTTGACGCAGAACAGCCAATCAGGACAGCAGTTAGCCAAACCTTACCAGATTAGGCAAAGCCATAAGCTCTCTTTTACCCAAACAAGGTGCCAAAAGGCACAGGCCTTGCACTAGGCAGGCACAAGCTAAGTGTGTGTACCTTGTTTACCACAGGACCCTGGGCAGACCAGACTCAGTGGCTCCAGGTTCTCTTGTGTCCTTTTCCTGCGCTTTTGTCTCCAGTGGAGCAGGAAAACATGCCTGGGCAAGCCAGGATATGTATTAAGCCTATTTTGGGCCTATCAGGACTACCACAACACTATTATTTTGCTGATGTCTTCAAGACTCCTCTGTTTAATCCAGAAATCAATAGCTGAAGAAACTTTTTCTTAACATTGTCCTGTATTTACACCAAATATATCCTATAACCCCCCTAAAATTTCTAGCAGCATCGCTTAGTTACTTCAAAGTTTAGTGGTTTTCACTCCATAGATTGTAGTGCAATTAGTTGCATTTATCTGTGCAAGACTACAGAGAGCCTCTATTTTTTTCAGTAGATTTTAAAGAGTAGGTGCTGTTCTTTTTTTTTCATCATCAAGAAGTAATATCGACAGATTGCACATTTTTTAATCAATAGTGTCATCCCAATTAATACAATGGTAGTACAATGCAGAGCGTTGAAATCCTGTAGAACTCCTAGCAGTGGGAGTTTCTTGACTTTTTGGAACTAAAACCAATTCACAGATCTAACAATCAGAAAGCAAATAGTCTTTTTAACTTCAAACCAAAGCACATTTAGTACAAAAATAACTAGGAAACAATAAACATCAAACAATCCTATCTTTTCAAGTCACTTTTTGGACTAGTGGCATTTTGAGAGAACACTGTAGAACCTCCAACATTCAAATATACTTTAGAGTAAGCAAATACACAGGAAATGTCACCCAAATACTAAAGGCACAGAGCATCTCCAGACTATACAGGCAGTCAGTGTTCACATTATTTATTTTTGAATTGAAAGGATTTTTTGAAAGTGAACTATATTTTTTCCTTGTAAATACAAAGTTCCTGTAGTCATAACAAACTTGCTTTATAGGTAAGGATTTGCAAGATGAACTTCCTCAACAAATATTTGTTATGTATCCTGCAGGGGTAAAAATCCTCTTTGGTGTTCATAGGTGAAATCCTTTCAGAAATGTGAGAAGTCAAATACTATGTTTCTAACTTTAAACCTTGTCACTCAAATACACTTTTGTCTGACTTCACTAAAAATTTTAGGAGAAGTTTCTTGCATAAGTTGCAATGTATTAAATTTCATTTGTTTTGCATGAAAGTGTGGAAATGAGGAATTATTCAAAAGATAGCAATGAAAAGATACAATTGAAGTCCTGACCATCAGCTCCCAGTGGCCTTTTGATGGAAATATTTAATTTTCTGCCACAAGCTCACTCTACAGCAAGCTAATCACTGTATTACAAGCACCTTATAACACTGTAGTGATCATTTGTGTGGGTGCTTGGAGATTTACTATTTTGGGATGAGAGAGGACAAAGGTTGTACATTTTAATTTGTAGCATCTAAAACCAGTGCAGGTGTGATATGAATTTTCTCTAGCAGAAACATAACACACTGCTATGAGATTCCTTAAACTCCACTGATGTTCAAAACAGTCAAACGAGGTGACTTGTTAGCACTGACATAAATGTTTATCTCTTAGTGACAAATGTATGAGGAGTGCAGAGTGTGTAATTTTAGCTTCTATTGCCAAGCGTGTCAGTAAGTTTCTTATCTCTTGAGGGCCACTAACGAATGATTCTTGCTTGCTGGAGGGCACTCATACTTAAGCTGTTTACTTTGCTTTAACTGGACGTCTTTAAGATGCTCCTCATTGAAGGGGTCTGGCCCAATCCCACATCTCTCTAAAGAAACGATTCTCTGGTCTAAGCTCTGTTCACTGGATACGTATAAAAATGTATTGGATTGTCTTTTAATCCACGTGATTTTATGGGATAAATGTAGGAGACAGACATTTGAACTGCATTGAGGCAAGTGTTGACATTTCTGTCCTGCAATCTCTTTGATGCTATCAGCAGATTCCATGACTGCTTGCTCCAATAGGCATCAAGTGAGTATTTGGTAAAAGGCTCTTAAAAGAGAAAGGGCAATTTTTTTATCCAGTCAGAAAATTTGCCATACACTGTGTTTTCTTTTAACATTCCTGTTGCTGTAATTCATGTTGTAGGGGGGGTAAAAAAAATCACTAATCAAAATTAAATCATAATCTCAGTGCTGAATCCTATCAGTAAATAAAACATGCTGCTTCAGTTCGAATGTCTAAGTATGATATGGATCATTAATCCAAAAGAAGCAGTTCTTTAAAGCCATCAATCCTAACATATTGTGTTATGAAAATGTGGTGCTATGAATCTGTTCTGTTCTTGGGAAAAGGAACCAGGCAGTTTGCTTCATACATGCAATGCAAATAAAATGAGATTTGTATTATCTATACATTTACTACTACCTAATCTTTTGACTCTTGCAGAAACTTCTTTTTTTTTCTTTTGACTTGTGCATTTTGTGTTGCTACTCTCTTTCATCCATCAGCAAATGTGTCTGCTTTGAAACTACTTTCCCCACTATACTAGGAACAGAATGAGACAGAGTTTTTTTTTGGGTTTGGCATTTCCAAGAAATACAGTTTTAGCCACACCCAAATATTTAATAAAATCATGTTTATTTTCATAACATTGTTCATTTAAAATGTCTTTTTAAAGCTTATCTAGTATTTTTATTAAAAATATTTCTATTTGAAAACAAACATTCCAATATTCAATTTTATTTAATGTCATTTATTAAAGTATTCATACATTCTGAACTCTTAAAACACTGCTCACCCTGAAGTAATTTTGATTTTTTCAGAATTTTCAGTGGTTCTCACATTTTCTTATTTTTTTTTTTCTCATTGTTCTAACATGAATAATGAGACTGACATTCTTGGCAGAACTGAGGAGTTAATTTTGTCTCGGGCACGAGCTGATAATGACACTGGGAGAATAGTGTCTGGGAGATCTCATTCTTCTGAC
The DNA here is from genome assembly GCF_015220805.1 of Pogoniulus pusillus. Classification (NCBI taxonomy): domain Eukaryota; kingdom Metazoa; phylum Chordata; class Aves; order Piciformes; family Lybiidae; genus Pogoniulus; species Pogoniulus pusillus. Next base: position 29,843,104 of record NC_087271.1, on the reverse strand, counting down.
AGCCTCTTTCTCTTTTTTTTTTAACCATATGCTTCATAAGGGAGATTTTTTTTTTTAAGCAGAACTGTAGCTTAGAAGTTGTTGATTGTACAATTGTATGAAATTTCTCAAGTTTTTATTTGAGTATTTATATGCTAACAAGAGATGTGAGTAATTAAATGAATGCATTTAGGAGTGTATTTTCTTATGAAAAGAAATCAGTAAGCATTTTTAAGATGTCTCTCCCAACATTATCCTCAACTATATTATAATGTCTGTCGTGTCCCCAGTGTCTGTAGAAAGCCTGTATACTCCACATTTTGCCACTGCAAGTTTACTAAAGTGTTTAGAAGGAATTAATAGCAGTGCTGGTTAAGTGTTTGCAAGCAGTGATTCTCTTCAGCAGACTTTCATCAAGTTCTTCCAATATATTTTTTTCCTACAAGTATATAAAAGCCTCCCTTTTTCCACTAAGTTACTGCTCAGAAAAACAGTGTATGGTTCAGGATTCAATCAGATGGTTAAATGTATCCACCAATCCTGTAACACCCAATCAGTCATCACCAGAATTCTTCCCAAAAATCCCAGTGACAGGAAAAAATACTTATTGTAATGTCTTCTCTTTTTTTGCCTAAAACACTTCATTACTCATAGTGGTATAAGGACTGCATGTAGAACTTGGCTTAGGCATGCTCCTTCAACACTTGGGTCTCTAGTGGGCTGTTAAAATGGTCTTAGCACATTCACAGGGCTTTTCATTACAGTCTGCTCTAGTAATAGAAATGATCTATCTATGTCATGATCAAGTAACAGGGCATGTCGAGCCTACCTCTGTTTAACCAGTCGGTGTCGTGTGTAGGGTTTTATCTGCTAGCTACATCTTGAATAAGTTTGTGTTGGGACGTGCTGCATTCTTCTTGGATGTTTTTCAGTTCTTTTACAAGCCCATGGAAATAGGAACAGATGTTAATTTTTTTCCTCCTTTATGAAATGATGTTGGGTTTTTCTTCTTTCCTATTGCATCTTTAACACGTGGAGATTAAATGTGTATCCAGTGCTGGAGATATTTACAAAGCTATCATTTGCCATATTAAGTTGATTGTCTGTGTTAGTCAAGCCTATACCCTGCTTGGTGACATGCACTTAGCTATTTGTGTTGATGCTTATGGTCTGCATTATATTAATGGTTTATGACTGCCCTCTAAGATTGTTACATGTAAACGAGTTTGTCCTCCAGAGGTACTTCTATGACTATGTTGGTTTTGCAGATTCCTGTGCTTGCTGAGCAAGACATGACTAATGATTCAGAATTATATATAACCTGATAAGCTGTCAGTGATAGATATACATTACATATGCTAGCAGTAGTCCAGATGTCAGTGTTATAGGATACCATTCTCCCTTCAGCAGTCCTTAATTAAGATTCAGCTTTGTTTTCTAGATTTTATAAAGATCTTCAGAATTACTAACAGAGTTACTTGAGGCTGGAGGCTGGATTTTTGGTGTTGTGCATTCTCCTCTGATTCCATTTTGTTTATATAGGAGTTCTGTAAAACAGTGTGACTTCTCATTCTTTGCCCCTGGATAGGTGTGTTTTGGTGAAAGGGGTTTGGCTCTCAAGGCTATCATAGTGATATGTTTTTAAATACTTAACATTTGCACTGGAAAAGTGGGAGGTCTGTGAAGAGATGATTAAATCAACTCTCATTCAAAATTGGCTTAATATTTTTAATAATATGTGATTTTAAAAAAAAAATTTGTTTTTTCTCCTTTCTGTCCTTTTCATCTAACAAATGATAACAGAGGTGCTTAAAGATAGGAAAAGTGTTCTGGTGGTGAAAGCATGGGGGTCTGGAGTTTAGGAAGACTTGTTTCCTACCCTCTTCCAGAGACATGGAGGATATGTGAGGAATGTCAGTTAATTTGGTGTTTCTGTATCTGAAGAACTAGATATGCTTTTATATAAGCACCAGTAAGCACTAACTTTCATATCCAGTGATGAAAAAGATGATGCAAGTGGCCAAATACAAAGTAACATTTGTTAACAAGAAAGCTTCATCTGAGAAAACTCCAAAGTGATCTTATAGTGTGATTTCTGTGTCACAATGCTGAACCTGTGTAGCTGCTTCTACTATTTCCTGTGAAGTAACTCTCTTTTCTGATGGTAAAAGTAACAAGAGGCTTTACAGTCATTCTGAATGTGAATTGGTTCTGACTTATATGTGATTTCATTGCCTTTTCACTGTAAAAAAAAGATCATAATGATGAAATTCCAAAATAATACACCCAAATGCCCATCATTCAATATAGTAGTAGTTTATTCTGTACTCAAAAAGAGTTTGTGTAATTTATTTGTATTTATTTTTTTCTGTGTCTTTCTTTCTTTCTTTTTTTTTAAAATTATTATTATTTTTTATTACTCACTCCTGGCCAAGCTGTGTTGTAGTTATCTTTGAAAACTGGAATGCCTTTAGGTACCTAAATGGTGTCTAAAAGAACGAATGTTTCAAAATTATTTAGATATATGATATATTGTAACTCTAACACGGAACTGTATAAAGGCATAATTTCTTATGGCAGTAAAGCATCTAAGTGTACTTATGTCTGCCATAAGATTCATTGAGGAAGTAGAAATTATAGGATTAAAGGTGATACCTGCCTTCTGCTGCCAAGGGAATTCACTCAGACTTGAGTAGCAAGGTGATTCTTGATCTTCAGCATATGAAACCAAGTGATTATTTGAGATTTGGTCTCTTGCTGTGCTAGTTTGAAGCTAGCTAGAATGTTTTGATGAGAACTAGATTATAGGCTGTGAAAAGGAAAACAGAATGATGTCTGCTTCACTCATAGGCTTGCTAAAAGGTATAAGAACAAGTATCAAAACTTAGATGAGGGAGTCGTCTCTTCTTCTGGGGGAGCTGGCTGAGCTGTACTTCCCTCTAGCCTCTCTACTGTCTCTCTGATTAAAAAATCCACTTTGCTTCCTAACCCCCTGGCTGAACCTGCATTCTTCCTTGAGACTGGGGTAAGACTGAGGTGGGGGGAGCAGGTGGAAGGGTGGTTGGGAGCCTCTCCTGGGGACTCAGGTTTCTGGGAGGGGAGTTGTGTTTCTGTATTACCTTATTTTCCTTCCAGGAGAATGTTGGTGCATTTTATTTTGTGTTGAGTGAGTTTCTTTGTTCTAAACAGTGTAATACAAACTTGATTTTGCAAAAAAATGGGGGTTCCCTACTACCCATTCACTACTGATGAACTATGTAGTATACAAAAGAAATAATAAAATCCTTGCATGTGTAACTGCAAAGTAGATTCAAAGCAAGTTATGTCTTGCAATACCCTGTCCTGATAGGGCATAAATCCCGCCAGGCCAGCTTAACCCTTCCTTTCCTCCTCCTGTTGCGGGTCTGGGAAGTTGAGTAGATGAGCAAACAATAAGGATTTGGCCCCAGCAAAGCCTTGAGGGCTAGGGGCTTAGCACCACGTGTCAGGTATCTCGTGCTGCCCCTCAACGTGCCTGCATGGTCACACGAGGCACGAAGCTTTGAACTCGTTGGCCAGAACAATGATGCTAGTGCCTCTTGGCCAGTTTCCTTTTCCAAATGATGAATTTAATGAAGAGTGATTTAGAAAGAGCCTTTCTGCACTGACCCTCTACAGGGAGCAGCGCCTCATTCATGGCTTGTTAACTGGGAATCATGGCAGCCACATGTATGCAGCTTGCAGTAGCTCAGCAGCATCATCTCAGTTCTTCTCTCCTTCCTTCTGCCTGGAATATTTTGTATTTTACCCTGGGATTATTGTTATTGTGAGTTTTGGAATCATCTTTTTACAGGAAACTTAGGGACCAAAACGTTGTGCTGTTAATGCTAAGACTCCATAAGTGTAATTAGATTTTCCCTGGTTTTGCCTTCCTGTTTTCCAAGTTCTGATTGTTTAAACTGTTTCATTCTGTGCAACTGCTTCCTGTCAACCAAAAATCCAAATAATCTCAAGGAATTTTCCCAAATGTTTGAATATGAATAATAAAATTAATATTAATACAGAAATTAATATTCACAATTCATAACCTATTATTAATTTCTACCACATACCCTTTTGTGATGCCTTCTAGACAGGCAGGTGGACAATGGAGGGGCAATATCTTCTTCAGAACAGAGGAAGATACAAACATCCTGTGCTCTAACAGCTGGAAACAAGAGCTGCATGTTTTACCACTTGGTAGGACCCCTTTAGAGTGTTTAGAGAGGGCAATGAAAGAAGATTATCTGAAGTTTAGTGGTGTTTTGTTTTTAATGTGCTTTTGTATCTTTTACTAGTGACACTAACAACCTTATACTGTGGCTGTGGGGTAGGTGTTCCAGCCAGTAAGATTTTACCAATTTTTTTCTCTTTATAAAGCATGATTACACTAAATAAATGAATACATTTTAATCTATTTGTTTATTTCTTTTAATAGTCAAAGTTGGTTTTAATTGAAATCTAAACTCAGTGTTTGTTTACTGGTTCATCTTGGAAACGTTCATGAGCTTATCCTTGATATTCATTCTTGGTGTACTTGTAGCATTTTGCTGAAAGAGTATGAATTCTGACAAGCTGGAGGCTAAAAAAGTACACAGTTCATCTTTCCTACACTTTCTCTGTCGTGATGATATCTGATTGTCTTTGCAGGCTAAAGGAAAGGAAGAAACTTTGTCTTTTCTTTGCCATCTTTGCCATGAGATACATCAAAAAGGAAGCATTTTGAAATGCAATCCTTATTCTTAAAATGTAATGTTCTGTAATCTGAGTATAAGAACAGTATAGAAATGGAGGTAAAAAAGGCAAGTTCATCATACTCAGAGATTTTGGCTTTCCCATTGAACAATAAAGAGGAGCACTGGGACTAAACTAAAAAAAAAAGCTCAAGGGGATAGACCTACCTCAGTGTGATTCATTGATTCAGACACAGCTATACATGTCAGGTAATGATGAAATGTTGAGACAGCTGAGATTGTTCACTTAGTGAAGTCAATCCCTTAGTAAGTGTTAGTGGTATTGAAATGTAGTGTTAAAGAATTAGTTAGCTGACTGTGAAAAAAATAAATAGGTCTTTCAAATTACCTAATGGAAAGCTAACGGCATTAGCTCCCAACCAGGGAGTATTAAAGGCCTTGTGCTGCATTCATTGACATGAATGGAATGAATATGAATCAAGCTCTACTACAGAAGATAAACAACTTTCTGATAAATACATTTGGAAAGAATCCACTGCTGTGCATTTTGGTCTTCCCTAAAGCAGAAAAAAATCGTGTGCACTTAAAATGCTGGATGCATTGCTACTTTTATTAATCACTGCACTGCAATAATTAAAGATCATCAGTAGTGTGTGTAGAATTTTAAGAGTAAAATGTGTTTGGTGCTCTTAAAAAGCTTAGAGCTTAATTGAATATTACATTTCTTCAACACATTGTAGCAATTATGCTTTTATATGTTCATACTAATGAAGAATTTACTCAGTAGAAAGTGGGGGAGGTCTACCTAGAGTTCCTAACTTGCAGAGATTTACATTACACAGACAAACATTTTTTTCCCCTCCCTCTTTCTGTGAAAGAAGTTGTCAGCTGAAAGCTAAGTGTTGCTTTTGAGTCACAGAATGGGTTTAGAGCCTTTTATTAATGAATGGTTTCAGTGCTTTCAATTGATAAAATTAGGAACTTGGATATGCCAACTCATGGAGAATAAAATATAGCCTGGAGTCATGAAAACTAATAAATCCTCCCATTGACAATGTTTAACAGGTTGGCAGAAGGGATAAAATTACCCTTCATAAAAATGCGGACAGGAAAGCTTTGGGGAGTAAGACTGGATCAAAATTCTCTAAGAACATCCAATGATGGAAATCATAGTGGGGATCAATTAAGCTGGTGTGAAAGTTGCTTTTGCCTTAAGATTCTCTAAGGGCTTGTTCAGATCTTTTGGTTAGCTGATAAATCATCTAGTGATTTTTGACATGTGCTATGTATTGATACTTTGACTTAAACCCACATGTATTAAGTTAGCTCTTTATAGCATACTTTGTCTGAATCTGTAGTTAGTGTGGATGCAGTGTGCGAGGAGAGTGCAATAACCAGGTGATTTCTTGGATTGTACACATGTTCTGACCCCCGCGTTAGTATCAGGTCCACTTGCATGGAAGAATTATCGAGACATGCTTTGTTTTTTAGCAGTAGTCCTTTCTTAAGACAGTTAGAAAATGGCTTGCAGCATCTTCCTACTTTCTATACCATGAGGATAAAACACATGGACAAAGACTTGGCTTCTCCAAGGGTATTTCTGCCACCAAACAATAAATCCTTGATAGAATGCAATCTTAAACTGTGCTATTTTCAGGTATAATCACTATAACTCTAATTGCATGGGTAGAATTATTATTTAATGTAAGATTCCTGGATAATTAGTATATTTACATGCTGTGAAACTCCTTGTGTCAGGAAAATAGTCTAAGGAAATAAGGAGCTGGACATTAAAAATTGTGTCATAGAATCAGCCAGGTTGGAAGAGACCTCCAAGATCATCCAGTCCAACCTAGCACCCAGCCCTATCCAGTCAACTAGACCATGGCACTAAGTGCCTCATCCAGGCTTTTCTTGAACACCTCCAGGGACAGTGACTCCACCACCTCCCTGGGCAGCCAATTCTAATGGGAAATCACTCTCTGTGAAGAACTTCCTCCTAACATCCAGCTTATACTTCCCCCAGCACAACTTAAGACTGTGTCCCCTTGTTCTGTTGCTGGTTGTCTGGCAGAAGAGACCAACCCCCACCTGGCTACAGCTTCCCTTCAGGTAGTTGTAGACAGCAATGAGGTCACCCCTGAGCCTCCTCTTCTCCAGGCTAAACACCCCCAGCTCCCTCAGCCTCTCCTCATAGGGTTTGTGTTCTAGGCCTTTCACCAGCTTTGTTGCCCTTCTCTGGACACGTTCCAGCTCCTCAATCAGAGGAGACCTTGTTGATAATGGGACAGCTACCTTAAAATTTTCTCAGTTACTTCCTCAGTGATAATTTCACAGCTTATACACTTCAATTTTGTGCTGAGTTGCAAAAAAATTGGCACAGTTGAGGTACAACTGTAGACCATATCTATGTATGTTGGATTTTGCATTTTTAATCTTCCTTTTCTTCAGTATTTCTCTGAACATACTTCAAAAAGTATGTTGTGCCTTTTTAAAAGACCAAATATATATTGACATTTGGTTTGGGATGAAGTCTGTTTGGAATAGAAACAATTTGAAACCGTTCAGATGCTTGGGGCCTTTTTCATTACATTGCTTTAAAATTCGGACCACTGAAAGGTCAGCAGAGAAAAATAATAGTTGGAAAACAGAAGAGGAAAAGCTTATTTCCAGAAATGTAAAAAATCCCAAACATTTTCTGTAATATAGAAATTTGCAGATAGACTGATTAAAAAGAGAAAGGACTTTGAAAAAAAAAATCCCTATCCTATCAAAATGTTGTATGTTATCATCATGAAATACTTGTACAAAGCAAAGTTTTCATGATTTATGGTGTTTACTTTTTGCATATCTCAGCTGAACAATGAAAGAAGTCTATGCAATTGCTCTTGGGCTTAAAGTCAGCTCTTATTTAGTATCAACAGTCTATCAACTAATAAAAGTTAGAGTGTTTGATTTACAAACCCACTAGGAGAAAGATTTTGTTTGTTTAAAAAGACCTTTTCTAGTGCTGTTAAAAGAATCACAGAAATATTTGCTGTTTGTTTTAGGTTTATACATCTGGCCTCAGTTTCCTATCAAATATTTGCACTTTTGAGATAAAAACTGCTAGTTTCTTTCAGCAGTGCACATATCAACAAAGGAAAACAAGAACAGTAGTGAGAGTGGAAGACTTTGATCTTTCACATTTTTCTCTCAAACTGCTGATGGTGATTTTTGACCCCCATGTGTTAAAATGGTCAAGGAATTCACTGAAAAGTCCATTCCCCATGTCTTCAGACTGACAACAGATTTGTTTTATGGGGCACTGAAAAGGGAGATGCAAAAGAGGTTTGGTCTGAGATATCAAAGATAGGTGAGAATAAAGAAAAAACACTTAGAATCATAGAATTAACCAGGTTGGAAGAGACCTCCAAGATCATCCAGTCCAACCTAGCACCCAGTCCTAGCCAATCAACCAGACCATGGCACTAAGTGCCTCATCCAGGCTTTTCTTGAAGACCCCCAGGGACGGTGCCTCCACCACCTCCCTGGGCAGCCCATTCCAATGGGAAATCACTCTCTCTGTGAAGAACTTCTTCCTAATATCCAGCCTATGCCTACCCTGGCACAACTTGAGACTGTGTCCCCTTGTTCTATTGCTGGTGGTGGCCAGTGGTCTAGACCCTATCAATGAGGAAATCAGTTTTATGAATAGAGAAATACCAAATATTGTTCAGAATTATACTGTAGTTTGTGTACAAACTAAGCTGATTATAAGGAAATGTGCATGTTCTGGGTCAGGAACAACCCAGAGGCTAGAGATATGCCACAAGCCACATGTTTGTTTTCATTAGTCTGAAAGAAGTGTTCTTCATGTAAACACTTTTTCTGCTGCTGCAGGTGCTGAATTATTCCTACAATAATTGTTACTATTTTTAATACATCACACCAGTAAAATGAAGTAACAGTTATTTCACTATTAGTAACTACTTGAAATCTTCTATTACAGGAACTGGCTGTTTTTTTTCTCTCTAAAAAGTGATTTCACATTGTTGACAGTACACTAAATGTAAACTTTTGAGATTTTTGCCTTGCAAGGTGCAGTTGTTGGTGCAAGACAGTTGAGACCTGTTGAGTTAATGAATCTTTGGTCACTTTCTAAGACATCCACATCCTTCTTGTAATGGGGGCTCCAGAACTGGATGCAGTACTCCATGACTGCCTGAGTTCTTTTGTAATATAGAAATATCATTTGCAGAAGTATATTAATAAGTTCTTCATAAAAAACAGTATGTGATAATCATCAGTTATATTGAAAATGAACTATTATTTATAGATCTATCACAACAGTTTGGAAGCTTTGCTGTGGTAGACACTTCCAGCTGTGCAGCAGGTTGCCTTAAATGTGTGCAAAAGTACATGGGTAATTTCATTGAAGTGTGTGTACTTAGGCAGGACTGAAGTCAAAGTGAAAAAAACATGTCCTGCTAGAGAATACCCAAAGGCAAGGCAGACAAACATAAAGGAAAAAGTGTTATTATGCTCATTTTAGTCATAGCAAGTAGGTATACAGAGGTTAAACTCCTTGCCTCAGGCCATAAGGAAAGGCTGCGAAATAGTCAGGAACACAACCCAATTTATTTTTAGCTTTTTGGTTTTAAGCAGGAGATATCCTTCCTTCTGGAGCAAAGTTTTTGACCATGTCTGAGTAATGTTTCCTTGCTATAAAGACTCATGAGTTACCTTCTGTTCTGCTAGAAATGTGTAGGATCTCCTTCATGCTCAGAAATTGTGGAGAAGTTGATGGTTTAGCATGTAACTAAAGAATTAGGCTAGAGCAATTAATAAGTAGTGACTGAAAGCTATTGAGAAGCATCTGGTGTACACAAATGTGTGTGTATGTCTGCATAGAACAGGCAGACAGCTCTCCAGGTGTATTTTGTGTGCTTTGCCATATTTCTTTAGGTTTATTTATTCAAATTGCTTAGGTGTAAATCTGGCTTGTGTGACATGATTATGTAAGAATGCAAAGCACCGTTCACTGTCTTATTTATGTATTTGTTTGCCAAATATTTGTTGATAAGATGTAAATTGACTGAATAATAACAAAGACAAAACAAGGCAAAATATGCCAAATTCAGAAATTCCTGAAAGAAGTGGGACAAGCAGAGAGAGAAAAAGGATTTTTTTTCCCTTCTTATTGGTAAAAGTTCTGTATCAACTTGTATCTCATTGGAGCTTCATACTCCTGTGCCAACTCTTTTCCATCTTATGCCCTGTGAAATGCTTGGTTTCTTTTAGGGAGGTTAAATCTGTGTCACTACTCTGCTACTTCTTGTTCACAGTGGTGTTTTCAAGGATAAAATGACTTTCTCATGCTCATGAACAGCTATTTGTATAATAGTTGGGCTGGAGGAACCAAAGCAGCAGTGTTTTCTGATGTGCTAGGCAGTTAATTATGTCTCCTTCAAATCCTGCCTGTGTACTTAATGTTGTGAATGTCCAATAGACAGAGAAGGAAAATGAAAGATAGTGATGTATCCTGAAAAGTGCTGTTAAATGTCACTAAAATCTTTATAGATTTGAATTCCTTAAATATAATTACCTCATTTTCATAATATGATCCAAAATGATTTCTCTTTTTAATTCCTGTGCTCAGACCTGAGTTTTGACATAAGAAATATGTGCTCCATGCCTTCCCTTCTTAATTTTGAAAACTAAAGATCAAATCATCATCAGTAAAAGATACCATCTAGTTGTTTAAAACAAAGGACTTGCTTTGGCAGTAAATACCCTAGTTTAATTACTCTTAGAATTAAGTCTATCATTGAAGAATCTGTCTTTGTAAAGAAAAAAGTCTCCATCTATGCTTACCTTGACATTTGGTCAATAGACACATTTCATAGATTTTTCTGTGAAGAAAACAAATCCAGTGTGTTAGACAAAGCTCCTCCTTCAATGCAAGGGAAAGCCCTTTGAAGTCTGGTTACTGCTCATCTATTGAAAACTTCTGCAAAGTATTCTCAGTCATGTGAGCAAAGGCATTTTGCTTCTAGACAAAAGCTGTGAAATGAATTCTGTTGCTCAACTAGCTCAAGCTGTAGTATTTAATTTTACCTTTTGTCTTGAAATAAACATAAACTAATAATATTTGTGAGACTTCACCATTTATTCTTAACAATTATGTTAATGAAGTCTTTCACGGTTTCCCCAGCTTTTTGACAGTCAAAAGTTATGCAGATAGAGGGAATATTGGTGAGGGGGAAAAAAATCAATATTAATTTAATGTGGAATTATTAATTAAAGCTGTTAAATTTGCCTGTCATCTTAGCTTTTCACTTTAAAGCATTTCTGCTTTTCTCCATTACAAACAAGTAGTCTTAGTTTTATCAAACTGCATGCACATTTTTTCTGCTTTTAACTTCTTTCCATTATCTTCCAGATATTAGCACTGACAGAGGTTTTAGAGCACAGGAGACCCTACAAAATATGGTTGTTTCTCTCAAGTACTTTGTTCCTGAGAGAGATACTGAACTAATTTCAACTGCCTGTAAATGATGGAACATGGAATGTCAGTCTTTAGTGTTTCTCCCCACCTAGTTTCTTATCCCCTAAATGATGTTTGTTTGGGCTACAGTTTCCTGCATGATACCCCAACGTAAATAGGAAGATGTTTGACTCCTGAGAAAGTGGAGCCAAAGAGCTTTCTCTCTCAGCTGAGGTTTGTATTGAGATCATGTTTCAGATAATTTCTACAACTATTCCTATTTGTTTAAAATGTAAGCTTTGACTGTAGGAACTGACATCCACTTGTGCACATTGTCTCTTTGCCTTAACCTGGAGTAGGAATCCTCCAGTTGACATTAATGGAAGTGACTCTAATTAGATCAGCCCCTACTAAATGTGCAGAGGCATTCAGAAAGAAGAATGTTTTCCCGTAATTGCTCTATACTGGGCAGTTATAAATATGTTCATAAAGCAGCTCAGACTGATGGGAGCTGATGAGATTCTGAGCGCTGTAATTATATACTTTTGCCATCTAGTACAACTGAAAAATGTTTATCTGGGTTTATTCTTGCCTATATTAATTTATTGTAGAAGTAAATAAAAGTCTCTGCAGCAGTGGAAAGCATAATCATCCTGATTGTTTATTCCCCAAATTCCATTCACTTAAAGGGCAGGCAGTCTTGTCTTTGAGCAGCAGTGCTGACCAGATGCCTTTGCTGTAATAGCCAGGGAGGAATCTGGACTCTAGAAACTGCATTTTTAATATCAATGCATCAGTTTTGGCATAACAGAGTTCATAGTGCTTTCCATGCATTTGTTTTCTTGGGCAGCTCATGGTGCAATCGTTACAGCTACTATTTTACAATGACCTAGGTGATACCTGAACATAGTAACACTTCTGAGCCTTATGTGCAACCATCTGCCCTTGCCCCCGTTTTAGTAGTGCAACTGCTGTAACTAGTCCTATCAAGCATAACATATACTGATATTAATCATTATTCTTTTGCCTGTTTCCCTTTGGGATTACTCCTCTGCATCTCTGCCTGCTTACTCCTTAATTGTATCTGGGGTCCCAAGTTTTCCTTGCAATTCTCAGTTTAGTTCATTGCTGCTCTGCAGACACATTGTCTGCATTACCTTTATTGGCTTTCCTCCAAACATCTATGATTATTGTTTGAATAATGTTCTGATAACCTGTGCCAGATGCTGTATTGCCATGGCTTAGTATGAAAGCAATTTTACAAGCACATTTCAAGATCTGTGACAAAAACAAATCAGTAAACCATCACTTCCATGGGTAATGATAAATGTCTTTCAAAATTCACTGACAAATGTGATAACAGATAGAAATTACATAAACCCAGAAAAACTCCCTACATGGCAGTCAGATAAAATGCACCAATCGGAATAAACTTGCGAACCTGTAAGTTTCTACTGTCACTTGATACACAGAACTACTCACCAAGATGTGTTAGGCAAGATGGTGTACTGGGTTTGACTGGAACAGAGTTTATTTTCTTCATAGCCGCTGGCATGGGGCTGTGTTTTGTGCTGATAATTCAGGGACATTGTCGTTACTGCTAAGCAGCGCTTACACAGAGTCAAAGCCCTTCTGACTCCTCCTACTGTCCTGCCAGTGGGCAGCTGGGGAGTGAACAAGAAAGTGGAAGTTAACACAGCTGGGACAGCTGACCAAAGGGATATGACATCATGCTCAACACATAAATCTAGAGGAAGGAAGAGGAAGGGGGGACTCTCAAAGTTATGGCATTTATTCTCCCAAGAAACCATTCCATATGATAGGGGTCTGTTTTCTTGGAGATGGCCAAGCACCTGCAGGCCAATGGGAAGTGCTGGAGAAATTCTTCTTTTGCTTTGTGTGTACTGCTTTTGCTTTAATAGTTAAACCATTTTTATCTCTCTTATAGTATGAGTATAACAATGTAAAGAGAGATAATAACTAGAGAAGGAAGGAAGGGAAAAAAAACAATACAATAACCTTAAGGGAGATGGGGGAGGGATCAAGTGGCGGTGAAGCAGCAGTAGCCAAAACAGCAGCCGGGGAAGATAGGCAAAGCTGAAGCAGCCGAAACCAGCGGGAGAAGGGGGAGAACAAGCTGTGCTTCTAGACATTAAGTTCTTGATGCTCCAATGAAATTATATTAATTTATCTATTGTTGCCATTTATGTGGCCTATCCCTGGAATGTTCATCTCTCCCCTATGTCTGAGCTAGAGGATCAGCTCAAACGGCCACAATCTCAAACCATGAGTTTTCTCACTTTTACTGTTCTTATTCTTTCCTCACATCCCACTGGGGGAGAGTCAATGAGCAAAAGTGTGAGGCTTAGTTGGTGACAAGGGTTAAACCACAAGAGATTGGTAGAAGAGGGGAAAAGGACAACTTCAGGAAACATTTTTTCCCTATTTTTTTGTCTATGAGTCAATATTTTTTTCTTTCTGTCTGCTAAGAAGTGTTACTCCTTTCTTACAGTTGATAAGGAAAAACAGCTGTGTTCCTCATAACATGTTATAAATAGTCTTTGAAAAAGTTCAGCCAGGCAGTCCCGTTGATGTGTCCACAAGGAGCAGTCCCTGCTTGGCAGAGAGGTTGCCTAGAAGCACTCCTCACAATCCTCTTCCATCACAGGCTACTTACTGCTTTCCCTGAGAGTGATGAAAATAGACTTTCCTGCATCCTGGCATCTATGGATCTCATCATATAATAGAAATGGTTCATGCATAGATTATTTACTGACCAGCTGCCACATTGCTATGGATGCACTTGATTTTCTCATGCTATCTTAATTTATAGTGAACAAATGTAACATAAAAAGGCTTTCATGACATCAAACTAATAAGCAACTGGTTTGCAAATATATTGTACCTTTCATAAACCACACAGAACCAGTCACAAGGAGGCCACTGAGGGACTGAAAGCAGCTTATAGGCTTTCAGAAGATCACAGTATGTCAGGGGTTGGAAGGAATCCAAAGAGATCATTGAGTCCTACCCCCCTGTCAGAGCAGGACCATGACTTTACCTCAGGTCACAGAGGAACACATCCAGACAGACCTTGAAAGTCTCCAGAGAAGGAAAATCCACAACCTCTCTGGGCAGCCTGTTCCAGTGCTCTGTGACCCTTACAGTAAAGAAGTTCCCCCTTGTGTTGAGGTGGAACCTTTTGTGCTGCAGCTTGCATCCATTGCTCCTTGTTCTATCCCAGGGAGCAAGTGAGCAGAGCCTGTCCCCTCGCTCCTGACCAGTCCTCAGATACTTATAAACGTTTATTAAATTCCCTCTCAAAGTCTTCTCTTTTCTAGACTAAAAAGCCCCAGGTCCCTCAGCCTCTCCTTATCAGCCATGCCCTCCAGTCCCCTAATCATCCTCGTAGCCCTCCTCTGGATTCTCTCCAGCAGATCCCTGTCCCTCTTAAAGTGGGGAGCCCAAAACTGAATGCAGTACTCAAGAGGAGGAGGTATCACCAGAGCAGAGTAGAGGGGAAGGAGAACCTCTCTTGATTTGCTGGACACACTCTTCTTAATACACCCCAGGATCCCATTTGCCTTCTTGGCCACAATGGCATGTTGCTCTCCAGTCTGTCCAGGTCTTGTTGGATGGCCACACAGCCTTCAGCTGTATCAGCCAAGCCTCCCAGTTTGGTGTCATCAGCAAACTTGCTGAGTAGGCACTCTGTCCCCTCATCAATGTCATTGATAGGGATAAACTTCCTCTTGGGTAATTCACACCTGCACACAAACTGTCTTTGGAGTGTGCTGCTGGGATTTGGCATGTTATATACTGTAAATATACAAGGTAAAAAGGTAATACAGAAACACAACTCCCCTCCCAGAAACTTGAGTCCCCAGGAGGGGGTCTCGACCACCCCTCACCTTCCCCCTGCCCCTCTAAACCTTACCCCAGTCCCAAGGAAGAACAGAGGTTCAGCCAGAGCTTAAGAAGCACAGTGGGTTAGCCCAAAATGGAGGGTGAGGTTAGAGAGATGCAGCTCAGCCAGCAGCCCCAGTGAGAGTGATGGTGAGAGAGAGAGAGCAGTTATCAAATGTTTTTATTTCTTGTTCCCATACATCTCAGCAAGCCTGTGAGTGAAGTAGACATCACCATTGTTTTCTTTCCACAGCCTGTACTCTAGTTCTTCTCACCAAAACATTCTAGCCTGCTTCAAACGAGCACAATTAGTCTCTTTATGCCTGTTGCTCCTTGATCTTTGAATTGCCACGTACTATGACAACTCTCCAATCACTTCTGCTCTGTGTCCTCCACGGTGCTGCTTGATCACCACTCCCAGGCAGAGTTTCTCTGTACATTGCTAAGCCCTGCATTGGCTGAAAAGAAAAATAATTCATAGAAATAACTTTAAAACAAGACCATTTCCCTCTGCTTCTAAAAGATAAATAAGGAGACTTTCCACTGCAGTCTGTTCAGACTTCCTCCTTTTTACTTGGCTTTTATCTCGTAAAGGGGTAAACCTCAAATGTTCAGGTCTAGCTTCTTGAAGCCAAGATTCCCAGTTCATGTGTGATTGCAAATGAACTTTCCTTCGATTCAGTATTGAGCACCTATAGCTCCCACTAGCTCCACTAGCGGCCCCTTGTACACATCATTTGGGGTAACTGGGCCCTTTTCTTCCAAATGGAAAGCAAATTAAATGCTACTTAGAGGCATAGGTGGGAGGTGACCTCGTCTGTGGCACAGCAGTCTCAGTCTGCTATTTCAAGAGCTCTTACTGTGGCCAGCAAACTCGTAGTGATGAAAACTTAGTTTGGAATTTTTTGTTTATAAACCTGAGCATACAACTTCAGAGAAAATCATTAAATGAACAAAAACTCACAGTTATTGATGCTTCTGGGAGAGGTTTAAAGTATTTTAGAGGGACTCCTTAGTAGCACAATATTGTCTTTTCTTGACTGTCAAGGTATTTAAGAGAAGATTTATCAGTAAGATTTCAGATAATTGTAATGTTAGTGAAACAAGATTACTGCACAGGGAGGGAGTAGCAGAGAAGTCTATTTCACATGCAGGAGGCCATGAAAAATCTACTACTATATTCAAGAGATGAACAAAAGGCTGCAAGCAGAGGGCAAAGAGGATATTTACTATCATAGCTAAGCAGCCATCAAAAGACAATAGGTATATGGACCCTTGTGTGTGCTGAAAAGCAGAAAATACATGCTTTGAAAAGTGTCATCCTGAGCTCTCAGAATTAGACCTCGCTTCAAATGCCTGTAAATATGATTCTGAGCAACAGGGCCATTGAGCTTAACTTAGTTTGTCAGGAGAAGGTTGAGTGGGAATTCTTGCAATATGTGTTACTATGAGAGAGGATTTTGCAGACTAAGCTGCATTACACTCCCCCCCCCTCTCCCCCCTGGCCCTTATTTTCTTTTTTCTTTCTCTTGTGTTGAGGTCTTGAATTTAAAATCAGGATACTGGCAGGGGGCAATTTTTGTTGGGTAACAGAAGGAGCACACGTTAGGTGTGTTACAAGGATTGATCAATGCAGTCACTTTGTTGAATGCCATTGTAGTCAAAGGCTGTAGCTACGTCAGCTGTTCCAGTCCTGTGTCTTGATTAGACCCCACTGATGTCTGTGGAGAGACTGACCTGGTTGGACTCTCTAGCCAAAATTTCAGAAGAGAGAGAATGTGGATTGCCTCTCTCCTTTCCTTACAGGGAGTTAAGTTTTTTATTCCTGTGCAGTTTTGACAAGGTGTTTTAAAACATGCTTGTGTGGTAGTTTTGTACTGCAAAGAAATAATTGTTAGCAAAGGTGAGTTGATTTTCTTTGAGAATCCAGAGCACTGGCTGACATGGAAGGATCAATATCAGATGGTTGAATGATGAGGTTTTGACAATTGTTTTTATATCAACACTTTCCCTAAAGCAAGGGAGGGAAATTCTGTCTTCCTTGCCAAGGTTGGAATAAGCCACTAGACACTTGTGGCAGATTGCATATTGATTCGTGCTTTAACGTTATCTGTTGTTGATCCTCTGAGGTGAGGGCAGGCCCATCTACATATTTCCATCACTTCCTCTTCTACTGCAGTGGAAACACCTCTCAATATGTCAGCACAGCACCACAGTTTCTTTTCTAATTCACACTTTAAGTAGTGGGATAGAAATTACAAGGCAGGGAAGCTGGCACGCAAGAGGTTTGAATATCACAGCCACCTCTGGGAAGGAGCCACAGCTCGAATCCTGCCGGATGCAAGCTACTGTGGGAAGGGTGCAAGAGAGCACAGACCCGTATCAGGGGCTGCATCTAGTTCCTGATGACACCCAGTAATTTCAAAACAAATCACATTGCTGTGCACCTTGCTAAATGGACTTGCAGGCTCACTCTTCCAATATTACAGGCTATTATGTACAGGATTAATATACAATAATAAGCAATGACTGATAGTCACTAGCAGACTTCGTTCTGGTTGAGTAGTTATGTTTACTCTGTAGGTTTCTTTTAATAAGGAAAAGTCCAATAGTAGCTTCAACTAGCCTGCAGAAAATGTCAGCAGACTGACAATTGATGGAAGATAGGGTGAGGATGATCAAGATCAAAGACATAGTAGGTTGGTGATAGGCCTTGCTTTCATAAAGAAACAGAAAGCAATCTGATAGTTGGAGAATTTAGTGAAGATGCACAGGATCCTGCACAGGATCCTTCACAGTGCTAAGCTTGAAGCAGGAAGCTTAGAGAACGATGAGCAAATAGAATGAATAAAAAGGACCTGCTTCTGCTGGGTAGGGACACAGTGCCCACTCCCCAGGAAATTTCAGGTAAGACAAAACTGAAAATTAACTTTGGAAAATGTGAGACACAGAGAAACAGCTGGAAAATGTGACTGCTTTAACATTTCTATGTCATCATCATAGCCAGAGAATTAGATGAGAAATGTGCTAAATGTTGATTTGAAAGCTGGTAATGTTGTAAATCATGTTGGAGGGATTTCAGTCTAAAATGATATTTTCTCTTTAATTTGAGCTGTTTATGTAGGAATGTGAAACAAACAAATGAAAGGCAAAAATGAACTGTTGTGATAGGTGATGTTCAAGTTTGAAACTTCAGTTAGGTTGGATAATGATTAGATGGAATGAAAGTTTTGAAGGTATAGAGGAAAGAAGAGAAAATTCCAATCAGTAGGAGGCAGGAAAAAGAATGAAGGAACAAACCATCAGGCATAGAAAAATATGTTTACTGAAGGGGAAAAGACAAATGCAGAAATCCTCAGACATCTGCAACAACCCATGGAGATCAGCATATCTTCTTCAAGGAAATGTTTTCTAGTAACTTCTGCAAAGCTTCAAACCAGTGAATGGACTCCATGACACTGAAACCAGAACTGGGCTTTAGAAATTAGAAAGTCTTTTTCTTTAAGAACATGCTAGGAATCTAAAAACTGTTTCCATGTGATTTTTTTTTTGACCATTTACGATAAAAATGTCCTAAACATTTGAAGGAAAGTGCAAATGTTCAGAATAGCTTATCCATGTTTATCCAGTTGTTACCTACTTGGCGAAATATTATATAATTGTAGGTGTAAAGTGCAGTAAGTTCTAGAAACTTTTCTATTTATTTCTTTCCATAAGCAAATCTTAATCAAAAAAAGTATTAGAAGTTTGATATGAAATTAAGAAATACATAGGTTTCTCAGATGCACAAAATGCATTATGTGAAAGATCACAGGATCACAGGATGTTAGGGGTTGGAAGGAACCCAAGGAGATCATCGAGTCCAACCCTCTTGCCAGAGCAGGACCACACAATCTAGCACAGATCAGAGATCCAGACAGGCCTTGAAAGTCTCCAGAGAAGGAAAATCCACAACCTCTCTGGGCAGCCTGTTCCAGTGCTCTGTGACCCTTACAGTAAAGAAGTTCCCCCTTGTGTTGAGGTGGAACCTTTTGTGCTGCAGCTTGCATCCATTGCACCTTGTCCTATCCCAGGGAGCAGTGAGCAAGAGCCTGTCCCCTCGCTCCTGACCAGCCCTCAGATATTTATAATCATTTATTAAATTCTCTCTCAGTCTTCTCTTTTCCAGACTAAAAAGCCCCAGGTCCCTTAGCCTTCCCTCCAGTCCTTTAATTGTCCTTGTAGCCCTCTGCTGGACCCTCTCCAGCAGAGACTTGTTCCTCTTAAACTGGGGAGCCCAAAACTGAATGCAGTAGTCAAGATGAAGTCTCACCAGGGCAGAGTAGAGGGGAAGGAGAACCTCCCTTGATCTGCTGGACACATTCTTATTAATATACCCCAGGATCCCATTGGCCTTCTTGGCCAAGATGTTGCATAGATGTCGTATGGAATAAGGGCTTTGAATCTAAATCAGTTTGAGTAAAAATCTGTACTGAAAAAAATATTCTAAGTTTTCAGAAAAAGACCCATCACTATCTAAGCCTTACTTTAAATAGTGCTGTGACAGAACTGATGATGGTGGTTAAAAAAATACATCTGACCGATTCCCAGAATTTTTCTGAGATATAATGTGCTTTTAATGAGGGGAGAATTTGACAGGGAGAATGGAATGTTTATAGCACAGAGCTAGTTTCAGCTGCAGGTATGAAGAAACTACCAACACTCCATTATTAACTACCATTAGTCACATAACTTTTGGAAAAATCCAGCTACTTGTAAGTAGGCAGCTAATTATATAGGAACCCCTGACCTAGAGTTTACAGATCTGTGTGCAGAGCGTATTTACCAGTTTAAGCAGGCAAACCAAAAGATAGTGAAAACTCCAAACCAAACAGAAATAGATTATTGAGGTGATGAACTTTTCTACTGATATTTCATTAACGCCTCAGCGTGATGTTAGAGGCATAGGCTTAGTTTCTCTTTCTCTTCCCCTGGGAGCAGAAAGGGAATTGAATTTCCTTTGTCCTAGAGAAGGAGGCTAAGCCTTGGATAATGGGTGAGAAAGGTGATGTGGAGAGCTGGACTTCTTAGAAAAAATTGGGTCAAATTCATCATCTCTGGTGCGATTGAAATCTCAGTAACTACTCCCCAAATTATTTTGCCCAGGTGGCCAAGAGAGCCAATGGCATCCTGGCCTACATCAGGAATGGTGTGGTCAGCAGGAGCAGGGAGGTCATTCTACCCCTGTACTCTGCACTGGTTAGACCACACCTTGAGTACTGTGTTCAGTTCTGGGCCCCCCAGTTTAGGAGGGACATCGAAATGCTTGAGCATGTCCAGAGAAGGGCGATGAGGCTGGTGAGAGACCTCAAGCACAAGCCTTACAAGGAGAGGCTGAGGGAGCTGGGATTGTTTAGCCTGGAGAAGAGGAGGCTCAGGGGTGACCTTATTGCTGTCTACAACTACCTGAAGGGTGGTTGTGGCCAGGAGGAGGTTGCTCTCTTCTCTCGGGTGGCCAGCGCCAGAATGAGAGGACACAGCCTCAGGCTGTGCCAGGGGAGATTTAGGCTGGGGGTGAGGAGAAAGTTCTTCACTGAGAGAGTCATTGGACACTGGAATGGGCTGCCCGGGGAGGTGGTGGAGTCGCTGTCCCTGGGGCTGTTCAAGGCAGGTTTGGACGTGGCACTTGGTGCCATGGTCTAGCCTTGAGCTCTGTGGTAAAGGGTTGGACTTGATGATCTGTGAGGTCTCTTCCAACCCTGATAATGCTGTGATACTGTGACGGGACAGGACTCTTTTGGTGCCTTAATGTGGGGCACGATCTTGGCTTTGTTGTTTTTGTTTTTTTTTTTTCCTTTCCCCCTGTTGATTTATAATCAGAATATGAACATCAGGGAAAAATGAATGTTGTTTGATATATTCTGGCCTATTATTGCCTCAATTCTGACTCTGTCGGTTCAGCAGTGTTTTTACAGCTATGGTGCACTACCAGGTGTGTTCATTCTTTGCTAAGATGGTCTGGGACTTGGTAAAAGCTGTGCTAAGGAAGGTTGGAGATGTTGTTAGGAATGTTTTAGGGTTTAGGAATGTCGTTGAGGGTGTGCCGTATGTGACATTGGTGTCAGAGACTAGGATTATTTGGAAGAGATGAGCTACCCAGTAGCATGCCTAATATGTGTGAACTGAATGTTTTTGGCTGCTATTGTAGGTCTGGTATAGTGTGGAGACGAGAGAAATGCAGGAATAAACAGGCTGTAAGTGAGGTTTTTACCTTCTCCGGAGGCAATAGTAGGGAGCTAAGGGTTAAAGAAACAGTCTGCAACCGAAGCGGGGGAGGGATGGGCCACGGCACCGGGCAGACGGACTGCTCGCAGAGCAGTGAAACGTCCTGCCTCGGAGCCTTTGAGAGGAGAAAAGATTGTTGGACATGGCCCGTACCCCACTGACCCTGAAGCATGGAGGCAGGAAACAATCTGGTTCCCATTCGTACCTAATAGAACGGAGGAAAGTAAAGGTAGAGGCGATGGAACCCCTGCAGAAGTGCAGTCACAAAGGGCTGCTGCGGCGGTGGCAGATCTGGCTGCAGACAGTGTGGGCTATGGCAAAGTTCCTCGGACAGATAAAGTTGAGGAACTGGTTTGTGGAAAATGCGGCTGGAACGTTTTGATCTGTAGGAGGGGTCGCTGACACCAGAGCCTCTG
This sequence comes from Pogoniulus pusillus, assembly GCF_015220805.1. Lineage (NCBI taxonomy): Eukaryota > Metazoa > Chordata > Aves > Piciformes > Lybiidae > Pogoniulus > Pogoniulus pusillus. Next base: position 29,821,358 of record NC_087271.1, on the reverse strand, counting down.
CCAGCAGAGAGGCTGCTGAGGCAAAGACCTCTTCGGCCTGCAACCAGGGGACTGGAAGCAGTCCCAGGGGAGGTGGCGAGGTCCTCGGAAGGCGAACCCACTAACGCCATCAAGCCTGCTAATGCCACTGCTCCTGCCTTAGCCCCGTTTGCCTCTGCCGAGCCAGCGCTGTTGCTGCTGTGGGGAAGGGGTCCTTCTGCCTCAGCCTCAGGCCCACTACCGCGTGTGGACAGAGCCAGGCAGACAACAAAACTCAGATGATTCAGTTGAAAACCACCTCCCAGAGTAAGACAGAGTTTACCTTAGATAAGGTCTCCCTTTCCCCGGTTAAAACGAGGAGAAAAATTGGCAGCTAGCCTTCCGGGTCGAGATAGCTCAGATGACAATGGGGATAAACCAGAGCAGGGTGAACAAAAGGAAGAGGATCCAGGAGAAGGACATCGGCTGGTGTGAAGGCCAGTACCCTTGTGGGCACAAGGAGTGGAAAGGCAAAAGCAAAGGGAAAAACTTATTCAGGAGACGGATGATAGTGACGATAGTGATGATGAGGAGGGAGCCCCGTTGCCAAGGAAGGAGGTCAGGCATATTAGGGCAAGACTATGCCCGGAAAGAGAGCGAGAACTGCTGATGAGTTGGCTGAACAGATACTGCATGGAGGCATGGACACCATAAAAATAAACCCTCCGACAGTAAGGCAGTTGGGAGTTTTCTCGAGAGACAAGGCATAGATAAACACTTAGGACATCTCGGTGGCAACTCTAACCTCTGGTCACGCGTATTGACAGCTGTGTACTGCGGTACCCTAACAGGGATGATTTACCCTGGAGACCCTTACACTGGAACACAAATTGAACAGGGGGTTCAGTGCTTGCGAGAGATGGCCATAAGAGAGCTAATCTATGGAGATATACAACAGAGAACCCTGAGGAGATACCAATGAGCCGAGCTCTCCTAAAGAAACTATTCAGCTTGCCCCCTCTAGTTATGCCCATACATTGGCAAGTAAGATGGTGGGGAAAGACGATGCAACAACTTCTATGACTGTGGGTGAATTCGCTGATCAAATGAGGCAAAGTGGAGGATAGCCAAAGAGTCCTGTCCCGGGTTTGGGCTGATCTCTCCCCCCGGGAAGAAAATTCACAACACAAACCCCCCTACTTTTTTGAAAGTCAGGGAAAGATGAAATTGTATTTTCTTATAATATAAGTTATAACAATGTAAAGAGAAATAATAACTAGAGAAGGAAGGAAGGAAAAAAAAAAACAACAATACAATAACCTTAAGGGAGATGGGGAAGGGGTCAAGTGGCGACGAATGCAGCAGCAGCAGCAGCAAGCCAAAACAGCAGCCGGGGAAGATAGGCGAAGCTGCAGCAGCAGAAGCCAGCGGAGAAGGGGGGAGAACAAACTGTGCTTCTAGACATTAAGTTCTTGATGCTCCAATGAAATTATATTAATTTATCTATTGTGCCATTTATGTGGCCTATCCCTGGAATGTTTCATCTCTCCCCTATGTCTGAGCTAGAGGATCAGCTCAAACGGCCACAATCCACCCCTTAGTATAATTTACCATTGCAGCATCAAGTCATTCTATGTAACTAGGAATAACATCAGTATCGTAGATGGTCATTTTTCAGGCTTCAAGCATCTTTCTTCAATTTTCAGTCATTCATCTTCTTATTTCTGTCTGTCTCAGGCGTTGGCTAGCTCAATGTGTTTTTTTTTTAATGAGTGGAACAGAGCAGGACTCTTGCACTCTCAGGGCTCATGCTTATGGGTAGCGGGGCTCTTCATGGCTTTCCTTGGACACCACAATCATCTGCAAAAGAACTCATAACAACATTATCTACATTCTTTCTGCCATGTCAGATTCTTTTGAGGCACACATTGTATTTTACCGTTTTTCTGCATAACCCAAATATGTATGACCAGGTCCTTCAGCAGAAACCACCCCTCGACAGGTGTAGCCTCCCCCGAAGGGGGAGAATACCCAAACAGACTTGCCCAACAAATTCTTTTCACGAATGACAGGAACCCTGTCACCTTCTACCTTTTGTAAGACCTCTGATGAGCTGGGCCAGCTCGGTTGGTAGAACCTCTACTATTCACTGCCCAAGTGGCTTGGGCTAGATGTTTCTCCCAGTTCTTTAACATTCCTCCCCCCATTGCCTTTAAAGTTGTTTTCAACAAGCCATTGTAATGTTCAATTTTGCCTGAGGGGGTGCATAGTAGGGGATGTGATAGATCCACTCAATGCCGTGCTCTTTGGCCCAAGATTTTATGAGATTGTTTTTAAAGTGGGTACCATTATCTGATTCAATTCTTTCTGGAGTGCCATGTCGCCACAGGATTTGTCTTTCCAAGCCCAAAATGGTGTTACGTGCAGTGGCACGGGAAACTGGATAGGTTTCCAGCCATCCGGTGCTTGCTTCCACCATGGTCAGCACATATTGCTTTCCAGTCCGAGAAGGAGGTAGAGTGATGTAATCAATCTGCCACGCACCGTATTTGTACTTTGCCCATCGCTCACCATACCACAAGGGCTTCAGACGCTTGGCTTGTTTAATAGTAGCACAAATATCACAGTCATGTATAACTTGTGTTATAGCATCCATGGAGATGTCGATTGCTCTGTCCCGTGCCCATTGGTAGGTAGCATCTCTGCCTTGATGTCCTGAGGAATCATGGGCCCACCGGGCTAAGAACAGTTCACCTCGGTGTTCCCAATCTAAATCCAAATCACAATTTACATCGGTCTGAAACACCTTGGCAGCTAGATCTGCCTGATGGTTGTGCTGATGTTCCTCAGTAGCTTTACTTTTGGGCATGTGAGTGTCTATGTGTCGTACTCTACAGGGATTTTCTCTAGACGGGTAGCAATGTCCTGCCATAAGTCAGCAGCCCAAATTGGCTTTCCTTTCCGTTGCCAATTATTTCTTTTCCAGTCCTTTAGCCAACCCCATAAGGCATTAGCCACCATCCATGAATCAGTATAGAGGTAAAGCATGGGCCAGTTCTCACGTTCAGCCACATCAAGAGCAAGTTGGGTAGCTTTTACCTCTGCAAACTGGCTTGACTCACCTTCTCCAGCTTTTGTTTCAGCCACTGCCCGTAGAGGGCTCCAAACTGCAGCTCTCCATTTTCTCTTGTTTCCAACAAGGCGACAGGAACCATCAGTAAATAGAGCATAGTTTCTTTCTTCTTCAGACAAATCACTGTAAGGAGGAGCTTCTTCAGCCCGACTCATTCGCTCCTCTGGAGGATTTATACAGTTTGTACCTTCTGGCCAGTTGGTGATCATCTCCACTATGCCAGGTCGTTCAAGGCTCCCCATGCGTGCTCGCTGTGTTATGAGAACCATCCACTTAGACCAGGTAGCATCGGTTGCGTGATGTGGCGATGACCCCTTTCCCTTAAACATCCAGTTCAAAACTGGTAATCTGGGAGCCAAAAGAAGCTGAGAGTCTGTTCCTATTACTTCTGAAGCAGCTTTCACACCTTCATAAGCAGCAAGGATCTCTTTCTCTGTTGGTGTATAGTTTACTTCTGACCCTCTATATCCTCTACTCCAGAAACCAAGTGGTCAGCCACGTGTTTCTCCTGGGGCTCTCTGCCATAGGCACCAGGTTGGACCATTATCACTCGCAGCCGTATACAGAATGTTCTTAATGTCTGGACCAGTTCGAACAGGCCCCAAACCCATTGCATGAACTACTTCCTGTTTTATCTGATCAAAGGCTGCTTGTTGTTCAGGTCCCCACTGAAAGTTGTTTCTCTTTCGAGTTATATCATATAAAGGTTTTACAATTTGGCTGTACCCAGGAATGTGCAGCCTCCAAAATCCAACTGTTCCTAAGAAAGACAATGTGTCCTTCTTATTTGTGGGATTTGCCATGGTAGAAACCTTATTTATCACATCCATTGGAATGTGACGGCGACCATCTTGCCAACGAATTCTCAAGAACTGAATCTCTCTAGCAGGTCCTTTCACCTTGTCTCGCTTTATGGCAAAACCTGCCTTCAGCAGAATGTCAATTATTTTGTTACCTTTTTCAAAAACTTCCTGTGCCGTGTTCCCCCAGACAATGATGTCATCAATGAACTGCAGGTGCTCTGGAGCTCCACCTTTCTCCAATGCATCATGGATCACTGCATGACAGATCGTTGAGCTGTGCTTCCACCCCTGGGGCAAATGATTAAACGTATACTGAATACCCCTCCAAGTGAAAGCAAATTGAGGCTTGCATTCTTCTGCTATTGGAATAGAAAAGAAAGCATTAGCAACATCTATGGTTGCATACCATTTGGCCTCCTTGGATTCCAGCTCATATTGGAGTTCTAACATGTCCGGCACAGCAGAGCTCATGGGCGGAGTCACTTCATTTAGGCCGCAGAAATCAACTGTAAGTCGCCACTCTCCATTTGCCTTTCGCACAGGCCATATGGGACTATTGAAAGGTGAATGGGTCTTTTTAATGACGTCCTGGCACTCCAGACGACGAATCAGATCATGTATGGGCACCAAAGAGTCACGATTTGTTCTATATTGCCTGTGGTGTACAATTTGGGTGGCAACTGGCAACTTCACATCCTCTACATTATGCTGCCCAACAACTGCAGACTCATCTGAGAGCTCAGGCCTAGCAGACAACTTCAATTTGTTTCCAACAGCTTCTACAGTTGCTATTCCAAAGGTCCACTTAAAACCCTTGGGATCTTTAAAACGCCCTTCTCTCAGAAAATCAATTCCCAAGATGCAGGGTGCATTTGGACCTGTTACAATGACATGCCTTCGCCAATCACTTCCAGTCAAACTTATCTCTGCCTCTAACCTTGTCAATTCTTGAGAGCCTCCTGTAATTCCAGAAATAGTAATAGACTCCATTCCTTTACAGTTTGAAGGCATCAATGTGCATTGTGCACCCGTGTCCACTAGAGCCCTGTATTTCTGAATTTTCAAGGTACCAGGCCATTTAACATATACATTCCAGTATATTCTGTTGTCTTCCTGGTCCCTGGCCTCCGCCTGGTAAGAGGCAGGGCCCCCCTAATGTTGGCCATTACAATTGCAATTGGCACAGTGTTTAGTGGTGTTAGTTGATTATTTAATTGAAACTATCTCCACATAAGCAGGACACATGGCTGCTTCTTCTTCCTTAAAAAGGACAAGGACAAAGATGAATCTGTCCCGGGTGTACCCCAAATTCTTTCTCTCTCCCCACTACTGTGTGGGTTTGAATGGGAGAAGAAGGCCTGAAAACTGCTTTCTTCTCCCCTGTGGGCATGAAGGGAGAACAGCAAAAGGTGCCTTTCCCCACAAGGGCTGACCCATGTGGAAGCATGGCTGGAGCTGGGCTGGTGGTTGGCTGGGTTTTCACACTCAGTGCAAAATGGTAAATGGACACTTTGTCTAGAAAAGTATAAATAGAGCAAGGGAGAAGGAAAGAGGTTCCCACCTTGAGAGTGCCCGCCTTGAAAGAGCTCCTGACAGAGTGCCTGACAGAACAGGTTCCTGCCATGACTGGGCTGTCCTTGCTTTTGGACAGCTCCTACTCTTTTGTATGGCTTTTGGTTTTACCCCATCCCTGATTTTGGATGATTTTCCCTGTTTTTGCACCCTTCTGTGCAAGCTTGCAGGCTTTACAAGCCCTGGGGTCCTTTGAGAGACCTGCCAGCAGCAGCTGGATTGGCCACTCTTGGACCATATCAGGAGCTGATTTCCTGACTGCCTTCCAAGCTGGGAAGATGCTAATAGTTATGTCTCTCCTGTCACTTTCGAGGCAGCGTCGTTCCACAATCATCCCACTCATGGAAAAAGCGTTTGAAACATTTCTGAGTTTGATGGCTCTGCCACTCGCCTTGGGATTCTGCCGCGTGAACATACGCTATTGGTTATTGCCTGCAGCCTCAGAAGGCTGCTCCTGCAGAGGAATCTAGCAAGGGATCACTGTTGAATCTCACCTCTGTGAGTAAAACCTGCTGTTCCCTTAATTCTCTGCTCAGCCTGATTGATAGTGGGGTAAAGCTGTGTTTAGAGCTTAGCCTTTTCCATTTGCTGACTTCCTAAATCTCTAAATTTGTCTATAATATCCTTTTTGAAGAAATTCCCAATGGAACTGCGTGTGTAAATAAACCTAAACTAATTTTCATGTCTAGTCTGGGGGCAGGATTCCAGGAAAATAAATAATTCTATTTTTATAATTCCTGACTTGGCCACATTAATTCTCTGCCTCCACGACAGAATCCAACCCTGCTTCTAGCATTTGCTAGAACTCTGTACTGTAGACATATGTTAGCAAGCTGCTGTCGGGCTTATAGTGACATGCCAAGATTTGTAATCTTATGTACGGTGTCAGTTTGTCATATTTTACTTTTAAAACAAATTTTGAGGGAGTGGAATGGAAAGAGGAAACAGCAACTTCTTGTTTTTTTTCAGAGCTGGTGTTTATACTTTTTTTCATTTGCCAGAGTTGACATGATGCTGTGCTCTTGCACCATGTGATTTCACTTTGTCCATTTGTTATGCTTTCCAATACAATAGTGGAAATACATCGATCATCCCCTTGAAACACCAGCAGCAGTCAGCAAGAGAAAAATTTGGACTTAATATCTCCATTCTCTCAGTGATATGGCTCGTGCAAGTGTGTGTATTTGCAAGGGGTAGATTGTATCTCACAAGCAGCATTCCTGAAAAGTACTCTGCTTCCTCTGAAATGGGGCACAAGGACTTACAGTTGAGGAAGCTTGTATATTCTGGTCTTTGTAGAAGATAGGTGTTAGGGGACTATTTAACTGTCCCAGGTTAAGGCTATAGGGTTAAAAAAAAATTCAATCCCATAATTCTGTTATCTCTTTATAGACTCATAATAAGGTCACTTCATTCTCCCTTCCTCCTCCTCCTGCCCTGTGTGTGTGTCAGGAGCCAATTTATCGGGAACATGTAAGCAGTAGGCCTCTTGGATGGTGGAGGTGTTGGGGGTGGAGGACTGGAGCACTGGGGAACGTAGATCTATTTTTGGGGGGGATGGGGGAAATTGCAAGGGGGTTTGCCATAATAACTGCTTTGTAATGTCTATCACTGTATTTTCTCTCTCTAAATATAATTCTGTATTTTCTCTCCAATTTGATGTGAGAGTTTAATTTCTGGCATCTCTCTTTAAAAACCCACAACATTGACTTTACTTATACACTGAATCAGCAGAGGATGGACAGTCACAGAAGTCAAGGACTGCAAAGGACATTCAAGTCATCTATTTGATCTCATCCTCCTTCTCTAAAACAAGAATCTCTTGGGAGCTGGTTTCCATACCGTTTCCTAAAAAGTTGCCAGTTGCAAGGGTTTCAGAGCTTTCATGAATCAGCTGTTGCAGTGCTTAAGTGTCCACTGAAAATATTTCTTAATACATTATATCTCCACTGCTGTTGAGGAGTAATCATAATTGCTCAGAGAGGCCTGAAGAAAATCACTCATTATGCTCCTCATTGCAATATTTCATGTAAGTGCAGAATATATGGTGTACTCTTTGGACTTTGACCCTCTAAATAGGAGAATTTGATTGTTTACAATTTTTTTCCCCAAAATTTAAAATTTCCGAACCTGTCACAATTGTTCTTGTTCTACTCTGGATTCTCACTAGTTTCTCTAGCTCTTTCTTAATGAACAACTTCAGCCATGACATTATAAGAGGAGAGCATAACTGCTGCTTGTGCTTACAGGTGACCTCCCAGAAACTTTTCTGTATCTTGCAGCACCTGCTTGTTGTTAATTTGGCTTATTTTTGCGCTGTGTTGTAAATTCTTAACTACTCTTCAGTTCTGCTGCCAGTGTGGTTATTCCTCAGTTTATATGTGTCTTTTTTCTATTTTTCCTTTCTAAATAAGTTATCATAGAATCAACCAGGTTGGGAGAGACCTCCAAGATCATCCAGTCCAACCTATCACCCAGCCCTGTCCAGTCAACTAGCCCATGGCACTAAGTGCCTCAGCCAGGCTATTTTTGAAAACCTCCAGGGACAGTGATTGCACCACCTCCCTGGGCAGCCCATTCCAATGCCAATCACTCTCTCTCTGAAGAACTTCCTCCTAACATCCAGACTGTATCTCCCCCGGCACAACTTGAGACTGTGTCCCCTTGTTCTGTTGCTGGTTGCCTGGCAGAAGAGACCAACCCCCACCTAGCTACAATGTTCCTTCAGGTAGTTGTAGACAGCAATGAGGTCAGCCCTGAGCCTCCTCTTCTCCAGGCTAAACACCCCTAGCTCCCTCAGCCTCTCCTCACAGGGCTGTGTTCCAGGCCTCTCACCAGCTTCATCACCCTTCTCTGAATCTGTTCCAGTACCTCAACATGTCTCTTGAATTGAGGAGCCCAGAACTGGACACAGTACTCAAGGTGAAGCCTGACCAGTTCTGAGTACAAGGGAAGATTTATTTCCCTTGCTCTACTGGCCACACTGTTCCTGATACAGGCCAGGATGCCCTTGGCTCGCTTGGCCACCTGGGCACACTGCTGGCTCATCTTCAGCTACTATCTACCAGTATCTCCAGGTCCCTTTCTTCCTGGCTGCTCTCCAGCCACTCTGTCCCCAGCCTGTAGTGCTGCTTGAGGTTGTTGTGGCCAAAGTGCAGAGCCTTGTACTTATCCTTGTTAAATCTCATCCCATTGGCCTCTGCCCACCCATCCAGCCTGTCCAGGTTCCTCTGCAGGGCTCTCCTACCCTCCAACAGATCAACACCTGCTCCTAGCTTGGTGTTATCTGCAAACTTACTGATGATGGACTCAATCATCAATAAAGATATTGAACAGGACTGGGCCCAGTGCTGAACCTTGGGGAACACCACTAGTGACAGCTGCCAACTGGATGTGGCACCATTCACCAGCCCTCCAGCCAGTTCTTGACCCATATCAGAGTGAATCTGAATCTGTCCAAGTAGTTTCTACTTGTTACTTGTTTGTTTCTGTTAATATACAAACACCTAGGCTTACTACAATTTTGTTTTGTTCATGCAAACTTCATATAAACCACAATCTGATTCTTAGGCTTTCAAGTTCCTTAATGTTTGCTTACCAATATCTTGCTATTTTATTTATTGCATTTGTCACTATACTCTGCTTTGCATACACTTGTGCTTCCTCATGCATACTTTATGAATATAGAGATTAGTATCTCATTAACTTGGTAATTAGGCCAATGATAAACAGCTGTTTGTTTACTGTGTAGGCCAAGATTTCTTACTGAAGTTCCTTGCTTTTCGTTCACTGTTGTTTGGAATCTCTATAGTGACCAAAAAAAGTATGTGGATCTGTAGTATCTACTCTTAATTGGTTTTGCCAGGTCAGTGAAATCCCAGTTTCTAAGACTAACAAGAAGCCCTGTTATGTGTATTAGTAGAACACTTAGATGTTCCTGCCATTGACTAGTATCCCAGAAGTGCTATATGTTGTACAAACATGCAGAAAGAACTTCCAAAAGACAGAAAAGAGATACAGAGGGATACAAAGCAACGATGGAACTGCATTATTTAAAGTTTTCATGTCTTCAAAGTAGAGCTTTGTATTACACATCTTTTCTGCAACTGAAGTGACACTGAATTTTAATAGAATTTAGAAACTTATATTAATTGTGCTTTTCAGAGCTTCTACTTGTTCTTAGATTTCAAACTGCTTTTGTTCTGGCCCCCTGCTCCCCCAGCAGACATGCATTCCCAGCCTAGGGCTGGCAGGGGTGTGGGAAGGTGGCATTACCTGTGGATTAGTGATGTATTAATCCCTATCAGAGAGAAATTATTCAGAAGGATTAATTTAATGTCTTGGGAGGGGACATGATAACAGATATATTTTAAAGACAGTGATCGTGCACATGTAGAAATGAAGGGAGCAGATCTGTGCTGATATCCACAGTGCTTTGAAAAATCCTCCAACTGGTGTGACTGTTCATATGTGTGTCATTGAGCTCATGGATCAGAGTATGGCACTGGGACCTGCAAAGGGAGAGAAATTACCCTTACTCTCATCTCCCTGTAGCAGCATGTGTTAGTTGCATTAACCTCCTCTCCTTCAGTAGTATATAGTGATTATCAAATTAAGAGGGAAGCCTTCAATGTAAGGGTGAATTCCTGTCCAAAAGAAAGTGGGGTTTACAGAGAGATCTTTTCCTGTCTCCCAGGAGGACTCCAGATAGGAGAGTCAGGAAAAAGCAGGAAATCCTTGCAGAGAAGGGTATGTAAGTTAAATTACTTTCTAGTGTAAGACAATACAAGGAAAAGTTCAACCTGTTCCCAGACACATCTCTTCTTACAATTTCCTTATCCAGCAATAATCTGCTTAGCTAGTTGAGTCTTCAGATGCTTAACGGCATAGAACCAAAATCCCACTTAGGTGAGGAGGGATTTTTGCCATGGTATCAGTTACGCTTTTTGACGATGAAAAATGGCAGTATTGGAGAGGAAGAAAGCATTACCCATAAGATTATTGTTTACTAAAAGTTTGCTAGACTCAGGTAATGAGCTGGCTATCTCATTAGTCACTTTGCCAAAATGTAATCGGCATTCTGTGGTTTGTGCTGTCTTAGCAGTGATTTTTTTTTTCCTCATTGATTTCTCTGGCCTTTTAGTTTATTTTTAGAAATAGAAAATGTGTCATTCTGACTGCTTTTTTTTTTTGTCATTCCTGAGAAAACAGAATGTCCCACAGTGGGAGAGTTTTCAGGTATTCATCAGCTATTCTTGAAAAAACATATGATCACACCATGGCTGCTCTGAATCTCAGTAGAGGAAAGTGGGGAAATAAATTGCAGAATGCTTTGGGATGCGAGGAGTTGAGAAGAATACGTATATTTGAGTCCATTTTCTGTAAATGGTAGTTGTCTTTTCTGAAAGACTATCGATACTGCAGAGGGCATCTTTGGTGAGTGATGTGGGGTTATTTTTATTCAAAGTAAAAATTGACTGAAAGCTGTAGTTTGATTTTTTTTTAAAATCTCAAAATACTGCTGAGTGTTCTTAAATATAAATGGAAAACATTTTCAAGTATTGATATTTTATTTAAATATTGGAACAAGTCAAATGCTTAGTAAGGTGGACTGTGATTGCAAAACTTTACATTTTGGAAGTGGTTGGCTTATGGAATAATTTGCTGCTGTGTATTTGGCTTTTTCTGTAAAGCTATGGAAATCATCCCCCCCTTTTTTTTCCTTTCTTCTTTTCATCTTTTCCCTGTCTAATAGATTATTTTCTGGGAAGTGTATTTCAGACTGTGAGGTCCAAGTATGGGGAAGGGACAGGCATTAAGCCAGAGAGGACTGAGACATGCACATTGTTTACTGAATGAGGTCTGCTAGGAAATGCAATGCAGCATAAGGCTCTGATGGTTTTCCAAGCCTTGCCTGAAAGTGCTTTTGTGGTTTCAGCATGATTAAATAGCAGCTTTCAATTCAGTGTGTTATTCACTTGGGAATGTGGTGTTGATTAGCAAATGATAGTGACCAAGAGCTGGTCTAGCTTCTCTGAATTTTGCTCTGGCTTTCTGGTGATCTCTAGGATTTCCTTGCAGGACTTCAGAGACTGTGAAAGACCTTGTAAAGAGCAAATCAGTCAAGAAACATTATTTTTCAGGTATTTCCTTCTCTTGATAGTTTAATTTTTCTTCATCAGAATATGATTGGAGTCGCTGCTATCAAATGCAATCAAAATTTCCTTGAAACATTCCACAGAATTTTAGTGTATTTTGTTTAGTCAGATCTTTCTGTTTTCAGTGAATCACTCAAAATATGTGTGTGGATAGAATCATAGAATCAACCAGGTTAGAAGAGATTTCCAAGATCATCCAGTCCAACCTATCCCCCAGCCCCATCCAGTCAACTAGATCATGGCACTAAGTGCCTCGTCCAGGCTTTTCCTGAACACCTCCAGGGACAGTGACTCCACCACCTCCCTGGGCAGCCCATCTTGAAAGCCCCTGTTTTCCCAATAAACACATTTAAAACTTGGTTCTATGAAAGCTGTTCAAACACACAGAAAGCAAAATTAAAAGTGAAGATTTCTTAAATGATGCCTGTAACAAACCACAATTAAGTAACGGTTCCAATGTTAGTTAGCTGGTGAGAAAGCATATATTTTGTGAAATAATGAAAAACTATGAATTTAAGAGATCAATGAGATTTGCAAAATATCTGCAACTCATCAAACAAATTCTCTGTTATAAGCTGCTTCCGTAGTCTAATTAATATTGTTATTGACTGGCTATGTTGTAAGTAGAGAGTTGCTGCATATCTAACAGTTGATTACATGCAGCAGGAGATGGAGGGCTCATTTTCCTGAAAACATGATTGTATGGTAACTCTTATTGATTTTTCTGTATAGAATCCCTCATATGTTATTTTCAGGCTCTACTCCTGTTTTCAAGGTAATACTTAATTCCAAACTCACAGACTTAAATTCATGAGAAGTCTAACTTCGTGTTCGTGACTACATGTAAATGAGGAAAGTCCCTTGGCTTTCACTCCCATGATATATGTCTCATTGTTGCAAATGATGTAGCCCAGGATAATGAGATCAGATAGACTCCCTTCGTTTGTGGTGCTGATTTATATACAGTGGATAGAGTTGCCCAGCAGTAGATGATACACTGAGAAAGCTCCATCTCAGTGGAATTGCAGTAGGTAATATGGAGACAGGCTTCCATCTGCACTGGTGTAGGAAATTCTGGGAAATTCTAGGCCGGATCTGGCTGAGCTTGTTTAGCCCTAGCAACCAGCTGGGAGAAGTATCTCCAAATTTAAGCTAGGGGAGAAAGTGGAGTTGCCCTCTGCATCCTCCTTCACCTAAGAAATCACAATGGAGACAACACAATGAAAAGTATTTTTGCCACCAATTGCTGATTCAAAGAAGCAATCAGCAGTCAAAAGAAGGACATGTTGCTAGTACTCCGTTTGATGTCAAAAGCAATTATATGAAATTTTACTGTGAATTGGTAGTTGCTGCAACTGATGTAGCAAGGCTCAATCCTTATGGTCTTTGCACCATGAACTGCTGCATGTGGGCATAACTTCAAAAGAATTTGTTTAGATTTTTCCTTTCTTGTTTCCTGTAAGAGCTGAGCATGTGAAGTCAGGATTTCTGCTATTATTTGGCTGGTGATGATAGATCCTGGATACCACACTATGACCACTTGCTGTTAACTCATCGTAATTAGTGAATCTCTTTGTAGCGAAAATCCAGACAAGGAGCACTGTGTAGTTATCACATGAAGGGGTGAATGTTGGTCCAAAGAAGAACACAGCTGGTGAAAGAAAAGATGCAGAAGCTTCTAATGTAGTCTTTTGGACAACCTGACTTTGAAGGTAGTACATAATTTATGTGTAATTGTGAGGAAATATGTGAAGAGCCTCTGCTGAAAAGAAAGGGAAATAAGGATGTTTTTATTGCTTCTAAAAAGTAACAGATCACATTCCAGTGGGAGTATTCTGGTTTCTACTACAAGATCTCGATAAATATCCCCAAACGTTCTTGGCAAATGGTAGACATGTGAAATTTCTCTCTGTTCTCTCATTGCAAACTTACAACCAGAGAAATGATGCCGTACATTGCTGTGTGTGAGATGAGTATTGAAAGTGTTTTAACCAGGGAAAAACATTTCACTTGTTTCTCTGGATTGAGATTCCTTCATGCAATTATTCTCTATCTGACTATGACCCTAAAAAATTGCAAAAGATTTTTTTTCTTTTGACCCTTACTAGTTTAGGTAATTGTCTCGGTTCTAGTTTAAATTTCCAGAGACTGAAATAAATTTGACAGAACCAATAACAATTTTTATAGAGTGCCCTTCCCTCTTCCTTCTCCTTTCCTTAAAGAAGGATTAGATGGAGAGAGAGAGAAAAGTAAGCACACCCAAATAAATGAATCTCACTCGATTTGGAAGTTAAAAAGAAAAGTTTAGCAATAACTTAAAAAGGTATCTGAGGTAGGGATTTTACAAAAGGTATAGGGAAGAGAAAAGCAAATACAAAAGGTATAAATACAACCTGATTTTCATGGTGATGGCTTTGTCCACCTCATGGGTGATGGCCACGTGGTAAAACAAAGAGAAACCAGGAACAGGATGGTGATGCAGGGAGTGCAGCAGGGAGTGCAGAGCAAGAGAAACAGGAAGTCCCCCTGCTTTTATGGATCTCTAGACAGGAAGGGGGAGTGGGCTAACCATCACCTGGTGGCGTTCAGACCCACCCCTGGGGAGGGGTCAAGGCCTCCTAGGGTCAGGTTCAGAGTTACTCCCCCTGGAGTGTTAACCCTATACAATAATGATGCAGTGTATTTTGTGTCCTGCAATACTGTCTGCTGATGAAATTTGATAAAGATGCCAAAGTTTGTGGCAAGGATGATAGAGTAGGAGGTAAGGGACTGTGTATGACACTCTAGACCGTTTCTTTGTTTATTTGTTTGCATTTGACTGGCAGTACAATGCTTCTTGGTGTGTTGAGAGGTTGTGGAGTCTCCTTCCCTGGAGACTGTCAGGGCCTGTCTGGATGTGTTCCTCTGTGATCATTGTTAGATAGTGTTGTCCTGCTATGGCAGGGGATGTTGGACTCGATGATCTCCTTGGGTCTCTTCCAACCCCTAACATCCTGTGACTTCATGTGCTGTGCATGGTTAAAGTACTAGGAAAGTGGTGTCCTTGGATGCAGGTTTGAAAAACAGCAAATGATGAATTTCTAGTTGTAAAGCAGATTGAATTTCAGGGAATTGGGTGGCTTTAGAGAAAATCCAGGTTAGTGTCTTTGCCAGGCTTTGCTTCTACAAAGGCACCCTGAATAAAGGAGAAAGTTGCTGAAAAAAATAATTACCTGCTACATATTCTTTGCAGGCATTGTCTCTTTATTTGCTGAGAGGGCATAATAGGAACTTGATTCTTGACTGAGTTTTGAAGGCAGTACAAGAATATAAATAAACTATTAATAGTTGCGTGCAAAAGGAATGTCAGTATTATTGTAGCCCTTGTACACAATAATTTGTTCAGTAAATTAACCCTTTTTCTTTTTCACAAAGGACTGAATGACAGGACTGTCTTTTACATCAAGATATTTCTTCATACACTCTAATATTACATATAAATTAACTTTAGTTAGGCTTTAATTTATTCTCCAGTTGTTTTTGTACTTGTTAGGTTTGTACTATGTCTTATGGCATGCTGGAAAGACCTGCTTTAAACACCCAGATGAGAAGTCAGTCCTTCCCTGAGAAGATAGTTAAAATGATTACCTTACTAGTAAAAACATTTGTAGACTCCAGAGCATATTAGGGTCTCCAAGGAAAATAACACACTCCAAACTGCTGGGGAAATCTACTGTGGAAGTGTTGTGGTAGACTTGATAGGCCCAAAGTAGGCTTGTACATGTCCTGCCTTGCCTAGGCATGTTTTTATGCTCCACCAGAGAGGCAAGCATGGGAAACGGACACAACAGAATCTGGAGGCACTGAGTATGGCCTGCCCAGGGTCCTTTGGTAAGGTACAGACACTTAGTTTGTGCCTGCCTAGTGCAAGGCCTGTGCTGCTTTTCCCAAATTAGGGAAAAGCGAGCCCGTGGCTTTGCCTAATCTGGTATGGTTTGGCTAACTGCCATCCTGATTGGCTATTCTTGTGTCCAAAGGGCAGTTAATCTTGGCCCACATTGATAAAAGGAGATATGCAGGTGAACAACCTGCCTTTGCTTCCCTGCTCCTTGCCGTGCTCTCTCTGCTGTGCCCAGCCCTGCTGCTATTGCACACTGCCTTATTGCTTGCCTGCTAAACTCCACTGCTGCGAGTTACCAGGAGCAGACCCTGGATGCCTGCACACAATCAGCCTGTGTGGCCAGCGTGGCATCGTGCTGAGACTGCACAACATCTGCCTCTGCACCTGAAGGTCCTGCTTAGAATTCCTGGACATATACACAGATCATCCAGAAGAAGCCAGGAGACAAGGTCAGAGACTGTCTGCATCCTTTCCCCAGAAGCCAGGAAGATTCAAGCCTCAATGTCCAACAAGACAGAGTCCCCTGAAAGCTTTTGGACACTGTCTGGACTGTGGCTAGCCCTCATGAGGGTAATAATAATCTGTGAGTAAATGCTTAAATGCCTTTTTGTAATTCTCTACTGCCTTCTGCTGTAGAGCAGAAAGAGCTTGAGCCCATCAAGCGGAATTCAACCGTGGGAATAGTCTCTTCCCAATTAATGCTTATATATTTTGCTGGTTATATTAGATGTAGATATTATCCACAGAATGTTTCCATAACCATGTAAGAACCAAAATATTGTTAAAATTAGTGGTTGTGTGGTGAGAGTTCTGAGTACCAAAATTAATAAACAATATTCATTTTGGCAAAAATATCATCTTGCATCAATTAATTTCCCCTCCACAACAGGAAGGTGGCCTCCATGGAGAATGAAGGCCCTGGTGAGAGGTGATAGGGTTGCACTGTGGAAATTATTTCAGCACCGTGATGTTAGTGTGTGTGTCTGTGGGAAGGGAGAAAGGATTTTTATTTTGGCGTTAACTGTTTTGAATGGTCAAGTACTTGGAAAGAATCTTGAAGTGTTGAAAACTGGTTTTAGAGAATTGGATAGTGGCCTTGAAATGTGCTTCATAAAAGGTGTTTTTGTGGAGGGAGAAAGGAAGGTTGCAGTGGGAGAAAACACTGAGTCCTTTCTTGTTGAGCAGCTATCTGTGTTCCTTCTCAGGTGTCGCTCCTTTTCAGTATCTGGTAAAGCTACTTCTGTGTATGTCGTTTTGAAAGAGCTTTCTAAAGTGTCAAGGTAAAAGGTGTTAAAAATGAAAGAAGATTATTACTGCTATTACTGCTTCCCTATTTTCTTTGTTCAGAATTATTTTCTGGAGTTTTTATTTCTTTTTCACAGTAATTTTCAGTCCCAGACAAACTCCTACTCGACAAGGCTGAGGGCTGTTCTGGTTTGAAAAACACAAGCTCACTATGAGAATTACTGTGGTATTGGAATGTGCTATAATCAGTGGAGAAAGTCAGCAAATTAAGGACTACTTGATTTCCCTTGTGAATTCTGCTATCATTTATGTGAGATGTAATTAATTCATTGTTGAAAATCTGTGCAGTGGAACAAATAAAACTTGTATTACACTGTGCTTTCCATAGGATAAGGGAATCTCAGCTTCATGCAGGGTTTTGTTTTCCTGAGAATCAAAATGTATGCCTGAATTTATTCACTACTTTTCATACAGGGAAACCTCCATAGCAGCAAAAATAATCAAGAGTTTATTTTGTGTGTGAATATATTTATCACCATTCTTTGTAGAATACCCAAAAGGATATTCTAGGTGTTTGTTTTTTTTTTTTTAATGGGAACTTTTTCATCAAATACACACACAAATACTGTGTCCAGTTCTGGGCCCCCTAGTTCAAGAGGGACATAGAACTGCTTAAGAGAGTCCAGCACAGAGCCACAAAGATGATTAAGGGAATGAAACATCTCTCTTACAAGGAAAGACTGAGGAAGCTGGGGCACTTTAGCTTGGAAAAGAGGAGACTGAGAGGTGACCTCATCAATGTTTGTAAATGCATAAAGGGTGAGCACCAGGAGGATGGATCCAGGCCCTGCTCAATGATGCTAGATGACAAGACAAGGGGCAATGGGTAGAAGCTGAGACATAGAAAGTTTCACTTAAACATGAGAAGGAATTTTTTTTCCCCTGTGAGAGTGACACAACACTGGAACAGGCTGCCCAGGGGGACTGTGGAGTCTCCCTCTATGGAATTATTCAAAACTTGCCTGGATCTGTTCCTCTGTGATCTGGTATAGGTTGGACTAGATTATCTTTAGAGGTCCCTACCAACCTCTGACATTCTGTGAAATAAAACCTGATTTCAATAATATCATAACTGCACAGTGCAGATGGAGCAGAAAGAAATTATTTTGCTTTCTAATTTATCCTCTTTTCTGGTTAAAGGCTTACAAAAAATCACTGTATTTCAGAGAGCACATAGGTATTTTGTTGCCATATGCTCCAGACTATCAATAACCATGTACTTCAATGAAAATATATCTTCAGACAATTGCTCAGGCCAGTTCCCTCCATCTCCTTCTTCAGAGGACTTTATTTCTTTCTTAACTCTTCTGCTATTTCACTTGGCAGTTTACGGACTGCTAGAAAGATAGTGCCTAAGCTATTTTCTTCTTGTAGCTCAGCCGTAGTGATTGAAAATGTATGGAAAAACGTAGGTTAGTAGAACAGTCATCTACTCATAGTCTAGCTAGTGTGTGAAAACAGACTTAATGTTGCTAATGTTAAGAGCAGCGGAAGTTTTGATATTAAAATTCACGAGGGGCGGGGGGTGGTGGTGTGTTGGAAATCAAGGTCTTTGCTAGACCTTAGACATGCTGTTGGAAAGCTGATGTTTTCAATAGTGACCTGCTCCAAACCCAAGTGTAGTACCTAATTTTATTCAAATCATTCCTCAAGTAGACTCATCAGTTTCAGGCCACACCTTGAGTACTGTGTCTAGTTCTGGGCTCCTCAATTCAAGAGGGGTGTTCAGGTACTGGAATGTGTCCAAAGAAGGGTGATGAAACTCGTGAGAGGCCTGGAACACAGCCCTGTGAGGAAAGGCTGAGGGAGCTGGGGTTCTTTAGCCTGGAGAAGAGGAGGCTCAGGGGTGACAGAGCCAATGGCATCCTAGCCTGCATCAGGAACAGTGTGGCCAATAGGACAAGGGAGGTTATTCTTCCCTGTACTCAGCACTGGTCAGGCCACACCTTGAGTACTGTGTCCAGTTCTGGGCCCCTCAATTCAAGAAAGATGTTGAGGTGCTGGAACATGTCCAGAGAAGGGCAACAAAGCTGGTGAGGGGCCTGGAGCACAAATCCTATGAGGAGAGGTTGAGGGAGCTGGGCCTGTTTAGCCTGGAGAAGAGGAGGCTCAGGGGTGATCTTATTACTGTCTACAACTACCTGAAGGGGCATTGTAGCCAGGTGGGGGGTGGCCTCTTCTCCCAGGCAACCAGCAATAGAACAAGGGGACACAGTCTCAAGTTGTGCCAGGGTAGGTCTAGGCTGGATGTTAGGAAGAAGTTCTTGCCAGAGAGAGTGATTTCCCATTGGAATGGGCTGCCCAGGGAGGTGGTGGAGGCACCATCCCTGGGGGTCTTCAAGAAAAGCCTGGATGAGGCACTTAGTGCCATGGTCTAGTTGACTGGATAGGGCTGGGTGATAGGTTGGACTGGATGATCTTGGAGGTCTCTTCCAACCTGGTTGATTCTATGATTCTATGATCTCTTCCAGCCAGGCTGATTCTATAAGTCCATGTCTAGATTTCCTGCAGTAGTCTGAATTTTCTGTAGAAATCTGTGTTAATTTTCTTGGTCCAAATGAACCTGAAATGTCAAGCCAAGAATAGTATGCACTGAATATTAATACAAGATTGAAAGTTCTGCTGCAGGGATCTTTACCTCCTTCATTTAGTGCCTTTTGATCTCTTGAAAAAGCTACATAGGAAATGTTAAAAAACTATTAAAAAATGTTTGCAAACCTTTCAGGCACAGCCTAGACTCACCCACTTAGTAGAACTATGCAAGTTAAATTCATAACAGCTGCTCCTAATGTATTAGCTTGAAGTTCATTACTTTGATCCAAATCTGAGGTGTTTGTTTGCTTTTTAATTTTTTCCCCTTTTCTGTTTTTCTCCTGTTTCTGATGCTGTTCCTCTCTACAAAGCCTTGTGTTACTCATGTCCTAGTCCACCAAGGTAAGCATACCACTTCTACCTGAATTGCAAGTAGGAAATGAAATTGAAAGCATCTTTTATTCTTCTTTGCTTTTTCATTCAGTGGCAGACAGTCCCCTCAGAGATGTTAAGAATAGTAGTTTTTTTGGTGCTGAGAAAAAAGATAAATTTGAGAACGTGGAAGATTTTTTTTCCTGCCTATGTTAATGTCTATTTCTCTTTCCTCGAGGACAAGAAAATACAAATAGATGAAACGGTAAACAAAGGAGCAGCATGGATAGAAAATAGGAAAAACATGTTATGGCTTTTAATTGCAGCCTTGCTCTTGAAAAGGACAGCAGTGTACACAATCTTTTGTCTGCATGGAAAGTGACAAGCCACACTAGTGCGTGGTTTAGCTGCCTTTCTGCTCATAGGACTGTTGTGTATCAGTGATAATGTGGAAGAACAATCAGTGTGATACAAAGATCATTGTTGGCTAATCCAGGCTCTCTTATTAATAGAAGGCAAGTGAAGCCAGTGGTGATGAACAGGAATAAACAATGGAAAAGAGAGGCTGGATGCAGGAAGCTAGGCTGAGGCTGATAAAGTTGCTGTGCCTGCTCAGTTCTCTTGTCCTCCATTAGGAACATCTGAAGCAGGACAGTAACAGCCCAGCATTATTGCTGTGGGCCACGGCTTGTCAGGAAGGGATGGATGGATTGAATGTAGAAAATTGTGGTAGAGATGATGCTAAGCGAAAGGATGACATACCTTTCAATGTATTTGGTGGAAATTGATGTGATAGTATGTGTATGGAAGATTATTTCCAATAAATGGAGTAGTGAAATGAAGACCCTTGGATATGGGTAGCTGTGAGAAATGAGCAGAGACAAAGCTGCTGTGTGTGTAAATAGGATGCAGGGAGAAAGTGGAAAGCAGTGATAGAGACCAGCAGGAAGCCAAATAGTCTTGGAATTTAATGTCAATGCAGTTATTGGTGATCCAGTCTTCTGAAACTTGGGAGCTGGGGCAGAGTGCAGTCAGAAGGAATTATCTGTAAACATCCCTGGATGTTCTGTGTATATTAAATACTGGTAAACCTGGAAGAAAAGGATCAATGTAGACCACTGTTCTGGTCTATGCTCCAGAAATCTGAATCAATGTGAAGTTGAGGAAGGAAGAAGATTCCAACAAGCAAGACTGCCTATTAATAAAACAGCTAAGCTGCATAGTTTTACCTTTTTCCCTTTTTGGTTTCTCTCCAACCAGGATGTCAGCCTTGTTGGCCTTACCCTTAATTACCACCAGTGTATTTTATGTAAAATATTTCATGGTGGGAGGCATTTGGTGTTCCTAGGATTATTCCATGCTGACACCTAGCTTCTGTGAGCTTTCCTGTGTCTCATCCCAGTCCATGAGAAAACCAGATGACTGGAAATCCTTTTAACTATTCAGTCTGTAGACACATGGTGTTAATGGATTTGTACTAGTGTTGCTGCAACTGCAGAACAGTTCTCCACCATTTTAGAAATATTTAGGAGTACTTCTTCATAGAAAACCCCTTCCTTCCCTTCCTTCCCTTCCTTCCCTTCCTTCCCTTCCTTCCCTTCCTTCCCTTCCTTCCCTTCCTTCCCTTCCTTCCCTTCCTTCCCTTCCTTCCCTTCCTTCCCTTCCTTCCCTTCCTTCCCTTCCTTCCCTTCCTTCCCTTCCTTCCCTTCCTTCCCTTCCTTCCCTTCCTTCCCTTCCTTCCCTTCCTTCCCTTCCTTCCCTTCCTTCCCTTCCTGAATGTTTCCCAGCTGCCAACCCTGTGTTGATTTCTAAGCAGTGGATTTTGGAGCACGTTAATGGTTGACCTTTAAAGAGAATCACCTTTTAAGGTTAACTGTATTAGAGCAGTAACTACATAAAAGAGCTGTCTGGAATATTTTATTTTTCATCAGAAATCTCATGTCTTCTTCCAAAAAATAGGTTTTGAGTGCACTTTTTCCTCAGATAGGGCTGTCCTTCAGAAATCCATGGGCTTTTATCTTAAATATATGGTAAAGCTGATAAGGTTTTTCTCTACCGACAATGGCCAAAAAAAGCTGATAAGGTTTTTCTCTACTGACAATGGCCAAAAAAGTCTGGTTTTGGAGATGATACTTTTGCCAAAAAATATTGTAATATTGAAACTTTTATGTCTTGTATAAATGTGATTCATAGAATCAACCAGGTTGGAAGAGGCCTCCAAGACCATCCAGTCCAACCTAGCACCCAGCCCCATCCAGTCAACTAGATTATGGCACTAAGTGCCTCATTCAGGCTTTTCTTCAGCACCTCCAGAGATGGTGCCTCCACCACCTCCCTGGGCAGCCCATTCCAATGCCAATCACTCTCTCTGTGAAGAACTTCCTCCTAACATCCAGCCTATACTTCCCCTGTCACAACTTGAGACTGTGTCCCCTTGCTCTGTAGGGGGTACAGAATTTCTGGTCTTTGTGTGAGAGATCACTCCATAACAGATCAAATGAAGAATGCCATTTTTCTTGGTGGCACTGATACAGGGCATGAGAATTCCCTGCTAATGTGACAAGACTGCTAAGGGCTATAAAAAAAAATGAATGGGGGAAAAATTAATGTCAAGGTGGATTTAAAAAATTCAACACAGAAAAATTCTTCATACATAGCTACCTCTTAGCTCTCTGAGGTGTTGCTGCAGTCCTGGTGTCAAGACTTTTGTGTCTCTTTGGCTGGAAACAACCCAAAGTTACAGCTGAGTTTCATAAAGCATCTTTAAATCTATGCAGATTTAAAACAGAAAACGTGTAAAGGAAGGTTGAAAGGACACTATTTAAAAATAAATACATAAAAAGGAGAAATTTCAGAGGAGCTGGAAGGCCAGGAGATATCTAGGCTTGCACAGCTCTCCAGGCAGTGTGGTGTTCCCTAATGCTGTACTCAGTGAGCAGTGTGTGCTCAACTTGAAAATCAGGCACAAGTGTGCAGTACTTTGTGGGTCTTCTGGCACGACACAATGTGTTTCAGCTGATAGGTTTGTGTGTGGACAGCATGGTAGCACCCTCCTTTTTATAAGAGTTCAGCCTTTTACGCATTCTTCCCAGAGTTCTCCTTCATATGTGTTGCTGCACTCTGTGTGGCCTGGGATCTGTGCAGACGATGTGCAGAGTGAGAGCCCACATCTGTGGGATCTCTCACGATTCTACACAGTTACAGGAACAATTATCATTTATGAGAAAGCACAGAATTCCTTGGGAAGGTAACCTGTTTTAAAGCAGGTACAACTTTTGTTTGTTACTTATCACCACACCTGTGAAAAAAGGAAATGCTGAAAAATCATCTAAATACAGTAAGAAAGATAAACTTTGACAAATAACAAAGCTTTGTTTGATTACAAATAGAAAAAAAAAGAGCAAATATCCTTCTGAAAGAAGAGCCCAAAATGGTCTCTTCTGCGATACCAGTGACAGATCTCAGCTTCCAAATGAGTGCAGCAGTAGGTGGGTTGTACTTAAATGCACCTGGCAGTGGAGATGAGAGTAGCATAAGCAATACTTAGAAAATAAAATGAACTGACAACTGGCAAAGGAAAGGGTTGGGTTTTTGTTGGTGTGGGGTTTTTTGTGGGTTTTTTGTTTGTTTGTGGTTTTTTTCCCTGCAAGAGTCCTATTGTGAAATACTGGTGACTATGTTGGTGTTTGTGTGTAGGTATGTAGGCAGTCATTTTCTTCAGGGAGGACTGGTGGGACACACCATTCTCTTTTTCTCATGTGCTTTTTAAGTACTTGCATGCACTGCAACACAGAGAAGGCAGTTGGCAGGCCCACAGCTTCTACAGCCTTTTGGAATCTGGTAGATACCTGGAACGTGTCTTACAGGAGCCATGATGTAGAGCTGGCAGAGCTATGTATACACAAGGTCTTACTAGATTTAACAGTAACAATTAATATATTTCTAGCTTAGCCTAAAATGAGCCTACCGAGGCTGTTCTTTTGTACAAAGTGAGCAGGCATTGCCCTTCTGCCAGCTGGGGTTCAGTTCCAGTGGGTTTCATAAGGCTTCTCCAGCACATTGGCACAGCATTGTGCCAAGGGTGTGCAGGACAGTGCAAGGGGATATTGCTTCAGTCCTGATAACACCATGCAATGCAATACATTTTTTCCCTCATCTCTGGACCTGTCCCTTTCTGAAGGAGCTCAGTCCCACCCCTGTTTCAGACTGGCCAGCTCCTTCTAGCAGCTACTCCAGGATTGTTTGGTCTCTCCCAAATAATCTGTCTCTTCCTGATGTACGACCCCTTAATAGAAGCAGCAGCTCCTTTCCTCACACTGTCCCTGATGACCTGTGACTGCTCTGCTGACTCATTACAATACATTATATGAGACAATTGTTTCTGCATTTAAGCTAGTAATTAGTTTCTTCTTGCTTCTTTTCTTTTTCCCTATAAATCTGAGCTTTATTTCATTTTTGACTTCACCATGCAGCCAAAACATTTTTCATTTGCTCTCCTCTGCTGCAGAAGACCTTGTATTTATTTTTTTTAAGAGAGGATGGTGAGAGAAATGAATTGGACAAGGTGTTTATGAGACATGCCAGTCTAAAAAATGCAGTATTTTACATTGTTTGAATAGTTTGATTTACTACTTTATTTACAGCATAGCAGCTGAAAAACAACCTGACCCAGCAACCCTGGGATTGTTTTTCATATAGCTGTGAAACGATGGATGCCTTTTGCTATATCTGGAAAGACTATCTAGCTGCTCTCTGAGTTGTTTAGTGTGAAGTTTATAACCAGAAGATAGCAGTACAGAGAAAGCCATCTGCTGTCACTGAGACTTGGAACAGAGATTTGCATGAAGCAGTAAAGAAAGGAGGGAACAAAGGTGATGCTTTCGTAGTCTGTATTGAAACATTCCTCAAAGTCTTAGGTGGTTATCTCATTATAGCAGCTGCCAGTTTTATCCACTCACCACTTAACAGGAGTATAACTCTTACTTATATATATATAAAATCAGCCAAATGAAAGGGTTGAAGGTTTGTCATTGTTTTATGTAGCTAATCATATCATTATAAAAGATCTTATACTAACCAGTGAAGCCAACTCCGATAAACCTCTGAAGTCTTAGATGACATTTCAGATGATATTGTGTAATTTGGCAATGAGTTGTTGGAATGTAATTGGAGGGGAAGCCTTCAAACTAGCAATTTAGCTAGGGCTGGTGGTAATTGCAATTACAGATTTTCAAGCTGAGCTGCGTGAATCATCTCAGAAAGGTACAGGTTAGAGCTGGAAGTCTGCTTCATGTGCAGTAGCAGTCAGAAATTAGGAGCTGTCTTCTGGCTCTCTTTTACTACAGGCAGTCATAAGAGCTCGCTTGAAAGCTGTGACCATGCCAACTTGCAGACAGTGAGAGGACTTGGGAACTGGCTAGTGACCACTTCCAGACAGGTAGTGCTATAGATTACTGAGGTGTTTGACTATAGCTCTGAATATAAGAAGAAAAATGGATAGAGGCATGTTTGTTTTTTTTCTGGATGGAGCATAGATACACAACTTGGGGACACTGGTTTAGTGGTGGGCTTGGTAATATTATGGTTGTTGTTGAACTCTGATCTTAAAGGTCTTTTCCAACCTAAGTGGTTCTATGATCCTATTATTTCATCAGGCTGGGGACCTGGCGATTATTCTTCTTCTTGGAAAAATTAAACAACCAAAAACAATTAAGAATGGAGGGAGTGGAATGGAAACAGGTGACTTTAGTTCATCACGAAGATCATCACTTAGAGGATTCAACTGGCAGACATTATCTTGAGAACTGATTTATGCTGATGACAACGAAACCTCTATGGGATCTTTTTTGCTTTGTTATAGAGGGAGGAAGGAAGAGAGAGAGGGAGAAAGCCACGTTGGCACTTCTGCAAGCAAATGTAGCGTATGAGCAGAAAATACTTGGCTGTAAAAACTGTTGCAAAGCACACCATGACACTCCATAGCATACGTGCAGATTTGCTGTTGATGTATACAGAGAAGGTGATGACACTTGCTCTTTGGATGAAAAGCAGATATTTTTCAGGCTGGTGAAAGAATAAGGAAAGCCTGAAAAAAGGCACAAACACCAGTAGCTGTGAATGCTAGAGATAAATCTTTCCATTTGCTCTGTTCATGGTGCTCAAGACACATGAGTTAAACCATTACAGACTGTGCTGTATTTTTAAATTGCCTTTTTCTAGCTACAATGTAAGAGATGTAGAATACCATGCAATGCTTCTTATTCCAGCTTCCCTTGTTCCAAGTTACTGTTTATGTGGGTTTTAACTGCAAATGGTTGATGGCCAGCATAGGTTACAGTCCATTCACTTCCTAGCATCCTTTTGGAGGCAGGAAAGAATACAGCTTGCAGGATTCCTCCCAACTGATTTTTAAATCAGTTATTTCCAACTCCTGTGGTTGTTTCAACTTTTGGTCTCAAAACTCAGCATCTCTTTATGACTCTTTCTTTGCTAGTTGAGTTTCTGTTAGGGTTGATAACCTTTTTAGTTGTGAGTCTTGTCAGTTGTCTGCAACTTTTAACTGAATAATTTTGCCATCTCAAGATTATTCCACCTTTCTGCAACCAGAGCTGCATTTGAATGAGCTTTGCAAATTTAGTAAAATTAAATAAGTCCTTAAAATTGTTTTCACCTTATAACTTATTTTTTAATAGATGTGGAAGCTCTTGATTGTGAGGGTAGTAAGAACAAATTCACCAAGCAGTAAACAAATTTAGTTTGTACTTTGCAGCCTTGCTGCTGGTAATGCAGATATACTTCTGGCATGTGAACTCAAGTGTGTTGGATCTGATGTTGTATCCAGGCTGTTTCTGTTTGAAAATGGCAAGTCATGTCAACCAGCTTGATTCTGTGGAACATACAAGCAGTCATCCCAGACTGGGAGCTCGCAAACTGTAGCCAGAAATCCAAGTTAATTTTGGCTCCTCAAGGGCAGGCAGAAGAATAGAACGAGACATTTCTAATCGTAAAATGCTTCTGCATGACCACAATCTGACTTCTGCATTTGCCAAACGTTTCCTTTGTATCAACATTTCATTTTGGGTAATATTTCAATTCAGTTAACTGTGCTGATCAGTATCTCAGCTCTCTTATTTCACGTAATAAAACTTAGCACAAGGAACAGCTACTTAGAAGGGGGAGAGGAAGGAGAATAACTTCTGCTCACATGAATTGGACAATTATCTCTTTAACGAAAAAGAATTTAGTGTTCAGTTTTACAAATATGGTAACGATTATTTATAATCGTGAAACTGATTTGAAATGCTTACTGAGTGGTAGACAGCTTCATATTCATTGCCATTATCGTGCTGTCTCGCCCATGAATCAAAGCAGACTTTCAGTGCTGTCTTGTCTGCCTGGTTCATTATCTACAGACTGTGGCGTATCAAGAGAATGTGCTTACTTTCATGTAAAGTATAAAGAAATCAAACTTCAAGCTGTTCCCATTTTGAGGATTTAAAACCAGGACCCTATTCTTAATTTGTCAGTCTCTCTCTCTTTTTTTTCCCCGCAATGTATTTTATAACATCTAATAAGGATTGATGATAAGCAGTATTGCTACTGATATTGCCAGAAATAGCTGATAAAATGTATTACTAAATTCTTCATTGGATTTATTTCTAGATTATTTCTGTGTAAGAAATATACTTATGGAAGTTCCATCTTTCCACTAAAGGTGGTAGTTGTTAGGGCATATTTTGGTCTGTCTTGATATATGTGGTTTTTCTATACAGAGGCTGTGGTGGTGTGCCATCAAGGAAAAGAAGTTAATTCTCATCTGAAGTAGAGCATATGCTTTCTTTAATAGAGATAAAGGTTTATATTGGTAGTGCTTGCTGCATTCCCTGACTACTGTGGCAGAAATCTCCTCAAAGAATCCCAGCAAGTTAGCGAGCCATGAACTCCGATCTCCCTCCTCTCCCTGCTCTTATACTGTCAAACCTTAATCAAGCTGTGCTTCTTCAAGTGTTTTCCCACTTGATATTCTAGGAGTTTCTCCCCACTTTATATCAAGCTAACTGGTCTATGGTTTCCTGTTATGTCTCCAGGCACTTTTAAAATAACTTTCTTGTGTTAGCCACTTTCCAGTCCCCAGGGGTCTCTTCTAAACTAAATGAACTTGTGAATGTGTCTGCTAATTCCTTAGTTTCTCTCTCCACTTCCTTAGCACATTTGGATATTTGTCTGGCCATGTTTTTTAAGACCAGTTAACGATTTTAAAAATAATACTACCAATTGTATAGACTTAAAGCAAAATCCAAAATGTTCCTCCTTCAAAAGAAAACTTATGACCTCTTTATAGAGAAGGTAATCACAGTACATGCTTCAGGTTTTTTTTTTTATACCTCATACTATTAAAAAGGTTTTTCACTCTCATAGTATCGGCCCTTGCCACCTGCACAGTGTAAGTGTTGTGTGCAAGGAAGGACTTGGCTATAACAGGGTTGCTTTCACAGCTTTCATCGTACCTTGTAGTGGTTAAGTTTTGCTTTAGTCATTGTGAGTGGGACACGCTGTGAGAAAGGAGTGATTAGTGACACTCTTAGTCACCCCAGTCACATCTTTGCTGCTGAACCCATGCATCACAAGCTCAGCAGTGTAAGTCACATGAAGTCTTGACCCTTCTCTTGGGAGGGAAGCTGCCTGAGAAGGTCAATGAGCTGGGAAAAAGCCAGGCTCTTTATGGGAGATCTGGTTGGTAGGCATACCATAGGGTGGCCTGTCTAATCCATTAATCCAGGCTTTTCCCTTAAATTCTATTTCATTATTTTTTAACATATAAACTCATGAATATTCTCTGGTTTCTCTTGTCACTTAGATCCTATTTAGAATCATAGATCATAGAATCAACCAGGTTGGAAGAGACCTCCAGGATCATCCAGGCCAACCTAGCACCCAGCCCTAACCAGTCAACTGGACCAGGGGTCCTCAAACTACGCCCGCGGGCTGGATACAGCCCCCAGGGTCCTCAATCCAGCCTGCCAGTATTTACAGAACACCCCTGCCCCCCCCGCCGGGGACTGGGGGGAAACCAAGCAGCCACTTCCTGCCACTTAATCTCCTCACTGGCCTCCGCAGCCTCCAGGCACCCACCGGCATTGGGCTGGAACCAAACTGTAGTCTGGCCCCTGACAAACTATAATCCGGCCCCCAACAGTGTCTGAGGGAAAATGAACTGGCCCCCTGTTTAAAAGTTTGAGGACTCCTGAACTAGACCATGGCACTAAGTGCCTCATCCATTGTTTTCTTCAACACCTTCAGGCACAGAGATTCCACCACCCCCCTGAGCAGCCCATTCCAATGTCAAATCGCTCTCTATCAAGGACTTCCTCCTAACATTCAGCCTAGACCTCTCCCAGCACAACTTGAGGCTGTGTCTCCTTGTTCTGTTGCTGATGGCCTGGGAGAAGAGACCAACCCCCACCTGGGTATAGCCTCTCTTCAGGTAGTTGTAGACAGCAATGAGGTCACCTCTGAGCCTCCTTTTCTCCAGGCTGCACACCCCCAGCTCCCTCAGCCTCTCCTCACAGGGCTGTGTTCCAGGCCTCTCGCCAGCTTTGTCGCCCTTCTCTGGACACATTCCAGTATCAACATCTCTCTTGAATTGAGGAGCCCAGAACTGCACACAGCACTCAAGGTGTGGCCTGACCAGTGCTGAGTACTAGGGAAGAATAATTTCCCTTGTCCTGCTGGCCACACTGTTCCTGATCCAGGCCAGGATGCCTTTTTATTATTTTGTTTTGTTTTGTTTTGTTTTTTTCTTATATTCTATGAAGAATACATCTTGACCAATGTAAATGTAAAACTAGTTTTAAAATTGAAGTTACAGTTGTCTGTGAGAAGTGTACTGGCATAAGTCACTGTCACAGGTTCTCGTGATAAACAGCTGGGCTTTTTTTGTTGCTGTTTGATTAATGTGGGGGAGCAACATGTTGGTGAGAAGCAACATAACTGGTGAGAAGGAGTAAATACAATCTGTCTGTAATTCTGGAGAAATCTGTTTTCTTTTACTGAATACCATTTAGATGTGAGGGAATAATAAATGCTGTCATGTGGATATGGTCAAGATATTCTTAACTGTGGATTATTTTCTGTAAGCTTTTTCTCAGCATCATTAGAAGCTATTAATTTTTAAGTGTCCTTTTTTGCTGATACTTGTATGATTGTACTTTTGTAATATAGTAAGACATTCTTTCAACATCTTTGTTCATCAAAGAGATGAAGGAATAAGTCTCCATTTTCTTATTCAATTTGATGAGAATGTTAAAATACAAAGAAGAAACAAATACCACAAAGACATAGAAATAATGAAATAGCATCTACAGAGAATCAAACCATACCCTCTAAACCCCAAAATGAGTCTCATCTTGGAAGTATGCAAGCAATATGTTTGCATTAAGTACTTTGAAAAGCAGAAAAAGTTGTGTTCAGTGAGTACCAGGAGACGACAGAGTCCTTTGTTTTGGTCATCATATTAGAAAACACTGTGTCAGAGAGAGCAAATCGAAATTTCTGTCTGTGATGCAGTGCGTGCAGAAAAGTTGTTGTGGGAGATACATGTACTGGCTTGCTCAGGCATCACTCTGTAGTTCACTTCCCATTGTGGGGGGTGGGAAAGCAGAGCTCAGGGAGAAGACAAAAGGCTTGGAGCCACCCACCTTGAGGGTCAAAGACTTGCTCAGACTCGTTCCTCCCAAATAAAGGAAAGCAAGCTCCTGATTTCACCTAATATGGTGAAATTCTGTGGCCAAGGTGGCCATTGCATTTGGGTGAAACAATAAATAGGCTTCTGCCACATGCTTTTTGCTTTTGCATTTGCTTTTGCATTTGCTTTTCCTGCTCTGCCCTGCCACATTCTACTCTGCTTTGCCTGCAACAACTTTCAAGACACCAACAGAATTCCCTTCAAGTTTTGGGTACTGTCTGATACTATTTTGTCAGGAAATAGTCAAAACTTTTCTCTAAGAAATTATGTAACTAGATTCTCTTGTGCCCTTCTGCCTGGACACAGGACATGCTTTGAGTCCTGTGTCCAGTTCTGGGTTCCTCAATTCAAGAGAGATCTTGAGATACTGGAACGTGTCCAGAGAAGGGCGACAAAGCTGGTGAGAGGCCTGGAACATAAACCCTATAAGGAGAGGCTGAGGCAGCTGGGGTGGTTTAGCCTGGAGAAGAAGAGGCTCAGGGATGATCTCATTGCTGTCTACAACTACCTGAATAGAGGCTGCAGCCAGGTGGAGGTTGATCTCTTCTCTCAGGCAACCAGCAACAGAAGAAGGGGACACAGTCTCAAGTTGTGCCAGGGGAGGTCTAGGCTGGATGCTAGGAGGAAGTTCTCGACATAGTGATTGATTCGTCATTGGAATTGACTGTCCAAGGAGGTGGTGGAGTCATCATCCCTGGAGGTGTTGAAGAAAAGCCTGGATGAAGCACTTAGTGCCATGGTCTAGTTGCTTGGCTAGGGCTGGTTGATAGGTTGGATCTTGAAGGTCTCTTCCAACCTCGTTGATTCTTAGTAGCAGAAAGGAGCCTCTCAAGTGTCTTGGTGGGCAAGAGGTGTAATTGAAACTAAGAACTTCTTTCCAGTTTTTAAGTTTAGTGTTTGTATTTGCTAGTTATTTCTTAAAGTGTTCTAGTTTTGCCTGTTCCCTGTGTGTATAAGTGTCCAAACCGTGCATTTTGAACACTGTAAATAACTTTTCTGGTGAGATTTAATGTTAATAAACAAATTTCATAGTTGTTACCAATCTTTGCCTGGATGTCAAAGTTAATACTGATTATTAATTTTGCATAATTCGTAACAAAAGTGGTCTGGGCTCTGAAAACTGCAGTGTAGGAAAAATGTACTGAAAAACAGAAATTGCACATCCCTCATCTTATACCTTCCTCTTTAAGTGGAGAGTTCTGGGAACATTGAAGAACTGAACCTGACTCTGCTTAGTGTGGTAGTTTAGGGCCTGAAGACTATTTGAATGTGTTTTAATTTACTTAGGTGGCAAAATAATGTGATTTTTTTTTTTTACTTGAACAGGATCGAGTGTATTGTACATTTTCAGGTTTGGTTTTGTTTGTTCACTTGTTGTTTTTTCTCTGAAGGGTTACAAGGGTCTCTAAGGGTCAAATTGGTCACAAGTTTCTTATTCTGCACATCATCTTCTGCCCACTACTCCCGCCCCATTTGCAGGGCAGAGATGAAGCAGCAAAATAACAGGACACCAAGCTTGAAAGTCATGCTCCAGCCTTGAGCACCATGCTAGAGGCTCCTGTGCAGGCCAGCTCCTCTCCCTCTGATGCCACAGGCAGGACCTGGAGTACCTTTTTGGGGTGCCTCATGTGGGACGCTGTATTCCCTGCCACCCTCATCTTGTCCTGAAATGTCCCATGCTGCTGTCATACGAGTGTCACTGCAGTCAGCCAGTGGCTGTCAGGCTTTGAGCAGGCAGGGTGCTTCTGTAGCCTTGGCAGTGAGCCCAACCTCAGCTCCAGCTAGGTCAAATTTATAATTTCTCTGACTGTCCATGCATTACTCAACTGTCCTTTGCAGCAGTGGTGTGGCCCCAGAGCTGCCAAGTGAAAAGCCCTGACAGCTCCATTTAAGCACACTACAGCATTTCAGGCAAAGGGAGATCAAGTCATGGTTGCTGTAAATTACAAAATAAGATTTTTCCAGTAACTGCAAATGTATCATCACAACCCATGAGATCACACTTTATCACTTCACTTTACCAAAAGAAGTTGGGAATTGGCCTTCAACTTCTAAATGAGAATAATGCTTAAAAAATTACATTGTTTCATATCAATGAGGAATTGACCTTCTTTATTTTATTACGTACAAATAGGTTTTTTTCTGTATTTCTTACACTTGGATTCTCCCCAGATTAGGATTTATTTTTGCCTTTCTGAATAAAAAAAAGTAACACATTAGGTGTGTAGATTGGGAGATGCTGCAGCACTCTCTGTAATAGCCAGGTGTCCATATGAACTAAAAATGAAACTCAGTGCCTCAGCTAATGGCCTTGCATCAGTTTATGAAGTAATTTTTGCCAGTGGTGAAGAACCAGTGTATCAGCAAGACAAAAATGTTATTTAGTTATTTCTTTTCTTTTTCTTTTTCATTTCTGATTGACTTTTTCTAGTCTTTGTCAGCTCACCTAGTAAGCACTGAAATGCCACAACAGGATTTTCTTATGATGAAGTCTTAGAAGAAATGCATAGCATTTATTTAAGCAGGGGTATAAATCAGTATCTACTCAGTTTGAAATGAAATTTAAAACAGGAGCTTGCAAAATGCTGTTTAAGGCAATAAGATGAAGAGGGGAAAGGAATAATAGAGGTTGATAATTAGGGAAGACTTGCCAGTCAGGACCACTAGTTGTTTTCAGCAGAAATACTGCATGCTTGATTTGTGTCCAGATGTAGTATAGTTTCAGAAAGTTTGTACAAGACTAATTTATCCAGGGTGGAAACGGGATGGAGAAAAGATGTGTCTGGAGGGCAGGAGAATGAGTGAAGAGTGGACCAAGTGAGGTGGCCAAGAGAGCCAGTGGCATCCTGGCCTGCATCAGGAATGGTGTGGTCATCAGGAGCAGGGAGGTCATTCTGCCCCTGTACTCTGCACTGGTTAGACCTCACCTTGAGTACTGTGTTCACTTCTGGGCCCCCAGTTTAGGAAGGACATTGAGATGCTTGAGCGTGTCCAGAGAAGGGCAACGAGGCTGTTGAGAGGCCTTGAGCACAGCCCTACGAGGAGAGACTGAGGGAGCTGGGATTGTTTAGCCTGGAGAAGAGGAGGCTCAGGGGTGACCTTATTGCTGTCTACCACTACCTGAAGGGTGGTTGTGGCCAGGGGGAGGTTGCTCTCTTCTCTCAGGTGGCCAGTGCCAGAACAAGAGGACACAGCCTCAGGCTGCACCAGGGGAAATTTAGGCTTGAGGTGAGGAGAAAGTTCTTCATTGAGAGAGTCATTGGACACTGGAATGGGCTGCCCGGGGAGGTATGGATGTGTGAAAGCCTGGGACAAGAATGAAGAAAGAGAATGTAAATTAAATCTCCTGGAACTGTTCAGCTGAGGTTTAGTAGTATCTCCAGAAGTGTAGATGGAGATGCCTGGAACTTAGTATCCCTGCAATTTAGTACCCCTCAACTTGGATACTGCATTGCATCAATTCTCCTAATTCTCTTAGGGTGAGGTTAGCTATTCAGTTTATGTTGTGGCCTTCAGCTAAGATGCTAATGTGTTACTTGTAATGTCGTGTGGTAAAGGTGCTCTAAGGAGCCTCCTGGAAATGTATAGGCTGCATGAAGTTACACACTTAGGTCTCTGAGACCTTAGCTCAATAGCATTTTCCATTCATTTGTTACTGACACTGAAAGACTGGTAGCACAGCTTTAATAGTGCTGAAGAGTGCACTGCGTTCATACGGTTTTGAATGGTAGTGTCTTCTTTCTCATTTAAGCAAAATACTGTATCCAGGATGAGTACAAATGAGAGCAATGCACAAGTTATAAGTAATCTTGTAACTTATACAGTACTGTTTCATAGGGGAAATTAGTTGATGTGAGATGATATTTTCCAAAATTAATATTGTGTATTAATTTTGCTATTCAGAACTCTCACCACCCCCCACCACTAATTTTAATAACATTTCAGTTCTTACACGGTCATGGAAACATTCTATGGATAATGTCTAGATCTAGTAATAACCAGAAAAATATATAAACATTAATTGAACTGGAAGAGAAGGTTCTGCAGTCAGATGCCACTGGTGGTCAATATGCCGCTTGCCCACTAGATGGGCTCAAGCTCTTTCTGCTCTATGGCAAAAGGCAATGGAGAGTTACAAAGAGGTATTTAAGCATTTACTCACAGATTATTATTATTATTACCCTTGTGGGGGCTAGCCACAATCCACAAAGCACCCAGATGCTTTCAGGGGACTCTGTCTTGTTGGACGTTGAGACTTAATCTTCCTGGTGTTGTGGAGGCAGGAATTAATGTGTGGCTGAGTCAGGAATCTTATACAAAAATAGTTATTTTATTTTCCCAAAAACCCGCCCCCAAACCTATATATACAAAGATTAATTTAGTTTAATTAGCAGATTCAGTCGCATGAGAATCATCTACAGGGATACCATCGATAATCTGACTATTTTGGAAGTCAGAAGTTGGAAAAGGCTTTAGCTATTAATTAATAGCGGGTTTCTTACTAATAAAGTTGAGCCAAAATAACTCACGATCAGGCTGGCTTCCTGGTGAGGTTTGTCTCTCTCGTTCTCCTGCAGAAGCTGTTGGAGAGTCGTTAAGAGGTATTCAGCTCTTACAAAGGTGTCAATGGGGAAGCAATCCTTTGAAGCTTTCTGTATTCACCTTAGGCGAGTGAGGGGCGGGGGGGGGGAGTCTCAGGCAGACAGGAACGTCCAGGCAGTAACCAAGTCCAAGGTGGGAAGCCCCCCAATTTGTACTCTCACTAGAGAAAGGGCAGAGTTACCACACCTT
The DNA here is from genome assembly GCF_015220805.1 of Pogoniulus pusillus. Taxonomy (NCBI): domain Eukaryota; kingdom Metazoa; phylum Chordata; class Aves; order Piciformes; family Lybiidae; genus Pogoniulus; species Pogoniulus pusillus. The sequence continues at coordinate 29,786,110 of NC_087271.1, read as the reverse complement.
AGGCGTGAAAAGGCACAGCCAATCCCAGCTCAATTCCAGCGTGGGCACTGCATGGGGCACTCCTCGTGCGGGCAGGACCCCTTTGCTCACCCCCTTCATGCCTGCGGGGCAGGCGAGGGGGGGGAACCAGGCGGCTTTCCCCCTCCCATTCAAGCCAGAGAGAGAGGAATTTAGGGGTACACAGGACTTCCAGGACACCTAGCTTCTGGGGAAGGGTCACAGACAATCTCTGACCTTGTTTCCTGGCTTCTTCTGGATGATCTGTATACATGTCCGGGAATTCTAGGCAGGACCTTGAGGTGCAGAGGCAGATGTCGTGTAGTCTCAGCACCATGTCAGCACTGGGCATGCAGGCTGATCCCATGCAGACATCCAGAGTCTGCTCCTGGTAACTCATGGCAGTGGAGTTTACCAGGCAAGCAATAAGGCAGTGTGCAACAGCAGCAGGGCGGGGCACAGCAGAGAGAGCAGGGCAAAGAGCAGGGAAGCAAAGGCAGGTTGTTCACTTGCATATCTCCTTTTATCAATGTGGGCCGAGATGAATTGCCCTTTGGACACAAGAATAGCCAATCAGGATGGCAGTTAGCCAAACCTTACCAGATTAGGCAAAGCCATGGGCTCGCTTTTCCCTAATTTGGGAGAAGCACAGGCTTTGCACTAGGCAGGCACAAGCTAAGTGTGCACCTTGTTTACCACAGGACCTCGCAGGCCAGACTCACTGCCTCCAGGTTCTGTTGTGTCCATTTCCCACGCTTGCCTCTCTGATGGAGCATAAAAACATGCCTAGGCAAAGCAGGACATGTATAAGCCTACTTTGGGCCTATCAAGCCTACCACAACAGGTGCACTCATTTTCACTGATCTTGAGAGTAACTTGACCTATAATTGTTTTAAATTACTTAATCTGCACAAGTTCTTGCTGTATTTTTATCTGTTAAACTTTTGCTACTTACTGTTCAGTTGGAGGGGATTCTAGTCATATATATTTGAAACTTGATTTTCAACACTGAACTATAGGTATTTGCGCATTTTATTTGGTTTAATTCCTTAAACAAACTCCAAATTGGCTTTTGAAACCTGTTGACTCTGTCCTAACTCCAGGGAAAGGAATGCTTTCTTTGTAATCCTACTGTTGTGCTGATTGGAGAAGTAATTGAAACCCCTCATGGGCAATAGACCAGGCATTTTACATACCTCCCTTATCTGTGTAAATATTTCCTGATCTGCCATCTTCTCCATCCCTTGGAGTCAATAGCAGTTTCTTATGATCTCTTTATTTTTAAGTAGTCTGCTCCCTTCCTCCTTTCCAAAATTGAGAGTAGAATTAATTAGTGTTTTCTTTACCGCACATTTTTCACTCCCTCCCTATTCCTTATGTTGTACCTGGCTCTCCCACTGACAGAAACACTTGTTTTTGTGCTCTTTTCCCCATTTTCTGTTGGAGAGCCCCTACCTTTAATTTGTTAACCCACAAATATTCCTTTTACTTTCATAATGAATTTTCATTGCTGTTTTTGTCATTTCTTCCTCTTTGAACTTTTCAGAGAAGTGATTAAAAAATAAAAGTTGGAGAGATTCATTGCAGCCATCAATTTGATTTGTTCTCAATAGACATTTGCAGTGGATTGAAAGTTATGTTCTTCCATGAAAAGGATGGGCAGATGCCATGTGGCTTTGACTTTTGAATACTGCATTTGAGTGCAGAGTTTCTTATGAGCAAGGTATAGGTGACAACAGGCTGGCAGCAGGAACGAATAAAATGGTTACCGTAACATATTGTGTGCAAAAATTTCTGAATTGACAGAGAAAAAATATGTTGACAGAGAGGAATTTGTGAGTTATTGGCTCAGTCTGTGGTTTGTTTAGGATCTGTCATTCTTCTTGAAGGTGTCATCAATTTAAGCTTGGATGGTTTGCATGGCTGCAAGCAGAGGATTTCTCTACTTGCACTCAACTCCACACCTCCAGCTCCCTACGGTGAAACTGAAAGCTTTCAGTGAGATTTTATGGTTTGCCACTCCTTCTTCTTCTCCTTGCTGCTTGCTTTCATATGTGGGTGTAACTTGGAATGCTGAGGAGGAGCAGAAAAGTAAGAAATCTCATGGCTAAACTCCAACTTCTTCCAGTCCTGGTGACAGCAGAAGCACACTGGTAGCTCTGCCTTCCAGCCCCATCCCTGCAGAAGAAGCCACAGGAAGAGCACCAAGGCAGAAATAAGTCCTGGGACCCTGCCAGTCTTCCTGGTACTGCTGTTGCCAGTCTCACATTTTTGAGTATCATTTGGACTATTAATGCACTAAATTAAAATAGATCAGAGTTAGTGTGTTTTACTGGAGCTGCAAGGATTATTTGTAAATCATGTCAGTGGTTAAAACAATGACTATCTTCCTCCAGTATTTTCTGTTGGAAGCTATAGTAAGGCCATATGTTACTAATAGTTTTATGAATGTCAGATACTTACTCCAAAAATGAAACAGAGAAGTCACTTATGTGTATTGATTGGGTCACATGTTATTTAAAACATCAAAACATTTATGATTCTTGTTTGGTTAATTATCTATTTTATTAAAAGTGATAAGACCTTAAAGTATATTCTGAACTTCTTACGGACATTGAGTTTTAAGATAATACAGTTAATGGCTTTTGCAGTTTCCCAGTTTTAAAGCTGCATGTTGAACTGAAAGATGAGCTGGAGGAGATGGTGCTTTGAGCTGATTTCTGTCGACGTTCACAGCTGTGATGTGTGGATGTAAACACTGCCACATCTGAACACCAGCTTTACACCTGCCTTGTGCAAGTGTGAATAACCACTGCAGCTATAGAGGGGCTGAGAATCAGGCTCTAAGAGCTTCAACCTGCAGATGTCTCTCAGATGTGTATTGCAGATTGCATTAATCACCTCAGTTGTTGGTTTTTTTTTAACATTCTCTATGTTTAACCAACTGCATAATTACTTCTTTATATATATACAAGGACTAGTAGATAATTTTTCTTGGATACAACATTTAATTGCAGGAATACTGAATCATAGACATCAGGTATTTTGTTTCAACATTTGTATGCAAGTAGAAAATAATACTGGGGTGTGACTAGCAGTAGAAGAGCTTCTCTCACCAGCCAGGAGCTTTAAATTTGCATTTATTTGTCTGTGGTGTAGGTGTGGTGTTTTGGTAGGCTTTTGCCCAATTCTTTAAAAACCTATTAGAGCCAATGCCAGTGAGACAGACACAGTTTAAATATTTGCTCCAAAATCAAAATGAGCATACATCATACAGAAAGACTGTAGGAAGGTGTCTGAGTTACAAAGACCAAAGATAAACCTAATGACTCGACCATACAGTGCTGAGACTGTCTGTTTTAGGGCAGCAGGGGAAGGGAAAGAGATTAAAACATATATTCAGGCTCCAAATAACACTTAATAGCTTTCATATCAAAAGCCATAAGACTGATGACACCAAGGTAGGAGCAGGTGTCGATCTGTTGGAGGATAGGACAGCCCTGCAGAGGGACTTTGACAGGCTGGATGGGTGGGCAGAGGCCAATGGGAGGAGATTTAACAAGGCCAAGTGCAGAGTTCTACACTTTGGCCTCAACAACCCCAAGCAGCAATACAGGCTGGGAAGAGAGTGGCTGGAGAGCAGCCAGGAAGAAAGGGACCTGGGGGTACTGGTAGATAGTAGGCTGAAGATGAGGCAGCAGTGTGCCCAGGTGGCCAAGAGAGCCAATGGCGTCCTGGCCTGGATCAGGAACAGTGTGGCCAGTAGGACAAGGGAGGTTATTCTTCTCCTGTACTCAACACTGGTCAGGCCACACCTTGAGTGCTGTGTGCAGTTCTGGGCTCCTCAATTCAAGAGAGATGTAGAGATACTGGAATGTGTCCAGAGAAGGGCGACGAAGCTGGTGAGTGGCCTGGAGCACAGCTCTATAAGGAGAGGTTGAAGGAGCTGGGGTTGTTTAGCCTGGAGAAGAGGAGGCTCAGGGATGACTTCATTAGTGTCTACAACTACCTGAAGAGAGGTTGTGGAGGTGGTCTCTTCTCCAGGCAACCAACAACAGAACAAGGGGAGACAGTCTGAAGTTGTGCAGGGCAAGGTCTAGACTGGATGCTAGGAGGAAGTTCTTCCCAGAGAGATTGATTTCCCATTGGAATGGGCTGCCCAGAGAGGTGGTGGAGTCGCTGTCCCTGGAGGTGTTCACTTAGTGCCATGGTCTAGTTGATTGGCTAGGGCTGGGTGCTAGGTTGGACTGTCTGATCTTGGAGGTCTCTTCCAACCTGGTTGATTCTATGATTCCATAATTTTTATTATGTAAAATCTACCCTTATTTCACTGTAGTAAAACAGAGTTGTTTCATCCTAAACTGCTTAAGTTACAGTGCATTTTACTTTTCTCTTATTATTCACTATTTTAACTTTTTTTTTTTTTCCCCCCAAGAATTCTGATCTATTAGACAAAGCTTACATTTATAGAAAGATATGCTGGCCTCTGCCTCAAGTTCTTTTTAATGACATCTCTAATGACTTTCTCAACAATTTTCTTAGGTGCTTAAATGAGAGTTGTGAGTTTATAGTTCCCTGGATCACCCTTATCATCTTTCCCACCTCAATAAGACTAGTAATCTTCCAGCTTCTTATTGTATCTTTAACAATAAATTGCATCACATTTATTCTGAGCTTGTTGGGTTTTTTTTCCCCTGGAAGGTAATTAATCTAATATAAATAGAATAAAATATTTTAGTTGGAAGGGACTTAAAATGATCATCTAGTCCAACTGCCTGACCAATTCAGATTTGCACATTCCACATTTTGCTGTAAAGTGACTTATTTCTTCAGCTGCTGTTCACTTTTGCATCAAGCATGGAATAACTAGGAGAAAATGTTGTGAATATAAAGCTGAAATTCCGATGTATTCAGTCATTAACAAAGAAAACCCCATGCCATTTCAATGATAATAGAGTGAAAATCCAACTTGTGTTTTCTTTCTCCAGCTTGTTTTCCTCAGAGATTGCTGCTCTTAGGCAAACACCTATTTAAACCTTTGAAATGTATAATCTTAACTTCATACAGCTCTGGTAGTCTAGATTTGTTAATGTTTCATCCCTACTTGCAACAGCATTACAATTTAAGTGTCAGTAATATAAAAAGCATTTGTGGAGCAAACACTAGGAAATATCTTTCTGGGAATGATGTTACAGGTATGAAATAAGGTTCAGGGTTGGTTGGTTGGTTTTTTGGTTTTTTTTATTATTATTATCATCAAAGTTTTTTCTTTGCTGCTGCTTCTTAGCCTGTTAATAAAAGTACTGGAAATAGACCTTATGAGATACAGCAGTAGGTGGTAAAAAATCATTCTAATGTGTTGCTGCTACATGCAATTAAGAAAAAAAGGAAATCAAACATTCAAGCTGCAGTCATGGACTAGTTAACCTTGAGACAGAGCTCTGATTATTGAAGGCAAAAACAATCAGCACTGCAAGCTTAGTGTAATAATGAATGCTAATGTACTTGGGAAATATTACTGGTCCAAGAATGGTGTATAGCGTGGATGCTTGAGGATAGGCTAGGTAGGATTGAGCTGGCTATTCTGTGGCATTCAAAGGCTCCTTTTTCCATCTTTTCCTGTTTGTTTTGTTTTGTTTGTTTGCCTGTAAGATTCCTCTTAGACCTGGTGGGTTTAATGAAGCTTTTATGCTTTTAACTAGGCCAGTGTGTCCTAAGAGTGGCTTGTAAAAGTGTTAGAATTAGTGGCGCTTTTCATAGATCAATGTGCAGGAGCATTTTATAGGGAAATGGTGTAAACAGCAGCTGCTGGAAAATTCTGTTTTGGTATACTTGAAATCTTTCATGGTTTGTATTTCATGCAGATCTCTTACTAAGTGAGCTTTACCACAGCTTATGACCGCGTACCTCACCTCTTAGAAAAGAGCACCCAAAGTTTCTCTCAATGGTTGTAGCTCCATGCACAATGTACAGCTAATCAGCCTGTTAACTACCTACATCTGGCATGAGGTTGCTGAACAAGAGAGCCCCCATGCTACACATGAGCTGGCAAGGGCTGAAAACCCTCCCTAGATGTTAAAGTTCCCCTGTCTGCACTCCCTCTTTGTAGTAAAAATTGAAGCAAAACAAAAAGCAGTCAGACTCATGAACCACTTGAGAGTGAAATTACACTCTAGCACAAGTGCTTAGAAGGTTAAAGTGCACTTTGCTGGCTAGAGTTAGCAAAGTTTGTTTTTATCTGGCTCACTTTCTCTCCCAAAATAAAAGGATATACATTATGCCAGTTTGAGGTGCCAAGGGAGGAATAGTCTTGATATTAGGAGGAAGTTCTTCAGAGAGAGAGTGGTTTGCCATTGGAATGGGCTGCTGAGGGAGGTGATGGAGTCACCATCCCTGGAAGTGTTGAAGAAAAGCCTGGCTGAGGCACTTAGTGCCATGGTCTAGTTGACTGGACAGGGCTGGGTGCTAGGTTGGCCTGGATGATCTTGGAGGTCTCTTCCAACCTGATTGATTCTATGATTCTGTGAAATTTTAGGTGACTGTATGTCTTCAAGATGGAATGAATATAACTGTCTACTGAAAATCCAACCAAACCCCCTGACCCTATGTTGCCAGAGTTAGCTATGGATGGACTTTTTAATTATTTTTTTTAAATGACTGTTGTTCTTCTGTGATGTTTTCACACTAGCATTATATTACTACAGAAGTTGCATATTCTAAATAAACCTTGGCCTAAAATAGCACTAGAGTTTTCATTTATTTCTGTGTGATTCTTTTCAAAGTGCTGTAAATCATATTTTGGTGTTCATTTACCTTTGCATTCTTTTTTGAGCCACTGTCACAGAAGCTGATGGATGGGAATCAAATGAAGTGTGCTAAGTGTTGCTGCTGTACGTTTTCATCTCCTTACATTTTGTGGTTTGATTTATCCTGGTCATACATCATGTGCCTTATTTTCTTTTGCTTATTTCATTTAGTGTTGTCACAAATAATATCATTTGACCATCTACTGTGAGCACTAAGCAGTTGTAAATTAATGAAATAAACCGAGTCTATGAAACTCATCTGTTCCCAAATTTGATTAGAGGTGTCAGTGTTGAACCACACCATTTACTACAGATGAACCTCATTTATTAAGGCCACAGCTTTACAGGATCTTAGCTAACTATGGTAAATTGCATACTGTTTGCAATTATTTTAATGAAACAGTTAAAAGTGACTTTTTCATATCTCAGTCATGTTTTATATTTCTAGAGCTGGGATTTTTAGTTATTCTCTTGCTTTTGTTCTGAGTCACTGGCATACATCCACATAAGTGCCTCTCCTTTTCTCTTCAAAATGGGGCACGTTGTCAGTAGGAGGCATGGAAAGCCAGTCTACAATTGGCTTAAAACCTACCATTCAGTGTCCTCTGTCATGATTTTGGAGATTCCTTTAGGTTTTATTTACTGCTAACTTCAGTCTGTAGCATTTTTTTTAGTGGTTTTTTTTTTTTTCCCCACTTGATATGGCACCTGCTTTGCAGTGTAATATGATAATATAATACCAAAGTGCATGCTTCAGCCAAGCCTCAAGATGTCATTATTCTGGGATAGTAGGGAAAAGTCTCATTTGTAGAGTTAGTGAGAACAGAGCAAAAACTGCCATTCATGTAGAACGTAGTTTGTAAAACTGGTGTGCTGGGATAAAGAAAGATAACAGGGTAGATTGCTATTATAATAGTACATAAACCATCTGATACATATTGAGACTTATGTCCTGGCAGTGAACGCTGAGCAAAGGTTAAAAATGACTCAGAGAAATCCTGAAATGTGTGTGCTGGGAAGTGGACGAGTGAGCTATAAAACAACCAAACGTTCTGGACTAGCAATCGAGTTTCAAAAGAGCAGTTGAAAAAATATGTTGCTGGAACACTGTCCTGGGTTTGGGCTGATCCCTCCCCCGGGAAGAAAATTCACAACACAAACCCCCCTACTTTTTGAAAGTCAGGGAAAGATGAAATTGTATTTTCTTATAATATAAGTATAACAATGTAAAGAGAAATAATAACTAGAGAAGGAAGGAAGAAAAAAACCCAATACAATAACCTTAAGGGAGATGGGGAGGGGTCAAGCGGCGGCAAAGCAGCAAAGCAGCAGTAGCCAAAACAGCAGCCGGGGAAGATAGGCGAAGCTGCAGCAGCAGAAGCCAGCGGGAGAAGGGGCAGAACAAACTGTGCTTCTAGACATTAAGTTCTTGATGCTCCAATGAAATGATATTAATTTATCTATTGTTGCCATTTATGTGGCCTATCCCTGGAATGTTCATCTCTCCCCTATGTCTGAGCTAGAGGATCAGCTCAAACGGCCACAAACACACAGACCAAAATAGAGAAAAGCTGGGGAAACAATGATAAATGAGAAAAGGAAACTAATGTAGAAGAGAGATTAGGCACATAGAAATAGTGTTCCTTGGAAATAATAATCCTATGAACACAAGAAAATCTAAACCAACCTCTTTCTATGGTATGGATTGGCAGAGTATGGTAATTGTAGTAATTGTAGGCTGTGAAAAGGAAACAGTGGTGATGTCTACTTCACTCATAGGCTTGCTGAGATGTATAAAAACAAGAACATAAACAGTGCAGGTCTCTGTCACAGCTGGTGCCTGTACATTTCTCCCTGGCCTGCTTCTGCATAACAAATCCTTCTGCATAACTAATCCTTCTGCTTTCTAACCCCCCTTGCCAATTCTCTGATCTCACCTTGCACATAAGGCAAACTCTGGGATAAGGTAGAGGGGTGGAAATGAGGTGGAAGGGTGGTTGGCAACCCCTCCTGGAGACTCTGGTTTCTGAGATGGCTGTTGTTTCTATATTACCTTTAACTTGTATATTTCTGTATATAGCTATATATATGGTCAGGCCCCACCTTGAGTACTGTGTCCAGTTCTGGGCTCCTCAATTGAAGAGAGATGTTGAGATACTGGAATATGTCCAGAGAAGGGCGACGAAGCTGGTGAGAGGCCTGGAACACAGCCCTGTGAGGACAGGCTGAGTGAGCTGGGGGTGTGCAGCCTGGAGAAGAAGAGGCTCAGGGGTGATCTCATTGCTGTCTACAACTACCTGCAGGGAGGCAGTAGCCAGATCTCTTCTCCCAGGCAACTAGCAACAGAACAAGGGAACACAGTCTGAAGTTGTGCTGGGAGAGGTATAGGCTGGATGTTAGGAGGAAGTTCTTGACAAAGAGAGTCATTTACCATTGGAATGGGCTGCCCAGGGAGGTGGTGGAGTTGCTGTCCTTGGATGTGTTCAAGAAAAGCCTGGCTGAGGCACTTAGTGCCATGGTCTAGTTGATTGGATAGGGCTGGGTGCTAGGTTGGACTGGATGATCTTGGAGGTCTCTTCCAACCTGGTTGATTCTATGATATCATACATATCTGCTTGTATATTGTGCTAAGCTGTAAATATAAAGCTTCATTTTGTAATTTCCATCTGACTGAGTCTAGTCTGGGTGATTTCACACGAGTGGAGGGGTGAGTAACACCTAAACTGTCAGAGGTATGGATTGGAAAAGTGCAGTGATGACTATCCGGCAGTCTATAGTAGTGGTTTGTAAGTCCATTTCATTATTCCATTATGATTGGACTGCTAGAGTAACAGTAATGCATGGTTGGAATCATAGTATCAAAGGTAGAGTGAAAATACAGCACTTTAGATGAACAAATATGTCACCAATGTACAAACCATTGTTTTGCCTTTGTTTTGTTCCCTCTCTGCCTTCTCGAAGACTTTTTCTCAGCTTAAACCATTTTGGGACAGACTTGCTCTGGGTGGGTTGGATATATTCTCCAAATACACTGCATTGTTGCAGTTGGAATGTTTTTTCTTCTATCTAAATGTGTGTTAAATGAACTGGAGAGAACATTGGTACATGTAGGTTGTAAATAGCACATGCAAATAAAAGTGCATTCATCACAGTTGCCTAATGGAATATTAAGAGGAATTATATGTGCAACTCATTTTAATAATGCTTTGCAAAAAGAGGAAGAAAGACACATGAGATTTAACAAGGCCAAGTGCAGGGTTCTACACTTTGGCCAATGCAAGCCCAAGCAGTGCTACAGGCTAGGGACAGAGTGGCTGTAAAGCAGCCAGGAAGAAAGGGACCTGGGGATACTGGTAAATAGTAGCTGAGCATGAGCCAGCAGTGTGCCCAGGTGGCCAGGAGAACCAATGGCATCTTGGCCTGTATCAGGAACAGTGTGGCCAGTAGGACAAGGGTCCTGAGTTCCTCTGTACTCAACACTGGTCAGGCCACACGTTGAGTACTGTGTCCAGTTCTGCTGCTCAATTCAAGAGAGACGTTGAGGTGCTGGAACATGTCCAGAGAAGGGCGACAAAGCTGGTGAGGGGCCTGGAGCACAGCCCTCTGAGGAGAGGCTGAGGGAGCTGGTGGTGTTTAGCCTGGAGAAGAGGAGGCTGAGAGGTGACCTTATTGCTGTCTACAACTACCTGAATGGAGGTTGTAGCCAGGTGGGGGTTGGTCTCTTCTCTCAGGCAACCAGCAACAGGAGAAGGGGACACAGTCTCAAGTTGTGCTTGAGGAGGTATAAGCTGGATGTTAGGAGGAAGTTCTTCACAGAGAGGGAGATTTACCATTGGAGTAGGCTGCCCAGGGAGGTGGTGGAGTCGCTGTCCCAGGAGGTGTTGAAGAAAAGCCTGGATGAGGCACTTAGTGCCATGGTCTAGTTGATTGGATAGGGCTGGATGATAGGTTGGACTGGCTGATCTTGGAGGTCTCTTCCAACCTGGCTGATTCTATGATTCTGTGAACATTTACAAATGGCAGAAAGCTCTAAAGGGTATTTTCTTGAAGTAGCTTAATATTACATTCTTCAAGAGGAAAAACAAGTTTGCTTTTCTCATAGCTAGGTGATGTCCAGGTTATCCTAAAGAAAAGTAACTGGTAAAATCTCCAGATGTCGTAGCAAGCACAGTAGAGATGCTTGCTCTGCCATATGTGTGGAATACAGGAAGTTTTAGATTTCATCAGTTTATTAACAGCTAAGGATTAAAAGAAAAAAGAAAATACTAATTCAGGAAAGGTCTCTTGGCAGATTTGAAATCCTGCTGCTGGTGGGTCACAATCATGATTTTAGAATTCAGTGTAATCACTGCTCACAGATTGACTTGGCCCAGTGCATATGTGTGCATATACAGCTATGGTTATGTGTGTGTATGTATATGAGTGTCTTTATACATGCACACAGAGAAAGACTACATGTCTGGAGATTGAATATGGAGATAGATAGATCTAGAAAGCATCCATATTATGTAAGTCAGAATGTTGTAACATATCTCAGCCTGAACGATTAGTTCCACAGTCCTGAGCTTAATACTGCTACATCTCCAGACACAATCTTTGCCCCAACACCTCAAGTTTTAGTTTGTTGAGATGTAATGATAGATTCAAGTTAAGTAACTATGGAATAGGGTGACTTTTTTCACCTCTGTAAGACTGAAAGAATGAATTATGATGAGGTAACATTGAGCATGATGTGTTCTGTCTCACAAGGCAAGTTTCAGCTATCAAAAAGGAATTTTCCTTTTATGAAGAGTAGCTCCAGCCCTGCAATCCGTTCTGTTAAAGTTAGATCTTTCAATTGCTGCATAAGGATCTGGAGAAAATATCACCAGACTGATCTTGAGTAAAACAGAAATGGTTTAAGCAGATTTTACTGGGTTTGTGCAGTCTGTATGTTTATAAGAGGTAATATTTTCCTCTGTGATATATTCTTCCTAGCACATCTATATTGAATTGTGCTGTTTAGACTATTTCTTTTAAAACAAAATTAAAAATAGCTTTAGTGTCTGAGATTTAGATTTTCTGTCAAGCACTTGGCAAACTTCCCTACAGAATGCAAGGAAAAAAAAATTAACATATAAACCTAGCTAATGAACCTTATGTAAAAAATGTAATGTCACCTCCTAGCAAATATATGGCATCTGAAAGCACTGAATCCCATAAAACACCTTGCTGAAAGTGGTTAGAGAATTATAATGCATACTCAGCAGGCTAGCACTAAAGCACAATTTTCTTTACTATATAAGCACTGAAGTCTTTTGCATAATACCTCAGAGACATCTCTAATACAGTCTCTGCCACCTATGGTTCACATCAAGATGGAGGTCAAGGTGTAGAACCATTTAACTTAAATCCCTACTCCAAATTATTTGCTACAAAAAGGAAAAGAGAAAACATGCAATAGAGACGTGTTCTACATGAACAGCATAAAATAACTTACTTATAAGTGATTATAGGTAAACCAGAAAATGACAGCATCTTACATGCCATTAGAATGTTTTAGCTGAGCTTCAACTATCATCCTTATAGCTCGGATGAAATCACATAAATTTAAGAGGAAAAGTTACAGATATTGTAAGAGGATGTAAATGTAAAGACAGTTTACTAGCGACTACAAATAAGGGTCTGCTAAGATGTTTTAATTATACTTTTAATTTCCTAGGTTTATTTGTGTGACTATTAAATTCAGGTCTGCAAATTTAGTACAGTGAATTGGTGCAACACCTGGTCCCTGAATTGCTTCAATTTTGCAACTATCTCACTTGCTATTTTGTTATTATGCTGTGTAGTTTTCTTTACTTCTCTCTGTAACTAATAGAAAATTAAAAGGGTGTTGTGGATAATGGGGGATGATAGTGTGGTGAAGAGAAAAAGGTTACTCATTTCTCATGCACTTATAAATCAAGCAGTTGTAAGATAGTTATTGCAAATTAACAAAATAAGTAATTTACTTGCAGAGGTGAAGCACCAAAAATTTCATCACCGTCTTTGCCTTTGCTACTCCTGATCCTCCATATAATCTTCTCTCTGCAAATTATGAGTGAAAAGAGAACTTCTAAGTGGAACTATATATGACCATAATGATAACACTGCCAGCCATGAAAGCTAGAATAATGGTTCCAATTTAGCTACATTGCTGTACACCAGTAATGCGCTGGACATGATAAGCAGCCCAGCTGCAGCTTAAGTACCACTGCTGAGCAATTTCCATTCCAAAACTAGCATGTTTTTAAAAAGTTCAGTGCCTCTAAAGAATCAGTTTAAAAAGATCTTGTATACATCAGGCTGCTGGTAGATTCACCTTCAGCCGGTGTTTGATAGCAGATTCTCTTATATGGCTCTGATGTTGTAGTGGAGCTCTTTCAATGGCAAGCTGTCTTGAGTTGACACAGTCCACTTTCACAAGCCCTCTTTCCTCATACAGACAGCAGGGAAAGCAGTACAAATAACCCTTCTGGGTTGAGATAGAGTTTTACTGGCAATTAGATAATGCAAAACACAATTGCCTTCGCCTGTTTGCAGAAAAGTGCAGCATCAGAACCCAGCAACCTCCCCTGCCAGCAACCCACAGCCCACTCAGTGGAAAACCAGAAGCGGCAACTGGAACAGGAAGCCTCTCACATTACAATCTGAACTTCAAGCCCCATGATACTTTGCTCCAGCCAGCGTTTTCATTGTGATGCTGGCATGGTGGCAGCACAGTATTTGATATCAGCAGCAGATCTAATTCGACCCATGGCACAGGCTTACTTACGAATCAGAGTTTCCAGTGAAACAGGGGAGCAACACATGCCAAGAGACACCTATGTCTGAAGACATAAGTCAGGTGCCAATTTGGGGAAACTCTCAAGTTCCCTTCTGAGAAAGTTCTCCTAGAATTCCTTTATAATTCCCTCCAGAGTATGCAGTATAGGCGTAGAGGAATCCAGGCCACTGGTCACTCTTCTTTAAATGTAACAAGAAAGCACTGGACTCTGTGGACATACTGCATTTCCTTGGGGAAGGATGGAGTAACTTGTGCTTGCAGTAAGACTAGGGGCTGCTTGTGGTGTTTGTGCAGATGTGCAGTGTGTATGCAAAGAAAGGCCTTGGCAGAAGCTCATTAGTGAGAATCACCATAATTGGCAGGATGATCTAATTTTGTTTGAAATATGAACATTGTTCTGAGTCTGTGCAACTGTTATAAACCACAGGGCCATAAGCAATGTACTGTACCTGGCTTCTTCTCTTAATAAATATTTTGATGCTCAAAATTTTCCCCTTAGCCTCCCAGGTACTTTCCACAGCATCATTTTTTTTAAGGAAAAGGGAAAATAGATGATTTAGGGTGGAAGGCCCAATTGGGGTAAAGGAGGAAACCTGAAGAGACAGGTTTGCAGAAGTCTCTCAAGGGTACAGGGCATAGCAGATGTTGCCATTACTTCAAGCCCCTTCTCCTAATGTCACAGCAACAGTAGGGCTGTGGCACAGACAACTATTGCCAATTTGCTTTCCTGATAACCTGCAATTCTAAATATCTACAGTTGTACTTGAAAGATGGACTCTTTCCTTAGTTCCTTAGTGGAACACTCTCATCCACCAAATTGGGCTAGGAATAATGAGTCTTACATGACTTAAAATTGTGTGTCCCTTTATGCAGCCTACTTCTCTGCTCCTTCTGTCATTTGGTGCAGGTCCCACAGATTGGTTATTCCGTGCCTGTCTCTGCATACAGTTCCATGGCAGTTCCAGTGTGAGCTCATGGTAATAGCTGATCATATCAAACCTTAATGCCAATAAATACATTGTTCTAGGCCTTTCTCTGGACATCTCTGTCATTGTGAATATTAATCTAATGATCTGTCTTTTGAGTGGTATGAAAGCTGTCATTCTGGACTAGAATAATCTGTGGGCTCAGAACAGTCAGGGGTTCATAGCATTAATCTTAGCTAGAGGTGATGACAATTTTTCATTTTTACTGGCCTGATAAAATGCTATCAAAATTGGCAAGTTCACACAGCTAATTGCCTGACATAAAATCCCAACCTGCACCACAGTCCAGCGATGACTTACACATATGTTTGCGTACAGAGAGAGCAGTGTGTTTATAGAGACGGATGGGTTTTCTTACAGTGCAGAAAGCTAAGCACATGTCTAAGTCTTTGCAGAAGCTGGGCTTTAGTGTCTTTCCACTCCTGAGACGTAATTACAACCTTGCTCGGCACTCACTGTTGAAAACCCACTTACTGAAATCAAACTAAATGAAGACATGCTGCTACTGCCTAAAGGAACCCAGTTGTCTAGTTAGAGATGCTTTTGTCTGTCCTTAGGCAGCAACAACCATAGGTGTGAACTGTGCACACCACTGACTTCCCTGCTTCATAGTTTTTGTAAGCAGATGTGCAGATACAGGCTGTTTGCAGCCATATGCTGGGCACTCCAAAGGTCACTGCAGTGCTACTTATATATGTCCATGTATGTATAAGGCATATTGCATAAATTGCATGCAAGTATTGGCCAAGGTGTCATATTCAGTGTCTAAAAGTGTTAATTTGCTGGGAGATTGTTTTTTGGTGGTTTTTTTGTTTGTTTGTTTGTTTGCCTGTTTGGAGGGTTTTTTGTTTTGTAGCTGTGGTATACTGAGCCTTGAAGAGCATTTCCTTCTAATGATTTTGAATGATGCATCAGGTCAGTTGCTTTCATCATATCATGATCAGTCATGAACAATACTGTGATATATTGTTTGCATAGGTTGTTTGCAGTGACACTCCAAAGGTCACTGCAGTGCTGCTTATATATGTCTATGTACGTATAAGGCATATTGCATAAAATGCATGCAAGTATTGGCCAAAGTGTCATATTCAGTGTCTGAAAATACTATACTTGCTGGGAGGTTGTTTTTGGTGGGTTTTTTGCTTGTTTGTTTGGGTTTTTTTTGTAGCTGTAGCACACTGAGCCTTGAAAAGAATTTCCTTCTAAAGATTTTGAATGATGCATCAGGTCAGTTGCTTTGATCAGTCATGAGCAATACTCTGATATGAGTTATGTCAGTATTATAATTTGCTAATTATATCACTGCTTCACTTTCTTTAAGCTTGTTCTATTTTTTTTTTTTTTGTCTCACTGAAGTGTCAAGAAAGAGCATCACAAATAGTTTTATTTTTGGTTCAAATTTTCCTTTTGATTCTGCCTTCAGTCTCTGACAGACACTGCCCACATCAGTAGTGTGCCAGGCGAATACTGTCTCAGAGATCCTAATGAATGCAGTTTGTATAAATCTGAAGATACCCCAAAGATACAATACTTTCTGTTACACAGAGAAGTGTCTTTCCAGTTGAGCAAATGACTTCCACCATACCACCAACAGATGACTGCAAACTTAGAAAACAACAAAAGTGTGCAGGAGAGGAGAAAATGAATAAGTTGCATCCCATCTGTTTGTCCTTTTGCTACTTGTGGTAATGGTCACTTATCTGACTACCTGTGGATATGAAAATGTATTTGAAATGATGAAGAACTCTCTCTTCCATGGTAATGACAACAACCCGTGACATTTCTAACCTTACCAGCAGGTTAGAAACTATTTGCGTTCCCTTCCATTAAGAATTTTACCCCTTCTGACACATCTATTTAGTTGTTTGAAAGAGAAAATCACATTAGTATGACCTAAAACCACAAATAAATACTATCTTCTCCCAACTAATCTGCATATGTTTAAGTATTTATAAGCCACCTGCTGGGCATACAAGTTGGTTATCAATCTAGTGACACCCAATGTTCTTTGGAACTCGCTTTGTAAGCACCAAAGCACATATGCATTAACACTAAATGAAACCAAGTGGTTGATAGTAAAATATTGAATACTTGATGTTTGTGCCTTTGTTGATTTTATTTGTTTTCTTGAAAGCATCTAAACAAGGTAAAGAACAAACAATTCTTATGGGTGTGCAGCCAGGAACAAGGGCATGATCTATTTCACTCAGAATGGTCTAATATCTTGCATCAGAAATGTCATTCTTTCTTTGTAAGTAGAGCTACAGTCTAGCTGTATTTGTAAGGCTTATAGTGGTTTTCATTTAAGCATTTCAGTAGACTCACAAACACTTATCCATATCCTCTGGATTTGCAGAGTTAAGTTTGGTCATGTTTTTCCTTTACTTTTATTTTTTTGCTATTGTTTTCAATTTCAGAGAGTAAGAGGTATTGCTTGATAACAAAGGCAGAAGTTAATATTGTTGTATTTAATATCCCTTCAGTGCCTACAATGTAAAGGCTGCAATCTAGGTGAAATTACTGTTGATGCTAGGGAATAAGTTATTCATAGTTTTGCAGAAGGAGTTGTGCTTCCAACTTGAATGCCTCATGAGTTGTTTATTTTACATCTCTGGATGTAAATTACCAGCTATTTTAATCTAAGAATATATCAGAAACAGAGCTGTAGAGCAGTCTGTTTTACTGCAGCTTTGTCAAACTTACCGGTGTTCAGCCTGTTCCCTGAAATTACATGGGTCAGATAGCAAGAAGATTGCTTAGAATATATACAAGAGAAATATACTGGGAGATCTAATTTAGTTTCTGACCACTAATGACAAATGGGGTCTGTTCTTCACCAAAATGCTGTTCCAGTTGTTGTTAGCAATCAGCCTTTACTTTTCTGTAGGAAAAGTATAATGGATTTAAGGCTTTATTTCAGAATCCTATAAATTCTTTTATATCCAGAAAGACACTGATTGTGGTAACAGTAAGACATTTTTCAGTGCCTCATTAAAGCTAGACTTTACATTGCTCTGCATCAAATTTCTTGTGCTCTGTATTTAGAAATAGAAAGCTTAGGGCTGAAATAGGAAAAGAAAGGGAAAATTAGACATTTCAGAATACTTTGCTGGAGTTCTTGTTTTTGGAATATATTTTTTACCACATTTTTCATTATGGAGCCCAGACACAAGATAGTCCAAGTGAGTTATCTCATAAGTTATCCATGGACTGGATTCCAGTCTTCCTAGCTTTGAATGAAATAACTGCAGATGAGAGATAAGTTTATCCTTGAGCAACTGCTTTGATTTTGCTATATGAACTATTGTCCTCCAACAGATAAAAATGGCCTGGAAATAAACAACCCTAACTCTAATGCCTAACCCTTATGGAATAGGTTTACATGTGTAGTACTATATCATATCAGAGCTTTTCAGGTCTTGCTATCAGAATGCTGGTATCTAATTTCTGAAAGATGTATGTATCTTAAAAATTGTAGAAAATTAACTTAAAAATAACAATAATTTAAAAAAATTCTTCTATATTTAGCAGAAGTCTAAAAAAAAGAAACCAGAAATAAACCAAAAAATATAGAATCATAGAATCAACCAGGTTGGAAGAGACCTCCAAGATCCTCCAATCCAGCCTATTACCCAGCCCTGTCCAATCAACTAGACCATGGCACTAAGTGCCTCATCCTGTCTTTTCTTGAGCACCTCCAGGGATGGTGACTCCACCACCTCCCTGGGCAGCCTATTCCAATGGCAATCACTCTCTCTGGGAAGAACTTTCTCCTAACGTGGAATCACAGAATCAACCAGGTTGGAAGAGACCTCCAAGATCATCCAGTCCAACCTATCACCCAGCCCTATCCAGTCAACTAGACCATGGCATCAAGTGCCTCATCCAGGCTTTCCTTGAACACCCCCAGGGATGGTGACTCCACCACCTCCAAGCCACACCACCACATCCAGCCTAGACCTCCCCTGGCACAACTTGAGACTGTGTCCCCTTCTTCTGTTGCTGGTTGCCTGGCAGAAGAGACCAACTCCTACCTGGCTACAGCTTCCCTTCAGGTTTATGATTAACACTGGGGGTAAGTTGGTAGAACTTGCCATCTGACACAGAAACACGCAGAAAGTCTCTGAGTGATTTGATATGCCACATTGTATTTACAGTTCTTAAAATATTCTGTTTAAAAGGTAGAAGCCCAAAAAATAAAATGCTTTGGAGTTTTTTATAGTGCACATGTTTATTAAGTTATAGATTTTTTTAATATATCCTTGAAAAATTGTATTAAATACAAATTGTTGAGCAAGTGAGAGGGCAAACACTGGATGTATTGGCTTGTGTCAGTCTTAATTCTTAAATTTCTGTATTTTTCTATATATGTTTATATATTTATATACTTTATTTGCATACATATATAAACATTATCCACTGGAGTAGGATGTACATATGATTTATTCTGGCCTTTTAAAGAACTTCTGTGCTTCTGGGGACAAAAATGGAAATCTAGATTTTTAGAATTCATGATACTTAGTTATGCCTTAGTTCAGCAAAGCATTGCCACAAATACTTCACTAATTGCAGCAGGAAAAAAAAATTAAGTAGTTAAGTGCTTTGCAGAGTAGAACCACAGATTCTTTAAATACCAACACACCAGCAAATGTCATGAAAGGGGGAAGGAAGCTGCTAGTAACAACAAACAATGAGCAGTAGGTAAATCAATATTTTCCTTTATGAAAAATAGTATGTAGTATTACATGGGAAAAGAGATTAATAATAATTGGTGCCATACTCAAGTAGGAAAAATACAAAGACACTTACAAATGCTATTTAGGTATCAAAAGAGATATGTTCAAAATTGTGGGTCCTATAAAATGAAGTTTTCTTCAGTTCTTATGCCAGCCCCCTGTATAAAGAACTCCACCCTGTGTTACAAGCCATTGTCTGTTATTAAGTGGAGAGGCTTAGCAATGCCTCTTGCCGCTTATGCTTCCGAGTCCAGAATGCAAACACATTGCTAAGTTACTGTGGGGTAACTTCTTTAGTAATTAGCAGCCTGCCAGCTGCTCTGACCTCATTGCATAAGATGGACATGATTCTCCCATCTCTGTTTGTAGGGTAACTCCCATTTCATTATCAGACAAGCAAGATCACCTCAAGTTTACTGGGGGGTAATATCACGTGTGTGAGCATACCAGCTGCTCATTCAGACTGCAGTGTACCTTATTATGACATGCCTGTGTGTTCATCATCTGTAATCACTCACTGCTTTGTTTTCTTTTGTGACACAGTCTCCAGTCTCAAGTTGTGCTGGGGGAAGCATAGGCTGGATGTTAGGAGGAAGTTTTTCACAGAGAGAGTGATTTGCCATTGGAATGAGCTGCCCAGGGAGGTGATGGAGGCACTGTCCCTGGAGATGTTCAAGAAAAGCCTGGATAAGGCACTTAGTGCCATGGTCTAGTTGACTGGGTAGGGCTGGGGGATGGGTTGGACTGGATGATCTTGGAGGTCTCTTCCAACCTGGTTGATTCTGTGTTCTATGAAATTATTAGTGGGTTGATAGATTCTTCAGTTTTAAAAATCAAAATAATTCTATGTATTCCATTTGGAGATGTTTTTATTCAGTAGAAGGTGCATATAGCTGATGAAAACTTCTGCTTTCCTGTCATGCTCATTTGTAAGGCATGGGGCTGGCTATGAAAACATAAATAAAATGAATATTAGCAAGCAACAAATATTAATTATGCAAGGCTTATGTTCCGATGTGCTGTTGCTCCTGCAGGTCCCATCTGCATGGCAGAGCGCACTTGTCAAATGAACAAATGGAAAAACACCTAGTTGGATTTCACTAGAGAAAATGCTTTTATCTGCAGTAGGTGTGCACATCTTTTTGCCTCCAAGTTGAACCAAACAGAATTTTAAAGCCTGAGTTTCTTTCTTAACGCCTGGTATGACTTACCTGGTTTCTTTGACTCGAGGTATTCAACATGCAAGTGCATGAACAAATTATGTGCTGGTTAGTATTTAAGCTATGTTCATACAGGAAAATAAATACAGAAAAAGTCATCCACAGGTATTTCTTATGTGCTTAGGTCCTCCCATGTTTTTATAGTCAGATCTTTCATTTTGTTTTCTGTGGCTCTAATAGCAGAGTTGCTACAAGATGACTGGGACTGGATTTAGTGTTGGTTTTATAGGGAGTAGAGGGGATGGGGCTAAAAGAGCTGTAGTGCCACAATAGCATGTTCTTGGTTGTCATGGCTACGCCTAGGTTGTCTGTAGGTGTACTCCATACATCTGTTTGTCTCAGAGCTGCTGTTACATTTCAGAAAACAGTCCAGCAGTCCTTTGGCAACTGAAAAAAGGAAAGGAAAATTAGAAGTAATTGCTCCAGATTTCAGCAGCTGTGCTGTACTAAGGGATTCAAACTCTAATATACACTTCTGGCTTACCAGATTGGTTGCTTGTTGACATTTCTCCTGGGCAGGGGGCAAACTGCAGACTGTTTGTGAATCTACACTGAGCACATGAGTGTAGGTTTACTGCAGTGTCCCATCTCTAACCTGCAGTGCAAAGAATGTGACTGCTCCAAGAGAGAGTACTGTTGATCTTGTGCTCTGGCCAAAACAAATTGCAGAGGCATGAAGTTATGATAACAAAAAGCCAGCAAGACCACGAGAAAAGGCAAGAAGGTTTAAAAAAAGAGCCCCAAACCTAAGACAAGACACAAAAAGCCCTTCACCAAACTAGTAAGGGTCCCAAGGGCAACCACATGCAATTGAAAAGATTCAGTGAACTAACTAAAAGAAATTAAAATCTAAGAATTTATGCTTTCCTCAGGAAAAACAGCCATGATAGGCACATAGAGATGGCACAAAACAAAAGACTGCATGCTCTGAAACTTTGTAAGGAATCTGAAAGGTGCCTGATGCAACCTGGCTTGGTGTCTGACAAGTTTACCTTCTGTAATTTCTTTATTTTACTTTTTCTCTGAAATGAGAGCATGCCTGCCAACCTCTTCCCTCCCCAAAGCTCTCACGACTCTAACTTTTTCAAACCTTTGTACTTTGATTAATACTTGCTTGTTTCTGGTAAAGTGCTATGGATCATAATTCAATAAAGATGGCATTTACTGCCATCTGTCTTGACAGACTTCGAATACAAAATGTGAAAGGTGAAAGGTTTACTGGTAAGGTTTATTGCCTCAAGCATACAGAATGAATAAGAGGCATTAGATACAGTACACAATAATGCTAAGAAAAAATGATCTTAGTCCCCATCTTCTTCATCACAACCGTACCTTCTCTAGGCACTTTTCTCACCAAAAACGCTCTCTCTAAAGAGGAAAACAGCAAAAGGGCAGGTTTAGGCTGGACGTTAGGAGGAAATTATTCACAAAAGAGTAATTGGCATTGGAATGGGCTGCCTGGGGAGGTGGTGGTGTCACCATCCCTGGAGGTGTTTTAAGAGCAGGCTGGATGAGGCACTTAGTGCCATGATTTAGTTAATTAGAAGGGTTAGGTGATAGATTGGACTCGATTATCTTAGAGGTCTTTTCCACGCTGATTAATTCTGTGATTCTGAGTCTGTGAACATCAGTCTGAAGTCACTGCTTGTCATAAGCACTGTAATCAGGACTTGCTAAGCACTTGAAGGCTCCATCATGGTTCTTGGTTCTGTTTGACCACTGTTAATCATTAGAAGGAAGGCAAGGAAATACTATGTATTATTTTAATGGTTATTCTTAAAGGTGAGCTATTTTAAGTGAACACTTGTATATAATGCAGAAAGAACTTTTTCTGGCAATTCACTGCAAGGTTTTTTTCTTAAAGCAATAACATGTCTATGTTTGTGGGTTAGGTGTTTTTGCTTTTTTTTTTTTTTTTTAAATGTACTTAGGACATCTCTTTCAATTATTGATAAAATTAATCTCAGGATTCTTACTGTAACTGAGTAAGATAGTAAATGCATGATTGATCAGGTTAGTAATTCTTGTCCTATACTGCATATGAAAGTAGCATGAGACAAGGGTGATTTGGAGTGATTTAAAGACAAACAAACAAACAAACAAAAATCCACCCCAAAAAAACCTCCAAACCCACAAGCAAGATGTCAGTATTGGCAGTTGCTTTTCTTTTCTTTTCTTTTTTTTTTTTTTTTTACCATCACCTGTCTTAAGTATTAGTCTTGTATGAGGCAAGTTGGGTTTTAAACTGGAGTTTTTTTTGAAACACCATGGCACACTGTTCTTGAAACATGCTGTATGAAAGCTTAGCACATTACCTGGCTAAAAATACAGAATCATAGAATCAACCAGGTTGGAAGAGACCTCCAAGTTCAGCCAGTCCAACCTATCACTCAGCCCTGTCTAATCAACTAGACCATGGCACTAAGTGCTGCATCCAGGCTTTTCTTGAACACCTTCCTGGGCAACCTGTTCCAATGCCAATCACTCTCTGTCAAGAACTTCCTCCTAATATCCAGCCTAGACCTCCCCCAGCACAGCTTGAGACTGTGTCACCTGGGAGAAGAGGCTGATCCCCAGCTGGCTACAACCTCCATTCAGGTAGTGGTAGACAGCAATGAGGTCACCCCTGAGCCTCCTCTTCTCCAGGCTAAACACCACCAGCTCTTTCAGCCTCTCCTCACAGGGCTGTGTTCCAGGCCCCTCACCAGCTTCGTTGCCCTTCTCTGGACACGTTCCATTATCTCAACATCTCTCTAGAATTGAGGGGTCCAAAACTGGACACAGGACTCAAGGTGCGGCCTGATCAGTGCTGAGTAGAGGGGAAGAATAATTTCCCTTGTCCTGCTGGCCACACTGTTCCTGATCCAGGCCAGGATGTCATTGGCTCTCTTGGCCACCTGTGCACACTGCTGGCTCATCTTCAGCCTACTATCTGTCAGTACCTCCAGGTCCCTTTCTTCCTGGCCGCTCTCCAGCCACTCTGTCCCCAGCCTGTAGCACTGTAAATCTCATCCCATTGGCCTCTGCTCACCCATCCAGCAGAGCTCTCCTACACTCCAACAGATCGACACCTGCTCCTAGCTTGGTGTCATCTGCAAACTTACTGATGATGGTGTCAATTCCCTGGTCCATATCATCAATAAAGATATTGAACAGGGCTAGAAATTAGAAACTAGAAATTAGAAAAACCAAATTGTTGTCACTTTAAAAAGCCAAAATACAAACATACTGCAGTATTTCCAGCACACCACAAAAGAAATGATAGCAAGGATCTCCCTTTGAATTGTTATTGGACATGGTTAATAGAAGCTTGAAAATAACACCATTCCCTTTTTAGTGGCCTTCTGTTTCTCACAATGGGAAAAATATTGATTCTCTGCCCTCCCACCCATGTTTTTCATACAGTTCAAGACAGCATTAGTACATTGCAAAGGCTATGATGTAGCATGTTGTTATATGCTTCAAGCTCTTTATCAGGTCTCCTTGGTACTCAACTGCTTTACTACAGTTTAAGTCAAATTTTTAAGGCCCCAAACAAAGCTGCTTTTGGAGTGAAGTTTATGGTGAAGCAAAGACAGATATTTGATTTGCATTGATTGTCTTTTCTGAGTTCCAGATCAGATCTAGACAATTATATTTAAACTACAAAGGCTTCTGTGTTAAGAATAGACAATATAAACCATAAACAGCAGTATTTAGGCCATGTTGACGCCTGATGTAAGTGCCACTCTGCTGATGTCAGTGAAGTTACATATGCTTGCACTAAGTCTTAATATAGTCTTCAGACTGCAGGAAGCCTTGGATGGATGAACTGAATGCTGTGTCATAGCAATAAATAATGGAATCCAGTCATACAAAGTGTCTTCCATTTGAGGATCCTTTTGTGGGAGAATCTAAATGCATACTCTGATAAATGTCCTTAATCTATTTGGGAACAGGAAGGATTATGCTTTGCAGAAGGGTTATTTTCTTTTAAGAAGTGGTGATATATTTAGACATTAATGATATAATTTTATATCACCAAGATCTGAAAAGTTTCTATGCTGCTCAAATGTATATTGGAAAGATGATCTGTGGTATACATCAGTTTGCAAACAGCATGAATATGTTAGCCTTTGCTGCTTTATCCTCTGCCAAAAATGTAGAGGCGGTAGCATCTGTTTCCACTACCCACGCTATCCAAATCATTAAAAACTCAAAAGAATGGGAAAAGAAGTTCTGAAAGCTTTCACATGACTGTCTCTTTTAGGAAAATCACTCTCTTGTAACCACGTGCTCAGTCTTCCTCTCTCGTGGTCCTGAATTTCACATAATAATGAGTGATGTCTGGAAAGGTAGGATTAAAAATTAGGAAATGGCAGATTGCAAACAAACACACACAAGTCATGAGTGAGTAATTTAGTAAGTGCTGCTTCATCAAAATTTGAAATACTAACTGCATGTTTGTTCCTTTGATGTAATCAGATATGGATAACATTTCAAGAACATAGATAGCTGAGGATGGGTAACAAAATTCACACTTATGTCTTGGTCGTATGCATCCTGGATGCCTAGGTAAGAGACTGAAAACCTGCTGTTAGAAGTTGGCTTTAGAACCTGGGAAGGTTTGGAACTAGTTCACTTTTTTTTTTTTCCCCCAGGTAGTTTACTAGCAGCTGTTAAAGACCTTCTAATATAACCAAGGTATATATCTCTTTCTTCTCTCTTTCTCACATCCCTGCTGTTTCTCCCGGAGGGCACTTGTGGGTTATAGGTAGAAGGAACTCTATGTACTGAACTGACCAAACTCGAGAAAATAGTAGTCTCTTATGTGTCTTTTCTTATTACTTTTTAAACTGTACTGCTCCTGCACAGTGCAGAAGAATTTGGAAATGTAAAGAAACCAAATACAAAGTGACATCCAGTTTTTTTTTTTTACTTTCTCTATCATAAATACTGTGTTCTATTGTTGCAAAGCCTCATTCCTTATCACTTATATTGATAGCAATGTAGATAATGATTTCTGAGAAAGCACAACTAGCCTAAAGCCCTGTTGTGGTCTAAAGCAGAGAATCTGAAGGTACTAATGGCAAAGAAGCACATCGTTGGTAACCGTGCAGTTAGATCTGCAATAACCTTTTTAAAGCTGCCTTAGTAGTACAGTAGCAAAGAAAACTGGAAGAGAGATCAAAGTGTGCAGATATTTAAGAATTTAAAGAGCACAGAACCAAGTCAGACATAATGGCATTAAAACAAACCTTGAAAATAGTCTGCCAAACCTGGGGGCATCAGAGGACTATACAACTTAAAATTCTGCTAATGTTCAATATTTGGGGTTGTGATGGTTTGGGTGTTCCCTCCCCCCCCCCCCCCCCCCCCCCCCCCTTTGGAAATTACCCAGGCTAGACTCAGCCAGCTCTGGAAATATAAATGAAGCTATTTATTTACAGCTAGCACAATATACAAGCAGATATTTACAGTATATACAGAAATACACAAGGTAAAAGGTAATACAGAAACACAACTCCCCTCCCAGAAACCTGAGTCCCCAGGAGGTGCTCTCAACCACCCCTTCAACTTCCCCCTGCCCCTCTCAACCTTACCCCAGTCCCAAGGAAGCATAGAGGTTCGGCCAAGAGGTTAAGAAGCAAAGGTGAGTGGAGGGTATGTTAGAGAGATGCAGCTCAGTCAGCAGCCCGAGTGAGAGAAAATGGCTAGAGTTATCTAATGTTTTCATTTCTTCTTCCAAAACTCCTCAGCGAGACTTCTGAGGGAAGTTGACATCACCATTGTTTTCCTTTCACAGCCTGTGATCTAGTTCTTCTCACCAAAACATTCTAGCCAGCTTCAAACTAGCACAGGGGTTTACTCTTCTTGACTTCTGTGCCCACAGGAAGATGTGCACCCTTTTATAATTCTTAGCACAATTTCATCCTCTTCTTTTTCAAAACTGGCAGAATTTGCAGTTACATCTAAACTTTTATATGGCTTTTTTCTATGTCAGAAACTTGGTAATAAAAATAGGTTATACGAACATGCTAACTTTGTTACATGAAGCTCTTCTTTTGTGGCCTGTATCTTTTGTTTGAATGACATACCACCAAGTGACTTTCTGATACGATTAACAAGAGTGACTTTCTGATATGATTAACAAGAATTTCCTTTAAAGCTGGACAGAAAAGTAATCAACAACACAAAACCTCCCATTTTTGCACCGCAGCATGGTCTAGAATGTGCAGATATGCTGACTCCTGATATTAGGCTATGCTTAATATTATAAACAAGTGTGTTTTGCTAGGTCTGAAATAACTTCTGGTGTGAAGACTTTAAGTTCCCAGTATCTGTCTTGAGGTTGAGCTCATTTCTGTAGTGTGAGAAATACATGGGGTTTTTTTCAGTTCCAATTTCCGACTAAGAGGAAAATACCACAAGGCTGCTCCTGATTTTTAGTGAGAAAGCAGAAACAGGCTGTCGTGCAATGTGCCTATGTGGCCTCAGGGCTTTCAGACTTTCTAGACAATTAAAAACTTTTAAGTTGAGTAAGTTCAATCCCTATCAGTGACAATGAATATTCCCAAATAGTCATGTTTTTAATATATTAGTTAGATAATGGTTTTATAACATGGGGGAAAATGCTGGTTACTGGTGTGATAGTTTTCTTGCTAAGCTTGTGTTACAATGCAGAACCACAGGAACAGTTGCTGACCTAGCAACAGTCCTCCATTGCTGTAACTACTCCCAATGCTCTTCTATATAAGTGAGTCAATCTTCTAAGTAATTTCCTAGACTGTATAGTAAACTTGCCTGACTTTAATCTTCCCTCAAATTAGGAGCCTTGCAGGACTTTTAACATTGAGGCATGGGAAGAAGCTGTATTGAATTTTGGCATCCTTGTCTTGTGAGGGAGGTTTTTTTCAGTGAAAAATATTCTCTCTTTATCATCTGTGTGCTGCAGAGCAGGATCTGTAAGTCTGGAAATGATGGTTTCCATCCTTCCTTCCTGTTTCAAGGAATCTTTAAGCAGTGTCCCACTGTGGTATGTGCTACTATGTTTAAC
Source organism: Pogoniulus pusillus (assembly GCF_015220805.1). Lineage (NCBI taxonomy): Eukaryota > Metazoa > Chordata > Aves > Piciformes > Lybiidae > Pogoniulus > Pogoniulus pusillus. Next base: position 29,758,524 of record NC_087271.1, on the reverse strand, counting down.
AACATTGTAATGATAGCAATTTAACAGCTTGGTGTTTCTGCTAATTGTATTGTAAAGGCATCCAGCAACAATGGTATTTTATTTGCCACAGGTAGGCTCCAGTGTTAATTCTAATTTGATAAAAAAATGAAACAAACCAAACAACCTTCCAAAACCACAAATAACCCCCTCCAAAACACAGAACTACAACAAAACCAACAAAAAACCACCAAAACCAACCAACAGCAACAACAACAAACCCTGAAACCACAAAATGAAACAAAACTTACTATATGATAAAGCATTCAAAATTAATAACCTTTCCCTTTTAGAGTGAAGCGTTTGAAGATGTTATACCAATCAAATTAGAAACAGCAGACTGTTTGCCTGTGTTTTCTTCTGCTATGCCCCTGAAAGGCTTTTAGTTCACAGATTTCAGAGCTGGTTTTGTATGCAGCATGCAGATACTTGCATACTTTATTCTGAATTTCTACCTGCGGAGACTATGTACAGACACTCAACATTTCCTCAGGCTCACAGCAAAGCATTTTTATTGTGCTTATTCCCAAAGGGAAAATTCAGTCCACTTTTTATGTAGTTTTAAATCTTTGGGATAGTTATGACTGACAAAGAATATAACGTTGAATAGAAATATGGAAGCAATTAGGGCAACAGGCATTACTTGTTCAATGGCTTACAATATATAATTGATGGAGTGAAGGATGGAGACAGACCTCTGCCTGCACCTCACAGTGAGAGGCTTTGCAGGGAATTTCTGTTGCCAACAAGCATAACTCCCTGCAAAGTATCCTGAAAAACTCAGGATTACAGAAATGCCAAAATGCATTAACTAGGCACTTTTAAAATGAGATGAAACAATTCAACAAAATCTTCAACTTGTAAATAGCTTGTGGATGTTTGGAGAGGCAAAAGAATAATTGGGAATAAAGTGATTCCCACCATTGTGAGTTGCCATTATAAGCATATTGCCAAAACAATAAGTCAATAACAAGAGCACGAGTTTCCTTTTTCATACTGAGAAATTCACACCAATAGTGTGCATTCAGAATTATGGCTTGAGGTAGAGAAAATACATGCATGTTGGGTTTTTTGTAGTGTACCAGACATGCCCATGACTTAGTGCGAAACACCATGTGTGTCTAGTATGATGGTGTTGTAGTCTCAGAGGTAGCATGCAATGTGGCAGTTACTATGGTAACAAGATGTTTTTCATTGAAGAGCCATTAAAATGGTGGCATATAAATAACTTATGTACAGTGCTTAGTCTTTGAGAGAGCAGTTCTTGTCCAGGGATTTAAGCATATGCTTTCATTCCCATTTATTCCCCCTACCCCAATTCCTTACCTAAATTCTTGTGTATTTTTGATGTCGTATGATCAGCCTCTCTCAGTTTTAGCACTTTGCCTCTTCAAAGCTGTAATGTTGGCAGACCTGATATGGTGCAATAGGATACAACTGAAAAATGTACTTGTTGTTAAGGGATCAAGACTAGAGGAAGTAAACCAGGTAAAACTCTCATTCCACAGCTCAGTTAAGACTTACTCAGTTAAGAGTACAAGCTTTAGAAGTGTGGAGCATTTTGTCCCACTGTATGCTCCAGTGTATTATTGTATTTAACTTTAGGCACCAGAGTAATGAAATGGACATAGTTAGATGATAATTTACTGAATTAAAGCTAAATAAAGGTGGAAATGTTTTCCTGAGTTGGAGATTGGCGGTTCATATCTGTGTAAGATCAAGTCACTATAATTAGACAGAGACCAAACCTTACAGATAACTCTCTTCCCACTTCTCCATGTGTCTGGAGGAGTAGGGCTAAAGCAGCAAAGAAGATAGGTGATTCCACTGCAGTGTAAACAGCAGGGAAGACAAATTCTCTCTAACTGCCCCACTATCCAGAGTCACGTAGCACAGGAGATGGATGCAATTTGTGTACTGGAAAGTAAAGAACTGTAATTTCTATGAGTATTTTATGGAGCTGTACATTGAATGAAAATTTCCTGAGATTACCGTGACATGCATTAACTTAAACAACTCTAACTCACTTGGGTGAGGTAGCTGCTACTGTGAAAGGGGGATATTAGAGTGCTCACTGCCCTGAAAATGTATTAAATGTACTGAAGAAGGAGATGAATTTCAGCATTAATACACAATTGTAAAGGAAATAATAAAACCCTCTCTAACTGTTGAAACTGAACTGATATAACAAGAAAAACGTCTTAATTCATCATTAAATCATTGCTGTATAAGAGGCAAAATGATGTAATTGAAGCTTGCTGACCAGCATCCAGTGGATTAGAGGGCCAGTAGCGGGATACAGTGGCACACATTCAGGCAAGAGCATTACACTATGAAAACATATTCACAGAGGTAGATATGATAATCTTACTTGGTAAAGCCATGCACTGTGCCAACTCTTCTACCATCAGGTAGCCAACCTACCCTTCTGTTCTAAAAGGAAAGCTAGTAGAAATATCCTATGAAAGGCCAGCAGAAATTGAAATTTAATGCAGAGTAGCAACACAGTCTTTGAACTGAGTAGCATGTGCAGCCAGTTACCAACCACCTGATTCTCTTATTACCACAAGAATTCTTGAGTTTACTGTTTACTGTTATTTTTGCCTTTGTTTTGTCTTCTTTCCAGATGCTCATTTCCAGAGAAAAAGCCTCACTAGCATATCTGAAGAATAAATACTTGCATGGATAGTCACCAACGTACACTAGGAACATTCACTGATCTAAACCAGTTCGATCCCAAAATTCATGTTAGCAGAATTTCACTGTCAATAATCTCAAATAGCTTCAATGCAGCAGAGAACATAAATGAAAGAGCTGTGGCAGAATCATGCATGGGTGAGCTGCAGCACCCAGGAAGACAGCATCTGCTTATCACTCTTTTCATATAAGGTTCTGAGGAATAAATAGTTGTCTTGCTGCTGCAAAGAGGATTTAGCCACTGCTAGTGAGAAGTACATAATTCCCAGAGGACAGACCTCACTGGAGATGGGAACCTGCTGTTGTGTTTTCCTGTCTTGCATTAGAAATTAAAGCCAAATTGAATAATAATCAGACATGGAGCTGACTTGAAATTACTACTTGGTTTCATTGATTCAAGGGCAGAAATGGCAGTGTTTACTCCAAGGAATACTCAGTATTTCTGTAGGAAGGAGTTTTACTGAAAATTATATTCTTAGCAATAGTTCTATTTCCAATTCTAAGAACAGAAGGCTGAGAAACTTCTGTGACAGTGTGTGATAAATATGGGCAAACACTGAATTTCTGTGACAATTCTATGTATATGCAGTCAAAACAAAGCTATACATTGAAAATCTCAGGCATTATTAAGGCTGTAAATTCAGTAATTTCAGTGCTGGAATCCGAGGTTTGGAGGATAACCTTAACTTGATATCAGTATTTTATCAGTATCCATGTGATCTGATTTTAATTTTTTTTAAACTTTATTATTTTCCCTAAAATTCTTCCTTTAGATGTAGCCCTACTGATAATGTATTCCTGGACTAATGGAGAAGCTAAAACTGAACAACCTTTTGTTCATCCTTTCACAGGAAGATAGTTAATTTTCAACAACCTCCACCTTGGAAAACTCTGACTGATAAATGTAGAAGGCCTAGATGAACAAGTATATGTCAGCTTCTGTGACAGATGAGCGAATCAGTAGGATTAAAGTGAACTAGGTTAAGCCTCAAATCTGCCACAGCATCACTCTGTGACAGTGGGTAATTCAGTCAGCTCCTGTCTTTCTGTCAGATGGATTGTAGGGGATAAATATTGGGAAAGCAGTCACCTATGCAAAAGGTGCTTAGGAATGATGACATCAGAAATCGTTAAATGGTGAAAGTACATTGTGCTAATGTTGGTTCTCTTCTGTAATGACATGCAATAGAAAACAAAATAAACCCAAAATATTTATTAGATTCGTTAGGGACACATCTCCTTAATACTCTATAAAATCTAGTAATAATTAAAAAAACAATGCTAACTTTTTTATTGTTAAAAAAATGAGTATTTTTCTAATTGCAATGTTTCCCAAATCTGTCTTTGGTTGTAAAATGGGTACAAAACCCTGAACATGAGCCCAGTGGTGTGCACAGGTGGCCAGGAAAGTCAATGGCATCCTGGCCTGGATCAGGAAAGGTGTGGCCAGTAGGACAAGGGAGGTTATTCTTCCCTTGTACTCAGCACTGGTCAGGCCACACCTTGAGTGCTGTGTGCAGTTCTGGGCTCCTCAATTCAAGATAGATGTTGAGGTACTGGAATGTGTCCAGAGAAGGGTGACAAAGCTGGTGGGAGGCTTGGAGCACAGCCCTGTGAGGAGAGGCTGAAAGAGCTGAGATTGTTTAGCCTGGAGAAGAGGATGCCCAGGGATGACCTAATTGCTGTCTACAACTACCTGAAGGGAGGCTGTAGCCAGGTGGGAGTTATCTCTTCTGCCAGGCAACCAGCAACAGAACAAGGGGACACAGTCTCAAGTTGTGCCAGGGGAGGTCTAGGCTGGATGTTAGGAGGAAGTTCTTCATGGAGAGAGTGATTTGCCATTGGAATGGGCTGCCCAGGGAGGTGGCGGAGTCGCTGTCCCTGGAGGTGTTAAGGAAAGCCTGGATGAGGCACTTAGTGACATGGTCTAGTTGCTTGGACAGTGCTGGGTGCTAGGTTGGCCTGGCTGATCTTGGAGGTCTCTTCCAACCTGGTTTAAAAAAAAAAAAATCCAGATAACCTAACCTGTAGCTGAGGTCAGCAAATATGAGATCCCAACCTACTCATTCCCCCATAGCACATTTTAAAGTCTAAGTAAGCAAGCAACAGGAAATAGAAAAACATGTAGGAGATAGATACTAACCAAACTAAGTAAGTTACTGTAGGGTGGCAATATGTTGGTTCTCAAGTGTAGCACACAATACGGTACAGCTGCCGTCAATTCTCTCTTCTGTACTAAACTAATACTCTCTCTCCTGGCCTGCACCATATCCTAGACTGGTGATTGAAGCTGACAGGACTGAGCTTATGCGTCTGGGGTACACAGGAACAGGTTCTTCTATGGGGTCAGTACTGATTTTGAAGTTCCACAAGAGCAACGGTTGAAGGCAACGTATAGGAGATGACAAAGTGGTGGTGTTTTGCTGAGGGGGATCATTCCCTTGCATTGTCACTTGACTCTGTTGCACCTGTGTTTTTGTTCCTGTGCATGAAATTTTTGCTTCCACTGTGCTTCTCTGTTGATACTTTTTGATTCCAGCATAGTTTTCAAACTGGTAGAGGATACTGGAGCACCAGTCACCCATAGCATTTGGTTGATGAGTGATGCTGCCCTGTTTTGTATGGAGTGATGTAGTTGAGCTGCTCACTCTTTTTGAGAGCTTCCTCTACATGAATTTCTCCTTTTGCTGTTCGTGCATGTCCTTTGTTGATGTCAACAACTGTAACATACATGTATGGGACATTATAACCTGAAGCTTTGATATCAGTCCTTTCTCAGTTGTTGCTATGCCCTCCTGCTGTTATTATAATGACAAAACTATTCTGCTGCTCATTTCATATTTCTGCTCTCAGGATTTCTCTTTCTAAAGTCACATTTGTAGTGATCCTTCAAACTTATTTAGAAGAGTACTGTATAAATAATGTCTTTCACAGATTTTTTTTTTCTCATAATCAACTTCAAGGGAGAAGCAAAAAAAGAGAACTATTGTGGGTTTTGTATGAGGAAAACCTCAAGTGTTCACAGCATACTTTCCCAATAACCACCATGAAAAATTTCGTCTTGGAGGAGACTCTTTAGGCTTCTCATAAAGTGCATAGACTTTTGTAGAAGGTGTCTTTCTTAAGAACTGGCACACTTTGTGTGCAGAGAGCTTTCATTTGCCTATCATCCAACTATATTATAGTCATAGCTGTGTCAGACAACGGAGAATGAAACTAATGCTTTTCATTTTTAACAGACTAGATTCTATTTTAGCACAGAACTTGTTTTGTTTAAGAAAGACAAGGCAAGCTAGTTAAGTTGTATATGCTAACAGATCTGTTTTAAATGTTCATGGTGACTGAATAATTAGATGTGTTCTTAGTTTAAAAACTCACTACATCCTATGACTAGGTAAGATGCTTGAATGAAGTGCAATCCTGGGATCTGCTATACACAGAAAGAAGAGCTTCAAGTTGCCTCTTTAAAGCAAGGTAAAAAAAGGTATTTCTCTGTGGGATGACTCTGCTTAATTGAGTAATTTAAATTTTACTTTAGCCTCATGTATTCTGGTGGATTCAGAGATGGATGAGAGAAATGTATCTTTTTATATGTTTGCTGCTGGTGATTATGGAATAAACGATAGGCTGTTTATATAAATAGATAGTATTTAACTTTATTTTCTTCAGTCTTTTTACTTCTTTGTTGTCAACAGAAATATATGGTGTGCTAGGCTTTTTCTGGTCTAAATTGGACTTTTTTCTTTAGCTGCGTGTTCCTTGTAATGCAAAACAGTAGGCAGTGATCCATGCAGGCTTCCATTTATAATATTAATACAAACCATGTTCCATGCTAATACATCTCATTAATATTAAAGCAAGAAGTGTAAGACTAGTGAGTGCTTAATCACTTGCAATTAGCACCTAACAGCTAATTCAGTAAAGGGCTTTTAGAAGGAAAAAAGTGTGTATATGGAAGGGGGGGGAAGAGTGGGAAGCAGCGGTTTTCTAAATGCTAGTGGATTTAACTTATTGAATACTGCAAAAATGTAATAATTAAAGGAATTCTTGTAACCAGATGATTTTCTCTTAATTGATCATTATAAAATAAAATAAAATAAAACCTTATTCTCCTTAGAAAAGAATGCAATGACCACATAAACTATAAAGTCCCTTTACTAAGCTAGTGAAGATTGTTCTTAAAATTCAATCATCTAGGATCATCTGAAGTTTGATCTGCTCATACAGGAATCTTATCTTTACTGAAATGAGGAGCACCATACTCAATTTGTTGGGTTGTTTATGGGTGTAGAAAATTTAATCAGCCCGAAGCTGAATTTTCCACATCAGATTCTTGAACTACCAATCTACAAAGTCTAGTGAAGGAAAAGGGTTTATTGAGTATTAGGAGAAGCAACTTCCCAGTATTCTTCACATGAGTCTATGTCATGTTTTGTTTTATGGCTGCTGTTCTGGTATCTCCTCAGCCTGAGATTGCTTGTCAACTAATGCTTGTCTGTTTGTGAAACTTAACTTCCTCACATGGAGATTCTGGAGTGCTTGTGCCTTTAGTGTTAAGAAAAAATACAAGTAAAAGTCAATGAATTATCACTTTATCTCATCTCCCATTGCAGCTGCACTTCAGAATCTCCCTGATGCAACTTCTCCAGTTGTGTTAGTATGTACTGCAACTTAAGTTTGTTGTTTGTTTTCGTTTTTTTTAAAGGGTGAGTGGTGTTCAGAGCCAGACTTTGAAAGCAGGACACTTACCTCTCTTCTTGGTTTCGCTTTGATTTTCTCTGCTGCTTTTTCTGAGACTCAATTCTTTCATTTGAAAGAACCTACATATGTAATTGGAGAAAAATCTGACTGAGGATTTGAGTGTTCTTAGGAAGTGCTTATGATTTTCTTTGCATGTGTGTGTTGCACTATGCTCCTGTGAATCATAGATAAAAAAACTATTGGTACATGCTGATGTCTGTAAAGAGCAAACCATGTCATTGAGGCAGGAGTAGCTTTGCTGTCAACAGCTTTCAGGAGAATTGTGTCTATTTTCACATATTTTGGATTATCTGAGGAGATCTACTCTGTGGATAGGAGCTAAGATGATGTCTTACCTCCCACTTTTTCTCTCCCTCTGCTGTGCTTACCTGGTCTGGGACTCTTGATTGTTTTTCTTATTATATATATTTTTATTATATTTTATATATTTGTATTCTTTTGGCATGTTTGCATGTCATTCTTTTTTTCTCTGATAGCTGATGCCTCATCTGTACAATAAATTCTGGAACTCTTACCATTTTTTTTTGTGCACTACTTCCCACATGCACAATGTGACCTGAGAAGAAACAACCTGTTGCAGCTCATTGATACTGGCAGATCTGAAGTAGAGGCTATATGGAAAAATCCTTACTGTAGAGAATAGAACCTGCTACCTCTCTGACCCCACTTGTGCTGGGTATTTCCAAACAGTTCTTACGTACTGTCCAACTTTCACCCATATCATAATGTCTGGTGAAACCTAATGACCCCCAGACTTCTATGTGCTGCTGTTCAAGGAACAGGAACACTTTCAGGAGGGTCTGTACTTTCTTTTCTCTCGCAGGTCTTCTGGTGCAGAGATGCTGAGTAGTATTTTTCAAGTCTGGTATCCCAGGCTTTGACAGTCAGAAAGTTAATTAACATTTAAAATGCTTAAAGAGATGAGGGAACAGAAACTTACAAATAATACTGTGCAGAATTTATTTCCACGTTATTGCTATAAAAAGACTGGAGAGCCATAAAATCATAAAGAACAGTGAAAGGCTGTGATGTGACTTTGCTGGTTTTTGTAGTGGTAGCAATAATTGTGTAGACAATAAATACAAAAATTATCAAATGGCTTCAGTAAGCACCATGAGAGCTTCATCAGAGCACAAACATGGTCTTTTCCCCTCTGCCTGACCTTGACCAGAAAAAGTTGTCTATTCTTGCAAGAAGGAGCAGGATAGTCCTGAAAAGAACAACACTGAGAAAGTGCTAGATAAAATTAACAGAATGCTGAAATTTTCTTATGTTATTACACTTTAGAGAAAGATTTGCTAAGCTGTTTAAGGGAGGGCCAAAAATAGGAGAAGAAAGTGTTTTCAAAAGTGGTTTCAAGAGTCAAGAAAAGGAAGTATCTTAAGTCAGCAGCACACAAAAAGAGCAACTCTATAAAGGGGGAAAAAGCAATAAAAGATGAAACAAGTAATTTGAGACCCAAATAGAGGGAAGATGAAACAAAAGAAAACAAAAGAGAACCAACAAGAGAAAGTATGAAGGAAGGACACACATGGGGAAAAGATTCAAAGTTCCTGTTAGGAATATTTCAGTATCATGAAGAGAGGTGAGTATGAGCTTTTACTGGAGGGGAAAGGGAGGAAGGAAGAACAGAGGATGGCCAAGTGATAAAAAGACGACAACTGCTAAAATTCATCTGTATATGTAATCTCTTTGCACCTCTTCAAACGTCTGCATAGGCAGTCTCCTGTTCCAGCCTCTTTCTGTCAGCAGAGAAGGCAATAATGACACCCAATGCCTGGGCCACGCTGATAGATGAGGTAAAAAAAAAATCTCTTTGGAAAAGAAAGGACAAACTTCTCAAAAAGAAGTCATGCGCTTGTCAAATTAGTGGCTTTAATGAAAGTGGATAGAGACTAATGAAAGGTTAAACCTGTAAATTGCAACCTAACAAATGGGTTCACAGAGGACAGTTCTCTTTTTTTGTAGTAAGAAAAGAAATAACACTGACAAAATGTTATTGCCTTGAAGAGAGCATGACTAAACTGTAGTTTCCTCTGACAGCAGCATGCTCTCCTGTTGTTCTGCTGAGCCAGGCACTCCTGCTTCTCTTGAAGGATTGACAGACAAACAGTCCTTCATTGATTGCTGTACTTTGAGAGTGCTTTGATCATTACACTGTGTCTTCAGGAATATATACTGTAATGGTATCTCTTTCAGATCCTAGGCAGCTTAAAATAAAATCATTAAGTTCAGTCAGACATCTGATGTTTGTATGTTGTGAAAGGTTTGGTCATATTATGAGAGGTCTTATGCAGTGCAGTGGTTACGATGAAAGTACCACAAAATCATTAATGAAAATAAAATTGGGACTTGGGCTCTTTCAGCTTTTCTATCCTGTTTTTATCTTTCTGGCATTTTTTTGTGGCTTGGGCTGTTGTTGGGAAGGGACAGGAGAGGAGCTATTCAGTCAGAACCCAAGAAATGTGAAAACAGCCAGACAGGTTTGGAGAGTTAACAGGGTATGTGTGGTATTCCAGTTTAGCTGGACTTTTCCTTTGCAACTTAACCCTTCATCCCTCTTTGAGACTTCTTTCTTATGTACTATGTTTTTCCTTTGTTCTTCCAGGCTTCTTCCCTGCAAATTCTTCATATTTTGTGTGTTGCTTATTTCAAGGACTAGTTCCACCAACACCAATCTTGTGTCAAGGAGGATGTAATAAGATTTTAATTTTCAAGTTCTTTGGGACAGTGAACTTTCACTCTTACTCACTATTGATGAAGGGCACTCTAATTAGGAATGATAAAAATGAAGTTGTTCAAGTGGGAAGGACTGGCTTTGAGATATTATGCTCTACTATGTAATTATTTGATTTTGTCATACACCACCAACTGCTTGCCCATTAGGTGCCTTCCTTAAAATTTGCTTATGTTGCTGTTCAAAAGTTTCAGGCAAATCAAGAAGCTTCCTTTCCAATCTGTAGAAGAGAGATCATGAATATTCTTTTCTTCCAAATAGTATGCAGTTTTAAGTAGGGCATGAATATAATGAATATGTTGTGCAGGGGTTATACTTCAAATTTTTTAGCAGTTTGGATATTTAGTAATTTGGTGTCACATCAGGAAGTTTTAATTTGAGTGTTTTATTGTGCCATACATTTAGTAGCAATCTCATACTGGAAAGAGGAAATTGCTGCAGTCCCTATTTTTCATGGTTTGTTCAAATGAATAATTAACTATCATACATGATTAATTTAAAATATTTAATAATAAAGCATTTCAGTACACCTCATGTAACATCCTGTAGTGCTTTACAGTGTGCTGCCTATAGAAAATAAGTAGTAAAAAGTGGATCTAGAAGAGCACAAGTGCTGGATATGTGCGAGATGGCAGTCAAGACATGGAGGCCAGCATGGTGACCTTCTTATATCTGGCTGGGGGACCACTAGATCAAATGGTGGGGTAGAGGGAATAGGGTGAGAGCAGCTTCCAATAACTGCAAAAACAGGGAAGATATAAAGCAATTTTAAACTGAATCAGAAAAGAAGGAAAGATTGATTTGGTTACTTCAGGGATGTCAGATGATCCAGTGGGTTACTGGCTGAGTGACCAATTGTGATGCATTATGCAAAATGAATAATCTGTATTAATTTTGATATCCAGATGATGATTGTTGATAACTATGAAGACTGTTTATTAACATTAAAACTCACCAGAAAACTTATTCACAAGGTTCAAAACACACAGGTTGGAAATTTATGCACACAGGGAACAGGCAAAACTAGATCACTTATTTTTTAAAGTGGCAAATGCAGATATTATACTGGAAGTGGCTCTTAAGCATTTACTCACAAAGTGTAAGTCAGACAGTACCCAGAGCACGTGGAGGGGTTGCTGTTGGAGTTTCCCAGGCTCTTTTCTCAGGAAGCTGGGAGCCTGTAGCATAGTCTCTGACCTGGTCCTCTGGACGATCTGTGTCTCTCCAGGACTTCCTGTCTTGGCAGGAGTCTTGCAGAGGGGCAGGCAGGATGCAGTGCAATGTGCAGTCTTGGCACAATGTCACGCTGCCTATGCAGGCCGATCGCATGCAGGCATTTAGAGCCTGTTCCTGGTAAGCTCTCCCAGCAAATTCAGGATGCAAATGAGGCAGCAGCAGCCTCTGTGCTACCTGCTTATTCCTTTCATCAGTATCCAGCCCTAGACTAATGGGGTATTGGACATAGATTAGCCAATCAGAATGGCACTTTGCCAAGATTCACCATATTAGGTGAAGCCAGAGCTTTCCCCATCCCCTCCCACAGTTGCTTCCCCCAGCACAGAATTAGGGGGAGCAGGGGAACATGTCTGAGCAAGCCAAGGCATGGATAAGCCCATGTTTGCCCTGTCGGGTCTACCACCACACCAGAATGTAACTTTGTTTCTGATTTGGTGCACACCCTAGATAATTTCATGTATTTATGCACTTTTTTTTTGTGTGTGTACAGTAGAAATATTGGTATTTCTAATCATTCTAAGATCACAGGGGGGAAAAAAGAATTTAGTGTGTTGAGCAGCATTACCAGCTTGTACCTGCATTTTAGGAAATGGTGCCACACACAGAATGACAATTAATAAGAGTTGGAATGTGGTTTAGCAGACACGGATGGTCTGGGGTTCTCTACTTGTTGTGATGGAATAGTCACAAAGAGAGTGTTGCTTCTTAAAAACTAAATCCTCTTTACACAGTACCTTGAGGGAAAAAAAAAAAGGAAGAAAGTAGTAGTATGGAGAAGAAAAGAAGAAAAAGTATGCTTCTGGAGAAACTGCCCGAAAGACAGCTTTGTGACTTTTCTGTCCAGTCCGTGGCAGGAGCCCAGGAGGAGCTCTCGGGCAGCCCCTTACGCTCCTCCCCTGGCCTCTCAGCCGTGCAGGGTCTCAGACCATCTCCCTTCTCAGACGTACAGTTGCAGCAGCCAGGGGATGCATCATTGCAGCAGTTTGAGGGGTCCCAGGTCCCCTTTAAACAAAACCATAGGGACAGAGGCCCATCCCAGGGGGATAGACCTCCCAGGCTATTGTAATATGGTTATTCTATTCCTTTTTCGGTATCACAGCTTAAAAGACAGTGCTTGACTTCACTTCTCCCCCTTCTCATCCCTGCCTCTCCCCTTCGCTTCTCCGAGCAGCATGTGCTGTGTCTCACGGTTCATGGGGGAGTTGGCAGGCCACTGAGGCCCTGTAGGCCCAGCTGGGAGGAGCCTGTTGTGACCTACCTTTCAGGCTCACTAAGGGGTGGAAGGGGTGGAGGATTCTAGGAGCTCTGATTGCCTTATCTACATATATGTTCTTATTAGAATTCACAGTATCACACAGTATCATCAGGGTTGGAAGAGACCTCACAGATCATCAAGTCCAACCCTTTACCACAGAGCTCAAGGCTAGACCATGGCACCAAGTGCCACGTCCAATCCTGCCTTGAACAGCTCCAGGGACGGTGACTCCACCACCTCCCCGGGCAGCCCATTCCAGTGTCCAATGACTCTCTCAGTGAAGAACTTTCTCCTCACCTCCAGCCTAAATTTCCCCTGGCGCAGCCTGAGGCTGTGTCCTCTCGTTCTGGTGCTGGCCACCTGAGAGAAGAGAGCAACCTCCTCCTGGCCACAACCACCCCTCAGGTAGTTGTAGACAGCAATGAGGTCACCCCTGAGCCTCCTCTTCTCCAGGCTAACCAATCCCAGCTCCCTCAGCCTCTCCTCATAGGGCTGTGCTCAAGGCCTCTCACCAGCCTTGTCGCCAGTGTCCTCATTCTCACTCCTGAAAAGGGGTAAGAGTGGATTCTGTTCCCCAGAACTGGGTAAGCTCGTGGCCCAAACTGGAACAGTCATCTCAACGCTTCTTATGGGAGCTGATCTGAAATGATGTCCTTACACTAAAGAGGAGGACTTCCTGAAAACTTACTGAGGCAAACACACCACAGGATTTCTGGCCAAGAAAACAGAGTTATTAGATGTAGTCCACATTCATATCTAAAACTCGGATGCTGTTACAGTCTGAGTCACTAAAATTCCCACTGGTTTCCCTGTGTAGTCAAATGCTTCTCAAGAAGCACACAGCAGTGTGCAGAAGTAAAGCACAGCTGGGCTGTATTTTGGTCTTATTTCCTCTGTGAAATCATAGAACCAGTCAGGGTTGGAAGGGACCACAAGGATCATCTAGTTCCAACCCCCCTGCCATGGGCAGGGACACCCTACCCTACATCAGAGTGGCCACAGCCTCATCCAGCCTGGCCTTAAACACCTCTAGGGATGGGGCCTCAACCACCTCCCTGGGCAACCCATTCCAGGCTCTCACCACTCTCATAGAATCATAGAATCATAGAATCATAGAATCAACCAGGTTGGAAGAGACCTCCAAGATCATCGAGTCCAACAACTTCTTCTTCACATCCAGTCTGAATCTTTCCATCTCCAGCTTTGCTCCATGGTAGTCCTATCACTCCTTGATATCCTAAAAAGTCCCTCCCCAGCTTTTTTGTAGGCTCCCTTCACATACTGAAAGGCCACAATAAGGTCACCTCGGACCCTCCTCTTCTCCAGACTGAAGAGCCCCAACTCTTTCAGTCTGTCCTCATAGCAGAGCTGCTCCAGCCCTCTGACCATCCTTGTGGCCCTTCTCTGGACACGCTCCGGCATGTCCACATCCCTCTTGTAATAGTGGCTCCAGAACTGGATGCAAATATATCTCCATGGGACTTGCTACTGGCTACTCAGTGACTTGCAAGGAGATACATAAAAAACCAAACAGTTGTGGTTTTCTTTTCTCATAATAATTTTCTTAACTAAACTTTTTTCCTGTTAGTATTACTGAAATTTGTTTTTGATTTATTATCTTAAATTGGGCATTAAAGTTTTTTTTTTTTTTGGTAAGGATTATGAGTTCCAGATAATGTGACTTCTCCCAACCCTTTCATTATTCCTGTTTTTCAAGCAGCAAGTTGCTATGTAAAAAAAAACAACAACCAAAACCCCTTAACTTTGTTGTTTCGGCTGCAGTTTTTGAATTATGTTATTTTAAAATATCTTTGACACTTCTAAATGGGCCAATCAGAAGCACAAAAAATGTCAGCCAAGGTAGAGGCATTTATCCAGTTATGTGCAGTTGGTCTTTTTTGCTGAACTCAAATTGGAGTCTCCTTTCCTATTCAGTGTAGGCAGGGCAGAGCCTAATGCTGGAAGTAGCCTGCAAAAAAATCTTGGTTTACGAGAATATTGTGCAAAATGTGAAGCTGATCCGAAACTCATGAGGGCTTGGGGAGTTTTCCACGTATTTCTGTCAACTTTGGAGCAGGCAGTGTATGGAGGAGGGAGAGGACATCCTACTGTTATTGGTGGAAAGTTCCTCAAGGGCAAGTAGTCCATAAAATGAGTTTTGCTATCAGGCAGGCAGAGTGTGGCCAAAATCGCTGTGAAATACACTGAACAAGTTCTCTGCAGCCTCTGTTTATGGAGTTTATTTAGATTTTTAGTCATATTTGAAAATTTTCCTTACTCTCCTATAAACACTAACTATCCACCCTGAGCTCCTTGTTAATGTAATAAGTACAACTGCCAGTTTGTCGCAGAGGCACCTAGGCTAAAACAGTTACAGTAAGATTTTTTAAGGGTCAGATGTGAGAATGATAAGTCCAAGGTCAGAAAGAAGAGCTTTTATCATTGATACAGGAAAAGCAAGGATGGATCCCGAATAAAACCTCAGCTTTTTATGAAAATTCCACATTGGGTAGAATCATAGAATCAACCAGGTTGGAAGAGACCCAAGATCAGCCAGTCCAACCCATCCCCCAGCCCTATCCAGTCAACTAGACCATGGCAGCCTTATCCAGGCTTTTCTTGAACACCTCCAGGGACAGTGCCTCCACCACCTCCCTGGGCAGCCCATTCTAATGCCAATCACTCTCTCTGTGAAGAACTTCCTCCTAGCATCCAGCCTATACTTTCCCCGGCACAACTTGAGACTGTGTCCCCTCGTTCTATTGCTGCTTGCCTGGAAGAAGAGACCAAACCCCACTGGCTACAGTCTCTCTTCAGGTAGTTGTAGACAGCAATGAGGTCACCCTTGAGCCTCCTCTTCTCTAGGCTAAACAACCCCAGCTCCCTCAGTCTCTCCTCATAGAGTTTGTATTCCAGGCCCCTCACCAGCTTTGTCACCCTTCTCTGGACATGTTCCAGCACCTCAACATCTCTCTTGAATTGAGGAGCCCGGAAATGGACACAGTACTCAAGGTGTGGCCTGACCAGTGCTGAGTACAAGGGCAGAATAACCTCCCTTGTCCTACTGGCCACACTGTTCCTGATGCAGGCCAGGATTTGTAGTTAAAGTGAATTTTTCTTCTTTTCTAACAAGTTTTCTGTTTCTTAGTGCACACTAAAAATAACCTGTATTAATAACATGTGTGTTATTACAAAGCTCTGATAAGATCTAATGAAGGGCTGCAATCCTGCTCTTTGCAGAGTTTGTTTCCCTAATGTGTAGCCAAGTCTTGATGAGTCTCAAGAAGAATCTCTAAAAGATGAAGTGCAACTCCTATCACAGTACTTGTCATTTTCCCATGCTATCTGTTTCTGCAGTGTGGAATTTAAAAAAAGAAAAAAAATTATATAAATATTTATGCAAATGTTGATTTATTATTCAGTAATCAATCTCTGTTGGGTACATTATAGCGTAATCAGTTGTATGTTAAAAAGCATTTAATTTCATGCCTAATTAACATATTATAAATTGAGGAGAGAAAATTAAATTATTATGGACAGTTTGCAAATGTAATACATACAGTGTCTTCAATAATTGCATGAATATTGGATGTAATATGATGTGTTGCTTCTGCTCTCTTTTGTGCACACTCGTTACTGATAGAGTGGAATGAATGGGCTCCAAGGGACATGTACTGTACTGCCTTGGAGCAGCATCAGATTGCCATTAACATCAAAGCAAACTAGGTGCAGAGGCAGAGAATGGTATATGGCCCAGTGTGTGTAAATTAGATCAGCTCCGTGTAGGCATCTGGAATTTTGAAACACATCTACCTTTTGAGCAGCAATTTCCTGTAACTTGATTATTTTGGCAAATAGCTGCATAGTTCGGGCCCAATCCTCCTCTTTCTTCAGTCAGTGGCAAAATTCCCTCTGACTTCAATGAGAGCAGCAGAAGGTGCCAAGAAACACGTGTGTAGCTTGCAGAGTTTGGCTATGCCTAATTTCATAGCACTATAAATGCTGCAAAAATTCTTGCCACAGAGTACTTTGTTTTGTGCTGTCTTTGCACTTCACATAACGAATGTCTGCTTTCTGTAAAGGGAGTAATGATTTCTTGAGCAACTGCAGAGACAATATGTATTGGTTTATAAGACTTTCTTTGGGATCCCTGACTCCCTGGGAGTTTGAAGCCAGCTGTTTGCATTGCTTAGGACTTAGGATTTCTGAATATGGCATAAGTTTGACTTTTATTTAATTAAATGTACTTTGTAAGGGAAAATGTGATACAACATGCAGAACTGGGGTCAACAAAATGAAGGGCCATTGGGACTGCTTAGTTTTGTTCTGCTGAACTATGCAAATTAGCTCCCAAATGAATTATTACCTTTAGCTGAATAACTGAGCAATCTTTGTTATTTAGAGATAAATAATAATACACATTACTGAATTCCACTGACAAATAAATCGTTATATGACTGTGCATGTTTAAAAAAAGCCTTGAGAAGTAAAGCTCCCTTCAGTTGATAACAGGACAGTTTTGTAAACCATTTAGAACTGTGATAAAATCCTACTTGACTGGCCCATGAGCAGATGTGACAAGTTGAATTTATTTCCTCTCTTACCAGGAAGCTTTGCAGGAAACTCTTAACATATGGTACTTTTCACTTCCATCTAGAGCTATAAATGTTATTGGAAAAGGATGTTCCCAGGAGCAGCAAGTTTCTGACGTTTCTGCCAAATGGACTCCAAATGATCCTTCTGTGGTTCTAAATTCCCTGAGTTCTTAGGAGCTGGCAGCCAAGAATCTCTGATCTAAACACAACTCACTAATTTAATTATTTTATTATAGATCTCTTGCAAACCAGTGACTTTGCATCTGTATTGGATCTAGCTAGGCAGGAAGCACAAGTTAGAAGAGCATAAATATTTTGTTTCTTAACTGCTTTTTGCTTGAAAACTTGGAAACCATTTCACACACCAAGTCAGCCACACAAGTATGAATGCAGAGGAACAAGAAGGAGAGGTAAAAGTAGCATAAACTTGTACTGGTTTTATATATTTGAATGTCTGTCTCTCTTAGAGAGACCAAGTAGCACTCAGCAGGTAGGAGTAGTGACAAAGATCATAGAATAGCATTGAATGGCTGCACTCTAGATCTTGTCTTACCCCCTCTCCAAAACCATGATTTAATTACTTGTACAGAATACATGTCATTGTAACCTTTGTATCTTGTTTATAATAGCACAAGAAATTCAGAAGAAGCACCAAAGTTATGTTTTCATTTAATGTTGCTCCAGAGTATTTTACTTTAACAAACTAAATGGCTAAAGTTTGCATCTTTTGGAAGACTGTTTTCTGGCTGCAAAACAACATTTGTTTTAAGATTATGAATTTACATTGCAGGAGATTTCAATTTGCAGGTTTATCTAGAGGATTGAAAGAAAAGGAGGAGGATTGTGTTTCAGGCAGGACCTGCTTAGGAATGACGTTAAAAAGAGGAGAAATGTGAGATGGAACTGGTAACTCAGGAAACCACAAACAAATCCCCCACAGTTACCAGAGGCTGGGCACGTCTGGTGACAGTGTTTGGTATGACCC
Organism: Pogoniulus pusillus; assembly: GCF_015220805.1. Taxonomy (NCBI): domain Eukaryota; kingdom Metazoa; phylum Chordata; class Aves; order Piciformes; family Lybiidae; genus Pogoniulus; species Pogoniulus pusillus. Next base: position 29,740,240 of record NC_087271.1, on the reverse strand, counting down.
TGACCAAGCCTTCAGACTCTGAGAGGGAGAAAAGGAGTTGGTTTTGTTTTTTTCATTTGGTCAGTCAGATCAGCTTTGGATAAAAAAAATAAGCAAAGACTGGTCCAACAGGAAGATTTCAAGTTCCTTGGACATGGGCCCTTTGCCATGAAAGGATAAAGGTGTATCTATTTGACACAGATACAGTGTTTGATGAAAGAAAGACTATTGATTTAAAATCCAGCTTTGGCTTGGGTGTGACAGTGCAATTTATCTTCTCCTCTCACCTTCTATTGTGGGGGTTTGCATTAGGTGAGCTAGAGGAGGGGTGTTATCATCCAAAGGTTTATGCCGTGGCTCTGCTGTCCATGAGCTTATGTTTATGTGAGTGTGTTAGGAGAGAAAAAATAGTAGATCTAACTGCCAAAGACTTTTTTACTTGTACTGCATTTTCATATAAAACAAGAAATGGAAGTCACTGTACCAAAGAAAATGGTGATTTTTCTGACATCACAAGACTTGGAATAGGTCAGCTTGGAGGAATACACTCTGGAAGAATGTTTTTGGTTTGTGCAGGATGGGAAAGCAAAACTAGCAATGAGCAGTGTTGCTGAGATTTGTGCTAGTGCTCCGTAGACTAGGACAAGTTGGAACTGCTGAATGGCAGCAAATAAACCAGGGAGTAAACAGGGGTGATAAAAACACTGAAATCGTTAATAAAAATATGAATATAACTGGTGAGAATAACATTTACAAAAAGTATAAGTCCAAGGAATCATAATAAGAAAGAGAAATTTTACCCAGATGCACACTGGAAAAATCAATCCATTTTATTGCTTCAAGAAAAAAAGCTATCTTAAGAGAGAAGGAGTAGGTGAGAATCTTAAGACTTTATAAAAGTGATAAACACAGTTGCACTCTTACTGTGTGTCTAGGTAAGGCTTTGAAATGTTTGTTTTTCTCCTTCTTGGAGGGGCCAAACTTTTGAACAGTGATGGAAAAATGCAGGTAACGCATCTATCCCTGCAAGACTGTGTTCTGACAAGGCATTAGTAATACCATGTAGTGTTTTATGCTCCCCTTCTAAAGATCTCATATAGAGTCATATAGAATCAACCAGGTTGGAAGGGACCTCCAAGATCTTCCAGTCCAACCTATCACCCAGCCCTGGCCAGTTAATTAGGCCGTGGCACTAAATGCCTCATCCAGGCTTTTCTTGAACATCTCCAGGGACGGTGACTCCACCACCTCCCTGGGCAGCCCATTCCAATGGCAAATCACTCTCTCTGTGAAGAACTTCCTCTTAATATCCAGCCTAAACCTCCTGCAGCACAACTTGAGACTGTGTCCCCTTGTTCTGTTGCTGGTTGTCTGGCAGAAGAGACCAACCCCCACCTGGCTACAGCCTTCCTTCTTAAAGTGTGAAATTATATTTATGAAACTGCTTGTAAATCACTACCATTGATTATGTTAATTGGGAGTGAATATTCTGCAAACTATGGCAACCTCATTTGGGCTGCCTAACCTGCAGAGGGAGAACCCACACATGAGCCTAGATTTTAGCATCAAGTGGAAAAAGTGTTGACACCATGTAACAACTTGAGGGAGTTATTTCTCCACACATTGCTGATGGCTTTCTAGTTCAGTTTCCCACATTGTTATCTAAATATATTACAGCCATAACAATCTGGGTTGTTATATATCACATTAATTTATACCTTATATATCTGGTACCTACAGAAGCATAAACTTTATACTTACCTACAGAAGTATAAACAGCTTTGATATCTTTCTGAACTAAAGATTGTTTTGGCAATTAATAAATGCTGTTAGACATTTACTGTCCCATTCTACAACCTCAAAACCCCTGCTATAATTAATTTCTTACTTTTATCCTAAATACATGTAGCTAAGCACTTGATTTAGACTGAGTGTTAAAGAAACACTAACAAAAGAGAAAATAACTGCTTAGTCAAATTTTGTTTTTGTTTTCATGTGAGCAACCTTCTGAATTCACTGCAGTACATTTAAAGGCAGAGTTTGGACAGTAATTTAGCAAATCTTATGTAGTGGAGCTATGAAATCTCAGTAAAATTATTCTATTGATCAATTGATATTTTATAACCATATAATTGCTGTCTTACTAAATCTAATTTAACTTCCAATTTTAGACACTTAACTCAAAGTCTAAATCAACATTTTCTATTGATGATATTATTATAGGATTTCAATCCTGAATTGAAGAAAATGAATTGTAACTTTATGTTGAATTCAGTATAAACTTAATCACGCACTTCTAGCACAGTGTAAATTCCTTCTTGCACCCTCTTTGTGGTGCAGTATATCTGTTCTTGGTTAGAACATCGTGATAAGGAAATAGATTGCATTTCCCCTTTCTAGCTTTTATGAGGAGGATTGTTGTGCCTCTACATTCCCTTTGAAAATTCAGGCATACTGTAGAAAGAAAGAGTAACAGAGGAGACAGATTCTTTCAGCAGAGCCTGAACTTTGGGCAGACAGAAAAGTAGTATGGGCTAAAGCCACAACAATAATTAAGGAGGTGGGAGATGCTAGAGGATTTTTTAAGAGTAAAGAGCCAGGGTAAATTTGCACAAAGGGAGACTTGAAATTGTTGTATGCAGTGGGAAGGCAGAAATGCCACGTGCTTTGCCTCACCAGTGGACCTCATGATATGAACGTCATTGACTTTAAGAAATGCATTGACCACATTTACTGAGTCATGTCCATCTCTGTGGATTTAAACCAAAGCCTGAGTAATGTTAAAGACTCACATATTTCAGCTGTAGCCAGTGCTTTCTACTAAATCTGTCTCTGCCAATGATGTCTCAGTAGGACTGGGCCTCATTCTTCTGTCACTGATTGGAGGAAATCCAATCGAAGCAAATTGGAGCCAATTGGTGTTTCCCTTATGCTGTGGTAGGAGAATTGGACTCATTGTCACTAAGGAAGTATCAGAACTTTCTATTAATGTCACTTTTCAGTTTTATAACATTTTATTAAAAGTTCCCTCATGTGGGAAGTTTTCTCCTGCAACGAGGTATGGAATGTAAACATCAGGCCCTGTGATGGGAAGTGTCCTTGGAGTCTTACTGATTCCCAGGGGCCTAGGCTGAGAACAGTGAGCAACCCACGCACAGCTGTCAGGGGATGGAAACTGCCGGCCCCTGGGGTGGACACAGCCCCAGGGGGCTGACCCTGGCCAGCCCCCCTGGGTGGTATTCACATGTTGTTTACCACAGGTAACCTATCTCTGCCTTACACATAACTTGGGGCCAATCTGCACTGTCCACTTCGGCCAGCCCCAGGCTGGTTGTGCACACCCTCTCTGGGGGCTATATAAACCATTGCATTGCCTTAATAAATTGTACTGATGCACAGATGCCTAGAAGCTGCTGTCTCGAGTCGTCAGTACCCCGATCTCGCCTCTCGCCAGCCTCCGTACCCCGACACCCTCGGGCTGTGTTCACTATACAGGTTTTAAGGGAGGAAAGATGTGTTTTATACTGAGAACTCATTTGGTTTATTGTTAGAGGATGCTTGTGTTCAGAACTTAACGGGATGTTACTTTCAGGACATTGTCTCCTTTTCTGTGACTACTGGTCTGTTAATGGACTATTTGCCCAAATTTTCATTGGCTAGCTTTATTGGGTTTTGGACTAGTTTGAGGAGAACTCCTGTTTCATTGCTAAGCTCAATACTTGGCAATATAGTCATGCCTTTGACTTTATAATAGATGAGTTTTTAAATATTACATAATCTGTATTAATACCAAACTTCCATGTTTTGCTAGAAAAGGACTGTATTTTGCCATCGGGTATGAACATGTAACTTTTACTAATTTAAATGAAGGTTAAAAGAACACTTTTAAGCATTATAATAGATTTCAGTTTGCCATTTCTCTCTTTATTATTCTAAATGGATCTTCGAACATCCTATCTAGTTTTTAAGACAGATTACTTTGCCACCATTCTACTTTTTTTTTCTCAATTGCTGTCATTATTATTCTTTTTTGCACTCTTTATTTATGATGTCATTTTAGTTTAAGGCTGTTGTCTTGTAGTCGTTCTGCCTTAAGCATCATTTTTCCCTGTGGCATGAGAATGAACATAGTGAAAGGTGCAAACTGTCTAAAACAACAGCCTGTTCAGACTTTCATGGGGTTTGTGCCATATTGTTAGTCACACAGAAATGTAGATGCTGGAAGTGCTCCCCTATGCCTAGGATTTTGCCACACTTTGAGTGTATTTGGCATGCTGCAGAGTCTTGCTATTCCCAAGGAAGCAGAAACCTAGTCATGAGTGCAGAACACAAGGCAAACAAAGCACTGTTGTTTATTGTTTTTGCAATCTTCTTTCTTGTATGCCTTTAAAGGCTGAGACCATAACCCATAATGTCTTTATTATCAATGTAGAAGTGGAATTTGAGTCTTTCTTGTGTTTACACATAAAAGGTCATCAGCTCAGCTCTGTAGTTATACCACAGAATCACAGAATGTCAGGGTCTGGAATAGACCTCAAAAGATCATCTAGTCCAACCCCCCTGCTAAAGGAGGATCACTTAGATCAGACAGGAATGCATCCAGGTGGGTTTTGAATGTCTCTAGAGAGGGAGACTCCACAACCCCCCATGGAAGCCTGTTCCAGTGTTCTGTCATGCTCACAGCGAAAAGATTCCTCCTCATGTTTACATGAAACTTCCTATGCCTCCACTTCCACCCATCACCCCTTGTCTTGTCACTGGGCATGCAGTTCTCCTTGTTTGCTGTTGGCAGCTGAAGTCACTCAGGTTTCAGAAACTGATTCTTCACTTTACGTGATGATTTACACCTTATTTTGATTGCATTCTTTTGGAAATTGAGAGACCTGTTCTAGAGAATCCAAACTGCATTGCAGACAGTATGAAATTGAAAGGACCAGCTGATACACCAAGAGATTGTAGTGGCATTTAGATAGACCTCAACAGTCTGGAGCAATGTGCTCTTGTGTCAAAGAAGGTTGACAGCCGCCTTGCCAAGATGTTGAGGGAGATGATCCTTCCCCTCTGCTCAGTCTTAATGAGATGTCTGGAGTGCTATGTCCAGTTCTGGCTCCCTCAACACAAGAGATATATATGGACATACTGGAGACAGTTCAACAAAGGTCTAGGAAGATAATGTACAGTCTGGAAATTGTCATATGAATAAAGACTGGGAAAGTTTAGACTGTTCAGCTAGAGAAGAGATGTTCTGGAAGGTCTTATGAATGTTTCTAAATACCTGATGGGAGTCAGTGAAGAAAATAAAGCCAAACTCTACCAGTGGTGCCCAGCAAAAAGACAAGAGACAATGGAGAGAAGCTGAAAGAGAGGAAATGCCATGCAAACCAAAGAAAATCTTTCTTACTGTGAGGTTTGTCAAACATTGCCCAGTGAGATTTACGAGTGTCTGTCCTTGAAAGAATTTAAATCTTGAATGGACATGGTCCCAAACCACCTGCTCATGCTGAGCTTGCTTTGAGCAGTAGATTTGGGCAATATGGTTTCCAAAGGTCCCTGACAACATGAATGATTCTGTGAATCTCTTATTCATATTCTTGCTTACCAGGTCCTAATATACCTTCAGATCATGCTTTCAGGAAATAACTCACCACAATTGTCTGCATGCATGGCAGTCTTCAAACCTCTGCCCCATTCAAGGCAAAGATATACCCATATATGATAGAGATGCTTAGATATTGAAAGAGCATGTGCTCAGTGTTAGTTCAAAATGACATAGTCCTTCTTCAGGCCTGCTGAGAGTTTTGTAGATACCTTCACTGGAAGTGTTTTGCAAGATATCCATATCTATTGGTACACCTTTTTTTCAAGTGCATGACCCTGGTAAATTCTTCTACTAGATTTTGTCATCTCTTGTACACCAATCTGTGATTTTTATCTTCCAACTACACTGCCAGAATAAGTTCATGTGCTAGTCTTGGCTCCTCATCTGCAAAGACTTGCATTCTCCATTCTTATTTCCATCAAGTCTCAATTTATTTCAAATATTAAGTTCATACAATGTCATTTATTTTTGTGGAGTCTCCATTTAACTTGAGAGGAGGTTGCCTCTGACTGCTTTTTGTAAATGGCTGTGATCGTGTAGCTTTCTTGAAAATGCTTCATTTGTTAGTGTCTGATGCACAAAATAGAAGCTGCTTGTTAGCTTTGACCAGACACAGAGACCACACAGAACATATTTTAATGTACTTACTGAATAATCAGAATCCTAAAAACCAGATGCTTTTCTAGTACAAATACTTGCCTTTAGAAATTTAGGATTTGATTGAATAGTGCTGGGGGATAGGTTGGACTGGATGATCTTGGAGGTCTCTTCCAACCTGGTTGATTCTATGATTCTGTGATTCCAAGAATTTGCAGATACATCTTTTAAATTCACAAGCATCCCTCTCTCTAGTCATGTTTGGTAACATGTTAGGATGGTTATAAACATAAAGAAGTTTAAGCATAGCAATTTAAAAATATGAAGTAATTTTTTTGCAGAGACATTTCTTCATTATTTGCTCTATTCTAATTTGGACTCTACCACCAAGACATGAGCTGGACCCCTAACTCATTTTAAATACATTACTGAACAAACGCTAATGACTTTTGGTCATTATCAGCATGGACTAAATTCATGCTGGTTTTCATCAGATGAAAGACTGTGTCACACTAAGATTCCCTTGAGCCATCCAGTCCCTCAGCTATCAGCAGCACTTTAATTTTCTCACAGAGACAGTATAATGTGAGCACTCAGCCTGGTTCACTCAGAAAATGTGGTAATTTTTCATACTTTCAAACACAGATGTTCTACCAAGTTTCATCCGGAGAGGCTAAATCTACATTTTAAAGCAAGGACACCCTAGATGTTACGTTTGAAAGAACATACAACATGGCACAAAGAAATAAATGAATATAATTGTGTAACAAAAGTTATAAATCAGACTCAGGAGACAGGAATAACAAAATAAAAGTGAAAAATTCACCTTTTTAATTACAGTGGTGAAGCCTCTGAGCTTGTGAAAACATTCATTTATATAATTCTGATTTATACAACCCTTACAGGAGACTTTGCTAAACATCTCTCTTGAATATAATCTTGCAGATGGGAAAGTGTGTGAGTTTTTTAGTTCTCACAAATTATAGGATATAATTAAAACACTGTCATGAACACATTTTATCTGCAGAAATCAGATGCTAGGCTTTTAAAGAAAAATGTTTAGCAAGAAATATTTTCTTTTAAAGGTCAATCTTAAATATGTATATTAGCTTTTTTTTGGCTTTTGTTAGTTTTTTTCCTTTTCCAGTTTTGCTTGTTATTATTACACCATAAACCTTAAAAAAAAAGATGTTCTTTGTCTCCTGAAAAATGTGACAATTTCCTGAAGAATTGTGTACCATTAATATTTCTGCATCTGTGTTTGGCAGATAGAAAAATGTCAAGCAGTTTGTATGACAATTGCCAACGAAACTCAGCAGTGACATGTTTCTAGGGCCCATCTCACTATTGCCCTACAATCTCTAGTAGCAAGCAGTAAGCACAGTGGTTGCAGAGAGAAGGCTGTGGGTTTTTTTCTGAAGAAACTGAAAAATTAAGTAAAACTGTAGGGGACAAACCTGAGCTAAGAATGTTTGGGTTACTAAGAATATTTGGGTCTCCTACTGCAAACTGGGAAGAATAGGCTTACAGATAATGAATATGCTTCCTGGCTTTGAGGGCTGTGTTCAAACGTCAGATAGCTTACTGATTGATGTAGACAGAAATTTAAGGGGGAAGTCTGGCTCTTTAAGTCCTTGTTTAGCCTTCTCACTAGTCTACATAATGTCGCTGTTGAACTTGTTGCAATTCTTTGTAGATACATCTCTGAAATATTGCCAGCACTTACAAAAAGATTAATCTCTCCTTCGCTGCATGAGTTTTCTTGAGATACACAGTTAACATATTTGCTCTTCTTTCAAGTAGATTTTGTCTTGCCCTATATAGAAATATCATGAGATGTCAACAAAGGATAGCTATATACTATATAACAAACACATATCAGTTTAATATTGTGCTTGTGAATATATGACACTTTAGAAGAAGTAGAACTGTGGTTCAATTTCTCAAAAGAAAATTATTCAAGGTAGCAGGCTCTAATATATTCTTCTGTAAAGAAATACCTGCAGGCGAGGATAATATACAGATTCCCACGTAAATCTTGACATCCTTAGCTCAGTGAGTTGGTTTGCATGCTCTTAGAATCTGGGAAGTGCAAAGGAAGCAGGTCTGATGTTACCTGGAACACTCAGTGGGATTCTCATTGCAAGCCTGCTTTTCTCCTACACATCGCCCATGGCAGTGTGTATGCCACCACCTTCACAAAGTGTGCCTACCTCTGGCACATCTGCTTACCAGAACATCCCTAGGTGTCTAACCTGAATCAGAGATTGGCATGCAGGGACCCCTTAACAGAATGTTGCAGAGGGGAAATTAATTGATGCGAGATGATATTTTCCAAGATTAATATTGTGTATTAATTTTGCTATTCAGAACTCTCACCACCCCTGACCACTAATTTTAATAATATTTAGGTTCTTACACGGTCATGGAAACAATCTATGGATAATATCTAGATCTAGTAATAACCAACAAAATATATAAACATTAATTGAACTGGAAGAGAAGGTTCTGCAAATGCCACTTGCGGTCAATATGCTGCTTGCCCACTAGGTGGGCTCAAGGAGCTCTTTCTGCTCTATGGCAGAAGACAATGGAGAATTGCAAAAAGGCATTGAAGCATTTACTCACAAATTATTTACTCACAAATATTGTTACTCACTTGTGGAGGCTAGCCACAGTCCAGACAGTGCCCAAATGCTTTCAGGGCACTCTTTCTTGTTGGACATTGAGACTTGAATCTTCTTGGCTTCTGGGGAAAGGATGCAGACAATCTCTGACCTTGTCTCCTGGCTTCTTCTGGACGATCTGTGTATATGTCCAGGAATTCTAAGCAGGACCTTCAGGTGCAGAGGCAGATGTTGTGCAGTCTCAGCACGATGCCACGCTGGCCACACAGGCCCATCACGTGCAGGCAGCCAGGGTCTGCTCCTGGTAACTTGCGGCAGTGGAGTTTAGCAGGCAAGCAATAAGGCAGTGTGCAATAGCAGCATGGCTGGGCACAGCAAAGAGCAGGGAAGCAAAGCAGTGAAGCAAAGGCAGGTTGTTCACCTGTATATCTCCTTTTATCAATGTGGGCCGAGATTAATTTCCCTTTGGACACAAGAATAGCCAATCAGGATGGCAGTTAGCCAAACCTTACCATATTAGGCAAAGCCACAGGCTCACTTTTCCCTAATTTTGGAAAAGCACAGGCCTTGCACTAGGCAGGCACAAGCTAAGTGTGTGTACCTTGTTTACCACAGGGCTCTGGACAGGCCAGACTCAGTGGTTGCAGGTTCTCTTGTGTCCCATTTCCTGCACTTGCCTCTCTGATGGAGCATAAAAACATGCCTAGGCAAGGCAGGACATGTACAAGCTTATTTTGGGCCTATCAGGCCTACCACAACACAGAACCCATATGATGTTTAAACCCAGGCTCACTGTTTCTCAGCAGATTTAACTAATGCCTTATAGGATACAGAGAGAAACAGTGGCTACTTCGCTCCTGTAAACCCCGTAGGGAACCTCCTATGTGTTTTTAATTGTATAGAATGGAATGGAAGAATCTTAAAATTAAACCTAGAAGTCAAAATTACTGATGTTGGATGCCATGTCACTTTGTACACAAGTACTTTTTGTACCGAACTGGAGCCTGTCAGTATAGATGAAAATACATTAAAAAAACGAAGCTGATGGAATGTAAAGATTTCTGTTGTCTATAGCGACAATTAATGGTAGCTTTTTCTCCCCATTCTTTTACATTACTTATATGGCTGTGAGTAGACTTAATAACTGAGGAAGAACTCTCGGAGTATTTAGTTATTCACTAATTTATTTTTTACATTGAAGTAAATATAGAAGTAAAAGAGATCAAACATCTCTGGCAAGATTTTGACTTCACCAAAGATGCTGCTGTAGATTCATTGGCTTCATCAAGACATTACCCTGTGTCTACTAGATTTGCCTATTTAGCTATGAAGTCAACCAGGCAGAAAAGGTAGGCTGCTAATAATACATTAATGGGCTTTAGAATTCTTTTAAGGATGTAATGGCAAGGGGTTGGAACTGGATGATCCTTGAGGTCCTTTCCAACCTAAACCATTGTATAAAAATCTGAAGTATGTTATGGATTAATATAAATTCATAGAGGCACCATCATTTTCACTTTTAGATATTTCATTTTGCTTTCAAAAATGTGGGGAAAAAAAAAAGTATTATAATTCAGTGTCTTTCATAGGTAAGGCAATTGAACTACCTGACAATCTACCCTGAATATGGGATGTAAGATTATCTTGTCTTTAGTATTTAATTGTTTCATCATTAGGTTTCTTCCCATGTCTGAAAATGCAGAAAATTCTATTTTTTTTTTTAAACTAAGCTATGTTATTTAGATGCATAAATTTGCTTAAGCCTCTGTGGGTTACTCTGACTTGTAGCAATAACGATACCAGCAAAGATATTCCATTTGAGAAAATATTTAAATAAACTTTCTTCATCCAAAAATGAGATGCAGTGTATTTACATTTTTATTTGATGAAGCCTGTTCCTGCTATCTTTGTTCTTAATTTGGTCTCAAAAGAATTAGTAGTAAGAGGAAAAATAGTCTGTAAATATGTATGAAATCAAATTTAGAGAGTAGGCTAAAAGGTATTGACTGCCAGCAGCGCTAAACGGCAGGAGGCAAAATTTCCTCCATAGTTTTCTTCTTGGCTGGAAACACATTGCCTTCCATCTAGATTATTTAATCCTCAAAATGCACATCAAAGCTTCTCATCGGGTGGTGTATGTCTTTATAGGCAGTTGAATGTCAAAGATCTAGCTTAAAGATTTTTTGAAAAATGTAAAACATAATAGATCCTAGATAATAACACAGCAGTGGAGCTCCTGTACTATTCCTTCCAGCAAAGTATTGGTATCACAGGTCATAGCTAATCTTTATAGCAAAGGAAGAGCAAATTTCCTACGTGAGAATCTGTGACATCCACCCAACAGATAGAAATAAAACAATTGAGTCATGTTACTGGACTAATATTAGCTTGTTAACAATTCCCTTCTCTCTTTACACTTGTGGCTTGCCAGAACAATAGGCTATGAGTTATCTCATTCCTCCAGACCAATTAGACAGTGGAAAAATGTATGCAGAATATGTATGAAACATTTTCCTCTTGTATATTCTTAACAGGATGCAGGCTTGAACGTTGTCCCTCTAATTTAGTTCAGTCTTTTGCAAGAGCTGATTACTTCTAGGGATTGCATCATGCATCTAGGGATCTCTCATGCATGATTATCTCATTCTTAGGGAGTACCTTAAAAACCTTTTAAACAGTTTATATTTCTGAGTTTGAATTTTGCTCTAAGTACCTAAAATAGCCAGACATTTGTAAAGAGCCTCACAAGGAGACTGAATAGTGGGGATTTTTGGTGTTACCTCTGTTACAGGAGCAGGCTTTACCCCTCAGCAGCTTCCAAAAGAGACATGGAAGAAAAGAGGAGTGGGAATTAAAAGGAGCCTCTTCATTCTGCCATGAATATCTCCTGTTCTTTCTGTTTGCATTAGACTCCCCTTCCCTTTTATTTGTTTAAATACCAGTGATACAATATTTCCTATAGATGGCTCAGCTGTGACACAGAAATAAGGTAACTGTGCTGAATACTCAGGAGTTTAATTTCTCATCTATTTAAAGGCTTCTTTTTAAAATCCTGAGTAGTCGTGTTCCCATCTCTATCTGTGACCTTCCCTGTCTTTCTTCTCGTTATCCTCTTCTTGTAGTGCCTTTTTCTTTCCAACAACCTTATCTCTAGTGATAGCTTTCCTCACTGTTTCTGCTACTGGGAAGTTTTACTTCATCACTTTTCTGTCTTTCCAGATCTCATTATTGTTTTCCATAACTTTTAATTTCCTGTCATGCTTTACTGTCACCCTCCTCCTGTTGTGTTTTAAGTAACACTCTTCTTTTAACTTCCATAATCAAACACAACTTCTATTAAAGCCCCAGACTTTGGTTAGCTTTCTTATCTCCTTACAATTTAGCTAGCCTTTTGGTGGTTGTAGGGCTTTGGTGATGTTTGTCAGGAAAATTTGAAACACTTCAGAGTGAGATATTAGACTGAGTAAAATCTCTCCTCCCGCCCCTTGCCACAGTCCTAATTGCTTTTGTTATGATATGAGGTTGGGGAACAGCCATGTAGCCCACCTACCCCTAGAATAGCCACTTCTAGCCTAACTTTTGTGACTGTTTTTTAAGACCACTTCTTCTGAGAAACAGTAATTTTGGAGTATAAGAGTACTTCCAAACATGTTATCACTCTCTTGCACTTTTTCCTTGTATCCTTTTCTTTCATTTATACCTGTGGTCTTCAGCCATCTGTATACCATGTGGTGTTCCAAGGACAGCGAAGTACATTCCAACAAGTTAATGTCTGTTGACTTCCTCTCATAGGCCATGGGGTCCAGATTGACTAGCCCTTAGCCTTCCTCATCTACTTTGTTCTGCTTCTCATTTGTTTGTGCTCAGGGAATTATCCTGTTTCAGTTAACTGTAGAGATAAGACATCATGGATGTCTAACACACGTGTAACAAAAACTGACTGAAACAGCAGGGCTGCAGAGGCAGCCTGTTTGTGAGCTGTAGCTCAGTGCTTGGGGCAGCCTTGGAAATCTGTGCCCAACAAGTGTAAAGTTGTCAAGATATGTCTTTTCTATTGCTTTTGCTCCTGGTTTGGTAGGCAAAATAAGTAGGCATTTGCTCTGTTTTCAGTATACAGGCTAGCCAAATCTACAACAAACTATAAATGTAGTGTGTGGATTTACTTTTACTATTATGTCTGCACATGAAAAAGTATTTTACAGTACAAATATATTTGTTTGGTAATCTAAAGATTATATTTATATGAATTATAATTTTGTTTAGCAATAATAAGTATCTGGTCTACTGAAAATGCAAGTAAACATTCTGTGTAACATACTTGCTTATAGTAAGTATACAAGAAGCAATTTCATTCTAGACAGCCCAAGATTTCTTCTTGTTTCTATGCTACTATATGGTGCTTGAGTATCATAGAATCATAGAAACAACCAGGTTGGAAGAGGCATCCAAGATCAGCCAGTCCAACCTAGCACCCAGCCCTATCCAGTCAACTAGACCATGGCACTAAGTGCCTCATCCAGGCTTTTCTTGAACACCTCCAGGGACGGCGACTCCACCACCTCCCTGGGCAGCCCATTCCAATGGCAAATCACTCTCTCTGTGAAGAACTTCCTCCTAATATCCAGCCTATACCTACCCTGGCACAACTTGAAACTCTGTCCTCTTGGTCAGTTGCTGATTGCCTGGGAGAAAAGACCAACTCCCACCTGGCTCCAGCCTCCCTTCAGGTAGTTGTAGACAGCAGTGAGGTCCCCCCTGAGCCTCTTCTTCTCCAGGCTAAACAAGCCAAACTCCCTTAGCCTCTTTTCACAGGGCTGTGTTCCAGGCCTCTCACCAGCTTGGTCGCCCTTCTCTGGCCACATTCCAGTACCTCAACATCTCTCTTGAATTGAGATGTCCAGAACTGGACACAGAACTCAAGGTCTGGCCTGACCAGTACTGGGTGCTATATTATTATAGTACTAAATTATTTTTTATTTAGTGAAATTTGGAGAAATGAAAAGTGATTTTTTTTTCCTTCAGGTTAAATGTTCTTAATAAGAGGAGTGAAACAGAATAAGGGAGCATTGCATAAGAAAAGAGACTAACTCTGCTGAAATAATTTCCTGGAAAAAAAATTAATCTAAATCAGTGGCTGCACCTGCCAAGGTTAGAACATTAATTGTTTAACTAAACTTGTTTAGTTGTGGAAGGCTTCAATTGCAAGTATCTCTGTATGATTCAGAACAGAAAATTTGCTTCTAATACTCACAATTTCTATTTTCTTGGATATGTGTGAATGCTTGGTGATAAAAGAGGTTTGTTTAGAAAGGCATCTTTTTACCCTGCTCACTAAGTCCTCTATCTCTAAGTACTGCATTAAATGTAGAACTTGTAGAAATTGATGAAAGATTTTTTTCCCATGCGTAATAATTACAGAGTTAAAAGTGTAAAGCTGGAAAACACAATAGAAAGGAAAAGTGTTTTTTAACAAATGACAAACTGATGTTGATTTCAGTGGGAAAATTCAGCCCCTGAACCTTTTTGTTGCATCCTTTGTGAACAGATTTTATAACAATTCTGTATATTCTGAAGACAGAAACTTGATGTCAGGACCTTGTCATCTTTGGTCAGCAGAGTAGTTTGTCAGCAGACTTTTCAGCTATAAAAGCATCAGTAACTAATCAGAATATTTGCTGAGCTTTTCTGACAAAAGAGGCATATGTCTGTCAAGAAGAATCTGGAATTTTCCTTGACTTCCCCTAGGAACATGTGACCTAATCCCTTAGGCCAACTCCCAAAATCTTCTGTGCGAAACAGACTGCTCCTCTACACAACTTGCCTCTTTCTTCCCCTGTGTAAAACCAAATGAGCAACACCCATTCATGAAGAACATACTGAGGCTTGAACTGACACCTCAAAAAGACATTTCTGGGTGGAGGGGAATCTGTAATAAAAAATCAATTTTTATATGTTATTGAACACAAAGAGGCTGTGAGCCTGTGTAGAGGGATAGGGAATAACATCTAGATGCCTAGTAGGTCATAACCATGCATACAAACAAACAATCCAGTTGCTTAAAGGTTATAGAAATTTAAATGCAAATAGGACTTGGTAATGATACCCTGGAGACTTACATTGTAGTCAATTTCTACAGGATGCAGCATTGTAAACTTAGTTTTTGCTGCTGGTTTCCTTAGAAACTGGAACAAGATACTGTTCAGGACACAAAATAGTATTCTGTTTCAGTGACTGAGGATCTCGAACTGAGAAATAACTTGTTTTACCTGAGACACTGGGTAGTCTTTCTAGGAAATATTACAGCATAAAATGTGAATGTGTTGAAATGGTTTTAAAACTGCCATTTTAGTTCTAGGGTCTTGCTGTGTAAGTACTAATACAGTTGACAAATTAGCTTTTAAAGCATTCAAGGGGTCAGTTCACTTGCAGTGCTTGTGAGTTTTAAGTATTTTACTAATAATGTAATCACTGCCCAAGCATGCCTAGTATTCTCCTTCTAATCAAGAAATAAATCTTCATGTATACCTTGGTCATGAAAGGATGCTTTTGATGTGTTTAGCAAGTGAATGTGCATGAAGTACATCATAGATTAATGAATAATCCTACTTGGAATATGCGATAAATACAGATTAAGAACTGCAAATAGTTGTGCCTACAGAGAGACATAAAGGTCATCTCAAGATTTTATTCATGAGTAGCTACAGTATTCCTGAATGAAGTGTTTCTTGAGAGTGTTTGGCAAAGTCAAATTACAAGCAGACACTGTTGCTCTCCTCTATGCATGTATTCGAATAGGCAAGTATATATATGAGTGCTTAGAAAAAGTCTGGGTTTGAACAGCCAAAACAAATGGGCATTGGGTTGCGTTTATGTGACCTTACTATGAAGAGGTGTAATGGTATAATTTAAATTGTATTTCATTTGTTACTTTAAGGAATATCCTTGTAGGTGGACAGTATAGTCAGAGAATACAAAGGATAAAAGTTTAAAAAGAGATAAGAGGAAATAAATTAGTTTGAAGATTACTTTAACATCTCACATTTTTTTCAGTTTTGTTCATGAAATGACTACTGAGTGGAGGTGCTCTGGGTTTTGACTTCTAAATGAAACTACTTTTTAAAAAGTATGAATAACCATGTTCTGAAAATGAAGTCCCTGGTAGTCTAGACTGGGCACCTAGAAAATAAATTGCTATTTTTTTAATAAAGGTCTGGTTTATAAAACAGATTTTATGGAATCCTATTTTCTCTCTCTCCTGGTTAAGGTTTCTAAAATGCTATAGTAATACCCTGTGCATTCATTCTATCGTTTTGCAAATCCTATCAGAGATATTAGTAGCAAGCATACATTGCTTCCTAGCCAAATTTCTAAAGAGTTATTTGTTAAAAGAATGTTCTTGGGTTTTTCTAATGTTCTTAAAATATGTGATACATTTCTGGTTTGTCTGTTCTCGATAAAACATATACAAGACAGTTATTGTTGGCAAAATGAAATTCCACGCTTCATGTAAGCCTTTTTATCACTGTGTTTTTGTGGAAATCATTATTTTATGGATGTTAAGTACAGATGAAAGATTATTCACAATTCATTCTGCAAAACAGGATTTTACAAAAGGCACTTTCACAAAATTTCTTTGAATATATTACAGTTTATCTTTTGTTTATATGAGCACGTTTTCATGTCAGCTTTTGAAACACTGCATCTTCCCTTTCTCTCCCTCCAAGCATGTCACTTTTATCAAAGAAGAGTCCTCTTTTTTTATTGCAAATGTTATCTACATCTGGAAGTTCATTGTCCAACAGTTTTTTTGCAAGGACATTGCAGAAGAATCAGTAAGCGACAAATACAGTATTATGCATTCAGATGCTGTTCAGGTATTAATGTTATGGAAAAGAGAAGTTGGAGCACTCATGGATTTAAATATTTTCCATATAAACTGTGTAAATATAATGATTAACAATCAGCTACATTCGCTATTCAGGACACGCAATGTAGCATTTTCCTAATTAGACTTACCAGTGTGGGAGGATGTGACTGCAGAGAAAGATTAAACTATTTGTATTTATTCAGTGCTGCTTTATAGCATTAACAAGGAAGCTCACCACTGCAGTATTGAATACAAGAATTGAGAGTAATCTGAAGAATTTTATGAGAGTGGCAGCATCCTATGCCAGGCTCGGATAGGGTTAGCAGGCTCAACTCATTCTGCATCAACTTTAGCTGCATCATTTTAGCTACCTCTCTTGTCTGTAATTTCACTGCTGATAGGGTGCTTTCAAACACAGGCAAAATCACTGATTAATATTATAGCTTTATTTAAAGCTCTTCAAGTAAACCAACCAAACAAAACCAACCCCACCTGGCAGGCAGGTTTCTGTTTTCAGTTATACATGTTTTATTAAAATAAACAAGTAGTTTCCAAATAGTGGAACTGATGAAACTTGGTATGCTGTAGTTCTGTTTAGTGAAGGGATTCTGTGAAAGCTAATAAGTCACAACTCAAAATGAAGATTTTCCTGAAATTAGGATGCATAATGAACCTTCTGTCCTGTAGAATCTCTGATGCCTATGGAAAGATGTGCTCATATTGCAGTCTTCCCCAGAGCAGATACCCTAGTTGTGTTTCTATTGTTTTCTTTTTCTTTTAATGGTAGGCTATTCATACAACATTTAAAGAAGCTTATTATCAATATAGCCACATCAGATTTTATGGAAACAGGGAAAAAAAAAAATCTGTGTTACTGTTATGTCAACAGAGGACCACTCCTTTACTCTGCCTGCTTAAGAAACAAAGCTGTAATGTTTCGCTGTATACCTACAGTGATGACCCAATGAAAGGTTGTCTCACTCTAACTGGTCTTTCTAGGGCCTCCTCCCAGCAATGCCAGAATTGGGATTGTCCCTCTATGGTTTTCTTTCAATGGCCACTAGAGCTATTGAAGTTGAATGAGAAGATTTAAAATGTCTAATGGAGTTGTAGTTGCTGCCAACTCACTCTGTGTTGTCATTCCCATAATTCTGTACTCTGATGTCAAAGTTATCAGTCTGGCACTGTTTGTCTTAAGTGATATAAAGCTTTGAGAATTTTGGTGGTCATGATTCATTACAGTACTGAGAAATGGTGAAGTTCTGTTATTAGTTTCTGTAACAAACTGGGATGTTTCAGCTTTTTTGAAGTGTTAAATTGTGGATGAAGTGCCTTCATAGGTGGAAGGATGCATAGTTTCTGTTTATGGTGTAAAAGGATAATAGATTTTGTAGTGTATTAATTTGTTAATTTATTGTATATATGCACAAATTAACAAGGATGATTTAGTTCAAATACCCTGATGAGCTGTTAGTGTGGTCAGATTGTGTTAAATACTTCCAGAAGTAATGTTTGACGATGTTGGCACTTTGGTGGTGCCATGATGTTTACATCACAGGCAAACATGACTTTAATCAACTGAGTGCAGTGCTTTGAAAATACTATATTGAGCAGATGGTTTTAGAGGCTAAAGAGGAAGCTCTGGCTATTTGTTGTGTACTGGTCACACTGGGGAGTTGCTAGTGAGGAACCATGGCTCTGGTATAACTCAGTGAGAATGCTTAACTCAATAGTGAAGATGACTAATATTTATCTGGCTGTATATTCTAGTCCCTGGTATTTACTATATGCAGATACAGCATTTTCTAAAACAACCCCAACATCTTGTATTTGACTTTTTAGAAGGGCAGTTAAAAACTATATGCTTTACTACTTGCCTTACTCAGCAGTCAAAAATAGATTAAGATGTGAGAAAAAAATAATTTGATGGAGACTGAAGATATGGCGGGGGGGGTGGGGGAGGAAAGAAGTAACTGGTATTTGGACCTAGCTTTCTGTGTTATTTTTAACTTGTATATTTCTGTCTATAGCTGTAAATATTAGTAATATATTGTACATATCTGCTTGTATAATTGTGCTAAGCTGTAAATATAGCTTCATTCCTTAACTTCCAGCCATCTGAGTCTTGTCTGGATGATTTCATAAGAGGAGGGGGTGGGGCAAGTAACTCCCAAACCATCACAACTTCCAATTTTGCTGTTTAAGAGGCAGTGGTTGTTTGGTTATTTGTTTTTTAAAGCCTGCTACTTGTGTTAAGAAAGCTGCCAATGCCCCATTCCGCCCAATTTGTTTGGAGTTTGACTTTATTCTAAAAGCAGGCTGTGTTATTTTGGCAGCACAAATTTGCCAACTGAATTCTCAGAAACATTAGTGGAAAGACAAAGAAGAAAGGAAAACAAAGGCAGAGCAAGAATAATACTTGGAAATTACATAAAAACAATATGGCAAGACCATCAAAGTCCACACAAATGTACAAGGCAGAGTATGTTTGTGCAGTCTGGCATATTGGTCTGCAGGAAAAGGACCGAACTTGCAATCCTTATATGCAGAATGAATTTCTGCATACTTCAACTCTACTGTTCCCTTGTGAGTCATAGTCCTATTGTTTCATGTCTTCTTACATTTGGATGATAAGTTGCTTGGACTTGTGGACTTCCTAAACTTAAAACATCAGGGCCCTCATTGGAAAACTGCCTCTGTTAAGATTTTCATGGAATTCTTGTTCTAAATGGATGTCGTTACTTAGTTGATACTACCCTGCCTTTTTGCTCCTATAGTGTGGACTCATCAGAAGGTTCTATATCAAATGGTTAGATGAGCTCCATATTTATATTTGTGACCCTGGTGTGCGTTTTTTTATGTTGTTTTTGTTTTTCCTAGGCCTGCATTTTGTATTGTAAAAGTTGAGAATATCAGGTTCCATCAAGTTTTGCTTGAAATTTGAAGATTAAAGAGAGGTCTTAAAACTCAATGTAGTGCCTAGGTGGTACAAATTTTATGACTCTTTGTGTATAAACTTTCAACAATGTCAGTATTTGAAAAGAGTATTACAACTTCAGGTAATGCAAGATGTGGTTACTTCTGACATCCCTTCTTGTATTTACCCTGTTCCTTCATTCCCTGCACTAGCAAGCTTAGAACTCAGCAGGCTTTGGCTTGGGAATTCTCTGGTTAGTTTCTAGTCAGCTGCTCTGTATTGCATGATGTAGAAAAGGGAGAGTTTTATGTGGGACTACACTGCACTGAAAATAGAGGAAGTTAGAAATAGGTGTTATCCTGGTAATAAGAAAAGTATTGAATTATGAGAGTAGTACAGGATAATGTAATGTGTAATTTATCATCGTGGCTCAAAAGTTTCTGGCATGGTAAAAGGGGACAGGAAATCATGAAAAGGTTTGCCTGTCTTTCTCAGTTTTAGATGTGATTTATAGTGCATCACCTGCTTGTGGTGAATAATCTAACAATGAGCATGTATTTCTGTGCAACATTTTGTATAAACAGTATTGGGTTTTTGGGGATTTTTTTGTTATTTTTGGTGTTTTGTTGGTTTTTTTGATTGTGGCATAAGGGTCAGATTACCTTTGGCAATAAGCAGAGGTTTGGCTTTAGCTGTATTTGTTAATTCAAATCTTGTAAGGCATGCAACAGAGAACTTATCTATCAAAGCCTTAAATGTGTGTTTAAAGACATTTTGTGTGCACTACTTTTGAGTAGTTGTAAGTCGAACTGAATAGAAGAGAGACAGGGATTTTTTTTTTGTTTGGTTTTGGATTTGGGGTTTTTTTGTACTCTTGACTATTTCGCTTTACTTTCAGCCATGTTATGCAGGAAAATAAAATTTAAAAGAAATCCTGCTTTGTGACATGTTCTCACAGACACTGTTCAGCATTTCATCACTCAAAGATGGGCAAAGAAGATATTGCAAGTAGAATTAATATCTTCTGACCTAAAGAAGTTTTAATTCCATGTCTAGGCCAAGTTACAGTGAGAGAAGCTTGTCTAGGTCCAGGGTATTAATTCATTACATTAAAAAATGGCATCATGTGAAATTCTGGCAGTCTGCTAAGGAAAAGCCTTATTTTCCATCTCTATCAGAAGTTTCAAAGCAGAATGACTGCTACGAACTAAACTATAATACCAAGGAAATGTCTTTTCTCTCTTTCCAGTGTTGTGAGCTACCTTTCTATTTTTTTTCCTTCTTACCTCTTTTTTCTTACCTGTTTTTTTTTATTGTTATTTTGTTTTGGATTTTTTTTTTTGTTATGTTCTGTTTGTTGGGTGGTTTGGGTTTTGTGTGTGTCTGTGTGTTTTTTGGGTTTGGTTTGGGTTTGTTTGTTTTTTTTTTTTTTCTCATGAGAGAGGGAACCTGCACAGATAAATTACAGGAGGTTTACCTGATGAAAAGTTGCTGCAAGAAAAAAAACTTATAGCTGAATTTTTTGCCCCAGAAATCCTTGCAGACACTTGTCAAATGTGAAGTTTTGGGGAAATGAGGAAGGGGAGAGATAACAGCTTCCAGTGCACTACTGCAATTCACTTTATTGCTGTCTACAACTACCTGAAGGGAGACTGCAGCCAGGTGAGGGTTGGTCTCTTCTCACAGGCAACCAGCAACACAACGAGGGGACATAGTCTCAAGTTGTGCCAAGGGAGATAGAGGCTCGATGTCAGGAGGAAGTTCTTCACAGAGAGTCATTTGCCATTGGAATGGGTTGCCCAGGGAGGTGGTGGAGTTGCCGACCCTGGAGTGTTGAAGAAAAGCCTGGATGAGGCACTTAGTGCCATGGTCTAGTTGATTGGACAGGGCTGGGTAATAGGTTGAACTGGCTGATCTTGGAGGTCTCTTCCGACCTGGTTGATTGTATGATTCTATGATTGCTCTCTTGCAGCTCTGTGGTATCTACCAGGTTCGGCGCTGGCCCTATTGTCAATCAAAATTTGGTGGGCCATTGAAATATTTTGTAGTAGTTACTTATATAAAAAGATTATATCTTCATACATGTGTTTGGAGAATGCATTTAAAAGTATCTTATGCTGTAGCCTCCGAAAGAGTCTTACATTGAGGAACATGAATCTCAGATTTTCTGCCGAGGCAGAGCATTGCAATAACAGGCCCACTGAGCTATGGATAAACTATGCTAAGGTGTCTGCATGAGCAGTGAGTGTTTGACTGAAGCTGCAGATCAATATCTACTTTCTTTGCTGTGTTCCAGAATATTTTTCTATTTAAGTCTGCGTGGCTCTTTTCCTGAAGGAGAGAGATGAGAGAGAAGCTTGAGGGACTTTGTAAACATGTGGCTTTTTAAATTCTGAGTTTCCTATTTGCTTCAGGTGTTTCAGCACCTTCTGTAATATTTTAATGTAGGCCTTTTTTCCCCCTGAAGCTATATACAGTTTTCAATATGGCTCTTTATTAACTGCTTTCATAGATCTCTTCTGCACAAATGAAAACAGCAATGTCTTCAAATGTGTCTCTGACTTACTCCATCTAGCTTGCTATATCTCCTAATGTAACAATGGCATGTTGATTTACTTTTTGCTCTCAGGGTCATGCAGCTCTTTTCAAGTCTCAGTTTTTCCTAGTTATTACTGTGTAAGGTTATACTTGGCAGGTCCACTGCTACACAATTTGTGCCTATCTCTACTGAAGTTTCATGATCAATTTCATGCTGAACAGCTTGTTTATTCATTTTGTCACTTTGTATCTTGAGTCCTCCCTAATCTTTCAAAGTCGGTCACTCTATGTAACTCTGCTGTGCAGGCTGTCTGAACATCGAAATACACCCTTCTTGTCCTGAAAGTCTTCCTTAGCTTACTGTCAGCCACTGTGTTGTGGTTTAAACTCCACCAGAGTTTAAACCACAACAGAACACCACTCAGGCACTCACTTTCTCCTACCTCCCCACCCTCCACTCTCCCGTCAGTGGGATGGGGAGGAGAAAATACAACAAAAGCATCGTGGGTTGAGAAAAAAGGCTAAGAGAGTGTGCTCACCAATTACAGTTACAGACAAAAGATAGGCTGAGCTTGGGGAAAAAAAATCAACTTACAATCAACTTAAACAACAAACCCACCACCAATTTACTGGTTGAATCAGAATACAACAGTGAGAGAAACAAGTGGATCTTAAAAAACCCTTCCCCCCCCTGCCCTTCCTCCTTCTCTGGCTCCGCTCTGCTCCTAATTCTCTGCCTTCTTCCCTATAGTGTTGCAGGGCAGCAGGGAATAGGGGATGTGGTCAGTTCATCACACATTGCTGCTGCCACTCCTTCCTACTTGGGGAGAACTCACAGTTTGCCCCTGCTGCAGTGTTAACATCTCTCCCATGACAGACAAATCTTCACAGGCTTCTGCAACCAGTGTGGCTCCCTTCCACAGAGTGCATAGAATCACAGAATGGTTTTGGTAGGAAAACATCATTGAGTTAACCTAACACTTCTGTGGCCATTAGACCCTGTCTAAAGTGCTATGTCCATGTGTTTCTTGAACACCTGAAGGGGCAGTAACTCCACCACTTTATTGGGCAACCTGTTCCAATGCCCGACCATCTTTTCAGTAAAGAAACATTTCCCAATATCTAATCTAAAGCTCCCCTGGGCCAGTTTCAGGCCATTTCCTCTTGACCTACCACTTGATACTAGGGAGAAGAGACCAGCTCCCACCTCATTACAACCTCCTTTTGGGCAGTTGTAGAGAGCAATGAGGTCTCCTCTCAATCTTCTCCAAACTAAGCAATCCCAGTTCCTCATAAGACTTGTTCCTAGACCCTTCACCAGCTTTGTTGCCCTTCTTTGTCTTTCTTGTAGTGAGTGCCCCAAAACTGAACACAATATTTGAGGTGTGGCCTCACCAGTCCCAAGTACAGGGGCACAAACACTTTCTTACTCCTGCTGGTTATGCTATCCCTGGTACAGGCCAGGTGCTGTTGGCCTTCTTGGTCACCTGAGCACATTACTGGCTCATGTTTGGATGGCTGTTAACCAACACCCCTGGGTCTGCTGGGCAACTTTCCAGCCATTCACCCCAAACCTGTAACATTGCAGGTTGTTGTTACTCAAGTATAAGACATTTGGGTTTGACTCAGTCTATTGATCCAGTCTGTTCAAATCCCTTTGCAGACCCTCCCTACCCTCAAACAGATCAACACTTCCCATTTTAGTGTCATCTGCAAACTTTCTGAGGGTGTACTCAATTTCCTCATCCAGATCATGGATAAAGATATTAAAGAGAACTGGCCCAAATACTGAGCCCTGGAGAACACCACTAGTGACCATCTGCCAACTGGATTTAATTCCACTCAGCGTTGCTCTTTGAGCCCAGCCATCCATCCAGTTCTTAATCCAGCAAATTATCCACCCATCCAAGCCATAAGCAGCCAATTTCTCTGGGAGGATGCTGTGGGAAATGGTGTTGAAGGCTTTATTAAAGTCCAGATAAACAAAATCCACAGTGCAGTGCTCTAAGTGATGGGCTGCTCCAGCATGGGCTTCCTTCAGAGTCACTTTTTACAGTTGCAGTTGCTATGTATGTGTAGGCATTTTAAAAGATGATTCATTTGTGTCTAGCACCCCACATTAAGTTCTGTGGGGAACCATAGATTTGCAGTCACGTACAACCTTTTGTAGTTAGAATTGATACCAAGAGAATTGTCACTTTCTCTGTACCTTTTAATTCTGCTCAGCTAAAATTTACATAGGTGCAACCTAAAAAGGCTGGTGTAACAGGGTGAAACTTCAGTGAGGTGAACAGGGAGTTATATTAATAACTCCTGTTATTAATAATGGGAGTTGGGCTCCTTTTCCCCACATACCCTGTTGAAAACTGTATCCCTGAAGAAGCTGACAACAAATATGCTTTCCCTGTTTAAGTTGCAAAGCACACTAACATCAAGGTCACTTGCTCCATTTGACGGAGGAAGAAAAGCACTATATAAAATATGGATGCAGTGTCAATCAAAAGTGGTTTTACAGTATACACTATGGAAATGTGAATCATATTGCTTTTTTATTTTTAAGTACAACTAGATATAGTAGTTTGGCAGCAGTGTTTTTTACAGAGACAGTGCCTTCAAACTCTTTCATAGCAGGACTGGAAATCCTGCCAGGTTAAAAAAAAAAATTAAAAAGGAAAAGTTATTGAAAACCTTTCTTCCCTTATAGGCCCGTTTTGACAGGAAATCTTTCAGAGGCAGCAGCAATGAAGTGCCCAGAGATTTCATCTGTCTTCTTTTGCTTCAGGAAATGCTGAGCACAGGCTCCCCTATTAGGCAAAATACACGAAGTATCTAATCCCCTTAACAATCATCTTCAGTCTACTCTTAGGCTGACAGATTTCTGTGTCCTAGTCTGTCAAGCAGGGCCTGTTACTGAGACTCATATTACTGGGACCAATGTGAAAGTTTTTGACAGTAGTTTTAGGTCCTGAATGCCTTCTGAGGTCCTGAATGCCTTCTTTGCCTCAGTTTTCAACAGTAAGGAGGGAGGAGGAGGCAAGTGGCCTCTTGAACTGGGGGATGGGGTCGGGGAGCAGTGTGTTCCCCTGGAAATTCATGAAGAATTAGTTCAGGACCTGCTGAGCCATCTGGACACCCACAAGTCCATGGGACCAGATGGGATCCATCCCAGGGTGCTGAGAGAGTTGGCAGCTGAGCTGGCCAAGCTGCTCTCCATCATTTCCCAGCAGTCCTGGCTCACCAGAGAGGTCCCAGAAGACTGGAAAATGGCCAACGTGGTCCCCATCCAAAAGAAGGGTCGGATGGGGGAACCTGGGAACTACAGACCTGTCAGCCTGACCTCAGTGCCAGGGAAACTGATGGAGCAGGTTATCTTGGAGGTGATAAGAGTGCACCTGGCAAAGGGCTCAGGTCCAGCCAGCATGGGTTTAGGAAGGGCAGATCCTGCCTTTCTAACCTGATCTCCTTCTATGATCAGGTGACCCGCTTGGTGGATGTGGGGAGGCCTGTGGATGTGGTCTATCTGGACTTCAGCAAGGCCTTTGACACTGTCCCCCACAGCAAACTGCTGGCTAAGCTGTCAGCCCACGGCTTGGATGGCAACACTCTGTGCTGGGTTAGGAACTGGCTGGAGGGCAGGACCCAGAGAATGGTGGTGAATGGTGCCACATCCATCTGGCTGCCAGTCACTAGTGGTGTCCCTCAGGGATCAGTGCTGGGCCCCATCCTCTTTAACATCTTCATAGATGACCTGGATGAGGGCATGGAGTCAGTCATCAGCAAGTTTGCAGATGACACCAAGCTGGGGGCAGATGTGATTGAGTTGGAGGGCAGAAGGGCTCTGCAGCGGGACCTTGACCGCCTGGACAGATGGGCAGAGTCCAATGGGATGGGGTTCAGTAGCTCCAAGTGCAGGGTGCTGCACTTTGGCCACAACAACCCCATGCAGAGATACAGGCTGGGGCCGGAGTGGCTGGAAAGCAGCCAGACAGAGAGGGATCTGGGGGTGCTGATTGATACCCGCCTGAACATGAGCCAGCAGTGTGCCCAGGTGGCCAAGAGAGCCAGTGGCATCCTGGCCTGCATCAGGAATGGTGTGGTCAGCAGGAGCAGGGAGGTCATTCTGCCCCTGTACTCTGCACTGGTTAGACCACACCTTGAGTACTGTGTTCAGTTCTGGGCCCCCCAGTTTAGAAGGGACATTGAGATGCTTGAGTGTGTCCAGAGAAGGGCGACGAGGCTGGGGAGAGGCCTTGAGCACAGCCCTACGAGGAGAGGCTGAGGGAGCTGGGGTTGTTTAGCCTGGAGAAGAGGAGGCTCAGGGGTGACCTTATTGCTGTCTACAACTACCTGAAGGGTGGTTGTGGCCAGGAGGAGGTTGCTCTCTTCTTTCAGGTGGCCAGCACCAGAACAAGAGGACACAGCCTCAGGCTGCACCAGGGGAAATTTAGGCTTGAGGTGCGGAGAAAGTTCTTCACTGAGAGAGTCATTGGACACTGGAATGGGCTGCCCGGGGAGGTGGTGGAGTCACCGTCCCTGGGGCTGTTCAAGGCTAGGTTGGACGTAGCACTTGGTGCCATGGTCTAGCCTTGAGCTCTGTGGTAAATGGTTGGACTTGATGATCTGTGAGGTCTCTTCCAACCCTGATGATACTGTGTGGAAAAAACATACTGTCAGTGCTTACAAATTATCTCAAGCAATCAATTTTAGAGGGACTTAATTGCAATAAAATGTATCTTGCTTGAAATGTATTCATTCACAATTATTTTTCTGCTGCTCCATAGCTCTGGCTTAAAGATTCAATTTGAAGCTATTGTCTATCTTTCTGTGTGATTTGGTAAAATTTGGCAAATATTTCTTGCATTAGAGGCTGAGTGAGCTGGAGTTGTGTAGCCTGGAGAAGAGGAAGCTCAGGGGTGACCTCATTGCTGTCTACAACTGCCTGAAGGGAGGCTGTAGCCAAGTGGGGGTTGGTCTCTTCTGCCAGGCAACCAGCAATGGAACAAGGGGACACAGTCTCAAGTTGTGCAGAGGGAGGTATAGGCTTGATGTTAAGAGGAAGTTCTTCACAAAGAGAGTGATTGGCATTGGAATGAACTGGCCAGGGAGGTGGTGGAGTCACCATCCCTAGAAGTGTTGAAGAAAAGCCTGGATGAGGCACTTAGTGCCATGGTTTGATTGATTGGCTAGGGCTGGGGGATAGGTTGGACTGGCTGATCTTGGAGGTCTCTTCCAACCTGGTTGATTGTTTCGGTCTGGTTGATTCTATGATTTTTTGCTTGCTTTTGGCAGATGCCAAATTGAAAATATAGAAAAAATGTTTCAAGAATGAAAATGACAGCTTGCAGTAATCCTGCAGGTGTCCAAGCATATGTCCTTCCAAATATAATTAGACAAAATATGTACAAATTGCAGGAAATACGGAAAAATTGACGTCGAATTTTCATGAGTATGTTGTATATGTTTGGGCATTTTAGCTACTTTAAAACTATTAGCTATTAAGAAACTTTCATATGCTTACAGAATATGGAAATCATTTTAAGCTAAAAAAGCCAGTCTTGTGTTTGAACATATCACAGTGATGGGCAGGGTGGGGGGAAGGGAGAGGAGACATCAAGTGTCTTAAATTAGTATAGTCTTAAGAATAATTTTCTTGATAATTCTTTTCAACCAGGCAAATAACAGAGAACTATTATTTAGCACAGCAATTTCGCTGACTTTACTAGGTTTATTCATGAATTCTACTAGGAGTAGTGAAAAGGGAAAGGAAAATGGAGTATGAGGATTTATTTCCAATCACCTGTATGTATTTCACTGAGTAAGACGTACAGAAATAAAGATAGAGCTACTTCTTTTTTGCTTGAAATGGGCATTGTGTGTGCTTTCACAGCTCTCTAACAAAGTGAGTAACCTTAGATATTAAACATTCTGCCCCTCTTTTCATCTAAATCTTTATTCCTTTATCTTTCTTTTGCTTCATTACTTGGATTATTAGTAGTAAAGAATCATTATTAATTTTTGACCTTTCTCCATCCCATTTCCTACTGCAATTCTCTCAGATTTTTGGTCAAGTCTCTGCTATCTTAAGCTATGGGACATCTGACAAAAAGGATTCCACGGCTTAATCATCATCAGCTTCCACACTGTGTTTTGGTGTTGGGTTTGGGAGGGTGGGTTTTTTTTTACATTTTACTTATCTAAATCTCCAAACCAGAAACAATTTCTCTTCCTACAATTGGTGCCAATAGTATGTGAATTCCTTATTGATCTTCCAAGCATCTTTTTCTTGAGTTCTTTCACAAATGTACCTTTGATTTGTTTGACTTCAACCTGGTTCTGAAACTATGTGTAAAACTCTCCACGTGGCAGTATTCATATTCTTCTTTCTACCTCTCAGTGTAGTCGACTACCATCCAGATTGTTTTGCAGGGGAAGTTTCCTGTTTCCTCGTTGTTTACATATACAAAAATCAAACAGTATAGAAAACTTTAAACGTAGAACTTCATCTTCTCTTCAAACACAGTGTGTTTGTTTGTGTAAGAGTCTTGGCTTGGGTATTTTAGATTATAGTTTTTCCTTTCTGCTCTTTTTATCTCTTTCCATATGCATCATGATTCCTTTCTCTCCAGTCCATTAGTTTTCACGGAAACCCTTTAATGTGACATGTTTATATGTTTTGCCATTGTATCTTCTATTTTATTTACACGCTTTAGATCAAATGTTTTAATTAACTTAAAAAGAATGATAATGTAACTATACTAATGCAGACTGCACAGTACAAAACCAGTGTTTGTGCTTCCTTTTTCATCATGCCCTGTGATGGAATGGATCATTTTCTACCTCCATAAAATAAATATGGTAATGATTTCAAACAGCAGAAAAGCTAAACAAAGATTTGTGAACATTAGGGCATTTCCCTCCTTCCTCTCGAGTTTCTGGAGATACGCCTTTGATGCTTCTGAAACTGTAAAGATGTGAAACGAATCTTATGGAAGATGCTATCATTCCTAGGTGAGCTGAGTAATTTTCAGCCCAACAATTTAAATGAGTTTCGGATTAGGCCCTTAAGAAAAGGATGTCATCTCTGAGATGTGAAATGGTTCTTCACAACATCCAAGGATATTTGTTGCAAACAGAATTGATTTCATACAGAATCTTTTTTTTCTCATTATGATGGATTTAGCTAGTCTGTCAGAAAATGTCAGATCTTTTCTATTTGTGCCCTACAGGATTGTTCTGTTTGGTTTCTGTTTTGGTTGTGGGATTTTGGTTCCACCCTCTCTTAGTGTGTTATTCCTTTTCTTACAATTTCTCCTTTCTGCAACACCTAACATTTGCTAAAATTTTAGGCACTTTCACTAATACCTTTGCAAACACGAGCTGCCTTCTCATTGTTGTCAAATACCACACTACTTACAGAAAACTCCTTTCTGTATTCTAAAAGACTTGTAAAGTGCATGTTAAAGGGACAGTTTTGCTGTAATCCTCAATAATTCTTCAGATGAAATATTCCATCAATTGGATGTGGTATCCAGGTAAACAAATTTTACAGATCTCAACTCTTCCTCACTCATTTTAGAAGGGAGTTGGTGCTTCAGGTGGGCTCTGAGCACTGCTGTTATTCATTCAGCTACAGACTCCTCTGCAAACAAAGGTAGGAACCTTTGCCTCTCCTCTCTACACTAGCCAGCCATTTATCCTTTCTTCCTTCTATCCTACACCTCTCTTGCCGCAGTATACAGGGTGTCCTTGTTGCAGAAGCCTAAATAAGGGAATGCTTTTTGAAACGTGTACTAAAATAGTGCTGATGGTGCATTATCAAGTTTGAAATGAGTGAGCCTGACTTGAAAAAGCAAGAGACTTCAGTCAGTGGTGTGCATATATAATAGTGTTTTCTTTGCGGAGGCAGCTGACAGCAGGATAATCCAAGAGGATAATGCAGGTGCAAGAATAGGATGAAGAATCAGTCCAGACAGAATCTCTCTCTACTTCTCAGTCTTATGAAAATTTATTTAGGTTCTCTGGGGTTTTTAAGATTAAAATGTCAGTTTGTTTGCTAGGGACAGATGTTTTCCTGCTGGTATTAAAAGTTGGAGCAAAAGAATATAAAATGAATGTGTACATGCAGTCAGTCAATAGGTTTTTCAGTTCTCTGTTGATGACTGGGAAAGGAGAAGTGAAAGGACTGCTTTAATTCAAGTAGTAATTTGGTTTTCTCTTGAAATGACAAATTCTGTCAGAAAGCTGTGAAACTTGCTTTTCAGATTTACAGAGAAAGTAATCATTTGGGTAAAATGGACAGTTCCCTCATATAGCATCCTATCTGCAAACTTCTTGTGGGTTTTATTTTCTTTACTAAGTGGATATTAAAAGATAGTGCATAACAAAGAATACTGGCAGTTCTGTTTCCTGTTGGGTTCCCTTCTTCTGATCCAAGATTTGTTCTTTCACTTCTATGCCTTCAGCTTTAGTGCAAGATTTTATTAGCTACCACTGAGTGAGAGTTTTGCCACTGACTTTAGTGAGACAGGATTTAATTCTTATTCCTTTTACTCATGGGTTCACAGATCTCTTCTGCTTAATTTCTCTTAATTTGGTGGTATGCCCACTTTGATTTAGAATCATTAACCCTTTTATTCCCCTCTTACTACCTTTTGTAGGTAATTGCTTGTATCTTGTTGGTACTAAAGCTGAGGATTTACTGACATTGTCATTTGTATCCTTCCATTACTACTGTTTGGTACTTCATCCATGGAAATTGATGTGAACTGAAATGTTCAATGTGTCACCTACTTCTTAATGAAAATAGGTGTTCAAAGCCATCAGGTAACACAAAATATCAGATAAAGATACTTCAATATATCAATATCTTAAAATTCTTACTTCAGCACTGAAAGAAAGAATGTGACAAGTTTTCTCATTCTTATGGGACAGGTTCCAGGTGACATACATCACTCATAAGCAGAGAAATAGCTACACTAAAGAAATATTAACTGCATATCAGTTTGGCTTTTAACAAGCTTGGGACACTACTGTGTGCAATATAGGAAGGCTCTCTTCCCAGTCCTGTGTTCGGTACCATTCTCAGGTCTTTATAACTATTAATCTTGTGCTTTGTGGCAGTTGAAGCTTGTAACCTGGAGAGAATCAAGAGTGTGGCTTTTGAGTAGAATCTCTTAGGACAAGGTATTGCCTCACTAGAAACTTGACCCCAGCAACTTTTTTCTTCTCATTTTTCTACCAAAAGTGTTGTGGTTTTTTTTCTGATGTTCAAGAGGGTATATCTTTGTAAGACTCTAAAACATAAACCTGTTACAAAGGTACAGGAGTATAAAAGAGGAGAATTGGGGTGAACTGTGCAGTGTATATAGACTGTCAATCTGATGGATCTCAAAGATCTCATTAAAACATTGTGTTGGCTTGAACCTGCAGTAGGCTTTGCTCACCCTTAATGTTTTTGATTCAGAAGTAAACTCTAGGTACTCTGAATACCTGTCAGTCAACTACATAACAAACCATGATCTTATTTTTCATTTTCCTTTTTATGTTATTCATAACTCTTCACAGATTCCCTGAGGGAAAAAAAAAAGAATTAAATGGTTTTGTTTATTATCTTCTGATTGTGTCTTGGAGGCAAGATACACTTTTCATGAGGGTGAGCTCAGGCTTTGTTGGAGGGAGAGTATACTGTATTGAAACCCAGATAACTGTGGATTAGGCCAGTACAATAGTATATTTTCTTCGCATAGCTGGGGAAAAAAAAAAGGAAACAGGTATATAAGAAGACTCAGCCCCAGTATCTTTATTCTGTACAGATGTAATTCTTATTTTCTTGGTGAAGAAGATATTGGATGACTGACATTTTAATTAGATTTAGTACACACACTCACACACACACCTCCCCCCCCAGAAAAAAAAAAGAAAGAAAGAAAAAGGAAAAAGAAAAATAACTGCAATCTGCCATTGAGGCAGAGACTTGCCAGTGAACAATGTAACAGCTTATACAAATGATGCAATGACAGAAATACATCCAGAGAGGTAAGATACTTCAACTTGAACACAACTTGAGTGTTGTGTTCAGTTCTGGGCCCCCCAGTTTGAAGGGGACGTTGAGATGCTTGAGTGTGTCCAGAGAAGGGCGACGAGGCTGGTGAGAGGCCTTGAGCACAGCCCTACGAGGAGAGGCTGAGGGAGCTGGGATTGGTTAGCCTGGAGAGGAGGAGGCTCAGGGGTGACCTTATTGCTGTCTGCACCTACCTGAGGGGTGGTTGTGGCCAGGGGGAGGTTGCTCTCTTCTCTCAGGTGGCCAGCGCCAGAGCGAGAGGACACAGCCTCGGGCTGCGCCAGGGGAGATTTAGGCTGGAGGTGAGGAGAAAGTTCTTCCCTGAGAGAGTCATTGGACACTGGAATGGGCTGCCCGGGGAGGTGGTGGAGTCGCCGTCCCTGGGGCTGTTCAAGGCAAGGTTGGATGTGGCACTTGGTGCCATGGTCTAGCCTTGAGCTCTGTGGTAAAGGGTTGGACTTGATGATCTATGAGGTCTTTTCCAACCCTGATGATACTGTGATACTGTGAAAAACAAAGGGTATTGGTATGGATAGAGAGGCCAAAAGCATCCTGGGCAGTCAGATGTTTTGTCTTTATATATAATATCACTGTGAAAAATATTAAAGGCATTATCAATACAGGTAGTCCCAGGAGAGGTGCAGCTGACAGAACTGCAAAAACCTGAGCTCCCTTACAAGCTGTGGTGGGTTGATCTTGGCTGGCAGCAAGATTGCCACCCAGCTGCTCTCCCACTCCCCCTTCTCCATAGAACAGGGGAGAAGAGAAACTGGAAAAGCTCACGGGTCATGCTGATGTGAACAAGGCTACAGAGAAATATCCTCTCCGTGGGCTGCAGGGGTACTGTGGTGCCTGCAGCTTCTCTCCCTCCGTACTCACTGGTCTGTATGCTCTCAGGGTTGTTTCCACACTTTTTTTCCCTCACTCTCCTGTGCAGCATTTTGCCCTTTCTTAAATATACTCTCACAGTTGTGCCACCAGCTTTGCTGATGGCCTCAGGTGTGTGATGCAGTGGGTGCACTGCAGAGCCAGCTGGAACCAGCCACGTCTGGCATGAGGCAGCCCTGATCTCTCCTGACAGAGACTCGTGAAACCCCTGCTGTCACCACCTGGACACAGGCACCCAAAACACAAGCCCTGACAGAGGAACAGTTTAATGAAAACTCGAGAAAGCTCAAAGGTCATTCTAAAACTTACTTAGATATGTCTTAAAATGTCCAGCTCTATTTTGTTGCTTCCTTTTTGCAAGCGAGATCAGTGTAACTCTTCTGAATTTCCCAGGTGTCCGGAGGTGTTCAAGGCAGCCTGGCTTGTACTACACGAGGCCTGGCCTCCCCCAGAACTGTACAGGCTAGGATTTAAAAGCTGCAGCATATTGGTGTTCAAACACTTACATCTCAGAAGCTATTTTGAGGGTATTGATTTTTCTCACATCTATATATTGATTTCTAGAAATTGAGACTGCTTTAAGTACAAGGGAGTTTTTGACTTAGTTGTGGATCCTTACATATAACTGCTGACTCTTAGAGATACCAATACTCTTTGGTTTGGATCGATGGGCAGAGGCCAGGTGTATGAGGTTCCACAAGGCCAAGCGATGGATGCGGCATCTGGGTCACAACAAGCCCATGCGAGGCTACAGCCTGGGCAGAGTGGCTGCAAAGCTTCCTGGTGGTTGAGAGATGGCTGAACATGAACCAGCAGTGTGGTCAGGTGGCCAAGAAGGCTGGTGACATCCTGGCCTGTAGCAGGAATAGCGTGGCCAGCAGGAATCCAGGACACTCATGTTGAAAACTGCTTTGCCTAAGCTAGACAAGGCCTTTCGTTAGTAATGGTGTGCCTGAAAGTTCTTTATCTGTTGAGTATGCTCACTGTGAAGCTGCAGTCCTGAATTCAGGTTCCTCCTTCTGAATCTCCCAGAAAATGCTCTATTCATTACTTCTGAGTTTAAAGAAGCAGTAGGGTTTGTTTTTCTCCATTTTCTTCCCTCCTCCATATTTGTGAGAAGGAAAATCTCACATTCTGACCGCAACCTTTATGTTAGTTCTGTTTGTTACTGCAAATGGAGTTATCACTTGCTGATCTGGAGTTAATGATCTAACTCCTTGAGAAGGACCATACTCTCCTGTGTCTGCATTATCTCATTTAAGTGTCCTTGTGAGGTTTGTCACACTCTTTCTAGGTTCTTTCTGATACTTTTTGGATAATGAGTCCATTTTTCATTCTTAGTAGTTGGGTTACCAACAGTATTTAAAGTTATGATGCCCTCCTGCATGCTTTTCAAGAAAAATAGGGCACAATTATTAACTAGAGTGAAGGAATGATCAGATAGAAACTCATCAGTTAGATGTGTAGTATGAAAGAAGTACATCCAGATTCCGTTTCATGGGCCAAGGGTTTTGAACATAAATTCGAAATTCTCTATGCCATTTGACTCAAAATCTACTAGATCAATAAAAACTCGAAATGCAGAGTGCCTAATTATAAAGAAATAGTTTCTGGAGAAGAAGCAGAATAGCTATGATTCCATGTCAGTTTGACTGCTTCTTTGATAGCTTAATGAACTGCTTTCCAGTAAGCAGACATTCAGTGTCCCTGCTTGGCATTATAAATAACATCTGTCTAGCACATAGATGGTGGGATGGCGTATTAAAGGCTAAGGATTAAGCATTCATTAAAGGATGAATCATATTCATTATGGCCTCTTTCTGTAGAACAACCCTGTCTGCCACAAACCCAAATAATCTCTATGATGAATAAACAGAAAATGTCTTGCTGAAGTAATACCCTACTTGGTTATTTCTGTAGGAGTTCATTAGCTTTATTGTTCTGTTTTATTTTCTTCTCCCAGACAGATCTTGTATTGCACAATTCTTGTTCCTGCAGTAACATCTCTTGAAGTGATACTTCCACAGCCAAGATTTCCCTCCCTTTTCTCAAAAGCTGTGTATAATCCCCTCCATTAATGCAACTTCTCTTAGCTGACTTTTGTTCCTGTTCTGTCATCTACCTATCAAATCTCACTTTGCTTAGCTTATTTTTTTATGTGAAAATGTCACAATTTATGAGAAAAAATATTGTTAAAGCATTCAATTTATCCTGGTTTCTGTATTCATTTCTGCTTTCAGCTTTTAACTAAAACTTTTATTAGATGAGTTCAGTTTAAACTTTATGGCAGTACAGAAGCATTTACTGGCAGTATGCTATTTGTTAGGAAATGCAGAACACACCTGTAACAGCCTTCTTTACAGTGGGCTCCACAGAGCAGATCAGTTCTGGAATATAGTCCTTGAAAACTTCCTAAACAGCATCAACAGAACTTTAATTTTTGCATTTTGTCTTTTTTTCATGCAAAACCAAAACTACTGGTATCAGCTAAAAAAAGCAGTTAGAAGCACACGTGAATCCAGGCCCCTAATATACTTCCTTCTCCATTCCTTTTTCTACTGTCAATTTTGAAGCAGATGTGAGGAATTTAATTTATTATTTTGATTGATTGATTGACTGATTGGGTGACTGCCTGAGGTGTTGGCATGGTCAAAATGTTTGATCCTTCATAAATTCTTCATTCCAAATAATAACTGGAGAAAGAGTGGCTGGAGAGCAGACAGGAAGAAAGGGACATGGGGATACTGGTAGATAGTGGCTGAACATAAGCCAGCAGTGTGGCCAGGAGAGCCAATGGCATCCTGGCCTGTATCAGGAATAGGGTAGCCAGTAGGACAAGGAAGGTTATTCTTCCCTTGTGCTCAACACTGGTCGGGCCACACCTTGAGTGCTGTGTCCAGTCCTGGGCTCCTCAATTCAAGAGAGATGTTGAGATACTGGAATGTGTCCAGAGAAGGGCAACAAAGCTGGTGAGAAGCCTGGAACACAAATGCTATGAGGAGAGGCTGAGGGAGCTGGGGTTGTTTAGCCTGGAGAAGAGAAGGCTCAGGGGGGACCTCATTGCTGTCTACAACTACCTGAAGGGAGGCTGTAGCCAGGTGGGGGTTGGTCTCTTCACTCAGGCAAGCAGCAAAAGAAGAAAGGGACAGTCTCAAGTTGTGCCGGGGAGGTATAGGCTGGATGTTAGGAGGAAGTTCTTCACAGAGAGAGTGATTTGCCATTGGAATGGGCTGCCCAGGGAGGTGGTGGAGTCACCATCCCTAGAGGTGTTGAAGAAAAGCCTGGATGAGGCACTTAGTGCCATGGTCTAATTGATTGGCTAGGGCTGGATGATAGATTGGGCTCGATGCTCTTGGAAGTCTCTTCCGACCTGGTTGATTCTATGATTCTGTAGTGTCCTTGATATGGAGTTTCCAATGGAAGCTCTAATAGAGCATTATAGATTGAAGGACTGCCTGTTATTTCCAGTGTTGCCATGTAAACAAAAGTCTAACCATTTTTGTTTGTTTGTTTGGGGTTTTTTGTATTTTGTTTTGTTTTGGCCACAGAGGAAGACACAGTAAACCTTCCCATTAAGTCATAGATTTGAGATTCAAAAATGAAGACCGGGGAAAAAGTGAATAAATCCTCAGCTAGCATCTGTGCATAGTAGAAATGGGCCAGGAAGCAAACCACTAATAAAGCAGGTGCCCTGGGCAGCCAGGGCAATATGCACTGTAGTTTAGAATGAATCTCTTCTGCTGTAGATAAAGTATCTGAAGGATCATCAGTAGATAACACACATTATTTTCTCAGAAGTATTGTTTGCATTTGAGAAGTGTATCAAACCCTAAAGACTTCTTCTAGTATAGCAGACAGCATACAATTATAAACACGGTGGTTGGAAGGAAAGTTTTTCTGAACAGAAAACCTGCCTTGTTAAAAGTTACAAATTGGCTAGGCCACCAAAAAACCCTTCAGACTTTAATGTATTCAGAGTACAAAATAGATATGATTGCTGAAAATATTGAAGAGAAGAAAAAAATAGAACAGAATTTTTAAAATTAAGGAAAAAAAAACTTTTAATCAGATTTGTATCCCTATAGAGCTGCTAAAAAGTTGAAATTGGCCATGGCTTCACAGGAAAATTTCCCGTATAAACTGAAATATGTGTGTGTCTTACAGTAAGAGGCACAGAGAAACATTACATTCCCCCAGAACTTCTGAGTTTGGCACTTTGAAAGGTATCAAGACTTAAGCATGTATGTAGACTCCAGGCAGTGTGAAATAATTCACAAATTTCAGACTTCTCTTACTTGTGTCTTA
Source organism: Pogoniulus pusillus (assembly GCF_015220805.1). Lineage (NCBI taxonomy): Eukaryota > Metazoa > Chordata > Aves > Piciformes > Lybiidae > Pogoniulus > Pogoniulus pusillus. Next base: position 29,702,863 of record NC_087271.1, on the reverse strand, counting down.
ATTAAGAACCATTATGTTCTTTTAAGCATTAATAAATGAAAAATGAGTATCACAAATGAACTTTATTTCCCATTGGCAGGTATTACAAACATGAGATGGGCCTGCCTAGTTAAAGGAAGTCCATAAGCTCCAGAGACCTACAGCTGAGAACAATGACTGTAGGAGAAAGAGCCTCCAGTAGAGATTAGTGAAAGTGCTGCAATCAATTAAGAGCTGTATTTTCATTTTTCCCAAATTCAACAGTGCTGAGTTCTAGGATTCTACTCTGGGACCAGCTCTCAGATAAAAGAGCTGTCAGTTTTGCAAGACAAGATTTTAAAAAAGGAAAAAAAAGGGAAAGAATCTGCTGCTTCGTTAGCATTTAAAATACTTAATTTCCCAAGCTTTCTGTCTCCCATCCCTTCCATATCTCCTTTGGAGCTCTGACTAAATGCATGTATTAACACCACCATCACAGCAGCATCTGACTCTCTTGATATCTTCCCTCCAGCCAAGAGAGTGAACAAGTGTTTTCCTCATTTCTTGGCAGGAGATGCTGCAGTTACAAGGCCTGCCGTTTGTAATGGGAATGAATGAGGAGATGAAATCAGTTGAGCAATCATCTGTCACACATCTAGTAGAGAACCAGGTACTGTGTTTATTTTGCTGCCTATGAGAATGATAGGCAACTGTACTTCATTTTATTAATGTGACTAATTTTTTAAAGCATGGGGCACTCGAGGTGAGAGGAGCACTGTCTCATGAGAGTTTTAAAATTGGCAGCTGCCAGCAGGCCTTGCTGCTGTAAGATTTGCAGTTCTTTGATGGGGTTAGATTCTCTCATTCATTGAGATGAACACTGTAACAATTCATATTTTTACTGTGTGACAATATGTAGGTAGTGTTTCCATTTGCTTTGCTCATTCCCAATCATGTTTTCTTTATTGTTTTGGTTTTATTATAGGCAGACCTACTATTGTTGTGAATAATTAAGATTGCTAATAATTTCTATTACAAGATTTGGTTTTCAATCACTGTGAAGGATTATGCAAAATTAATAATCTGTATTAATTTTGATATTCAGGCAACAATTGTTAATAACTATGAAAACTATTTATTAACATTAAAACTTGCCAGACACTTATTCACAGGTTCAAAAAACACACAGGCTGGTGTCCCGGGTTTGGGCTGATCCCTCCCCTGGGAAGAAAATTCACAACACAAACCCCCCTTCTTTTTTGAAAGTCAGGGAAAGATGAAATTGTATTTTCTTACAGTATAACAATGTAAAGAGAGATAATAACTAGAGAAGGAAGGAAGGGGAAAAAAAACCCCAATACAATAACCTTAAGGGAGATGGGGGAGGGATCAAGCGGCGGCGAAGCAACAGAAGCAGCAGTAGCCAAAACAGCAGCCGGGGAAGATAGGCAAAGCTGAAGCAGCCGAAGCCAGCGGGAGAAGGGGCAGAACAAGCTGTGCTTCTAGACATTAAGCACTTGATGCTCCAATGAAATTATATTAATTTATCTATTGTTGCCATTCATGTGGCCTATCCCTGGAATGTTCATTTCTCCCCTATGTCTGAGCTAGAGGATCAGCTCAAACGGCCACAGCTGGAAATTTAGACACACAGGGCACAGGCAAAGCTAGGTCACTTATTTCTTAAAGTGGCAAATGCAAATATTATGCTGGAAGAGGCTTTTAAGTATTTACTTCCAAAATTGTAAATCGGACAGTACCCAAAGCACGTGGAACTCTGTCTGATTGGCTGCTGACACTTGATTCTTCCCAGGCTTCTGGGGAAAGGAGGCAGACTATCTTTGACCTTGTCTCCTGGCTCTTCTGGATGATCTGTTTATCTCCAGGATTTGTAGTCTTGGCAGAAGACTTTTGGGGCAGGCAGGATGTCTGGCTATATGCGGTCTCAGCACAATGTCACACTGGGGGCTACACAAGCCGACTGTGTTCAGGCATTTGGCATGCAAAATGAGGCAGCAGCAGCAGCTTATCCCTTGCTTATCCCTTTTATCAATATCCAGCCTGTGGCTAGTGGGACACTGGACATAGTATAGCCAATTGGAATAGCACTTTGCCAGGCCTCACCATATTAGGTGAAAACAGCTTTTGCCCTCCCATGGTTGCCTCCCCCAGCACAGGAGGAGCAGGAGCAGGGGAACATGTCTGGGCAACGATAAGCCCATGTTTACCTCATCAACCCTACCACCACAATCACATGTAAATTTTCTAACATTTAAGAGCTCAGGCAGAAACGTTTCACAGAGGCCTCTGTCTGAGAATGCTGGTGACTGAAATCTCAATGCAGTGTTAAGGGAAGAGCTATTTTAAAGTGATCCAAAGATTCAGCTGGAAAGGTATGATATCAGACTTTGGAGAGAACACACAAAAATATTACTATCTTTCTGTCATTCATCCCCACAATTAGTATCCAACGAAAGCAAACTTTCAGGTCAAACATGTTATGCAGAGAATTTTGAGTAATTGAGCAGTTAATTCACTTGGGACTTCCTCTAGCTTGTGGGTGCTTATCCGTGCAGACTTAACCTTGACTATGCCATTTTCTCTGTTGAGAGTGGAATGAAGATGATGAAGGCCAAGTAAGTAAGCCTGATAGTGATTTTTTTTCTAGTTTTAAGGGAGTGTTTAGTATTTCGAGCTTCATGTTTTAAAATGTTTTTGCATTTTGATGCATAAAAGAATAAGACAAACCAAGCTCTGAATTTGAGTACTGTTTTGGTACTGAATTTGGTCACTGTTTTAATTGTAAAATATCTACAGAAAGTCTTCCTCTCATGCATACAGGTTCCAGTTCCCTGACAAACAAAGTATGTACCCCAGTTTGACTTATAGCAGTGTCTGATTAATCTTGGGCTGAAAAACACTGATTTTTTCAGGCATTCAAAACTGGGCCAGGTGTGTTCTGGTATCTCAATTGATGTGGGTGCTCTAGGTCCTGACCTAGGTGTTGAGATTGTGCTCTTTGTGTTCATGGCAGTATAGATGCCAATTAAGAAGGACTTCACCTGAAGACTGCTAATCTGATGGGTCGAATCAAAATATTTGCCTTAAATGCCCTTTATGGAGATAATGATATTTGTTTGCTTCCAGTTATTAAAACTTTCTTCAGATGAAGATGTGTGTGCTGAGAAATACACAAGATTTTGTCTCCCTCGAGTAGTTCCATTTCATGTTTTAAATAATTTCATATGGGGAAATAAGCTGCTTTCTCAGCACTGACTGATCTTGATTTTGCATATTCGTTTCTTATCGTGAAGATGACGGAGACCACATTTGCTTCCCTTTATTCTTAGGAACAGACAAGTAATTTGTTTTTCTTATGAAAGATTTTACCTTTCTGCCTGCACTGCTGAAGCAGACTGGGGACAACCCATATCCTTTATCCAGCTCTGCAGCAAAACTCCCAGCATCTTTAATAGCAAATACACATAGCACACGTTTACTTTTACTTGATATATCGCTCCAATGACTTTACTGAAGATTTGCATGAGATCCTTGCTCTACCCTGTCTCCTACTGTAATTTTTACTGTGATACCATAAAATATTTAGCTATATGTTGGGATCTAACCCAAACCTGCTCATGTCAGCACAATGACTTTCATTGATTTCAATGGGCATGGGAATCGTGGCATGAAGGATAGGTAGCATTTTTATGTTGCAGGAGTGAGTCTTGAGAAAACTATTACATAAGGTTTGTGCTCTGGGAGGGACTGCATTTGGACCTATAATAGAGCAGTCATTAACCACCTTGTTCATTTAAAAGATATCCCTCTAACTTGTCTTCTTTCTTCTTAGGTCTAATTATAGAGAAAATAATTTGCTGTGTACAGTCATGTAAAAGAGGATATCTTTGAAACGTGCCTTCTGAATACTTGAAAGTATTTGAACTGCTAAAGTTGCCATATAGATTCCCTTTTAATGTTTTTTATTGCACATATCATAAAAGATCTACTGTTGCTCATGTTTATGTACAAGTGTAACCACTAACCTTGCCCTACTTTCATAGACTTGTTCATCTCGTGAGGCACTTTGCATGCTGTAAACTGAAAAAAGATACACAATTAAAACTTGTTAAAGATAATTAAACTGAAGTGGAGGGGAAAAAAAAACCTGCCTCACAGTTTGTTCATAATAATAGTCTCTGAACTATAATTAAATTCTTCCTTCCAATAATTGTATACATACAAAGGAATTTTCCAGATAGCAAAACAATACAATGATTAAAAATGATTAAGAAGCTGTTTCCAAAAGCAAAGATGAGCCAGGGAGGGTTGGAAAGATTTTAGGTGTCTCTAAATATACTGTACCAGCTGGGTACCAGATGGTGTTTGGCTACTTGCACCCACTAACTGAAAATATCAGAGGAACAACTACACTATTGCCAGAATCAGTTCCCCTCCCTTAAATAAAAGTGGCACTCTTGGGAATGACTTGGCAGGGTAGAAAGATTTCCTGACAGTGAGATCTATTAGATGGTGGAATAGTCTCCCAAAGGCAGAAGTAGACGCCAAATTGCCTGGCATGTTAGAGAGGCTGGACAAAAGATAGAAAATGTACCATAGAGACATGCTACTCTTGTGAGGTGGTGACTTACACTGTTATATACATTGGATTAGGGGAATTAAACACAAATGTCACTGCTTTCTTGAGAGTAGTATTAGAGTATTTTATATTATACATATGTATGCATATATGTACATAGAATATGTTTATATACACATACAAATATGTATGTTATATATACATATAACAGCTCATGCTGCATGTCACCTCTTAATATGTGGAGGGAAAAGAAGGTTATGGGGAAGATCAACATGGATTCACCAAGGAAAATTGTTCTTCGCTGTACTGATAGCTCTCTGTGATGGCATGATTGGATGGGTAGATGAAGAGAAAGCAGTGGATGTTGTCTGTCTTGACTTCAGCAAGGCTATTGATGCTGTTTTCCCTAGCATCTTCATAGAGGTGTTCAGGAAGTGTGGACTAGATGAGTGGACAGTGGGGTGGATTCTGGCTGAATGACAGAGCTCAGAGGTTTGTGATTAACTGTGCAGTCTAGTTGAATGCTTGTATCTTTTGCTGTTCCACAGAGGTCAGTTTTGGGTCCAGTCTGTTCAACATATTCATCAGTGACCTGGGAGAAGGAACAGAGTACACCCTCAGCAAGTTTGCTGATGGTACAACTCTGGGAGGAGTGCCTGACACCCACAAAGGCTGTGCTGCCATTCAGCAAGACCTGGGCAGAGTGGAGAGCTGGGGAGAAATAGCCTGAAAAGGAATAACCCCATGCACCAGTACAGGTTAGGAGCTGACCTTCTGCAAAGCAGCTCTTCAGAGGCAGAGAAGGAGCTGGGAGACCTGATGGACAAGAAGGTAACCATGAGCTAGCAATATGTCCTTGTAGCCTAGAAGGCTATGTTCTGAGTTGTATTAAGAGTGTGGCCAGAGGGTTGAGGGATGTTCTGCTCCCCATCTATGCTGCCCTAGTGAGGCCTCATTTGGGGTATTATGTCCAGTTCCATGTTCCCCAGTTCAAGAGAGGCAAGAAGCTACTGGAGAGAGTCCAGTGGAGGTCTGAGAAGATGATTAGGGGACTGGAGCATCTCTCTGATGAGGAAAGACTTAGAGACCTGAGTCTGTTTAACCTGGAGAAGAGAAGAATAGGAAGGGATCTTATTGATGCTTATAAGAATATAAAATGTAGATGTTGAGAGGATGGGACCAAACTTTCCAGTGATGCCCAGCAACAGGCACAAACTAGAACACAGGTAAAACTCCTCTAGCAGCAGGGTTGGACTAGATGGTCTCCAGAGGTCCCTTCCAACCCCTGCCATTCTGTAATTCTGTGTAATATTTAACTGTAGCTTTCATGTCATGCTTGTTTGTATCAGGCATCAAGGAAAGATTAGAATATCAATGTTGACCAAAAAGAATTTTTGTCTGATTTGTCTCTAATCACAAAATCAGTCAGGCATTTCATGGGCACAGTTTGCTTCATGATCTCAGTAGTTGCATGCTTTTTTGAGAGGTTATTTTGTGCTAGGTTAACGTACATGCTTTCCTTCCAAAAAATGTTGTCAAGACATCTTGCAGAAACAATAAAGCATCACAAATATGTTATACTAGACGTGCAGACATCATCAGCTTTTGTGGATAATGAAAAAAACTCTTGTAATTTGTTCCTCTTATCTGTGATCAAAAGATAATTAGAAAGAAAAGGGAAGATAATTAAAAAGAAATTAACTTTGCTTCAAACTCCCATTTCTGTTGGCTGTTTGAGAGTCAAACCAGAAATAGGAAACACATTGCTGTATGTAGCAGTTTGCTAGCAAGAAATCATCTCCAAATTGTTAGAAATGTGATTACATTAGTTGTGTCCTAAATGAAAGGTTAAAGAAATCAGTAGAAGCACTGTATTATGGAATACAAAAATGGGAATGATCTGATTAACTAATGAAGGTTTCAGCCTGTGTGGACTTTGCTGGAACTTGTTTGCTGTTTCAGAGGAGCTAATCATGTCCAAGGAAGGAGCAGCAGTAAAAAGTAAAATATTCTTTTCTGGTTTGTTATTATTTATTTATTCATTTAAATGAACAAAAAACCTTGGGGACCTAAACACTCTAGTGTCATTTGAAAGTAGTATTTTCAGTTTGAGCCCCAGCTGTGGACTCTTTTGTCTTTGAAATAAATGCAGCTGGGGCCGAAAGTGCCCTTGGCAGAGAAAAAACAGTTGTTTTCAGAGGCAAGGCTTTGATTCCCTGCATTTCCTCACTGTCACTACAGACTCATTTTTGCCTATAAGCAGAGCTTAAATTTAGCTTTTAAAAGCATACCTCTCCCTGTGCTGAGTGGCATCCTTGCATGCTGCACAGAAAAGGTATAGTCTTTTCCACAGACTCTCCTGGCTTTTGAAATCTGTGAAGTAACCCCACTGGAGCCCTTTTGACTACAAGAAATGTCTGGAGTTTTAAAAATTCAGTCAGCTTACAGTCTAGTGTTAGTTTGTAGTAATGAACAGAAGTAGGAGTACAGTGGAGTCTTTTCCAAGTGTGTAGTTACTCCTTTGCACTCAGAGCTTGCTCCTCAGACTCATTTAGTTCAGAGACAGCAGGGCAAAATCACATGACAGCTAAAGTCTGTGTTTTGATATTCATTTATTTCAGAAATCTAATTTTGTGGAAAGATTGCTTAAATCCCAGTAGCACACGGATTCTTTGTTGTTGTTGGGTAGCTGCCAAGCAGCACTGACTGGAAGAGCACTGCTTAGGACAGTTTGCACATGTTGTAAGGGTCTGCTGTGCATCAGATGTTGCTGTGCTTAGCTTTAAGCTCTGTGACCATAAGAAAGTGATGATAATCAACAAACTGTGTTCATCTAGTGTCCAGGTCTCATCAGCATTTCCAAAGCCAAATCACATAAACTAATAATATATATCTGAACTGGTAATAAAAAATTAATTCCTGCCCACAGTAGCAGCAAATGTTAACTGGATTCCAGTACCAGCATCCCACTGCTTTCACCTCACTGAAAATGCTAAATGAAGTTTTGGTAGGAGATTGTGAAACCACAGCAATATAAAAACAGACTTTCAACCAGACACAGGTCCTGGTCCCACATTAACCTTGTGAGCAAAGCCGAGAATTAAAACCAAATGCAAACCCTGGCCAGCTGAGGTTCGTTTTTAGTCTGAGGAGCATGCCAGGGTAATGAGGAACCGACACAAAGCTCACAGCATATGAAATCCCTCCTCTTCAATCTCTGTTTGCAGGATGAAGTGGGAGAGAAAGCAAAGTTATAAAAATACTGCTCGTATTCTACACATCCTGGATTTGCCAACACCCTAAGGGTCCCAGAAAAACAAAGAATAGAATTTATTGTATACTTGAAGATATTCTGGCTAGAAATGGTGGGGGTTTTGCATTGGCATGATTAGCCAGTTGAGAGAAGACCAACCAAATTAGTTCTCGAATTCACAGTTTATCTAGATTAGTATATATTTCCTATAAAATGCACATAAACATCCAAGTAAGTACAGACAGATGCTGTAGTGTGAACCTAGAGATGGATGCCTCTAAATAATTTCTGCACAAAAAATATGTGTGCACTCATACACGCATATTTGAAAATGTGACTCCCTTTGTCTGCTTGTTCTTCAAAGTGGGACTGTCCTCTCATGTTATGCAGGTTTCCTGCAGGTCAGTAAGAAAGAAAAAAAAATCTTCTTTTGTGCAACTCTTCTGACTTCTGTAAAGACTGAACTTGGCATTTGACTTTGGTCAAGTTACATCAGAATGTGCCCTTCACTATTCCACTTTGCAGACTTCTAAAAGATTTGTTATTTCAAGAGAGTGTACTGAGTTCGTGTGTCCCAGTTTGCTTCCTGAAGGAATGCAGTTAAGCAGGAGTTTATTTGTATTTTTATTTGTCTTTCTGCCTGAGATAGGGATTTATTTTATTAGCATGTTAATTTTAATTGACATGATCATATTGATGTTGATCTGCTGCTTAGAAATCAAGTAACAGTGGAAGATTTGCAATTGAATTCATCCTAGCATATGTTTCTAAAAATAGACTTCCACCTTCTCTTTAACCTAAACTCTTTAATCTGTAAGGTGCTGCATGTCCAGCAATTTCAATTCAGCAGCGGTATTTTCTTTTCCTTTCCTCTGTGTAACAAGGATGAACTAATGGAAAAGATTTTGGGAGCTCGTGAAACAGAGCTGACCCACCTCAATGAACAGCTTTTCTCTTCTGTGCTTGTGTGTACTGCACATCCTTTCGGAACGCAGTCCCAAACCGTAACGATGTCCCAAATCACAGGATTAATGTGTCTATGAACAGACCTCTTATGCCTCTAGAATGAAGTACTCCTTGCTAATTTCTCTTCAAGACACCAGCTTAATTGCATTTTAAACAAATGGGCTGCTTTGCTGGCCAACTTTTAAATGAGATAACAGCAATGTTCACTCTCCAGCAGTGATGAGTGCCTTGCAGTAGATTCAAAACTCTGTTCAATAACAGGTTTAATCTCACACCAGCAGATTTACTGCAGAATAAACTGCCACTGAGCTCATAATTAGTAAAACAAAAAAAAAAAACCAACCTACTAAATATTATTTTCCAAAGCAGCAGGCTATGTTTTAGTGGAAATTTTTAGTCCTTTTCCTTGTATGTTTTATTGATTTTATGTATGATATTGGGAATTCATGCTATGATTTAAGATAATGGTCTTTATCGATCACTTAAGCAGTTGTTTAGCTACACAGTAACAAAACGATGCTCCCATTCACGGAATATGTGATACTGACAGCAGGGAGACCACAGTGCTTCCCTTCTTAATGTTTATTTCTTTTTTTCCAAAAGCATATTCACTGCTGGAAAACAGCAACTGCAAACATTTGTGCTTTAGAAACAATCTTCCCATAATTTTCTTTGTTGCAGCTATTAGTAGCCAATTGTGATTCAGTGAAACCCAGTTCAACAAACAGATGTTCCAAAGTATATTCTCTGTAGCATGAAAACAAATATTAATGAGGTAATTGGAACCATTGAGGGAAAGAAAATGGTGAGTATGTAGTTTCTAATGTTTGAAGTCATGCCCTTTGGTGTTTTGTTGTGTTTAGTAACAAAATGGAGCTTCATTACCTAACTGTGTTTAAACACCAGAGGGCAAAAAAAAAAGGCTTCATCCTAGGTTCAGGTTCGTGTGTACACACTAAGCTTGTACTCAGGAAGGAGAAGGTTGGAGAATATTACTGAAAAGTTTAGATTCTCATAATTTACTAAAAGACCTCCCAAGTGATGTAAAGCTGTTGGGATGAGAGAGTGTGAGGTTGCTTTCTTCTTTTCAGGTGGTTTTATATGTGGTCTGATTCTATCTGTGAAAAAGGGATTTTTTAATGAGTCCATGTGTAATTACTCCACCATCTAAACTACAGGCAAGTGATTCCTATGCCGTATACATCTTGTATGTGTACTGTTGCATTAGATGAAAGTAATTATCTGTGTAATTAATTTCAAAGACTTCAAAAACTGCAAAAGGCACAGCACATCCTTGTCTCAGTTTAAACACAGGCAGTGATATTCACAGAGAGAGTGATTTGCCTCTGGAACGAGCTGCCCAGGGAGGTGGTAGAGTTGCCGTCCCTGGAGGTGTTCAAGAAAAGCCTGGATGAGGCACTTAGTGCCATGGTCTAGTTGACTGGGCAGGGCTGGGTGATAGGTTGGACTGAATGATCTTGGAGGTCTCTTCCAACTTGGCTGATTCTATGTTTCTCACCCCATGAATCTATAATTTCTTTGCTTGTTTTTCAGACTTCATAACAGTATTTTATGTCTTTATTAAGTTAGGGAAGATACTATACAAAGCTACCAAAAAAATCCTGCTACCTCATTTTATCCAAAATACTGTTCCTGTCAGAGGACAGGAACACCTCTCCTATGGAGACAGGCTGAGAGAGTTGGAGTTGTTCAGCCTGAAGAAGAGAAATCTCCAAAGAGACTTTATAGCAGCCTTCCAGTATTTGAAAGAAGCCTGTAGGACATCTGGAGAGATACTTCTTACAAAGGCATGTTGTGGCAGGACAAGGGCTTCAAACTGGAAGATACTGGTTTACATTAGATGTTTGGAAGAAATTCTTCACCATGGGGGTGGTGAGTCACTGGAACAGGTTGTGCAGAGAAATTATGGAGGCTCCAGCCTTGGAGGTGTTCAAGGCTGGGTTGGATGGGGCCTTGAACAACCTGGTCTGGTAGGATATGTCCCTGCCCATGGCAGGGAGCTTTGAACTAGATAATCTTTAAGGTCCTTTCCAACCTGACCCATTCTGTGATTCTGTGTACAAGTTTTTATAACTGAATACAAAGGTATGAAGAGTACTGTAAACAAATATGAAAGATTCTAGAAAAATCATAGAGTCATAGAACCATAGGAATTGGAAGGGACCTCTGGAGAACATCTGTTGCAACCTCTGTGCTAATGCCAGCATGCTTAGATCAGATTGCAATCCTTCACAAAGATCTTTGCCTCCTTGCTTGTCAAACCTTGTAAAAAAACCCACAACTTCTATGGCATGAGAAGGTTTTTGCAGCATCAGTGCTTCTCAGTATATATATAAAAAAAAACCCACAAGGTTTTGTTTCTCAAGAGGAATCTGCACTTTGATATATATGTGAATACCTCTCTTTGAACAATCTCTCTGCAGTTGTAGATTTGCTAATGTGCTGTAAGTGCATTCATTAATTCTTGTGCTTCTAGCTTCCAAATTGTTTGAACAGTAGCTTTGGCTCCCTTATTTTGACAAAACAGGAATGCTTGTGGTCTCTTTCTGGTTTCTTCTCTTGGACAAACATGAGAACATTTGCCTAAGAAGCCTTTGCAGAACAGAAACAAGAGTAGTGGAGGTGAAGTTTATTTTAAGGGAGGATTTTACTAACAAGCATCCCGCACTAAATAATACTCCAGATCAATTAGTAGTAAGAACAGCTTTTTTGATATTCTAAAATCAAAGCATAGCCAATAGATTATAATGGAAGAAGAGAGAGTGATTTGCCATTGGAATGGGCTGCCCAGGGAGGTGGTGGAGTCACTGTCCCTGGAGGTGTTCAGGAAAAGACTGGATGAGACACTTAGTGCCATGATCTACTTGACTGGCTAGGGCTGGGTGCTAGGTTGGACTGAATGATTTTGGAGGTCTTTTCCAACCCGGTTGATTCTATCAGGTAGAATACTTGAGTGGAGACCACACAAGATCAACAAAATGTCAGGAGGCTATCAAAAATGTGTAATGTAAAATTTTGGGGGAAATATTCTGTTCAGACTTTTCTTAATGTATTGTGACACGTTTGGAGTTCTGAAAATTCAACATGATTAAGTTCTTCTCATTTGCATCTGAATGGTGATTTATTCTCCATGCTAGTTTTTTGTCCCCCAAGGGGCGATGTTCCAACCATCTGATCATCTTTGTGGTCCTTCTCTTGACCAGCTCCAGCAGTTCAAAAGTAAATGTATTAAAAAGTAAATTTATTTTAAAACTATGTGAATATATTAATAATTAAATGCTATTTATTAAAAATAATTTTATTTTTAAAATTAATTTGTTCTTGGGAGTGGTGGAATCAAACATAATAGTATGGAAATATTTCTCTGGTAGAAAAAAATGTTAGTACATCAGCAGAAGTTAATTTTGTTGCTAATTTTACAGGATATCTCTTGTTCTGTCAGACAAACAAAGAGAATAAGCAATTGCAAAGCTTCATGCTGTCATCTGAAATCTTTTGATAATTCTTTGATGAAGATATTTGCTAAGAATTACAATGAACATTTTCCTGTTCTGTAACATGATTCTGTGGATTGAAGCCCTATCAGAGCTGCATTTTGCTTTGACCAAGAAATATATCTTATGTATGAAATTTTCAGTAGCTGAATTGGAAATAAGGTAAAAAAGCATCACAGATGGAATGTTAGGAGATAGGACTCAGCAGCAGGAAATATATTAATGGCTGGTGGATAATTAGCAACAACTTCATGTCTCAGTGTCACATTTGCCATGGGATTGTTGCAATGAGCCTGTTAATACTTGTTCACAGTTGGATTCTAGTAGGTATTTTGCTACAGCTGCAGCTGCAACTGCCACAGAGTGTGTGTGTATGGGCAGTACCATACCACTGTGTGCTTGGATTTGGCTGTGGTGTTTTAGCTTATTGCTTGTTATTTGCCATCCTGGACTTGGTTTACTTCCACCTTTCCTGCTCATTGTCAGATTTGCTTGGAACAGCCTTGGCTGCTGATATTAGAAGTTTTTAATTGTGGAGGGAAAAGCCAGTTTCCCTGTAAAGAAAGCAGTGAGTGTCAGTGAGTTTGAATAATCCTATTGATTCTTTGTGATTATATTCCTCTTTCTCCAGCATTTCAGCTACTGGAAAAAACATTCAGTACTGTGACTGGAAAGAAAAAAAAAAGAGAGTTTGATAAATATGAACTACTGTAGGTACACTAAAAGTACTAAAACATTGCAAGGGCTGGGTGAATTACTGAAGGTATTACTTAGCCAGGTCCATTGACAGAGTTGAACTGGACTCTGGAGTACATTGAAGAAGCCTGTAATTCAATTTCATATGTAGCAGAATTTGAACAAGAGGGGAGTTTGTTTTGTCATTCAAGCACATTCTCTTTTTTAAAGGAAAGAGGAATTTGAAAATAAAAGCTAAAATACTCCATTAAAGAAGCTAAATTCTTCTCCCCAAAAATTAAGTAGAAAGGAGAGCAAACCCCCATAAAATTGAAGGAAAAATCAGAAAAGAAAGAAAATAACCCCATATCTAATTATGTAATACATATTGTATTCTGGATCCTAATACTGACCTTCTAGAACCTGAAGGGGGCTTTGGAGAAGGCTGGAGAGAAACTGTTTACAAAGGCCTTTAATGATAGGATGAGGGGCAATGGCTTTAAAATAGAGAAGAGTAGATTTAGATTGGATGTTAGGAACAGATTCTTTACCATGAGGGTGGTGGAAGGCTGGAGCAGGTTGCCCGGGGAGGTAGTTGAGGGGTCTTCCCTGGAGATATTCAGAGAGAAGCTTGGCAAGGCTCTGGGCAGCCTGATCTAGTTGAGGATGCCCTTACTTACTGCAGAGGGGGTTGGATTAGATGACATTTAGACATCACTTCCAACGCAAATTATTCTGTGATGCTTGATTCTGTGTTGTAATAGAAATTTCTCTGAACAGAACTGTGAAGAGTACATTCCTAGTCTGCAACATATCATAGAATCATAGAATCAGCCAGGTTGGAAGAGACCTCCAAGCTCATCCAGTCCAACCTATCACCCAGCCCTATCCAATCAACTAGACCATGGCACTAAGTGCCTCATCCAGGCTTTTCTTGAAGACCCCCAGGGACGGTGCCTCCACCACCTCCCTGGGCAGCCCATTCCAATGGGAAATCACTCTCTCTGTCAAGAACTTCTTCCTAATATCCAGCCTATACCTCCCCTGGCACAACTTGAGACTGTCCCCCCTTGTTCTATTGCTGGTTGCCTGGCAGAAGAGGCCACCCCCCACCTGGCTACAATGCCCCTTCAGGTAGTTGTAGACAGTAATAAGATCACCCCTGAGCCTCCTCTTCTCCAGGCTAAATAGGCACAGCTCCCTCAACCTCTCCTCATAGGATTTGTGCTCCAGGCCCCTCACCAGCTTTGTTGCCCTTCTCTGGCCACCTTCCAGCACCTCAACATCTTTCCTGAATTGAGGGGCCCAAAACTGGACACAGTACTCAAGGTGTGGCCTGACCAGTGCTGAGTACAGGGGAAGAATATCAAATGTCTTCAATTTCTCCATTTTGAAATCTTCCTCCAATTTAAAAGTAAATGATAAATAATAATATAATTATGGAAGCTTGAGAGGCAGACAGTTGCTGATGCAATTAAAAAGAGAAAAAAAAGGTAAAAAGGCAGGAAAATGCAATATTCTAAAGATCCAGTAGGCTCACCGCTGGTAGGAGCATTGCCTGATTATTTTGAATGTTGGTTGTCATCAATTAGTCAGATTAGATTAAATTTGTCTGTTCTTAAAAACTATGTTTTCAAAAGTTCTACAGAAGGTTAGTATAAATGAAGGGCAGCCGTATAGCACTTTCCAGTGTGTGGTAATATTAATGCTCTAGTGTCTACACAGAAATTCCTTTCCACAAAGATTTCTACCAGCAACAACAAAAAAACCCTTTGAGATTAAAATTTCAGGGAAGTCAGAAGTCTAGTTTATCTTGCTTCCCATAATGTCAACCATTTAAAGTATGTATAAAGCTACCTAGAAGTTTTTGATGTGTTGCCTTGGATATCATAGAATCATAGAATCAACCAGGTTGGAAGAGACCTCCAAGATCATCCAGTCCAACCCATCCCCCAGCCCTATCCAGTCAACTAAACCATGGCACTAAGTGCCTCATCCAGGCTTTTCTTGAACATCTCCAGGGACGGTGACTCCACCACCTCCCTGGGCAGCCCATTCCAATGCCAATCACTCTCTCTGCCAAGAACTTCCTCCTAACATTCAGCCTAGACCTCCCTCAGCACAACTCGAGGCTGTGTCCCCTTGTTCCGTTGCTGGTTGCCTGGCAGAAGAGGCCAACCCCCACCTGGCTACAACCTCCCCTCAGGTAGTTGTAGACAGCAATGAGATCACCCCTGAGTGTCCTCTTCTCCAGGCTAAACAACCCCAGCTCCCTCAGCCTCTCCTCATAGGGTTTGTGTTCCAGGCCCCTCACCAGCTTTGTCACCCTTCTCTGGACATGTTCCAGCACCTCAACATCTCTCTTGAATTGAGGAGCCCAGAACTGGACGCAGTACTCAAGGTGTGGCCTGATCAGTGCTGAGTACAGAGGAAGAATAACCTCCTTTCTCATACATTTGTTGGATCCAGACTTGTTTTCTAGAATGAAAATTTCCCAAACCAATTAGTCTCTGTTTTAATGATGTATATATGTTTGACAATAACATATTTTAATGATATATTAATGACCTTTTTTGGGTGGTAAGGAAAAAAATGGTTTGCATATGTAAGAATGCATCTTTAGCCAGAATTTCATAAGGACTTCTAGAATGTAAAGTTATTGAGCATGCAAGAGCTCTGTGGATGAAGAGCTCCCCAGGTGTACACTGATGGGGAGACCGGAGTTGTTTGTGTCAATGGTTTGCAAATAATGGGTCTCTGGGAGAATTCTAAATTGCAGTTTTCACTCCAGGCTGTGGTGCTTTTTAGGATGAGCTGAGTTGCTGTGAGGCTTGGCACTCTTCAGTGCACCTTAGGCAGCAGTTCTTATACTTCCATTGAGATTGTAACAGCTGGCCATTACAATCAATCAAGTGAAATTTCAGGGGTATTTTTTTTCTTTAAATTTGGGGGGGGAGGGAGGAAGAGAAATAAAAGGTATTTAATTGTAACTTGTCCCAGAAAGAGGAAGGCATTTATAGATTTAGCTTTCACTGTAGAATATAGGCACTTGCAAGTAAATTACAAACTATTCATACATTCATTTTGATTTGGGACACTGCTGTATTTTCTATTAATGTGTAAACATTGTCAGTATCTTTGTAGTGTTAATTCTATGTGGGCCTTGCTATGCATTGCACTAACTTTCTGCACATAGGAGTGCAGAGCATTCAGTTAAAGGATGTGTGTAAACTTGTGGGGCTGGCAGAACTTCACTAGCCAACCCATTAAGTATCACGTAGAACTTTATTGCTTTAAAGCAAGCCCTCAAAACAAAAAGAAGAGCTTTAAAAATGTCTGGGACAGCAATATCATCTAAGTTAAAATTTCTTCAGTTCCTGAAGTGGAACGGGAAGCAAGAGACATTTAATTCACTCCCATGTATGATTTAGCCAACAGCACAGTTAGTGCATAAGTTGTTTCTGCTTCTCCCAGAGTACTGTTTAATGAGTTACATTATTATTCCTGCATACCATCTATGTCTTAGTGCTTTAATGTTCTACATTGACCAGAGTAGCTAATCTTACATGAACCTAATCATGTGTTCATTATATGAACATGTGATTATTCTGTATGTAATTAAAGTTGTTAATGAAGCATTCTTACTTGCTTATCAGCAACAAAGAAACAAAGTCATGAATGAAAGATTATAATTGGAGCACTTAATGCAAAGCACATCCTTCCTGGGACTATGTAGGTAACTATGTATTTAGCTGTTTTGCTACTTAATGTCCTCAGGGACATTTAACAATTTAAGCATCTGCACCTAAAAGATAAGAACAACGAAAATTAGAATCTATAGTATGAGGTAGGAACAGTCATATACCGAATTTCTTTTCTCTGTTTGTTTCTGAAGTAATGCAATGGAGTCTAATTTAAGAGCAGGAGGTTCAGAAAATAATGCTAACCACTTCCCACCATTGGCATTGGCCAATTGATGTTGCAGTGTATAAACATTTTGCTTCTTCCATAAACATAAACAGTAATATGGATGAAAGATAGTGAAGATGGTCAAAGTGGAGTAAATCAAGGCACTATTGGAATGCTGCTGGCAGAGACCTCTTTCTTCCCTCAGACAATTGTGATTAGTGGTTTGGTAGCACTGGTATTTTTTTCCTTCACTATTAATGTAATGAGTTCTCGTCACCTCTTACTTAGTCTCTTTACAGGTCATTACAGACAACCTCCAGGGTGAGCAATCTGATAAGATAAGAGATGAGACTGTTAGACTGACTTTCATTGAAGGAGACAAATGTTTTAGTCATTCTATGACATGTGATTGTAGCAAAGAACCATGGAGAGAAGAGTGTTGCATCCTGCCATTGGAATGGGCTGCCCAGGGAGGTGGTGGAGTTGCCATCCTTGGGGGTGTTCAAGAGAAGACTGGATGAAGCACTTAGTGCCATGGTCTAGTTGACTGGCTAGGGCTGGGTGATAGGTTGGACTGGATGATCTTGGAGGTCTCTTCCAACCTGGTTGATTCTATGATTCTAGTTCAAATGAAGTCTAGGAGTTAGCTGATTTTTAGTTTTAAAACTGAATGAAGCTGAGAAAGTTATCATCAGGTGTGATTTTAATACCAGTTTTGTTACCTGTGTAGCTCCTTGCAGAGCTTTACATATTTATTATCTCTCAAGGAATATCTCACCATGAGTGGAAAAGAAGGTCTTCACAATAGTTCCAGGTAAATCTCATAACTGTAAATAACTAAGTAAAGCACAAAAGTGTTGGTTTGTATTTTTTTCTGTGGTATAGTAAATTTAAGTATTTTCTCTTGACTGGAAAGTGAGCACATCTTATCAATTTATCTACCAGTTTGCCTAGTAAGTGCATAGACGTTACATGTAGTCAGCTTCTATTTTTACATGTAACTAAAAATGAGTATATGTATGTGCCCCGGGTTGGAGTGGATCCCTTCCCCAGTAGAGTAGAATCATAGAATCAGTCAAGGTTGGAAGGAACCACAAGGATCCTTTAGTTCCAACCCCACTGCCATGGGCAGGGACACTCTACCCTAGATCAGGCTGGCCACAGCCTCATCTAGCCTGGCCTTAAACACCTCCAGGCATGGGGCCTCAACCACCTCCCTGGGCAACCCATTCTAGGCTCTCACCATGATCATGGTGAAGAACTTCCTCCTCATGTCCAGCCTGAACCTACCCATCTCCAGCTTTGCTCCGTTTCCCCTAGTCCTGTCACTCCTTGATATCCTAAAAAGTGCCTCCCCAGCTTTTTTGTAGGCCTCCTTCAGATACTGAAAGGCCACAATAAGATCACCTCGGAGCCTCCTCTTCTCCAGATTGAACCAACCTGGTTGATTCTATGACTTTTAAAACTCTCTTTTCATAATGAAATATTTGGCTTTGATTACCATCACCTCTGAATTAATGGAATTGACTAATCCAGCTGACCATGACTATACCAGAAGGCTTTCTCAGACTTAGCATTTTCCCTCTGATGTCTTCCTCTAAGCTTCTCTTTCCTGCCACCTTGCCTTTCATGGTGGCTTAGATCCATCACGATCACCTCAGATCTCTTCTGAACTGAGTTTTATCTTGTAGTTACTTTTTGAGACACATCTCTTGGACAACTATTTGGATTGACAGAAAAACATTTAAAATTCTTCTGTGGAACAAAGCATCAGGCTGGAGATGTATGTGGATTCTGCATTCCCCACTTTCCTCATTTCCTTGTGCACCTGTCTCTGCTTAAATGTCTTTATTCTCTCCAGCCTGATGTTTTGTTTTTGCAGTCCCTGGGAAGTCAATGATTTTGTCCTGTTGCTTCCCAGCACAGTAGAGTCATGCTCTGTGGCTTGAGGTCTGTTGTGGAGGCAGGGAATTAATGTGGCTGAGTCAGGAATTATAAAAACAGAATTATTTTACTTTCCTGAACACCCCACCCCCAGACTATACACAAAACTAATTTAGGTTGATTTACAGATTGCAGTTTGATCAGAATTTTTTTCACAATGATGTTATGGACAAACTTAGAGATTTAGGAAGTCAGGAAATGGAAAAGGTTAAGCTATAAACACAGCTTTACCCCACTATCGATCAGGCTGAAGCAGAGAATTAAGGGAACAGCAGGTTTACCCCCGGGCTTGCCAAGTGTGCAGGATTGCATAGAGGGGGGCAAAAGTGGGGAGAAATGTCCAAAGCAGGGATAGGGTAAACCCAAAAGCCAAAAGATAGGAGCCATCACAAAGCGGGGATGGTCCAAAATGGGAATTCTGTCACGGCAGGATCCTGTCAAGGTGGGAGCTCTTTCAAGGTGGGAAATTCTCAAGGCAGGGACATTTCACCTTCTCTCTTGCTCTATTTTTCCTTTTCTAGACAAATTGTCCATTGGGCACGAAAACCCAGCCAACCACTGTCCTCATTTCAGTGCAGGCTGCCACACGGGTCAGCACAGCTGCAAAAAGGCACATTTCCTTGTTCCCCCTTCAAGCCTACAGGGTGGGAGGAGGGAAAGCAGTTTTTGCGCCACCTTCTCCCCATTCAAACCCATGGTGGAGGGGAGAAGAAAAGAATTTGGAGTACTCTGGAACGAGGTCTCACAATATAGTCAAATAAAGTGCTGTTTCAATAAGTATTACAGCTGGGCACTAAGTTATGAATATTCAGCTGGACTAGTTAAAAGTTTTAGATGGTTAAGCTTATCAATCTTTCACAAAATTTGCAATCTTGTCTTTTTAAGTCATCTTTCTTGGATCGAAGGCACAAAATTAGGCTTAAGAGGTCAGAAACAGGAAGAGCTAAAGTTCTGACATTCACCTGAAATAAAGATGCCTAATTTCAAGCATATAACAATATTCAGAAGTTAGCTGAAGTAGGCACCTGCCTTTCTTTGTCCAGGTATGAACTTTTGGCAGTGTTCCCTTTAACTGTTTCTTTTAGTGTCAGCCAAAGTGGATCCCTCTCTGAGGTGCCTCACTGTCACTACGTCCTGCACTGTAGGCATAGATTCTGCTTTGCAAGCCAGGCATGTAAAACATGAGTACTGTAACAATCTTATGTTGCTGTGAGGGCTAGATTTTGGATTTATCCTTCAGATCCCTATATTTCTCTTAAATTTTATTTTCAGGAGTTGCCTACTGGTTTGATTTGTTTTTTTGTGGGGTTTTTTTTCCTCCCTAATATGGAAAAAAACCCTGTCTTCAGTGACATAAGACTTGCAGGATAGCTGGCTATAAAGTTACCACTGTATAACACAGGACAGTTTAAAGCAGAATTCCATGCTATTCCTCCATATTCTTTATGCAGGAATATTTCTTTTCATTAGAATGAAAACTGGGGGGATGGGGTGAGGTCTAGAACAGATTAGGAGTGGGTTGAATAGTATTCTGCCAAATGTACGGATGTCTAATGTGTTGTACCTCCCTGAAATTTTTGCTAGCAAAAATTGTACTCTGCTCAGATCTGAAGCCTTTTGTCTCTGTAGCCTGATCTGCTGATCACTCGGCTTTTCATTTTGTCAGTAATATGCAAGGTTTCTCTTAACTCTGCTGTAATTTGCAAGGACACAAAGCATGCTTGAAATTACTTACCTGACTGCACTTTGTGTGAGGAACTCCATCCTCTCGGCTGTTTTAGATTAACAGTGAATTACAGTTCACTTCAATGCAATTAGACCTAATGAGGTGCACATGGAGACTATTGGGCCACCGTGTAACCACATTATATGGACTTGCTAGTTGCCATTTTAATCGATTGGTTTGACCTTTGAATGCAAACTACCACAAAGCACAAAGAATTTTGTGGCCCGATTACCTTTTTACCTGAATTCAGGGAGAGATGATAAAAATTAGCCTCTGACCAGGAAAAGCTGTTTCTCTGGAGAATCCTCAGAAAAGAAATCCTGTTTGCAAAAGGATGGTTAAAATGATTGGTTGTGTTGTAAGTACTGTTGAATGCTTATAAATATGTAAAGGGTGATAGCCAGGGAGATGGAGTCAGGCTTTTCTTAGTGATGCCTGATGACAGAACGAGGAGCAATGGGTGGAAGATGAGGCATAGGATGTTTCATGAGGAGGAATGTTTTCACTGTGAGGGTGATAGAACACTGGAACAGGCTGCCATGGGGGATTGTGGGGCATTCTTCTCTGGAGACATTCAAAACCTGCCTTGATGCAGTCCTATGTGATCTGGTATAGGTGATCCTACTCTGGCAAGGGGGTTAGACTGGACGAGCTTTCGAGGTCCCTTCCAGCCCCTGATATTCTGTGATTCTGTGAAATATTACCATAAAAAAATTACTTTCTCTTCTGGTATGGCTTGGTTTGAAATTTATGTTTTGCATCATTTGCTACATAGGAAGCAAAGGTTAAATTTCACAAGCAAATATTAATTTTATGAGATTATATTGTGGTAATGGGAATCAGGCACAGCCTTATGTAACCTTGCTGAAGTAGGTGAAAATCTTACAAGACAGTTTTGCTTAACCATATTCAGCAATTTTTGTTACTGTATGTTGGAGGGAATATTTTCACTTGGTCTGGGATACACTTTCCAAGTCCCTATCAAGTGAAACTGCCATTAAGGGCTACGAAAGCACACCAGATTGTAATTTACAGAATTGAACTTTCATTATTAAGTTCTGCTTATGGGGTGAGTTAAATATAGGGTTAAAGCTGTGACAGATGAATGTTCTGTTTCCTAGAGAAACCTTCCAAGCACAGCAAAATGAAAAGTGGTATGAGCATTTCTACAGTTTTTAGATGGGTATAGGTCTATTGCTACCTACATAGTCGTTACTCTTCCCTGATTTTCTTCTTGTGCTAGGCTCTCCAGAACAAATATTCACTTAATATAGGTGGAAGAGGAAGGACTATTTTTCAGAGGACTATAAAGTGTAGCTGGAAAGTATAATTAAATATTTTTTTCATGGATAAACCAGCCATCCAAGGGTTTAGCCTGGCTCATGCTACTCTCCCTCTGTTAGACTCTTCCATCCTATGTCATTGCTGTGTCTGCATGTTTGTAGGCTATATGGGGCAAAAAGTATATTTTTTTCTTTCCAGGACTTTGCAGCACATAGCACCATAGAAACCTTATTGCTGTGTAGGATTTCATGCTCATTTCTCATTTTGAGTTTCATTGAGAAAGTTTTTACATCAGAAACCAAAATTTTCTGCTTTACCTGCTTACTTGAAGCAAATATCAATGAGCAGCATGTGAAAAAGGGAAGAAGGGGCTCCCAGACATGGATTTGACTGAAATGCAAGGGTGACCTGTCCTGCACAAGGATACATACATGTAGAGGAAGAAAGTGTGAGAAGACTTGGTAGATAGTCAGTCATCAGGAGATGGAAAAGAGATGTATATGTGAAGCTCTCTCTCTCTTAAATCAGAAGCATTCACAGGCAGTCAGATGTGTTCACAGGCAGGTTGTGAAGGTAGTCTCCCTCTGATTGGTTTCTGTTCTACATTCCAGAATAATTTTGTTTATCTTAATGAAGGCTACTAAAAATAAATGTTAAAAATGACAGCAGAAAAATAAATATTTTATCCTTCTTAGAAACTAAGTATTTTTAAATTTAATTAAAATATATTACACATATATAGGTTGCAGCAGCAGCTCGACTTCTCTTTGTGCCACATAACATGGATGTGCCACATAACATGGATTTGCCCAAAATATTTGGGAGGTGTACCTACCCTGTATTTCTATTGCTAAACCCATGGTAATCATAGTCTTCTGCCTTGGAGAGTAAGTATTTGCAATGGCTGAAATAGCTCTCAGTAACTTCCAGGAGACTGGAATGGCTCACTTTTGTGAATGTTCTTAGTGTTGAAAAATTGTTGTCTTACAACTTTCAGAATAGCATCTGCACCACACCTTGTGAGAGGACATGAGTCAGATATGCAAACTAACAGGAATCCAGATATGAATTCCTGGTTATGAGTCATGCCAAGGAACAATGTCTTGGTCCCTGCTTGAAATTGTGAGCATGTAAACTTCCTTCTTCCTATTGTGAGCAGCTTCTCAATGAGAGAAGTTCTTTTGTACTTTAATTCAAAATTGTTGTCCTCTAATGTAGTCTTTTCTATATAGTTGAACTACATTACTGTTTTGGTGTAATTGGTACTTGACCTTCTTCTGTTATTTTCCTACTGAGAATTAAAATGCAAGTGAATATAGAGTAGATATTCCTTCTCTGTGGACTGGGATGAGAAGTAAGCTTGTAAAGGATTTATGTGTAAACAGGCAATCTAAAATGCACATTGACTTGACTTGTATTTGAACTCCCTTCCTTTTTGTTTCTAAAAATTGGCTGATGTCAAAGGCCATCTGTTTCCTGTACTACAGAAACATGTAGACATTGAGAAACAGAATTTTAATCTGTTCAGTAAACTACAATTTAATTGTTTGTTTCAAGAAGTTTCAACATTGGAATTCTGACTGCAACGATTTTCTGCTTGTTTGTATATTTAATGTCTGAGTGCTATGATATATTTCAAAGTAATGAACTGTGGCATAATTTCTCTATGCCTTTACTAGAACCATTTCAGACTTGCTGAGGATACCCAAATCTTAGATACCATTTAAGTGAAGGAGCTGAATCTGGTACGAACCATATTTCTCTCAGTAGGAGGGCTTAGAAGCTAAGAAGCTTTTAACAGAAGCTTCTCACACCATTCTGTTTCACAGCCTTGATACCATAGCTGGCTGTCTTAGTCTAGAAGACCAAACCATCTTGAGAATCTGTATCATTAATTCTTGATTTCTCACATCAGTAGAGTGAGCGGTATCATAGCCCATCAGTCTGAAAAGATCTATTCCTGTATTAAAATATGCATTGTTAAATTTTGAACTCTAAAGAAACAAACTTTATAGAAAATATGTGATATCACGTGAACTACCAACTACAGCTACAAGATAAATTTATGGAGATGATGTTAAACTGGATTAATTTGCTCCTGCTTGATGTAGCTGAGTATCCTGAGGCACTAGAAAAATCAGAAAAAGTTGATTCGAAATAGTCGGTGAAGGAGAATTTTGGTGATGAAAATGGATCTGTCAGTTTGCACAGGTTATATTTAAAAAAAGCTAAGGGCTAAATCTAGCATGTGAAAGTGTAATGGAGGGATAATTCACGAGAGATGATATTTCTCCAAAATTAATGTTCTTTATTAATTTTGATATTCAGAACTCTCGCCACTCCCAACCACTAGTTTTAAGAATTACTGGTTCTTTCTGTCTTGGAAACATTATACAGAGAAATAACTGGATCTAGAAATAACTAGCAAAAATATATAAACATTAATTGAACTCAGTTGAACTGGAAGAGAAGGTTTCTGTGGTCAATATACCACTTGCAGTTAATATACCGCTTGTCCATTAGATGGGCTCAATGAGCACCTTTCTGCTTATGGCAGAAGGCAATAGTGAATTACAAGAAGCTTTAAGTATTTACTCACAAAATTATCTCCTGACTCACGGGCCTAGCTACAGCTTCAGACAGTACCTAAAATGCTTTCAGGGAATTCTGTTACTGTCTTGTCAGCTGCTGAGGCTTCTGATTCTTCCCAGGCTTCACAAGCTGCTGGGAAAGGAAGTTGCCAATATCTTACCTGGTTCTGGCTTCTCTGGATGGTCTGTGTACCTAGGACTTCCCATCTTGGCAGGAGACTTTCAGGTGTAGGCAGGATGTCTTGCCATGTGCAGTCTTGGCGCAGTGTCATGCTGACTATACAGGCTGATTGTATGGAGGCATTTAGACCCTGTTCCTGGTAAACTTGAGGCAGGTAGTTTCCAGGCAGTTCAGCAGAGCTGGCTTATAGCTTAGCATAATGCTGCAGAAGGCAATGGCAGAATCACTGCCAGAGACAGAGAGCAGTAGCAGCAGGCAGCAGCAGAGCATGTTGTGTTACCTGCTCATCTCTTTTTATCAATACACCCCGAGACTAATGGACCTTTGGACACAGAATAGCCAGTCAGAATGGCAGTTATGCAAACTTGACCATAGGTTTGCTTTACCCAAATCTGGGAGAAGCACAGCCATTGCACAAGGCAGGCACAAGCTAAGCGTGTGTATCTTGTTTACCACAGGATGTAAACAAGTCTGGGCAGGCCAGAGTCCTTAGTCTCAGTGGCTCCATGTTCTTTGTCCTCTTTCCCGCAGTTGCTTCTCCCCAAAACAGGAGGAGGAAGGGCTGAAAAAACATGCCTGGGCAAGCCAGGACTTGTATAAGCTTATTTTGGCCTAATCAGGCCTACCATGACTGAAAGCCATGCAGGAATCCTGGGACACTCCATGTCATTAAGATAAACGAGAACAAAGCCTTAGTTTTGTATCTTAACTAACCTGTTGAGCTCTTAGGTATATCTAATGTATGTGTTATTCTGACCAGCTGTTGATTTAGGAAATTTTAAAGCCACAAAAGACCAAGGGCACATTTATGTATTGATAGTGTTACTTTAAAAGATGGGGAATTGTTGAGAGTTTGTTAGGCGTGTTTTTTTCCATTAGTTTGAGGAAGTTGCAGTGACCTGTCTGAATTTCATTTACATGTATAGACATGTATAGTGTATACAATAAAAAAAAAGTAATAGAAAGTAATTCACCTTTCTGCCTGAAAATATTCTTTCAAGAAGTTTCTATTATTAAAAAAGTGTTTTTCACAACATTTGTGTTATGCATATTGTGGTTTTGTTTGGAATATACAGCAACCTCGTACTCTGTTATGTGAAAGTCTAACCCTGAATGGATATCTCTGTTTATATTTTAATCCAATATGCATTTAGGTGTCATACTGAGGAAAAAAAAATAATTCAGTTGTAGTCTATAATGAAGAAGATTTAAGTGTCCTTGAAGGAAATATTAGTTCCTGAGAACTTTATTTGATTAAAGAAATTGTACCTTTAGGTTTCTTATATCTTGCCTGCTTAGTGCCATGGTCTAGTTGACTGGATAGGGCTGGGTGATAGGTTGGACTAGATGATCTTGGAGGTCTCTTGCAACCCAGTTGATTCTATGTTTCTATTATATGATTCTATGATACTTTCACTGTTATGATTAGCATTACATAAGAGTATTTTAGTATTGCTGAAATAAATGCATACTAGTGGTACAAATTTGCTGGTGATTGTGTATCTTTTATTGGTAGACAGAGTTTACTTTTTCATCTTCCTTACCTAATCCTTGAGGCAAAACTAAAATTTCAAAATAAAATGTTGCCCTCTTGGTATAAAATGTAACCTGTCACTATGCTTCACCTTAAATATTAAAACTTCTTGCTCATACATGACATAAAACTGTATAATTAAGTAATATGGATAATGGATGGAAAAAATCCTGGAATTGCTTTTGTTCTGGTGCTATTATTTGTTATGCTCTTGGTTTGGATGGTTTTCTGTGTGGAAATAATAGAATAATACTTCAGGAGCATTTGCAAAACAACAGCATTTTGGCTTCAGACCCAATTAGAACAAAAAGCACAATAACACATTATAATATAAATCTGACATGTAGTTTTCCTTCAGGAGATATTCAGTTTTTAGTTTTAAGCAAGTCCCTTAGAAGCTTTAGGGTTCTTAGGATGCCTAGAGTCAATTTTGAGCAATTTTGCAACTTACTACAGGGAATCTTAATTCAAATTCAACAAAACACTGAAAGAGGTAGTGCTTTGGGGTACTTAGCTTCCTCAAAGGACCATCAGCAGGAAACCTCAGATGGGGAGAAGCAACATGTAAATAAGATATGTCAACCTAAACCCATGGTAAATAACAAGAACAGCTCTCTTTTCTTCAGCAAGAAAAAATGTATTTCACACTTTCAGGACATAACTATTCACTGTGATAGAAAGCAAAATTACTAAAATGCATTGTTTCACTGTTGGAGAATGGAACAAAATTCAGCTGTAGCAGAAGAGGTTGAATTATTAGTTGCAAGTGTATGATCTAATTCCTCAGTTCTTATTTTTGAGAGATTCTGCTGAACTTGGCTATCAAGCCTTTGTTCTCCAAGGAAGTACTTCCAAAGAAAGTGTTTAATGATAGAGGTGAATAATTTTCTCTTTGTGGGGTTTTAGCAGTGGATGTTAATCATGACACGTGGTATAAATTACTGTGTGGTGGTTCTGATCTGAGACAAACTTTATGACAGCTTTTAAGCAAGAAAAGAACAAATGATGTATTGAGTGCACTCATGATTAACTTTAGAAGAAAACAAAACAAATGAAAAATAAATTTCTCTCACTTGCAAGACTCCTGGTAGTACTGAGTGTTGGACTGTATGCTCATGCTTAACAAATTATTTCACACTGAAATTAGTAGAACCACCTCAGTATATGTATCTAGAAAATGGAACACTGTATTTTTATTAATATTCAACATTCCCACACTTCTCTGCTGCTTTTTCAATATCATTCTTCCAAAGAAGACGTAAATATTACACACTCTTCTTCCACTAGGAGGCTCAAGTTTCTGAACTTCTCAGGTTTTCTGTGGTAATCTAGTTACATAATTGATACAGGATGAGTTTGAAAACAACATATTTCTTCAGAGGGTACAAGAAAACAATATTCTGATCCTAAAACGTCTGAAATACTTTATTCTTTTTTTCTTTCAAGGTTGTCCATGCCATGATATAATTGTAACACTAAGACACCTATGCCATAGGTACATGTAAGTATTTACAATAACTTACTGGTGTTTTTAGTTTTTTTCAACTTTGGATTACAATTACTGTTATTCATATTATACTACATTTGTATATTAATCCTGCTTAAAAGGTTTAGATGCTGAGATTTGCAAAATCTGTTTTCTTATTGCTGACTGCATTTGTATGCCTAGACATTTACAAAGGCAATATAATGAAAACTAAAAATGTGATTTTAATTCTGTTCAGAGTATTTTGACTGCAAGAATCTGAAGCAGCCTATAGTCACATACCTCCTGGATTTAATTACTGCTTTACAGATCTAATATTTTTTTTCCCTGGTTTATTAAACTTACTGAATTGGATATTGTAATGAATAGATATGATAGATATATAATAGACAGGTAGATAAAGTCTAGATATAAGGAACACATTTTTTACTCTGAAGGTGGCAAGGCACAGGAACAGGTTGCCCAGCAAAGTGGTGGAGACCCCACCCCTGGAAACATTCAAGGTGAGGTTGAATGGAGCTCTTAGAAAGATGATCTAGTTGAATGTGTCTCTGCTTACTATGGGACAGTTGAACGAGATGACCTTTATAGGTCCCTTCCAACCCAAACTATTCTATATGCAGCATTTTGATGTCCTCTGTTCTGGAAGAATAGGAATAAAAAATGGCCTTCTTGGAAAGGGAAAGAAACCTCTGTATTACTTGCAAACACTATTTCACTAACTTTGTATTTCACTGTACAGAAGGCCTGTATCATTGCTTATAATAGAAGAATAAGAATAATTGCTCAAAAATTATGAACCTTCTGCCTGACCCTTGAAGGCATGTGCTATCAGAGAGTCTTGTGTTGCTTATTGTTAAGAGATGTGTTGTGATTTTCCCTTGTGAAGAAATGCACTGGAGTTATTTTTTCATTGGCAATTATATCTCAAGGTCCTTTCAAAATGGTTTTCAATCATCAAACACACAAACAAAATTCTTTAAGCTTTCTCATCCTTTGTCTGATAGGAGAAAGTTCTTTCTCTTGATTAAATGAGTTGTACATTTCTGAATAGAATAAACAGAAGTTTTAGAATTAAAGCATTAGTATTAAGGACTTTTTCTGCCAGTGTATATCAGAACATACATATAAACAAGATCAGTCATAAGTACAGCAGAAACTATTGCTCCTGGCAAGTGTTAGCAGGGAAACTGATAACACTTGTAGTATCTCGTCACCACAGTGCAGCACTGTAAGGTCAAAACATTTGTCCCATGTTGCTTTGCCTGTTTTCTTCAGTTTGACACGCTACACTAAAAAGATACAGACCTGCTGTTACTGTCCCAGTAGATCAAGTTGTTGATGTCAAGTATTTTCAGTTCCTTCAGGGCAAAAGAGCTATTCTGGCAGTCTCACCATTGATCCAGGCAAACCTTCAGTATATCATATAGTCACTTTACTACCTCTGTCTAGTGCTAGCTGAATAATGTCAAGAGTAGAAAAGATGCTTGTGCATAGTCTCTTCACTTCTTTTCCCCATCCCTGAGGCAGCATGGCACAGTGGAGAAGATTGTGTACTGAGAGTAGTCACCATGCTGGTGCACCAATTAGTTTCCATATTGTTTTTTATCCTTTGTTTTCACATGTCTTTCTGTAAACACTTAGAGAAATGATAATATTCTGGCATTTTCAGGGTGAATACTTGATTTGGTTGGGGATCAATTGGCTGAGGCAGGAATTATAGACAGAGAATTATTTTTATTTTCCTGAAAACCTCGCCCCCAAGCTATGTACAAAACTAGTTAAGGTTTATTTACAGGTTGCAATTTGGTTGGGAAATCTGCACTAGGATGCTTGTAGGCAAGTTTGCTAGTTTAGGAAAGTCAGAAAATGGAAAAGGCTAAGCTACGACACAGCTTTGCTCAGCCTGATTTATAAGTGGAGTAGAGAACCTAGGGAAAGCAGATTTTACTCATGGAGGTGAGATGGGAATTTAGCGATGATCCCTGTTGAAGTTCTCTGTCGCAACCTTTGAAACTGCAAGCCAAATCCACGTTGAGGATCCATGTGGCAAAAGTCCGAGGCGAGTAACAAACCACCAAAGTCAGTGTCTCAGACACAGCTTCCAAGAGGTAAAAGATCATGGAAGCAGCACTGCCTTAGCAGTACAGGGGAGAAGCCAAACTGCTCGCATGCTGCCCAGCTTGGGTAGTGAGCAGGAAGTCAGGCTGCGTGGTGTGGTCTGAGAGAAGCCAGGTCTGAGTGCTGCTGGCACATCTATCTCAAATGGACCTAAGGACTTGCCAAACTTGCAGACTTGTGGGTGAGTGATACGAACTGTTCAAGAACAGGAGTACACAGAACAGCGCAAAAATGGGACCAGTGCAAAAGTGGGAGCCGTCCAAAAGCAGAGGCTGTTCAAAAGCAGGAACTCTCCTAAAGCAGGAACTCTGCTTTTTTCCTCTATTTATAATTTTTCCTAGACAGTGTGTCCACTTGCCATATATACTGGGTGTGAGGAATCCATCCAGCTGATTCCACTGCAGGCTTTCCCACAAGTCAGTACATGTAGAAAAGGGCACCTTTGCTGTTCCCCCATTAGGCCCTCAAGGGCAGGGGGAAGCAGCCTTTTATGCAGCCTTCTTTCCCCATTCAAATGTCTGGAGATGGAGTGGGGCAGGGGGAAAGAATGTATTTGGCGTGCCCCCCAACAATACTACCACATACTAAATAATATGAATGAAAAGAATGTTTTCTTGAATATTTCCCAGCTGCAGTTTAAGGCTAGCATTTCTTACCGTGTGTGATGGTTTGGGTGTTACCTGCCCCCCTTCCCCCCCCCCTCCTTAAGAAAGTCACCCACCCAGCCTAAGCTTAGTTGATCTGGAAATTGAATGAAGCTTTATATTTACAGCTTAGCACGATATACAAGCAGATATTTACAATATATATACAGCTATATACAAGTTAAAAAGTAATAGAAAAACACAACACACCTCCCAGAAACTTGAGTCCCCAGGAGGGGCTCCCAACCACCCTTCCACCTTCCTCCCACCCCTCTACCTTACCCTAGACTTTGCCTTACGTGCAAAGGTGAGTTTGGAGGGTTGTCCAGGGGAGGTTAGGAAGCAGATGGATTAGTCAGGCAGGTTAGAGAGAAAAGTGCAGCCCAAAAAGTCCAGAGAGAGACTCTGTTATCTATGTTTATGTTCTTGTTCTTATACCTCTCAGCAAGCCTATGAATGAAGTAGACATCAAAAGTTTCCTTTTCACAGCCTATAATCTAATTCTTCTCACCAAAGTATCCCATATGGGCTCAAACTAGCACACCATGGTAATTGATACTAGGTACTCTGAACATTCTCATCTTCATCTCTTGCCTACTTTCTCAGAATTTATCTCGTGCCTTTCCTGATGTGCAAGGGGTTGGCAGGGATATCTTTGTCACTTTTCTTCTAGTTGGCTGGAGGTCACTATTTGGGACGTTTTTCTACCTCTGTGTCCTTTGGTATTGCACAATCTCAGATATCAAATAGTCTTTCATTGCAATTATAATTTGGCTTTTACTGCTCTGAAAATGCACTGGTACTTCCTTAACTTGATTAACAGTGTGCTGTAACACCTCTTGGAATGAAAAAATTATTGCTGTGGTGTAGAAGAAAAAAAATTGGACAGCACAATGCAAGACTACCATAAAACAGGATAGATAGAGCTTCTGTATCTCACTTAAGGAAAAGAAATTTCTAAAAAATCAATGGCTAGCATTGATCTGAAATACATGAGTCTGCTTCACACTCACCAAGGCACTAAGCTTCACTGTTTACTTTGAGCTTTATTCACTTTAAAAGCTTAACATGGATCTCTAAAGCAATGTAATATTTCAAAACCTCATTGAAAAGTGACAATCTTTAAAAGTTTAAAAAACAAACCAAAACCCAATACTGAACCAAAACTTAGAAGTCTCTTCAGTAATTTGTTGGATAATACATATTGCTTATAAAGGAAGGCATTGCTTAGAGATGTTTATGGAGACAAGATACTCTCGATAGTATTAACTTTTGTTAAGTGCAGAAGCTTATAATAACTATGTGGTTGTAGTAATTTGTAGTAAAATGCTCATGTCTGACCAAAGTGCATGCTTACAATTTGATGCACTGTAAGGGATCACTTAAGAGTGGTGAAGAGGCCCTTAATGCATACTTTTTTCTAACAATTAGATAGAGGTTTAGAAAACCATCACAACAAACACAAACTACAACAAAAACCACCCAACTGGTCCTTTTGCCCTCTTGACAGTACAAACAAAAACTAGATGTGAGCTGGCTAGAAACTACCAGAGGTGTCTGGTCTGCAATACCAGATAAGTAAGTACATACTAGGGAGAATTGTGTAAAGGTGCTAAAGCTGATTATAAGGTATACAGTTCCACCCAGAAAGTGTTCATTAACTGCTTGTAGTCATTTTTTTCCCTTTTCCTCCCACCATTTGATGTGACCCAACCATTCATTATTCTAGATAATGCTTATGACAGGTAATGGTGGCTTAGCTTAAGAGAAAGAAATTCAAGCTTTGTTCATCTATGTTCTGTTAATAGAATTGGTTTTCTTTTAATTTCATTCAATATTTTAACTGGAACTTTGGTATCCAAGAAAATCTCTTGATAACTGTCCTGGGTTAACAGCCCTCTCCCACAAGAGCCCCACACACAGATGGAAGGAAAAGTAATTCAAAACCCCTCTCTGTGTTGAGATGAAGAGTTGAGATCAAGAGTTTTACTGGAAATGATGCAATGCAAAATTGCTTTAGCCTGTATTCAGGAAAGCACAGCAAAATGCAGAAGCAGCAGCAGGATCCAGTGCTAAATCAATTTCCCACACACAAGCAGAGCAGAAAAGCTCAGTGCTTCAAATTTGGAAACTGGAAGTAGCAACAGGAACAGGAGGCCTCTTGCATTACAATCTAAACTTCAGTCCCCGTGATACTTTGCTCCAGCCAGCACTTTCATTTTGAAGCTGGCCTGACAACAGCATGGTATTGGGTATCAGCAGCAGGTTCATAGAATCATAGAATCAGCCAGGTTTTGGAAGAGACCTCCAAGATCAACCAGTCCAACCTATCACCCAGCCCTGTCCAATCAAGTAAACATGGCACTTAGTGCCTCATCCAGGCTTTTCTTCAACACCTCCAGGGATGGTGATTCCACCACCTCCCTGGGAAGCCCATTCCAATGCCAATCACTCTCTCTGCCAAGAACTTCCTCCTAACATCCAGCCTAGATCTCCCCCAGCACAACTTGAGACTGTGTCCCTTTGTTGTGTTGCTGGTTGTCTGGGAGAAGAGACCAACCCCCACCTGGCTACAGCCTCCCTTCAGGTAGTTGTAGACAGCAGTGAGGTCACCCCCTGAGCCTCCTCTTCCCCGGGCTAAACAACCCCAGCTCCCTCAGCCTCTCCTCATAGGGTTGTGTTCGACTCAATCCATGACAATAACAAATGAGGCTTTGGAGTGGAAAGCTAAGTAGTCCAAAAAGTAAGAGTTACACTTCCACTGAGTGTGATTTTTACATTATGACTTCCCTTGAATAGTGAAATTCTTTTGTTGAAGTAATCCAAAGCTGTATCAGGCTGGCAGTTAATAGATATAGGAGATTTATAGTGGTAATCGTTTATTCATTATTTGTCATTTTTGCTTATTTTATTTTGCTTTCCCATCAAGGCTTTGGTACTTTATAATACTATTTTTTTACTAAGAAGCTATTAATTGCTTGAGGCATTAGGCTGCAGGATCGTTTTTCCTGACATGCTAACTTTATTTCTGAATCCTCGTTCTACTGGGAGGGCCAATCAGCTAGTCTTGGAGCAGCTCAGCATTCAGTGTTTGTGAGCTTTCTTGGGAAAACAAAGAGCTTTTATTTAAGCCTGTAACACTTTTTTTTTTGAAGGAATTGCATCCATCGTTTTGCTGGGAGCTAGGCATCTGGCTACGTGTGTAACAAGATCATCATATGAAAGATGATCACCACATTAAAAATACGTATATATAGCTGACAATTTCTGAAGGGGAGATATAGATCTGAAGTGTACTCAGATCCCTTTCTGGAGGCCACACTTTAGAGGAAGGTGGAATGTGAGATGAAGGTGTCTGGATTCTACTTTAGGGATCAGATATCTGAAAGATATCTGCTAACTTTTAGATGCCTAAAGTTCTTACACAGTCAATTTTTGAGATGTTACAAATGAATACTTAAGATGCATGATAATGTTTCTGAGCCCTCAAAGGCAGATGGAAAAAAACAAGAGGGTACATACCAGATTATGGGATAGATGGCCATATAAAGGTCTTTGCTTTTTAAATTTAATGCTAGTATATTAATACTTAGATAAGTATTGCCAAGACCTTTGCTTTATCTGAATGCACTGGAAAACAAAGTATTACTGCTGTCCTCTTTATTATAATAAATAGGGATGATGGACAGAAGTCTAGTGAGCTTAGCTTGAAAGAAACAGGGAGGGTAAAATACTAAGACCAAGATAAGTGCGGAGAACAAATGACCTTCTTTATATCCCATTGACTTCTGATTTACAACAAATCTTTATATTGCTCCTTCATCCCACCTCAAAAATAAAGGACGAGGCAGTATGGTTTTGCACACTTTCCGTCTAGTTCCAATCACATTCGACCTTCAATAGCTGACAACTGTGAGCACAATTAGAGTATCATAAACTAGCAACAACAAAGATGCCTTTTATATAATAACCTCACTTTAGGAAGCAGCCATGGAAGTTTCTTAATGTCCTCTATAAGGATATTTCCATCTCCAGTACAGTATCCACATTGATGTTGAAGAAGTCTTCACAGTTTTATCAAATGCAGAAGTGGATAGGAAACTATTAAATCTAAAATGTTGGATTCATGCATACATGTTTCAGGGAACATTCTTTTTTATCAGATGTAGAATTGGATAAGAAACTGTTAAATTTAAAATGTTGGATTCAAAAATATATGTTTCAGGGACCAATCTGCGTGGAGTTAGTATGGCCAGCTTATAGTTATAGAGTGTAACAAAGAAAAATGAGTTGGTTTGACTTTTTTTGGTTTTGGTTTGTTGTTTGGGTTTTTTTTTTATGTGGAAAGCAACTGTTCTGTACAGAAACATTATATGCCTTAAAAGAAAAGTAACAATAACTCTGCAGTTTCATTTGGTTTGAAAACATCATAGTATGTGAAACACTTAATTCATCAAGACATTCTGGCAGCTTTTATTGGAAGTCCACTATAAGCTTTACTAGTTTGGCTCATTAAACTGAAAATAGGCTTGGAAAAGGTCACAAAGGATTAGAGGTTACGGAAAAAATAATCAAAGCAATTAGCTATAACTTAAGTCTTCTGAGCTGCCTAAAAGAGAAGGCAGACCTGACCTTGTCAAAGAGAAGGATGTTAAAATTGCACATCAAGAAGCAATCCAGAAAGTTATTGCATCTATGTAGTACACTGCAGCAGTTCAGTATGGTTCATTGTTGGTTTGTTTGGGTTCGTTGTTGTATTTTTAAAAAAAGAAAGAAGTCACTAAACCTTCCTGAACTCCAAAGTCTTAACACGATGCTATTCCTGCGCTATTTGTTCACAGTGAGGATTGTGATAGTAGCTACATTAAAAGTCTGGTCCTTCTCATATACTATATTGCAAATCAGAAATAAATCTGTTGAACATAATTAGTTATGTCAATGTAAAAGTGATGTGAGAGGAGAAACAGGCCATTCGTGTCCAGATGAATTTTGATTAAAATTATCCATTCTGTGAAACCTGAAATCACATACCAAGTTGGTAAATGCTTTTTCTCTTAAAGTATGTTCACATAAAATTGCTCTGTTCTTGCAGCAGTTAGCTGTTTCTCTGGCTTTTATAACATGTTATATGGCAATACAAAATTGTCTTTAAGGAAGTTGCAAGCTATAATTGTACGTTTGGTAGCTTTCCACGTTGTATTTATTTCTTTTTGCCCTGAGGAAAATGGCTTTCTGCTAACAGTTTCCTAAAATAATTTGAATTCATTAATTGATTTTAATTTCATGCACGTATCAGATGAAAGTCTGGTCATGATCTGAAGTAGAATCATGGTAACAAAATGAATATAGGTTATATTTTTTAATTCATGAAAGGATTATTGGAGGAACGTTTGGTTCACATAAGCAACTTGAAGATTCTGGCTGGAGCTCCCAAGTTAGCCCACTTACAGAATCATAGAATCAACCAGGTTGGAAGAGACCTCCAAGATCATCCAGTCCAACCTATCACCCAGCCCTAACCAATCAACTAGACCATGGCACTAAGTGCCTCATCCAGGCTTTTCTTGAAGACCCCCAGGGACGGTGCCCCCACCACCTCCCCGGGCAGCCCATTCCAATGGGAAATCACTCTCTCTGGCAAGAACTTCTTCCTAATATCCAGCCTATACTTGACAGAGTATTGCCTCTTGCTGACTTCTCTGCTTCTCATATTGGACAGTATTTTCAGAGATGTTCTACAGCTCCATCACTACCTTTAAAACTCCATTTCAATACCACTTAATTGATCTCAGTGACATGTGGTCATGCTTTAAATCATGTCTTACATTACTTCTTAGAGATTACTTTAGTATGAGCAAGATGAATACTGAAAAAATAAGTTACTATCCCAACTGAGATTATTGGCTCCACTGTTCTCAGAAAGAGGCTACGTAATTCATACCAGCTCAGGATCTGGCCCTATTGCCAAACTCCCTGTTGGGAAATCAGAGCATAGTCTGTGAAAGTGTTCACTGCTGAGAAGAGATTCCACTGAACTGGCATGCAAAGAAGCCTCTGTTTGGAAGCTTTCCTAATGAACTTGTAGCTTTTACTTAAGAGAAAATCACAGACAAGCTAAGAAATATAATGCCTTTATCAGCACAAACATACAGAAATATCAGAAACCAGCAACTGGAATGACTATAAAGCTTTTAAAATTGCATGCAAGGCAGCAGTCACATATGGAAACTTTAGTCTGAAAATGACCAGTGCACAGACTTTGACATTTGATAATCTTCTTGTTCTGGCTGTGTGTGATTCACTGTTATGCTGGTAATCTGAATATTCTCCAAGGCTTTTCTGGATGAGAGTGACAGAGTATTGTGATTAAAATTTTAAAAAAGAAAAAATGCCTAACTTCAGAGAATTAGTAAAGATTAAAAAATATGAAATGAAATCTTACTTTGAATTTCATAGCACAGAACATTGATCTAGCAGAAAGTTATCCAAAATTTAATATTTGTAAGTAACACACTGTAAAACACTAACCACGTTCTTTTGTTCCTAGCTGGAACCTAGTGAGTGTTCTGGATCAGCATTAAGTCTTACCCAAAAGTCTTTAAAATCACTGAGCAGTTTCCAAGACTAAACTTAGATCTTGTCAGATTAAAATAGAACTAAAATGTGAAACAATTGCATAGTCTTCCTACCTGTAGCAAAAAGCAAATAAAACAGGAGGAAGATTTGTTCAGCATATTGTTCAGTGAGCCAAATGTGTACTGGTAAGCTTATGTGGATGAAAGGAACATAGAGATACTACCTGCCATGGCCCATTGTCTGATACAGCTTATGCAGAGCTAATGTCTCAGCTATAACAGAATCAGCTCTGTTCTTGACTTTGAGAAGGAAGGGAAAACAGTGTTAAAACCATTCAGTGAAATAAGAGTTATCCTAGTAGATTTGGATTATCAGAATTATATATAGTTGCAAAAGATTTAGCTGAAAAATATTTACTCTTGAGGAGATGGCAAATACAGCCAGCAAGCCAGGAGTCAGATTTTGTTAAAGGCAAATTTCAGTTCAAAGTATAGGGTGCTTACCTCTGATAACTACAAAGATGAATTAGAAATAGGTAATAAATAGAAGCCCCAGTCTTCAGGTCTGACAATATGTAAGGCATACATTTGAAATATAATGATCTTGTATCAATAAATGTAATTTCTAATATCTTCAGTTTCATAGAGGGCATTGATGCAGAGGGGAATTTGGTGGGAAATGCTGGTTGAGATGCAGGCATGTACACTAGAATGGAACTAAGTACTTACATCCCTTAGGAGAGATGTTGTACTACAGCTTTTTATCACTAACCTCTGAGTAATTTTACATAATTAGAAAACAGTCATCTGATAAATATACTTGTTGCTGAAACTTGGATTAGGTGAGATGGAGGGTAAACTTGAAGGAGTCACCTTACAAGAACTGCATTTTTCTGAAGTTGGAAAGCTACTAAGCTCATGCTGAGTTTCATGCTAATGTAACTTCATCATTAGAAAGGTAAATCCATTTTTAAATTAAAAACTTCTTGGTAAATTAAACTAATTCACACTTTGTAAGATTGCTTAATTATCATTTGTTGTATATGACAGACTGCACTGAAATTGTTCTAGCAAAAGATCAAAAATAGTTTAAAAAGTTCCAAGTCAATTTCTGAACTAGCCTGGTTAATTTATATTTAGTGAATTCCACAGCCTGAAGGGAAAAAAGTAAAGATGAAATATTTTACCCAATAATGGATTATGACAGATGGCATTTATGAATCTCATGGCCTGCTCTTTATTGATCAGAAACTGATCATAGCAGTTGAATTAATAAAAGTATAGTTAAAAGCATCCACGAATGATGCTTGGACATAAGTGAGTGTAGGCTTTATTGGTTTCTAGCATCAGTTGTTCTTCAGAGAGATATACCATATGCTCAACATATGAAAATAGCAGAAACAACCAAAAAAAAAAAAAAAAATCAAAAGAACTCTCTCCTACCCTATCAGCCAATAAAGTTTTAAATGTGTTTGTAAAGAATGGAGTGGGCTTGAGCAGCACATCCATGTGTGTTTCATAATATCCCATCCTTTACATGAACAGCACAAATAATCACTTAAAATCTATTATGGGTTTTTTTGCTGAAGAACATGTTTAAACTACAATGTTACCTTTTTACCAATATTTTCCTGGCTACTGAGTTATTTTAAGTATGGTTTCAACAGAAAATTAATTTTCACTGATTTTCCTATCTATGCCTTTCCTATGCAATATACCTGCCATGGACACACAACATTCCAGTAGGAAAATAATCATAACCAGATTTGGTATGCCTTCATCTTCCAAAACTATTTTCTAAGCAGTTTATGTGACTCTTACAAGTTTTCTGCATCATATCACGTGAAGTTCTGGTCATAGGCCAAAGAATGTTTGATTTCTTATACTACAAGGTAGCATGCCAAAAATAAACCTCTGAGAAATAAAGGAATTAATTCAGTGTAGATACACAGTGTGAAAAGAGAGACTTAATGCTGTTGCACAGGATTATAACGTGGAGCCTGCAATCATGAGGAGTGTGTTATATAGAAAAGATGTTTATGTTTATTTAATACCTAATCCTTTGAAATAGGAAGAATACAATCATTGTTTCATTGATTACAAAGGTTAGACACTGTTGTCTC
The DNA here is from genome assembly GCF_015220805.1 of Pogoniulus pusillus. Taxonomy (NCBI): domain Eukaryota; kingdom Metazoa; phylum Chordata; class Aves; order Piciformes; family Lybiidae; genus Pogoniulus; species Pogoniulus pusillus. The sequence goes on along the minus strand of NC_087271.1, from coordinate 29,663,778 downwards.
CTACAGTGCTTGCTCATGTTAAATCTCACCCCACTGCCAGTAGATGAAATCACTTTTGCCAGAACGGCTTTTGCTTAGATACAAAAGCTCACAGTTCTGACATACAAGATATTCATGCATACATTGATCATAATTGCTCCACTGGTCAACGCAATATAAGCTTCAGAAACTTGTTAGTGGGTTTCTAAGCTATTGATAATTTTCTGCATCACCAAAGTCTAATCTTAGTAGAAGTGGTAAAATCTATTGTAAAGAAGAGAGTAAACTAGAAAAGACACTACCTAAAACTTACTACTTCCTTTACTAGCTGTTTTCTTTAAAAACTCACCCACTGAATTCTATCCTAGTTGCAGCCTCTTCTTATTTAGAGAATGACTACTATACATTTGAGATGGCCTGTACCACCTTCAGTATGGAAATTGTTTATTAACCTTTTACCACCTCAGCCAAAATTTGGTTATTTTCCATTAAGAGTTTGAACTTAATCTAGATCTGTATTTGATAACTGCTTTGCATAATTTTACCACTAACATAAATTAATGTGGATCTGTATTTTTATTATTTTAAATATTTTTTTAATTTTTAATATATTGTAATATATTATTTATTGTTAAATCTGATTTTTCTAACTGCTGTGGGTTATCCTTGGCTAGCAGCCAAATGTCAACCCAGTTGCTCGCTTACTCCCCTCTCCTGTGGGAATGGGACAAAACAGAATGAAGGTGTAGTGATCAAGATAATGACAATTTAATAAGGAAAGCAAAATCTGTGTATACAAGCAATAAAAGAATTGCCCACAGACACACAGAGATTTAGCTACATCTGGAAAGCAAGAGCTATGCACAGATAACTGTAGCTTGAGAAGTCCTCTAACCAGAAATATTTCTCCTTGCTTCTCCTTTCCTGAGCTTTTGTTGTTGACCACAGTGTCATATTGCATGGACTATCCCTTTTGACAGTTTGGGTCAGACATGTCCCTTCCAATATCTTGCCTACCTCCAGCCTACTTGCAAGGAGTGAGGAGAAAGAGAGAAAGCATTGCTCAGCAATGGCTGACCATTGGTGCATTGTCAGCACTTCTTTAGTCACAAATCCAAAGCATGGCACCATAGCATGGCTGTGAAGCTAGCTCCCTCTCAGCCAGACTCCGCACATTAATACTGACCAAAAGTTATTCACAAGAAAAGAACCTGTGCATTGTAAACTACTGCTGATGCGCTTAGCCTGCCAGAGCAAGAGGAGAGTAAGCATTCTACTCATCAGTAGATCTTAACATATTTTCTTTTCCCTCCTTGATAATGAGATTCGTGTGCCACATGGCTAATTCATGTGAAGAATACACTTGAGGGTGCCATTGATGTAATAAGTAATATATGTAGTTGCTAACAAACATGATGGTTTGGGGGAAAAATATATATATAGAATAGGATTTATGCTCTGGCTTTTAATAACAACAAAGTATGATATTGTAATACTGTTATTCTAGGTGAAATTTTGTAGAATCACAGAATCAACCAGGTTCGAAGAAACCTCTAAGATCAGCCAGTCCAACCTAGCACCCAGCCCTATCCAGTCAACTAGACCATGGCACTAACTACCTCATCCAGGCTTTTCTTGAATACCTTCAGGGACGATGACTCCACCACCTCCCTGGGCAGCCCATTCCAGTGGCAAATCGCTCTCTCTGGGAAGAACTTCCTCCTAACATCCAGCCTAGACTTCCCCTGGCACAACTTGAGACTGTGTCCCCTTGTTCTGTTGCTGGTTGCCTGGGAGAAGAGACCAACCCCACCTGGCTACAGCCTCCCTTCAGGTAGTTGTAGACAGCAATGAGGTCCCCCCTGAGCCTCCTCTTCTCCAGGCTAAACACCGCCAGCTCCCTCAGCCTCTCCTCCTAGAGTTTGTGTTCCAGGCCTCTCACCAGCTTTGTCACCCTTCTTTGGACCTGTTCCAGCACCTCAACATCTCTCTTGAATTGAGGGGCCCTGAACTGGACACAGTACTCAAGGTGTGGCTTGACCAATGCTGAGTACAGGGGAAGAATAACCTCCCTCATCCTACTGGCCACACTGTTCCTGATACAGGCCAGGACGCCATTGGCTCTCTTGGCCACCTGGGCACACTGCTGGCTCATCTTCAGCCTACTATCTATCAGTACCCCCAGGTCCCTTTCTTCCTGGCTGCTCTCCAGCCACTCTGTCCCCAGCCTGTAGCGCTGCTTGGGGCCAAAGTGTAGAACCCTGCACTTGGCCTTGTTAAATCTCCTCTGATTAGCCTCTGCCCACCCATCCAGCCTGTCTAGGTCCCTCTGCAGGGCTCTCCTATCTTCCAACAGATCAACACCTGCTCCTAGCTTTGTGTCATCTGCAAACTTACTGATGCTGGACTCAGTCCCCTTGTCCAGATCATCAATAAAGATGTCGAACAAGACTGGGCCCAGCACTGATCCTTGGAGAACAGCACTAGTGACAGCTGCCAACTGGTTGTGGCACCATTCACCACCACTCTCTGGGCCCAGCCCATTTAATAATGTGAAGGATGCCAATTACATATTTAATAGGTTTTGTTTTTTACAACACAGCTAATGTCTACTATTTCTAGTTTAGAAAGCATCTATAGCAGTGCATAGTATAAGATACATGCAATGAGAAAATCAATGAAGGGTCTCTCAAAAGATACATACTCAGACTGCACCATACTTAAAAAGATAGAGTTTGTAATATGCATGCAAATCTGAGTCAGAGTTTATCTCCATGCGTTGGTCTAAAGAGTACATCTAAGAGACCTTTCAGTAGTATACACCCTAGAGTACTGATGATTCATCTAATGAAGTTGTAGTGCTGCAACTACACAATCCAGATCTGAAATTGGAATCTTATGGAATGCAGATGTTAAAACAACTAATCTGAGGATGTCAGCAAATATCACATTAAGTGAATGAGACGAAAGTCTGATCTGGATATATGGATGGTCTTGGCCCACATTGTATGGGCATGCCTCACTTGTCAAGAAAAAAATTAAGTACCTGAAGGGGCCTATAATAAAGATAGGGACAATCTTTTTAGCAAGGCCTGTTGTGACAGGAAAAGGGGTACTGGTTTTAAAGGAAAAGATGGGAGATTTAGACTAGATACAGGGAAGATTTTTTTGTACAGTGAGAGTGGTGAAACACTGGCACAGGTTGCCCAGAGAAGTAGTGGAAGCCCCATTCCTGGAAACATTCAAGATCAGGTTGGATGGGTCTCTGAACAACCTGATCTAGTTTAAGATGCCCCTGCTCACTGCAGGGAAGCTGGAGTAGATACTTTTAAAGGTTTCTTCCAACCTAAAGCATTCAGTGATTTTGTGATTTTAAATGCTGTGCTAGCCCAGTGAAATTACATTCTTCAGGAGTAGTACCCAGGGAAATAAAGGATGCTTGCAAAGTGTTATCAAATTGAGTCACACTTTTGTTATGTATTTTTGCTATTTCTGTTAATGGATTCAACTTTTTCTGATATAAACTTCTTGATTTCAAATCCAAGCAATGAATTTGTTGCAAAGGGCAGTAATAATTCCTGGTGGTCCTTTCCAACTATAGCGATTCATAGTGATTAGATGTTGTGCTGAGAGATTTGGTTTAGTCAAGGACTTGTCAGTGTGGAACTAATGATTGGACTCTATGATCTTGAAGGTCTTTTCTGATCTAAGAAACTCTGTGATTCTGTAGTAAAACCTTCAAATAATTTTATCAATTTGTGGAGAAAAAAATCCTAAAGAAATCTTTGCAGCAGAACAGTATCACCAAAACTGAAAAATATAAATGCCTTAAAATTTTCAAAATCTCAGTTCATTAGAGACTACAATTTTCATGGAAATCAGCTAACTCAAAACATACTGTGGCTGTCAACTTAACCAAAAACAATGTCATCATAAATTCCAAGCAGGCTTTAGAAAAACATATGGTTCAGTAAATACAATAAACCTTCATTGTCGAAATCGTACACATAAACCAGATCTCTGTCTGAAGTAGTAATGAAGATTATAAAGGCAGCCCTTGAATAGGCGTCCCCCACTTTAATGAAACAAGTTTCAGTTGAAAACTAAAAGATTAAAGAACCACAACAAAAAAGCTTCTCAAAGTCATATCATGTATAACTACAACCAGTTTCCAGATGCAAAAACACTCAGCTGTTTCTACTATGAGCTTACAATTCAAACCATGTCTTTCAGTGATCTACAGGACACTGTTGCTTTGACTTTTATGTATAGTTTTGCCTAGGTTTTAGAAGTCAAATTAACTTTCTTTGGACTGGTCACTATATAGAAATTTACAGGACCTCACCTTTTCAAATATACATCTTAAAAATCTGTGCTAGTATTTTTTTAATTTGATATGCATGAACATTAACAAAATGCAATAAAGAGCATTATAGAATCAGAATGGTTTAGGTTGGAAAGGACCTCAAAGGTCATCTAGTTCAAACCTCCTGCCATAGGCAGGGACACCTCTTAGTTTTATGATAGCTGAAGAAAACCTTTGATCTGCATTTGACATTCTGCTAGGAAAAGCAAGCAAACAAATATAAAGAAACAAGCTAAAAAGCACTACATGAACTGAGACCGTATTATTTGTTTTGAAATGGAAGGGAATGTGATGCTGACTGAAACTACAGTGTCATAATTACTCTAGGAAATAAGGGGCAAAGCACATATGATTGGTTGTGTAAAGTAAATAAGCTGGTCATGTCTACACGAACACAAGTTCCCAAGTTGAAGAATAGCCTTGCTAAACATTCTGTTCTCTCATGATTTCAACTTTTGAACTTTGGAATATTAGATCGCTCACTGACCTCTAATTAATAGGAGTGACTGAACAACAGATGTGATAAGTAAGAATTTATGCTTCTTGGATTGGGAAATGCAGAGGAATTGGGTTCAGAAGGAGTGAAAAGAAAAAAAAACACAGGAAAAGGAAAGAAAACTCTGAAGTTACAACACTCTGAGAGTGTTGCTCACACTCAGATGTGGTCAAGTATAAATTAGTTTGAAAATTACAGGAGCCTCCAGAGCAGTAAAGTTCTACAAGAACCTGCTAAATAGAGCAGTGACATCCAAAACAGCCAGAAAGATATTACAATACATCAACTGCAGTGATTAGGGACTAGACTTAAAGGTCCATACAGACAGTTTAATCTTCTGTTCTGCTCTTTATAGAGTACAGCATAAGGAGTGACAGTCTTCAAGATCAGAAGATTTATAGTTTATTATGTTGTGTTGTTTCACATTACTAAATTTATAAGGTACAGCACAGGAAATAGGATCTAATGAAGGCTAAAGTATGAGTACTTAAGTTAAAGTAAATGAGTATTTAAGTTAAAATTATTCCTTATTGCCACTTACAGTTAGACAGCACTACTGTGCAGGCATATGGGCATGTATGTGTAGGAATATCTGTATCTACATCTATGAATATCTGTCTGTGTTTCAGTATTGCACTAAATGATGCTTACTTTGGTGAAGATGTGTCACGCTTCTAGTTTAAATTTCCCAGAGACTCAAATACAGTTAATAGAACCAATAACAATTTATAGGATACCTTTCCCTCTTCTGCCTTCTTTCCCAAAGAAAATGAATTAGATGTAGAAAGGAAAAGGTATAGTACACCCAGATAAATAGTCTCACTTCCATTTGGAAATTAAAAGAAGAAAATTTTAACAATAAATAAAAGGTATTTGAAGTAGAGGAGTTAGAAAAGGTATAGGGAAGGGAAAAACAAGATACAAACCATGTAAATACAACCAGATTGATGGCAATGGTTTTGTCCACGTCGTGGATTATGGCCGTGTGCTAAAACAAAGTAGGAGGAAACAGGATGGTGATGCTGGCAAGCAGGGAGGCAGGAGGAGAGAGAGAGAGACAAACAAGAAATTCCTGTTTTTATAGGGGGGTAGACAGGAAGTGGGAGTGCACTAACCTCCTCCCTGGTCAGGAGGACCTGGGGTCAGAGTCAAGACCACTCACCCAGGAGGGTTAACCCTTTACAAGATGACTATCTGCTGACATAGTATTTGGTTCCCATCTACTTAATTTCCATGAGATGTGATCCAATAGACAACTTTTGGTTTCCAAAATGTTAGCATCTCTACTAGGAATTTTACTGTCTTCTTGCCAACCCAAAATATAGAATTCACATACTAATTCAATAGTAATGTTAATTGAGTTTGACAAATCTTCACGTCAGCCTCAACTGTGACTGGCTAAAAGCCAAGTGTTTGTCAGATGGATTTTGGCAGTGGATGAAAAATGGAATCTATTTATGTGGGGTTTTTTTTGCTTTGTTTTGCTTTTCATTTTATTTTTTTTAATACCAACCATACATTTTTCACTAGTTTTTGGCACAGATTTGCTGCAGAAGGGCATGAAAGAAATCTTTAAAGTATTTTGGCAACCATAAAAAAAAAAAAAGTAAAAATCTTGCTGAATTGAAAATCTTGAGTTGGGTTTACTTCTGTTTCCCACTTAATTGTTCACTTTGTTGCCATGTTAGTAATTCATCCTTTTATATCTGGATTGTAGGCACTTCCAAATGATTCTGTGGATTTATAAGAATGTCTAGGTTTTAAATTTTGCAGGATACCCTTTCTTACTTTGCTTTAAACTCTTTGATGGTTCAAAGAGGAAATATGCTGCCTAGTCACAGGAGATTGTTCTCTTTTTTACATCAGATGATAGAGGAAGTGTTATATACAGTTTCACAAATACTTCGTTTTACTACTTGACGACAGAGAAGGAAAAGGACTTTGATTGTCAGGAGTGTTACATTCTCTAAAGCAAAGAGCAAACTGATAACTGCCTAAAAATTGGTCAATTAAAGTTGAATGGCCAATGAACAGCTATGGTGAAATATGTCCTATTTTAGGACAAAGTATAAACACACAGGAACACTGTCAGTCGAGAGATTTATTTACTATTGTAGCTGAGATAACTGAAAATTAAATCTGTCACTGAAGTTACTAAGCCATACAATTCAAAAGCTGTTCTCACCTAATAAATTGTACAAAATGGAACTAGAATGAAGTTTGAATCTCAAAAGGGTTATTTCCTTTAGCAAAATGGTATGATGCTTGTGCTATAACTAGTTGGCCAATATCCATTTAAAGTGTGAAGGCCAAGAGCTACCAGTATTGAAAACTGTCATTACTTCTGCTATTTTCTGTTCAAGTCCATACTCTTAGCAAAGCAGCAAAGCATATGATTTACACTGGGCATTCGAAGCTCTCACTGATTAAATTGTTATGAATGGGATTGGAGATGTTATACTCCTTTTAATTGCAGAAAATAGAAATGAAGGCATTTTACTGTATTTGAGGCAGTAGTATGACATTTAGAAAACATAGTAATTATTTTCTTATGTTTGCATCATTTCATTTGCTTTATGAACTTATTAGTGCTAATGATAAAACAGAATTGCTTTACTGTGTCAAATATCAAGCATTGTGAGAAGCTATTCATTTTTGAACCAGTTGAGTTTATTCTGGAATTTTTGTCAGGTCAGTTCTATTCCACAAAAGTTTTTCGCTTGTAGTAAATTATATTTTCTAATGGACATGTGTTTGTTTGTATATTTTCACACCAGGTCTATGCTTGATTTCATGTGGAATGGGTCAATTCAACAATGGGGCATGGAAGAACCACATTAACCATTCTAGAGTCAGTTTTGAGGTTTGAGCTTGGATTTTTGTGATGATTTGGGTGTTACCCACCTCCCCCACACTTAAGAAAATCACCCAGACTAGACTCAGCCGCTCTGGAAAATTGAATGAAGCTTTATATTTACAGCTTAGCACAATATATAAGCAGATATTTACAATGTGTACAGCTATACACAGAAATATACAAGACAAAAAGTAATACAGAAACACGACACCCCTCCCAGAAACCAGACTCCCCAGGAGGGGCTCCCAACCACCCTTCCACCTTCTTCTCACCCCTTTACCTTATCCCAGACTTTCCCTTATGTTCAAGATGAGTTTGGAGGGTCAGCCAGGGGTGTTAGGAAGCAGAAAGATTAGTCAGGCAGCAAGTTAGAGAGAAAAATGCAGCCCAAAACCCAGAGAGAGTCTCCCTTATGTATGTTTGTGTTCTTTTTATACATCTCAGCAAGCCTATGAGTGAAGTAGACATCACCATTGTTTCCTTTTCACAGCCTATAATCAAATTCTTCTCACCAAAATAACCCAGCTAGCTTCAAACTAACACAGGTTTTTTGGTTTTGTTTTTTTTTTTTTAAAGATCTCTCTCATTTAGCTTATAATCTATTTTTACCTCATCAGTGGAAATTCTGTCTGCTGGTAGTTTAAAAAATGATGATGAAGATGTACCAGTAAACTAATGAGGTAGTTCTTAAAGTTTCTAGCCAATTTTTAAACATTACAACAGACATTCACGTGAGTTGTTAGACTGCAGGACTGAACATCACTTTGGATATAACAGCATGTTTGGCATATTGGAAGTCTATAGTGAACAAAAGGGAGCTCCTTTTACTTAAGGCATGTGAAATAAGTGGTACTTTAAAATTTTACTTGAATTGAAAGTATTTATACAATAGCTTGAATCTTGGTTTCCCTTCTGTCACATGGTATCTGCAACCTGAACGCTCCTATTAATGCTGCATAAAGAGGCCTGCTTATTCTCTGCCTGGATTTTTGGAGTGGAGGGAGCCCAGTGGAAGGAAACTGGATGAGGAAGCAAGCCTCTTGATACTAAACTCAATCTTCAAATACAAGCTTCTAATTCAGAGCACTATGATTCCTTAGACCTGTCATTTAAAAAAGTGCTCTTGTATCTGCATTGTTTCTAGGTGGCTCTGGAGAGAGAACCTCTCAAAGGCTTCTCATCAAAGTGGAAGCAGCCAAGCAAACAAATTTTGAAATGACAAGTCTGTCCGGAATGTCTGTAGTCTAATGAAATCTGTATGTCAAGATACTCTGCTTCATCCAGTCTTCTCCAATAAAATATCCACAGATCAGCTTTCACTTAATGTATATGCCTCTCAGGGGAGCTCATAAATGGGAACATCAGCTGGATTCAGCAGTAGAGTAGTAGAGTATAAACAGGCATTTGTAAACAAAGTATAGCATTAAATAATACCTTTAACTAACCTCCTTTTAGGCAGGAGTTTTCCAAGGATTCTTTTTCTTAATTAATTTAGGATGACAGTAAAAAAGCTGGCTTGCCAAATTGGATTTCCTGACTCTCATAGCTCTAACCATTACTATACCACAAACAATATTTAACATGCTGAAAGTACATCATTGTGGCCAGTGGATATTTGTTCATGTCACACGGTTTGGCTCAGTTTTGACACACTTGGCAGTCTCTAGTCAAGAAAGGCCAAGAACTGGAGTAGCAGAAGGGTTGCTGGTCAAGACTGTCACTCATTGGCAAAGTTGTGTAGAGAAGTTTGTGCAATGCCTGTCTGCATTATGCTTGGCTCTAAACAATGTTGTCAGTCCTTTATTTTCATGAGCACAAAACTCATCCCAAATGTAAAATAGGTATTATGTATGAATGTCTATATTATATTTGATGGGCACTTTCCTGTAGAGTGCCAGATACTGAAATTCTCATGTAGCTCCAGAGAGGAGATCACTTACAATGCCAGGTGCCAGTTATTACAGCTATATTTCATGGGAGATTTTTTGTTGATGTAGCTCAAGTACCTCATATTGGCTTTTACACATCTAGCTGGAGCTGTGGACAGTTAAATTAGAATGAAGTACAAAGGAATGCATAAGGACAGGTAGATTTCTTTTTTGTAGATATCTGATGCACCTGAAAAAAAATGTTTTTTACTGCTTAAAAAAGAATACATTGAAAATCCTCAATAAAAGGATATATCTAAAATTACTTCATGGCGGGGGGGGGGGGGAGGGGCTGGAGGGGGTGGAGAAGGAGGAACATTTTCTTCAAAATTAGTAATTTTGCAAGGTAAATACTAGGCTTTTATGGAGACTGACCAGATACATATGCCACCAGCTATGGTGCTACCTGTAGGCTGATACAGTTATTGTAGCATGAAGAAATAACTTTTTGCCAATTATACAAAAACAAGTGGTTGGTGCACCACAAAGCCCCTGATTGGTCCTTGTTGTTTTAAGTAATTATCCTATGCCAGACTGAAAATAGGATTGGGAGCTTTGTGTGTTTGTCAGTTAGAGACAATATTTATGTTGACACTGACTGACATCTCTGAAAAGTTTGCTGTGGTATTTATTCATACCTGATTAGCACTCCTTCGGATTCATACATCATTTTGTCAAGAATCCTTTTATCACAGAATCACAGAATTTCTTAGATTGGAAAAGCCCTTCAAGCTCATTGAGTCCAATCATTAGTCTCACATTAACAGATCCTTGACTAAACCAAATCCCTCAACACAACATTTAATCACTATGAATCGCTATGTTTGCAAAGGACCACCAGGATCATCCAGTCCAACCTTCATCCCAGCATCCTTAATCACTAGACCATAGCCTCAAGGGCCATATCTACTCTCCTTTTAAACACTTCCAGGGATGGTGACTCCACCACCTCCCTGGGCAGCCTATTCCAGTGCCTGACCACCCATTCAGTAAAGAACTTCCTCCCAACATCCTAATTATCAACCTAATTCAAACTTAGTATGAAAAGATGTAAATTCAATATGAAAACAGCACATACCTGGATATTTTAATTGATCTATCCAAACTGAAAATTCCACTCTAAATTTACAATGATCAAGCTTTAAACTGCTTCTTAACTTTTCAGAATATTAATTTGCTATCTTGATAGTGGGTGCTTTCCCTGTTGTTTGGGATAGTTGCTGGAAACACAATTGACCTTGGTGACAGCTAATGTAATGGAAAAATCTGTATTTTAACATACTTACAGAGTAAGGAATGCTCCAGATTTAAGTACAAGTAATATACTAACCAGTGATTTAACTGAACTAGTGTAAGTTGAAGCAAGAGCAAGTAATTGCTTGTGATGTATTGTGTCGTTTGCTTGTTTGCATTTGAACTTCATATGTAGGCAAGAAGACTGCAAAGAATGTTGTTAACAATTGTGTTACAGGAATTTAGAACTTTTAGAACTTGAAGATGTAATTCCAGTACATCTCCAATGAGTTAAGATGTAAAGGCACAGCATACTACTGTGCCTTTACATCTTAACTCTTCATATAAGAGATTATTCATATTATTAACTCCATTATTGCCCATTGTCCATTATTGTATTTGTTTCTTCTGACTCATTTTATATCAACAGATTAAATAACTATCTAAACCCTAATTGCCTTCATTAATACATTATTTCTAGGCATCTGCTTTCCTTTCTGTCTCTATACCTGTGTTTGAAGCAGGCTAGAATGTTTTGGTGAGAAGGACTAGATCATAGGTTGTGAAATCAAAACAAGAGTGATGTCTACTTCCCTCATAGGCTTGCTGAGATGTATAAAAATATAAGTCAAAACATAAATAACACACTTGGCATCAGTCTCACTGGGGCTGCTGGCTGAGCTGCATCTCTCTAACCTCATGCTCCATTTTGGACTAACCCATTTTGCTTCCTAACCCTCTGGCCGAACCTCTATTCTTCCTTTGGGACTGGGGTAAGGTTGAGAGGGGTAGGGGGAAAGTGAAGAGGTGGTTGAGAGCCCCTCCTGGGGACTCAGGCTTCTGGGAGGGGAGTTGTGTTTCTGTATTACCTTTTTACCTTGTCTATTTCTGTATATAACTGTATATACTGTAAATATCTGCTTGTATATTATGCTAGCTGTAAAGATAAGCTTCATTCATATTTCCAGAGCCAGCTGAGTCTAGTCTGGGTGATTTCCAAAGTGTGGGGGGGGTCAGGGAACGCCCAAACCATCATATCTTTATAAATACCTTATCTGCTTTCCAAGACCTAAGCGCCTGGAGTCCTCCTATGAGATTAGACATTCCTCTTATAATCTTGCCTCTTTCTAGAACACCTTTTTATCAATAATATGATTTGCATAGGCTATAATTCACAGCATCATCATATTCCATGAGCTTCCAGTTTTATAGGTTAAAAATTTTTAGAAGCAAAGCAAGGTCTGAGTTCCATTGTAGATAACATTTCTATGAGTATCAAAGACCTTCACTCTCTGTGCCTTCCAAGTAGGCTGATACTGTGTTGCCTTTCATCAGAAGCTGTATCTAGACCTTATTGCTGTCTACAACTACCTGAGGGGTGGTTGTGGCCAGGAGGAGGTTGCTCTCTTCTCTCAGGTGGCCAGCGCCAGAACGAGAGGACACAGCCTCAAGCTGCACCAGGGGAGATTTAGGCTCGAGGTGAGGAGAAAGTTCTTCACTGAGAGAGTCATTGGACACTGGAATGGGCTGCCCGGGGAGGTGGTGGAGTCGCCGTCCCTGGGGCACTTCAAGGCAAGGTTGGACGTGGCACTTGGTGCCATGGTCTAGCCTTGAGCTCTGTGGTAAAGGGTTGGACTTGATGATCTGTGAGGTCTCTTCCAACCCTGATGGTACTGTGATACTGTGATATAGTAAAAAAATAGTGTACTGGAATAGTTTCAGATCCTATAGCTTTAGAAGGTTAAGAGAACTCTTGATGTTTCAGTCTCATTTTTTTTTTTCCTTCCTGAAAGTCCATTATCTGTCTGTGAATTTGATTCAGCAAACTCTGTTGGGATTATATTGGTCTCCCTCAGTTTTGTCATTAGCCAAATAAATCACTGTTTCATGATCATTCTTGTAGCTGATTGGCTGTTCCAGCACTGATAATATCCCCCTGGTTAACACTGGTATTTTGTAATCTGTATGATACTCTAAGTCCTTTGCCTGTATTGGTGTCATTATGGGCAAATGTCATAACAGTGTCACACAGAATCACTGAATTGTTGTAGTTGGCAGGGGACCTCTGGGAATTATTTTGTCCAATCCCCCCCTTAAAGTGAGATCAACTGCAAAAGATTGCTGAGTGTCATATCCAGTTGACTTTTGAACATCTGCAATGTTGGAGACTCCATGACATCTCTGGGCAAATGGTTACAGAGTAAAATAACTCTGACAGGGAAATGTTTTTCTTATGTGGAAATAGAATTTCTTATGTTCCACTCTGTGTTCACTGCCTCTTGTTCTTTCACCGAGTACCACTGGGAAAAGTCTAGCTCTATCTTCTTCTCTCCCTCCTATCAGGCACACAATAATAGACTCCCTCCTGAGTCTATCACTTTTCCAGGGATCAAGGTGAGGCAGACGGGACTGTTCTTTGGACCCTTCCTCCTGCCATCCTGAACACAGGAGTGACATTGGTCTTTTTCCATACCTCAAGAACCTATCCCTATTGCCATGACCTATGAAAAACTATTGAGAGTCACCTTGGACTGACAGTGGCCAGCATCCTCAGCATTGCATCAAGTCCGTGGACTTGTGTATGTTCAGTTCCTTTAAGTGTTCCTGTTAGCTAACCACTCCAATTGCTGTACTTTTTGCTGCTGTAGAACCCTTATTGTTGCCCTTCACATGTCTGATTAGATTCAACTTCAGATGGACTTTGGCTTTCCTAAACTATCCTTATATGCTCAATTTCTCTATATACCTGGGTGACCTGACCCTGCTTCAAGTCTGGTATGCTTCCTTCTTATGTTTAGGTTTTGTCAGGATCAGGTGTCCACCACAACATCTGCCTTATAATCTTTATCCATAAGCTTTTGACTGGCTCATCATTCATCACCAAGCAGAGCTCTGTGGATTCCCATTGAGGATAACTCTTCCTCTTGACTTTCCTGGATTGCCCTTTCTAATGAGCATCGACTGCAGTGCTCTCATCATGTGATCTATCCTACTATATCTTTGTGATCTCAGTGAGATCACAGCCCTGTAACTGCCATGGACTTCCACATCCTCCTGTTTGTTCCCCACGGTGTGTGCTTCACTGTACAGGCATTTCAGGGAAGCACCAAGTTATGCTGATGTTCCAGAAAAGGCAAGAGAGCTCTCCTTATAATAATGTCTTGTAAGCGTTTCCTTGTTGTTGTGACTTTGGTTGAGGTTGTCACCTTCAGCCCTGTTTTGTTGGATGTGAGGTCTTTCTAATTATGAATGTCTGCTAATTTTAGACTGTAAACAAAATAGTGTTGATCTAGCTTTAGATACCAAAATTAGTTGAGTTCCAACAGCACAGAGCTTTTCTAATTTTGCATTAGTCCCTCTGTTCTTAGATTCAGTAATGACATGGCCTAAAGAGAATTGGATGTATAAAATTTCTCACTCACCAGAAAGGTCAGTGTAAATTTCTAGAAAAAGTCAATAGGAAATACAGAACACTCCATTAAAATTTAAAAAAATCAATCAAAATCATCAAAATTGATGTACAATAAAACTCAAATGGAATTTTCAATATTTGAAGCCGATTTCTCGAAAGTATGATTAAGAATGGCTGAAATGAAAAAGGAGCTTGTTTCAAAGGTACTTCAGTGCAGTGGAGCAAGGAGGAGGAAGATTAAAAAAACACCCAGACTTTTTTCATGTGAAACAATCAAATGCTTTGCTTTTCTGGCATCTTTGTTTCCTGAAAGAAGCAGCATTACCGTTTGTAAGAGACAGCCTCTTGGAGGATGTGATGTCCAGAACTGAGACAGATTTAGGTGGATGGTGACTTAAGATATTTTGTGTGCTGCTTTACATTGAGGTCTTGTGCTTGGTAAGGTAGAGATAAAAGCAATATGGCATTTGATAGGTATTGTGCTGCTTAAGGTGTATATGATAATGAACACTGAGAAGCAACCATGTCTCTTCATCAGTATTTTAGTGCATGGCCATTTAGCTTTCCAGCTCAGCTTTTCAGATGAAAGCAATTGTTTTCTTAATATATTCTAGGACTCTGATTATAAAATCTTAGTTATGTGTGCTGAATGACACCTGAAGTGTCTTTGCTAGCATCCAGCATGCTAGCATTTTCAACATACAAGAGCCACAAAATACTATGGTATTGTACCCTATTTTCTAGACTGCTATATATTGGTGCAGTCTCTCATTCTAGTTTGAAAGTTCAACCTCTACCACTGTATAATAAGAGCATCTTCAAGCATCATAAAATAAGAGCAGACCTCTTGTTCCTTATTCATACTCTGTCACTTGAGGTTAGCATCTGGAAGTTTGTATGGTATGAAATGTAATTTCTATAATTGCTCAGGCTGCCATAGAAAAAAAAAACACAACAAAAACCCACAACCCAAACCATCTTTAATGCTCTTCAGCTATAATTTTAGCCACCTTTTATATAATATAAAGAGATCTTATTTATTTTCTTTCATCTTTGCTTTCTGGAGTGCATATAGAACAAAGCTGTGTAGTTAGGCAAAGTGTAAATCATAGAATCATAGAATCAACCAGGTTGGAAGAGACCTCCAAGATCATCCAGTCCAACCTATCACCCAGCCCTATCCAATCAACTACCCTATGGCACTAAGTGCCTCATCCAGTCTTTTCTTGAAGACCCCCAGGGACAGTGCCTCCACCACCTCACTGGGCAGCCCATTCCAATGGGAAATCACTCTCTCTGTGAAGAACTTCTTCCTAACATCCAGCCTATACCTCCCCTAGCACAACTTGAGACTGTGTCCCCTTGTTCTATTGCTGGTTACCTGGGAGAAGAGGCCACCCCCCACCTGGCTACACATTTTGGGTTGTAAGCAATCCTTAAAGGTTACCTAGTCCAGCCTTCAGTGCAGTGGGCAGGGACATCGTAAAATAGATCAGGTTGTTCACAGCCCTGTCCAACCTGGCTTTGAATGTTTCCAGAGATGGTACTTCTACCACCTGTCTGGGCAACTTGTGCCAGTGCTTCACCACACTCATTGTAAAAAATGTACTCCTTATATCTAGTCTAAATTTACCCTCTTTTAGTTTAAAATTATTACCTCTTGTCCTAACACTACAGGCATTGTTTCCATCTTTCTTATAGGCCCCCTTTAACTATAGGCTACAACAAGGTCTCCTCAAAGCCACCGTCTCTTCTCCAGGAGTTATCGAATCAATCAGGTTGGAAGATCATCCAGTCCAACCTATCATCCAGCCCTATCCAATCAACTAGACCATGGCACTAAGTGCCCCATCCAGTCTTTTCTTGAACACCTCCAGGGGTGATGACTCCATCACCTCCCTGAGCAACCCGTTCCAATGGCAAATCACTCTCTCTGTCAAGAACTTCCTCCTAGTATTCAGCCTATACCTCCCCTAGCACAACTTGAGATTGTGTCCCCTTTTTCTGTTGCTGATTACCTGGGAGAAGAGACCAATCCCCACCTGGCTACAGCCTCCCTTCAGGTAGTTGTAGATAGCAGTGAGATCACCCTGAGCCTCCTCTTCTCCAAGCTTAACAACCCCAGCTCCCTCAGCCTCTCCTCATAGAGGTTGTGTTCCAGGCTTAACAACTCTAGGTCTCTCCTTCATAGGAGAGGTGCTTCAGCCCACAGATTATTTTCTTGACCCTCCTCTAGACTTGCTTCAACAGGTTCAGGTCTTTCTTGTGCTGAGGACTCCAGAGCTGTACACAGTACCCCAGGTGAGGTCTCACTCAAGTGCAGTAGAAGGGGAGAATCACCTTCCTTCACCTTTTGGCCATGCTTGTTTTGAGGCAGCCCAGGACATGGTTGGCTTTTTGGGTGCGAGTGCACATTGCCAGGTCATGTTGAGCTTTTCATTGACCAGTACCTTGAAGTTCTTCTCAGGTCATTCAATCCTGTTATTGCCCAGCCTGTACTGTTACTGGGGATTGCCCTAACCCACATGTGGGACCTTGCTCTTGGCCTTGTTGAACTTTATGAGTTTTAATCAGACCCACTTCTGAAGTTTATTCAGTTCCCTCTGGGTGGCATGTCATGAAGCCCATTTAGTTTGCCTACCTACTAATGAATATTAGATGATAGTAAAATTTCCGTGGGAAAAAAAAAAAGATAACATTTCTTCTGGATGTGGTTTTAATTTTATTTAATGGAAATGACTACACAATAGCTGAATATGGAACAAATGCTGACATAAATGAGCAGGGAGGGACCAAATTTTGATTTCATTGTTCTTGTAAGTTAATTTTCAGTTCAGTAGCTTTGTCTGGATTTGCAATCATGTAACTAAAATCTGAATTTATCCCTGGAAATTTGCCTACCCTCTGATGTTTTAACTTGTGGTCTAGAGATGCTTGTCTTTTACCTGAAACACAAGAAGCACAATTTAATTTCAATTTTATGCACAGAGTGCAATAATTTCCTTCCTGACTGACAGGTTCTAAAGCATTATCACTTGTAAAGTACATAACTATCACTTTCAGGTAGTTTTATTTGAGTTATGTGAACATTGAAGTTTCTTGCAAAAGTTCCACCAAAAAAAAAACGTTACTTGCCTTAAAAAAGAAACAACATATAGCTCTATCATGATGGAGAGAGGAGGGTCAAGCACTGTCATGCTGCTGTGTTAAATTTATTGTGAGCCAAGTGAGGGATAGATGCCACAGAAAGCTTTTCACATCACATAAACACATGCATACACATACTTACCATCACCTGAGATTTGCCCCCAATTCCCAATCCCAAGAGTCAGGATAGACAAGCTGTGGAGAAGATGATGCTCACTCCAGCAGATAATCCCTGGGGTGATGGTTTGTTTCCACTTTAAGCTTTGCCCCTGTGCAGAGTTGGGCATTAGTGTTACAATGGTCTACTTCTCATAATGCTAATAGTCTTCATAGCCAAATGTTTGCACAGGACACCATCTGCTGATACCACTGTAACCATTCCAGCCATTTCAGATGTTGTTCACATTTCCATTGCTTATCCACAGTCTGTATTAAGCCCCACTACTGCCAGTTTTTAATGTATTGTTATGGCTGATAGATTACCAAAATCATCCTTTTTTCCCCCATTGTATCCAGCTCTTGGCCAAGGCAAATTATGGTACCCCTCTGGCAAAATTTAGATATTCTATCAGTGAATTAAGAAGTTGTAGAACTGAGCAATGCAAAAAGAAATGTGAATCAAGCCCACTACATGAGAACCAAAGTATATTGTGCTTCTTTTCACATCAAAGACATCAAGGTGAGAGGTACACATTGCCACACACTTTCAAGTATGATGTGAGTGACAAGGAGCAATAAAAGACATCCCATTGTACACTTCCTTGACAAGTAGCTGAAAACATATTTATAGCTGCATTTCTTGGTCTGTGGTGCAAAACTTCAGTATGTTTCAAGATCATGCCTTGTTGTGGTTTTTTTAAAGAGAGCCAACAGAAATTAAACTCTCAAATCAAATTGGAGAGAAAATACAGAATTATATTTAGAGAGAGAAAATACAGTGATAGACATTATAAAGCAATTACCCCATCCATGGCAAACCCCGTAAGGTAGAAGGGTGGAAAGGAGGTGGAAGGGTTGTTGGGAGCCCCTCCTGGGGACTGGTTTCTGGGAGGGCTGTTGTGTTTCTGTATTACCTTTTAACTTGTATATTTCTGTATACATTGTAAGTACCTGCTTGTTTATTGTGGTAAGCTGTAAATATAAAGCTCCATTCTTATTTCCAGCTCAGCTGAATCTAGTCTGGGTGATTTCATAAAGGGGAGGGTGGGTAACACGCAAACCATCACAGTGCTCCTTAGGTGTGAAGTAGGAAAATCCAGGCACATTTTTCAGATTTGTAGGGACCCAAAATCCAAGCTGTCTTATTCTAAGTGGGAGAGCCACCCAAACATGTTAGCCAGATATAGCCAACGCATAGGAAAAAGTAGAAAGTATGTAAAGCAAATTAATTTTCAGTACTGTTTCATCAGGGAAACCTCATTTGGTACTTTCAAACATCAGAGAATGAGATGTTTTAGAATACTGAGAACAGGGAAAAATAATGTAATTTATTTTTTGTAACCCTCCTCATTTTCCTTTATTTCTTCAAGCTTCTCATATCATTTCTGTAAAACAGAAATGTCTTTGCATAAAAAAAGGGAAAAAAAGAAAGTAAATCACTGCAGTAACTATTCAGTATGTTGGATAATGAGTTTTTGAGGCAAAATGAAAAGAATTGTCTTCATGTTTTCCAGATGCAATTGATGCCAATTATTTTTTTTCTTACTATTTGGATGTAAGAGTTAACATAAAAAGAAAAAACCAACAAAACCAAAACAAACCCAAACCCAAGATTGCTATGATCCTGCCATTGTTTGGCATATTCTCACATAAGTAAATGATGATATATTCAATAACAAATTTTCAAATGACTTCTTTCTGATGTCTTCAAATTATAACCAAAAATATATTGTGCCCACACATTTTGCTGAAACCTGTGTTCCCCCAATGACAGTGAGCTACAGTGGTTAATATACAGCCATGGATATGCTGTAATTCTGCAAACCAAAAGTATAGCAAAACTTTAATGTGAGCTGATTGTCTTAAAGAATGATAGTTTGTGTTGGTGTTGTGTGAAGAGTTATAATTAGATCCTCCAACTCCTTTCTAGGCTTGCTAGCTGCAAAATAAAAAGGAATGCTGGAATTTTCTTGGTGCTTTCCACCTTTACATTTTATCATGGATGATATTATTTTTGTTATTATTGTTCTGTGAAGTCTCTGAAAGAACTATAAAAAGGAAGGCAAAGTCCAAGTCATATAATAACTATGGGGAAGTAGTAGAAGATGACTTGTAAGATTTTTCTATTGTTCTTTGTTCAGGTGGTGTGTGTACAGTTGTGAAAAAGCAGGGTAAATTAAGATCTTGGCACTGAGGATTAAAACCTGCACAAGTAATTCTCCTAATGTGAACATCCTCTTTGATTTTATTCAGTCAAATAATGAGACTATTTTAAAATTCACCAAAGAAAATGGGAATCTTAGAGCATCCAGCATTAGACTAAAATAATTGTTGGTGTGAAAGGGGAAGTCAAGAAAAATTGCTTCTCTGTATTACAAACTTAAGGCTTTTTCGTAAGTTTGTAGTACACTTCTTGTTATTCATTGTGTGCAGTGTTCTGAAAGGTTTAGTTCTCTGAGGTCCCATGTCAACCAGGATAGGATCTCATTATTTTACTATGTAGGTCACCAACAGATAATCCAGAGAGTAGAAGCACACTTGCAGGTGTGGTAGATATATGTGACACAGCCATTGTTTTGAAAGGTGTACTAGTTTGAAGCCAGCTAGAATGTTTTGGTGAGAAGAACTAGATCACAGGCTGTGAAAGAGAAACAAGGGTGATGTCTACTTCACTCATAGGCTTGCTGAGATGTATAAGAACAAGAATCCAAACATAGATAAGGGAGTCGCTCTTTGCCTGAGCTTCGAGATGCAGTTCTCTCTAACCTCACCCTCCATCTCTCTGATTAACCCACCTGCTTCCTAACCCCCCTGGCCAACCCTCCATTCTTCCTTGGGCACAAGGCATCGTCTAGGGTAAGGTTGAGGGGTGGGAGAAGGTGGAAGGGCAGTTGAGAGCCCCTCCTGGGGACTCAGGTTTCTGGGAAAGGTGTTGTGTTTCTGTATTACTTTTTACCTTGTATATTTCTGTATGTAGCTGTATAAACTGTAAATATCTGCTTGTATATTGTGCTAAGCTGTAAATATAAGCTTCATTCAAATTTCCAGAGCTGGCTGAGTCTAGTCTGGGTGATTTCCAAAGTGTGTGTGTGGGGGTGGGGAACACCCAAATCACCACAAAAGGTCATTAACAGGCTAATATAGGTAAAGGAAAGAGTCACCTCCCTTTAATAAATGAGGAACAGGGGCACAGAAAAGGCAAATGGAAGCCAAAATTTCAACCATGATGCCAAACTGATGTATTTCTAATTTCCCAGTATCAAGTGCTGTGAGTAAAAGTATTTATAATATCATGAGTGGCTCCCTTAAACCTGCACTCTTAATTTGCAGTTCAAATTACACATACTCTCACAGGGAACATACTAGTTTCCAAAGAAAATTTTATAACATGGGTTCAGGAAAATCCATTTAAATTCTTTGTAAAACAGAGGACAAATTCAGCAAGTAGATATACTATCAATATTCAGGCTATTTTGCATATACACATAACACTAATTTTTTAATTGTCATTTAGATTTGTATTAAATAATAAAAGGAAAAAAAAACCAAGTGCATCTTTATTGTGTCCTGTGTATCCAGAGATTAAAATCCTTTCCTGAATGCTTAACTTTTCAAAGTTGCTAACTTGAACGGATCTGTCCATATCAGAAATTAACAATAGTTATTAATTATTAATATTAATTTATGCATGAATGTAGTTTTTTATTATTACTATTAAAAATCAGAGACATTCTCTGTGATTCTTTGGACTTTTGATTGACAGGAAACAATTGCACAGAATTAAACAGTTTAAACAACCAGAACATGGAAAATAGTAATGTGAAAACAGGAAAAATTCTAATTATGCTTATGGAGTTTTGGCATTCACTCCAGCAGATGTACTCATGACACTTTTGGTCCCTGAGTAAGTCTCCTCTATCAAAGACGTTTTCAAACTCGTGATAATGATCCCAGGGTAACATACAAAAGTATTCCAGGCAGAGAGGAAGGAGTTGCTACTAAGCTGGCAGATGTGAGCTGCATACACATGGCTGCCTTTAACGAGCTGCAAATGACGAGAGGCAGGAAGGCAGGATACAGAAAGGCACAGTTTTCTAAATCATCTCCCTTTAAATACTTCAGCTTGACAATCAAAGTGGCCAATAGGCACTAGCACCAATATTCTGGCCAATGAATTCAAAACTTTGTGCCTCCTTTGACCACGCAGGCATGGTGAGGGCAGCACAAGACACCTAACATGTGGTGCTAAGCCCCCTAGCCCTCAAGGCTTTGCTGGGGCCAAACCCTTATTGCTTGCTCATCTAACTCAACTTCCTGGCAATTACCTGCAACGGGAGGAGGAGAGCAAGGGTTAAACTGGCCTGGCAGGATTTATGCACTACCAGGACACTGTCATTGACAAGGGTTTATCTTCTGAGCAGTATAGCAATAGAAAACATAATGTAAGAATATATTTCAAATGTAGCCATAAGGAAGCAGTGAAAGAAAAAGATAGACTGTGATGCAAGCTTTCATATTTATCACAGTAATTATCACCCATTTCAGCAGTAGATATCCACAAGCTTCACCACTTGTCAGATTGCTTTTAGAAGATGTTTGGTTATTTTTTGCCTCATGTCTTTTTAGTAAGTATGTAATAAAATATATAAGTATATTTTTATTGCAGACCACAAATTGGCATTTTTGGTATATGGTAAACACATAATCTATGTTTGCTTGAAAAGATGGATGGCCCTGAGGCTGTTTGTCAGTTTGAATTAAAACCTTGGAGAACATTTGCTTTGCAATTTCAAGTGCTAAACGTTAAAATGGTTTACGCTAGCAGAAATTTGAAGAACTCAAAGATCTTAGGAGAGTCTTAGACAACATACTCAGGTCTCTCTTCCTCAGTAGAAGTGCATGCTTTAAAACCTGCTGGCTGTGGGTTTGCTTCTTCCTTCTGATTGTCCAGTGAAGGTTATAATCCCATAGTGAATTACTGAATAAAGTACCACAAAGGGGTTTTTAATGTGTTGCTCTTCAAACACAAAGCATGCAAAGTTCACCCCACCTCTGTAAGGAAAATATAGTCTGCTTGCTTTCAAGATTCTTGATGACAAAGGTAATGCATTCTTGGCATCTTGTTTGAGAATGTGACAGCAAAAGCAAAAGGAATAGTTATTCTGGTACACGTCACAGTCTGGCATCAAAATCAGTATCCATTAGATATGCCAGTTTTCTTCTCATGGGGATACAACGATGATATCGACCTTACAGCTAAACATAGGAAAGCCAGTATATATAGAAATGTAAAAGTCTTCTAAATTTTACTTCCTCATGAGAAGAGGCAACTTCCTTCATATGTCAGGCCAGTGGACAATACTTATTCTATTCACAGGTGGTTTTAAAACCCTGCATTTTCCTTGATTGTAAGAAAACTGCTTGTAAGTTGGTGTGATGGTTTGGGTATTCCACTTTAGAAATCACCCAGACTAGACTCAGACGGCTCTGGAAATATGAATGAAGCTTATATTTGCAGCTGGCACAAGATACAGGCAGATATTTACAGTATATACAGTTAGATACAGAAATAGACAAGATAAAAGGTAATACAGAAACACAGCTCCCCTCCCAGAAACCTGAGTCCCCAGGAGGGGCTCTCAACTGTCCCTTCACCTTCCCCCTGCCTCTCTCAACCTTACTCCAGTCCCAATGAAGAATGGAGGTTCAGCCAGGGGGGTAAGGAAGCAAAGTGAATTAGTCCAAAATGGAGGGTGAGGTTAGAGAGTAAGATGCAGCTCAGCCAGCAGCCCCAGTGGGAGTGGTTATCTATGTTTTTATTTCTTTTTCTTATTCATCTCAGCAAGCCTATGAGGGAAGTAGACATTGCCCTTCTTTTCCTTTCACAGCCTGTAATCTAGTTCTTCTCACCAAAAAATTCTAGCTAGCTTCAAACTAACAGAGTTGGTATTTTATGTTTTGTTTTTATGTCAAGTAGATATTCTGACTTAGGTAAGCAGAATAAACTTGGGTTACACTTCAGCTTTAAAGTCTTCATATTAACTGAACAAACTTAGATTGCAGAAATGTCATCATCCTATTTTCCCCATTGGCAGTGCTCATCTGACAAGATGAAAACGAGTCTTGCAGTGCCACATATACTGGAGCAGTATTGCCCCAAAATAAATGTAAATGTTGTCATTGTAACTGTTGATTTGTATTTTTGTAGTATATTATCAGAATGACAGTACGATACTTATTTAACAGATACCAGTCACTAAACTGCAACAGCATATTACAGAACAGCTTGCAGATCCCAAAGCTGCTTTGTATGGAAAGTTCTTGCCCTTTTGTATTGTTTGTTTTGGATAGAGTTCTTTGCTTTCACCCAAGGATGGGTAAATCCTCCGCTTTTAGTCATTGTGAGTAAGAGATGTTCATGCAAGACATAATTAATGATTTAGGTTTGTGTGAAGTAAAAGCAGGAATGGGTACTTGGGAAAGTACTTTGCATTCCCTTAGGGCATTTCAGGATAACATCAGGTAAAGCAGCAATATAGCTGTGCTGCATTCCCTTAGTAGAATTTAGAGCCTCTGCCCTCCACTTTCTTGTCTAGTGCTCCTTTGAGCTCAAAACAAGCAAACAAAACCCCTTCAACAGTTAACAGGAGTAGCCTCTGAGTCAGTAGGCCTGCTAAGAATCTACTTTACTTCAGCTTTGAAACAGAAAAAGACAAGAAGGTGATCTGTGAAGGGCTACATTCTTTCAGCCGCTTTAGTCAGAGAATAAAAGAAAGCCGCTTTTAAGTCTCATACAGAGTGAAGGAAAGAGACAATGTCACTATTAGAATTCCCTCGCTAATTGCTGAGAAAGTTCGGCAAAAACCAAGACACTCACAGTTAAAAGAAAAAAAAAAGAAAAAAGAAGAGATCTCAGGTGGCTAATGAGGAGAGAGAGAAATATTTTCTAATCATGCTCACTGAAGAAATCTGGCCCTCTGACATCTCCCAGTGTCTCCTACATTACAAGGGAGAGTCGAGGGACAGCTTCATAGAAGGAAAACTGTTCTGCAATTGTATTTATTGAAAAAATAAATACATTCCTGCCTAGCAGAGGATGTTAGACAGGACAACATTTATCATGCCGTGATATTTTGTGTTTTCCACTGTAATTTTAGTTCTGTCCTCATATTTGGATGGTAAAATTCTACCAATATTACAATATATTACAACTTCCAGTGTTCTCAGAATGGCACTTGCTGAGTGTAGTGGAGGAGAATTTCTGAATAAATGAGATCTCCTAAACGAGTTATATCAACATTTTGCTTTGGGGAAACGAATATAATAAGAGCAATAAAATAACTTCAGATACACGTTGGGAGGCTTATATCAGCTGTATTCAGGTTTTATACAGCAGTGAAAAACATTCTGCCCAACAACTTCCCTTATTGTCAGTCTGCAGTGATGACAGCTACTGCCATCTGAAATCCTTTCTCTTCTTAGTGTCTTGATCTGATTGCTGTTCCACTCCAGTCAGTTAATGTAGGCTTCTGGCTTTATGTAAAGGAAAAGAAGAAAGGGAACAGACAAGAATTTAATCAATCTCAATCTCAAGATTCCTCTTGAAGATAATAGAGGTCATGCGGAATATCAGGCAAGAATTGGAAGGGGCAGGTTTTACATAGCTAACATGAGCAAAGAGCTCTCCAGGCTTGTGTCATGAAGGACTGTATCGTTACCTAATCAAGGAGCCAATATTTGTTTATTTAAAATACCAAACACTTCTAAGGCTTGATCAAAATTTTTGCTTGCATTACAGCCCTTTGATCTTCCTTCTCTAGGGAAATGCTGTCTTCCACATTCAAACTTTTAACTAATTGCACATAGTCTTTTTACTTTAACGCCAATAAACGTATCTCCCAACCTACAAACTGATTTCTCAGCAGTTGCATAACAAATTATCACACTAATGCAGAGAAAAACTTGTTATGCAAGTGGCAGAAAAATCTACAGTACCGTCCAGTAGCTTCAACTGATACTTTGTGGCTTCCCTAAAATACAATCTACACAGAGATGGGGAAAGCATTGAAAAACTGATCAGTAGGCCAGAAAAGATGGGTTGTCATTTCTTGCTGTTCTTTAATTCCAACATGCTATAAATGGGTGACTTTTATTTTGTTGTAAAATTCCTGCTTTTGCAACAGTTATTATCTGAGCCTTGCTCTTTGGTAAAGCCAAAATGAACAAGTTATTGACTAATGTTTATTCTGAATACTTTGAAACCTTTGAAACCAATTTTTAGTGAGAAACATGAGGCATGATCTATGCAATCTATCACTAGTTTCAGTGATCACATCATTGGGCCACAGTGTATGTGACCATGGGCATTCCATTCATACAAGCACAGACATAGTGGTAAATGAGATGAAATAGAGAGCTATATGATAAATTGTGCAATCCTGTGATACTCTAATTTATTACGTGCCTTTGTCTGCTTCACATGCCCTCTGCCCATTAATTCTTCTCTCCCAGGGCTTTCTCTGACACTTCAAACCATGGAAAAGATTCACACAGCTGCCATTACAGTAAAAAAAAATTATATGTCTTTTAGAATGCTCCTTTCCTCTTTCACGGGAGGTGGGATTTCTTCTCAAGTTACATCCACCCAGTGCAGGGAAGAATTAGCCCCATAACAGCTTGCTTAGATGTAAAAATGACGTGTCTCTAAATGGGGTTAACATGTGAGTCCACAAGGTTACAGACTGAAGTTTCAGCCACCAGGAGGGGACAATTTCCAGCTTCCTGGCACTTGGAACTTGTAACAAATGGCGCTACTGAGCCATATGTGTTTTAATCATAATGTACTTATAAAGCAAAAATATTTTAAGGAAGGACTAAGAGGACCACTAAAATGGATCAGCATTTTACAGACAGGAAAATGAAAAATACAATGCAAATCAATATCTTTTGAAAATCCTTTCACCTACTGAAAGCTTTCTGTAACACACCATAATATTTAGACAACAAAACTGGTGAAAGACATGAACAGGTTGCCCAGAGAGGCAGTGGATGCCTCTGGATACTCAAGGTCAGGTTGGACAGGGCTCTGAGCAGCGTTTTCTGGTTAAAGATGTCTCTGCTCACTACAGGGGGGACTCGGATTAGATGTCCCTTCCAACCAAAAGCGTTTTGTGATTCTATGATTGCACATTCAATAGCTGTTACATATAAGATTTCATTGTCAATTAAAGAATTACCTTTATAGTGGAGTTTTGATTTTCTAGCGAGGAAACTGTATTGAACTTGAGTACGTGTTCATGTCATAAATCTATATCTGCTTCTCCAACGAAAATATGTGGTTTATGTTAATAAATGAGTGTAAGTTACCAGAATAAACAGTGTAATAGTTAAGACATCATAACAGTACATGCACTTGCTTAGAAGTAAATGGACATTTGACAGTGATTTTGCTTCAAATGTATGAGCAGATTAAGATAGGAAACTGTGCTAGTTTGAAGCTAGCTAGAATGTTTTGGTGAGAAGAACTAGATTACAGGCTGTGAGAGGGAAACAATGTGATGTCTGCTTCACTCATAGGCTTGCTGAGATGTATAAGAACAAGAATGTAAATATAGGTAAGTCATTCAGTCACTGCCTGGGCTTTGAGCTGCATTTCTCTCTCTAGCCTAACCTGCCATCTCCCTGATTAATCCACCTGCTTCCTAACGCCCCCTCCCCAGCCCACCCTCCATTCTTCCTTGGGCACAAGGCAATGTTTGGGGTAAGGTAGAGAGGGGTGGGAGAAGGTGAAGGGGCGGTTGGGAGCCCCTCCCAGGCATTCAAGTTTCTGGTAGGGCTGTTGTGTTTCTGTATTACTTTCTAACTTGCATGTTTCTGTATGTAACTGTATATACTGCAAACATCTGCTTGTATCTTGTGCTAAGCTGTAAATATAAAGCTTCATTCAATTTCCAGAGCTGGCTGAGTCTAGTCTGGGTGGTTTCCAAAGTGTGGGGGGGTGGGGAACACCCAAACCATCACAGAAACAAACCTTACTCTCTAACTGCAACCTCTTTTTAATAGAACTTGCTGTGTTTATTATTTTCTCATGTTGCCTTTTTAAGTCCCATCTTTAAAGATAGCAAGATTAGACTTTAGATTTTTGAAACTTTTTGTTTCACCATCAAACTGTGTTTCAGTCTGAACATTATTCTGTCATTATTCTGTTTCTCAAAACTATATGAAGTAAGAGGAGTTTCTAAAAATCCTTATACTCCAAAACACTTTGTTCCCTGAGAGACAAAATAAGCAGAAGTTTTCAATAAATTATAGGGAGCATACACTTTGCATGCTAATACATTGAGTTTCATGGATAAAACTGTTTAAAAGCTTTTTTGCAATGTACTTAGTACCAGCCTAATGAAAATTAATTCTTCCTTACTCTAACTGTGAACAGTCTCCCAAAATTAAATTTTGAGCTACCAGATGGACAATAATCTTTCTAGAAAATGTGAAGATGTGTAAGTGTTTGTACTTTCCAGTCTTATGCCCATGCCTGTAGCTCTGTCCCTAGGAACAAATACTGTCTAAAAAAGGGAGTGGTTCAAAATTAGCAATAGATACTTATTTTTTGCTCTGCCTGTTTTTTTGGGTGGTTTTAATTGGTAAATGGTAATTTATCTTACCATAACGTTGACATAGTAACACGTGCACACACACATAGACTACAGTGGGTGTCTACAGAGCAAAGGTTGTATCTGACTCTTTCAATAGGAATTCCATACATGCTTTAAAAGGGAATGAAATTTTGTGACTTCTTGTATCAAGGGCTCTTTGTTGCACTCCATGGCCAGTTCCATATAAGTAAAAAAAACCTGGCTCCTGCAGCTAGATTGAACTTCCACATAAATACCATATCTAGCTGCAGGACTATATCATGACTTCATCTGGTTTCCCCAGTCTTGTATATGACTCTGGCCCTTGCCTTTAGACTATTTTTTAATCCTTTAAAGCAATAAAAAAAATGAATACCCACCAGTATATCAATACTGGATAGAAACCTTGTTTATTATCATAGAATTATAGAATCAACCAGTTTGGAAGAGACCTCCAAGATTTCCTGTAAAACAGTTGTTTTGTAGTCCCTTTCACATAAATAAAATGTTTGCAGGCCTGATGTAAAAAAGAACTTAAAGGAATAACAGTATTAAGTATGCCATACACAGACAGGACTGTAGTGGATGAATTCAAATGTGTCCTAAAGCTAGCCTGGTAAATAATTAATATATATATTAACAATAAGCTGAAAAATCAGGAAGTTTTAGTTTGTAAGTCCATGACCACAATTGTAACAGTGACCTTCATGATCATAAGATAAAAATATCTCTCTTGATTTGTTTTATGTAATGGCTTTTATAGTACAATGTAGGCAATTATAAATGTACATTTTAAAACACTGTGTGAAGAGTATAATCAGTTGACTTTGACCAAGAAACTCAGAGTTGAGGCCACGAGTAAATGCTTAAAACTCTGTTTGTTATACTCTTGCTTATATAGAATGTAGTGATGAAGCATATGGGCTTCAGGATTGGACCCATAGGCTATGTCTGTATGTCTTTTGGAGTCCACTAGTCAGGAAAGTATGTATATTTTAAGTGAACTAGAAAGAGTGTTCTCAGCATTTAATTTTATGAGTTTAGAATTCATGGCTTTCACGTTATTTCAAACGGATCACTTATTAATGTTCAATCTGAGAGAAACAGAGGATAAAGTACAATCCACAGTATATTGGAAAATGGACTTCCACAGCTTGTCAATATGCAGGATCAGTTTTCAGTGGAAACTGTGCACACATTGCAGTCAAGAGCATTCACAATCCAGAGATGTGGGTTTGGGTTGTGCTGTTCGGACACCTTTACCTCACTCTAGTCTCTTAAAGACAAAGTGTGTACCGTATGCTATCCCAAAGGGTATAGAACTCCAGAATCTAAATTATATTAAACCTTTTCCTTTAGTATAAGCTACCCAGAATCTAAATTATATAAACCTTTTCCTTTAGTATAAGCTACCCAATTAATTTATTATATCTATACACAGAATTCTAAATAAGTGCTTTGCAGTGCTGTAAGCTTTGGAGTAGGTTTAATGTTGTTTGGAGTATCATGAAGCACTACTAGGGCCTGGACAAGCTGGAGAGGTGGGCCCAGGTGAACCTCATGAGGTTCAACAAGACCAAGCACAGAATCCAGCACCTGAGTCAGAACAGTCTTCATTATCAATACAGGCTGGGGGAGGAGGTGATAGAAAGCAGCCATGCAGAGAAGGACTTTGGGGTGCTGGTGGATGAGAAGCTGGACCTGTGTCAACAGTGTGCACTGGCAGCCCAGAGAGCAAATCACATCCTGGGCTGCATCACAAGGACTGTGGCCAGCAGATCGAGAGAGTGATCCCACCACTCTCCTCTGCTCTGGTAAGACCTCACTTGGAGGTCCAGCTCTGGAGCCCTCAACACATGAAGGACATGGATCTGATGGAGTAGGTCCAGAGGAGGGCCAGAAGATCTTCAGGGAGCTGAAACACCTCTCCTGTGGGCACAGGCTAAGGGGTTGTTCAGCCTGGAGAAGGCTCCTGGGGAGTGTGGTGGAGGGTTGCACAGGCCTCAGATGACTATGTTTACAAATCTATTCATGCCCGGACATGTTGTCCCCCCAAAGGGTGTTACCCTGCCTAGACTTGGGGTAAACAAGTTAAGGGGGACAAAGGGACAGTAGAACTGGTGCCTTCGAGTGTGGGTTGCCTCCTCGAAGGTTGAAGTAAACACATTGTGTAAGCTCACATGCCTAGGGTGGGGAATCCACCTGAGCCCTCTCCATATCTGGGGGTACCGGACCCTTGGACTTCACCTTATTGGGTATGTTTTGGCCTGTTGCCAAGACCCCATTGGACAGAATTGTGGCCCAGGGACCATCAATCGCGGGGTCAAATCTTATAAAAAGGGACAATTCAGTGTTCTCTTGCCTCTCGCACCTCGCTCCTGCCACCCTCCACCTGCTGCTCCTAGCCGCTTCCAGCCGCTTTTGGGGACCACCGCCACTGCATGACTCCAGCCCATGGCACCAGCCCAGGGAACTGACCAAGGCACTCCCAGCCAGCTGCCACTCCAGCCCATTGTTCCCAGCTTGACTGTGCCCGTGGAAGCTCCGGACAGCATGCCCCAATAACCCCTGAGCTGATCTATTCAAGCCCACGATGTTTGGGACCATCGAAACTGACTCCAGCCAGTGAGTAACTGAGAAACTCGATCTAAGCCAGCATAAACTTTCAAACTTTACCAGTGGCACATTTATGCCACAGACTCTCTCTATCCAGGCCTTTCTAAACCCTCTGCTAAATTCCTGATTTTTTTTGCTGTAAATAGGACATTCTGTAAAGTGATTTCACGACCGCATACTAAGGACTTGTGTAGGGTAGCTGTAAATAAGTTTGGGGAGGGGAGATTCCTTGTGTATATAATATTAAATTATTTAAACCCTTTTAACATTCAGCCTCATAGTTCATTCCCCCCAAAACCCAGACGAAGCCCTCCACAACAGGGAGGCCTTCCAGTACCTAAAGTGGGCCTACAGGAAGGCTGGAGCAGGACTGTTTACAAAGGTCTGTAGTGCTAGGATGAGGAGCAATGATTTTAAATTAGACAAGAGTAGACTTAGATTGGATGTCAGAAAGAAGTTCTTTACCATGAGGGTGCTGGAACACTAGAACAGGATGCCCAGGGAGGTAGTTGAGGCTCCATCCCTGGAGACATTCAAGGTCAGGCTCGACAGGGCTCTGGGCAACCTGATTTAGTGGAGGATGTCCCTGCTTGCTGCAGGGGGGTTGGACTAGATGACCTTTTGAGGTCCCTTCCAACCCAAACCATTGTATGAAACATGGAAAATGATAATATTGGAAGGGTAAAAATAAAAAATGGTTCAGCTATCATTTCAATTTCTTAACCTTTGAGTTAGGCTTAAATTTCCCATTATTGTTAGCACATCTGTGAAGTCTTATTTACTGTACACAGTACTGGAAAAGTGCTCTGATACCCTCAATTCTTTA
The DNA here is from genome assembly GCF_015220805.1 of Pogoniulus pusillus. Classification (NCBI taxonomy): domain Eukaryota; kingdom Metazoa; phylum Chordata; class Aves; order Piciformes; family Lybiidae; genus Pogoniulus; species Pogoniulus pusillus. The sequence goes on along the minus strand of NC_087271.1, from coordinate 29,632,125 downwards.
GTCTCTGATATTTTTGTTGTAATCTTCTAAAAGTAGAAGGAAATTGAGAAAAGAGACTAAGCCTTCTTAACAGTGTTGATGTTGCAGACCTGTTTGCTGTCTCAAGCAATTCAGGAACAGTGCTGTGAAAATTCAAGTTATGTTTAATAAAGATTAATGCAAAGTTATGTATCCTTGTGCTAAAATATTAAATACAGCAAAACTGAAGGACACAACATCTAGTGAAAGGACTCTGAATTGCATGTTAAATTAATGACAGTTCTTGTCTCAAATGCACTTTGCAGTATAAAATGGCAATGATGGTACATTAACTTTGAAGGCAGTAAGATGAAGGTTCTGAAACAGTGTGAGAAGTTAAACTACATGTGTATCAAAAGCAAATTCAACTATGAAGTCATGGGCCCTGAAGAAGTGGTTGGCAGTTTGAACTGCCACTCAGCAAAAATCCTTGTCAAAGGATTATAGCCGTACACGCATATGCTTACAGGCAAGAAATAGAGGTTAAGCTCTGCCATGGGCTATGATGCCACAGGCATCAGAAGAAACAGGGAGATGCTTGATGCAAGCAATTCAATCCCTCCCTTTATTGCATTCCAAACGTGTTTTTATATCTTTCATCAGAAGGCTACAAATTGTATTAAACTGTAATTGGTTACATGTACTTGCGTTAGAAATTACATACTAATTGGTGTAGCTGTTCGTCATATTCTCTCAACAATGCATGTGTCATGTCTAAGCAATCTAAGTCAGCAGAGACAGGTGAAAGCCACAGGCTCCAGCCTTACATTTGTTTATATTTGTTACACCATTCTCTAAGGTCATTCCAACCTTCTATTTTATCTTAACTCAGCACTTCAGAGCTCGTGCACTCTTGCCTGTCCATGGCTTATGCTCCAGTGCATAATATTCAGACAATTCTATAGAATTGGTCATTCTGCCCCTGTACTCTGCTCTGGTTAGACCACACCTTGAGCACTATGTTCAGTTCTGGGTCCCCCAGTTTAGGAGGGACATTGAGATGCTTGAGCGTGTCCAGAGAAGGGCGACGAGGCTGGTGAGAGGCCTTGAGCACAGCCCTACGAGGAGAGGCTGAGGGAGCTGGGATTGTTTAGCCTGGAGAAGAGGAGGCTCAGGGGTGACCTTATTGCTGTCTACAACTACCTGAAGGGAGGCTGTAGCCAGGAGGAGGTTGCTCTCTTCTCTCAGGTGGCCAGCACCAGAACAAGAGGACACAGCCTCAAGCTGTGCCAGGGGAAATTTAGGCTGGAGGTGAGGAGAAAGTTCTTCACTGAGAGAGTCATTGGACACTGGAATGGGCTGCCCGGGGAGGTGGTGGAGTCGCCGTCCCTGGAGCTGTTCAAGGCAGGATTGGACGTGGCACTTGGTGCCATGGTCTAGCATTGAGAATTGTGGTAAAGGGTTGGACTTGATGATCTATGAGGTCTCTTCCAACCTTGTTGATACTGTGATACTGTGATCACTACATTTAATATTACTATTTCCAACAAAGCTCTGGTTAAAATGAGGAAAGAAACACATGTGAAAAAACCCATGGGTTTTATGGAAAACAGAAGTAATTTGGGTTTGTTGCCTTCTTACATTCATCTCTCTAAAGGGAATAAAAGTCTTTTGTGTAAGAATGCAGGTAAAATTTTAGTTGAGATAACTTGAAAACAGACTGAGGAAGATCATACAAATGAATTTGTACTGCATGATGCAATCCAAATAAGGAAAATTTCAATTTGTAAAGGTGATAGCCTACTCTTTGTAAGGGTCAGATTTTCAAATAGGCCTCATATCAGCATCAAAAACTGTTGGTACTGACCTTGTATGCGATTTACAAGTGTAACTTGCTGGTTTTGAAAACATTTGTGTGGGAGAAGTTGCATGCACAGATATTATAAATTTATTTATTTAATCAATTACCTTTTCATATATTTCACCTTTCTGAGAGGCTTAGGGCCACTGACAAATATGCCTAGTGTGAGAAATTATGATCTCCAGCAAGATAAAGTTACTGAAAGACAACTGAGCCCCTGTCTGTGCTGCAGCTGCTTCGCTGTAATCTCTTCAGACCAACTCAAGTTTTGAATTGCCTTATTGACAGAAATAATCTGCTTTTAAAGCTGACTGTTGGCATTCAGTGGGGAGGCAAGCCAGTGATGAAGAAGCAGTAGTTTCCAGGGTCAAATTAAAAAAAATCAGTTGTGCCTTGCAATGACATACAGAATTCTATTGATCTGAGGAGCCTACATTTAAAACTCTTTCTTAGTGGAAGAGTCAAAATCTCAGTTTAAAAACTTTTGTGTTATTGACAAGAAGTAGAAAACACTTGTCCTGGTAGAGCATAAATCCTGCCAGGCCAGTTTAACCCTTGCTCTCCTCCTGCTGTGAGGTCCGGGCATGGAGTTAGATGAGCAAACAATAAGGGTTTGACCCTTGAGGGCTAGGGGGCTTAGCACCACGTGTCAGGTGTCTTATGCTGCCCTCACCATGCCTGCGTGGTCAAAGGAGGCACAAAGTTTTGAATTCATTGGCCAGAACAGTGGTGCTAGTGCCTACTAGCCACTTTGATTGTCAAGCTGAAGTATTTAAAGGGAGGTGATTTAGAAAACTGTGCCTTTCTGTATCCTGCCTTCCTGCCTCTTGTCATTTGTGGCTTGTTAAAGGCAGCCATGTGTATGCAGCTCACATCTGCCAGCTTAGTAGCAACTCCTTCCTCTCTGCCTGGAATACTTTTGTATGTTACCCTGGGATCATTATCACGAGTTTGAAAGTGTCTTTGATAGAGGAGACTTACTCAGGGACCAAAAGTGTCATGAGTACATCTGCTGGAGTGAATGCCAAAACTCCATAAGCATAGTTAGAGTTTTTCCTGTTTCTGCATTATTATTTTCCATGTTCTGGTTGTTTAAGCTGTTTAATTCTGTGCAATTGATTCCCATCGACCAAAAATCCAAAGAATTTCAGGTATTTTTGCTGGATTTTTTAATATTAATAATAAAAAATAATATTAATACAGAACTTAATAGTAATTATTCATAATTATATTAATTTCTAATACAAACATATAAAGTCTATTTCCAGAATGTAGGAGTTGAGCCAGCAGTGTGCCCAGGTGGCCAAGAGAGCCAATGGCATCCTGGCCTGCATCAGGAATGGTGTGGTCATCAGGAGCAGGGAGGTCATTCTGCCCCTGTACTCTGCACTGGTTAGACCTCACCTCGAGTACTGTGTTCAGTTCTGGGCCCCCCAGTTTAGGAGGGACATTGAGATGCTTGAGCGTGTCCAGAGAAGGGCGATGAGGCTGGGGAGAGACCTCGAGCAGCAGCCCTACGAGGAGAGGCTGAGTGAGCTGGGATTGTTTAGCCTGGAGAAGAGGAGGCTCAGGGGCGACCTTATTGCTGTCTACAACTACCTGAGGGGTGGTTGTGGCCAGGGGGAGGTTGCTCTCTTCTCTCAGGTGGCCAGCACCAGAACGAGAGGACACAGCCTCAAGCTGCGCCAGGGGAGATTTAGGCTGGAGGTGAGGAGAAAGTTCTTCACTGAGAGAGTCATTGGACACTGGAATGGGCTGCCCGGGGAGGTGGTGGAGTCACCGTTCCTGGGGCTGTTCAAGGCAAGACTGGACGTGGCACTTGGTGCCATGGTCTAGCCTTGAGCTCTGTGGTAAAGGGTTGGACTTGATGATCTGTGAGGTCTCTTCCAACCCTGATGATACTGTGATACTGTGAGTTGTGAGAACTGCAGTATCAAAATAAATATTTACTTTTGTTTTGGATCTTCACATCATATGCAAACTATTTCTGAAGTTGAGAACTTACCCATGAGGCAGATGAGCAGAGGAATCTCCATGTTGAAGCCACAAGGTATTAAGAAATGAGTGAAATTCTCAGAATGCAGGATGAAGTCCACAGGACAGAATCCTGTTGCCTTTGCTATCATAGACTGTCATGTGCTACACATGTCCATCTTCCTAAATTATCTTAATGATATATTCAGTGTTTATGACCAATGTAGAGAATAACTAAAGGACTGGTATTTTAGCAAAACCCTCTGAATTCAGGAGCTGTTGATGAAAAGGTATGGAACTCTGGTAAACATCACTTTGCTTTCCCATATGAAAACAAAAATTCATAATAAGTTTCTGAAAATAAAAAAAGACCCCAACACAGCCTTTCATACCTCTTAAAGACAGCTGGTGTATGAGTCCTCCTGAGTAAATACTCTGTCCTATAAGAAATGTATTTTTTCTACAGCACTCTATTTCCTTCTCATGCTTTTTAAAAAGCCTCTGCTGATTGACATTGAATAGCCTGTATTTGTGTTGGCTTTGCATAGTGCTGAATGCATGGTACCTCTGAATTCCAGTCACTCTGTTGTAGAATGTACGTTTTACAGTCACACCTCAGGGTGAAAAATCAAAATATTTTTTTCCAGTACATCTGCTCAGAAGTTGTAGCAGACACACGAAGCAGTAGTAGCTCTTGCTAATAGGCCAGCTGTGGCACAGATACTGCAAGACTCAAAGTAATGTCTGGCTACCTAATTAACCTCCCTTCACCATCCAAATTTGAAGCAAAAAAAAAGAAAAGAAATGATCCCATTATCTAAGTCAGGTGTGCCCTATTAGTGTCTGTTAGCAGAGGTCAGCTAGGACTGGCTAATGGTGACAAAAGCAGTTTAATTGCTGCCAATCTGGTGAGGTAGCTTGATTCATTCAATGGATCTGTAATTGCTAATTCTGTGATTTTTTTGGTCGATACCTCTGATATTGTTTGCTTTCCTGGTGCATATTTCTGTGCCTGCAGAACGAGTTGTTTTCAAAGCTGTCTTTTTAACCTGTTCTGAGTTGCTTTCTGTAGGAAGCCACAGCCATTTTGTGTTCAATCCAGGTGCAGCTTGTTACTGCTGAAAACAGGCTCTTACTCCTTTCTCTGCTTTCCTTTGTTGCCTCAGTAGGTTTTTCTTTGTAAAGGGCAAGCATAATGCTTTAGTGGTTTAGTAGTTATGCCATCATTTTATTGCTAACAAAGTGGCCTTCATATTTCTGAAGAAGGTAAGATGCTAAACATGAGCACAAAGCTATTTCTCTTTTTCATGCATGTATTTTACTAAGAAAAATCCTCCTGTTTTTATGATACTTGGATGTATGTAGAAATTTCTTACAGCAGATAAGCTGGTTGTGAGTTATAGTATATCTCAGCAAACAGGACAAAAATCTATTTATTACATTGGGGATTTTTTTGTTAGTGTTATTTAGAATCAGTTATGTTTCTTTTGGCTTTATATCTTTTTTTATTAGTTAATCATGTATTTTTGGTAACTTGCATCATCAGGTTTTGACATGAGCTAGTATAAGTCCAGGCTGTTGTTAAAGAAGTTTTTGACACTTTAAAATCTGACAAGCAAGTAGAGTTATGCAATGAAGGAATTTGAAATAAGGCACTGTTCAGACTCTTCATATTCTAGCATCATACAAGTAATAATGTTCTTGGTAAACATGTCAAAGTTTAAGCTTCTTGCAAGGGAAATAAGTTATGCTGCACATTGAAGAGAATTGAAGTCTTATTTTGTTTAAGATTTATCCCAATTCTGAAGGAGAATGTATTTCATATGATTAGGGAAGAATGATATACACACTTTTTTTTTCTTCTCACTGTTTTTTAGTGGCATTTTGTCCTTTATTACCTACAGCATCACATCTTTTTATTTTTTTTAAGGTATGCTAGATACAAATGTAGTTGTTTATTTTATTTTATGTTATTTTATTTTCTTACTGTTCTATTCCTCCTAAGGGAGTGCAGCTCTACAGTTCTGGGTTTATTGTCACTGTCAGGTTCTAATTTAATCACATAATAAATAATTTTATTCCTAGCCAGAGCTGTTAAAATAAAACAAATTTAGAAAGGCATTTTTTCCTTGAATGTACCATTAAACTTGTCTCCTGGCTTTATTGCTAAAAAATGTCTTCCAAGCAGACAGTTGATAATGAACTTCTCTTTTTTTATTTTCCTTTAGGTTTAAAAATATGTATTCTGTCTCTGAGTGGAATGTTACTTCAGCAGATCACAGTGATAGGATACTACTCTGGAACATATCATATACTTGAAACTGTCAACCATAATGGAAGAAAGAAAACTGGAAAAAATGAAGGTACTAGGAGGATCTTATGCTCTCCAGGTTCTTCTACAGCAGCCAGACCCAAGGTAGGATCATCACACTGCTCTCAGGAGCCTGTTCTGTGTCACTTAGCTGCTGTTCATCAGTCATAAACCTCCAGATAAACAGCCTAATGTCAGTTCTTTTTGCCAGCCTAAGATAACAGGTTTTGTATTATTGAAGCTCTGCTGGAATACTTCTCTTTCCTCCTTCCTTAACAGACTAGGGTGTTAGAGGATCTAGTCTGAAGTTTATTACAGTTTTGCAGCAGGGGATACCACCTGTGTGTCCCTGCTTCATCTGGCAAACTCTTTCTCACTCAGCTGTTCAAAAAGTTCAAACACACCCATTATTTTTTCCTCCCTTGCTGCTTATCAGAGACAAAAGGGATTAGTAAACAGTAAATTCTGCCATGGAAGTTGGTATTTAAATCTTACATGGGTTACCCAAGCAAGTTTTCAAATCTGTATTTTGAGCAGTAGTGAGTTTCTTGGTAATTAAATCTGCAGTAATACATGGAAATGCTTTGAACAACTGCATTAAAAACTCATCTAACTTTGAGTAGATAGCTTCATTATCTGGTATTAGAAAGTCAGTCTTCATTGCAGTAAATAACTGATTGCAGCTGGACTCTTACTGTGTGTGTCAGAAGGTAGCTTGCTTAATAGTTTGAGGAGTGGGAAGCTGTGTTTCTTTTTTGTGCACCGGACTGTATTTGCATAATAGCATACTGTGTCATACTGCCCTTGCCTGAAGGAAGAAATGCTTGACTTTTGCCAAAGGAACTGAGAGACAGATTCTCACAAAGGCCAAATCTATTTCTAATCTAAATGTGTGCTTATTACATGTTGGAAGGTCTAAAATCTTGGCCACAGTATGATATTTCAGCCTTGTAACTCTTGACTGGTTGGTCAACTGACCTGAACTGAAACTGCAGTTATGGTCGGACGCAAAGAGACTTAGGCACTGACTGCTATGGAGAAAGAAAAATGTTATCTGCCTTGATTAGTAACAATCAGGAGAGTTCACTAAAAGTTAAACCTTCAGGGATATGTTGTTTGCCCATTAAAATATTGAAATGTAGAAATGTTTAGGTAAAATGCAGCACTTCTTCATCTTGCTACTAGTTACTTGTTACTGAATAGTATTAATAAAATACTGCTTTAAACATTCTTATACCTTTCACAAACTGTGTAAAGAAAGCATTATGAAACTACATTCCACAACTGCTTTACTCTGCGTCAGTGTAAATTGCAAGGCTTGGTTTGTATCTGTTTCAGAAAGCATGATGCTGTACTTCAACAATCTTGGATACATATGAGGTCTTTCAGGCTTGGAGGTGTCTTTGTTAGCCCAGTTTTACTCATTTGTCTGATTACAGACAAATAACCTCACTCTTATCCACACCAACCATCTAAAATCTATTATTAAGAACGGCATTTAAATTAAAGAGTCTTTCCTCAAACAGACAATGATTGTGTCTGGTATGAGATGAATATACAAACAGCTAGAGGAGATGTGCAAAGGTTTGATTGGTGTAGGCATTGACAAAATGGTTTTTTTTCTTGTTTTTATATACTGTAATTTTTGATGCTCCAAAAAGTTGTTTGAAAATATCTCAGCAGTGTATAGTGAAACTGCATCCAACTCCTCCAATTAAAAATTCAGCCAGGATTGAGAACAGCATATGAAATCAATTTGTAGAGAGGGGGTTTTAAATGTTCTGTGGTTAAACTTACTGAACTTTGTTTTTGCAACTATAAAATCTTTCCCTACCTTCAGCATACACACCAAAATGGAGTACATGCTGTTAACTAAACCAGATGGACAAGAATTATCAGATGTGCTGTATCCCTTTCAAACTAAAGCTTTGAATTGGCTTGCCAAACAGCTTAATGTTTTGGTTGTGTTCAGAAAATTGAAATTAAGTTTTGGTCTACAAAAGGGTTCCTGCTTCCAATAATGTTGGGTTTTTTTTCTTCCTCTTCATAGGAAAGCAGTTGTATTAAACCAAAGACATGTTAGCAGCTACAGCTGTAAAAGTAGCAGTAAACTCTTCAGCTAACCTTGTTTATGTTAAGAACCAGAGTGTATATGTGAAATAGTTAAAACTCCACTTGGGTAGGGTAACTAATTAGTAATTTTTGCATACAGTAGATTTTCTTATCTACCTCTTGTATTTGTAGTTTGTTTTCTAATGGAGCAAATGGTTCCTACACTGTACCTGGCGGGTAATATTCAGTAGGCTAACCACTTCAAGTTAGAGAAACAAGATGGTTTTAGTGATTTTACAGTGTGTGCACATAACCTGCTTTTGTGTTAATTGGGGACGGGAAAGGTAATCAGAATTCAAATTTGCTGAAACTCACTGTTGGGACTTGCAGTTAAAAGCCCTAAAACTTCCATACACATGCTGTTCTACCTTTAAAATGGTTCACAAGTTTAATCACCAACTAGAATTGATTTTGCGGCTCAAATGGGACCGACACATGGCTGCAACTTCTTGTCAGATCTCCCTGTGAACAAATCCACTGTAGCTGTAAGTTTTAACAGACTGGAAAACACCTCAATGTGTCTGAAGTGAAAGTCTCCAGTTGTTTGTCCTAAGGATGCTGACTTATCTGCAAGTGCACATAATGCAAACAGTTTAAGGGTAAATAAAGTGACATGGTTAGATCAGTTCCACAGTCTTTGTGGTAGACAGCAGTAACAAAATTCTCGGATGTGTTGAACTGATTATAGCAACAAAGTAGATTTCCTGCCACATCTTGTCCTGTGTTCGTTTGCTGTACTTAACTATTATTTTAAGAGGATGAACCTAATTGAAAAAAAAAATTACAGTCTTTCAGGGAAGCACAGCTCACTTGGGATAAGTTCAACTTTGTTGGCTAAAGACCGTAAGCTTTAGGTCATTTGAGGTCATTATTAGTTGTTCCTTGGATAGTTCACATTAGAGACATAAATGGTAGTGTTTGCCAGTAATCTGCTAGCCTTTGGTTTGCCTAACATTTGTTCTTTTGGGAGAAAAGGATGAAAAAAATAAAGACAATACTGTTTGGTCAAGCCCCAATAAATCAATAACTTAATGCAGTTAGTTACACTTATTTAGTGCAGTTAATATTAAGAGCTTGTAGGAGTTTCTTTGTATTTACTTCTTTATTCCCCCATCAGCCATTAAAGAACGTTCTCATTTTCCACATGAAAGCCTCAGGAGCAATTTCACAGCATAGAGCCAACAAACTGAACACCACAAGATTAACTGACTATACTACCTTGCATTGCTAGTTTGCCTCTGCCTCTAGGATTTAAATTTGCACTACCCTTCTGAACAACCAAAACCAATTTAACCACATCCCAAATGCTTCATAGAGGAAATCTGTTCAATTTCTTGCTTTCCTAGATTGCATGGTCAATGTAATTTCTCCTGAATTAAATGTCATTTGGTTGTATTAGAATAATCAAGACAACTTCAGATTTTAATAAGAGGTTATTTTAGACTAAAATTACTGAGATAGGTTTAAAAAGAACACAGCAAACCCAACAACAACTGTGAAGTCTCAAAGCACAGGGAATGGAGGCAGTACAATTATAAACACATAATCACATTCAAACCACCTATGTTTTTCAGCCCTGCTAAAATAAAAGCTGGACTGGAAATTATGAAATTGGTAATTTAAATGCAAAATGAAACATTGTATTTCATGTAAAATTGTGGTTATTTTCTTAGGCCCCTACCAGAAGGCTTTTAGTTTTAACAAAGCTTATTTTCAATGTAATCAAATACTGTAACCATGAAAACATTGAAAAACTATTGGCAGAATTTGTGTGTCACTGAATGTGTGCTCATTTTCATCAATGGTCCAGATAGGGACCATCTCATGAAAGTGAGGAGGTTATTCTTCCCCTGTAATCAGCACTGGTCAGGCCACACCTTGAGTACTGTGTGCAATTCTGGGCTCCTCAATTCAAGAGAGACGAGATACAGGAATGTGTCCAGAGAAGGGTGATGAAGCTGGTGAAAGGCCTGGAACACAGCCCTGTGAGGAGAGGCTGAGGGAGCTGGGGTTGTTTAACCTGGAGAAGAGGAGGCTCAGGGGTGACCTTATTGCTGTCTACAACTACCTGAAGGGAGGTTGTAGCCAGGTGGGGTTGGTTTCTTCACCCAGGCAACCAGCAACAGAACAAGGGGACATGGCCTCAAGTTGTGCCAGGGAGGTCTGGGCTGGATGTTAGGAAGAAGTTGTTGGCAGAGAGAGTGATTGGCATTGCAGTGGGCTGCCCAGGAAGGTGGTGGAGTTGCCATCCCTGGAGGTGTTTAAAAAAAGGACTGGCTGAGGCACTTAATGCCATGGTCTAGTTGATTGGCTAGAGCTGAGTGATAGGTTGGACTGGCTGATCTTGGAGATCTCTTCCAAATTGGTTGCTTCTGTGATAATTATAATTTTTTTTTCCTAAATAATCTTTTTAGTACAAATGATCAAAGTAGAGCAATTACTCAACCTTTTGTGAAACAGCAGCCTGACTTTTAATAACCTTTTTAAAACACTTGCCCTTATGTTACTATTTCTTAGTCCTGCTTTTTATGTGGAACAAGTTATTTTAAATTCAACAATATTGCACTTGTTATTTAAAATTGCATTTTGTTATTGGAGTAGCTCTAAAAATTTATATTCTTCAATGGCCATTTTATTTGTTTCCTGTTTTTCCATAAATCTATCAGTCTTCTTGAACTGCTTGTTTTTCTGACTTGCACGCGAAGGCTTCTTTACATCAGCAATTGTGCCTTCTAGCATCACATTAGTGTTTTTGTTTCTGTTGTCATACTTTGGTATTGGCAGGAATCAATTCAAAAGAGTGCTGTGAAGTCTTCATTAGGGAACCGTGATACTCAGACTCTGGGAATTGAGCCAGAAGGAATCCACAGGTGAAATATTCAAAGAGGAAAAGTGTACTACCTTGTTTTATATTCTCATACACCCAACCAGACTGCTGAGACATGCAAATAGAGAGACTGGGCCTAGACATTGTGGTCGTGTTTAGTAAGTCCTCTGTCTCATATATCCTTAAGATGTGAATGATGTTTATATTAGATTATAGTCCAAGGGTGATAAACAAAGATGTCTTCTTGTTTCAAGGCAAGACTTTGAACGTTTTTCTGTACGTTTATGTATGTGGTGTAATGGAAGTAGGGCATGGATGAGACAGCTTGTGTGTGTACAACATGTATAAGCAGAGATTGCTTCAGGTTGCTTGGCTTGTGGAAGCACTATGTGCAGAAGAAGTCAAAAGGGAATTCCTGAGTATGAGTAATAGTAAAATATATTGAAAGACCAGTTGTTTATAAAGCATGTTGCCAGAAATGTAGTGGTTATCCTACATGGTTCAGGATTCATATTTCACTGAAGTATGCATAAATGATACCTTAGAAAGGATATAGTAGTAATCAAAGGATCAAGCAGTAATAATCCTACAGCAATGTTTTAACTGACTAAACAGCTTGCTGTAGCTAAACTTATTAGTAGCCTGATAAGCATGTAGGTAACTAATTGTAGGTACTTAATTATGAAATGTAAATATTAGAATTTGTCTCATGGTTATCTTTTTAAACTGAGGGGATTTCTCTTGTCAGCCTGGAACTAAGCAGAAGGAAAAAAAAAACCCTCTGTAATACACTATCTGTATTTGTGTATAACTTTATCTGATTTAATTTTATTCTAAGTAGTAATACTGCATGTGTTGAAACCTAGTTATTTAGAAATGTGTTCTTCAAAAGCTATGGCAAATACACATCAAAGTTGCCCACTTTCCTTAGACTCCCTTTTGTCTGTTTGTGCAGTCCACTTGTCTCTGGCATGCTTCTATTTTTGCCCTATGCTTAAAATAGGAAATAGCCATACTTGACTGCAGACCAAGAGAAAAGAATTTTTTGTTTTCTTTATTATTTTATTTCAGCTGTGATTTCTTCTCTTATCAACAAAAGCCTTGGTACATGCAGAAACCATCATTAAAAAAAACCCTGTATGTTATCAGTTTGATTTTTGTTTAATGTGACTACCCCTGACAGCATCAGTTTCTTCTGTCATTTTCCATGATACTCAATGTCTCCAAGTGTCTCTCAATCCCTATTCACAGGCATTCCAGTTCTTGCAGGTTTTGGTTTTAAGAAACAAACACAAATCTTCTCGAAAGAAAATGCTGAAAGAATCCATTTGTTTGACTTGTACTTTTTGCCTTACCTGTTGTGCTTTCTGTTCTTACTGTCTCAGTTGCATCTCTGAGCTTTTCCTGCTATCTGGATTTCTGCTCTGGCATCTGGAGAGAACTATAAGATAGTAGCATTTGAATCGTGGCCTGTCTATCTCTTTTTTTTCACCAAAGACAGTATCAGCTAAAATCAATCTTCTGGCCCTTTAGCCTTTTCATATATTTGACAAAATAACTTCTCATCGTCTAAGTACATTTACAGTCAACACTAAAACAGAGGAAATTGAAAAGAATTGAAGCAGTGTTTTTGTTTAGCAGACAGAGTTGGGGTCAAAGATACTTGGCTGTGATTACTGATGATGTTAGAACAGTGCACCAGTATTCCAGTCTGCTCTCCAGCTGGCTACTTTCCCTACATCACTTTTCTCCACTGTACCTCCACCATCACTCATAAGTATGCATAATGGTACAGGTTAAGAGGTATGAACTGGAGTTTCTGTTTACTTCTACTGCCATAGCAGTATGAAGTATGTGGGCAAGGGGTAGGAGGGGAATGAATCAGTTCATTGCAGTACAGTATGCAAGCATAGGTGTGTGAGCAAAAAAGGTGACCACCACATAATGTCTACAAAGGTAATGCCTGGGATGGGAAGATTTAGGCAAAGCTAGGTCAGGAGTAAAGGAAATATAGAAAAATAGATGATGCAAGGCAGTGAGTTGAAATTCTCATAGAGGAAAAAAAATGTTTAAGGTTAATATAGGCTGTTAAATAATCTTGTTTGAGATTTATATGGGACTGTGTTTTTTCAAGACTTCAGTAAAGTTTAATACCAGTGTAATTTATATATCTAGAAATTTATTTTCTTTTGATAATTAAACATCATACCAAATACTACAAAATGCAGCATGTTGAGTCATTTTGTAGTGATGTATCTAAGGAGCAAGTCAATGGAGAATGTGCTTTCAGGAGTGGACTGTGCAGTTTGTTTTCCACAGGAGATTCCTGTTTGTGGCTCAAAAGTGCTTAGTGGACTTCAATCTTTTGACCTAGCAAAATGGAATAAAAATTGGTCATTAGAGATGTCATCAGTGTTCCTAAAGCATGGCCATTAAATCCTAAGACTTCTTCATGAAATGTGGAGTAATCTGTCATAGATGTTTCCTTATCTGATAAGTCTGCATGGTTATTCATTACAGCCATTAAAATAAATTGAATTAATTTAACACACTATTTTCTTCCCAAGAACATGTAAATGGTTTTGTATTTTCTAGAAGAGTGTCAACAAATATGTCTATTTAAAAAATCAAACCAACAGCAACAGATTAGTGACCAACACAAGTTCTTTATTTTGTACAATTCAGCTGTACAACACACCTTGTAGAATCATAGAATCAAACAGGTTGGAATAGAACTCCAAGATCATCCAGTCCAACCCATCCCCCAGCCCTATCCAGTCAACCAGACCATGGCACTGCCTCACCCAGGCTTTTTTTGAACACCTCCAGGGATGGTGACTCCACCACCTCCCTGCGCAGCCCATTCCAATGCCAATCACTCTCTCCATGAAGAACTTCCACCTAACATCCAGCCTAGACTTCCCCCAGCACAGCTTGAGACTGTGTCCCCTTGTTCTGTTGCTGGTTGCCTGGGAGAAGAGACCAACCCCCACCTGGCTACAGCCTCCCTTCAGGTAGTTGTAGACAGCAATGAAGTCACCCCTGAGCCTCCTCTTCTCCAGGCTAAACACCGCCAGCTCCCTCAGCCTCTCCTCATAGGACTGTGCTCCAGGCCTCTCACCAGCTTTGTCACCCTTCTCTGGACATGTTCCAGTATCTCATCTCTCTGGAACTGAGGAGCCCAGAACCGCACACAGTACTCAAGGTGTGGCCTGACCAGTGCTGATTACAGCAGAAGAATAACCTCCCTTGTCCTCCTGGCCACTTTATTCCTGATGCAGACCAGGATGCCATTGGCTCTCTTGGCTACCTGGGCACACTGCTTGCCCATGTTCAGCCTACTATCTACCAGCACCCTCAGGTCCTTTTCTGCCTGGCTGCTCTCCAGCAGCAAATTACTTTTAGGTAATTTCAGTTTTGAACTTGACCTCTCAATTCTTGGTTTCTATGAAAAATATTATTTTAATCATTTACTGAAGCTGCTGGACTTAACTGTTGTCCTTCTAATAATACCTGCACAAAGCTCTTGTAATGATGTCTACACAAAGCTCTTGTCTTCCTCTATTATGATTTCAAGTAAATCAATACACACCTATGTAGAATTTAGTTTTGTGGTTAGGGATGAGAAATTGGACAGAGTGGCTTGAAAAAAAAATCTTTAAAATATTAAATACTTATTTCTATGTTGAACTTTATATCCGAGACAAGAACATATTTATTCATCCAGTTGGTGAATAAATTTCCTTCATTTCCTTCTGGCTCCAACTTGTGTGTGTGTTGGATACATTTGCAGATGTTCTTAGAAAGCTAAGAGTCTAGATCCTCAATGAGGAGGTCTCACTTCTACTTTATTTGCAGAAGTCCATATGGACAGTATTTTTTTCTTTCTGGACTTTCTCCAACTACCTTTAACAAACACTGCATGTGCAATGCACAAGCTATAAAGAGAAATAAAGTATGTGAATGCTGTGTATAACCCTTTAAAAATAGTTTCTATTTTCTGTTTGCATACAGGCTTTCTATAAAGTTACTCTTTAGCTCTATGGGGAAAAAAACAGGGAAGATTTATGCTGGAAAAAAGCACTGGTCAGTAGTGTTCTCTGCTGCTTGCAACTCAAAGTTGTAAATGTTAGTGAGTTTTGTAAATGTGTAAAACCTGGCAATAAAAAATAATTGACTGGTGTAGGACAATGGAAGTATGGGTTATTTTCTCAGGCTTCTGTAAAGCTGAAAGCTTTGTAGGATTTTTGGGCTCGTATTGTTAAAGCATTTGTGATTTTTATATCAGCATGCCACCTTCCCATTTTTATTCAGCCAGGATGTTTTGCTGAGACTTTTCTAAATGGTATTACGATCAAGCACCTGTTGCCCATTGCTTATATGTATTTACCTCTGTACCAATACCAGCTCTGGGCAAGCTGCGATGTTACTTTGCCTACGTTTACCATGCCTCAAGCACTCTAATTCTGCCAGTTTCTATTGGTTTGGTGATTGATTTCAAACTGTGAGTAGCAACAGTATTTGTTGGGAAATGCATGATTTCTGCTTGAGTTATGTAGTCAGATACATCAAGTCTTTAAGGGTGAATTAAGCCTTAACAGCTTGATTACTTTTGATGATGAAATAGTAGCCCCCTTTAAGAAAGAAAGTTGATGTCATTTATCTTAACATTAGAAAGACTTTTAAGCTCTGTTGTGATATCATGGCATCCAGATTGGTGATAAATGGATCAGATGAGCGGACTATAAGGGCAAAATCTGACTAGACCCTGTAGTTCAGAATGTACTGGTTAATGGCAGTCTTATCTGACAGTTGGCTAGAGTGGTGTTCCTCCAAGGCTGATGTTGAGCCTGAATTCTTTCATTCCCGTCCTGGGTGATGGGACAAAAATTGAAATCTGAGGTGACACAGATTGATATACTAGAGAGCAGGGCATCATGACTATAAGGTACAATTTTTAGCGTGCATATGTCTGCTTATGTGAAAATTTATCAATAAACTATTCTGCATGTTTTGTGGGGTTTGAGCACTTTTGATTTTCGTTGAATGAGATGACAAAGGAAAGGGAGCAAGAGGTAATTAATTCAAAGTGTTAAGTGTTTGAGTCCAAACATTTAATTTTAGTTAAAATAAAGCCCTTATTTAATCTTGGGTTTTAGGTCCACTGCCCTCCCCCCGGCCCTGATTTTGGTCACTCAGCTGAAGAAACTATTATTCTTATGTTTTTAGTCACTATTGTAGTCCAAACTTATTTGATGATAGACCAGTAAGTCTATTGCCATTTCTTCCCAACAGAAGACTTAGGTTTCAATGGTTAGTATGTTAAAGGATTAAATCTTTCCTATGCTATGGGGAGAGTACCTTTTCTAGTACTCTCTGTATTTCAAAGTGCTGTTTCAGATCTATCTGATCACTGAAATTTGGTGGCATTCTATGATGAGGTTACATTATTGGTAGATAAGTAAATGGCAGCTGATGTCCTCTACCTGGACTTGTACAACATCCTTGTCTTTCAAGTGTATTTGATGAAGGGCCCAACTTGGAGTTACAATGTCTCAATATACAAGTAGAGACCAGTGAGGTTCCTCAGGGGTTGGTTGACACAGATTGAGTGGGACTGAGTGCGCCTCTGGTAAGTTAGTTTGTTGACAACATCAAATTGTGTGATGTCATTGACACTCTGGAGGGAAGAATTGCCATTCAGAGGGACCTTGACAGGCACGAGAGGTAGACCCATGCAGACCTCTTAACATTCAACAAGGCCAAGTTAAAGGTACTACGCAAAGGTCAGAGCAATCCCAAGCACAAATACAGGCTGGGCAGAGAATGGATTGAAAGCAGCACTGAGAAGGAGGAATTGGGGGTATTGGTTGATGAGAAGCTCAACACGACCTGGCAATCATAGAATCGTAGAACTATTGAATTTGGAAAAGAACTTTGAAATTAAGTCCAAACACTTGCCTGGAGCTCACAATCCTACAGCTGCTGCTAAGCCACTATTACTAATCCATGTCTCTATGTGCCACATCCATGCATCTTGTAAATATCTCTAAGGATGGTGACTTCCCCAAGTCCCTGGGCAGCCTGTTCTAATGCTTGGTAACCCTTTCTGTGAAGAAATGTTTTTCTAATATCCAACCCAAACCTCCCTTAGTGGAATGTGAAGCTGTTTTCTCTTGTCCTGCCACTTGTTGCATTAAGAAGAGTCTTCTCACCCCCACCTTGCTCCAGCCACCTTTGAGGCCATTGTAGAGGAAGATGAGGTCTCAGTTTCATCTTCTGGAGGCTAAACTACCAGTTTTCAGATGGTCCTCATAAGACTTGGGTTCAAGGCCCTTCACCAACTTGGTCACTGTTTTTCATACCCACTCCAGCACCTCAGTATCCTCGTTGTAGCGAGAGGCCCAAAAGTGAACACAATACCTGAGATGTGGCCTCACCAGTCCTCAAAGGGAGACAGTCATTTTGCTAATCCTACTGGCCACACTGTCCCTGATACAGTGCAGGATGTCACTGGCCTTCTTGGTTGCCTGGGTGGACTGCTAGCTCATGTTCAGCTGTCTGTCAATCGACTCCCTCAGGTGTTGGTGCCCATGGAAATGCCTGATTTTGATTTATTTTAAAATGCTGAAACTATGTGGAGTGTTGGTGAAGTCTATAGAAGGTCTATATATTGTATGCTGGAGAGGCTTCCTACAGCCACACTTCAAGAACAGCGATGAGCAACTAGTCTACAACAACCATATAGAGATTATATCAGTGTAAACATTTAGGAGTTCCAGGGATGTATCAGTTAGAAAGAAAGCACATCTACTTTTCAGGGAGACACAGAGACATGTGAACATTAAGTGCTGCTGTAGTTTGCCAAGAATGTAAATATTTTTATATGGTGATAGGCAAGAATAGATCACTCCCTGCATTCTTCCTTCCCTGCATTCTTCCCCCATGAATTTTGCACAAAGAATGCACAGTTTTCAAGCACTGATGCCACATATTGAAATGAACTCTGGTTTCTGTGTTTCAAGTGCTGCCACTGAAGTGAGATGTTACCAAGTATTTTTCACTGAGAGGTGTCCTGTGTTGGTGTTGAAGATTAGACCACTGATGCATAAATGAGACATATCAAATTCCTTTTTCCTCCCCTAATCCTAAAGTATTATACCCATGTGTTCCATCTTTCTAAGAGTTCATCAAATATTCATCTCTGTATACTTTATGTCTTTCAAGGGTTCGTTGTAAAGTATTGAAACATGGGTGTACTGCCTGGTATTCTGGGGGAGGAGAAAGTTGTGTTGCTATACTCCTGTCATTGTAAATCCAACATAGAAAGCACATTCTGAAGGGATTGAAGGCAGCTAAACTTCAAGGTAAGAGAAACATAGAATCAGTTTAATAAATCATTTAATTGTCCAATATATTCTGTATGACAATGCAAAATAATCACATAATGTAGGAGTCATGGCCTCTTACAATATTTTATGTTAATGATTTGACTTCTGCAAATGTATGTCCTGTTGAAGTATGAAACAATGAGAACCTAAGCAGCTGAAAAAAAGGTGGACAGGAATATGATCCTCAGTGTGAATGCAGGGCAGACCTAGCTAGTAAGTGCTTATTTTTGATGTAGAAGACCCAGCACGTACTGGGATATGAAGTGAGTTAGGCTTGTATGGCAGAATCATGGAAGGGATGACCCTTCAGGAGTCCATTGACAGATTCCAGATTTTTGAAACTGTGCCTGGAAATCCGACTCACCATTGCTGTTTCCACGACATTCTGATTACATTATAATGAGCTGTTATACAATGAGGCACATTTGTCCTCTGTTTTCTCTATTCCTAAAAAAAGGATGGGAATAAGAGTAGAAGTTGGTAATGTCCATTTAATACAGATTTATATCCTTGGTCCTTGCAGAAGTAGCAGATGGCTTCCCAAGAAGCCTTGTTTTGTGACACACTGGAGGTCCATTGATGATGAGATGATGAGTTCATTGCATGATGTAATCTCATCTCATTGTTTACACTTATTCAATTGCTTCAGAAGGCTATAGCTAAACATCCATATTAAGTAAAATAGATGTTTCATGTAAGAAATTGCTCTGCTTACCCTAGGGACACTGAAGTACTGAATGGAAAAGTAGATCAGGTCTCTGACGTTAGTGGAAGAAGTGGTATGTGTCTCTTTATTAAAATGCCAGAGAAAATATGGGGGAAATTTGGGAATTACTGCACTCCAAATGAACTTCCTGTCAGAAAGTTACTGAAAGCAGCTATTTACTGAAGTATCAGTTGCAGCCCTGTGGAATTGAGGGTCAACCAAAGTTGATTATTGCCGTTCCAGAACTAGGATTCTCACTAAGTTTGCAGCATCGCTGAGCACCTATTGTTTAAGTCTGTATTACATTTATTAAGTTTGTGCAGACAGTGGGTTGATAGAGTCACTTCCTCATTATTAAATGTGCCTTTTTTCCTAATCTCACATCATCCCAGTGCTTTGTTTAAAAGGAAAATCAGTATTCATGGTTTAGAGGACTTTCCCCTCCCTCAACTCTTCCATAAATCTGTTTTTAGTTGTCAAATACCTTTGGTGCAGACAGCAAGTGTTAATACATGTATAACAAGACAGTCCAAGAGGAACTGCTTTAAGTTCTCTAAGAAAGAGCCATAGAAGCTTGTTCTGCACAGACTGTTTCTTGGCAGTCCCAGAATTTTGTCCCAAACAGATCACTTCTCTGATCCCCCTCCTTTGTATTCAGGCATCATGACAGCCTCTCTTAGAGCTGTACACTGCAGTTCAGACACCATTCGGGTGCCTGCAACTCACCTGTGTCAGCTCAAGGCTGTTGCTTCACACTGAAGCTTGAGCAAACAAATGTGATGCAGGAGTCACACAGAATATTAGGGATGCTTGCTGCTTCGTGACCACCACAGTGACCAGTGCAACTGCACCATTGTGTAAGTGGTATATGATCCATCTCTGATCTTACTTCACTTTTGTCTTCACTTTTATCTCTCATGCTCTCATGTTCTATCTCTCTCTCAGACATGTGCTAGGTAATTGCCTTGCCTGCCTCAAGAACCACTGTATGATCAAAGTGATCTGCACTACCTTTTAGTCAATTAATTACCGATCATTCTTTCCGTTTTGGTGTCAGTTTGCCTCACTCCTTAGGTATCTTGAAAGATCGTCCTGTGAACTGTTCCTCTGAGGTTGGGTTGTGATAGTTGTCATGCTGCTCTTGCATCTTCCCAAAATCTGCCTCTCTTGTATATACAAAAAAAAAAAAAAAAAAATTAAAAGTGTTTGAGGTGCAGCCTCGTCAGTGCCAAGTACTGGGACACCATCACTTCTCTACTTCTGCTGGCCATTCTGGTACAAACCAGGATGACACTGGACTTCTTGACCACCTGAGTGCACTGCTGGCTCATGTTCAGACAGTTGTCAACTAGCACCTTCCAATGCTTTTCTGCTGGTAACTTTCCAGCCACTCTGCCTCAAACCTGTAGTGTTGCATGGGATTGTTGTTCCCAAAGCGCAGGACCTGTCACTTGGCTTTGTTAAATCTCATACAACTGACCTCCACCCATTAATCCAGCCTGTCTAGATCCCTTTGCAGAGCATTTGCACCTTCAAGCACATCTGCTCAACTTGATGTTGTCTGCAAACTTACTGAGGGTGCACTCAATCCCTTTGTGTAGATTATTGATAAAGAAGTTAAACAAGAGCAACCTCAAAACTGAGGCTTGGGGAACACCACTTGTGGGCATCTGCCACAATATAATGGGGATTTCAGAAGTCAAGTGAGAATGAATGAAGTAATTTGTGCTTTATCTTTCATTTTTGTGCACTGGCCAAGTAGTGCCCCATGTGAGATGTGTTGATTTGAATGCTGCGCAAAGCAGTGAAATAATTGTCCTCTTGTAAAAAGCCAAAGTGAATTAAATACTCTGTAATACACTTTATTTTTGCATTATCCTAAAATCTTAATGCAAAAAGAACCTTGTTTCAGTTGTCACAATTCTTATGTTTTTTTGTTTGGATTTTTTTTTTGTTTCTTTGATTTTTTTTAACCCTTTTTTTTGTTTCTGTTTCTTTGTAGTGTTAGTTTTTTGTTTGGGTGGGTTGGTTGGTTGGTTTGGTTTAAATCAGGAATATGGGAAGTAATAAGATAAACCCCTCTGAGAGTTCTATATGCCTAACAATAAAGGATGAAATAGGTATTATTTTTAAACTATACATTTAATCATGAAAAATAGCACAAGAAAGAAATAATATAGGAAGAAATGAGGAGTCTTAGGCTTGGACGTCTCTGTAGTGAATCAATCAAAATGGAGTTAGTATGCAGAAGGATTAAAGAACTATAATAAGACCATGCTACAGGTGACCACAACAAGAAAGGCTGGTCAAATAAGAAATAATATAAGAAATCTATTTATGCATAATAACACTGTGATGATGACTGATAACACCTCCATAATATTAATTTGCAAACTTTTGAGACACTGTGGAAATAATAGCTGTTGCAAATTACTGCTTCCTAAATCATATCAGAAGCAGCTTAAGCACAAATCTGGCTGTAGCGAAGCTAATGCAAATACCAACCTGAGTAAATAAGAAATAGTTGGTATACAAACATCTCCCTAGTCTGGGAATTGAACCAATTACTACCAAAGAGACAAACATAATTTCTGTAGCTATGCTTCTAAAAGGAAACCAAGAGACATGGGGAAACGGAGTGGATCCACCTCAGTACAGAGGATAAAATATTAAGGCAAAGATGCTCGTAAAATAAACCAAGGATATTGATATTTTCATTTTATGTGCTTACTACAGTTCCACAAAGTGGGACAGAGTGAAGTCTTTAAGAAGCATTAGGTTATAAATGGATTTGTGGCATAACAGTTCTGCAGCCAACACTGATTAAGAAGTTAAGCACAGTATTTTGGAGTATAACTTAGTGAAGACTTTCCGCATGCTGATGCCCTTTTCTGTAGCTACTCAGTAACTTTCACTGGCATCTCCTACCTTCACAAATACTAGCATAAACTTTACAGAACAATTATTAAAGTCTAAGTATACAAAAAAGCTGGTGCATGATTTTAAGGATTTAGTTGAGAATATGAAATATGGTACAGAGGTTCCTAAGTGGGAATAAAAAATGATGGCATTGCAGATACCAGACCAGATGAAGCAAAGGGAACTGGGGAGGAAAATTAGTAGTAAGTGAAAAGGTAGCAGAAGCAGCCAGTCTGGTCACAGGTTGGAGGACAGATGGATTTCTCCTTATAAAGTATTTGTCAGGGAACAATCACAGTGAAGAAAATAGTAAAGTCCTTGCTAGGTCTTCTAGATCTTGCTATTAAAGGAATTTGTGGAGGTTTTGGGGAGAAGATAGAGGTAAATAACTCGATCAGAATGGAAGGACACATTTCCTTGTATAAACAACCAGTACAGATAATATTTTCTAGTACTCTTCCCCAGACATCTGCTGGAAACAGCATATGAGATCTGGTCTATTACAACAGGATTATTATGTTATTGAAATATTCATCATCAAATGCTTTGTTAGAAGACAGGACATGTCATGTTAACCCTGAGCCATCAGGCACAACAGCAAGCACTGCAAAAGTGCTGGTGAGTTTATAGAACAATAGTTGGAGTACTGCACACCTAAGAATGTCATCAATGTAGAACACTGCAAGCAATGCCCTAATATATTTTACTGTATAAATTTTGTGATTTCTCTTTTTCTGCAGTAATTTACAGGTGAGCAGATAGTGGTCTTTATTCTTACGAATCACAAAATTAGCATGATTTTTTTCCAAGTATGTTACCTTCATTTCAATTTTCTTTAAAAGAAAGTACTTTGCTGTGCTAGTTTGAAGCAAGCTATAATGTTTTGGTGAGAAGAACTAGGTTACAGGCTGTGGAAGGAAAACAATGGTGATGTCTACTTCCCTCATAGGCTTGCTGAGATGTATAGGAACAAGAAATAAAAACATAGATAACCGCTCTCACTGGGGCTGCTGGCTGAGCTGCTTCTTACTCTCTAACCTCACCCTCCATTTTGGACTAATTCACTTTGTTTCCTAACCCCCTGGCCGAACCTCTGTTCTTCCTTGGGACAGGGGTAAGGTTGAGAGGGGTAGGGGGAAAGTGAAGGAGTGGTAGAGAGCCCCTCCTGGGGACTCAGGTTTCTGGGAGGGGAGTTGTGTTTCTGTATTACTTTTTTCCCTTGTCTATTTCTGTATATACTGTACATATCTGCTTGTATATTGTGCTAAGCTGTAAATATAAGCTTCATTCATATTTCCAGAGCTGGCTGAGTCTAGTCTAGGTGATTTCTAAAATGTGGGGGGGTGGGGAACACCCAAACCATCACATTTACAAAAGCTAAGTTTAATCATGTTTTTGGCTGCAAGAAAGTGTGCCATGAATTAATTCAGTGAACCACAAAATATTCCTTGTACTGAAGTACAGATAAAATCATGTAGGGAACAGACTTGCTCACTTAGCTGCCCTTCCTCTTGCCTGCTTTGTGTGAGTATTTCACAGCTGACTCTGAACACAGCTTGTAACAAACAGTCCTATTTGAAATATAATGGAAACTTATTTGGGCTATTTAATGATACAACATGACATGGAAAGGATGCTCTTCAAAAAAAGATTCATGCCAGTGGCTTGCACCATGCGAGAGCAGATGTTCAGCAATGCAGCAGTGAACTGCTATTCACCTTAGCTCTGAGTTCTGTCTAGCAGATCCCCTCCAAATGTGTAAGCCCCTGCAGCTTGTCCATTATGTTCCTGTTTGGCAGCAAGGTGTTTGCTGCTGTGCTGACATACACAAGTGAGCTGTATGGCGGGTCTGCTGTTCTTGCACTGACATGCCTAGCTGAAATCAGTGTGGGATGTATGAGACCTGGAGGCTTTCTTTTTTTTCTTTTTCTTTTCTTTTTTAATCAAAATGCTTTTTCTTCTCCTATAGTGCTAGATACTGGGTTTTGGTGGATCCTCACTCTCCTTATGTAACCAACTGAAATACAGGACACTGCAGGAGGTCTGGTAGTGCATTTCTACCTTCTTTAAGCAGTCCATCATTTTATTTCAGTGATGTGTTTTGGTGCATATGTGTAGCAGCAGTGTGTGGAAGAGAGTGGTTTTGTTTGCTGAGGATGGAGTGGAGGTGGTGTTGCTTTGCTGAAGGAAGTGAAGGAATTGATTTGGGTATTATCAAAGTGTTGTGATTTGTTTTCTACATCATACAGATAAAGAAATCATATAGATATCATAGAGATATTCAAAACCCACCTGGACACATTCCTGTGTGATCTGATATAAGTGATCCTGCTCTGGAGGGGTGGGGTGGACTAGATGTCTTTTGAGGTCCTTTCCAGCCCCTGACATTCTGTGATTCTGTGATCATCAATTGTGATGTGGCAGACTAAAAGAAGTTGGAAAATAGGATGACTGATTTCTTATGTAGAACACAGACACTGAAGGCAACTCTGCTGGTGAAAAGTGATTTTGCCTATATTTTGAATCTTCATACTTCTTTCAGTAGGAATGACGTTTGGGGCGGGGGAAGGGCATTGAGTTTTCAGATGCTGAATATCTAATATCTGTTAACTTCAAGTTATCTTCAAAAATGTAGGATTCTAAGACTGATGAAGTGTAAGATATCTCTTTTCCATACTGGCTGAGAAAAGCTGTCCTGGAATCTTTGTGTTATCTTTACATACAAGTTCCAAACTCTGTAAATACACGTTTTAATAGACTAATTAGATATACAAGTACTCTGATTCACATCTTAAACATTTTTAATCCTGTAAAAAAAAATCATTTACTAATATATTTTCTGATGACAAGTTTAATTCTTATTTGAAGTTCAGTTCATGGCACAAGTAAACTACTTTGTAACTTCAGGAAGGCTGTCGGCATCCATATGTCAAAAGTTACTGTAAGTAGTACCCTACAGTATGTCTAATAGTAGGTGCAGAGACTGTAGATGTATTTTATGTATGCATAGTAAACAGAAAATCTGTACAAAGGGAAACATGCAGAGCCTCTTTTATTCTGCATTTCCTGTTACCTAAATTTGGTGTGGAATTATTCTCTTTTGAATCAAGTCATAGCATCTGACTTGCCTTTTCAGGAAAAACGCCCCTAAAATTTCTGGCAAGGAATAACTTGCAGTGTTAACTTGTCATACAAAATGAACTGATAACTGATGTATTGTCCAAGCCTGCAAGAGCTGTTAGCTTAAAGCAGCAGCTCTGCAAGAGGTGTGAAGTATGCTTTTTATCATGATGTTCTCTCTTAGTCAAAGTACTAAGGATAAATGTCTGAGTGCTTAGGCTAATTTTTGGTGCTGATCAGATATCCGTTGCTCTTTCGATTCTGTTCTCAAGAACAATTACAGAAATAGCTATTTCATCCTGCGTGCCTTGACATAAAACTTTGTAATGTATATTAAATGCAGTGCTGGAGTTTAATGCAGCAGACCTTGTTTTATAAAAGTTTGGATATTTAATCAGGAAGGAGGACCGATGCTGGTTTTGATCACATATCATAAGCAGTGTAAAAACCGTTTAGTAAGGTTCTCAGATGTAAGCTGTTTGCCTCAATTTACCTGTATTTAATACCTGTGAGTCACCTTGTTCATTTCCCCATGTTGAAATTCAAGTAACCACACTTGCAGATGTTTCTCTTTTCTGTAACCTTTCAGAGTTATTGATTTCTGTACCAGTGAAAAGTAATCATCCTTGATACACCAGCCAATAAGGCACAAAAAGGAAGTGACTAAAGTTTAAGGCAAAAATGTGTTCTCTGCAAACTGATGTGTCTTGTTGCTAACAATATTTAAATGCATGTAGCATCAGTTGTAATCTGATAGAAACACGTGTTGCAGACATGGAAACCTGCTTTTGTTGTTTTATTGGCCAAACATTTGTTTCTTTCATAGTATTTAAAACCTTAAAAGTAGAATCTGAACCTCTAAACATGTCCAGATAGCTGCTACGCAACTCCTTTTATACAGACAACTATTGTGTCCACGCAGTTACTGAGTGTAATATCCAGATCTTACTTTGAAATGGGACTTTAAATAGATGTGAAACTATAGAAGAGGATATGCCACTTCTATAAAAGTGATTTAAAAAAAATAAAATCCCTACTATTTACTAGTGATATTTTTACAATAAATAGTGTACCAGAACCTGGAAATACATTGCTACAGTGTTAACTTCTGCCAATTCAAATTCACCTCTTCCTTTCCTTTACATACTGTATCCTGATACAAGAAGTTTCTGATGAAATAATGTATTTCTTTGATCAAAAGCAGAAAGGAGCACACAGCTGAAATGCAGCTGGAGAAAACATGAGTATCAATGAACTTAGGACAACTATTTAGTCATACTTAAATACATATTTAAACATCCATGGAAATACATATTTAAACATCCATGGAAAAAGACCACCCCTTTATGCTGATGTGAAGTATAGGTAGATGTATCTTCTGCGAGGTACGGAATGCATCATCAGAGCTTTTTGTTTTGCCATGTTTGCTAAAAATATAAACCACAAACTCTGTAGCAATCAGCCTATCTCTCCTACCTGTAATGATGCTGTGCTGAAGACTTTCCAGCACAACTAAACTAAACCAAGTGCAAGGTCCTGCATCTGGGTTGAGGCAATCCCAAGCACAAATACAGGCTGTGTAGTGACTGGCTGGAGAGCAGCCCTGAGGAGAGGGACTTGGGGGTGCTGGTGGATGAGAAGCTCAACATGAGCCAGCTGTGTGCACTTGCAGCCCAGAAAGCCAACCAGGTCCTGGGCTGCACCATAAGTGTGGCCAGCAGGTCAAGGGAGGTGATTCTCCCCCTCTACTCTGCTCTGCTGAGACCCCATCTGGAGTATTGCATCCAGTTCTGAAGCCCCCATTACAAGAGGGGTGAGGACATACTGAAACACGTCCAGAGAAGGGCCCCGAGGATGATCAGAGGGCTGGAGCACCTCTCCTATGAAGACAGACTGAAAGAATTGGGGCTGTTCAGTCTGGAGATGAGTAGGCTCTGAGATGATCTTGTTGTTGCCTTCCAATATCTGAAGGGGGCCTACAAAAACAGCTGGGGAGGAACTTCTTAGGGTATCAGGTAGTGACAGGACCACGGGGAATGGAGAAAAGATGGAGGTGGGGACATTCAGACTGAATGTGAGGAGGAAGTTCTTCAGCGTGAGAGTGGTGAGAGCCTGGAATGGGTTGCCCAGGGAGGTGGTTGAGGCCCCATCCCTGGAGGTGTTTAAGGCCAGGCTGGATGGGGCTGTGGCCAACCTGCTCTAGGGTAGGGTGTCCCTGCCCGTGGCAGGGGGGTTGGAATTAGATGATCTTTGTGGTCCCTTCCAACCCTGACTGATTCTATGATTCTGTATGTAGTTCATGAGTATTGGAGTTCACAGGCAAAAGGAGTTGTGATGAATATCATAACATTTTATTATTGATACATCAATTTGAAAGACAATGAGAAACGTAGGTGACGAAAATCAAGTTAATGACTTGCTGCTTATGTATCATCCATCTAAGACTGAAGTATTTTGTGGCAAATAGAAAGAAGCAGTGGCTTTAACGGCCAGATATTGCAATTAAAGTGATTAAGGGCCCTAGATTTACTTCTGGATAGGACGCAATAAAAGAAAAAGTTAAAAAGTCATAGTTGAGGAAGAAAATGGCAGAGGTTTGTGCATACTAATGGTACGAGTGATGACACTGTGTGCTCATGTTTGTGCTTCCTGACGTTAAAAGAACATGCTTTAAAAATACATACGAGTGTTTAAAAATTCATACTTTTTCTGCATGATAGATAATGAGCTCATGAAACTTGCTGCCACAATGTATAATTAAATTCAAGAGCTTAATGGGTTTGGGTTTGGTTGTCTCTATTTTTTGTAAAAGTTATCTTTTTTTTAAATGCAGGTTTTCATCTTAACATAGATGAGGGTGGAATTACAACAAGATAAACATTTCATTCTGCCTTACCAGTTTGAAAAAGAATCTGCTGTTCTGATCAGTCGTGCAATAAAGTATAGCAGTGGAAGGGCTGTGTGCTAATATGTTAGCTTAGAGAGCTGAGCAGTGGACATCTTAATACTCTTTTTTTGGTGTGTGGTTGTTCAGATTTGTAGAATTTTTTTGCTTGACACCTGTAGTTACCCTTCTTTTTTTCCACATTAAGGAAATGGAACAAGAAAGGAATCACTTGAGCTCAGTGGCTGAGAGACACTAAACAGTCAGGAGCTGGCATGTGACCAGGACTCCCATTACTTCTGGGCTAACATCTGTAGCCTTTGTTTCAGACTTCTCTGTAATGAGTTCTGCAGCCACTGTGTTAGTGACCTTAACAGCTCATGCTGTGCAGGGAGGGGCAGTATTGTTCAGCAATGCAACAGTCCTCATTGCATCATGATATCATGCTTAGAAACCATTTGCCTGTGACAGTTTTATTTCAAGACCAGCACACATTCATGGAGTTAGGGATGAAGTAGACATTCAGAATTAAAGATCTGAGAACTTGGTGAAACTGTGCAATCAAGTGGAAATGATGCATCTACCTTGCTCCATGGTGATCCTCAGGTGGGACAAGAGGAAACCTATTGTCAAAACGTTTGTATGTACAGTGAACACAGTTCTATTTCTATATATACCTCTATATATAATGTGCATGCTGTCTAGTAGCACAGGAGGTAATACCTAGCAAGGATGTAGAAAACTAGCATTTTGATCTGTGCAGGCAGGCAGAAGTGTAGAGCCAGCCATAGCACTCAGTAGTAGGTAACAGCTGTTGGGCTTTGAGAAGAGGCTGCAGGCCTTAATTACTATTACTCCACAGCTGTAAAATGTGTCCTTTAATCCCAACAATTTTGGTGTATGTATTGTCATAGTGCCTGTAAAAGGCAGTGGGCAAATCTATGGATGTGGCCACTACACGTGAAACTAAGTGCTTAAATTGTTTTTCGTGCTTAAAGTCTTTGAATTCATGTCAGATTTGTGAGTTTGCTGTTGAAAGGAGTGGTGTGGCAGCAGTGGGACTTTTCATATTCAGTAGCACATTTGGAAGTGTGGGGGGAAAAAAAAACCCAGCAAACCTTCCAATTGAAAAAGGCAAGCTTGTCAGCCCGTGGCTTGGATGGCAACATTCTGTGCTGGGTTAGGAACTGGCTGGAGGGCTGAGCCCAGAGAGTGGTGGTGAATGGTGCCTCATCCAGCTGGTGGCTGTCACTAGTGGTGTCCCTCAGGGATCAGTGCTGGGCCCCATCCTCTTTAACATCTTCATAGATGACCTGGATGAGGGCATGGAGTCAGTCATCAGCAAGTTTGCAGATGACACCAAGCTGGGGGCAGATGTGACTGGGTTGGAGGGCAGAAGGGCTCTGCAGCGGGAGCTTGACCGCCTGGACAGATGGGCAGAGCCCAATGGGATGGGGTTCAATAGCTCCAAGTGCAGGGTGCTACACTTTGGCTACAACAACCCCATGCAGAGATACAGGCTGGGGTCGGAGTGGCTGGAGAGCAGCCAGACAGAGAGGGATCTGGGGGTGCTGATTGATACCCGCCTGAACATGAGCCAGCAGTGTGCCCAGGTGGCCAAGAGGGCCAGTGGCATCCTGGCCTGCATCAGGAATGGTGTGGCCAGCAGGAGCAGGGAGGTCATTCTGCCCCTGTACTCTGCACTGGTTAGACCACACCTTGAGTACTGTGTTCAGTTCTGGGCCCCCCAGTTTAGGAAGGACACTGAGATGCTTGAGCATGTCCAGAGAAGGGCAACGAGGCTGGGGAGAGGCCTTGAGCACAGCCCTACGAGGAGAGGCTGAGGGAGCTGGGGTTGTTTAGCCTGGAGAAGAGGAGGCTCAGGGGTGACCTTATTGCTGTCTACAACTACCTGAGGGGAGGTTGTGGCCAGGAGGAGGTTGCTCTCTTTTCTCAGGTGGCCAGCACCAGAATGAGAGGACTCAGCCTCAAGCTACGCCAGGGGAAATTTAGGCTCAAGGTGAGGAGAAAGTTCTTCACTGAGAGAGTCATTGGACACTGGAATGGGCTGCCCGGGGAGGTGGTGGAGTCGCCGTCCCTGGAGCTGTTCAAGGCAGGATTGGACGTGGCACTTGGTGCCATGGTCTAGCCTTGAGAATTGTGGTAAAGGGTTGGACTTGATGATCTGTGAGGTCTCTTCCAACCTTGTTGGTACTGTGACTGTGAGAAAAGAGCTTGGATTGGAGTGGCCTTTGTAGTTTCAATGAAAATAGAAATAGTTTTGAGCGTTCAGCCTGTTGAGGTCAGTACAATTTTAAGTGGGTTAGCTATTGAACTAAATACAGGCATGTGTCATAAGTTCTTTGCACATAACTTTTTAAATGATAGTTTGAAAATTACCAGGGAAAGAATCACCAGCATGTGGAATTACTCATAATCACTGTTTATGTTTATTAGAGATTGAGAAACACAAGTATGTTCAGTAAGTGTTAGAATAGTTGTTTACAGTGGTCTTTGGGAACTAAATATAATAGACTTTATATTATTGGGCATTAATTTGTGCTGCATCAATTGACTTTTGAGTCATTTGGAGGTAGTATTAAAGTTCCCCTATGCTGGACCAGGAAGCAGAAAATTCTAACTACTTCATAACTGGTGTGGTGTGTATGATTAAAAGTATGAAATTACAGGCATACATTTCAGACCATGCTGGAGTAGAAATAGTTTCCTCTGCCTTAAACCTGCTTATTACTATTATACACAATGAAGGAATTTTAGAGTAATTTTTTACCTATATCACAGAATCATAGAGTGCACTGGTTGGAAGGGAACTCTAAAGGTCATCTAGTCCAACCCACTTGCAGCAGTGACAGCCTCTACTAGATCAGGTTGCTCAGAGCCACAGCAAGCCTAATCTTGAAAGTCTTCAGGGATGGGGCCTCCGCCACCTCTCTGGGCAACCTGTTTCAGTGTTCCATCATCCTCATAGAAAAACTTCTTCCTAATGTCCAATCTAGATCTACCATTCTCTAGCTTAAAACCATTGCCCCTTCTCCTGTTGCCACATGGCCATGTTAACAGTCCCTCTCTGGAATTCTTGAGGTACTGGAAGGCTGCTATGAGGTCTCCATGGAGGCTTCTCTTCCATGCCAAACAACCTCAGCTCTCATCATGTCTTCATAGGAAAGTTGCTCCAGCCCTCTGATAATTTTTGTGATCCTATTCTGGACCTTTTTCAACAGTTTAGTATCCTTGTGCTGAGTGCTCCAGAGCTGGGCACTACTCCAGGTGAGGTCCCACCAGTACCAAGTAGAGTGGCAGAATCACCTCCTTCAATCTGCTGGGCACACTTCTTTTGATGCAGCCTAGGATGCAACTGGCCTTCTGGGATGCAGGTGAGCATTGTTGGCTCATGTCCAACTTCTTGTCTGCCAGGGTGTGGCTGAATGTTTTCATTTTGCCGCCTTTGTTTTCTGGGAACTTGTAATGAGACTTCCCTCCTTGAGAACATTTTCTCCTTTCTTGAGGATGGCCTGAAAGGATAAAGGTCTGAAAGCATTTGCCGGGACAACACCTTCTGATGGCAAATCAAAGTGTCCATCTAGAACAACAACCATGATATGGCTAAAAAAACTGTAGCACATCACCCACTCTTCTCTGCTGGAGCTGGGTTAATTACTTCTTCAGGAGACGTGGGTGTGAGGCAGGGCAGGAGGGGCTGTCTTTCCTTCTTGCTGCTCCTCACTGCACCCACTCCTTCAATAATAACAGGAAAGAGACTCTTTGTCCTGATTCCACCCCTTCCTTTTCCAAGCCAAAGCGGTCCAGCCTTGCTCATGGTTTGCTGTGCATAGACTCCTTGAGCCAGCTCTGTCCTGGAAGATTTATTATTGTGTTTTTAAACTTCGGTTTATCTTTTGATCCACTGCACTCTCAAATAGAGATCAAGAATTTGCAGCAAAAGAAGGAACATTTATACTGTGCTTCCTCCACAACATCTAGATTTTTTTCTGTATGTCTTTCTTTCCTAGTAGAAGTACTTTTCTTACAAAACAGACTTAATTGACAAGGGAGAGATTCCATTTGTTTAGCTTTTGCCCTTCTGGACAATAAATTAGTGTCTGGGTGCATGATAATAAGCTGCTGTCACAGTGCCAGGAAAGATGTAATTATTTTTACTGCCAAGTCCGAAGTCCAGAGCTTATAAATACTTCATAATGCTCCATGGGCAGTTGTTTCCATCTTTCCTGGAGACAGTGGTTTCTTGAGTTACTCATAGTGGTCAGTTGGGCAGTTTGTCCAACAGGAGCATCAGGAACTACAGAATAACAAGAAGTTGAAATGGAGTCAGCTGACTTTTATATCAGCTGAAGTGAAAGGGAAAAACAAACTGATGTTAGCATCCTGCACTCCATCAGCTCTGTGTAACACTGCCTAAGGGACTCTTGAACACATGGCTTCAAATCTGACTTGTTACTGCAAATTCATCTCAGATATATAAAAAGAGAAACTGAAGTTATTTCTCCTTTTTTTCCATATCTGCCTCAACAATGTATGAAAATAATAATTTGAACCTGTAAATCAGACCAGTTTCTTTGGGGTAGTAGAATTCCTCATCATCCCAGTCCACATATAACTAAGTTGTACCAATGGGATGAAGTAATGGAGATTCAGAATCAATATTATTAGTAAGCAGTGGAGTGGCTTTTTTTATAAGCATGAGCAGGGACCACTCTCACCCTCCTGGTACCTGTACAAATGTTTTCTTCTGCCTTTTATCTTTGCTTTTCTCTGTGAACCCTCGGTCTCATTGGTTTTAACTTTGCTGACGGTTTGCTAGCCTTGCCCTTCTGATCTCCCAGTGCTTTACACTATACCTCTGTTAGCAACACGTTTGGAAGATTACTTCTTTGTGCTGGCATTCAGAACCATCTTCCTCTTCCTGATACAAACCGGTATCAGTTTTCCAGTGAAAAGAATAAGTACATGCAGGGACTCTCCCACAGATAGAAATTCTAATCCAGCTGCCTGTACTGTCCTTGTCTTTAACTGCTAGTCAGATATGTTCTTCCTCTGGAAATACAACCTAGCAAAATGCTGTTTTGTGACAAAACTGATAAAATTGTTGCCATTGATAAAAGGATTTAACACAGGATTTATATTTTTCTTTCTCCTGCTATGACTACAGCTGTGTTTGTCTCATAGTTTTGAATTCCTTGTAGGATGATGCAGCATGACCAAACTGTGCTGTTACATCCTGCAATATGCAAAAACTCTTTTTTTTTTGGAGCAGAAAGGTGCTTTCCCAGCAGCCAGCAAGCACCCAGTTTAAAGCTGAGCATGCATCTTCATGTAGGGAAAGCACTTAGTAGCCCAAACAGAATAGAGATTTTAATGCTGTATTTAGTTGAAACCATGAGGGAATGTTTTAGCAGAGAGTATCAGTAACTAAATTAAAGATTGATAATTTAATTTTGCTTCCAAAGAAAGATTATGGGAGTTGTATCTTTTCTCTCTACTTTTGGTTGAGAAAAATACTCTTAATGGAAGTTTTCTTCTGGCATTGGAGAGAAGTGTGTTCCACAGTGTTTCTTTTATTTTGTTCATTAGAGAGCACTGGTGCACAGAAGCAATAGTTATACCATTAGGGCATGTTCATGACTAAGATGAGATGAATGTATCTTCATGTTAACATTGCCTTTTCTGTAATCTCACATAAAGAGTGTACTCAAGAGAATGTCTTGTGTCTCCTAACTATACAGTGCATATCAGGAGGAGCCCCATAACAGTATGATCAGGCTTTTTTTACTGCTGTCAGGTTACAAAGAAGCATTTTTAAAAGCAAGTGTCCGTGCAGTGTGTGTTCCTGTAATAATTTACCATAGATGGCTATGTGGCATTTATTACCTCAAAAACCAATCTGCTGGAGTAGTGAATGTCATTATGCCCATTTCACAGGTAATGAATCTAGACTTTGATATAGTACAGTTCAGCTTCAGAAGTCAGTGGCTGATCCATCACATGGCGGGTTTATGGAGAAGCTGGAAGACACTATACACACATGATCCTTCCTTCCAAAATGAGAGCTGCTGCAGCAGCAGTTCTTGATGCATTATTGTTGTTAAGGTACAACTGATTTCAGCGTGGCCAAAAAGCAGCTTGAGTTGTCACATGCCAGGTCACAGATGAAATTGCAAACTTTTTTTTCCCTCTTAGAAACAGCCTAGTATTCTCCTTCATGTTGCACTAGGTAGAGACATGGACATTAGCCTGTATTTAAAGAGTGAATCACAGCCAGATTTAGCACAACTTCTTTTGGGTTTAGTTAAAAATCAGCTCCATGAGATGTATGAATCTAAGGGGGTTTTATTCATTTGCTGAGGTTTGTGCCTGTAAAAAAAAGCTGGAAAACCTGAATTGTAAGTGCTGTAAAAACCGAAGGGAAAATTGGCAAAGAAAGAAACCTTTCAGTTAGCTTTATGGCTTATTTACTTATTCAAGTGCTTAAGGTTAGCAAGAGTCTTGAATCTTTTTTGGAAGATAAACAGCTCAGCAAAGAGTTTCAGATATGGAGTGTACACCAAGATACAGGAAACTACTCACATTCAGCAAGTACATGTCTGACAAGTCCGTGTGAGATGACAAATGGGGCAGTCATGCCTCCTCCCACGTCCTATGTGACTTAGAGCTTTATATATCAAGCAAGCAAGATCTTGTGGTGCATTCACTGATCTGTCAGCAGTTGCAGCAAATTGTAGACTGGATGCCATTGAAGAGCCTGGACGAAAGCTGTACTGCTTGCCCTACAGTAATTGCAGTGTCCAAGTAGTTTTCAGAAGAACACACAAGTCAAGCACATTACTATTATCCACAGATAACACAGCCATTGTCACAGTACAAGCCTCATATTTAAGAAGTCCTCCATTTATAATGTTTTTCAATTTTAGTCCTCTTTAGAAAGGAAAAAAATAACTTTATCATCAGTAAATCTGATGTAATCAAAATTAAGTATCAAATCATACAGAGCAAAATCAGAAGTGCAGACATGGCAGTCACAGCAATGCATGTGTGTTGTGTTAGGCCTGGATAGGTGAAAATAGGCTTGAATGTGTCCTGACATGCCCAGACATGTTTCTCTGTTCTCCTTCCTTTTGTTGTGTGGAGAAGCAACCCTGGGAAAGAGGACAAAGAACCTGGAGCCACTGAGTCTTAGGACCCTTGCTTGCCTAGGCTTTTGCTCCTGTTTATGTGTTTTGTTCCTGAGGTAACAGGCTTGTGTCTGCCTCGTGCAAGTCCCATGTTTTCCCAAATTTGGGTAAAACAAGCCTATGATTTCACCTAATATAGTTAAGCTTGACTAATGGACATTCTGATTAGCTATTCTGTGTCCAAAAGCCCATTAGTCTTGGGCTACATTGATAAAAGAGATGAGAAGGTAACGTAATGTGTTCTGCTCTTGTATTCATGCTTGCTTGCTGCTGCCTGCTGCCATTGCTCTCTGCTCCTAGCAGTATTCTGACTCACTGCCTTAGTCCATCCTGCCATGCTTCATAGCATTATGTTTTGCTGAGCTGTAAGTTAATTCTACTGAATAACAAACCCTAATACTTTGAGCTCAAACTGCCAGGAAACTTCCTGCCTCGAGTTTATCAGGAACAAGCTCTAAATGCCTTCATGCAATAGGCCTGCATAGCCAGTGTGATATCTGTGCTAAGACTGCACATTGCAAAACATCCTGCCTACACCTGTCAAGATGAGGAGCCCTGGGTGTGACACACAGATTGTCCAGAGGGGCCAGGATAAGGTCTGCCTCTTTCCCCAGCATCCTGGGAAGAATTACAAGCGTCAGCAGCTGACAAGGCATTGACAGAACTCCTTGAAAGCATTTGGGTGATGTCTGAAGCGGTAGCTAGCCCCACAAGTTGGAAGATGAATATTTGTGAGTAAATACTTAAAGCTTCTAGCAACCCTTTAGCAAAACTCTGTAATTGAATCCTAGCCTTCTGCCATAAGCAGAAAGGAGCTCCTTGTGTTCATCTAGTGGGCAAGCAGTATACTTAACCACAAGAACCTTCTCTTGCAGTTCAACTGATGTTGTGTTATAGCTAGTTATTTCTAGATCTAGTTATTCCTTTGCATAATGTTTCCATGACCAAAGAAACTAATTATCATTAAAAAATAGTGGTCAGGTGGCAAGAGTGAATATCAAAATTAGTAATATTAATTTTGAAAGAATATCATCTTGCATTAATTAATTACCCCTCCATTACAATGTGAACACATAATACAGCTATCAAACACTCCTTCTTTAACATGCACATGAAGGGAATAGCACTGCCAATGCATGTGTGCCTGGTGGCTGCCCATGAGACCTAGCTAAAAGCTACATGTGGTGGAGATACAGCACAAAGGAGAACTGGGAATGAATGAAGTTGAATTGCTAGGGCAGGAGCTAATGAAATAAAAAGTTCTGTCATTCCTTCTCCCCAGCCTGCTTGATAAAAGAAATGGTTTGCAATCATGCCTGATGGAAAATTGAGAAGTTTTTTTGGATGGAGGGGTTGTTTTGGGGGGTTTGGTTTGGTTTTGTTGATTTTTTTTTTTGTGTGTGTGGGTTTTTTTTCATGTTTGTGTGATTTAGAAGACAGAGTGAGAGTACAGAAAGCCATACATTGTCAGTGAGTCAAAGCAGATTACAAAGGCTGGTGAACACAGAAGAAAAAGGCAGCTAAAAAAGATGTTGCTTGCTTCCCCTCACCACCTCACTAAAAAGCTTAAGAGGGAGAGAAATTCCTTTATCTAAAAAGGAAAGAAATTAAGACCTTTTCAGTTTCAGGGTCAGCACAAAGATACAACTGAGTTATACATTCTTCCTTGCAAGACATCAAGTTTAGGAGTGACCTCAAGAATTTTCTTCCCTAGACCTTCCAAAGACAGATACTTCTACCTGGAAGGATGGGGTTTGCATTGTGCAATCCTACAGATTTCAAGATGAATTGGAAGCCCTTTAAGGAGATTGTGTACTTTGCCATTTGCAGATAACCTGTACATGGCTGCTGGACTTCCAGTACTGACTTAAAAAACTGGGAAGATGAGCAATTACTTGACTTGATTAACTGCAGAAAGACAAAGTAGGAAATGTCTCACAGCCTTATTCTTCTTAATCTTGTTTTCTATGGCTATTGTTGGCTAGATTGGTTATTAGTATAGCACAAATTGCTCTGCCAACAGCCTCTTGATGATCCAAGTCTCCCTGGTAACCCTGACTGTAGCTGTATAACAGAGGAAAGCTGTGATTTATCCTATACTGTGAGGAAGTTGTGACCTTCTGCTGTTTCCAGTTTCAGTCGGTCAGCAGGTTAAAAGGTTGCATTTGGGTCATGTGAAGGTCAGGAAATCAAGCTACCATCCCTCAGCTTAAACTGGAGGCTAACATACTGAAATGTCTATTGAAATCAAAAGGTTCTATACTGAGCAAAATAAAACTCTACTAATACAGTCACTTCTGGTAAACTTTTCGTAGCTATTTTCTAGTCCTACTCAGACCCTAACATTGCAGCAGAAGAGTGGAGTGAGATAATTATAACACCTGCTGAGGTGGAAAAACTATTTCTAACAGGCTATTTCTTTTGGCTTGCTAGGTTTAAGATGGACTACATCTTTCACCAGATCAGAAAGGCTTTATGGGGAGGCTTGTGAAAATAAAACAAAACCAATCCCTACCACTTCAGTAAATTCTTATATAAAGCACAAAGTGGCCTAAAATAGCAAGGAAATTATTGCCTCTACTGACTACAAGGCCAAACAGAGTGTAGAATGGGTGGTTAATCCCGCTTACTCTGCTCAACATCAACCATTTTGTCTTGTCAGAGAATTATGGAATGCACCAGCTTGGAAGGGATCTTTTAATCTCATTCAACCCCCATTATGATACAGCTTGTGCTTCAAGACTTTTTTCATGCTTGTTTTCTTGTTGGAACCCTAACTTCACTGAGCATTTGAAACTAATCTGTCCTTATTTGCTAAACTTTCTTATCCAGATTCAGTGACAGAACAGACTACTTTGATAACTCCTGAGTTTTCTTCATAGAATCAGATTGGACGAGACCTCCAAGATCATCAACCTACCACTAAGTGCCTCATCCAGGCTTTTCTTCACCTCCAGGGATGGTGACTCCACCACCTCCCTGGGCAGCCCATTCCAATGTCAATCACTCTCTCTGTGAAGAACTTCCTCCTAACATCCAGCCTATACTTCCCCTGGCACAACTTGAGACTGTGTCCCCTTGTTCTACTGGTGGTTGTCTGGAAGAAGAGACCAACCCCCACCTGGCTACAGTCTCCCTTCAGGTAGTTGTAGACAGCGATGAGGTCTGCCCTGAGCCTCCTCTGCTCTAGGCTGAACAACCCTCTCATCATAGGGTTTGTGTTCCAGGTTTCTCACCAGCTTCATTGCCCTTCTCTGGACACATTCCAGCACCTCAACATCTCTCTTGAGTTGAGGAGCCCAGAACTGGACACAGGACTCAAGGTGTGGCCTGACCAGTGCTGAGTACAGGAGAAGAATAACCTCCCTCGTCCTACTGGTCACAGTGTTCCTGATGCAGGCCAGGATGCCATTTGCAATCTTGGCCTCCTGGGCACACTGATGCCTCATCTTCAGTCTTCTGTCTACCAGCACCCCCAGGTCCCTTTCTTCCTGGTTGCTCTCCAGCCACTCTGTCCCCAGCCTGTAGTGCTGCTTGGGGTTGTTGTGGCCAAAGTGTAGGACCCTGCACTTGGCCTTGTTAGATCTCATCCCACTGGCCTCTGCCCACCCATCCAGCCTGTCTAGGTCCCTCTGCAGAACTCTCTTACCTTCCAACAGATCAACACCTGCTCCTAGCTTCATGTCATCTTCAAGCTTACTGATGCTGGGCTCAATCCCCTTGTCCAGGTCATCAATAAAGATATTGAACAGAGCTGGGCCCAGCACTGATCCTTGGGGAACACCACTAGTGACAGCTGCCAACTGGGTGTGGCACCATTCACCACCACTCTCTGGGCCCAGCCTTCCAGCCAGTTCTTGACCCATCTACTATATTAACAGGAAAATAAACATTTGACAGTTTTCTGGTTTGGGATACTATAGTTGAAAAGTAAATTACTTCAACGTTACTTCTAGTTCTTGAACTAGATTGCATAATGTATCTCCAGTTGCTTAGATGGTAGGTTGTGGGACTTCTTCCCCCTCACCCCATGTGTCTTTGCGTGTTACATACACATACCACTCAATGGCAAGGAACACTCCACTAGGTTTACATCCTAGGCACTGGCACCCACCAAGCAGACATATTGAGTTCTAGAAAGCAGAAATCTCCATGTAAAAGTTTTTGGGCTTTTGTTTGATTGGTTGGTTGTTTTTTTTCCCCACAAACCAGAATTATTTAGTACCATTAGACATGCATTCTGTGAAGGTCTTCTAATCTGATTTCTGTCCAGGCTCTTGAGTTCTCAGTAGTGCAGGGTTAGTATTGCAAGAATAATTTGGCATAGTTAGACTAGCTTTTATATCCTCTCATGTGGGAATATTAGGACTAAAATGTTCAAGCACAGCAATGCTGACTGCTGGCCCTGCTAGGAAAACATGTGTTATGTACATGTGCTTTGCAGATTCCTACAATAGGATACACATGGAGTACATCATCTTAAAGCATCAGAGCTTCAAGTAATTGCATCAGAGTAATTGCTTCATCTTAAGCTGTATCCAGATGTAGAGCCCACAGTCTTGGCCAGGAATTCACTCTTTCACTAGAGACTGGTGAGATGAACAAAATCTTTGCAGTACAACTGTTGCCACAGTTAGCCATGTTTTTTCTCACTTGAAACAGGATTGCTATAATCTGTTTTGTGTGTGGATGCAGCCTGAGATAATTTAGAAATGGAAACTAATACAGAATGTCACAGCTTACTCAGTCTGTGCTTCCATAGTGAGATCTCATTACAGTATTACTTGAGTTCTGCTGTTGTTGCCAGTAACTTTTTGAGTAAAGTTGTTGATCTTAACTGACCTGGACCAAGTTGTTGCTATTAGAAGCAATGACTCCTGTGAGGTATTGAGTCTCTGCTTTGCACTATCCTACCATCTATATATGGTCAATAATGATGGTGAAATTAACTGTGCTACTTCCTTTTGAATTATCTTTGCTTAGAGTCTGTTCTGTTGCTCTATCCCACGATGTGTCTTTCCCCTGTCTCTAAGAGTTCAAGGATGATCTGCATTTTGCTAGTTCTTTTCTCAAAATGAGGAAACTGTCTATCCAACTTGAACAAAAACAGACCCATGGTTTAAAAAGAAAAGAAAAAAGTAAAGAATTGTTTTTACAAAGGAGAAGTATGACCTAGGAATAGGGGGAGGGGGTATTAATACTGCTCTGAAACGCTGCAAGAAGGTGTGCAGTTTTCTCCTTTTCTGAAATTTGAAACAAATGGTAGTCTGTCAGAGGACAAAGGTGGCAGATGTTGGTTCTGCTCAAAGGTGAAGGACATTTTTTCGGTCTAGAGTCTGAAAAATGGTTTACCTTGCAGAGGAAATATTTAGCTTCACAGTAATTATCATACAATGGTTTAGGTTGGAAGGGACCTCAAGGATTATGCAGGTCCAACCCGCTGCCATAGGCAGGGACACTTCCCACTAGAATAGTTCGCTCAAGGCTTCTGTGTTAGTTTGAAGCAAGCTGGAATGTTTTGGTAACAGAACTAGATAATGGGCAGTGAAATGAAAAACAATTGATGTCAACTTCTCTCACAGTCTCGCTGAGAACTCTGGGAAGAAGAAAACATTCTCCATTTTGTTTCTCACTCTTGCTTTTGCCTTAGACCTGGTCACATCTCATTAACCCTGCTCCTACTAACCTTGCTCCCTAACCTCTTGGCTGCACCTCTCTTCTTCCTGAGAACTGGGGTAAGGTTGAGAGGGCCGGGGGGAGGTGTTGGGGTGGTTTGAGAGCCCCTCCTGGGGACTCAGGTTTCTGGGAGGGGAGTTGTGCTTTTGTATTGTTTACCCTTTGTATATTTCTGTATATAATTGTATATAACTGTATATATTGTAAATAGCTGCTTGTAAATTCTGCTAGCTGTAAATAAATTGCTTCATCTATATTCCCAGGGTCCGTCTGAGTTAGCTGGGGCAAATTCAAAAGTGTGGGGGGGCGGGGTAACCCCCAAACCATCACAGCTTCATCCAACCTACCTTGAACACCTCCCTAGAGGGAGCATCCACAACCTCCCTGGGCAACCTGTGCCAGTGCTTCACCTCCCTCACTGTAAAGAACATCTTCCTAAAATCTAGTTTGAATCTCCCCTCTGCCAGTTTAAACCCATTACTCCTCATCCTGCCATTACAAGACCTTGTAAATAGTCCCTCCTCAGCCTTCCTGTATGCCCCCTTCAGGTACTGGAAGGCCACTATAAGGTTTCCTCAAAGCCTTGTCTTCTCCAGACTGAAGAGCCCCAACTCTTGTAACCTATCTTCATAGCAGAGCTGCTGCAACCCTCTGATCATTTTCATGGCCCTTCAGTACCACTTGACTCTGATTAAGCAGTTTTCTTGAAGTTGTACTGTCTTACAAAAAAGCCAGTCCCTCAGACTTTTCTGAGGCATGTAATGATTTGCCTATCTGTTGGAATACAGAACAGGTAAAGAGGAAGTAGAAATGTTTCTTCACGTCTCCTGGGCACTGCAGGCACACAGAATTGGTGTTCCTTCAAATCTCAATAAGGTTGCCAGGAAAGGTTCAATTCTGATTACTTCACAGTTGGTTGCTGTTTATTTTGTTTTGTTAATACATAGGATAATGTTGCATTCATCATCATCATTTTCCTTTCATTTCTCTTTCTGTGGTTTAACTTGAAGAGATGTTTATAACAAAGCAGAAGGTACCTACTGTCACTAACTGTGCAAAGAAATAGTTAATCCTGATAAATATATCTGTTTACTGGAAACCTTCTTTTTTTTTAATTGATATCTATTTTTCCATAACAGTGTCAAGGCACCTTCTCCTCCTCCTGGGGAATTAGGTAATATTTAATTGCCATTGTTTTGACATGAATTATATTTAATACTAATTGAATTATAGAAGTTGACTCTATCATATTGAACATTTATGATCTGTGATACATATCTTGTTTATGCAGAATCAGGGAGATATTATTAAATGCTTGGCCACCTTTGTGTTATTATCAATTATATCTATAATTATTAGTATGTCAGAATGGGTTTAATTAATAAGAGTAGAAAGGTTATGTTTCTGAGTCATTAAATTCAACTTGCATTGTATTCAGTAGTGGTTGGAAAATTGGTCTATGATTGTGCATTTCTTCCAAACCAGTTTATCCAAACAGATTAAGTTGAGAAGCTGTGGTTACTTCAATAATAAAAAGTGGCATTAAAAAAAAATCTTAATTGAGAATAAAAAGTTTCCCAAGTATTTGCTATGGTGAATATAAATGAGATGTCATATGCACAGCTCAGGAGACATTTGCACATTTATGTCAGGAAAATATAAAGAATAGATTCACATCAAAAGCAAAAGGCAGAAGCCCATTTTTTCACCTTCTATATTTTCAAAAGATATGCAACTGCCAATGTTTGTGCATTCTCTCTGATCATTTATGCCAGTAAAGAAGAGACTGCTAAGATCAAAAGCTGAAGAGTAAAGTCCTCCTAAGCTCTGTTAAGGTCACCTGTCTCAGAGTCAGGGTTCACTGAGGACTGAAAGATAAGCAATTTCATCTCTCTATCTTTATAT
Organism: Pogoniulus pusillus; assembly: GCF_015220805.1. Taxonomy (NCBI): domain Eukaryota; kingdom Metazoa; phylum Chordata; class Aves; order Piciformes; family Lybiidae; genus Pogoniulus; species Pogoniulus pusillus. The sequence goes on along the minus strand of NC_087271.1, from coordinate 29,589,273 downwards.
GAGGAAATTCCTCAGGCAACTCACATGATCTTGCAGTCCCGAACTGTCCCTTTTAAAATTAAAATGAAATCCTTACTGAAATTCAACCATAATTAAATGAAGACTGCCCACTGTCCTATGCTAGTCTAATCAGAGAAAACAAGATCATTTAATTAATTTTACTGTGAGGCAAAATGTGTTTGTTTGAATGTTGCCCCGTGTCAAAGGCTTGGCAGACACATAGGTTCCCGTGCAGCTACAAAGTACTACCACTGTCAGTTGCACCTCCTCTGCAAGGAGTTGATGTTTGGACCATGTCATTGTCTCTGCCATATGCCTGTGAAGCAATATCCTCCCTCTGGGAGTATTCATCTGTGTGTTGTGAAATTGGCCCATTTTTTTTTTAAACTGAGTCTGCAGTTATGCATTGGAAAAAACTCCACTGGAAAAGATCTGTGAAATGTCTCTGATTCACAGCTCCTTTGCAGCTGCTGCAAAATAGTAGTTTGGAAGCCATTGCATGGAATTCTCAATCTGGCCAATTAATGCAGAGAAAGAATAGTTATGTTGTTAAATGGTTCACTAAAACTCTTTGACACTCTAAGGCAAAGCAACGCTGCTGTTTCAATCTGTGCTTAATGATAATTGAGATATTAATCTTGACCTCACCATACCAAACATTTAAAATCATCATGTTTTCCCTGAATTAAAACAAATGAAAGAGAGAGAAACCATTAAATGCTCGGTCACTTCCAATAAGTAGTATTATCAACTATATTCAATGATTATTATTACCTGTCAAGATCAGTTTTATGAATATGGAGTCTTTCTGGTGTTAGTATGCACGTGCATATTGCAAGATATGAAAAATTGCAGTGCATGAACAGTAGCTGATTTTCAATATCTATAATTCAATATTTCTGTAATGGTGTGGTTCACACAAAGAGTTAACTGTCAGAAGAAAGGTAACGCTTTGGAACCAATAGGCCTTAGAATCTACAGCTAATACTGTTTTGACATGGCCAAATTGACTCCTATAAGTAAGCTCAAATTAAAGCATTCAGTTTTTGCTGAAACAATTTCTTCTATGATACAGCATTATCAGGGCCCAGCTGATGCAGTGGGGATCTGTTTAAAACATCTGAAGTGATAGTTATTTTATAGAATTCAGGTGACCTTGTGAAACTTGAAATACTTCTTATATGGAGAAATACAATATAATTAAATTAATGAAACGAATGAGTAGGGATTATATACAATGCTGAAGACTTCGTGCCTAACTGGAACCATATCTCACTTCTCTAACAGTGTCTTCCTGGCATGCTTTCTTGATGTAGCATTTGTAAAAATTCAGGCAATAAAAATATTATATGAGAACTTTCCCACGTAGTTTGACTGCATCCTATGCAAACGTTCTTTTGCAGCAGTCTCTTTTGCAAGCGTATGCCAAAGTAACATTTTCATTCTCTGCCAGTGCTCTTAGAACACAGACATCTAAAGCAATTTGTTCTGGCCTTCTCCTTAGTACTATGAATGATTATTTACTCATCAATAAATGTCTTATCTTTTGGGAAATTGCTCTGAACAACAACAACAACTACTATTCTTAGAAATGTCACAATTTTGTTCAAGGGCATTGAATACAAATCCCAAAGCTGAAATGTGGTTATCAGAGATGAGTGCTTTCCAAAGAAGTTAGTGTCTTCTCCCATCTTTTAGGGCTACAGTTTTACCAGGCTGGAGTTACTAAGCTGGAAATTCAAGACCTGTTGACAAGGTTCCTTCTTTATATACATACTCTTCTAGGTATGGACTAAAACAATTAGTTTGGATTTGTTGTTTTTTTTTTACTTCACTTTAAGGGGTTATGTTTTCATTGGGTACGAATCATTGTTGAGGTGATAATCAGGAGAAAACATTACCTTCTTTTCAACAGCTGCAGCCCCTGAGTGAGGCTTCTACTTTCCATTCTAAGACAATAAAAAAAGGGAAAGAAAAACATACTTGCTGCTGCCTTCTTTATTTTGTGAGATGTGCAATTTTAGCAAACACAAGGCCAAAACACAGGATTTATTTCGGCAAAAACAAAGCTAAAACAAAACAGCCAAACACAAAAAGCCGACCCAACCAAGGTAGACCAACTCCAATTGTCATAATACATTACAAATTATTACTAAGCATAAAGTCTGCATGTATTTTGAGAATGTATTTTTTGATGGCATCAGCACAGGAGACATGTAATACCCCAGTGGTCTGTTAGAACTCTGAATTTTTTTGTGTCTTTGATGTACTACTTCATTTAAAGCGCTGTGCTGGGAAAGTGCTTTTAAGAATTCAGCAATTTGTACAGTTTAGCAATATGCTATCGATGCCTCAAGAACCCATAGGAGCTAAATGGCACCTTTATAGCAGGAAGGTGCTCAGTCTATTTTTTTTTTTTTTCTGGTTTGCTTATGAATCTGTGAACAACTCTGGTTCTGAGTTTCCTATTTCTCTTCTGTTATACATTAAGACAATGAATTCTTTCACTGTATCTATGATTTGATTGCTAGATAGCTCTAGTGCTTCTACAGCTTTCCATTTCTTAATTTACTTTTTCCATTGATGTTTTCAACAATTGTCTTTCCTTATCATGGCCATTTCTTGGTTGCCAAAGAAATTAAGGAAAGACAACCCATTCTATTTTCTCATTCCCCACCCCCACCCCCCCCCCTCTGGTAACACTTTTCTTCAGTGCCTTCAATATATTGAGGAAAAAAGACGTCTTGTTAAATGTGTACTTTGCAGGCCACCTTTCACTTTACAAACTGATCACCTGCTTGCTTTACAAGAAGAGATCACACTTCAGAAGTAACAGCCTCATTGGGAGATGCATTAAGTTCTTACATTCTGCCATACTCAAACTAGTCTAGTCCTGGAACTGCACTTTATGATTACCTCATCTATCTCATGACATTTCATGTCAGATCTGAAAGTACAGCTATTGTAAGTTTCTAGCTCACTGACATTAACCTCAGAACCGAAGATGACAGACTGTATAACCTCTTATGTACTTTGGAGCTCTCGTTACACTAGTTTTCTGTCCACGCAGGGAAGTACTTCATTTTCCTTTGCAGCAGAAGACACAGCTTTAATATTCCTGAGTGATTACAGCTAGTGAGATAAGGCACAAAAGACTGTTTTAAAGTGACATTGTCAAGTGCATTTTAGTACTTTAAATATATGTTCATAGAAGGATATGTACATAAAAGAATGAAAAGACAAAGTCAGAAGCAATCAATTACAAAGATGATGAAAAATCTCAAGCACATGCAGTTTTTCAACTGATCTATCAAGTATTTGAAAACTTAATTCATAGTCAACAATAATAGACTGTGATGTGTAGAATATACAAAAAAAAGAGCATATTATAAAGGTAAATCAAAGAGGGGTTTTGACAGTTATGATAAAGGAAGATGGTGATTAATATTTCCTATGCAGCTCCCTAAAAATAGTTTGCTTCAATTGGAAAATGGAAGACAGAGACATTAAAAGATTAAAATAATATATTAAAAAGGATTTTGCCTTTCTCTAATCCTATTTAAATATTGCCTGAATAGTCTGCACATTTACATATCTTGTAGCATGAAAAATGCTATTGAAATTCATTTAACCCATGATCTATTTTAGAGTTTGGTACTCCAAACCTAAAAGCATTTGCTATTATATTTGAGAAATCTGTATTACTCATTATAAGGAAAGGGTTGGGGGTTTTTTTTGTAACTAGAGTTTTGAATTTATTTTCTATCCATTATAGTTTTAAAGCAGTCTTTTGAACATCTAATGTTAGGCAATGTTTATGAGTTATTTGCAACAAGTAGGTTATTTATTATTGTGCACTCTGACTCCTCTTTTGAAGTCATGCAAATGGGTAGGTCACCCAAGAACACAGAGTATGTTGTTTTCCCTCTCTAGCAGTGTAAGACAAGTACTTCAGAAAAGTACTGGTGGGTTATATTTGAGTGCTTGTTAACAAAGACTCATAAAGTTACTATTGATTTATATAACTTCCTGGAAGCATTAATGAATGCATACGTAGAAGTGGCTGAAATATAAAATAATCATGAACTTTCAGGCATATATATGAACACTTTTATTTCTACTATGTGTCTGTTCAGAAATTGTGTGCAGTCAGTAGGAAGGCGCCGATGGACACTTGGACAAGGGCCTACTTGTACAACTACACTATGTCAACCTTTATAAAAGCTTAATCTGAAGACAGAAAACCAATAATATTTTAATATCTGTTCAGCATTGCTATTGATTCATTTCTTTTTTCTTCAACACTTACTCTTCTTGGACTTGGAGTGCCAAAGAATGGCTCTGTTTTAACTTACAGGCAGGGATTTAACAATTCTAGTCAACTTCTCCATGTACTGTCAGTGCCTTCTTCCACTGGTGTACTGAAAAGCCTCGTCTTGACCTTCTTGGCAGTTTCTAAATGATTTAAACAGACTCAATCAACGCGCAGTTATAAAGCATACAATTTGCATGAAGCAAAAACAAGAAATGGAGAAGGCAGGAAAGGTTTGTTCCTTAGTCTCTTTAGGCAGAGGTCATCTCTATTCATTATGCTACGTATTATGATAGTCAGTATGGTTATATATCTCCTGAAGCTCTGTATGTATAAAAAAGACATTGAATTGCCATCAGGACAAAAATCTCCCATCTAGAGTATATGCTTATATCTCAATTGATTGATTAATTGATTTCCAAATGGCTTTTCAAAAGGTCTTTAACTATCTTCTGTTAGTTTGCACACTCAGGCCCGGTTTAATCTAAGGATTAGAGAGGGTTTTACTTTAAAAATAAACAAAAAAATGTTGTCTTTTAATATGTAGAATCAGTCAGGGTTGGAAGGGACCACAAGGATCATCTAGTTCCAAACCCTCTGCCATGGGCAGGGCCACCCTACCCTAGAGCAGGCTGGCCACAGCCTCATCCAGCCTGGCCTTAAACACCTCCAGGGATGGGGCCTCAACTGCCTCCCTGGGCAACCCATTCCAGGCTTTCACCACTCTCATGCTGAACAACTTCCTCTTCACATCCACTCTGAATCTCCCCACCTCCATCTTTTCTCCATCCCCCCTAGTCTTGTCACTCCTTGATAGCCTAAGAAGTCCCTCCCCAGCAATTTTGTAGGCCTCCTTCATATACTGGAAGGCCACAAGAAGGTCACCTCAGAGCCTCCTCTTCCCCAGACTGAATATATGGGTTTCTTGGTCTTCTATCACAGTGCCAGTTACTAGATGTACTGGACTGTTGTTTGACTCTTTGGCTGCATGGAAACAAAAGTCTGACAGGGTCGTGGGTGATTTTTATTTTTTCAACTTCAGTTATCCTTTTTATGTAGGTAGTCATCCTTAAGACCTCTCACAAGCTCTCTGACATGGTCTGTGAATTCAGAATGCTCGGTGCAGAATGCAGGCAATTTCTGATCTTCTGACGTTGAAGAAGCAAACTTAGAAACCCCTCAGGCTGATAAAGCAGCACCATTTTAAAGCAATGTAGTAATCAAACGGTGCTACATGTAACCCACAGGTAATTAACACTGCCATAATATTCCTGCACCAAATAGTAAAAGGAATTTTAAAGGTGACTAATATATAGCATGGTAAACTTGTGTAGGACTGCTAGCTGCTGTAAATGTCCTCAGGAGTTGTGAGAACTCCTGCAATCTGTATTTGAAATTTCACTTCACCACATTATACACATTCTTGCAGCTATATTCTAGTAGAGTAAAATTTGATGAATTTGCTTCCATGATATAGCTTGCCATTCATATCAATAACCTCATGGACAATAACATGTTCCTATTAGATGTTCACCTGATTGGTACTCTTATGTTGCTCTTATTTTAGCTGATTTGATGGGAGAGTTAACAACATCAAATATAAAGATGTGGCATCTCATTCTTGCAATGATAAAACATTATGCTGAGTAAGGCAGGTTCTTAATCTCTAACCTCCCATTGCTGTTATACAGAGGAAAGGAAAGGAGTTTGAGAGGACTGTTCTGCCTAGCATACAAAGAAGTAACAGTAGTCAGTAGTAACTGATGAACCAAGCAAATTTGTGCTGAAAAGACAGCACACATTTAACATTATGGTGATGAAAGTACCAAGATGTGATGGATTGTCTGCCACATCAAAATTGGATCTTTTCCTGCAAATGCTCTGGCTCAAACAGGAAGTCCTGCATCTTGTGTAATGCATTTGAAATCTTTTCAATTTGATCTTAGTTCACTTTATAATAGTAATTGCTGCTTCATTTTGCTAAATTTATCACTTTTGAGTCATTTCCTTTTGGGGCAGTGTTTTTTTTTTTTTTTTTAAATACATAAGGAAGCCAGTGACTATTTTCTAATCTTTAGTTTATAAGACTTAGCTATTTATTTTCCCTTCATTATTTAATCCCTTAAATAATTAAGTATTTTAAAATGTAAATACATTATTTTGAATGTATTGCATTTGCCAATATTCCATCAGAGGGACCTTGACAGGCTGGATGTGGGCTGAGGCCAATGGGATGAGATTTAACAAGGACAAGTGCAGGGTTCTGCACTTTGGCCACAACAACCCCAAGCAGGGCTACAGGCTGGGGACAGAGTGGCTGGAGAGCAGCCAGGAAGAAAGGGACCTGAGGGTGCTGGTAGATAGTAGCTGAGCATGAGTCAGCAGTGTGCCCAGGTGGCCAAGAGAGCCAATGGCATCCTGGCCTGTATCAGGAACAGTGTGACCAGCAGGACAAGGGAGGTTATTCTTCTGCTGTTATCAGTACCTTGAGTACTGTGTGCAGTTCTGGGCTCCTCAATTCAAGAGAGATGTTGAGATACTGGAATATGTCCAGAGAAGGGTGACAAAGCTGGTGAGAGGACTGGAACACAGCCCTGTGAGGAGAGGCTGAGGGAGCTGGGGGTGTTTAGCCTGGAGAAGAGGAGGCTCAGGGGAGACCTCATTGCTGTCTATAACTACCTGAAGGGGGGTTGTAGCCAGGTGGGGTTGGTCTCTTCTGACAGGCAATCCAGCAACAGAAGAAGGGGACACAGTCTCAAGTTGTGCCAGGGGAGGTACAGGCTGGATGTTAGAAGGAAATTCTTGCCAGAGAGAGTGATTTGCATTGGAATGGGCTGCCCAGGGAGGTGGTGGAGTTGCCGTCCCTGGAAGTGTTGAAGAAAAGCCTGGCTGAGGCACTTAGTGCCATGGTCTAGTTGACTGGCTAGGGCTGAGTGATGGGTTGGACTGGATGATCTTGGAGGTCTCTTCCAGCCTGGTTGATTCTATGATTTTCACCCAACAACTTCTCTTACTGCCAAGACACAATTTTATGAGTAACTTTAACTTCATGAGATTTTATCACAGTATTACCAGGGTTGGAAGAGACCTCACAGATCATCAAGTCCAACCCTTTACCACAGAGCTCTGGGCTAGAACATGGCACCAAGTGCCACGTCCAACCTTGCCTTGAACTGCCCCAGGGACGGCGACTCCACCATCTCCCCGGGCAGCCCATTCCAGTGTCCAATGACTCTCTCAGTGAAGAACTTTCTCCTCACCTCGAGCCTAAATCTCCCCTGGCGCAGCCTGAGGCTGTGTCCTCTTGTTCTGGTGCTGGCCACCTGAGAGAAGAGAGCAACCTCCTCCTGGCCACAACCACCCCTCAGGTAGTTGTAGACAGCAATAAGGTCACCCCTGAGCCTCCTCTTCTCCAGGCTAAACAATCCCAGCTCCCTCAGCCTCTCCTCCTAGGGCTGTGCTCAAGGCCTCTCCCCAGCCTCGTCACCCTTCTCTGGACACGCTCAAGCATTTCGATGTCCCTTCTAAACTGGGGGGTCCAGAACTGAACACAGTACTCAAGGTGTAGTCTAACCAGTGCAGAGTACAGGGGCAGAATGACCTCCCTGCTCCTGCTGACCACACCATTCCTGATGCAGGCCAGGATGCCACTGGCTCTCTTGGCCACCTGGGCACACTGCTGGCTCATGTTCAGGCAGGTATCAATCAGTACCCCCAGATCCCTCTCTGTCTGGCTGCTCTCCAGCCACTCCGACCCCAGCCTGTATCTCTGCATGGGGTTGTTGTGGCCAAAGTGCAGCACCCTGCACTTGGAGCTATTGAACCCCATCCCATTGGACTCTGCCCATCTGTCCAGGCGGTCAAGGTCCCGCTGCAGAGCCCTTCTGCCCTCCAACCCAGTCACATCTGCCCCCAGCTTGGTGTCATCTGCAAACTTGCTGATGACTGACTCCATGCCCTCATCCAGATCATCTATGAAGATGTTAAAGAGGATGGGGCCCAGCACTGATCCCTGAGGGACACCACTAGTGACAGCCGCCAGCTGGATGTGGCACCATTCACCACCACTCTCTGGGTCCTGCCCTCCAGCCAGTTCCTAACCCAGCACAGAGTGTTGCCATCCTAGCCCCAGGCTGACAGCTTAGCCAGCAGTTTGCTGTGGGGGACAGTGTCAAAGGCCTTGCTGAAGTCCAGGTAGACCACATCCACAGGCCTCCCCACGTCCACCAAGCGGGTCACCTGATCATAGAAGGAGATCAGGTTAGAAAGGCAGGATCTGCCCTTCCTAAACCCATGCTGGCTGGACTTGAGCCCTTTGCCATCCCTCAGGTGCGCTCTCATCACCCCCAAGATAACCTGCTCCATCAGTTTCCCTGGCACTGAGGTCAGGCTGACAGGTCTGTAGTTCCCAGGTTCCTCCATCCGACCCTTCTTGTGGATGGGGACCACGTTGGCCATTTTCCAGTCTCCTGGGACCTCTCCGGTGAGCCAGGACTGCTGGAAAATGATGGAGAGTGGCTTGGCCAGCTCAGCTGCCAGCTCTCTCAGCACCCTGGGATGGATCCCATCTGGTCCCATGGACTTGTGGGTGTCCAGATGGCTCAGCAGGTCCTGAACTAATTCCTCATGAATTTCCAGGGGAACACACTGCTCCCCGACCTCATCCCCCAGTTCAAGAGGCCACTTGTCTCCTCCTCCCTCCTTGCTGTTGAAAACTGAGGCAAAGAAGGCGTTCAGGACCTCAGCCTTTTCTTCATCATCAGTTATAGTATTCCCCTCCTGGTCCAGTAAGGAGTGGAGGGTCTTCTTGCCCTTCTTTTTAGCATTGATAAATTTATTAAAGTGTTTTTTATTATCTTTCATGGAAGTGGCCAGCCTAAGTTCTAGCTGGGCCTTAGCCTCTCTAATTTTTCTCCTGCATAATCTGGCTACCTCCTTAAACTTGTCAGGGGAAGCCTTCCCCTCCTTCCAGAGGTGATACACCCTCTTTTTTTCCCCCAATTCCTTCAGGAGCTGTTTACTCATCCAGGCTGGTCGCCTTCCCCGCCAGCTCATCTTTCGGCACATGGGAACTGCCAGCTCCTGTGCCTTCAAGAGCTCCTGTTTAAAGTAGGTCCAACCATCCTGGACCTCCTTGTTCTCAAGGACTGCTGCCCAGGGGACTTTGCAAATAAGTTTCTTAAGCAAATTAAAGTTTGCCCTCTGAAAGTCCAAGGTGTAGGTTTTGTTGTAGTGCCTCCCTAACTCCCTGCATATTGAAAACTCCACTATCTCGTGATCACTACACCCCAGGCAGCCTCCCACTGCCACATCACCTACCAGCCCTTCTCTGTTGGAGAGCAGCAGGTCAAGCTGAGCTTGACCCCTAGTAGGCTCACTTAACAGCTGGGTCATGAAGCTGTCCTCCATGCGCTCTAGAAATCTCCTGGACTGCCTCCTCTCTGCTGAATTAAGTTCCCAGCAGATATCTGGCAGGTTAAAGTCACCCACAAGGACAAGATCAGAAGATCTTGAGACAGCCTCCAGCTGTTTGTAAAATATCTCATCTGTTTTCTCATCCTGGTTGGGTGGTCTATAACAGACTCCAACCAGGATGTCAGATTTATTAGTCCTCCCTCTGATTTTAACCCACAAGCTCTCAACCCCTTCGTCCCTCACCTCAAGCTCAGTGGCAAGGAGTGACTCCCTAATATACAGGGCCACCCCTCCTCTTCTTCTCCCTTGCCTATCTCTCCTGAAGAGGCTGTATCCCCCCAGTATAGCACTCCAACCATGCCTGTCATCCCACCAAGTTTCTGAAATGGCAACTATATCATAGTCACCCTGGTGGACCAGGACTTCTAGTTCCTCCTGCTTGTTACCCAAGCTGCGTGCATTGGTGTAGATGCACTTCAGCTGGGCTCTCGATTCCCCAATTGTCCCTAGTTTCCTTCCCACTCTCTCCTTCTCAGAGAGAGTAATTGCCTCACCCACCCCCTTCAGATCTAGTTTAAAGCTTGCCTTATGAGCCCTGCCAACTCCAGTGCCAGGACTCTCCTGCCTCTCTTAGATAACTGAACCCCATCATGATCAAGCAGGTCTGGCTCAGTAGAAGTTCCCCCAAGGTCGAAGAAGCCAAAGTGCCGCCGCTCACACCATCCCTTGAGCCAGCTGTTGATGTCATAGGTTCTGCTGTTCCTCTCTGTGAACTCTCTTGTCACAGGGGGGACTGAGCAGAACACCACTTGTGCTCCTGCCCCATCTATCAATTTCCCCAGGGCCTTGAATTCCCTTTTAATTGCCCTGGTTCCCTTCTTCTCGATTTCATCCCTGCCAGCCTGTGTTACCAGTAAGGAGCAATAATCAGAGGGCTGGATTAGGTTTGGGAGTCTCCTGGCGATGTCCCTAACCCGGGCACCAGGAAGGGAGCAGACCTCCCTGTGAGACGGGTTGGGACGACAAATGGGTCCCTCTGTCCCCCTCAAAACTGAGTCCCCAACGACTAAGACTCTTCTCTTTTTCTTGTTTTTTTGTGGAGCTAGTAACCACAGTTGGTGGGGACTGCTCCACCCTAGGCATCCTGGCTGGATACTCCTCAGCCCTCCCATCCTCCCTGCTCTCTTCATGAAGTGCCTCATACTTGTTGTGCAAGGGCAGTGGAAAAGGAGGAGAGGGCCGGGGTGGGCTTCTCTTACTGCCTTTGACAGGGATTTGTGTCCATCCCTCCCTGTTTCCAGGGGCAGTTCCCTTATCAGGGGCGATCTGCAGAGCCTGCTCCCACAGATACAGCTCCCTGTCGTTTTCCCTTATCAACCTGAGCCATCCTTCAGCTCAGCCACCTCATCTTTCAATTCTGCAACCAAAGTGAGCAGAAAGTTCACCTGCTCACACCTGGCGCAATTGTTCTCCCCTTCCCCTTCTACAGTGAGTGAGAGGCTCCAGCACTCCCTGCATCCAGTAGCCTGGACTCCTGTGTGTTCCAGGGTTGAGTCTGTCTGTGTGCACACGCTTTTCCTGCCCTTCGTAGTGTGGGTGGCAGGCATAGTGCACAGTGATACTGACCAGCCGCAGGCTGTGGCTCAGCAGCCACAATGGCGGCGTGCGGCACGCGGCGGGGTTCTAAATCTCCCGCGGCTGTCGTCACCAGCCCCCGTCACAGCCTCGCTCTCTCTCGCGAGACAACAGCCCTGCCATCCCCCCCGCTTACCTTAACGTCTCTCTCAGAACCACGGAGCAGAAAAACCGATCCCAGCAGCAATCCCCGCAGCGCTTTTCACTCTCTTTCACTCTCTTTTACTCCATTTTGGCTCAGCAGCCAAAACGGAGTAAAATGCTGTTTAATTATTTTTTCTCCTGTCTTATCTCTGCCATACCAAAGTTCTGGCCTCATGTTTGCCACATCAGGCACTTCATAGGTCTCTGTCAATGCAGCTATTAGCTGTGCTCTATAAAGTTCGTGGTGGTCTTTACATGAAATAGTTTTCAGGAGAACTAAATGCTATTATTGAATTATATTTGAAGTCTCTGTGTTTCTGTGTCATTTTGTTGATATTAAATTTGCCTATTCTTCAAGCAAAGGGAGAATGTATTCAAATTCTCTTGAATTAAGTGTTGCTGTTATTCATTAATAGTTACTGATGGTAGACATGCTAAGGAGTTTTGGTGTAAACCAGGCATGCAACAACAACTAGACTTCTAGAGTGCTATGTGCACTTTTGCACTGAAATTTAATTGAAATTTGGTAGCTACAAACTGTAAGTATGGACCCTAAGTAATAAAAGTTGTGGGGTTTTTGTTTGGTTTGGTTGGTTTTTTTTTTTTTCATTTATTTGGTCTCAGACTACTCTGAATTTATTTATCGGGGTGCCCAAAGATCATAATTCATCTATCTGCTGTGAATAGATGAGAAAGTGGACTTTGCTAGTAATGTGTTAAGGAAGAGACCAGCTAAATAGAGAAGGTTTCTTAATAAAAGGATTTTGGCTCTAAAATCATTGGTGAAAATGTAATGGGCAAGTGAACTATTTGTCACAAAGTTATTCTTCTAATGTAATATTTGATGATGCAAATAAGTTGGAAAGAAAACTTAGACCATCCTCTTTAAAATATAAGACCTTTTTTCTTGTGTTGTTGCAATCCCAAGCACAAATCCAGACTGGGTGGCAAATGGCTGGAGAGCAGCCCTGAGGAAAAGGACACAGGGGTCTTGATTGATGAGAAGCTCACCGTGAGCTGGCCATGTGTGTGTGCAGCCCAGATAGCAACCGCGTGCTGGGCTGCATCAAGAGAAGCGTGGCCAGCAGCAGAAGAGAGGTGATTCTTCCCCTTTACTCTTGTCAGACCCCACACAGAGTACTGTGTACACTTCTTCAGCCTCCAACACAAGAAGGACATCGAGCTATAGGAGAGAATCCAGAGGAGGGCCACAAAGATGATCAGAGGGCTGGAGCAGCTCTGCTATGCTACAAGGGTTGGGGCTCTTCAGCCTGGAGAAGAGAAGGGTTTAAGGAGACCTTGTAGTAGCCTTCCAGTATCTGAAGGGAGCCTACAGGAAAGCTGAGGAGGGACTATTTACAAGGTCTTGTAATGACAGGATGAGGAGTAATGGATTTGAACTGGCAGAGGGGAGATTCAAACTAGATTTTAGGAAGAGGTTCTTTACAGTGAGGGTGGTGGAACACTGGCACAAGTTGCCCAGGGAGGTTGTGGGTGCTTCCTCTCTAGAGGTGTTCAAGGCTAGGTTGGATGAAGCCTTGAGCGACCTATTCTATGGCAGGGGGTTGGAACTGGCTGATCTTTGAGGTCCCTTCCAGCTTAAACCATCCTATGATTCTTCTGCCATTAAAAAGAAAGAAGTAGTTTTATCTTTCTAACTTTTTTTTTTTACTTGCCACTTCATGACTTACAGTCTCAATACATTTTAAACATACTGTGTATGAAAGAAGAAATTGCTGGCCAGCAGAGATCATATAGACTGATTTTCAGCCTGAAGTGAATTTGACAGCTGAGTTATTGTAGTCAGTGCTGTAATAACAACATTACCACTGTGACTGGATACATACATGGAATATTCTTTACACAGAACCGTATTTGCAATTCAGAAAAGTCAGCTTGAACTTTAAGTACCAGTGAAAGGGATTACAGCCTCAAAGTGATATGCTGGAGCAGGTTTTCAGTGATTCAGGCAACTTCATGTTTAGCCTGCTTTAAGACTTCAAGGAGGCTGTTTCTGGACATGTCACTCCTCCCTTTGATATTATAGAAGTCACTCATACCTGTGGTTGTCTGAAGAGATGCTTTTTCCTTAAAATATAGCTCACTGGACTAAATGGAGCAAATACAGTGACTTATGAACATTCCTAGGAAAGAAAGCCAAACTACCCTCTAAAAGTTATCTTTCTCTCTTGTGCATGTACTTGCATGCTGGGCAACACACTGCAAATGACACTTAGGGAAAAGACTATGTTTTAAGAAAATGGACTGAATTTGATAGCCATTCTTTAACACTGCCATCTTGTCCCTTCACTTTCCTCCCAACCTCTCTACCACTGATTCTGAAAGTATGTTTCTGTGACTGAAAAACTGTTATGTGGTTTTTTTCAGTGCTTCACTTTACAGAACAAGGAATTTTAGCGTAGGGTAAAGTTTAAAGTTGGTCATTGAAATTACCATTTGTTAAGGAACCCCTTGTATCATCTTTAATTGTAGCTACACTATAGCTATAATGTTCCTGAATTCAGATGGTCTAAAAATCTTTTACACTTGCCCTTCCCTAGAAATGTAAAGTGCCTTTATCATGGTGAAGCATTACATGAGAGAGCTATTATGTGATATTCACTCTCATTAATTGTGTAGCAACATCTCTATGATCAATGCATATGATCATAGTGCTTTAGTGTGAAAAGAAGTGCTCATTTCTTAGTAGTCCCAATCTATTTACATAATTTGTTTCATGAAACTCAGTTCTTTCTATTGATAGGGCTGTATGGCTGTGAAAATGCAGACTCTTTGAACAGTCTATATACTTCTGTGTACTTTCTTATAAGTCACTTAATTCTCTTGGGAATTTGTGTGAAACCCATGGTGAGATTCTTGGCATTGCAGTGAATGTCACTTTTGGTTTTGTAACTTTGTTATACTTGATGCTTGTGTTACATAGGTCTTATGCTTTAGATTCTGGAGTGATGATGAAAATGGTGAAGTCTAGCTAGACTACAGTTCTAATATGCACTCTAAGGATGGGGGGGGGAAGTAGACTACCCACTTTTCTAAATGAGTATCAGTCTCGATAGGCATGGGGTTGGAAATTTGTAGAAAGACATGTTCTTAGATAATTAAAAGCAGGATTCTAATGCTTATACACAAAATAGCTGAATCTAAATTACTTCTGATAGATATCTGGCACTTCTGAATGCTTGATTTCAGGGACAATGTATTGCTAACATATAGTATTTAGTATTACTGTGTACAGGTGGAACAGTGTACTGACATGTGCAGAGTTACAGGCTTCTTCAGGATTTACAGGAGTGATGTTTGTTATGCCACTATAGTTTTAATTTATTGTGAAAAGCAGCCTGAGTTTAAAGCCTTTCTAAGGGACCATGGTGACATGCTGCACCTATTGAGCAGCCATGTATAAAACATGCCATGTAAAAGGTGTTGGGTCAAAAGATTATGATATAATGTAGTTCTGTGCTTAATGGATGAATATTTGTGTGTGTTTTATACTACAGCAACTTAGGTAGAAGAAACATTTATTTCAACAGTGATTCTCATTTTGCATCTAACTCATTCTGTAGCAGGCCATTGGTCAGCTGTGTGCTTTTGTTGTGAACAATACAAGAAAAAAAAGCTGCAAATAAAACATTATCTGGGGGTGTTTAGGTTCTTTAAAAATGGCAGGTATTGGCTTAATGTGGTCCAGTTCACTCTGGAGTTACTTGTGAGGATTTCTTCCATGTGTAAATGGCTATCAGCAACTTAAGTGGCATAGGATCCGTGTCTTTCTGAGGTAACACTAAAACATACACAGACTACACACATTCTACACACAGACATTCTGAAACCAGTTCATATCACTATTCTTCCCTCTTCTCCTCCTGCTATGGAATAGCTTTCTAATAAAAGGCACTGGTAGATCTCAGCCAAAACACAACTTCCTCAATTCAAGAGAGACGCTGAATAAGTGAACATGTCCAGAGAAGGGTGACGAAGCTGGTGAGAGGCCTGGAACACAAACCCCATGAGGAGAGGCTGAGGGAGCTGGGGGTGTTTAGCCTGGAGAAGAGGAGGCTCAGGGGTGACCTCATTGCTGTCTACAACTACCTGAAGGGAGGCTGTAGCCAGGTGGGGGTTGATATCTTCTCTCAGGCAACCAGCAACACAACAGAGGGACACAGTCTCAAGTTGTGCCAGGGGAGGTCTAGGCTGGATGTTAGGAGGAAGTTGCTGGCGGAGAGAGTGATTGGCATTGGAATGGGCTGCCCAGGGAGGTGGTGGAGTCACCAAGAAAATCCTGGATGAGGCACTTAGTGCCATGGTCTACTTGACTGGATAGGGCTGGGTTGGCCTGGCTGATCTTGGAGGTCTCTTCCAACCTGGTTGATTCTGTGATTCTTGCCATTTAAAAAGAAAAGAAGAAAAGGTGCATTCAGCTAGCTCGGAGCTCACTTCAGATTTCATTGAGTTTATTGGAATTATACTATAATCATTGCAGAGGTGCTATACTTAGGAACATTAGTACACAGACAAATTATAATCTCTTGTGCGTGTTTTTGCTCAAGTTATATGTGACTGGAATTAAATAGCACATTTCACTACAAATCAATTATTATCCAATCATGTTTTGTAAGTGGTCTTCAGTCGAGAGCTATTGATTTTGCTTCTAAGTTGTGCTTTTTTTACTAATTCATCCATAGAAGTCTATTCAGATAAAAATAAATGATAAAATTATACATATTGAAAGAAGCATTATTTTAAGACTCTGCTGAAAAGTGGATTAAAATATTTATCTTGGGGTTAGCAGTATAGAGTTCAGGACTCTCATGGGTTTAGCTAAATACTTGATATAACTTAGCCATAAATTTAAATTCCCTACTGCTTATTCTAATAAATCAAAACTGTAAAAATATACTTGTGAAAATAGCAACCTACTTTGTATCAAAATTATCTGCATTCAAATTGAATCAGAAAGAGCAAATTTAAATTCATTTGGGGGGCTGTTATGGCTGGAAGTATTTGACAAGTCACCAAACCAGTAAGATTATTGTGATTTAAATGATCATCCATAATTAAGGAAAGCAGCTTTGGGAGACTCAGTATTTAGAAAGTGTCAAGAAGGACCCTTTCCTTTTTTCAGGACACTAAATAGCAGTTTTCCTGTTTTCTGTCTAGTGCATGATCAGTTTTGAGTGATTCTGTGCACAAATAATTGGTTTTGGCTGGCCATATGCTTAAAAAAAAATTAAGAATAATTATTTTAAGTAATATGCTTGAGGAACTTATTCAGCTTACACTCTGCAGTCAGAATTGTTTGTCAGAAAAACGATATATTTGAAGTTTTCAGCAGAGCCAAATTAGCACATTCAAGCAAGGAACGCTGCAAATGCTAGTGCATGTTTTTATTGATACAAAGGTTAAATAGTCACACTGCTTTTGGTGGGAGCATTCACACATTCATGGTTATGCATGTGGGGCTACACTGTAAAGACTGTAACCACGCTGTTAGGCAAGGGGACCCAGCTTCGGATTCAGTAACAACAAAATGCAGAAATCTGTGCTACAAGAGGTTGGTCCCTTGGTTATAGAATTTATGTAGGCACAGGATTCAGATTTTCATTCTTTGGTATCATTTAAACTAAAAAGCAGAAATGTACTGTGTCCAGTTCTGGGCCCCTCAATTCAAGAGAGATATTGTGGTGCTGGAACATGTCCAGAGAAGGGTGATGAAGCTGGTGAAAGGCCTGAAACACAAACCCTATCAGAAGAGGCTGAGGGAGCTGGGGTTTGTTTAGCCTGGAGAAGAGGAGGCTCAGGGATGATCTCATTGCTGTCTACAACTACCTGAAGGGAGGCTGTAGCCAGGTGGGGGTTGGTCTCTTCTCCCAGGCAATCAGCAACAGAACAAGGGGACAGCCTCAAGTTGTGCTGGGGGAGGTACAGGCTGGATGTTAGGAGGAGGTTCTTGCCAGAGAGAGTGATTTGCCCTTGGAATGGGCTGCCCAGGGAGGTGGTGGAGTCACCGTCCCTGGAGGTGTTCAAGAAAAGCCTGGCTGAGGCACTTAGTGCCATGGTCCAGTTGACTGGCTAGGGCTGGGTGCTAGGTTGGACTGGCTGATCTTGGAGGTCTTTTCCAACCTGGTTGATTCTATGTCCTTTTTAGCTAGCTCAGAGTAAAAACACAGGAGATGGGATGGCAAAGAATTAAGAACTTCAAATCTGAGCCAAAAAAAGAAACATTAAGGGCTTGGTTTTGTCTCTGTTTTAAGTTTGTACAAAAATACATTTGAGTATGGAATGCATAAATACATCCTGTGCATAGTGTAGTTGCTGGATAACATAGGTGTAGTTATTCTCTGTGGTGGGCTGACCCCAGCTTGACACCAGGTAAACACTAAAGCTGCTGCATTACTCCCTCTCCTCAGCTGGACGAGGGAGAGAAAATGTAACAAAAAACTTGTGGGTCAACACAAGAACGGGGAGAGGTAATTCACTGACATCCATCACAGGCAAAGCAGACTCAGTTTGGGTAAAATTAGTTTAATTTATAATCAATCAAATTAGAGTAGGATAATAAGAAATAAAAACTAAAGTTTAAAACACCTTCCTCCTACGTCTGCCTGCTTCCTAGACTTAACTTCACACCAAATATCTCTGTTGCCCAGTGGTGCAGGGTGAAGGAGCCATGGGGGTTGTGACAAGTTCTATCACATGTTACTTTTGCTGGTCCCTCCTTCTCAGGTTGCAGAATGTGTCACATTCTGTGCTCCTGAATTAAGTCCCTCTCATGGGACACAGTCATCTGTGAACTTCTTCTACATGGGTCCTTCCCCTGGCTGTACTTCTTCATAAACTGCTCCAGTGTGGGTCCCTTGCACAGAATGCAGTCCTTCACAGAAACAAATTGCTCTGGTGTGTCTCCCATAGGTTTACAAGTCCTGCTCCATCACGGCCTCATCTTTGCATGAGCCCACAGGTCCTTCCAGGAGCCTGCTCCAGCATAGACTTCCCATGGGGTCACAGTCTCCATCAGACATATACCTGCTCTAATGTGGGCTCCTCCATGGGCTGCTGATGCACATCTGCTCAACTGTTAACTTCCATAATCAAGACAGCCTACCTCACCATGGACTTTATCATGTAGCTGCAGGGGAATTTCTACTCTGGTGTCCAGAACCCCTCCTTTGCTAACCTTGGTGTCTGCAGGATTATTTCTCTTACACATTTTCACTGTTCTCTCCAGCTCCAGTTGCTGTTGCACAACAACTTTTTCTCCTTCTAAAATATCTTACTACCAAGGTGCTACCACTGTCACTGATGAGCTATCAGTGAGTCCACCTTGGAGCCAGTTGGCACTGACTGTTGGACACAGGAGAAACTTCTAGCACCATCTCACAAAAGCCACCTCTGTAGCCCCATTTCTACCAAAACTTTGCCATGCAAATGAAATAGACTTCCGTAGTGTAGTTTTCATATTGTGTCAAGATATGTAGATGTGCCTCTTAAAGGCATAGATGCTTCCCTAAATGTTTCTGGTTGAATGACATCAATTATCAGTGGGAGTGGTAAATCTCATGAGACCAGACTGGTAGGTCTAGAGAGAGAGAGCACAGTTTGTGGCACTGCTGCAGTCATTAGAAACACCTGACAAGGTTAGACTATCCAGGCAGTCTGTCACTGCTGTGCAAGCACCAACAGAACAGCTAACAAGGCTGGGGGACAAAACATACCTGAAGGGTATTTAAGGGATTGTTAGAGGAGGAACAATTGTAACATCTATTTGCTTCTAGTTTGCTCAAAACAATACTGGAGAACAGCCTTCAAAGAAGGCTGCAAGCTTTTCCTACTAGAAAAGTCACTAGTCAATGTAAAAGTGACACTTTAAAAGGTGGAGGTCATAAGGATCATAATAGGAAAAAAAAGGCCCTGATCTTGAATGAATCAATGGGAAATAGTCTATTCTCAGTGTAGCAGCTAGCAGCAAAGAGTATGAATATACTGAAGAGGGGGAAAAAAAAACAAACCTTAAAAACTCTAAAACTTGCCTGGAATTCTTGACATTTGTATTAACATAAACTACATTAATGCTAATTCTTTGGAGACAGGGCACATGAAAACATTTGGAATTAGATTTACTTAGAATCATAGAATCAACCATTTTGGAAGAGACCTCCAAGATCAGCCAGTCCAACCTAGCACCCAGCCCTATCCAATCAACTAGACCATGGCACTAAGTGCCTCATCCAGGCTTTCCTTAACACCTCCAGGGACGATGACTCCACCACCTCCCTGGGCAGCCCATTCCAATGGCAAATCACTCTCTATATGAAGAACTTCCTCCTAACATCCAGCCTGTACCTCCCCTGGCACAACTTGAGACTGTGTCCCCTTGTTCTGTTGCTGGTTGCCTGGCAGAAGAGACCAACCCCCACCTGGCTACAGCTTCCCTTCAGATAGTTTTGTTTACTTTTGGAAGTGAATTAATTTACTCTTCAATATTAATATATAAATTTAGTGGCCTTCACTGATGGCTAGGAAATTGGGATGTCACTGTTATTGGGAAGGGTTCCCTGAGCACCAAGAACTTGTATTTGTTAAAATTGTTCAATGACTAAAAATGGTTACATGCTTTATTTTGCATAGAGGCATGCTGTTGATCTCTGAAACAGCTATGGTATCTGCTAGATTTTCCATATCTCCTTTTCTTTTTAAAAGTATAAAATATTCCACCTTTGACACGCTTTAAATTTAAATTCAGCAGGTAGAAGCATGTAGATATATGATGAGTAGATCTGAATTCAGACCATGCTAACTCAGGCTTTGAGCATGGAATTTTTTCCCTTCCCTCTAAATGCAGCTGGGATATTAATTTCTTGTTTACCAAAATTGTCAGAAAGCTTTCAAAAGAATATTTTTTTGCTTTCATACTCCCTCCTTTTGTTGTTAGTCAGGTCCTCACTGCTGGAAGTAAATCCATCTGTATCCTATCTTTAATTCTTTAATTCACATAGGTTTTATAACTTCATATTGAATGGAACTGTAATAGGTGAAGATAAATTAGCTGAAGAGCTGCCAACATAAATCTAAGGCAGATTTTTCTGAGTGAGAGACCAAGCTGCTCCTTCTCTCATTGTGCTGATTGTGGTAAATGTTATGTTGGGAGTGTCAGAAACTTCTAAGGAACAAGTCACCACCTTGGAAACTGATTAACTGCATGGGAAAAAGAGGGATCATGGCATAACTTCATCAACAAATGGAATTCAGTAGAAGTTTCAGATTCTTGCCCTGCAAGATTGTGAAGCAGATCCTCCTGGAAACTCTGTTAATGCACACCGAAAATCAGGAGGTGATTGTTGGCAGCCAACATGACTTCACCAATGGCAAATCATGTCTGACAAATTTGGTGGTCTTCTGTGATGGGCCACCAGTGTTGATGGCCAAGAGAGGAGCAACTGGAATTCTGAAAAGCATTTCATGTTGTCCTCTATGTGATTCTGCTCTCTAAATTGGAAAGAGGCAGATTTGATAAGTGAACAGCTTGGTGGATAAAAAATCAGTTTGATGATCACTCTCAATGCGTGATGGTCAGTGCCTTGATGTCTGAATCGAGATGAGTCACAAGTGACATTTCCCATGGCTTGGTACTGGGAGCAGCATTTTTTAACATCTTTGTTAGTGACGTGGACACTGGGATCAAGTCTACCCTTAGCAGGTTTACTGACAATACCACACTGTGTGGTGTGGCTGACAGGCTAGAGGAAAGGGATGCCATCTAGAGGGACTTTAACAGGCTTGACAGGTGGGCCAATGCCAACCTCATGAAACTCAACAAAGCTAAACAAAGCATCTGGGTCAGGGCAATCCCAAACAAAAATGCAGACTGGGCAGAGAATTATAGAGAGCAGTCCTGAGGACAAGGATTTGAGACTGTTGAAGTGCTTGATGAAAATCTTAACAGGAGTTGACAATGTGCACTTGCAGCCCAAAATCTAGGGCTGCAACAAAAGGATCACGGCCAGCATGTCAAGAGAGGTGATTATCCCCCCTCTACTCCCCTCTTGTAAGAACCCAGTTCGAGTACTGTGTTCACCTCTGGGCCCTCCAACACAAAAAAAGACACAGAACTGTTAGAGCAGGTCCAGAGGAGGGCCATGGAGATGATCAGGGGTCTGGAACACGTCTCCTATGAACACCTTGAGAGAATTGGGGTTGTTCAGTCTGGAGAAGAGAAGTCTCTATAGAGACCTTATGGCAGCCTTCCAGTGTCTGAAGAGCCTACAGAACAGCTGGAAGAATCTATATTTAGATTAGGCATTAGGAAGAAGCTCTTCCCCGTGAGACTAGTGAGGTGCTGGAATAGATTGCCCAGAAGCTTTGGAGGCTCCAACCCTGGAAGTATTCAAAACTATGCTGGATTGGGCCTTGAACAGTCCGGTCCAGTGGAAGGTGGGCAGAAGGCTTGGAACAAGACAATCTTTAAGGTCCCTTCCAGCTCAAACCATTCTATGATTCTTGGTTGTTGTGTGAAGTATTTCTCTTCCATCATTCATGCAGTGCTAGTTTGGCCTTAAGCAATTCTTCAGACTTGCGTTTTCCTTCAGTGAGGTCAACACTCAAGAATTAGTACAAGAATCAGAAGTGTATGAAGTTGTGATCAATGAAGACTGTCCTGATAGGCAGATTGGTGCTGAAAGAGGAGGGCATTAAAGAGTTTATTATCTAAGTTTCTGAATTACAGTGGTTCTTCTTCCCCTACTCCATGCAGCAGCTAGTCACTCCTGGCAAAGAATTGCACCCCACTGCTTGCAATGTCTGTGTGTGACCAAAACAAAAGGTAGTCTTTGTACAAGAACTAGAAACAAATATCACTGTTCTTTTAGAGATATGATCACGCATAGCTTCCTAAAAAAAATGCTAACATGCAAAAAAGAGCAGGCCTAAAGATGAATTTTCTTTCCCCTTTTTTTGTCTGCTGTAAAAATTCTTTCAACAGCTCTCTATGCTGAGTGAGTCATAGGGAGAACAAGGTATGGTTTCCAGCTGTTTGCTACTGTTCTACACCAGTTTGACAAATGGGTAGAAGTATCTTGTGTCAGGAATATTGACAGTATCAATCATAGGGCTGTTGTGAAATTAAGGTCTATCCTTGAGTGTTTATGTTAATTCTGCTTCTCCATATCACACAGTATCACAGTATCAACAAGGTTGGAAAATACCTCACAGATCATCAAGTCCAACCCTTTACCACAATTCTCAAGGCTCGACCATGGCACCAAGTGCCACGTCCAATCCTGCCTTGAACAGCCCCAGGGACGGTGACTCCACCACCTCCCCAGGCAGCCCATTCCAGTGTCCAATGACTCTCTCAGTGAAGAACTTTCTCCTCACCTCGAGCCTAAATTTCCCCTGGCATAGCTTGAGGCTGTGTCCTCTCGTTCTGGTGCTGGCCACCTGAGAGAAGAGAGCAACCTCCTCCTGGCTACAACCACCCCTCAGGTAGTTGGTTGGCTGGAATTCTTATGCTGTTGGCTGGAATTCTTATGCTGCTTAAAAAAAAATCCCTCAGAAACTACCTCTTTTATTTTAGGTATGACCAGAAAAAGTTGCGGTAATGCTTTCTGTTACAGATATTGATCAGAGTGGACATTAGTGCTCATTAAAAGCAACTGTTCAGTATGGAAAACAGAGCTTGGAAAAAAAATTGCCCAGGGGTAGCTCTCTTAATGGATTAATTCCCACAGACTCATACCCACTGGCACTGCCTTTTTTGTAGTGCTCATCCACAGCAGTGATGACACAAGTCCTCTCTTGCCTGTAGCTTTACTAAAAGGAAGGCATCATTGAGAGAGCCCTTTGAGTGGAATGAACCCTACAAATGAATATTGAGCATAGATAGGCAATCATGAGCTTCAAGCTATGACTGTTGAACATAAAAATGGCAATCGCTGGATTCAATCCATGCATATGGTGAATGTGACCTTACATATAATGATATTTTATGCATCAGTGCATAGCTCCAGTTTAATCTGCAGTTTGCATGTACTTGAAAATCTCAGTGTGTGTGTGTGAGGCTGTGTATGGTATATAACCATGTCCACATGTGCAGTTGCCTCTGTGAATATGATGAAGAAAACCAGTTAAAGTGCAGTCTAGACAGCTAGCAAACTTGATTTAATCTGTGTTCCGATAGTCAAGAAGAGACCTATTCAATTCTAGAATTTTGAGTAGACCATTAAACTTGATCCATCTAACAAAAAAAAAAAATTACAACTTGGAAATTCCTGGGCTTGCCATATTTTCTTTCCTAAAATGCTTTTCTATCACTGGCACTCAGAGAGATTCCAAGGTGTTTAGATACATCTTTTCTTATTCTTCTTTTTTATAAGCATTAGGATATCCAAAAAGGAAAGCAAAGTCCTTCATCTCAGTAAATGCAAAGCATTAACTCAGCATTTTTTCAGTGGTACTGATATCTGTATGCCTCATGTGTTACCACTGATCCTCAAGACTTGTCTACATAGAATGTTCTTACCAAGGATTCATGGAGAAGTAAAATTAATGTATCCCTGAGTAAAGCAAAATGTCTATACTAAAGTTGGGGGGCGGAAGAGTTGCTTTTTATTTTAATTTTAAAGAACTGCCCTCTTGTCTTGTGCAAAAAAATCAATTTTTTTCTTTCCACAGCATATGATTGTACATGTAGAGGAAGCCCAAAACTGAAACTGGCTCAGATATAGTATTAAATCCTGAAAATAGTTTTGACCTACACTCCCTGTGTTGGGGTCTGTGTGTGGGTAGAGGAGAGCTAGCAAAGGTTTGTTATCGTGACTTGAAATCATACTTAAATTCATTGCTGTTATACATCCTTTTTGTTTCCAATGAGCTTAATCTCTGGGCTATTGTTGTTCACACTGGCATGTGTGATTGATTCTATGATCTTTTGAGATCCCTTAAAGCCCCTGACATTCTATGATTCTGTGCACCCTGTGCTAGATTCTGTGCTCCTGCTCTGGCAGGGGGGCTGGACTGGATGATCTTTCAAGATCCCTTCCAACCCCTGACACTCTATGATTCTATGCACCCTGTGCTAGATTCTGTGCTCCTGCTCTGACAGGGGGGTTGGACTGGGTGATCTTTCGAGGTCACTTCCAGCCTCTGACACTCTATGATTCTATGATTCTGCGCACCCTGTGCTAGATTCTGTGCTTCTGCTCTGGCAGGGGGGTTGGACTGGATGATCTTTCAAGATCCCTTCCACCCCTGACACTCTATGATTCTGTGCACCCTGTGCTAGATTCTGTGTTCCTACTCTGGCAGGGGGGCTGGACTGGATGATCTTTCCAGATCCCTTCCAACCCCTGACACTCTATGATTCTATGTGTTGTTAGCACCATCCCTCTGTGGCCATATACAGGATACATCACTTTTTTTCCAACTCAGATTCTTAGAGATATTCTGACTTCTGCTACTTTTAACAACTCCAGGAGAACATAAAATATGCTTTAAAGTATCATTGCAGTGGTGGTACAGTTCAGCATGAATCTGTAAGATGGTTCTTGAAAACTGAGGTATTGTTATAGTATATCATTATCTGGACAGTTGTCATAGATCAGGTTTTCATAATAATCTTCAAAGAAGGTGGAAGCCCAGATCTAAGCTTCAGAGGTTTCAGAAGTACTTCTATAATAGGAGCTTTATGTTCTCTGCACTTTGACCAGTAATCTCCACACGACTATTAAGGTTGAAATAAAGCTGGTTTCTCTATCTGACAATGTGAGGTGAAACTAAAAAGACTGAATTTTAAATCTTTTATTCTATTTTATGTCATTTAAATCCCTATTGCTTCCATAAATTTCCCTTAATCTATCACTTATAATGTACTGAAATTAGAGGTGGGGCATAATTATCTGTGGAACACCAAATCCCTTTCACCAGGTTTACGAAAGATAAAAGGACATCAAAACTGAAACAGGTTAAGGAGATCATGGAGAACGCTGGACCAGCAAACCACTTTTGTAGTTTGGATTCCAAATGAAATGTCATTAAAATAGCCTTTTCCACAGCATTACAACATGAACCAGGTCTATAGTTGTTCCCAGAATGCAGGCTGAATGAAAAGTCTATTCATAATGCAGTTAACTGCTACATTTCATGGGTTTACAAGTTTTTGAGATTTGCCCATTATGCCTCTAGGAGCTTTAAATCCAGTCCTTGAATACCTTGTATTTCCAGACAGTCTGAGTAAATAGCAAACAGAGAGTAAGTTTCTCCTATCTTACAGGTCTGTACACAAACTGACATATTGTTAAGCATTACAGTGGCAAAAAGATGATACATTTTTACATCTCAATCTTTTTTTGACTTAATTTTTTTTACATGTAAGACTTACAGAAGCTTTTGTGTATTATGTATAAATTCACAGTATCACCAAGGTTGGAAGAGACCTCATAGATCATCAAGTCCAACCTGTTACCACAGAGCTCTAGGCTAGACCATGGCACCAAGTACCACGGCACCAAGTGCCACGTCCAATCCTGCCTTAAACAGCTCCAGAGATGGCGACTCCACCACCTCCCCGGGCAGCCCATTCCAGTGTCCAATGACTCTCTCAGGGAAGAACTTTCTCCTCACCTCCAGCCTAAATCTCCCCTGGTGTAGCTTGAGGCTGTGTCCTCTTGTTCAGGTGCTGGCCACCTGAGAGAAGAGAGCAACCTCCTCCTGGCCACAACCACCCCTCAGGTAGTTGTAGACAGCAATAAGGTCACCCCTGAGCCTCCTCTTCTCCAGGCTAACCAATCCCAGCTCCCTCAGCCTCTCCTCGTAGGGCTGTGCTCAAGGCCTGTCACCAGCCTCATTGCTCTTCTCTGGACATGCTCAAGCATCTCAATGTCCCTCCTAAACTGGGAGGCCCAGAACTGAACACAGGACTCAAGGTGTGGTCTAACCAGTGCAGACTACAGGGGCAGAATGACCTCCCTGCTCCTGCTGGCCATACCATTCCTGATGCAGGCCAGGATGCCACTGGCCCTCTTGGCCACCTGGGCACACTGCTCAGGCAGGTATCAATTCACAGCTATTTCTGTGATCAGATTTTCTATGTGTGTGTGTTTGCTGATGTAATTAGGGAGGTGACTAAGTCTGAATGAGTATCTTGTCATTAGTTTCTTTTCCAGCCATATTCTATGCCTATAGTAGCTCAAACTTCCTTATCTCTTTCAAGAAAGACTACTTTCATCCAGTTGTTATGTAAGCACAGGGAAGTGACTCTGGGGCACAGACAAGTCCTGTTGCAAGTGCTGCCTCTTTCATTCTTCTTTCTCTCTTTAGTGAGTATATCAGTCTCAGTTCTAAAAATCTCAACCAACAGATATTGCAGAGATGTAATTACTAGACATTTTAACCATCTACTGTTAGATATTTCATCTCTCCTCATTATTTGCAGCCTTGGTCCTTCACATTTTTAATTCATTTTTTCCCCCAAGAGAATGCAGTAAGTAGTTTTAGAAATATGCAAGAACAATATCAGGTGGTCTTGGAAACAAGGGGTCAGATGAGAGAACTGACATAGCATTTTAAAATGTGCTGTTTTGTCAAGATAGCTGACAGTTTTTCTGCTATGTACATAAAATTGCATATTGCTGTGAATGTTAACTGGGTTGTCAGGAGCAGTTTCGCCATCCTTTTTAGCCTGTGTCATGTAAGATTCCTTTAAGCAACTAAAAAAACAGCCATAATCCATTTGATTTTCTGTCTTCCCATGAGGAAAACTTTTGACAGATGATAAATAGCAACTGCTGACAATCATAAATGTGAAGCTATCATGCTTTTACATTAAATACAAAAACAGAGTTGTAATGTCACTAGGGATAAGACTTTTGACACATAAGAGACAAATATATAATCCTCAGAACTAAATCACTGTTGGGATCTAAGGAAGTGCAACAAAGCACAGCTGCTTTTAGAATCTCACAAAGTAAAACTAAAGCTAACTTTGATATCTGGAATCGTATGCATGTTCTGATCCAGAATATCTTGCTCTTGAGCCATAAGCTGCTGTTGTATATGCAAACATCAGTGGCTATGTGTGTACAAAGTAGAAAGACTCTTTACAGTGCTGTCTTGTTTAATTAGGTCCAAAATGGGACCAACATCAGAATAAAGAATGGTGCTTTCTGAGTTAGTGCTGAAGTAAATTGCCAGCTCTTTTAATAGCAGAAAACCAGTCATACCAGTCATATAGGAGTATTTTATTCAGTCTAACTTATTTTATGCAAGTATTATACCCATTACTCATAACAGAAGAATTGTTTCAAAACATAAATAGTAACATTTTGCTGGCTGGAAGTTCTAGAAATAAAATCTGAATTGGACTTCTGTTAGACTAGTTCTACAATTTTTTTTTTTGTTCTCTCCAAATGGGAAAGTACCATCAATGCAGTGGTACTTTTAGCTTAGTGTCTCTCCTAATAAAAACATAATGTGATATTTTACAGCTATTTTGAAAACAGAGTAGCTACTGTATAACCTCATTCCTATAACTGACATTTGAGTCTTTGTTTATTTTTGGCATACTCTATTCCATTCTTCTGTAATGTGGAAAGAGAAATTGAAAAGTCCCCATGTTAAAAAAAGGTACAATATGAGTCCTGTAGAATCAACATAAAGGAAGCAGTAGGCCAGTTGGTAAAACTGAATTCACATAGAAGTGCTAGTTTAGTTGAAACACATGGCTAAGGGAATGTCTGAAAATTGGGCATTTTAGGAGAAGGGTGGGGGAGGCATATGCTATGCTTTTAATTATTCCATTCCTCTTTCACTAACATGACATTGTATTGTGATTCAGCAATGTAGAAGGATTAGAAGGAGTACCATGGCTATATGAAAGCACCTTTATGTGAAGTGTAGAATGCTTTCAAATTATGTTTGTGTAAAATGAAAGTCAATAGGCAGTACTTTTATGCATATATCTTGTGATGCAATGATTTTCTCCCTCCTCCCTTTTAGCATTCTCTAGCTGGGATCACCACTATTTTCTTGGGGCTTATTTAGCACACAAGCTGCATGGCTGAAGCAGGGGATTTGGGACTGGAATGTTCTTTCACCACTGTGAGGTGCCTCAAAACTTCCTAAGCTTCACTTGCCTAGAGGAGCATATTCTTAAAACAGTGTAAGAGGAAATGCATCCTCACTCCCCTCCAAAAGGTTCTAAGTCACAACTGCCGTCCTATGCTGTGACAAAACCTATTGCAATGCCTCACATAGTCACCCTGACTAACATGAAGGAAGTTGAAGGAAGATTTATTAGCTGATCTACATCAGTAAACTGAGAATCACTGTTGTCCTGTGTTATCTCTATAATTATCCTTGATTTCCTGTTCAGGGAGAGGAGTTGGGTGAGTTCACAGTATCACAGTATCATCAGGGTTGGAAGAGACCTCACAGATCATCAAGTCCAACCCTTTACCACAGAGCTCAAGGCTAGACCATGGCACCAAGTGCCACGTCCAACCTTGCCTTGAACAGCCCCAGGGACAGCGACTCCACCACCTCCCCAGGCAGCCCATTCCAGTGTCCAATGACTCTCTCAGTGAAGAACTTTCTCCTCACCTCGAGCCTAAATTTCCCCTGCACAAACCCTCAGTGCAAGATCTTGAGGATTAAATCCAATGCCCTATTTTACGTAGATATAATTATTTTGGGATTACAATACTAATATTGCTTTTAATATCTGGGAATGTAAATGGTCTGAATATTCACTTCAGAAATGTGTTTTAAATCTGTGACTTCCTAATTGCTTTATCTGGAAATGTTTGCATTAAGCCAATAGAAAAAGAAGTATAGGGGGATAGTAGTCAATACCATTTGTATCTGATAGATAAAAAGTGCTTGCATTAGTGTTCCATCATCTCTTAATGTGACAAGCTTCAAGTTAAGACAGAAAGGAATCTATGAAATGGATAATTTCAACAGAAGTAGCCAAGTGTAACAGACAGCAGAGAAACTGCATTTCCAGCTTGTGAAGTCTCAGAGGAGTTTTTTTCATATGATAAACAGAACATCCACCATCAAATGTACTCTCTCATTTAAGAGGCCTTGAGATCCTAATAGTATGTTTTCCTTCAAAATATCCTTTTCTGGTGCCAGTGTCTGTCTTGCAGATTTTACAAAATTAAACTTTGAAAATCTGGAGTTCTAGAAGGAAGTTCATGGGAAGTGACACAGTGAAAATTCATACTGCCAGTTAGGAATGCCTCAAAGTATCTGGAATCACGGAGATTTAGAATGATGTCATGAATAACTTTAATGAGCATATCAAATACAGGCAACAAATCTGCAGCTGAAATAAAGTCCTCCTTTATGCTGCTAGTTTTGGTGCATTTCTTTTTCCCAAGGAGCAGACACACTTTTTTTTTTTTTGGCTTCAGAAGAATTAGAAGGGAAGTAAACTGAAGCATTGTGTATTATCTTCATATTATGATAATGATTCAAAATACCATCTTATTTTAATGCAGGTGCTGAATACATTGCTACTCTGATTTAAGTATATGAGAGAAAAACAAAAGAAATTCTTAGCAGCTCTACTAGATTTATGAGCTCCAGGTCTAAAGAGCTGTTTTGTTTTTAAGTTTTACAGTCTGCCAAAAATTTTCTTCCTTTCAGCCTCATAATTAAGTCTGAACCAGCCAAAACCCTCAATGGATCTGTCTGATGAGGGACTCTGGTTCCTCTGATAAAGAGTTTTTCTTCCTTCCGTAACAACACTGTGACTCCATTTGGCTAGCAGCAGACAACATAGTTGTGATGCTGATACAGAAAAGGGCGAAATAATTCTTAATGAGGTTAGTCAAGATGGCATAATGCATATCAATAACAACAAAATAAAATTTATTAATCACTTCATCTGCTAGCAACAAGTAGCACACTGTCATGTCTTTAGAGAATATGTAGGAAATGTATGGGACATTTGTGGCTTGTTAATAATTCACCTACTCTATAAACCGTCACCAGTTCCACAGCTTTCCTCTAAGAGCTGGTGTACATTGAATTAAACTGTTATTTCTTTATATCTAATGTGATCATCCACCTAATCTACATGTCTTTGGTTTTGGTTTGTTGTGGAGTTTTTTTGGTATTTTTTTTGATTGGTTGGGATTTTTTTTGTCATTTATATCTTTTGTAGCACACAGTTACTAAAATACCAAGGAGGAGCTTAGCTGACGGTGTGATTTCCAAAGACAATACAAACATGACAACAGCACAGGATCAGGAATGTTGATTTGGGATTTATATCTACAGTATTTTTAAATGAGAATATATTGCCTTACTGTGCATGGCAGTTCTATATATTGCCGAGCTAAACTGTTGTTGAAGTATTTCAGCAACAGCCAAAAGGAAAAGAGCATTCTAGACTACACAACCGGTGGTTAAAATGTTTTGGTAATGTAGGTGTGATGGTTTGGGTGTTACTCCCCCCCCCCACACACACACACTTTGGAAAATCACCCAGACTAGACTCAGTGGCTCTGGAAATTGAATGGAGCTTTATATTTACAGCTTAGCACGAGATACAAGCAGACATTTGCAATACATACAGAAATGTACAAGTTAAAAAGTAACACAGAAGCACAACAGCCCTCCCAGAAACCAGTCTCCAGGAGGGGCTCTCAACCACCCTTCCACCTTCCTCCCACCCCTCTACCTTACTCAAGACTTTGCCTTACACTCAGAGTAGACTGGAGGATCAGCCGGGGGGTTAGGAAGCAGATGAATTAGTCACACAGATGGCAGGTTGGTTTAGAGAGAGAAGTTCAGCCCCAGAGAGACAGAAAGTGACTCTGTTATCTATATTTATGTTCTTGTTCTTATACATCTCAGCAAGCCTATGAGTGAAGTAGACATCACCATTGTTTCCTTTTCACAGCCTGCAATCTAATTCTTCTCACCAAAACATTCTAGCTACTTTCAAACTAGCACAGTAGGTAGCTGCTTGTCAGTTCTTAGAACAGTTTGCATTAGAACTCTCTCTTGATTTTCCATGGAGTGCTTTGGGAAGACTTTATAGTTGAAAAAAAACAAATTCCTGCATAATTCTAATGAGAAGTACTTAAAACTAATCTTTACACTTCTAGGATTGTCTTTCCAAAAAGGTTTTTAAGTACAGAAATTGTTTTCTCCGGCTTGCTTTCTTCACTTCACTGCTTATACAAAATCTATTGCTTCATATATGTAGAACTTGAACTCTCAAACTGCTAAGGAAGGGAAAACTTGGCAAAATGATTCTATTACAACATTTTTAGTGATTGTAAGAGCAGGAATGTGTCTTTCTGAGCAGGAGGAAAAAAAGAAACCATTTCATTTATGAAAACAGGTTAATTCAGGAAAATGAGATCATGTTTTCCACACTCACAAAATTGCCCCCTTGCTATCAAGGAGTTTTCTTTTATTTTGTTTCCAGCATGTTTTACAACAGTACTGATAAGGCCTTCTGCAGATATGTCACTGTCTGTCTGGATGTTCAGGAGACACTGAATGGGAAGCAGAGGACTGTAAATGTTTTTGAGTGAAAAGCTTTAAATGCACATGTCTTATCACATAGGAGCTGTTTGTCAGGGACTCCATGCACCCTTAAATCTACCCACTGGCAGTTTTTGATGCTAGGCCATTAAAAATTCAAGCAAAGCTGCCTCATAGCTTGTCAGAAACCAACTCTGGAATACAGACTTTTAATTTTTACATGTGAAGATATAAGGGTAAAAGTGAATCAGGTTTTTAAACCTTGTTTACATCATAGTTCAGTCTTACAGTTTCTGAAGAAATAATAAATGAAAAAAGTATTCTTGGAGGACAAATATGTCTTGAGTGGGGAGAAAAATGAAAGAGAATGCTTTCTTTAGACTTTTCATCTTTGGGCTTTATGGTTTTTGTGCAGACTCTGCCTTCTTTTTCTGTTTCCTCTCTTTTGTAGCACTTCATTCAATTCTTTTTCTTTCTGGAGGCTTCCCCCAGGCTACCTTCCATTTCTCTAGAAAATTCTGTTCCCTTTCATTTGCATCCCTTCTGTTTGATTCTCTTTTACTTTGTATGTTATACATACAGTTCTGATCTAGTTCAACTTATGTTTGTGGGGGTTTTGGTTTGTTTGCTTGTTTTTGTTTGGGCGTTGAGCTTTGTTGTTTTCTCTTTTATTGATTTGTTAGGAGGTTTAGGGGTTTGATTTTTCCCTGCACCTTTGTTATGTGTCTCTCTTTTGCTGTTCTCACAATTTCTGCTGGACAGAGTGCCAAATATATCAGACAGTACTGGGCTTTTTAATCCAGAATTTATTGACAGGAGATTTTGCTATGCCCTGATTGAGTAGGAACTAGTTAAAAATCCTCAGAAGAAATTAATTTATATCTATTTAATCCACATAACATCTCAATTATTAGTTTATAAAAAGTAATAGATGCTGCATTTTGCACACTGATTTATCAGCATTTTCCAATGCAGTGAATGTCAGGAAAACAGCTTTATATTTAGCTATGTACTTTAACCAATTGCTTATCTTAGGAGTCTTTGTAAATAGAGCATCTATTTGACTCTGCAGTAATTTCATAGAAAAACATGCTCTGAAACCCTGACAAATAGTTACAAATCTCTTGTGCATTTGCCCTTAGTTTACCATATCGCCTAAGCACATGCTTATCTTCAGTTGAATGACTTCACTGAGAGAAGGATTTGCCATTGGAATGGGCTGCCCAGGGAGGTAGTGGAGTTGCCATCCCTGGAGGTGTTGAAGAAAAGACTGGATGAGGCACTTAGTGCCATGGTCTAGTTGACTGGATAGGGCTGGGTGCTAGGTTGGACTGGCTGATCTTGGAGGTCTCGTCCAAACTGGTTGATTCTGTGTCTCTAAGTCTGATGACAATGTATCAAATTAAACATGTATGTACATACTTCGCTCAAGAGTATGCAGCCTTTGACTGAGCCATTTCCAGTACTCTGTGCAGAAATTTTAGCTCCACAGTTACCCTTGATATCAACATGAACTGTACCTCTTCTTTTACTTAAAAATCGAGTTATGAGTTCAATTATAAGTACTTTTCATGCAGAACTCTTGCTAGGTTCATAGGATGTTTGCCTACTAACAGTTGCAGAATCAGACAAAATTAATCCATCTTGCTTAATCCAGCTGACTACTTAAAATAAAGAGAATTGCTTCAATCTGCCTTGGCAAAGTAGTTTAGCATCTAGCTGAATTATTGTTTGTGCTTTCTAACATCTAGTTTACCATTCTACTTGCGTTCACTATCAGCCTGTCATCTATGTACACCCTTCCTCTTAGGATGGCATATATCAATAAGATGATTTGTAAATTGTTTCTGAAAACCTGCAAATGCTGGAACTGCCTAATCATTCTTCAGAGTGAGCAATGTGTGCTCCCACAATGTAAGACATTTTGTTGTGCACCTAGTACTTTATTCATCTGAGCCATGTCCTGTCTGCAGTGTAATGTGGTGATCAGAACTGTGTTCGGTATCCCACATGTGGCCTCAGTATTCTTTCATGTGGTGCCAGAATGCCTTCCATTGATAAATTATAATTCTCTTTTAATTCTTTCCCTTCTACTTTATCCCATTTCCTGCTCTGAACTTTTGTTTTCCTTTTTATTGATGCCAAATATTGTGCATGATCACGGACAACACTTTAAACTATCACAGTCTTACTTCCTTTTCCTGGTCTGTATTCTGTGTTGTGTTTTAATTTAGACTTCAATCTTCATGATTATTTTTGGTCCCTAGCCTCATTACCTTTTACATCTTTACATGGCACTGCATAAACTACTTAGCATCCCATAAGCCTAATTCTATCCAAATCATTATGACTTTGTTTGCTCTGTTCCTCTGTATTTACTACTTCTTAGCTCTGTGTTAGCAGCAGATTTAGCTACTTTTGAAAAGATGTCCTCCCACAAGGTCATTTCTCTGTATCCTAGTAAAAGTGATTCATGTGTGATCACTTGTTGTACTTTTCTTGTTTGTGGAGTCCTTTTATGGGACAGTCAATTGCCAGAGAAGTAGGTAATAAGAGATAAGCAACAACAGGACCAGTGTGGCCAGTAGGACGAGGGAAGTTATTCTTCCCCTGTACTCAGCACTGGTCAGGCCACACCTTGAGTACTGTGTCCAGTTCTGGGCCCTTCAATTCAAGAGAGATATTGAGGTGCTAGAACATGTCCAGAGAAGGGTGACAAAGATGGTGAAAGGCCTGGAGCACAAACCCTCTGAGGAGAGGCTGAGGGAGCTGGGGTTGTTTAGCCTGGAGAAGAGGAGGCTCAGGGGTGATCTTATTACTGTCTACAACTACCTGAAGGGGCATTGTAGCCAGGTGGGGGGTGGCCTCTTCTCCCAGGCAACCAGCAATAGAACAAGGGGACACAGTCTCAAGTTGTGCCAGGGTAGGTATAGGCTGGATATTAGGAAGAAGTTATTGCCAGAAAGAGTGATTTGCCATTGGAATGGGCTGCCCGGGGAGGTGGTGGAGGCACCATCCCTGGGGGTCTTCAAGAAAAGCCTGGATGAGGCACTTAGTGCCATGGTCTAGTTGACTGGATAGGGCTGGGTGAT
The DNA here is from genome assembly GCF_015220805.1 of Pogoniulus pusillus. Lineage (NCBI taxonomy): Eukaryota > Metazoa > Chordata > Aves > Piciformes > Lybiidae > Pogoniulus > Pogoniulus pusillus. The sequence continues at coordinate 29,554,158 of NC_087271.1, read as the reverse complement.
AGGTTGGACTAGATGATCTTGGAGGTCTCTTCTAACCTGGTTGATTCTATAATTCTATGATTCTATTCTAACTACCTGAAGGGAGGCTGTAGCCAGGTGGGGGTTGGTCTCTTCTCCCAGGCAACCAGCAACAGAACAAAGGGACACAGTCTCAAGTTGTGCTGGGGGAGATCTAGGCTGGATGTAAGGAGGAAGTTCTTCACAGAGAGAGTGATTTGCCCTTGGAATGGGCTGCCCAGGGAGGTGGTGGAGTCTGGAGGTGTTGAAGAAAAGCCTGGCTGAGGCACTTGGTGCCATGGTCTAGTTGACTGGATAGGGCTGGGTGATAGGTTGGACAGGTCTCTTCCAACCTGGTTGATTCTATGATCTCTAACATATAGTTTATTTATCTTAGGGTTTCAGCTTATACATCTTGCTGGTCAAGCAGCAGTGCAGTCCTGTATTAGGATGGAGGAACAGAAGCAGAATTCTGCAGTTGTAGGGACACAACAAGAAACTTGGCCAATAAAGACTAAGTACTGCATTTATTAATAAAATGAACAATTAATAAGTGTACTCTTATAATAAGTGCTTAAACCTCAAAGCAGCTATGTTACTTCAGATGTGAGTTAACATAGGCTTTGGAAGCAAACTAGCTTTAGCCAGTTTACTTGTGAGATGGTAATTTTTTTCTCTGTGCAAGGTTCTATGCTGTTGTAGCTGTTCCACTCCTACTACAATTACTTCTTCTGGATTTTAGTGTAAATATATCCCTTTGTTTCAAATAAAAAACATAGAGGAGAATAAAAGCCTTCATTTTAATGGGAGATGTAAATGTAAGTATAAATCTTTAGTTCTTTTACCAAGTAAGTGGGACGAAAAACAGAATTTATGGAGAGATTAACTTAAAGGAAGGAGGAGAAATAAAGACTGAAAACATGTCTTTGTGTTTCCAGCAGGGGCCCTGAGTTCTGTACCTGCTTTAGGTTCGAAAGAAGTAGTTTCCTCTTACATTCAGTTGGAGTGATTGTATTTAATCTGTTGCAGATAAAGAAAATGATGTTCAGGTGTGGATTGTGATATATGCTCAAACCTTCAAAACGTTAAATTGTAGAACTGAAGGAATAATGAACACAAACATATAAAGTGATAAGGAAGGCAGGCATGCCTTACGAAACTTAATCCTGATGAATGTACTTTTGGTTTTAGATTTGTTGTTAGAACATTACAGGAGCCAATAACCTTAACTTGCATCTGTCTCACAGAAAGTTTGCAGAGTCCCATAAACAAAAGCAATTAATTTCCACAACTATTTCAGCACCTACTCAGTATGTTGTTCTTATCAGCTCTGCTTACATCTAGGATCTCTCACTATGATTTGATGTAGGTGTCTTCATAGGGGCAAGGTGATGGAAGTTTAGCCTGGATGACCTAAAACTGTGTTCAGTTCACCTACAGAGTGACTAGAATCTGTCTTCTGTTATAGTTTAGAGCTATCACAGGGCTCCTCTGACTTAAGCCTTTAACAACCTCTGCATACATAGAGTCTGAATCAGGGAATTTGAATTATTATAACACATAACAGCTAAGGCAGTTCTGATTAGCTCAACAAAAGGACTTACATCGTGACTTAAATGAGTGTAAGTGAGATGGGAATCTGGCAAGCAGAACATGCTAGTGAATTGGCTATATATCTCAATATAGATGTACACACTTCATGTAAAACAGCCAGGCAAAGAGACAGTATGGCTACAGAGGGAGAGCATAAGGTTCATTTAGCTGAGAGCAAAATGAATTCTTTGCCTAAGTATTCCCAAAAGAAGGGTAAGGCAGCATTCCAGAAACTGCAATACACGCTCCTTGGGGAAAAGTGAAATGTTAAAAGGTTTTACCATCATACTAGAGCACATAATTAGGCAATTATGACTATTAACTTTGACAGAGCACCGGGCTTAAATGCATTAGATTCTAGAGTTTGGATGTAGATAGCTAGGGAAATAGTAGGGTCTTTGAGTCTTTCTGAGAGCTCACTTAAGACAGGTTAGCAAAGAAGAGCTAGAAGATGTGAAAACAATTCCCATACATCTCTAAAAAAATCAAGACTGACTCTGGGAAAGACACTGAGCAGTAAATTTGTGTTCAGCAGGAATGTGGATATTATTAGAAACATTGATAAGAATTGTTTCAATCTCCTTAGTTCATAATTTTAGCAGTGCAGAATTAAGTTGGCTTCTAAAACTGTTGTTAGGTTAGCTAATTTGGTTTCCTTGTGTTACTGTGAGGTTTCAAGAGCTACTTAATACAGTGGAATAAGATGAAAAAAAAGTCTTTGAATCCTGAAGTTGCTTCTTAGCAGCTAATACCTGCATGGATGAGTATGGGGTAATTTCTTTTCCCCCAGGGTATATCAGATCAGGAGGGTGGGTGATGGTGAAAAGAACAGCTTCAACAAAACCACTACTGTGATAGATAAGCAATCAGTGACTAGAAGGTGGAAGGATGTAAACTTAATTCAGCCCTTATGATAGTCCCAGAATTGTGTGTGTGAATGGAGAAATGCAGACTTCTTGTGCTTCATGGCTTAGTGCAGCTAAGAAAACCTGAGAGTGAAGTGATACATTTTTGTGCTTTGCCTATATAGACCTCCAAAGGAGCCAAAGTAGCCAAAGTAAAAAACCTTTAAGCTCAGTTGTTTGAATATGTTGATTGGTTTGAATAAGAATATATATACATACATAGATAGAACTCCTTACAGCTCTGTTTCATATAGTTAGGAGAAGTCTGTTTACACAAATAATGTACAAATTCGTGACAAATTCTGGAGGTGTTCAAGAAAAGACTGGCTGAGGCACTTGGTGCCATGGTCTAGTTGACTGGATAGGGCTGGGTGATAGGTTGGACTGGCTGATCTTGGAGGTCTCTTCCAACCTGGTTGATTCTATGTCAAACTAAGCAAAACTTTTATCACAGTTCCAGCATTAACTAACAATATTTGGCATTTCTGATATCTCCTTTCACTAGAGATCTTCAAGAAACTGTGAGTCTATGACCTAGATTTAGTCACTCTACAGTAATTTGAATCAACTGTGAAGTAATCTCATCACTTCTTCCTATGCCTTTTCTTTGTACATACTCCTGAGGAAAAATCAGGTCAAATTCTAGTCCTAGATGGCAGTTGTTTAAAATGAGCAAGAGTTATGCAAGATCCAAAAGCAAAATTTGGCTTATAGTTATTCAAATGAGCAGTCTGACAACTGTACAGAAATGTTTCCTCAGCTACACAGGGAAAATCCTATTAGGTTTGTGAAAAGTCAAAACATTTTTCTTTTCACCTTGGCCTTATAAAAAAAAAAATCCAACCTCAAGGAAGCTTTTGCAGGTGGAAGAGAGTTATTTTTACTTGGAAATATTTGTGAGGTGAAAAAACAGCTTTGTATGTGTATTCACATTGCACTCTACTTCCTACAGCAGCATGCATGATGCATGCTCACTTTAGGTGAGGCAAACTTACATAACAAGTTTTCCAGCTGAGGCTTGTACAAATCTGAGTGCATCAGCAAAGGAACTGGTGTGCTTATATAAGGTAGGCTTGAATTTTTCAGCTGTGTCATTGTACACTTACTTTTGAGTATTGGGATTATAGATTTGAAAGGTTAGAAAGCATACAGAGCAAATGAAAAGAGACACTGATGCACTGAGACAGAATTGAGAGTATGTACTTTTGTAATAGCATGCTTGCAGGATCATCAAATTTGCTCTGTGAAACCTTAGCTAACTTGGACCTTTTATCCTTTGCTGCTGCACCTGAAAAATGTACAGTCACAGGATGTACATGCTCTGAGAAGTGAAAGGTCTACATTTTATTCTCAGTTTACCTATACACCTGCTGTATTGTTTGTACCTTTCTATAAATTATTTTTCTCAGTGGCAGATTTGTTTTGTACTTTCCTTTAAAAATATGTTAAGATACATGAACAAAAAATGTTCTTTTATCTGCAGTTACATTGTAACTAAGGCAACTAAATAAAAAATTTGCAGCATGTGATGCAAAGAGATCTATTAGTCTTTACATCTGTTAGTCTTTAGTCCATAACAGGGTATAGGATTACAAATATTGCAGTAAATTTTAAATAGGAATGCACTAATAATTTAAAAAAAAAAGGAAAAAGAAAGGGGAAAAAAAGTGCAGAACAAACCCATCACCCCAAATCCAAACAAAACTCCACTTTACCATCAAAAGACTGGATGAGGCACTTAGTGCCATGGTTTAGTTGATTGGATAGGGCTGGGTGATAGATTGGACTGGATGACCTTGAAGGTCTCTTCTGACATGGTTGATTCTATGATTCTATGACAATAGCTAGAAGTTCTTGACAGCTGTTCTGAGTTTTGTTTTTACAGTCCAGATCTACCTTTTTTTAGATGGACAGTTGTAAGTCACTGCAGGCTGTTTTGTCTGAGAGGTGACTTAGATTGACTTGATCAGACCCAAGCCCAAACCTCAAATGTCCGTAGCTGCTTAAGCATGGCATTCTGACAAATATAATGAGGTAGGTCAACTGTGATTGTTGTATGCCTTTTGAAAGAGAAATTGGCTTATGTTACTTTAAGCTTGTGCAGAACAGTGTTGTTCTCTCTTGCCTTTGTGCTTCTGGGGATATACTTTTCAATTCTTATTAAAAAAATCAGTTAGAACACAAAGCTACATGAAGAGAAATCTTCATACAATTAGTGCCAAAAATCTGATTGCTGTCCCAGATTACAAATAGTAGATCAATACCTCTGTGTGGATTCCAAGTCATCTTTCATCTGAAATTTCTTATAGAAATTATCATGTAACCTTTGATTTGCATTCCTCCATCTGGTAAATCTATTCATAACATGATCATTACTAATCAAGAACTACTTCCAAGCTTTGTCCCCAGTTCATGCAATCAGAAATTGATTCATACTTCTCTGGAGCTGAACTTTGAATTCACTTACTGCTGGGGCTTATTTTCTTGCATTCCTTGACCCTTTTCTGATTAAAATAAAGACAAAAGCTCATACAAGTTGTACTGTTGTAACAAATCACTAGAAAATAGACTGAGTGTAAATGCAGGTATCCATGAGAACAGAACAGCATGATGAAATGAGTCTTGGACCTGACATGTGCCAGGCATTTCCCTCTTACACTGTCTAACCCCAGAACTAGGAGGTGAGCAGTAGCATGGGAACAGCATCATCCTGTTTCCATTAATGCACCACTATGTCTAGCAACAGATAGAAAGGATTACAAGGTTTGGCAACAGCAGCTTCTGTCATTCTTGTAATGCACTGAGAAAGTGAGAATGCAGACACTCATCTTTTACCCTCCTGGCCACTTTTTACTTGTGGGGACTCTGACATTAGCAATAAAAAATACATACCTATAAAGAACAGCCTTCTGAACACTACTTTATGATGCTTCAATGTCATAAGAATCTGTCGGTTCCTTAACATATTTTTGTCTATTAGCTCACTTACATCTTGTGCTTTTATTTCTTCAGGTCACTGTACAGTAAGCTTCATTTACCACTTTGATGTGATCAACTGACTCAATTATTTGATTAGGAAAAAAGTATTATGTAGTACATTTGTTTCCTTAAAGTGTTTTGATTTTTGTTGTAGTTTTTGGGGATGTTTTCATTTGAAGTAGAGCTATAGAATCAGTCAGCGTTGGAAGGGACCACAAGGATCATCTAGTTCCAAACCCCCTGCCATCGGCAGGGACACCCTACCCTAGAGCAGGCTGGCCACAGCCTCATCCAGCCTGGCCTTAAACACCTCCAGCAATGGGCCTCAACCACCTCCCTGGGCAACCCATTCCAGCCTCTCACCACTCTCATGGTGAAGAACGTCCTCCTCACGTTCAGTCTGAATCTCCTCACCTCCAGCTTTGTTCCATTCCCCCTAGTCCTGTCACTACCTGATAGCCTAAAAAGTCCCTCCCCAGATTTTTTGTGGGCCCCCTTCAGATACTGGAAGGCCACAAGAAGGTCACCTAGGAACCTCCTCTTCTCCAGACTGAACAGCCCCAACTCTTTGAGTCTGTCTTCATAGGAGAGGTGCTCCAGCCCTCTGATCATCCTCATGGCCCTTCTCTGGACACACTCCTTCATCTCCACATCCCTCTTGGAATAGAGGCTCCAGAACTGGATGCAGTAATCTAGGAGGGGTCTCACCAGAGCAGAGGGGGAAAATCACCTCCCTCAACCTGCTGGCCACACTTCTCTTGATGCAGCCTGAGATCTGGTTGGCTTTCTGTGCTGTAAATGCACACTGCTAGCTCATGTTGAGCTTCTCATCCACCAGCACCCCCAAGTCCCTCTATTCTACTATATATAGTATTACTGTATGTGCTACCTTAGATACATAAAAATGAGATAATGGAGAGGAAATTTTCTTCTTTTTTTTTTTTTTTAATCCTTAAGAGGGTGAAATGAGCAGATCAGAAATCCTTGCCATTGCTGAAGGTGTCTATATACTGAAAGGAATGAAATTTCAGCGATACTTAATATTTAGTTTTGGACTTAAAAAAGGAAATGGGATGCCTTGGTTGAAATCACTGGCTGGCAATCATGCTTTTCAACATTTTACCTGAAATATTGTTTTGAATACAGCTTCTGGGTCTCACTTTTGAAGGGGTAAATGCATGCAGTGATGATGACAAGCGAAAATCCTCAAAGGAGAAGATGAAAAATGAGTGTGCCTAGTTTACATTGTTTCTTCTATTGCGAAATCCTAGCAGAAAGACTGTTATTGGTTGTTAGATGAGATAAGGAGTGTTGAAAACTTCAGTTCATTGTGTCTGCCTCGACCATCAGTTGTCTTTGTGCCGTCGGGTCTATAACAATAGATGTTTTTGGAGAGAGGATCAGCCCAAGAAAACTGAAATGTGTTGCATAAAAAAACCCCCCATATTTCCATTTAACATTGTTACACTACTTGCACATTAAAATATGTAAGTTTATTATGACTGTGCAGGCGTTGTGAAATATGCCTTTCTAAACCTCCTACAGGTGGTAATATATCACACATGTCTCCGGGTCTCTAGAGGATGTTGCTAATTACTTTTCCAGAGCAGGTCAGTTGTCTGCTACCTTTTATTACTACTTGAGCAACAGCTTTGAATAGTTGTCTGGAAAAGAAAGGGGGAGGGGGGAAGCAAAGAACTTTAAAACCTAGAGGGAAATATATTTTTAAAGTATTTGATCCGCAGTTCAAAATTTAAGCCATGAATGATGCAGGAAACAATATGGAAAATAAGGCAGTTGAGAGAAAAATGAGAAAAGGCAGGCAGGAGTTGAGGAGAAGAGAATTTAGATTTACCTCCAGTTGTTCTGCACGCAGTATAGTTTGGGTTGGAAGATATCTTAAAGATGATCTAGTTCCAACCTCCTGCTGTGTGTAAGGAGGCTTTCCACTAGACCACAAAGCGTAAAGCCCCATCCAATCTGGTTGTGAACACTTTCAGAGAGGGGTCATCCACAACCTGTCTGGGCAACCATTCTCACAGTGAAGAATTTCCTCCTGACATCTGATCTAAATCTACACTCTTTCAGTTTAAACTGAATACATCTTGCCCTATCACTGCACTTTCTGATGAAAAGCCCCTCCTCATCTTTCCTGTAGGTGCTCCTTAGGTAATGGAGGGCAACTACAAGGTCTTCTCAGAGCCTTCTGTTCTTCAGACTGAACTATACCAACTCCCTCAGCCTGCCTTCGTAGGAGATGCTTCAGGCCCATATCATCTTCATGGTCCTACTTTGGAGTCACTCCAAGAAGTCCATGCCCTTCTTACACTGGAGATGTGTCATAGAGTCAGGGAATTAACTTGGCCAAGTCAGGAATTATAAAAAATAGAATTATTTTATTTTCCTGGAATCCTGCCCCCAAACTATATACAAAAAATAATTTAGGTTTATTTACAGATTCAGTTCCATTGGGAATTTATTCAAAAAATTATATTATGGACAAATTTAGATGTTTAGGAAGTCAGGAAATGGAAAAGGCAAAGCTATAAACACAGCTTTACCCCACTATCAATCAGGCTGAGCAGAAGATTAAGGGAACAGAGGATCTTATTCATGGAGATGAGATAGGCATTCGGCAATGATGCCTTACTGGATTCCTCTGCAGAAGCAGCCTTCTGACATTGCAGGCAATATTCAGTAGTGTATGTCCACACAGCAGAATCCCAAGGTGAGTGACAGAGCTGCCAAACTCAGAAATATCTCGATCGCTTCTTCCATGAGTGGGATGATTGTGGAGTGACACTGCATTCACAGTGGCAGGGGAGAGCCAAAACTGCTAGCATCCCCCAGTACAGAAGGCAGACAAGAATTTGGCTGCTGATACGGTCCAGGAGTGGCCAATCCTGGTACTGCTGACTCTTTCTCAAAGCACACCAGGACTTGCAAAGCCTGAAAGTTTGCACAGAAGGGTGCAAAAGTGGGGAACCATCCAAAGGCAGGGAGGGAGAAAAAAATGAAAGCCGTGCAAAAGGGTAGGAGCCATCCAAAAATGGAGATGGCCCAGTCATGGCAGGATCCTGTCCTGTCAGGCACTCTATCAGGAGCTCTTTCAGGATGGGGAGCTCTCAAGATTGGACCTCTCAAGGTGGGAACCTTTTGCCTCCTCCCTTGCTCTATTTATGCTTTTCTAGACAAAGACCATTTCATACTCGGCATGAAAACCCAGCCAACCACCAGCCTGATCCCAGCGTGGGCTTCCACACGGGTCAGCCCATGTGCAGAAAGGCACCTGCAGGGCTGGGAGGGGGCAAGCAGTTTCCATGCCTTCTCCCATTCAAACCTGGGGACAGAGGGGGAGAAGAAGGAATTTGGGGTACTCCAGGACAAAGAGCCAAAGCTGGATGCAGTACTTGAGAGGGAGAGAATCACCTCCCTCAGCCTGCTGGTCATGCTTCTTTTGGTGCAGTCCAGGATACAACTGGCTTTCTGGGCTGCAGACACAAATGCCAGGTCATGTTGACGTTCTTGTCTACCTGAGTCCTTCTCCTCAGGGCTGCTCTCAATCTGTTCACCGCCCAGCTTGGCCTTGTTAAACTTTATTAAATTTGCACTGGTTCACCTTTCAAGCCTGTCAAAGTACCTCTTGTTTGTATAGTGAACAAGCAAATTGAGCAATACAGTGTTGTTCTTTGTGGTTATGTACACTCCCAGTAACAGGAGAGATTAATTGTTTACTATTGCATAATCCCTATTTCAGACTGCATTAGTAACTTAGATTTGCCTTTGCACTTCATGCATAGCTGGAAGGCAAGCAAAGGTACTGATGCACCTTGGGTCCTGAGTTTTTTAAAATAACTATGCAAAGCTAATTCATATGTAGGAATTCATATGTGGCAGTGTTACAGAAGCTCTCTGCACTAAGGAAAACATTCCCCTCTTTTGACAAAGAGGATCTGTAGGTAAAAAGTGCTTCCAGTTCTTCTTCCAGAAACTCGCATGATGTTGGAATATCATTCTGAGAAGTTGGTGACTCCACACCAAGGCTGCTGAGTGTATCCTATGAATTGCTGAGCATCCTGAACAGCAGCCAAAGGATTACTGCCCTTTCCAGGCAGTGTTCTGAGTCATACTATAGTTAGCACCCTTATGGCCTAGGATGTGTATGACTGAATACTTATGCTACTGTTAGCATAATTAAGGATTTAAAAACTAATGTAACTTTTCAGTTGGTTTCTATGAAAATATTAGGAGCACATGATCCTAAATCTGTGCATGAGATTAAAAAATAATGCTTATTAAATGACAGTTTTTAAGGCTCTGCATTGTGCAAAATAAAATTTGAATTCATTATCAACCTGTAGATTGTATTAACCAACCTATGGATGGCTACCAGAGTAAATCCTATCCATATGAATTCTCCCTAATGCAATAAACATAACATACTAGAGCCTCAGCTAATGTAAATGAGATTGGTGTTTCTGCTGATTTACACCGGCTGAACACTCACCCATATGTTCAGTAGTAAATATTTGTGAGATCAGCCCATAAATAATACTTTATTTGCAAGTGAACATGGACACAACCATCCAGGCTCTAAATGAGGCTTTACACATGAATGCTGAAAAGGTTTCTCCTGCAGAGGCAAGTATGAAAACATATATTTGAAAACAAGTTGTTGCTGCTGCCAAATTTCCTCCTGTCTTTTCCTTTCATCCTGATACATCAGTGTATCTTCAGTATGGAAAGAAAATCCTGTGAGTTTTCTCTGCCCCTTTTCTCTGTTTGACGTTTTCAGTAATCTGATGTTTGTGACTTAAACTCAGCATCGCTTAGAGTGAATGTAGTCTCCAAAGAAGTGGTGCTGGATTGTGATGAGAGAGCTGACTTACTATCCATGTCATCTGTCAGATGTTGTTACAACTTCTGTCTCCTTCTTCTCTGTAACTGTGATATTGTAGAATCATAGAATGGTTTGGGTTAGAAGAGACCTTAAAGATCACCTAGTTCCAACTCCCCTGCTATGGGTGGGGACACCTTCCACTGCACCAGCTTTCTCAAGACCTCATCCAACCTGACCTTTAACACCTCCAGGGAGGGGACATGACTTCCCTGGGCAACCCATTCCACTGTGTCATCACTCTTACTTGAAATATTTTTTTAATTGATATCTAGTCAGAATCTGCCCCCCTCAAGCTTGAAACCATTCTATCTTGTCCTGTCACAACATGCCCTTGTGAAAACTCCCTTCCTAGCTTTTTTGTAGGTGCCTTTCAGGTACTGGAAGGCTGCTATAAGTTCTCCCTGAAGCCTCCTCCTACTCATCCAGTATGACACAAGATCTAATCATGGAGAAATGAGCTGAAACTTTGGAACAGTAAATCAAACATCAACTTCAGAATGTGAAATAATCAAGTTAGCAGCTACTGAGGATGAAAAATGATGTGATCATTTCCCTTTACTAGCCTTTTCTGTCCTCAACAGTTTTCTAATCTTTATGGTTGCATAGGAAACAGTCATGAATGCAAACAGTTCAGCACAGCATTAGAAACACTTTACTGTGTCAGTCAAACCAGAGTTCAGAGGTGAAATGTTTGCTCTTACAATAGCTAAAAGCTAATGCAATATTATTTTGAAAATCAGCTATTTAAATAACCTTTTTGAGCACAATAGTTTAACTCTTATATAATTCCAAATTAAGTGAAGTGAAAATCAGTGCCTAATAAAAACAAAGAGCCAAGAAACCTGATAAAAGAGAGCAGAGTGCAGACAAGATTTTTATAGGCACATAGTGTACGTCATCAGGCAAGGCAGGTTAGGAGAACTGAAGCTTCTTCTAAAGCCCTGTCATGGAGGCAGGGAATTAACATGAATGAGTCAGGAATTATAAAAAATAGAATTATTTTATTTTCCTGGAATCTTACCCCCAAACTATATACAAAATTATATGCAAAAATTAGTATAGGTTTATTTGCAGTTCCATTGGGAATTTCTTCAAAGAGAAATTTATAGACAAATTTAGAGATTTAGGAAACCAGAAAATGGAAAAGGCTAAGCTATAAACACATTTTTACCCCATTATCAATCAAGCTGAGCAGAGAATTAAGGGAACAATGAGTTTTACTCACAGAGGTGAGATAGGTATTTGACAGTGATCCCTTACTGGATTCCTCTGCAGGAGCAGCCTTCTGATGCAGCAGTAAGTCAGCTACTGATATGGTCTGAGAGTGGCTGGTCCAGGTGCTGCTGGCAGCTCTCTCATAGGACCCCAGGGCTTGCCAAGCCTGCAAGTTTGCCCAGAAAGGTGCAAAGGTGGGGAACCATCCAAAGGCAGGGACAGTGTAAAATCAAGAGCCACACAGCAAGGTAGGAGCCATCCAAAAGTGGGGATGGTCCAAAACGCGAATTCTGTCATGGCAGGAACTCTGCCAAGGAGGGAATCTTTTAAGATGGGAACTCTCAAGGTGGGAAGCTCTTCCCATTCTCCCTTACTCTATTTAAGCTTTTCTAGACAAAGTGTCCATTTACCATTCTATACTGGGTGTGAAAACCCAGCCACGCACCAGCCCCATTCCAGTGCAGGCTTCCACACGGGTCAGCCCACATGCGGGAAAGGCACCTCTTGCTGTTCCCCACCCCAAGCCCGCAGAGCTGAGGGGGAAGGAATTTTTCCTAGCTTCTTCTCCCATGCAACCCTGGGGGGGAGGTGGGGGAAAGAAGAAAGGAATTTGGAGTACTCCAAAACAAGCCCCCCAAACTTCTTTTCCACATTTAAATTTGGGCTGTGTTGTGGTTTTTAGAGAGAGCTGACAGAACTGAAGCTCTCAAATGAAATTGGAGAAAAAAAATACAGAATTCTATTTAGAGAGAGAGAGAGATACACAGAAGAGATTACAAAGCAATTACAGCATCTATGGTGAACACACTTGAATTTTCTCCCAACCCAAAAGTAAATCGATAATCCCCAGTGCTCCAATCCTCTCCGCACAATGCCTCCAACATCCAAGAAACCCAAACACAAGCCTCTGGAGCCCCCAAACCAGGACTACTGCTTACATGTTTCTCCCAATAAAGCGACCCCTGCCTGACACAGGGCTGGAGGAGATGGAGAGGAGAAGGAGCTGGCCTTGCCCTGAGTTTATAAAGAGATAGCAAAATTATGGGATTGAACAACAATCTTCTAGTCCCCAGAAGATTTTTTTTAACCCTATAGTTCTCAACCTGGGACAGGCTGTTTAATATTACTTGGTGATAAAGGACCTTTGAATTTGGTGCAAAACATTTATTTTCCTTAAACAATATTGGTATAATCTATATTAAATAAAGGACAATGGATTCAGAGATGTTAAAATATAGTGTCCAATATAGTGCTTTAGAATGCCAACAATGTATTTTTTAGTTTCTTCTCTCTCTCCACAGTCACAATATAATCTTTGCAGAATTTCATATCTGTAGTTATTGATTGAAAAGGAAGCTTTGCCACTGTATAGGATGATTGTCAATGCTAAAACACCTACCAATAGCTTTGTTTCTCAAGTTGTTTTATTTGCCAAGCAGATGTATTTTTTTTCTTGATCCGTATGATATCATGCAGGCAGATGTCAACTAGCATGTTGTTTTCTTATTTGGACTGCAAGTAGGAACTCAGCATTTTCTGTCAGGGTACAGTTACTAAGGGAACAATTTTAAAATAGGTGGGGATGGATATGCAAATAAGGTGGAGCTGTGCTTGCATAGTCTAAACTGCTAATAATTTCAAAAGCATGTAGGCATGCCTAATCTGGAAAGTAAATGCTTCCAGAAACATTTGCCATTCATGATGCATACTTCAAGAGCTGATAAAAAGTGTTGTGGCTTTTCTGCACCCTGGTGTGGCTCCTGAATAGTACCTAAATGTTACAGGCTGAAGCTGATTTTCATTTCCCATAGTCCACTGAGCAGCCATCAGATGGCTATCTGTGCTGTAGCTGAAATTTGTAAGTGAACTATTTTCAAAGTGGAGATTTCAAAGGGTTTTTCACAGCCTTCAGAGATCTAAACTTTCAAGTATTATTTTATTTTTGCTAGCCTTGAAGTAGATCCAGAACCTCAGTTGTTAACTTGAAACTGGTTTCTATAGATCAGAAATGTTTCTGAAACTTTACATGGTAATAAAAATGTCTTACAACCTCAGATATTAAATAAAACACCTTTTTTTTTTTCCCTGTTGTTGTTCTGGACCAAAGTCTTATACCATATGCTGAAGATAGTTTCTTCAGTTTCAAGTGGGCACAGAGGAACCAAATGAGGTTCAACAAGAACAAGTGCAGAGTCCTGGACCTGGGAAGGAATTATAAACTGAACCAATACAGGCTGGGAGGTGATCTGCTGGAAAGCAATTCTGTGGAGAGGGACCTGGGAGTCCTGGTGGATAACAAGTTACCCATGGCACAGCAATGTGCCCTTGTGGCCAAGAAGGCCAATGGGATCCTGGGGTGTATTAAGAAGAGTGTCCAGAACACCAAGGGAGGTTGTCTTCCCCCTCTACTCTGCCCTGGTGAGACCTCATCTTGAATACTGTGTTCAGTTTTGGGCTTCCCAGTTGAAGAGGGGCAGGGATCTGCTGGAGAGGGTCCAGCAGAGGGCTATAAGCATGACTAGGAGACTGAAGGACACTGCCTTATAGAGGCTGAGAGACCTGGGGCTTTTTAGTCTGGAGAAGAGAAGACTGAGAGGGGATTTAATCGATGTTTATAAACATCTGAGGGCTGCTCAGGAGGTGGAGGACAGGCTCTGCTCACTTGCTCCCTGTGATAGGACAAGGAGCAATGGGTGTAAGTTGCAGCACAAGAGGTTCCACCTCAACACAAGGAGGAACTTCTTTACTGTAAGGGTCACAGAGCACTGGAACAGGCTCCCCAAAGAGGTTATGAAGTCTCCTTCTCTGGAGACTTCCATGTCCTGTCTGGATGCATTCCTCTGTGATCTGTGCTAGATTGTGTAGTCCTGCTCTGGAGGGGGGTTTGGACTTGATCATCTCCTTGGGTCCCTTCCAACCCCTGATATCCTGTGATCCTGTGAAGTGTTATACTCTGCTCTTACTTGTAGCTTTTAATTACATTTTTTACGTTCATTAGAATAAAAGAGGTTACAGATTGAAAAATTATTGTATCACTGACCATATCTCCCTGTTAAAACTGTAATGTTATATAACAACAAGGTGGTCTGTATTACTCCATACTGCCTCTGAGACTGCAAGTAAAAATATATTAGAGAAGTTTACTTTACATGTTCAAACATATTACAAGATTGCTGTGCTTTGGTTACCAACTCTGTTAAAGTTGGGTTGATTTTATTTTTGTTTTTAACAAACTGTCAGGGTCTAAAAATATAGCAAAACAAAACAACAAAAATATAGCAAAACAAAACAAATGAACAAAAAGGCATTTCTTGGTCTATGGTGTACAAATATTTGGCTCCAAATGACATTTTAACAGATATCATCAGATAACTCAGCTACGTACCTCAGTGTAAGAGCTTTGATTTTGGTTAATGTCTTTCCCAAAAGCTAAAATGTTTAAGTAGGAATTCAGATATGTTTCATCAGATAACCTACATATTTATTGCTTGATTGATATTTTATTATTAGCTGAATATTTTAAATGAAAATCTGCTTAATCCTAAGTGCAGTGTAAGCAGCGCACTAATATTGTGGTATATGTTGCTTTATTGTAGGGTATAGAAGTTTCTCTGGTGATGACACTGACAATTCAGTTAATTCACATGTGCATATATAGAATCATAGAATCAAACAGGTTGGAAGAGACTTCCAAGAGCATCCACTCCAACCTAGCACCCAGCCCTAGCCAGTCCACTAGACCATGGCACCAAGTGCCTCATACAAGCTTTTCTTCAACACCTCCAGGGATGATGACTCCACCACCTCCCAGGGCAGCCCATTCCAATGGCAAATCACTCTCTCTGGCAAGAAATTCCTCCTAACATCCAGCCTGTACTTCCCCTGGCACAACTTGAGACTGTGTCCTCTTGTTCTATTGCTGGTTGTCTGGGAGAAGAGACCAGCCCCACCTGGCTACAACCTCCCTTCAGGTGGTTGTAGACAGCAATGAGGTTACCCCTGAGGCTCCTCTTCTCTAGGCTATGGAACTGAGAAGGGAATTTTTCACTTTTCATTATGTCTGATTACATTTGTAATACTACTATTTTGTATTGCATAAATATTTTTCTTGAATGCACATTCCTTTATGCAGACAAAACACTTCCTACATTAAATTCAAGTAGATGAATGTGATCCAGAAAGCCTTGCAGTAAGGATTTGCTTATGGGGACATACTTTGTCCTAACATAAGCCCTAATTCAGTCTCAGCCCTGAGGACTTGTCTAATATGCAGAATAAAAAGACTATATGGATATGTCTCCTTCAAATATATAATTCTTTTCTCTTTCTCATCTCATGCATGTCCACAGCTACTCTGTTCTGCCATGTTTTGGCTTATGTTTTTATACATCTCAGTTCAATATCTTTATTGATGACCTGGACGAGGGGATTGAGTCCAGCATCAGTAAGTTTGCAGATGACACCAAGCTAGGAGCAGGTGTTGATCTTCTGGAAGATAGGAGAGCCCTGCAGAGGGACCTGGACAGGCTGGATAGGTGGGCAGAAGCCAATGGGATGAGATTTAACAAGGCCAAGTGCAGGGTTTTGCACTTTGGCCACAACAACCCCAAGCAGCGCTACAGGCTGGGGACTGAGTGGCTGGAGAGCAGCCAGGAAGAAAGGGACCTGGGGGTACTGATAGATAGTAGGCTGAAGATGAGCCAGCAGTGTGCCCAGGTGGCCAAGCGAGCCAATGGCATCCTGGCCTGTGTCAGGAACAGTGTGGCCAGTAGGACAAGGGAGGTTATTCTTCCCCTGTACTCACCACTGGTCAGGCTGCACCTTGAGTGCTGTGTCCAGTTCTGGGCCCCTCAATTCAGGAGAGATGTTGAGATGCTGGAATGTGTCCAGAGAAGGGCAACAAAGCTGGTGAAGGTCCTGGAACACAAACCCTATGAGGAGAGACTGAGGGAGCTGGGATTGTTTAGCCTGGAGAAGAGAAGGCTCAGGGGTGACCTCATTGCTGCCTACAACTACCTGAAGGGAGGTTGTAGCCAGTTGGGGGTTGGCCTCTTCTCCCAGGCAACCACCAATAGAACAAGGGGACACAGTCTCAAGTTGTGCTGGGGGAAGTCTAGGCTGGATGTTAGGAGGAAGTTCTTCATGGAGAGAGTGATTGGCATTGGAATGGGCTGTCCAGGGAGGTGGTGGAGTCACCGTCCCTTGAGGTGTTCAAGAAAAGACTGGATGAGGCACTTAGTGCCATGGTTTAGTTGACTGGCTAGGGCTGGGTGCTAGGTTGGACTGGATGATCTTGGAGGTCTCTTCCAACCTGGTTGATTCTATGATTCTATGATTCTAAGCCTATGAGGGAAGTAGACATCACCATTGTTTTCCTTTTACAGCCTAGAATCTAGTTCTTCTCACCAAAACGTTCTAGCCTCCTTCAATCTAGCACATATGGAACAAAGCATCCATTGAGGTCCCAGAGTGCATTAACAGCACTGAACTTGATACTCCCTGTTGTTGGCGTGTCTCTTCCCTAGCCTGGGGCTCTATGTTTCCTAGCAGCTCCTGTGTTCTGCTGATAGTTAGGCAAAGTCTGGGCTGGGATCATGTGAGCTCTTTGAAAATTGTGCATGTTTTGAGATTCGTGGGTTTACTAACCCTGTTCCGCTGCTTAGACCAAATGGAAACAATAATCCAGTGCTAAAATACTTCCATATCTCTTAGTTTAGGTATAAACAAAATATTGTTTACCTTGAACAAATTTGTTTGTGTAGAGCTGTGGTGCTTGTTTTGTTAGAGGTTCAGAATAACCATATATGAGTAAAGTCTCCTGGAGGGCATATAATGTACAGCGAGGTAGTGTTTGAGCTTGCTTTGTTATTGTGGAATTTACCTATGTCACACCAGAGAGACCTGAGCAAGGGAGAGATTACACACAGTGTTTGAAGAAAAGAAAAGGTAATACATTTTGCAAATAACACCTCTCTGTGGGGGGGTTTAAGTGCATCCTACATACTGCTTAGATAATACCAACTAAAAGGAACTTTTCTTATCTTTCTGGGCAAGGTAGAAGTGAACTGAGGAGAATGTGAAAGAAAAATATAAGAAGGGAATAAACATTTTCTATGAAATTAAACCAAACACAATTGAAGCTGCAGGGAAAATCACCAGCTAAAATACAATAAACAGTGTTGAAGTCATTAAATTCCCATAGGAAGGAATTGTTCTGTTACAGGAATTCAGTATTATTAAGTGGAATTCACCAGACAGAGCAGGAAATCCCCTGTAGGACAAGCAGAAGTTTAAAGCTCAAGGCTGTGTATTGAACTTCCACTATGTGCTTTACTGTGAGAGTATTAAAAGGAAAGATAAGGCAACAACACTTCTCTCCTTACCCAGGCATGCTCTGCATCGTGCTTTACCCCTCATTAGTGTACTTAGCACTTGTTTTGGTGCTATGGAATTGGAATATTTCCTTCTTACTCAATAAAGTGAGAAAAGAGAGGGAAAAATGTGCCTGCTGAAAAAATATTACTGGAGTCATTAAGAAGTATAGCAAGATGAGTTTCTGTCTGAACAGTCAGGTGTAAAGCCAGTGCTGTTATAATGCATGAATGGGACAAAGGTGTGCACGTTTGGCTTCCTTGGCCTTAACTCAGTGAGGATCCTAAGCCCTGGGTGCAGTGGTACTGATCGCCACATGTATCATACATACCTATACATGTGTGTGGCATATTTGTTAGCACATGTAACAGCATTAATGTTGGCAGAAGCAGCTGTGTGAGACTTCAAAATGACAGGGTAAAAATGTCCCAGCAGAAACAAGGGGCTCTGTGACAGGAGGAGGCAAGGGCCAGAGAAAACATCTGTTACAAACAGTAATACAGGAGATGGAGAAAATACTGTGAGATGCAGAGCCACATATGCCTTGCTGCCAAGCGTACTGAAAAGAAGCTAACATGTTAGATTTCACTCCCCACCCTGTGATAGGAAAGAAAAAGCAGTACAATCTGTCACAGTTGTAGAAATTATCAGTAGAAAGAAAACAGGTGTAGGAATGGTGCTTCAGGTAGCTGACATACAAAAGCCTGAGACAGACACCTGTAGAGGACGGAAGGGCAGAGTCAGTAAAACACAAAGTAAGCCCATGTCTGTAGGACTTAGTTAAGGCAAATAACTAAAATGGATTCCATCATCTGGATTATCTCATTCTGCAGTAAAGCATCCGTAAAGCTTAGTTGCATTTCATGTAAGGGTGGAAAAAACGTGTCTTATGCATACTGACTTCAGACTTCCAGTTGGGCTGCCTTTCCTAAGTGTTCTGTAGTCAGAAATTGCAACGTGACTATAACTTGCACTTTCAAGTCACTCCTGGAGGAATGTCACAGGTAGCAATGTGACAAGCATAAAGGGCATGCAAATTGCCCAATTAGACACAACCTACTATTGAAGAAACAGTTGCAAGAGCGACAAAACGCAGCACAAGCCATAATGCAATGCAAGAATGTCAGTTCAAAATTCTATCCTTCAAATACATATATAATATACTTGACTTTTCTGTTTATTTGTTAGGGCATTGGAATTCTTCAGGATATTGTGATACATGCAGTTCTTAAATATAAGCACCCATTCTAATAACTTGTCATGGATAGGAATGTAAATAAGAAAAGCATCTTTATTCCCTAGCTCCAGTCACACAGAACATGCAGGGATTAGTCAGAGATTTTCACCCTGAACTGCAACTCAGGTCAGTGTCAGTTTAGTTGAGACTTATACCATGCATTGCCTGGTTTTCTCATCAGTGTGGTTTTGAAAGCAATATATAATCATGGGAGTGGATTTGAAAATTAAAAGTCACTTGTCTCTAAATAACAAGTGCAAGTGTATTAGACTACAAGCACTCTTGTCTCCCCCGTGTTTCCTTCCAATATCAAAGAGAAATGATAACACTCAGCATATTTCCAAAGGTGTGGAGCACCATTCAGTTTCAGACTGCATATCTTTGTTTTATGCTGTCTGGCAAGTTGCTACTAGATTTATTTCCCATGCTATGGCCATTAGGAGGAGTGTGTGAGTGTGTTCCTTCTCTGCCCTCAGAAAAATCTCACCCACCCACGAGTGAGAGAAGTAAATTTTTCCTTCTCTTGCAAGCCTTATGTCTCTTTCACTACTGTCGTGTCTGGCTGCTTTCTAGAAGTGAATTTGGAGTTGCAACTAAAACCTGGTGTGTGGGAGTCCCCTTGCCTTTTTTCCTTTTCACTGTACCTCTTTAAGGAACAAGTACCTTCTGTACCACCCCATAACGATGCAGAGACAAGATCTGTGCAGAAGAGGGTGAATGCATGTTCCTTTTAGTTTTCAGAAATCTCATTGATGCCATTTACATTCTGAGAATTCACACGCTTCCTAAACTTGGTATTGAGAGGTAATTCTTCTGGGGTATTGAGAAGTAATTCTTCTGGGGATCAGACTGCTCAGGGCAGGTATGAGGGGGTTTTTGTGCTTGCCTTCCTCAACAGCAGACGAGGTATTGATCCTAAGATCCCTCAGCAGATCCAGCAAGTAGATTCTTTTCTTTGACATGAATAGAGATACTCATTCTCTGACTACATTCCTTCAGAGTGCAATAATTGATTTTTTTCTTTGTATTTTAAACTAAAAATCTTAGATTAGTCATAAATCAGGAGGAAGTTTGTGATGTGTGGATGTGGAGTACTTGTTCTATGGAGCGCTTCCAGACTAACTGGCTATTATTACATGATTGCTTGAGATTTTGGGGGGCTATTTGATGATCTGTGTGACCTCTTCTAATCTTATTATAATCATTGTTGCTCTCTGCTTTCCCATGCTTTCTGGTGGTTGCTATGGAGACATCCTACTCTCCCTTCCTTCTTAAGTGTGAGAGCAAGCCAAGGCAGTGTTTCTGATCTCTCTCTCTTTCTCACCTTTCTCCCTCTCTCACACTTTCTGGTTGTCACTAGGCATCACATCAGCTCCTTTTCTTCATCTCCAAAAGAAGCATTGATGCCCTCTTAGCACCAGTATGTTCGTTCAGTATTTTTCACTCTTCCCTGGGGAGAAGTGTGGCAGCACAGACTGCATCCAGAATGAGTAAGACTCGGCCGAAGCCAGGCTTGCCCTGCTCAGACTTGCAGATTACTCAGAAGCTGTGTAGCACGCCTTTAAGAGGCACAGCTTGAACACCAGTAATCTAGTTTGGGTGTGCTTGCGTGGAGTACCCCTTGCTGGCAGTTCAGCGGCATGAGGACTGGATGCTGTATTTGTTCGTCATACCGATAATAATAGACTCTTGCGTGGAATAGTATTTGAATGTCTGTGTTTAATTCAGAATAAGAAATGTAGATGCTTTCAAATGCTGCAGATGAAATGTGAGTTGTTTCCAGGGAATGTATATGGAGCGCAGTTTAAATTTGTTTGTTATTGTCTGTTTGTAAATTGTATTCCTTTACAGGATAAATCGAATGGATTAGTTATGGGATCATCTGTAATTAACTGGGTGCTAGCTACTTAGGAGGGCACATGCTGCCCGTGTTATTAAACAACATCATGTCAGATGTAATGGATGTCATTACTGAAGTACCTCAGGGATCTATCCTTGGACCATTGTTATTTATGATCTCTGTAAATGAACTGAGTTCAGTGCACCAAGTGCAGTGTTCATTTTCATTTTGTGGATGCAGTTGCATCCTGAACTCCTAGCTGCACAATGAACTTGAAATTGCCCTGTACCTATTCTTGAGAGTTTAGCAGCAGTTAATTCTTAATTAAGTTGTTTTCAGTAATACTAAAACAGACATTCTGGCTAAAGAAATGCCATGCCCTGGGTCAGGCTACTGTTAAGCAGATCTAAAACTTCTACACAGGAAAGGGGTGGAGGGAGAAATTTTTCAATCCTCTTTTCTGTTCACAGTATCACAGTATTATTAGGATTGGAAGAGACCTCACAGATCATCAAGTCCAACCCTTTACCACAGAGCTCAAGGCTAGACCATGGCACCAAGTGCCACGTCCAATCTTGCCTTGAACAGCCCCAGGGACGGCGACTCCACCACCTCCCCGGGCAGCCCATTCCAGTGTCCAATGACTCTCTCAGTGAAGAACTTTCTCCTCACCTCCAGCCTAAATCTCCCCTGGCACAGCTTGAGGCTGTGTCCTCTTGTTCTGGTGCTGGCCACCTGAGAGAAGAGAGCAACCTCCTCCTGGCCACAACCACCCCTCAGGTAGTTGTAGACAGCACTAAGGTCACCCCTGAGCCTCCTCTTCTCCAGGCTAACCAATCCCAGCTCCCTCAGCCTCTCCTCGTAGGGCTGTGCTCAAGGTCTCTCACCAGCCTCATTGCCCTTCTCTGGACACGCTCAAGCATCTCAGTGTCCCTCCTAAACTGGGGGGCCCAGAACTGAACACAGTACTCAAGGTGTGCTCTAACCAGTGCAGAGTACAGGGGCAGAATGACCTCCCTGCTCCTGCTGACCACACCATTCCTGATGCAGGCCAGGATGCCACTGGCTCTCTTGGCCACCTGGGCACACTGCTGGCTCATGACTGCAAATTTTGTTTTTCGCATTATGTTCTTCTACTGTAAACATAGAATATTTTCTAAGTTTCCTATATACCTTAGTGATCTTGTAAGGCAGCTATAACTGTTAAGTATGATTTTGCAGAAGGACTGGGAAATTAATTAATGCAAACATATTTCTTTTGGCATTATTCTGGTTCCATTCATTTGGAACTTGGGGGGGGGGGGGGTATGTTAATGTGTTTTTTCTCCTGTCATTTCTATCAGAAGATATCTTTGTGAATCTCTACATGATAGAAATCTGCTTTTGATAGTGAAAATTGCTTTTTAATCAAAGACAGTGACATGACTTATATCTGCTGATGAATCAGCTCTTGGGAGAAGAAGCCTGAAGATTAGGCCCAGGTTTTGCCCTTGGGTTTGGATTACGATTACCATTGAGGGAAGGAGGCACTTTTCAACAAGTCATTATTTCCACCTATAAGTTGAACTACAGAGCACCAGAGACAAAATGAGGAAGCCGAGCTAATGCTGCTGCTCTGGAAAATTTTGTTAGTGGCTCCGACGAAATTGAGGGTCTGACATAGCAAATAGAATTTAGAGTACAATGAAAATGACTGAGGAGAACAGGTCAGAAGGCAATTCATCCAATAGAAAGTAATCATCAGCATATCATCCTAAGTTGCTTGTCCATAAGCAAATGAAAAATGGTTGGGGTTGCTTTTATTGGCTTTGCTTTGCCTGATTGTAAGTTATTGGGTCACTGTACTGAGCTCAGAGCTGGAGGAAAGGTGCAAAGGTAAGGATCTGCCTCATCCCTGAGACAGTGCAGATCCCTCATCGGCATGCACTGAGCTTAAGACAGGTTCAGCACCACAGGAAGCACAGACACTGTGGAGCGTAGGACACAACTGACTATGTCTTTCCCACTGGGTGTTCTCTGTAACTCCTCTCCTCCACACCCATGTGCTCATCTTCAATGCAGGTGCAAAAAAACATTTTTACTAGTTCTCACATATTGGGATGACCTTCTTGATTTAGCTTTTACTGGTCTCAGAAAGTAATATTCCTGCTTAGGCTTTCACTGGGTTTCAGCATTTTGGCTGCCAAGTGAAAAATGAAATTGCTAAACTGACTGGAAGTACCAGTTCTGTGATAAAGCAAGGGTTTCCTCCTCAAATTTTCACCCAGAGAAAAATGCTAACAGCATCTGTTTACAGTCTTGTTTGCCACTCGTTCAGACAAATCCATACTGCACTGTAGGTTTCCTGGGCCCTAAATGATGTCACTGTTTAAAAGAGATATATTGTCCTGATTAATTTTCCCATGACAGTTTAGCATCAGTGTGAATCTGACTTTTTAGCATCAGTGTAAGTTTGACTTTATAAGTCACCAATGCAGTCAAGAGGTCCAGTTCTCTGAAAGGAAGATGATTTACTGTTCACTTAGTGATATACATCATGTTCTTTTGTTGTCTGTAATATATCATGCTAACCTTTTGGAATATAACAAAAAGGATGCAAGAAAAATATTGGAGGGGGAGAGAGGGTTGTTGATTTGTTATTTTAGTTTTAATTTGTTTATTTTAAACTATAAAAGGATTATTGAAGCTCCATAGATGTTCTACTGGGGTTCTATCATGAGCTGGCCTTCCAATACCTACAGGAAATACAGATATTGGAATGGAGTTCTTTCTTGTGAGATGATGGCTGTAGACTTTTCCTTATGCTTAATCAGTAAATACTATAATATCTTCCAAATGTGGCTCATATGGTTATTTAAAACAGAACTATGTCTGGTTTAATATGGTTATTGTAGCCATACATTTTGTTTTTATGAGGGTTTATATAGCACTATTACTTACATGCTAATCTTAAGGATATTGTTATAATTTGTTTTACGTGTTAAGTGTTATAGAGGCGGTTGCTGGTATCACTATAGTTAAGGGTCTTATGAGCATCACATCTGACAAACAATTGCTTGCTGCCAGAAGCTCAGTGAAACAGTTATACCCAGGGCTGCAAATCACCTTTGCAGATTCTATATACATTTTCTTCAAGCAGAGAAAGCTGTCAGAAGTGCATCATGGAGGAAAATTTGCAGTTTTCTACATTCATATTTTGTCTGCTTGCAAAATCTGCAGGCTACTGGACAAAAGGTGCATCTATGTCAGGATGATCATAAGCATATTCTTCACAGTTACTTTGCCTTGCCTTTGGTAAAATATCTGTGTCACTTGATCTCTCTTTGTGTAAGTCTCATGGACAGGACTTGTACAACCAAGGTTCCTTGGTTGGTTTTTCTGTGTCACGCTCAGTGCTTTATTTTATTTGTCTCGTTCTAAAAGCAAAGTGATACATTTCCTTGGAGAGGGACACTCAGAGGCAGCAGTGACAACTTGCTTTTCTAGACAAACTCCTACAGGGGCATTAATGCCAGTACGTCTTGTGACAGGAATGCATTTCTTATCCTGGACATTGATGACATATGTGCTTTGTCAAGTATTGTCATCAGGCTCAGCTGGGACCCATATGACAATGACTTCTTAATTTTGGCTTGTGTCTCTGGGAGTGACAAAGTAGATTTTTGTTTTCCTTTGCCACTTGGAGTTTTATGAGACAAACTTGAAGGATTTGTTGCTTATACTGACTAACTGGGAATTTGTCACTGCAAAGATATTTTCTGCTGGGTATTTATCTGCAAAGATGGTAGATCTTGAGTATTCATGCAAAATGAAAGGCTCATTTGTTGAAACATGTTGCATTCAGGCAGTAGAACTGTGAATGAAAGCCTGTTTCAAAGAGACCATTTCACTAGCAGAACCAAGGGCACTTCACTGTCAATATTCTAGCACTGAGCTAATTGATTTTTCTCTTGCTAAATGAATATTTAAGCACGCACGACACCAATGAGCTTTTGACACCAGAGGTTGTCCACTGAGAACAGGGCATTCCTTAGGAAAAATAATCTGGATTCCCACAGGCAAGTGAATGTTAAATTGTATTGTACTATGGTAATGTTCTGTTCACTGAACTAATACTTACAAAGCATGGATGGAAAGATGAAGACTGCTAATTTCACCTGTAGGGTGGCCATCTTTGAAGGCAATCTGACCTAGAAAACATTCACATATACAGGTCCCATATACAGAAAATTGTCCTGGCAAGTTTTACACAGAGGGAGAAGCAGACTGGCACTGGCATGCCTAATAAGCATTTGTCATGTTTAAGTTTGAAGAATCGAACATCAAAATTCAAGCTTTCCAGGCTGAGCCTCTTAAGAGAATGAAGTTTGGGGACTACGATTTCAACTGAAAAAAAAATCATACAGAGAAACTGGTGGGTTTGCATCTGTAGCCTGCCCACATGCTCCCAGACACCAGTTTCTGTGCATGAGTTTTTAGGCACTGTAGCGTGTGGTCCTTTTGGCTAATAGTTTCAGTGATATCAACATATCTGTGTGTGAATAACTGAAAGGAATTAAATTGAATTATAATTATCTCAGGCGTTTATACTCTAAATTAGTTATCTGGCTATTTGCAGAGAGGTCAACAAGCCAATGGACTGAACAGTAACTGGCAGTAAGTGCTTACCAGGGTAAAAGATAATTGCTTACAATGTTGTGGTACCTGCAGACAAAAGGACAGAGACAGTATAGAGCTGGCATATTTTTTTGTGTAGGAAAGAAGCCTACATGGTGGTAGTAGGTGACCTGTAAAAGGAAAATGGCAAAGCATAACATACCCCTTTATGATTCATGTGGGGCTTGAGATAAAACACAGATTCCACTTACTTTTTAAAAATTAGAAGACAAATAAAGTGGGACAAGATTTTGTTAGAAATTTTGTTGCTGTTCTCTGAAATGCTGCCTCGCTGAGCCAGACACAAAAGCAGGATGAGGTTTCTATATGAGTACAGGCAAGGGAATGGTTTCCCTAGTGATGATCCCCATATGTTTTAATCACCTGGCTCAAATTTATTATATAAGCTAGAGAGAGGCTGTGTGCTGAAGTACCTAAATTATTACTGTTTCATGGTTTGTTACATTTTTACATCTCTCTGATAAAAATGCTTGACAAAAGACAGATCTTCTTTGGAAGAACTGTGCGATTGCTAAGTAGAATGTCTGTGCTTCATAGCTTGGGAAAACATGCATCTAAAATACTCATACTATGTAAAACAGCCCTGTCACCCATATGACATGGATGCCACTACACGTTCTCCACCAATGATTGATGTGACAAACTCCATATGTTAAAAGGAGGCTGAGGATTTTTTTTTTTCCCCCAGATGGAAAAAATGTGTAACTGTGGTACACAAACACTCTTTGCAGAGTTTCTCTGTTTCCTCAGCAGTAATAACATATCTAAAAATGACTTGGATCTGGAACAAGAAAAATATCATAGTCTACTACCACCCTAGTTTTCATCACAAAAGAAATGTAGACGTTTCATGTTGTAAAGGGGAAGTGGATTTTTATTTATAGTGACTATTACTATTACTGTGTACAATTATCTGGAGAAAGAATAAGGAAAAAGTGCTTGAGGTGTTGCTTTACAACTAATTTTTCAAACCTACACAGAGACTGGCAGATTGTTCATTGGTGCTTATTTAGGAAAACAGCTCCCAGTAGTTTAGCCTCATGGGCTTGTGACTGTACCTTAAGGGAGCTCCATAATTAACGGGAAGGAAAATAATTACAATTGCTACCTATGAATATTATTACTGGAAGACTCATGCAACAGAAGACATGTAAGCCATTATATAGTTAAGAAAAAAACAGTGTCTTCAGTTGCTGTGTCTTGTGTGTGGTTTTGATTCAGGATTTATTTATTTAAGATTCCAACAAGATTCTAATTGATGGAGTCACTGTCTCCAGATGAAACAGAGTTGCTGGAGAGAAGCCAGGAAGAAAGGGACCAGGGGGGTACTGGTAGATAGTAGGCTGAACATGAGCCAGCAGTGTGCCCAGGTGGCCAAGAGAGCCAATGGCATCCTGGCCTGGATCAGGAATGGTGTGGCCAGTGGGATGAGGGAGGGTATTCTTCCCCTCTACTCAACACTGGGCAGGCCACACCTTGAGTACTGTGTCCAGTTCTGGGCTCTTCAATTCAAGGGAGATGTTGAGGTATTGGAACATGTCCAGAGAAGGGCAACGAAGCTGGTGAGGGGCCCGGAACACAGCCCTGTGAGGAGAGGCTGAGGGAGCTGGGGGTGTTTATCCTGGAGAAGAGGAGGCTCAGGGGTAACCTCATTGCTGTCTACAACTACCTGAAGGGAGGTTGTAGCCAGGTGAGGGTTGGTCTCTTCTCCCAGACAGCCAGCAACAGAACAAGGGGACACAGTTTTAAGTTGTGCCAGGGAGGTATAGGCTGGATGTTAGGTGGAAGTTCTTGCCAGAGAGAGTGATTGGCATTGGAATAGGCTCCCCAGGGAGGTGGGGGAGTCGCCATCCCTGGAGGTGTTGAAGAAAAGCCTGGCTGAGGCACTTAGTGCCATGGTCTAGTTGACTGGATAGGGCTGAGTGCTAGGTTGGACTGGCTGATCCTGGAGGTCTCTTCCAACCTGATTAATTCTATGATTCTATGAATGCAGTATTGTTGCAAAAGGCAGAGATTTCTAAATCTTGCATGTAGTTTCTTGTATGGACTTTCTAGAGATTATATATGGACAAAGAAATGTCATTCAAAAGTTGATGAATGATAGTAGATTATCAATTTATGTTTATTAGTCTGCAAGATATCAGTTCATAAGTGGGCAGAAAAAGATGTAATTAAGGTTTTAAAGCTAAACTCAGTTCAAAGAAAATATTTAAAGAAAAAAAAATGAGGTAGAAATATTGGGATTAAACTGAAATACACAGTGCCTTAATGCTCACTAATTTATCTCTCTGTCTACCAAGGCACATTTGTTTCCAGTTGATTTATTGCATACAAACATCTCACAATTCACACAATAGCATTATTATGTAACAAATATTTTCAACCAATGTCATAAAGAAAGCTTTTATATTTAAAGCATATAAGAGGCAGCAAATATTTGTTTGGTTGGGGTTTTTTTCTCTTTGAGGAGGAAAATGTTCTGGAAATACTTTTCAGTTCTGTGCTTCTGCACTGTATTTGGGAATGTAAAGTAATTCTAATGAGTTTCAAGACTTCTTTGTTAAAAGCTTAACCCTAAGGGTTTGCAAGAAGTAGCACTGATTTAAAACCCAGGTAACAAATTCATTAACAGTTATCTCTACTTTTAATATTGATTTTGTTTTACATACTCATATTTTCTTCTGAAGTATAAATGCTTTAAAGAGTTTGTTTCCTGTAAATAAAGATCATGACAGTCATGATGATAGCTCTTGCCACCTTATAAAAACAGATAATGTCTTCTTGGTCGTTTGCCTGCAGTCAAACTTTTTCACAAGTTGTAATATGTTTATAGTAGTGGTGAAAGACTACTGTCAAGTAGTCTGCAAAGTGCATGAGTCTCTGTAGCATACACACCCACATTCAAAAGAAATCATAATGTTTCAAGTATTGACTAAGTCTGCAAGCTTTTTACTACATTCTGTGTAAGCGCAGTTAGCAGCAATAAGCCTGTGGTTCATAACTGTGATTACTTATTTTGGTGTTAGTCATTTCTTAGCAAACACTGGAACTTCTCTGGGAATTTACTAACTTTTGTGTTGCTAAATGAGGAAGCCTTTACTATAAAATTAGAATGGGGGCATCTTTTGCATCAATATTGAGGCAACGTTTGCACAAAGGAAAAACAAACCCAAAATTGTCAAGTTGAGAGGAAGAACTTGTGAATAAAGTCATGGGTAAAACTTCTCACAGAGAAGTATCCCTGAAAAAATATCAATGTTGGGCAAAACTATTCTCACAGAGAAGTATCTCTGAAAAAATATCAAACTTGCTGTCCCAGGTTGAGGCTATAGGGTTAAAAAATTTTCTGGGGACTAGAAGATTGTTATTCAATCCCATAATTCTGCTATCTCTTTATAGACTCACAACAAGATCAGTTCTTTCTCCTTTCCTCCTCCTCCTGCCCTGTGTTTGTGGCAGGAGCCAATTTATCGGGAAGAACATGTAAGCAGTAGGCCTCTTGGATGGTGGAGGCGTTGGGGTGGGTTTGAGGATTGGAGCACTGGGGAATGTAGATACAGTTTTTTGGGGATGGGGTTTGCCATGGATGGGATAATTGCTTTGTAGTGTCTATTGCTGTATTTTCTCTCTCTAAGTATAATTCTGTACTTTCTCTCCAATTAGATTTGAGAGTTTAATTTCTGTCAGCTCTCTTTAAAACCTGTGACACTTGCAAGGTGCCATCTACATCAAGAGATCAAATAATTTGGTGTGAAAATGTTTGCTCAATCCTAACCCTAAATTAGCCATCTCTTCTCTACTTCTTTTTAGAAGTAGTTCTACACTTGTGTTCCGTTGCTTGTTTGCATTGGTTGCAGTCTCTTTCACTGCTTTCCTAAGTTATTTTACAGCTTGTGCATTTCTCACAGCTGGATAACAAGCAGGAATCCCGTTGCATGACATATAGCCCATGCTGATGAACACTAATTCAGTGCATGGATCATGCAGTGAAGCATGCAAGAAGAAAATTTTAATAACATTCTATTTTCTCAGATAACTGGCACGCACAACTGGAACAGATTTTCAAGTGGATTCAGAGCCTATTTTAGGACTCCCAAAGAGGACAGATGATTTTCAAAGTGACCCAGCCTTAGTACATTCCCCTTAAGAATTACATTTATGTCCACATTTTGGAAGTAGCTTGTTTTCCAATTGCACACAAAATTTCAAGATTGTCATTTAAATCTGTTTTGCTTTATGAACAGAATCATGTCTTAATCATAAATTCTGCACCCAGGCTGATTTGCTTGTTACAGAGGATGGAACTCAAAAGGCTTTAGTACATTAATTGCAAACTATTGCAGGACTAAATATCTGGGTTCTGGATTTTCACCTGTTATTTTACATGTAGCTACTGTATGTTACAAATCTGGCCATATGTTTTTTTAAAACGACAGTGTCATAAGAGAGTTTAGGAATAAATCTGTGGTTTATAAACTTCTCTGTGGTTAACACAGAGAAAGAAAACTGTGCCTTGCTGTGCCTATGTAAAATGGCAAACTTGATTGAAGGAAGCCAGCACATTTAGGAAGAAAACAGAGGACAGAATATCCCTTTGCCTTCAGCCACCAGGAAAAATGAAAACTGAAGATGAATACCAATACTGCCCTAATAATGTGAAATGTCTATCACAGAATTTCAGTAGAGCTTTGCTAGAATTCTTACCCTGCAGTGCTTTTTCTTCTACGCAGACAGTTCTCCCATACTGTGCTGTTTGCTTGTATTTGGTTTCCTTTTAATAAACCTGGAAAAGCTGGGATTCTGAGGGCAGGTTCTACACTTTGGCCACAACAATCCCAAGCAGCGCTACAGGCTGGGGACAGAGTGTCTGGGGAGCAGCCAGGCAGATAAGGGCATGAGGGTACTGGTAGACAGCAGGCTGAACATGAGCCAGCAGTGT
Source organism: Pogoniulus pusillus (assembly GCF_015220805.1). Taxonomy (NCBI): domain Eukaryota; kingdom Metazoa; phylum Chordata; class Aves; order Piciformes; family Lybiidae; genus Pogoniulus; species Pogoniulus pusillus. The sequence goes on along the minus strand of NC_087271.1, from coordinate 29,523,504 downwards.
GGCCAGTAGGACAAGGGAGGTTGGTCTCTTCTCTCAGGCAACCAGCAACAGAAAAAGTGGACGCAGTCTCAAGTTGTGCCGGGGGAGGTCTAGGCTGGATGTTAGGAGGAAGTTCTTCATGGAGAGAGTGATTGGCATTGGAATGGGCTGCCCAGGGAGGTGGTGGAGTCGCCATTTCTGGAGGTGTTCAAGAAAAGCCTGGCTGAGGCACTTTGTGCCATGGTTTAGTTGATTGGATAGGGCTGGGTGCTAGGTTGGACTGGATGATCTTGGAGGTCTCTTCCAACCTGGTTGATTCTACGATTTTGTGTGTGGACTTATTTTCCTCTGTGTTTGATTTTTGTGACCTAAGGAGCATGGCCTAGAGTCTTTTTGAATGTCTGAGAGCATTTTCCCTTTGGAACTGACTGAGGGAGATCCCCCAGACTCATGTTTGTTCTTTATCCTACCATGCACTTGGAAGTGTGAGAGACAGAGGCTCTCTCCATTCCAAAAGACTATATTTGGAACACATTGTTTTTTTAACATAATTAAATGTGGCTGTTAACATAGTTAAGATAATTCTTCAAAATACACTTCTTTTAATTCTTAGCTAAGTTGGGTTACTACTGCACCCAATCTGATTGTCAACATACATCAGAATACACAAAGAATAATCTAATCTCAGAATTTGATGGTTGTGTAAATCCTTGCAGTGTTGGTGAAGTTGAGATTGGACAACAGTAGCATGCCTCAACAACAGCTTTAAGCTGTACCCCAGAAACTGTTTTCCCCACTCTGTTGAAGTTGCTTAGAATGAGTGTGTATCCTTTTGAGTGGTCTCCCATAGGAGAAGATGTAAGGAAGTACTGTTTTCAAAATGGATACAAATATCTCCAAGTAAAGACTGCAATTGTGTCCTTTGGGAACTTAATGCTTTTAAAGATCTCTTTGCCTAGTAAGACAATTGCTTACTCTGGTTGCCAGATATATTATCTTTGGTGGGGGCTTTGACTTTTACTGTCTAAATCCATTATTTAGTCACCAAAATAGTTCAGATGGGAACAAATGCCATTTAAATTAACCTGTTGTTTGATTCACTGTAGTCCTCCTAAATACAATGCACTAGCTGTGGGAATCACAGCATATTACATTGAGATCATACAACACTTGCAGTGGTGGTGAAGTCTCATGCTAATGCCCCTAAACGTCTAAAAGAGTGAAGTGCAAATGAGTTTCAATAACCTTAGAAAAAAAAAACTAAATTCTTCCCTCAAAGCTCAGCTCACAACTGACCTGGAAAATGCAGCAAAGTTGTGTAATGATTTGTAGTACTATGTGTCTTGCTTCACACAACAATTGTTTTAAAGTCTTGATCTGAAAAAAAAAATAGACTAATTTTGAGACTGGATAGGTTCAAATCAACATCAGCAAAATTATTTTAGAATTATACAATACTTGAATTAGAAAAAAAAAACCCTGTTCAGACTCTTCTATACTCTATGTTCAAACCCACAACTCAATTTTGCTCTTTCCAGGGACCTACCACAATGAGGTAACCAAGCAGGGAGGCACAGGTCTGATACAAACTTTTCGTGGTTTGTGGTGGTTCAGAAAGCTTGCTGTAGCACAGTATATCTGCAAATACAGATTTGTCTATCCAAACAAGTAAATTTTTCATGGCTTGTGAGCTCCTATCCTAGAAGACTTTCAAAAATTCTATGAGAGAGGTAGAGAGCAGCTCTATTTGATTCTATTTGGTGGCAGCTGAGAGTGACAGCACTGGGATGTTTTCTGTTAGGGCAAATTTTGAAGAAATAAAAGACAGAAAGAGGGTTATATGCAGAAAGAAAAGGACTATTTCATGGAGAATAAGTAACATTAAAACTATTAAAATTTTATTATCTATTGTAGTTTTGTAGAGACCTAATACAGAAATGGACTATTTTTCTCTAGCCACTCTTTCTAGTTTCATTGAGTGCAATGAGGCTTATTAACATTACACTGACAAGAAGGACTGAGGCAGTCAGTGAATGGTTAACAAATTTGTTTTGATGTTGGTGGGAAAAGGAGACCATAGGTAAGATCACTTGTGCTAGTTTGAGCCTAGCTGGGATATTTTAGTGAGAAAAAAATAGATTATAGGCTGTGAAAAGGAAACAGTGGTGGTGTCTACTTCACTCATAGGCTTGCTGAGATGGATAAAAACAAGAACATAAATATAGAAAACAGAATGCTTTCTGGCTTTAGCTGCCTCCCTTCTCTCACTGACCTGCTGTGCGATTAATCTATCTGCTTCCTAACCCCCCAAACTCACCTTGCATGTAAGGCAAAGTCTGGAATAAGGTAGAGGGGTGGAAAGGAGATGGAAGGGTGGTTGGGAGCCCCTCCTGGCAACTCTGGTTTCTGGGAGGGATGATGTGTTTCTGTATTACTTTTTAACTTGTCTATTTCTGCATATAGCTGTACATGTTGTAAATACCTTCTTGTATATTGTGCTAAACTGTAAGTATAAAACTCCATTCTAATTTCCAGTTCATCTCAGTGTAGTCTGGGTGATTTTCTCAAGTGTAGGGGGGCAGGTAACACCCAAACCATCACTCCACTCAATGAGTCAGATCAATTTGGTGTCATTCATTCCAGCTGATTGTTTTGACATTTTTCAGTGACTACAAATGTGTGATAAGAAACTGTTAATGATACTACCTTTGTGCAAAATACCTAGTTTTAGAAACCCTAAAGTTCTCGCCTATCACACTCACAAGTTACAGAGGTTTTATCTGTAAAAACCAACCAACCAATGAGCAAACCCAAATAAACACCACCCTCCAAAAAACCCAAAACAAACCAACACCTCACATAGTTTTAAAGGCAGCCCACAGCAATGGAAACTCGACCTGGAGTCTGACAGGACTTTTTTTCTGTCGCTTATGGCTGCTATAATTACTCCAATCTCTTGCAAAACCAAGAAAAATATACTTCTCTTAAGCAGTCTCTTCAGGCTTTGACCTCAACCTTAGTGCCAAGGAAAAGGCATGCTTTAAAGGGCTGTGTTGAGGGAGAAGGAGTCTGTTTGTATTAACTTTTTATGTGAATGTCAACATTAGTCCAGTTGCTGCAAGGGCTGACCTCCAAAAGCTTTGATGTTTAATTCTGTGAAAAATTAAGTAAAATAGTAAAATTTAAATGGTCAGAGCTGTGATTCTGCTTACAAAAATAACTATGGCTCATCCCAAAGATAAGAACATTTAATAGGCAGCAGTCCTCTTACTGTCAGCAAAAGCTGTGCATAGGAACATCTTGCTGACTACATCTGAGCTAAAGGAAAGCCTGAAGATAAAATAGAAAAGAGGAAGGATATACTCACCATTAAATAAAATGGGCAGCATCAGTGGCAAATTAGTCTATACTTTTTACTGGGAGTATAAATGACAAAAGACTGCATTGTAATGTAAAAAGTGCTGTCAAGACCTTAGCTGTATCTGGTGAGACATTCATCAGCCTCCTTGTGACATGAAGTTCTCGTTCATGCACTTACTGAGGGCTGGAGTACACATAAGTGACCTAATGGTGAACCACTGTGTTCTGTTATTTTAGCTCAATTTTGCCACAAACTCTGTCTCTAATAGATTTCTCTGGGCATAGTCAGCTGTGACCATATTGCATGCTTGAATCTACCCAGCCTGCAGAAATATTTAAATACAATTTGGTAACGTATGAAACTGTTTTGATTGGCTACAAATGGTTTTCTGCTTTCAACACTTAGTCCTCATGCTATGGAGGTTAATTATGATTGGTCAGGAAATCTCCAAATTTTCTTTCTCTTCCTTGGCTGAGTGAATGAGAGTGATTTGCCTTGTGCCAATATAAATGCACTGACACACTTCAGTACATTTTAGAAGCCTCTCTCTGATCTTAATACCTCATCTTTGGAATTTATTTCAGTAAACATTCATACCAGCAAAACCCAAATGAACAAGGATTTTATTTCTGCCAGTAAATGCACAAGTGACATTAATGTGGCTCAAGTAAATTGATTTATAAATACAAGCAAATATTCATAGAAAAGTTAGCCCCATTAGCATTCCCCAGAGCTTGTCAGTCTCGGCTAGGGTCAAGGGCAGGAGAATGTAATGGTGTCAAAGAAAAACAGATGCAGGCAGATAACTGCTGTGTGGTTCAGAGATATAATTCACCTGAAGTAAGAAATGGGATCTGAAATGCAGCCCCACTCTCTTAAATAGGAGGCACTCAAGCTTGTTTTTGTAGCAGGTTGCAATTTTCTTAAATAGTCTGTTCTACGTGTTCTTTTCCAGCCAAAATATATTATATGTTTCTGTACTTTTTGAAGTGGGTACTGTAGAGTGGTGTGATTACAGCTTTTAGCAGACTCTTTTTGGCTGCCTGGCTGTCCTTTGGTAATTGAAAACTTGTTTATTGACATCATTTGTTGGACTTTATTTAATCACTTTCTCCTCTAGGAGCTGCTTTATCCCTTCTGAGGGCTGACTCTCTGTGTAGGCTTTGTCTGGTTTCTGGCATGGGGCAGGCTCCGTTTCATGCAAGTGGATTTGTAATTTAGACACAGCGAGCGGCCAGCTATCTTGTCACAGAGTGCAGTGGGGATCTGCTCACCCGGGACTCTGTGGTGCCAGCCTCGCTGCTGGAGGCGCTGATAAGTACCTGAGCAAGGAGACGTGCATCTCCCTTGCACCATGCTGGACAGCTGCCAGCTGCTGCTGCAACTGTCTCTGGGAAGGCCACCCTCATGTCACTGAACGCAGCAGCAGGCAGTCTGGCCACGTTTTTAATTGGGAAGAGTTTGTTTAACGTTTCTCTGTTTATCAAAGTGGACCCTTGTTAACACTGATCACTTCGATTTCTGGTTAATCAAATTACATACAGTGTATATTAGGTTTTGCTCTAATATAAATATTGCCTTTTCATCCTTGTCAGAAAAATACTTTGGCTTCATTTCTTATCAGCCCTGAGAGGAAAGAGGAGGTTTTTATCTTGGATTACTGTTTCTTTATGGGGCCTGACAAAGAGTGTTGCTTGCTGACAGAGTGAGAGGGATGCTGCCATAAGCAACCAAGGAGCTTTTTGGCTGATGTGAAGAGATGCAATGACTGTGTGTCCCACTATAATCACACTGAATTTCTTTTTGACCTCTTAGGAAAAGCTGCAGGCAAGATTCTTCTGATAGGATAGTTACAGGATGGAGGAAGACTCATCAAGTGTAGAGGCCCAAGTGGCTGTTGCAGCTGAATTTTCCACTCATCAGCTGAGAGAGCAAGCTTACCAATCAATATGGAATTGTTTCTTTTACTGCATCTGAGGAAAGGATAGCTAAGAAGAGCCACTGAATTATTTTGTTTGCTTTATAGGTTTCTTTGTGTGCTTTCTAAGGAGGATTAATTGTGTTGGATTAGAGCTTTATATTGTTGTATCAACACATGTATATATGTGGTGAGCACATATACCCTTTCTTTGCACCAGTCAAGGTGGCAGCTCAAACACACTTGTGCATTCGGGTACCATGGGCAGGGAGTGACTAGCATCACATGAAAAAACAAAACAGTCAATGAATGAATGTGATGCACTCACTTTATAGTCTTACACACAGCACATGGGTTGTGTATGCCACTGCTTCTGTGTTGCTTGAAAATTGCAAAAAAATAATTGTTGGAAATCCTCAGGAGGGAATTCTAAGTGTGCCTGTTTATTTACACTAGAAAATGACATACGTGGAGACATGCCCATTGTGATGGTTTGGGTGTTACCCACGCCCCCACTCCCATCAAATCACCCAGACTAGACTCAAGCAAGCTGAAAATTAGAATGAAGCTTTGTATTTACAGCTTAGCACAATATACAAGCAGATATTTACAATATATACACTTATATACAGAAATATATCAGTTAAAAAAGTAATACAGAAACACAACACTCCTCCCAGAAACCAGAGTCCCCAGGAGGGGCTCCCAACCACCCTTCCACCTCCTTTCTGCCCCCTACCTTATCTCAGATTTTGCCTTACGTTCAAGGTGAGTTCAGAGAATCAGCTAGGGGGCTTAGAAAGCAGACAGCAGATTAGGGAGAAGAGTGCAGGCAGTCAGAGACACACAGCAATTGTATTATCTCTGTTTGTTTGGTTTTATACATCTCAGCAAGCCTGTAAGTGTAGACATCACCATTATAATAACCTAATTCTTCTCGCCAAAATATTCCAGCTAGCTTCAAACTAGCACACCCATACAGTATCACAGTATCACCAAGGTTGGAAGAGACCTCACAGATCATCAAGTCCAACCCTTTACCACAGAGCCCAAGGCTAGACCATGGCACCAAGTGCCACGTCCAATCCTGCCTTGAACAGCCCCAGGGACGGCGACTCCACCACCTCCCCAGGCAGCCCATTCCAGTGTCCAATGACTCTCTCAGTGAAGAACTTTCTCCTCACCTCCAGCCTAAATCTCCCCTGGCGCAGCCTGAGGCTGTGTCCTCTTGTTCTGGTGCTGGCCACCTGAGAGAAGAGAGCAACCTCCCCCTGGCCACAACCACCCCTCAGGTAGTTGTAGACCTGAAGGGTACGGATACATACCTGCCTATTTATAGGTGTGTAACCTTGTTTTTACTGCTCAGTGACTGATTCTTCGGTGCTTTGGCACAGACCCTGTTTAGCAAACTGGACAAGAAGATACCTGCCTTTCTGTGAGTTTACAGTAAGCTCACCTACTCAGATAGTTTGCATCAGTGACACAAAATTAAAATGCAGGGACAGTTATTATTCTAAATTACATTATTCCGAGTGCCCCAGGACTTTTTTCCCCAAAATCAGACTTTCAGGGCACTCTGATCTGGGAAGGCACCTGTTTGTGTTGTCAAAAAGTTATGGCCTGTGCAGTTGCCTTTCATCAGAAAAAATAAAAGAAGTCTCAACGTTAATGTTTATGAAGTGGCATGGAACTACTTAACTCCTAGTAATTCAGAATCTTTCATACTGAGTGTTAGCAGTTTTTAATATAACTCTTTTACTAAAAAGAATTATTTTTTAAAAAACAAAACCATAAAATTAGTTGAAAAAATATGAACAGATTTGTGAAAGTGTAGTCTGCTGACAATCTGTGGAAGCAGGAAAAGAAGCTACATTTGTTGAGTGTATTGCTGACAATACACAATTTAGTGCTGTTGAGGATTTTCTCCCTTGTTCTAGCGTTAATAATTGGGTTAAATCTTCATGAGCTTTCTAGCAATTGTGGTTTTAATTTTTGATGCTGTACAATACTTGTTCTTATCAGCAAGTTGCTAATTTTTCTTTTCCTAAACCCAAAACTTTTAGTTTAGAATACACATCCTCTTTCTTGGAAAAATATTTTTGTAAAGGTTATGAATACTGGCAAAATAAGAACATTGGAGGGAGGCCACGGTACTGAATGACTTCAAATGAAAAGCTATAAAGCTGGTAAAACATCTAGCACTTGCGAAGCAGGTAGAATATTGGAAGTACAACATCATGACACCTCCCTTCCCTTCCCTTCCCTTCCCTTCCCTTCCCTTCCCTTCCCTTCCCTTCCCTTCCCTTCCCTTCCCTTCCCTTCCCTTCCCTTCCCTTCCCTTCCCTTCCCTTCCCTTCCCTTCCCTTCCCTTCCCTTCCCTTCCCTTCCCTTCCCTTCCCTTCCCTTCCCTTCCCTTCCCTTCCCTTCCCTTCCCTTCCCTTCCCTTCCCTTCCCTTCCCTTCCCTTCCCTTCCCTTCCCTTCCCTTCCCTTCCCTTCCCTTCCCTTCCCTTCCCTTCCCTTCCCTTCCCTTCCCTTCCCTTCCCTTCCCTTCCCTTCCCTTCCCTTCCCTTCCCTTCCCTTCCCTTCCCTTCCCTTCCCTTCCCTTCCCCTCCCCTCCCCCTTTTTTCTTCCTCTCCTTTTTTGCATTTTACAGCTATTTTGAATATTAGTCCAACTAACATCAGTGCAAACCATGTGACCTTTGCAAAGAGCAATTCACATACCCATGTAAAAATATATGTAAGTCTGTATGTATATAGAAGTGTGTATATATATATATATAGTACACACAAGAATGCATCCTACTTTTGAGAGCTTCTGAAGATTCTGCTTTCTGCTTTGTTTCATTTATTCTCTTGGAAGCAGTAACAATGGCTTCTTTTGACAGTGGTCTGTATTTTGATACCTTGGAAATAGAATTCCCTTATGTACCTTTTGAGATATCCAGCAATGTCTCTCTCTTATGTCTCTAGACTATATCTGAAAGGCTGCTTGGCCAGATGGCATTGTAGTTCTGTAACATTTAAACATATTTTTGGCATCCCAGTGCATGCATAATATCCTGGGTGAAATATTTTTGCTTGCCAGGCTAAAAAAGTGTGTAAACTTCAAAAATCCATCCAATGACACCTGATTGTCTTTCTATATTTTCTTTGCCAAGTACCTACAGAGGACTTGGCTTAACCAGTAATAAGCAGATTAAACAAAGCACTTCTGTAGATTCGTCAAAGACAAAAGTTTATAACAAACAAATGTAGTAGCAGAAAAGCATTTAAATGACTCTCTAAAATTCACTCATCAGTTAAAGGCTTTGGTTGTAAATCTGAATAATAATAAATCAAATTCGACAGTTGTTTCCACCAAATACCTTCTGCTGTGATCTGAGTACCAACTGCCTAATACTTACAAATATGAATCAGGTTATGGTGTTGGATTAACTTCATCCCACACAGAAAGGTCAGGGTAGTGTTCCTGCATCCAGTTCTGTTAGCATGTTTATTTACTAGAAATAAAGTGGTAAATCTGATACAGCTCTTACACAAGATTACAAACCTGCCGTTAGTCTGCATTTCTATTGAGATCGATGATAGTTGAAAGTCAATAGGTTCTATAAGATGAAGACAATTTGGTTCCTGTTAGACATCTTCTTATCCCCTTCCTCAGGAAACATGTTGAGTATTTCACAAAGAAACACCTGGTTAGTTAGACTCCAGGTTATTTACTGGACTGAAAACAGAGCAGTTGTAACCTCTGCAGTGGTTCTTGTGCACGAATTTGAAACTACTTTTTCTAGGCCTGAAAGAATATTCAGAAGGACATCTGGATTATCTGCTCTGCATTGCAGATTGTTGAGGGACATTAATAACCAAAAATAAACAGATGAAACAAAACTATAATTCTTCACTCCTGCTGTTATCTGACCCTCAGCAAAGGATGTGGCAAAAATAGTGACATAAGTCTACCAAATATTCTGAGTTTTCCAGTCTGGGACTACTGAGAAAGACTTACCTACAGCGTGTCATTAGTTATTTATAGTTATTAGTTATTTATTCCATAGGATTTTTACAGTCTAGGTTTTGAACATAACTGCCTGTTAGGGCTGTATCTGTTTTCTCCACTGTTACAGGCTTGCTTCTCTCTATTACATATGATAAACAATTTAGGACTCATGTAAATAGTCTGACCTCTTTATTTAGCCAGGGCATACAATTGACATTATTTACCAAACACATGACATTTGGTGATATTTAGACAGCAGATGACATTCACCAAAAATTATAACATTATTAACTAAAGGGAAAGTCACAAAACATTTGGAATGCAGACATGGAAAAAAGTGAAAAATGCTGACTGAAATTTCCAATCCTAGCTTGTTCCAGAAAGACCATAACCCACTGGTTATTTGGCTAGGTAATTAGGGGCAACCATAGAGACAGCTTGCAGAAAGATAGTTGAATTTTGATGTCTATTCTTCAGTGATACTGAGATCTGGAGGGTGTCTTTTGCGTTGGTTATTTTAAGAGAAATTCAAACCATGATCTCATGCCAGTATATTTGAAGTATCTGTAAGCTGTGCAGCCATCTTTTAGTTTCCTTGTGTCTAAATAGCTCAGATTTACCCATATTTGGGCAGTTAGTAATAATATTCAAATTGAAAGGAGCGTCAAAACTTGCACTGTAAAATGCAAGCAGAATTCCTTAAGAGGTACAAGTTGTGCTGTCTGGTTTTCAGTATAAACCCAGAAGTCAAAGCTGGGTGATGAGCCTCTGAGCATTAGTGCATGGAAGAGTTAAAAACCTCAGGATGAGTTTCAAAACTGCTATCATTGGTTGGCTTATAGGAAAGTAAAGAATGCTCAACTGGAGCCTCAGGGAGTCATTTTTTTCCATCTCCAGTAGGTACCTATACTTACATCCCTCCTCCCTTTACAAGTTTCAGACATTGCTATCTTTTAAAACACACATAAAAGAGGAAGAACTCTTCTCTACAACAGTCTAACACTTAGTATGCAGGCTTGTGCTCGATTCTTAGCATCTTCACAGACCTTCCAGTACTTCTATCTCTTTTTTCCTAGTGGAGCAGATTTAACTAGGTGTTTCTGCCTCTTGGAAATATGCCTACCACACCAGCTAGGCAGCAGCGGCATGCATTCCTCTTCTGGTGAAGTTGTACCATTATGCAGAATACTGGAGAGCAGACAAAGATAAATTTGTAGTTCAGTGATCAGGACACTTGCCAGGAGGACTGAAGTCTTGGGTTCTGGTCCCTGTCTACTTAGATTTCAGCTCCTGTGCTTGATATTAAGCAGCTTGATTTCTGAAAAAAAGCTTGTTATGCTGTTGAACTTTCTCTAGACTAAACAACTAAAATTTTGTTGATTCCTGAACTTTAAATTCTGAATGTTTTGAGAAAATTGCAAGTGAAGCAAATGAAGTAAAACATCTCAAGGATGAGTCAGAGGGTGAATGATCGTAGTATGTGTGTGCCTTTTCCATAGCTATTTGCTTTAAAAGGCTTCTAGCTAATGACTATTTCTTTTGTTTCAACCAATTAATTTCAGTATTGAAATGAAATTAAGTTATTAAGATAAACATGGGAATCTGAATCAAGACTTGGGAAATAAAAAAGAAGGGCAAACAAGGGAATAAAAGGAAGCATGAAAAGGTATGAAAAACCCCAACCCACACAGTGAAGGATAAAACTTCAGGGAGCAGTGAAGAGAAACAAACAACAGCAAAGATGTGAAAGAAGTACAGTTAACTCAAATGGAGGCTGGAGCTTAGAAGAATTAGTGGAAGCAGTATTGATGAGAAGATGATCAAGCATTCAGATGTGTATCTATATATATTTTAACTGTTTGAGTTTTGGTAAATAACTTACTACAAAGATCTGAGGCACCAGCTTGTATTCTGTGGTTATTTCCTAGTCCATCAAGAAAAGCTAAAGGAGTTGCATTCCAATACAATAAAGGACTGAGCATTTCAGTGAAGAACTTAGAATTTGCTAATCTGAAAAAGAAACTATTTGCTCCAGCTTCTCCAGTCTCTGCTTTGTAGGTGTATGTAATCACAGAATCACAGAAACCTGGTTGGAAAAGATCCACAGGATCATCAAGTCCAACCATTACCCCTACTCTGCAAAGTTCCCCTTTAAACCATATCCATCAAGTACAACTTTTAAACACATCCACAGTTGGTGACTCAATCTCATCTCTGAGCAGCCCATTCCAATGCCTCACCGTTCCTTCTGTGAAAAATTGTTTCCTAATGTCCAGTTTAAACCTAACCAGTCACAGCTTGAGGCCATTCACTCTTCTTCAATAGTTGAGGCAGCATCTCTCCTTCCACCCATCCCAATTTGTCTCATGAGATTTTGGGATCTAAAGCCTGGCCCAACTCCTGGCTTCTTTTGACAACAGTGGCTGCTGCCCTGACACAGCCAGCCCTGCCCCCACAATTTTTGCTGCATCAGCCCTGAAGTTTGTGGGATAAGGCAGGGAAGTAATATTGCTGGGAAGGAGGGAAAGAGAAAAACAAATTTTGAATGGAATCAGTTTCCCAGCAATGGATTGTTTCAGGGAGGTGGAGAAAAGCAAGAGGACATATTGAGGGTAAATCTATGACATTTCAGTAATGTGGATATGTTTTCTAGGCTGCAGGGATCCAGTAACTGTTTTGACCAAAGATGGTATTTACAAGTGGCATAGTGGGCAATATGCCAATGTGACATTCTGAGATTTATTTTAGTTTGTTGTTAAAGACCAACAACCACAACTGTTTCATAATATAGCATGTCTCTTGGATGCCTCTAAATCTCTCCTTTGTACTCTGCATCCTTCAGTAATAGTAATAACAATAATGCCTCTCAACAGAAACAGAGACAGAAGCCACTGTTTTTTCAGGAGAGGATCTTACTTCTTGTCTCTTGAGCATATAACAATATTCCCATTTCATTTGATGACAATGAGGCTGTTTCTTGTAAATATTTTCCCCTTCCCTCTCTCTTTCATAGCCCAAAATCTGACCAACTCTAACTGAAAGTAATGCTTTCTCTTGCCCTGTAGTTTACAGCAAAGGAACAAAAAAGAGGACAGTTCTGAGGGAAGGAGAACATTGTTGCCTGCCAGGGGGACATAGTAAGATTAGAGGAGTATCAGTGAAGAAAGTCTTAGAGAATTTTTCTCCCTCATGTATCTTAGTCCACAACCTCAGCAGCCTTGCTTTTCTTTTGAGAATCCTTAAAAATATACTTTATTATATATATATTTCATAGGTATATTATGTAGCTTTCTTGATTCCCTTAATATTACTGCAGATTTCTGATTGATCACAACTTCAAAATCTCTATTACTACTTGGGACGCATCACTCTAGAAACCTATAATTCAGCAGCCTGAGCACAGATGTTGCAGTGATGGTTTGTGACCTCCAGGTGTGTTTATTATAAGTCAGTCTTTATAAAGAAACTGCAAATACTGATGAAAGTTCAAAATGGTAGAAGTTGCAAGCAACTGTAAGCATCATTTCTTTCTTCTGCATTCCACTCAGGCTCTCTAGTGAATATGTTGTAGATTGTTTTATTCCCCAATATTCAGAGCCCTATATATTTTGAATATACTCCTTGCTATAAGTTCTGACAGCTACATTCCACTGGAATCACGAAGCTGTGACCAGAAGAAAAAAAATCTCACCAGCAGAGAGAGGAGAACTAAGCTCATGAAACTTACCACAGGAATAACTAAAAATGACTCTCACAGCATTCAGCAAAATTCAGCTCATTGCACTGGCTTTCCATCATTACATTTCTCATGCACAGACTCACACACACCTCTCTATTTTTTTTTCCTGATCTCTAGAGAAAGGAGAGTCATTTTTTATTATTAAATTCTTGGCAGAGTCTGGAAACTGTGATGATAATCAACTTGTACAAAAACATAAATGTAAGAGCTGAACAATACCACCTCATTGCTTAAGTTAGAGAAAAATAACTTACTTTATTTTTTCAGCCTCCAGTGGAGGTAGAAGAGAACGTGATATTGTCATGAAGTCCTTTGGTTTAGTGCTATATTCATATGTGCTGAGAGGGAGTATAAAGGCTGGAGGCAGTATGGAAAACAGTATGCCACGTTGTTTTAATCCTGTTTGAACTTGGATCACTATTTCTGACATCCAGAGAGAGTCATATCCAGGTCTTTTGAAAGACTGTGTGAGATTAATCCTTTGATCATAGTTGGGAAAAAAACCCAGGTATTTTTCCCTCTTCTGTTCAGAAAATTATGCATGGCATGAATAGTGGTTCTCAGACACTGAGGAGAAAAAACACTTACCTCAATTTTCTAGTGAGAGTTTGACTCAAAATCAGAAGCTATCATTGGAAACGAAGATTGATGTGGCCTGAGACTGTAGTATTGAGCTTCTAATTTTTTATTACAATTCCTGATGTGTCACTCAGCTAAGATTTCCATTATGAAGGGGAGGCTATAGATCACTGTCAGAAGTCATTTCTGTTTGTACAGTTTTGTTTTATACTTTCGGGTACTTAATGGTTTTCTTGGTGACTGGCCATAGCTGGCTCGCAGCTGCTATTTCACCTGCATCACTTTTGTTCTTTTTCAGAACACCTGCAAAGATATTATTCTTTTGTTACCCCCTTCTACAAATAGCTCAAATGTTTACCTTTAGGATATTCCTAGTTGTTGAAATCCATGCTGCTGCAGTAAATTCTTTTCTGAATATCCTGTAAATAGAGCATGGTAGAATCCTAATCTTAATTCCTTTGTTTATACTTAGAAATCATGTATATATTGATCTGTGTAGAATGAGCCTGCTTAAAAAATGATTGAACCCTTTATAAAAAGTTATACACTGTTGTTTGGCTGCAGCTCCAATGATTTACCACATGATGTAGAGTAGTGGTACTTTGATTGTCTTAATTCAACCATATATTTATTCTTAATCCCTTTATTCTATAAGTGTGTCTTAAATTCCACTTTGATGCAATTTCTTAGACATACAGACCTTTACAGATTTCTCTTGCTCTGCTGTCTGCTAGCATAAGAAAATACAAGAATCACTTCACTCCTCCTCACAAAGGTCTAGGGAACAAGGATGGGAATTACATTAAGGATATATTTCTCCAGCTGAATGTGTTTGGCACCTCAGTATGTATCTGAATTCTAGAATATGTCCTGACCTTTATGGCTTCATCTCTATCTGACTAGATTATGTTTCAAAGAAAGGTCTTCCTAGTTTTGTATCTGAAATAGATTATCTAGAGATGAATCGCTTAAAGTTGTACATGCAACACTGTCAAAAATGAATAGTGTTTCTTTCTTCTTAGCTCTGTGATGCTCATTTGAAGGATCCTCTAGTTGATCACGTTCATAAGTACCTGCTGTTGTTGGGGTTTTTTGCTCTTTGGCATGTGGTTATTCCAGTGCAACACATCAAGAAGTATAATGCTTGCCTTAGAAATAGCTCACTATTAATAGACAAAGAAAAGATTAAGTTCTTATTTCATAGCTTTCATTCATACTGCCGCAAAAAGCTGTTTAGCTTTTGCCCATTCTCAATTCCATAGCCATGCCAGAGCATTGCTTATCAAAGACTGGCATTTGAATGAAGTTACCCGTTCTGGTTTTTGCCTTGCTCTTTTTTTCCCCTCAAACATGCCTATTTGTACACGATATTCTATTTAATGCTGATAACACAACCTAGGAGGTTTCAAGATCAAGTGAGATCACCATATTGAAGACTGAAGTCTTGGTACAATCTGCCAAGCTATTGCATTTAATTTCTAATGTATTAGCTACATTTCACTAGCTACAATTACTTCTTATCTCAGCGCTAGGTTCTTCTGATATAAAAGTAACCAATCAAATTGTTAGTTCAGGGGAACTGGGAGACATCCATACTTTTGGCATTTGAAAATCCTAATTCAGTACTTGGTTGAATGGCCTGATGTATTTATCAGCAGAATATACCTTGGTATCTGGTGTCTGATATGAATATTTGTGAAGATGTAACAAACCCCTTAGAATTGTATTGGAACTCTTCAGTAACGTCTGGGATGTGGAAAGATTGTCTTATGTAAGTAGTTTAAATAAGCATCTCAACAAGACTGAAATGATCCTGGTCACAATGATAAAAGGTGATGCACTTCTGTAGATTTATCAAAGACAAACACATACAACAAACAATCATAATAGCAAAAAAAGCTGATGAGAGGCCTGGAACACAAACCCTACATGGAGAGGCTGAGGGAGCTGGGGTTGTTTAGGCTGGAGCAGAGAAGGCTCATGGGGGACCTCTTTGCTGTCTACAACTACCTGAAGGGAGGTTGTAGCCAGGTGGGGGTTGGTCTCTTCTGCCAGACAACCGGCAACAGAAGAAGGGGACACAGTCTCAAGTTGTGCTGGGGGAGGTCTAGGCTGGATGTTAGGAGGACGTTCTTCCCAGGGAGAGTGATTGGCATTGGAATGGGCTGCCCAGGGAGGTGGTGGAGTCACCGTCTCTGGAGACATTCAAGAAAAGCCTGGATGAGGCACTTAGTGCCATGGTCTGGTTGATTGGCTTGGGCTGGGTGCTAGGTTGGACTGGCTGATCTTGGAGGTCTCTTCCAACCTGGTTGATTCTGTGATTCTATGATTCTCTAGAATTCACACATTAGTTAAAAGCTTTTGGTTGTAAATCTGAATAATGTTAAATAAATCTCATCAGAATTCTTTCCACTAAATTCCTTCTGCTGTCTAACATGAACTGTCTACTATCGAATACAAAGCAGATTATGGAGTTGGATTAACTTCATCCCACATAGGCTGGTGAAAATGGTGTTCCTTGATCCAGTTCTGTTGGCATGATAATTAACTAGAAATAAAATAGCAAAGATGAGTTTGCCATTAGTCTGCATGTTCTTGATGCAGACTTTCATTAGTCTTGCTTTGAAATCAATGGTAGTTGAAAATCAGTAGTGCCCATGAGGTGAAGAAAACTTGGTTCTTATTAGACACTTCTGTTACCCTCCTCATCAAGAAATATCTCTAGTATTTCTTGTCAGTTAGACTCCAGGTTATTTAATGGAGAAAAATAGAACAGTCATAACCTTTGCAGTAGCTCTTGAGCAAGAATATGCTCTTTTTAGGCCTGAAAGAATATTCAGAAGGACATCTGGATTATCTGCTCTGCATTGCAGACTGCTGAGGGAGGTTGTGTAAATTTTCAGGCTTCTACTGCTTGACTTCTAACTTCTGCAGCTGATTTGCTGTTGAGAACTGTTGTTCTCTCTAATGTGTCGCTTCCTCTCTGAGGGACCTCTGAAGAAGTGCACCGATATGATTCAGCTTTTCAAACCTGCTCATTATTTCTTCCCAGGCTACTTCTCTGTCTTCCATGAATCATTGATACAGAAGCAGTTTTGAATAATACTTCACCCTAGTCAGTAGAGTAGGACTCATGCATAAAATGTTGTGAAAACCAGATTTATGACATATTAGTGTATTTATAGTTTACTTATTGTTTATTGCTCATTAGTTATTTTATTATATTAGTATTGGTATATTTTCATCAAGTAGCTGACTATGTTAATAAGTAAAGATGTCACTTACAAAAGCTAGACTTCATTAAATATTGATTCATAACTCACAAAGCTTGTCCATACTTTATTACACAAATAAACAAACAAAAAAAATCAGAAGGTGTTAGTCTGCATTCATGATTTTGGTAATAATTTTCAGGAGCACTGCATTTGACATGTAACCTTGGGGGCAACCTCAGCCATTTATTTACTTTTTGATGAGTTTGATATAACGTTGTCAGAGCAGGAAAGATGCAAACCAATTAAAAATCCTCCCTGTGCCCAACTGCAGTAATTTACCAACACAGAGGCTCTCTGATGCATTCAGTTTTATTGTGAAATAAAACATTGTGTATTTCTCACAGCTTTGACGAGATTCATTTTGAATCTTTGTGTCAAGAGATGTACAAGTGTTATCCGTAAATGAGAAATGTATGCAAGGTTCTTAACTAGTGCTGAATTCCAATGAACTTTGTGGTTCTAATGTCATGAAGCTCTGTCAAATGTTAACAGAAATTAAAGGTAAAATTCACATGGAGCTCTCACAAATCACAGCCTTATCTGTCAACATTTTTATAATAACCAAACAGTTATGATCTATCAAGGTATTGCAGTGCAATTCTGAGTCCCAAAGGAAGCATCATGACATTCTCAGACCAGTGAAATAACAATACATATTTTTATTGAACAGAATTGTCAAGTGTTCCTTTCAACTTTCTCTCACTAATTGCATTTCAAACAACTTCTTTTAAAAACGCTGAGAATAGACAGGGAAAAAAAAAAACCACTGAAACTGTTACAACTTTGAATACTTTAGATACCACTGGTTTATGTTTATTTAACATTTCTTTCTTACTGCATTTTTAAAAATTAAGCTGATTTTAAATTTTTTGATAGGATGGTTTTCTTTACAAGCACGTTAAACTGTGGCTCTGTAATTCTCATTAAGTAGGGTAGAGAGACATTAAGCACATGAATGTGATGGTTTGGGTGTTACCTGCCCTCCCCACACTTTAGAAGTCACCCAGAGTAAACTCAGCCAGCTCTGGAAATTGAATGAAGCTTTTATATTTACAGCTTAGCACAATACACATGCAGATATTTACCATATATATATATATATAGTTATATACAGAAATATACAAGGTAAAAGGTACTACAGAAACACAGCACGCCTCCAGAAACCTGAGTCCCCTGGAGGGGCTCCCAACCGCCCTTCCACCTTCTCCCACCCCTCTCTACCTTATCCCAGACATTGCCTTGTGCCCAAGGAAGAATGGAGGGTCAGCCAGGGGGGTTAGGAAGCAGGTGGGTTAGTCAGGTTAGGTTAGAGAGAGAAATGCAGCTCAAAACCCAGGCAGTGACCAAATGTCTTCTCTGTATTTACAGTCTTGTTCTTATATCTCTCAGCAAGCCTATGAGTGAAGTAGACATCACCCTTGTTTCCCTTTCACAGCCTGTAATCTAGTTCTTCTCACCAAAACATTCTGGCTAGCTTCAATCTAGCATAATGAAAGCATTCCATCTTATCTGTCAGCGCTTGTATTTCTGGGTAGATCTGTTATATCAATCTAGACAAGGTACAGAAATGTGTGGCTTTACATTCAACTACTTGGAGTTAACTCTGAAGATCTTTCAGGCCTGTGATGTTCATTGTATTTATTCAAAACTGTACTCCTCTTTTCTGCTGCCAGATTCTGGTCTGCAGACTGTGTTTGCTGCTCCAACATTTCAAGGGCTAGAAAACCCATCATAACAGTCAGTGATGGGTTGGATCAGCTTTACCTGACTCTTCCCTATCTTTCCAGTGGAAAAGTTGTGGAGATTTTCAAGCGTTCCCTGGTATAAAAATGTCTGCTTGGAATTATCTGAATAAAAAAAACTAGCTGTGAAGGTTATATTTTATTTAGTCATCAGTTTGTTGTTTCCTTTTCACTGAATGGTTCAGAAGTATGTATTTGTTCAAGATGTGGAAAATTAAAGGTCAGTTTTTATAGATGTATATATCTATGCACGTATTTTATACACACAGAGATGCACACTGGTCTAAGGGAATTAGAGCTCAC
The DNA here is from genome assembly GCF_015220805.1 of Pogoniulus pusillus. NCBI lineage: Eukaryota > Metazoa > Chordata > Aves > Piciformes > Lybiidae > Pogoniulus > Pogoniulus pusillus. The sequence goes on along the minus strand of NC_087271.1, from coordinate 29,504,608 downwards.
TTACCAAGAAGGTTCTGTTATGTTTAAGAAGTGTACTGCCCACCCTCTAATATTGAAACCAATTTTTTCTTACCTAAAATGGTTTAACATTCAAAACATTGGGAACAGTATGAAGCACATTGAACTGCACAGCTGAGTGCCACCATTGCAGCATTTCAGAAGACTATTCTTATTTTTCTGATGTCTTAATCACTAAGTACTTGTACTCAGCACTGGTCAGGCCACACTTTGAGTACTGTGTCCAGTTCTGGGCTCCTCAATTCAAGAGAGATGTTGAGGTACTGGAATGTTTCCAGAGAAGGGTGATGAAGCTGGTGAGAGGCCTGGAACACAGCCCTGTGAGGAGAGGCTGAGGGAGCTGGGGTTGTTTAGCCTGGAGAAGAGGAGGCTCAGGGGTGATCTCACTGCTATCTACAACTACCTGAAGGGAGTTGCTCTTCTCCCAGGCAACCAGCAACAGAAGAAGGGGACACAGTCTCAAGTTGTGCCAGGGGAAGTATAGGCTGGATGTTAAAAGGAAGTTCTTCACAAAGAGAGTGATTTGCCATTGGAATGGGCTGCCCAGGGAGGTGGTGGATTCACCATCCCTGGAGGTGTTGAAGAAAAGCCTGGCTGAGGCACTTAGTGCCATGGTCTAGTTGACTGGCTGGGGCTGGTTAGACTGGCTGATCTTGGAGGTCTCTTCCAACCTGGTTGGAGAATAGGACCATCATCAATCACCTCTTTTTTTTTTTTCAGTTACAGAAGTAAAAACTCAAATTCAAACCTAATCTTTCTTTTGCTTTGGCACAGTGTGTGATTATGCCAACAGGTGCATAGAACAGCAGAATAGAAGAATGGTTAGGGTTGGATGGGACCTCAAAAAGTCATCCAGTCCAACCTCTCTGGCAGTGAGCATTTGCCACTAGATCAAGTTGCTCAGAGCCTTGTTGAGTTTGGTGTTGAATATCTCCGGGGTTGGGGCCTCAACTACCTCCCTGGGCAACCTGTTCCAGTGTCCCGCTAGCTTCACGGTGAAGAACCTCCTCCTAACATCCAATCTAAGCCTACTCTAATTTAAAACTGTTGCTCCTCATCCTATCAGTACAGGCCTTTGTAAACAGTCCCAATCCAGCCTTCTTGTAGGTCCACTTTAGGTACTGAAAGGCTACTACTAGATCTCCCCAGAGCCTTCCCTTCTCCAAGTTGAACCATTCTAGCTCCCTCAGCTCATAGTGTTCCAACACCCTAGTCATCTTTGTAGCCCTCCTCTGGACCCATTCCATCAGGTCTATGTCCTTCTTGTGTTGAGGGCTCCAGAGCTGGATGCTGTGCTCCAGAGCTGGAAACACTTTTCCAGGTGAGGTCTTAGCAGAGCAAAGCAGCAGAATTGCTTCTCTTGATCTTCTGGCCACACTTCTTTTGATGTAGCCTGTTGGCTCGTGTCCAGCTTCTCATCCAGCAGCACCCTGAAATCCTTTTCTGCATGGCTGCTCTCAATTTCATCATTCTCTAGCCTGTGTTGATATCTAGGATTGCCCCAATCTAGGTGCAGGACCTTACACTTTGCCTTATTGAACCTCATGAGATTCTCCTCAACCCACCTCTCCAGGTTGTACAGGTTCCTCTGAATGCCAACCCATCATTCAGTCTTATCAACTGCACCATTCGGCTTGGCATCATCTGCAAAGCTTCTGAAAGTGCACACAATCTTGCTGTCTATATCTATAGTGAACGGTGCTGGTCCCAGTACAGACCCTTGAAGAACACCACTTGTCATTCGTGTCCATCAAGACATCAAGTCGTTGGATGCAATCATCCAAAAAATTGCTTATCTTCTCAGCAGTTCACTCATCAAATCCATATCTCGCCAGCTTAGAGAGGAGGATGTGCCCAACCAAGGTTGAGCTTCTTCACTTCTACTGAACTTGCTGGCTTACCTTAGGTTTGGGAGAGAGATTTTGCAGCTGCCATGCCATGCCACTCCTGCCACATCACACCCTGCTTGCCCACTCTATTTGCCAGCACTCCTGGCTCACTGGCAATCCCTGGAGGCATTTAAATAGCTTGAGTGAGAGCAGCACCCTCTTGGTGCCACATCAGATCTCACATACTTTGATGATGGTTCCTGTCTGGATCTGTGTGCTCCAAAACCTTGCCTGCCCTGTGCCAGGAAAGTCTCCTGTCTAATTAGGTCTAGCTTCGATCTAGCACACAGCTCTTAGTGATGCTGCTTCTGAGATGTTGCCTCAACCACTCGAAAAGAGTGACTCATCTGAGTATTGGAAATGAAAGTTCACTTGGAAAGGCATCTGTTTCTGTTACCTTAGAACCTGTATGTGAAATTCTAGTCACTGTTTACACTGGGAGTCTAAAGCCAAGGATTACCTTTTAGCCTAGTTGTTAGACATGTGCTTTAGAAACGTGGCTTCAGCTCTGTCTACCTGGAGATAGATGTTGAAGCTGTATTTCCCATGTATCAGGTGGAAGTTGTTACCAACGAGTTTTGTTTATTAAAACAAGGTTGTCTTCTGTTATGAGAATCAGTTTTTTCATTTCCTTTGCAGTTTTACACAAGAAAAAGAGAGGGGTTACTTTATTTTCCTTTTTATTTGTTTTGGGGCAGGGGAGGGCATTTGGGTTGGGTTTGTTTTGTTGGGGGTTTTTTATTTGTTGCTTTGTTTGTTTAAATTTCAGCAACAAAAGTCCTGATCACCTTAAGATTTATTTGCTCTGAACTACTTTTTCAGGAACCTTTGTCTCTCTCATTTTAGCTGCCAAACCACAAATAATCTCTGTCTTCTTATGTTATAAAAACTTAGTCTGAGGTTGAGAACAAGCTGTAATTGCTATAATGAATTTAAAACCTGTGAGGAGATCCCCTTTTTATCACTTTTCCTCGTAGAAATACCAAAGAAACTTTTCACACCATTGTTCATATAGTATAATTATTCTTCAGGAGACATGGGGAGCAAGGTTTCTGGAGACTGGAGCCTGGAAGGGTGGACTTCAGACACAGATATTAACTCTGTCTTGATGTAACCATTTGCCCTGGGACCATCCACATCCATTGGTTCCTCCTTTGGCCTGGAGTAGTACTTGCCAAAAGTGTTGTCCTTGGGTGTATCTGGGTACAGGAACCTCAGGGGGTTTTCAGGAATGTTTTCAGCTGCCATCACTTTGTAGTTGCAGATGATATCCAGGAAGGTGACAGCAGAGAGCTCCTTCTTGGCGTATGGCTCTACAGAATGGAACTGGGGCTCATTTTGAGATCCTTCTACCCAGGTAAAGGTGATAGCTCCCTCTTTGCTGCTCTCACTGAACCTCAGTAAGAAGGTTCCTGGCTGCTGGTCCTTCAGCAAAGCACGTTCTCTCTCCTTGCTGATGAAACCCATGATGCAGCCATCATTCCAGAGACACAGGAGGTGTTTCTTAATAAGCTCCAAGATTCCCTCAATCCATAGCCAAAAGGGGAAGTTTTTATCATTTAAATTTTCCTTGCAGAATCTTGGTGCCATGGTCTAGGCTTGAGCTCTGTGGTCAAGGGTTGGACTTGATGATCTGTGAGGTCTCTTCCAATCCTAATAATACTGTGATACTGTGATAATTTTTGTTTATTTGTAGTTTTCCACAGAGCTACTGTCTGGACCCTATACAGAAATTTTGACAGAGTTCATGTGAATCAATGTTTTGAGAGCTTTGATATTTGATCTGTGTGACGCTGTTATCAGTTCAGCAGAATTAACTTGTGGTTGAACGTAGAATCATAGAATCAACCAGGTTGGAAGAGACATCCAGGCCAACCTAGCTCCCAGCCCTGTCCAATCAACTAGACCATGGCACTAAGTGCCTCATCCAGGCTTTTCTTGAGCACCTCCAGAGACAGTGACTCCACTGCCTCCCTGGGCAGCCCATTCCAACGGCAAATCATGTTTAGAAGAAGGGCACAAAAATGTTCTGCTTCTCTAGGACAGAAGGTGCACCTGGGTGAGCCTGGTGCCTTGGAAAGGAGTGTGACTGGGACTTTCCATCTGTATACAAATGTGGCAAAGATAAATTGCACAAGGATCCTCTTGTTTGGGACTACTTTCATTTCATGGAAAGAGTTTGCTGTGTCCTGGAATAATTTTGCTAAACCAAAGAATACTTTTCCCACAAGGTGATAACTGCCTTCATTCTAATCCTCAGTAGCTGCAAGGAAACCTCTAGATGTTCACTGCCATTACCAACAGGTCCCACGTCTCACAACCTTACTGGATCATTGCATTTACCATTTTCTCAGAATACACTTGGGTTTTCAGATCCTGGTGCTTAATATCTCTGACTGGACTTTGATTCCTTTGTTTGGTTTTTTTTCCCTGGTATTCCCTAGATCTATTTTTATCCCCAGTTAAATTCAGCACTACAAAAATAATCATTGGAAATCAGAGTAAAATTTATTTCTTTAGTAATTATAAGAAAAAAATGTTTACTTGTGGAGAATAACTGTGCTCTTTTCACTATATGATCTTCAAAATGATTTCTCATAAAGATGATGTCCGTCTTGCAAAAGGAGCACCTGTATTTGATGCACTGATGGTCTTGACTAACATGAAAGTGTGAAAGAAATATTAGATTGCCTTTAAGTTCCCAACCCATTCTGCTAAAAATCAAAAAGTCAGGTTTTCAGTGTTAGCTCTGGGTTATGATTGTTCCTATGTTAGAATCATAGAATCATAGAATTAACCAGGTTGGAAGAGACCTCCAAGATCATCCAGTCCAACCTAGCACCCATCCCTAACCAATCAACTAGACCATGGCACTAAGTGCCTCATCCAGTCTTTTCTTGAAGACCCCCAGGGACGGTGCCTCCACCACCTCCCTGGGCAGCCCATTCCAATGAGAAATCACTCTCTCTGGCAAGAACTTCTTCCTAATATCCAGCCTATACCTACCCTGGCACAACTTGAGACTGTGTCCCCTTGTTCTATTGGTGGTTGCCTGGGAGAAGAGGCCACCCTCCACCTGGCTACAATGCCCCTTCAGGTAGTTGTAGACAGTAATAAGATCACCCCTGAGCCTCCTCTTCTCCAGGCTAAACCTAGGCAAGAACATTGGAAGAGCTTGAGCTATAGTTAAGTACTTGGACTGTCTCTTTACTGAAGAGTTTCTAGTGAAGGAAAGTTGGTAGAATTAAGGAGATTGCTTTCATGCTTTTCTGGTCTAAGAATAGCCTTGCTACTGCAGAATTACTAAGAAATACAGTAATAATACTGTAAATACAGTCAAAGTCTCATTTCAGATGGAATATCATATTGTATCATGTCATCTGTGATACCATATATCATATTGTCTACAGTATCATGCACATTTTGAATCCATTTCCACTGGGAGAGTTTTCATCTTGAGATTAGTCCCTTTGAACAGGAAAAAAGCTCTGCTTGGAAAGATAAAAATGGAGATTAGAATTTAATGGGTTCTAGAGTCCCAAATAGGCTACCAAAGATGCATATTTTTGCATACACAGGCATTCAGTAATTGAGAAAATTATATTTTACAACAGAAAAATTAAATCCCACTTTAAAACCCATCCTCTGCTTTCATGAAATAAGTATTGCAAGTATGATTTGGGCCTTTGAAACTGCCTTTTTTTTTTTGGTCTTACTTTAAGCACTATGTGGTATTAGAATCGTGAGGTAGCTTTTCAATTTCACACATTTTATGTAATGCAGGCCATAACTTACATGCTTAGTTTTGAAGTATCCCTTTTGTTTTGACAGAGAATGAATGCTGTAAATTTTATGGTATGAGGAACTACTGTTTTGTAGCATAATCCTTCCACAACTAATGTGTCTCTTATGGTATTTTTAGACCTAACAGTGCCTTCAAATACCTAAGAGGATATGGGGGTTTTTTGTCTCAGAAGAAACAGCCTTGTCTGTAACAGATAATACCATATGTAAAACACAGGAGAGAATTTGTAGCTAGTGAGCACAGGAGCTCAGTGACTAAGTATGTGGTAGGTAATGAATAATTTTTGTGTATGTGTTTTCACCTACAAGTAATTAATATGTTTGCAGAACTGCATCACTGGGGGACATTGTCTTGAGTGTCCCTTGACGTCCTTGTGTTTTCAGCTCTTCTCCTTTGATGTGCTCAATTTTAATAAGTCGAAAAACCAAAAGGTGATGTTTTGGAAGAAGAGTCTATACCTTTGCTTTTGGTCACCAGAAATATGCTCAGGGGACTTACAATACAGAGTTCTAAACCACAGCCTTTAGACTGCAGTAAATTGGAAAGAGCTTGCAATTCATGAGTACAGAATCAGACAAATTCAACGTTCCAAAGATTTGGGTTTTACTTTTTTTCTGTCTGTTCCTTCTGGAACCTTGCAAGTTTGATATTTTAGCTAAAGGCTTGTCCTTTGATTAGTTGCCTGGACTTAAGAGTCTACATAACAAAACTAGAAAATAATATTTAGTGGCTGGATGGATCCAAGATCAATTCACTTTTATTTTGTTTAAGTATTGCCTTTTAAAAATCATTTTGTAGCAGCACTTTAGTTTTTATTTTCCCAGTTCAAATCACTGCACCCTACTGAATAAGGTTTCAAAGAGTTTGAACACAAAAGATAGGCAATAAGCAAAATTTTATTTTCTTATCTCTTTTGAAGCATCTTTGATAGCACCAGACTTTGCTTTCAGTAAGATGGCCACTGTGTCTGCTAAAGCCTTCAGAGAAAATGAAGCCAAAACCCAGATAACATGAGGGCTGCATTAAAACGTGACAAATATTTCAGTGTCCAAATTCAGCTTGTAGTGTCAAGGATACATAATGAGGAGGAAATGAAGAACTTGAAGGAATAAAGGATCAGACAGTGTCTTTTGAACAGATGGAGACATAAATAGTCTAGCATATAACAGGAGTGCTAGTACATTGTGTTTAGGAATGTTGCTTTACTGGGTTCATAAAAGCTTCATTTAATTAAAAAAAAATAAAGAATGTGGTTAATGAAATGTGTGTATATGTATATATATATATAAAGTCTTTAGTGAAAAACTTAATATTTGGCATCTTTTATTTTTCTGTGTAGATAAAATAAAAATGAACTCTAATGATTTTGATGCTCAAACTCCCATTAGAATTAGGTATTTCTAGAAAGCTCTGAAATCTCTGCTTTAATGGTAGGACAACATTAGAAGCAAAGAAGTCACACCTGGAGGAGTTCAGAAGTTCTAACACCTGGTCACTCCCCAAGAGCCTTTCACTATAGTCAGATAAGAGCTTTCTCCATTGCAGCCCAACCTCTCTCCTTGAAGCAGAAAATCTCCACCCTACTTAACATCATCCTGTCACTATGGAAACAAATGCATTGCTACAGTTTCTGTACTGGGGGGGACATGAACAGGTAAGCTAGTAATTTAGCAGTGAGACTGGAATATCTCCCCATTCCAGGGCTAAACCTGAAATCCTTTATTTTACTGTCAAATGGAGAGAAAATGTAGAACATAACCCAGTAAAGCCTATGTCTAAATGTATCTCCAGTACTTAGTAACTGTCTTTTAGAAAACTACACAAAAGAGAAAAATATTTTATTTTTCTTCCTTGATATGAATCTTTGTTTTAGTGTGGTTCTGATTGCAGCTGTGAGTTTTGCACCCGCTAAGGTTTTGTATTTTTTATTTGAACCCCTAAGTCAAACTAAACCATTGCTCAGTCTGTGTGTAAACATACCCATATGTTACCTGTTTACTGACAAAAGAGAAAAGTAAGCATTTCTGTGAGTCACTGAAAACATTTTTTAACAAATCTGGTCTAAATTCCAGGTTTATGATAAAAGCTGGGATCATGTAAAGTCTGAGGTTTTTTGGGGTCAAATTTCTCAAAGCCTTGTTGCAAACCATTGGCAAGTGTCAGCTTGATCCTTGTCAGAAGTCTAAACTGGCACAAAAGAGCAGTAAGGCAACAATGAATGTGACCTTAGTCACCAAGTCTGTTCATCATGACTGCTCTACAGTGCTGTCCTGCACCTTTGTATGTTTTTCCATATGTAGAATGTGCTGTTTCCCTCGTCTAGCAGATAAAGATGCTCTATCAGAACTACAAACAAGGAGGAAGCATTCAGCACCTGCTGTGATCCCTTTTTGAAAACATCTGATTTATTCTTCTGTAGCCCTTGCTTTATATTGACACCTTTAAGTAACTCTATAAAAGCAGCATTTCCCTCAGGCATCAGTCCTGGGACCAATCATGTTCAACATCTTTGTCAGTGCCATGGACAGACGCATTAAGTGCACCCTCAGCAAGTTTGCTGACTACACCGAGCTGTGTGGTGCAGCAGAGATGCTGGAAGGAAGGGATGCCATCCAGAGGGACCTGGACAGGCTGGAGAGGTGGGCACAAGCCAACCTCATGAGGTTCAACAAGACCAAATGCAGTGTCCTGCATCTGAGTCGGGGCAGTCCCAAGCACAAATCTAGGCTGGGCAGTGACTGGCTGGAGAGCAGCCCTGAGGAGAAGGACTTGGTGGTGCTGCTGGAAGAGAAGCTCAACATGAGCCAGCAGTGTGCACTTGCAGCCCAGAAGGCCAACCAGATCCTGGGCTGCATCAGGAGAAGTGTGGCCAGCAGGTCAAGGGAGGTGATTCTCCTCCACTACTCCACTCTGCTGAGACCCCACCTGGAGTACTGTATCCAGTTCTGGAGCCCCTATTGCAAGAAGGATGTGGATGTGCTGAAGTGATTCTAGAGAAGGGTCATGATGATGATGAGAGGGCTGGAGCAGCTCTCCTATGAGGACAGACTGAAAGAGTTGGGGCTGTTCAGTCTGGAGAAGAGGAGGCTTTCAGGTGGCCTTATTGTGGCCTTTTGGTATCTGAAGGAGGCCTACAAAAAAGCTGGGGAAGGACTTTTCAGGCTATCAGGGAGTGACAGGACTAGGGGGAATGGAGCAAAGCTGGAGATGGGTAGGTTCAGGCTGGACGTGAGGAGGAAGTTGTTCAGCATGAGAGTGGTGAGAGGCTGGAATGGGTTGCCCAGGGAGGTGGTTGAGGCCCCATTGCTGGAGGTGTTTAAGGCCAGGCTGGATGGGGCTCTGGCCAGCCTGCTCTAGGGTAGGGTGTCCCTGCCCATGGCAGGGGGGTTGGAATTAGATGATCCTTGTGGTCCCTTCCAATCTTGACTGATTCTATGATTTTCTTTCTACCACCCATTTTTAATAATTTATTTTCTAATATTTTTCTCTGCTTCCTCTTACAATCATCCTCTTGATATTTCCCTGAGTTCTTATCTGAAGAGAATGTGTGAAGTATACTTCAGTTCTTTCTCAACAGCTACTCACAGCAGACAGAAAAAAGGAGTAACATGAGTTTAGACTGTAAGGGAGCTGTCTCCCTGTTGCTTACCAACATCTGCCAGAGGGATACTATCTCATATGTAGCAATACTTCTGTCTTCTGAGATTCCCCAGGCTCAGAGCTGCCCACATGGTTTTGTCAGACCTTCATTTGGGTGGGTTTTTTTCCACCAAATAGAGTGTTTTGGCCACTTTCCGCTATCATTCTTACTCTTAAAAGTAATAGAAATTCATCTTTTAGTAGAGCATTACATTCTTACCAACAATCCTGGAAATAAAGTTAAAAACCATAAAATTGTATTTTGGAAATATAATGCCTGAGTTATAACTAAGAGCCCAACTGGTTTCAAATTCCTCCTTTGCCCCTTCTTACTTAAGGAGCTGGTGACTCAACTACTGATACTTCAAAATTCTATGTACACATTTGACCACAAGGAAATCTACTTTATCTTAGAGACAGTCTTTACACCCTGCTTACTTGAGCTATTTGCTAAGTCAGTTTCTCTCTGGTTCTTCTGCTGTACTTTGTTTCTCCAGATTTGGTCTCCAGGTTCTTTATCTTTCTTCCATTCAGTCAGTCCTCATTATAGGCTGCTGTAAATATTTGCACTGTGAATGCTATTAGGAATTTGCAATCCCTGGTTGTCCTGGATGAAATTCCTGGATAAAAGAATGTTTACAGTTCACCATATGTTTTGTGTAGTCAGTGAGAAAAATAACCAATCCAAACCTTCATTATACCTTACAGTCTTGCCTAAATAATATGCTTCGTGGCACCACTGGATATTCTGAGGAAGCCAGCATTGCTTGAATATTTCTCTTTTACTGCTATTGTTTCTTTGATGGCTTTTATTTTATGGCAACTTTAATCATATGTATCTTACTCCTTCACCTCTGGCGTTTTTCAGATATTCCATTTCTCAGTTTCTGTTACCATAACTGCCTCCATCAAGTTATAATTCATCAATCTCTTTCTCCTGCACCCACAGGGGAAACCCCAAAAGGAGACCATGTCAGCTAAACAAGGAAATGCTAAATGCATACATGTAAGAAAATCTATTAATTAATAGAGAAAGAGAGAGAGAGGAAGGAAGGAAGGAAGGAAGGAAGGAAGGAAGGACGGAAGGAAGGAAGGAAGGAAGGAAGGAAGGAAGGAAGGAAGGAAGGAAGGAAGAAAGAAAAGAAAGAAAGAAAGAAAGAAAGAAAGAAAGAAAGAAAGAAAGAAAGAAAGAAAGAAAGAAAGAAAGAAAGAAAGAAAGAAAGAAAGAAAGAAAGAAAGAAAGAAAGAAAGAAAGAAAGAAAGAAAGAAAGAAAGAAAGAAAGAAAGAAAGAAAGAAAGAAAGAAAGAAAGAAAGAAAGAAAATAAATGTGTAGAGGTTAATGTGCCCCCAAGGCAACGTTGGCAGTAAGTTATGTGCTGACAGTTGTGGGCCTTTTTGTACTATGCTCAACCATACATGGTAAAAAAGGTGCCATCAAGTAGAACAGAATGGACTTGTGTTAACCTAAAGATATATGGCAGCAATAAATCATGAGAGGAACACTAATGCTGTATTTTCATTTTCCTCTAAAATAAAATAATCATTTGTAGAAGCTTTTGTTTTTCTTAGAACATTTGTTTAGCTCCCTATTCCAGGCAAAGCTGTGGGAGTTTCTTTTTGAATTAGAAAAGTTATAGAGCTGTGCATGCTATCAGGACTTAATGGAGGAGAGTATCTGTAGGGATCCTAGCAGTTCCTATTTCTTGGGAAGTGTAAGATGTGTTCTTCCTCATCACCTGTCAGCTTATAGGTGAGTCAGAAAGGTATACTGCCACAAAAATACTTCTGTCAAGTTATTTTTTGATGCTCTGCTGTGTATGGCCTGCTGGATTTGGCCTCTGAGCAAGAGAGGATGTGGACACAGGCAGATGTCTTCTAATTTCTAACACCTTGTTATCGTCCTAGAAGATACCTGATAGTAAAAGTCATTAGGGAAGGCATTACCACCAGCTAGTTCCATGCAGCACAGAGTAGCTAAAGATAGGCAGTGGTTGTGTGGTGCATACTCTTGAGGCAAAAGCCAGTGAGCAGGTCCAGACTGACATTTTGTGGCAACAAATTCTACCACCAGAAGAAAATGAAGATGGTGAATGCAGGTGGGGATAGTGAATACAGAGAGCTGCAATTGTGACACCTGCAGCTGTGTGTCATCACCTGCAGAAACAGATTATTTTCTAGGAGAAAAAGAGCCAAAGTTGAATCTTTCCTGTATCAGATTCCCAGATGACTCCATAGTCACAGGTAATGTAAACTATCAAAACTCATGAGTTAGTACCAAAAAATATGCAATTGGCTTTTAAATACAATAGTAGCTGAATTAATTTAATTGATCTTCTGGCTTCTGACTCAGGCTAATACTACCAGCTACCTTATTCTTATTTGCAATCTGATTCTTTCTTAGACAGATGGGGAATTGTTTTAGGCTAATTTGGTTCTTTTGGTGGTAGGCTTGCCTATATATGTTATTAAAGTACACTGCAATCATGATAGCTGCATTCAAAATGCACCATAAGTGCCTTTTGACTCAAGAAGTACCAGATGCCAGATGCAAAACTCCGTAAAAGCATCTTTTTAAGGCATGTACTGTATAATCAGAATGGAAGTATATATTTAATTTGTATTTAAAGATAGTTTGAGGGGTACTAAAAATTTATACCTTACTGAGTACTGTGGATCCTGACCCATCAAAAGGGTAACCTACATAGATTATTGTCCACATAGTGTCCTCAGCAAGTACACGATGTCTAAGGGACTAGGAAAAACAATTGCTGATTGAAGATAATAGAGATGTAAAATGAGCAATGTTTGAGTTTCAAACCTGAGCAGACAATACTGAGATGCACACAAAATTGTTTTCTGTTAAGTTTTTCACTAGCAAATAACTAATGATGGAGGTCTGTTGAGTAACACACTACTGAGAGTCTTCTGCCTCTTGTCTCAAATATAATCAACAAAAGGAGAATCCATTGAATCCTTAATAATAGATAAATGCTTTAATTGATCTAAGTAGTGATTTAAAATCCACAGAAGTATCAGAAATACAGAAAAAGAACATGGTTTCATGTCTTTACCCCAATCTTCTTCACTTAGAAATTATGTCCTCTGTACATGAAATTCATGGGAGTGACTTACAAGTAGTAAGAGACCTTAACATTCAATGATGACATTCAAGACAGTTTGTTATAATCACTTATTATAGTTGAACAAAGAGGTAATGGAGAATTTTGCTGTATAGCAGCTCATCAACACTACTGATACTACTCCTTATGCCTGACCATTTGGTCTATTATATCTTATGTAATTAATTTTTCTTAAGGTGTTGAAAGCTTGTATGTCATTTCCCGGGAGACTTAACTATGATGACACACAGAGCTTAGTGCCTTGTCTCAAGATTCACTCTATGAATTGAGGGAATTGGTTCATTGTTATGTACTTTTGAAGCTCTTTTGTTTCCAATGTAAAATATTCTCTGTACTCAAGTGCAAAAATTACTAAACTGATTTAAATTATCAATTTAATTTGCTCTGAACAACTATCATGTATCAAAACAAGAACTAAGAGTTGGATATTTATTGGTATCTTGTCAAACATGCAAAAAAGATTTTGTTAATAGATAGACTGTTTATGCCATGTATTTTCTCTCCTCCTCCTCCCAAAATTCTTTATTTCAACTAAAGGCATCTGTGTCTATTGCTACCTATATGTCTCTGTGCCACAACACAATGTTGGATAGCATGACCCCAGGTGAGCATAACAGTGTAGTGTGCTCAAAAATATGAGACACAAGGGAATATTAATTCTATTAGCTCAAAAAGAGTGTTATACTGTTGCAGATATATAGCTTTAGTATTGATTAGCACAAATAATAGTGAAGACGTATGCTACACAATGAAGTTGCAAACCCAAATGCTACAGATCAGGCAAGGTGCAGATCTTTGGCCCTTTACACTGCACATCAGATTCTTTTGCAGGCAAAAAACCCAAAATGTAATCAATGGGCTTGTTACAGCTAGGCAAGTCAACATTAGCAGGAGGTTTGAAACAGTCCTCTTCTTTTAAAAGTCTTGTGAAGGAAGAAATTTAATACAAAGAATAAATACTATCCCAAATACTGTTCTCTGCATTGTTGCTGTAGAGGTAGAGACATTTATATAAAATAGGAAAAAAACCCCTTATTTTTCAACTTCCAAGCAAATATTTCTCTGAAATATGCAGATGATTGATTTTCTGGCTAAGAGAGTTCCATTATGCACAGGGATTTTGTGAAAATTAAGTTAGCAGTTCGGTCCTAAAGACTGTTATAATAATTACATGGCTGCAGGTGACTCCTTGAATTTAATTTTCTCTGAATCCCTAAACCCAATGTTGAACAGGTTCCCTTTCAGAGATATTCCAGCCCTTTACTTGTCGATTTTAATTTATGATGTTGTGTGTTGATTCACATACTCTCGTTAACTGATTTTTGTAGAACAACAATCCTTACCTTAAAGAGGCAGCTTGCAGATTTTGTTGCTATTTTTGCTTTTCCTTGCTCTATGTTAACCTGTATTAGAAAGAACTGTCTTTTATTTACCAGTGCAGCTGAGCATAGCCACAGGTAAATGTAATTTCAACTTTATGCAACATAGCTTACCCACTTACTGTCTTCTCTAGAATATCAGAATACTCTGCAAATTTCACTTGCACTGCTGAACTGCACAAAAGTTATGCACTGTTATGCATAATATTTTAGGAATATCTAAAATACTTAGAGGAAAAAAAGACTTTGTAGTAGCCTTTCCAGATAGATCTCTGTGGCTATGGGCGAAGATCCTGTTTTTTAATTAATCATCCTTCTCTCAGCTATGGTTGAAAAAAGAACACAAGCAAAGAAATTAGTAGCTCTCTCATCAACAATTGGTTCCCACTCTCTGCTGCTTTTAGATACTGGCACACACAGTCACACCGACTTGTGATCTGTGTACTGCCCAGGGTAAATCTATTTCCTTTTTCCTTACTGCCCTGCAGCTTTTCCTTCTTCCTCCCAGTGATGCAGCCAAATTAAATTCCTAAAGCTAGTGAGCCCCTCTCGAGCCGTGAAGAATTAGATTCCTCCCATCTTTTCATCAATCTCTGAAATACTATGTACTAGAATACAATAAGTTCCAATATGCACAAGTACCGATATAATTCTACAACAACAAATCCATGCTAAGTGAGACCTGTTGTACAACTCATTAATCTCTGTGCTACCTCTAGCATCTCATCTCAGATCTATCAATAGAGAAGAGACCCCCCATTTTTAATAATGTGTTTAAGAATTTATTTCTCTGTGATGGTCCAGAAGGTGTAAGCAAAAAAACAGCCTGCTTATCATAGAACCACAGAATCAACCAGGTTGGAAGAGACCTCCAATATCAGCCAGTCCAACCTAGCACCCAGACCTATCCAGTCAGAAAATGTTGCAGAAATTCACAGAGAAGAAAGTATTTTGCTGCCAGGTGTGTAGGCACAAGAACATAGCTCTGATGAGTCTGTCAAGGCAACTGAAGTTCTGTCCTTAGCTTTTCACACCACTGTGATGGATTATGCAAAATTAATAATCTGTATTGATTTTGATATCCAGGTGATAATTGTTAATAACTATGAAAACTGTTTATTAACATTAAAACTTGCCATAAAACAGGTTCAAAAATGCACAGGTTGGAAATTTATACATGCAGGCAAAACTAGATCACTTATTTCTTAAAGTGCCAAATGTAAATATTTTGCTGGAAGAGGCTTTTAAGTATTTACTCACAAAGTATAAATCAGACAGTACCCAAAGCATGTGGAACTCTATCTTGTTGGCCGCTGAGGCTTGATTCTTCCCAGGCTTCTGGGGAAAGGAGGCAGACAATCTCTGACCTTGTCTCCTGGCGCCTCTAGACAATCTGTGTATCTCCAGGACTTCTAGTCTTAGCAGGAGACTTTCAGGTGCAGGCAGGATATCTTGCAATGTGCACTCTCAACACGATGTCTGTCTGGCTATGCAAAGCCGATCATGTGCAGACATTTAGAGCCTGTTCCCGGTAAGCTCTCTAGGCAAATTCAGAATGCAAAAATGAGGCAGCAGCAGCCCCATGCTACCTGCTTATCCCTTTTATCAATATCCAGCCCCAGACTAATGGGGCATTGGACATAGATTAGCCAATCAGCATGGCACTTTGCCAGGCTTCACCATATTAGGTGAGGCCAGGGATTTTGCCCTCCCCTCCCACACTTGCTTCCCCCAGCACAGAAAGAGTAGGGGACAGCAATCATATCTGGGCATGGATAAGCCTGTGCTTGCTGTGTCAAGCCTACCACCTCAACCACCGATTTAATTTAAAATATAGCCAAAAGATTTATCCAGTTACTGTTAACCTCTTTGCTGTTAGTATTACATTACTTTATACTATGCTTTTTTAGAGATTACAGTTTTCTCAATTACATTCTTCTAAACCCAAACCCACACAAAATATCTGCAGCCACTGATTTGACTGGTAGTGCTTTGTGAAAGTTTGTAACTGCAAAGAAATGATAAGAAAATGACAGAAACTGGCGGGGGAAACAATCAACCAACCAAAACAAATAAACCCCAAAAAAACAGAATAAAAGCAACAGTTACACCTCCACTCCCAAAAATCCAAACCAATCACAAATACAACACTGTCTCCTAACACAGTATCAGTTAGTTTGGTCCTAAATGAGCAAATAAATGAAGAAAAGAGCTCCTCAAGATGATTGTTGCTCTGAAATCTGAGGGTGGAATGGTTTAAGAAACCTATACCATGTGCTGAGAGGAGAAGGATTTGGCACATGTTTTTGAAATTTCTTCTGGTGGAGTCTCAAACTTCAGTTTATATTTATATCCAGACAGGACAGTAATTTGAAGAGTTTATCTTTAGTCAATATCATCCTGAATTATAAAGGCAATTTACATCATGTGTTTAAATAACAGTAGCCACTGCTTTAATACAGGCTTCTTTTGACAGTGTGTTTCATTTAATGTTGCGTAGTCTGGATCAGATTCATTAAGTTTCTCTGTTTCTCTGATTTTGCTTGCAGTTTTCTTCTGACCACTTTGTTGAAAGGAGCTGAAATACAAATTTTAAATACCAGATTCTGATTTCAAAGCTTCCTGTGTTTAGAAATAGTCAGAACTGTGGGGCTTGTTTTGGTCCGTTTCTTATTGTAATTAAATGTATTAAACAGTATTGGCCTTGCTGCTGGTGTCTAGGCTATCTCATTATTAATCTTCCCTATACTGTGAATAGGTTATTTATTCCTCCTCCTCGCTTCCTGTCTGTTAACCATCTTTTAGTGGTTGACAAGAATTTACCTCTTGCTCTGAGGTTACTAAATTTCCTTAATAATCTCTTGTGAGAAACTTTATCAAAAGTCTTTCAAAAGTCGTAAGTTTATCATATTCATTGCTGCTTCTTTACCTGTTGTTTTGTTTACCATTTCAAGTAGTAGATTTGAGAAACACAATGCATCCTAGTCAAAGTCAGGTGTTCTTTCTTTTTCATATTGTTCCATATAAAGCAGGCATCTTTCTTTTAAATTATTGCTTTAATGTATTTTTTTTATAGTGCTGCAGTGTGCTCATAAAGTAATAGGAAATGTGCTGCACCATCCTTAGTGATGTGACTTTTTATTCTAGTTCTCAAGAAAGCTTTTCTGTACACATTTCTTTTCAAGCACCAAGTCTCCCATAATTCATCCCAAACCAAAATCTTTCTGTTTATATACCGGCTTCAACAAGGGGATCTAACACACAGCTTGTATGTCGAGTTGGTTGGGAATGTGTCCTGTTATGATTCTGAAAAATGTATGCTTTTCTAAAGAATATAACATCAAATAGTCATCTGATGCAGTGTACCATCATCTTAGCTAGGAAACAGAAGCTCTGTAAAATAGAAATTATGCTTAATCTCAGCTACTAACTCACAAAGTTATTTAAAATGAGAGTACTTTAGGCAGATAGCTGTAGAAGTACCTGCTCTGTATTTGGGATACAGTGCAGCCCTGATTCTGATTAGAGGCTGTGATTGAAAATAGAGCTTGTATCTTTTTTACAAAAATAATTAAACAGTCCCCTCACTACTATTATACTAAAATATAAAAGAGCAAAAATGCCATAGAATCATAGAATCAACCAGGTTGGAAAAGACCTCAAAGCTCATCCAGTCCAACCTGGCACCCAGCCCTGTCTAGTCAACTAGACCATGGCACTAAGTGCCTCATCCAGGCTTTTTTTGAACACCTCCGGGGATGGCAACTCCACCACCTCCCTGGGCAGCCCATTCCAATGGCAAATCTCTCCCTCTGTGAAAGAACTTCCTCCCAACATCCAGCCTAGATCTCCCCTGGCACAACTTGAGACTGTGTCCCTTTGTTCTATTGCTGGTTGCCTGGGAGAAGAGACCAACTCCCACCTGGCTACAGTCTCCCTTCAAGTAGTTGCAGACAGCAATGAAGTCACCCCTGAGCTTCCTCTTCTCCAGGCTAAACAACCTCAGCTCCTTCAGCCTCTCCTCATAGGGTTTGTGTTCCAGGGCTCTTGCCAGCTTCATAACCATGTAACAGTTCTCTTGGATTTTCTGGTTGGTGGTTTGTACGTTTAAAAATAATTATCATGGCATTGAAAATACACCAAATAAAATCAGATGGTGATACTGTCTTTAACATAAAATGTTTCCAGAGAGCTTATCATAACAGGGCATTGATCCTTGATTATGGTGCTTAGGTACTACCATGGTATGAATAAATTATGATAGAATAAAACTTTCCACTGCTGACTGCAGTATTTCATATGCTCTTTCAGCTTTCTTGGATAGCCCCTTACCTCCCATCCTCCCTTACCCTCCCCTGGTGCTTTTCTCTCCCTTCAGTCAATACTGATGATTCAAGTGACAAATAAAATTTCAGTCTCCCATTACTTCTCTAGACTGCAGGTTGGAACAAGTGAACCATTAGTCACTTCATGAAATCCTCCTTTGTGCGACCAGGCTGAGAGCAGTTGCACCTTTATGCATATTTTATGCACATTTATGGGCCGCATTTCACAGTGCTGTATTTAGTTCCATTACAGTTTTCCATCATATTGCTCTTTTATTATGGCATTAATTATGTATTGGTTTTACTTTATCTTGCAGTATTTTTTTTACATTATTTTCTTAGTTGTGTTTTATAAGGCGCATAAAGTTAATTTGTAACAGTAAGGGTAATGCTATCCTGGCACTTTACATTAGCCAAGTTGTTATTTTCTGAACACTTTTGTTTGGGTACCACTTAAATCCCCTTTTTAAAAAAAAAATCAACATTAAAAAGTCTGAGGCAGTAAATAATTCAGAAGCAAAGGGAATTCATATGAAAATACAAGAGCTATTTTAGGAGAGTGAGCTTCCACTGTCACCCTTCCAGGTCATGCAAAGCATCCATGTTGCGAGTGGGCCACTGTCAGCCTGAGAGATGTGATGAAACAGTAGCAATTGAAAATGACAGTGAAAATAGTCCATAGACTGTCCTGTTTTGAGTTAGAACAGAACAAATTTGGTTCAGTCATTTTATTCTCACTCAGTTTCTTCTAAATGGCTGCATTTTCTGAAATTATTGGCATGCTGTCATAGATAATATCTTCTGTTAGGGATAACGCTGGTTAGTAACAAGGATTGGGGGGCAGAATAAGGTCACTTATAAATCTCCTGTATCATGTTGGGGTTGCAGAGCAAAAGGCAGTATCTGCAGGGAGAAGTGGATGGTTCAAGTGACCCTGAACTAACCAACAATGCATTCCATTGCATGTATGTAAAAACTGAGGGATCATAAGGGTCTAATTTCCCTTATACTGTGGCCAGCATCTGAGCACTCTGTCCATTCTGCCTTAAATTCCAGTCCATGAGTTCCTGAATCCAGGCCCAGCTCCAGAATTCAGCTCTTGAATCCTGTTCCCATTTGCTGCTGAGTCCAGTCTGAGACTTCTGCCACAATATCAGTGTTGACAGTGACTAATTGGAATATTTCTTATGTATGCATTTGTATATATTTCACTTTGTTGTTATTTTTGGTGAAGTTAGTTTTCTTTTCAAATTCATCTCTCTTCCTTACTCTCTTTCCCTTTGGAAGGCGAGTAGATAATAGCATTTGTCACTCCTTTAGTAGCCAGCCCAGCCCTAATCCTTGACATAGGCTTGGACTTACAGCAACATAAAGGCTTTTCGTACCACAGCTAGCTTTGATTGCCCACATGTAATGATGTGTAGTGAGCCTCTGAGTTGGCAGCAACTACATGAATGAGTCCGTTATCACTTGTGGGTTTTTACAGAGGTGATTCAGGGCACTGAGAGGATAATCCTATTGCCTTTAGATAGAAGACCATAAAAGAGAACACTGTGCTAAAAGAAAGGTTACATACACCAAATAATAGTAGAACAGGTAAAAGTGGCACGTTATTGTCATGAGTTGTTGGGATACACTGCAAGTTCTTGTGAAAATAATAAAACTGATGAGCTTGTATAGAAGATGAACTTATACCAAATATTTTCATTATACTAGCCTAAGGGAAAAAAAAAAAGTCTTTGTGTGGTATATAGACACTTTGAGGAGAATTGCTTAATTCACTTCAGTCCATACTCCAGAATTGTAATTGTGAATATCAGCCTGCAGGTATCTGTGACTATGTTATCATGGAGATTATTTCAATGATGCTGTCTGTGTTCTACTTGACAAGTCCCAAAAGAAGCTGGAAGAAGGCTGGAAGCATAGCACCCTTTGCAGCCAGAATTGTTTATACCAGGAGATTCTTATAGTGAACACTTTCTAGCCTATGTTTGTTAGAAACAAGGTGTTCTGGTGGGCGACAAGGTGTTCTGGTGGGCTACAAGGTGTTCTGGTGACAGTACTGCAAGCAACTGGGTGATATTGCCCAGAAATATGAAGTCATTTGCCTGGGCGGCCAATGATGGCTGCTGAAGGCATAGTGAGTATGAATGGGGAGTTAATTCTTGAGATTTGAGCCATGCTTAGTAGTGCAGATGCTGGTAGTGAAGATGAAGGCTAACCCTGCTACAGAATTAGTGAAGGAGTACAGCCTGCTGAAGGAGTACATCTCAACTGTGGGAGTGGGAAGTTATTGCAGGAGCAGCATTGGTACTTAGTTTGGTGCCAGATAGTTAGGAAAACAGTGAGAACAGCTCCAGTTGTACAAACCCAGATAATATCACCCTGTAACTGAGGTATGAAATGTTACTTTCTATTTCTGTGGAGACAATTCATTGGGTTTGGGAGTTTGTTTTGGTTTGAGTTTTGGGTTTTTTGGGGGGGTTGGTTGATTTTTTTGGCTGGTGGTGTTGTTTTGTGCAGTGATATACCAGTTCTTAATTTTCAGGAGGAAGATTTGAATAACACATCAGTCTTGACTTATAAGATACTAAAAAATTGGCCATGTCTGTCTTAAGGATGCCTAAAATTCTGTGATACTGAGAGAACCATAAGAAAAAATGGTAATGAACAAAAGCTTTAATTACATCTTCCTGCCTTATTCCTAGAACTTCCAGCTCTTTGAAGTTATAGCTTTATAAATTCTCTTCAGGAAAAAAAAATACAAGAACTAGATTAATAAAGCTGAGTGTGGTTAAGCACCAGCAGGTCTCAGAAATAGTGACTTCTGCCAGCTTTTGCAAATCAGCCCATGTTACATTTCATGTCGATCTTTTCCAGATATATTTCTCCTGCTTTCAGAGGAAAGAATAAATCTTGTGTGTCTGGTGATTGTTTGAGAACAGTCATTTTGAAGTGATTTTCCCATTTGAAACAAAGATTGAAAATGGGAGGCAAAGGGAAAAGATTGTTTTGTACTTTGCTGCTGTTTTGCCATTTTTAAGAACACAAGAATTCTTTTGCCATTTTCATACTGCTATTCTAGCTGCAGGCACAGCTGGAGTTTTAGCTTCCTTTCCTACCTGAACATTGGCTCCTCTTTCCTATCTAATTTGGGGTGGGCAGGAAACAAAAAAATATCTACACATAAACAGAGAAAATAAATATTTAAAGACACAGGTAAAGTGATCATTAATGTACTTTCTTCCTTATTAGATCTGCCATTTGCTTTCTTTACTTTCCTAAATTATGAGGGTACATGCTGCACATGTATTCTATTGTTCCTGCTTTGGTGATATTATTCATCCCTGGCATTTCTATGGAGAGAAAAAAAAAACTGTGATAAATCTTTCTTTCAGAAAAATTCTGGCAATTTCTTCTTAGTTACATTTCTTTATTTTATACATAGAAGCTGAGCTACTAGAACTCAAATTATGGCTCACTCAAAGGCTGTGTGAGTTCTTTCCCCTTTCATACTCTCTTGTCCCACTTCCTTGTTTGTACTTTTTCCATTTGGAGCCACAGTGTGAGTGCAAGAGTGATGAAGGCAAAGGGATGGGTGTGCAGTCATGGCTAGAAACCCTGCTGTGCTTCGTACAGCATCTACTGGTGCAGTGTTGGGATCAACTCATCACCGACTCCCTTTGTTCACTGTCCCTGCATGTTTGTATGAAATTGTGCCTCTGCAGGTGGAAGAAAGTTGAAATGAGGTGAGAGCAAAGCCCATTTAGTCCCCTGATGGAAGTGGGTCTTGGCTGGCTTGGAGGAAACCTCTGAGGAAGCTGTTCTGGTACAGCATAAATCCTGCCAGGCCGGTTAGCCCTTGCTCTCCTCCTCCTGTTGCAGGTCTGGGAAGTGGAGTCAGATGAGCAAAGCCTTGAGGGCCAGAGGCTTAGCACCATGTACCAGGTGTCTTGTGCCTGCATGGTCAAACAAGGCATGAACCTTTGGATTCGTTGGCCAGAACAATGGTGCTAGTGCCTATTGGCCAGTTTGATTTTCAAAATTAAGTATTTGAAGTGGGATGATTTGGAAACCACACTTCTCTGCATGGAGCCTTTCTGCATTCAGCCTTCCTGCCTTTCCCCATTCACAGCTAGCTATCTGGGATTCAAGGCATCCACGTGTATGCAGCTAGCGCTAGCAGCTCAGCAGCATCAACTCAATTCTTTTTCCTCTGCCTGGAGTACCTTGTATTTTACCTTGAGATCATTATCCTAAGTCTGAAAGCATCTTTGGTACAGGAGACTTCCTTAGGGGACCAAATAGCATCATGAGTACATAGGCTAGAGTCAATGCCAGGACTCCATGAGCGTAGTTAGAATTTTTCCTCTTCTAGCGTTCTTATTTTCCATGTTCTGATTGTTTAAACTGTTTCATTCTGTGCAACTACTTCCTATCAACTGAAAACCTAAAGAATCTCAGGGAATGTTCCTGATGTTTTGAATATTAATAATTACAGTTAATATTAATACAGAAATTAATCTTTGTAATTAATAACTGGTTATTAATTTCCAATACAGAAGCCCAGGGGTGGGCAGGGTCTCCAGCTGCCTTGCCAGTGTGACTTAGTGAAACTGCTGTCAGTGAAAGAGATCTCTATGTCCTGCTCTTTCCTTTGGCCTCGTGCTTTTGTGTGCAGTGCCTGACAGCTCTGGTGTGCACATCAGACACACTAGCAGCTTTCAATGAAGAGTACAAGAGGTATGACTGGTATACAAGAGACACCATGTGTGTCATTACTGAGCCTCCACCTCAGCAGTGACAACAGCCCCAGTCAGTACTCATATCCACACTGGAGGCAGAGCAGGAATTATGAGTTGTTCCATGAATTTGCTAAAAGTAATGGATGTTGGTAGTGCAATGTGTGAAGCTGAAAGCAGTACATTAAGCAGAAATGACTTTTAAAAGAAGGATCATATAAAGCAGCATTAAGATTATTTATAGTTAGGCAATTATTTAGAATTCACTTACCTTTAGAAATAATTACATGCAAAACAGAAGTTTGCAATGCCTCATTTTAAATCATACTTAGAAATTTGGATACATAATTAGAATGAAAATAAATATAGAACTTGATTTAGTAGTTGTGAAATACAAACCTAGGTTATATATTTGTGCCTTGTGAATGTAACAGAAAACAAAGGGAAAAAATCATATTAAAATCTGGGTACCTGTAGGGCATTTACTAAAATTAATATTATCTTAGTTAACTTTCAAGTATAAGAAAGGACTGGGTAAATAACTCTGTATGAAATCTGCAGTATAATTTGTAATGGATTTGTGCTAATGATATCTAATGTGCCTAGTTTAAATGAAACCTTTATTGAGAATAAATACTACTCATTTACTTCAAAGGGAGTTACCAGACACATGTAATTTGACACTAACTTAAAAACCAGAACAATATTGGCTAATAAATGTGTGATTTACAAATTTCCCTTATAAAAAGGAAATGCATAGACTACAAGATTTTATTTAATTGTGTAGTATTTGAAACAAAAATCTCCACAGATTATTTCAGTTGTAAAACAACTGAAAAAAGACATTCCTGGAAAGCTTTCTCTGTGATGAATTCTTAAATAAAGAAAACTGCTACTCAAATCAATAGATTGCTAACTGTATGGGAATGTTACGTTAGCTATCATGCAGTGTGTGAAGTATAGCTTTCTGGAATAGTCAGGAGTTAGAATTTCAAGTTCAATCAATTTGTATGGCCACAATATGCAGAGGTCCTGATTCTGTAGAGTGCTGTCAAATAATGTAAAAAGAAGCAAGTTTGTGACCCATATATGTTTTATTCCTAATTTTAATGTGTAGAACATTAATAGTAGCATTATATCTGGTTAGGTTCATTAAGAGAAAAATGCAGCAGAAACAACCACGTTTCATAAAACAGGCATTGTTTTTAATGAATGTAAAATTAATTCTACTGTAATAAAGTGAAAATCCATCTTGTAGATAGATTTTCCTCAGGTTTTCTTCACAGACTTGAAAATCCTAATTTAGGATGGCATCTTTTAAAATGTTTTCCCCTGTATATCTTTTCACATTTTACAGAGGAACTGTTCAGTCATTCTTATGGCTTGTGATATAGCTGCTCAAGAAAAGACTGCATGAGGCACTTGGTGCCATGGTCTAATTGATTGGACAGGGCTGGGTGCTAGGTTGGACTGGATGATCTTGGAGGTCTCTTCCAACCTGCTTGATTCTATGATCCTATAAAGATTTGTTCCATTGTTAAAGGATTTGTAGAGACCTTTGTTTGTATTCTTTGTTCCATGGAGAATGCTGCCTTTTTTTTACTGCTGTTGGTTGGTTGGTTGGTTTGTTTCATTTAAAGCAAAGAAATTCTTAGTGCATCGTTCTTGTTTAGAATTCACAATATGGGAGGTGTTGCAATTTCATACAGCTACTTGTCTTGCTTAATTATACTAAAGAACCCTTAGCCAAACAAGCAGAAAATCCTTATCTCATACTTACCTAAACTGGAGTATTTTATATGTTTAAGGAAAAAATCCTCAAGTGCATTTAATTTTAAAGATACAAGTGTTAAAAACCTGGATTCCTGGGATATTCAAGGAATTGCAAAGCCACATCTGTAATGTGTTCTGATGTTTCTAGCTTTTGCAGATGGTGAAAGGACATTGTGATGTTTTTCTGTGGGTTGCTTTGGTAGGAAGGTGTCAATACTGGTAGAAATCACATTGCATCAACTGTTTTCTGCAAGGGAACCTAGAGAAGCACTTATAAGAACTTTACTGCACTGAAACTAAAATTTGAAAGATTTATATAACTTGTTCTGTGGCAGATATCATACGGAAGTACCTTGATTTGACTGCATTTTGCATCACTGAAAACTAATTACAGTGGTTTGGATCTGTTCTCCAGTAAGCTGAAGCCATTAATGGTGCACAAAGCATTAGAATGAGCTCATCCAAAGAAGGAACTTTATTGCTAAACGGACAGTTACATCAATGTAAATGCCAGGAAAGTAAAACAGCTCCAGTGTCTCATCCAGTTCACTAACATGTTTTAAGTATAACCTGATAAAAATTCCCTCATGAGGAAGTCATCTTATTTGTTAAGGATATAGAGATTAAGGAGAAGAGAGATGCCTTAATTTCTGTCCCATACAGTGAGACCAGCAATACAGTGTAGCTGGCCTGGATGTTAGTAGAAGAGGGTTAATGTTTCCTGTTTACTGAGCTCCCACATTTTTACCTACCCTTACGTATTTTAATACCTTAGCATGTGGACCCTTGAGCTGCTTGATCCCAGTGTAGATTTATTCGCTCTTTCATAAAAGCTTTGGCAAAGGCTTAAGGAGGTTTTTGTTAAAACAATATTGCTCTAAGTTTGATTGGCAGAAGCATTTGCCTTCTCTCAGTGACAGCCCTTTTCCCATACCTGCTGTTATCAGTGATTTTAGTTGCAACAGTTTTGTGGCATTTTGAGGCAGCCAAATGCTCAAGTACCAGACTGGTTTTTGACAGAGATTATACAATTATAGGATCATAGATTCATTGAAGTTGGAAAAGACCTTCAAGGTCATCGAGCCCAACCATAACCCAACTGCCCAGATCTCTCTGTGGTGCCTTCCTACCTTTAAGCATATCGACAATTCTACTGAATTTAGTGTCATCTGCAAACTTTCTGATGGTGCTCTTAATCCCCCCATCCAAATCATTAATAAAGACATCAAACAGAACTGGCCCAAATATCGAGCCCTGAGGTATGCTGCTTGTGACTGGCCACCAGCTGGGTTTAACTCTGTTTATCACAACTCTTTGAGCCCAGCCATCCAGCCAGTTTTTAATCCAGCAAAGGGTCCACCTGTCTATAGCATGGGCTGCAAGTTTCTTGAGGAGAATGCTGTGGGAGAAAGTGTCAAAGGCTTACTGAAGTCCAGGGAGACAATATCTGCAGCCTTTCCTTCATCAACTAGGTGGATCACCTGGTCATAGGAGGAAATGAGATTGGTCATCAGGACCTGCCTTTCATGAACCTATGCTGGCTGGCCTGACCTCACTTTGTCCTGCACTTGCTGTGTGAGCTCACTCAAGATGAACTGTGCCTAATCTTGTCCAGTACTGAGGCCTGTTGTTCCCTGGATCCTCCTTTTGGCCCTTTTTGTAGATGGGTGTCATGTCGGCAAGCCTGTTAATCAGGATTGCTGACAGATGGTGGGGAGCAGCTTTAGAAAGCTCCTCCATCACCTCCCTCAGCACTCCTGCATGAATCCCATCTAGTCCTATAAACTTGTGAATGCCCAGGTAGCATAACAGGTTGTTAACTGCTTCCTCATGGATTATGTGGTGTTGATACTGCTCTCCAAGTGTATCAGGAGGCTGAACACCCTGAGGATAGTAAGTCTGACTATTAAAGATTGAGGCAAAGAAGGCATTAAGTATCTCAGCCTTTCCTCATCCTTGATAGCAATGTTCCCTCCTGCATCCAGTAAAGGGTAGACATTTACCTTGTTGTTCTTTTTTATGTTAATGCAGTTGTAAAAAACTTTTGTAAACCCTCATGGCAGTGACCAGATTGAGTTCTAGATGGGCTTTTGCCTTTCAGATCTTCTCTCTGCATGACCTAGCCAGATCCCTGTACTTTTCTTGAAAGTAGAGGAACATGAGTGTTTTGTAAGATGAGTTCCATCTGTGGGGTGAGTACCATCTACTTGGGTAAAACTGTCCAGTCAATTTCTATACATATGCTCATTCTGAAGAAGATAATAACTCAAGGGAAAAGCCTCTGATTTCTCTAAGTATCAGAAAACTAACCTTTCAGTAATGGTATTCTAATGTTGTGGCTCAAGAGCTGTGCACTCAACCAAATTAAAAGGGATGTTTTCTTGCCTTCCATATATTTTGAAAAGTAAAAGCTTCTCTGTTGCTGTCTGTGAGTCTGTTTTCCTGTCCTCTGGAAGAAAAAGCTGTGAGACATGAGACAAGCCTTAATTAAAAAATTAGGATTTGCCAAAATCTTTCCAACACACCTAGAAGATAGACTTTGAGATCCTGTAATGGACATTTCACTGGCTTACAGTATTTTGACTCTGTCGTGTCTGAAAAACAAACCCCCCAAAACTACTGAGAATATGGGTACTGGTTCTGTGTGCTATGGAGCTGTCAGAGATCTTCTTTCCTTTTTTTTTTTCCTTTATTTTTTTTCCCCTTCAGATTCTGGGTAGTTTTTTCCTTGTTTTATTCTTCACTTATTTCTATGCTCCAAGCTAAAGGGGAAGCATGATTAGTACCTGCACTGTGTTGTATAGTGTCAGTCTAGGATGGCTGTAGACCTTTTCATCTAATCAGCGCTCATGTGTCAACTAATGCAAGTGTAACACTAAACATGTTCTGATCATCCGCTCAGAGAAATGACATTTTATGTAGAGATGTACATCGTGAGAAATCCAAAATGTTTTTCTCACTGGATTGAACACTGGGTGAGTATCAAGAAAACCAGCTAAATTCAAAAGGTCAAATTAGACGATTTTGAGGTGAACAGATGTGACTGTATAAGGTTACAGCTAGGTACTTCATGTGCACTTTTTAGACTTGTGTTGGGAATTGCATTTCTGAAACAGTCTCATAGGTGCTGTTATGCAAATTCAAGTGTAAATCACCAGTAGTCCAAAACCCAAGCAAGTTTAAACCTGCAGCATTCCATTTATTGCTCATCAGATGAGTCAAAGCAAAGCCCAAAGACGTACCTTTTTGTAGAGCAAACCCTTAATTAGATGGTAAACCTGGAATGCCATAACCTGATAAATAATCTTGAGATTTTCTTTAAGTGACATTTCTTCAGTTAATAGCAAATTATCTGAGGGAAAACACTCTTCCATGGCGTGTCTACTGAGTGAAATGTTTCTCTAATGAATACAGAGTTATTGACCACAGGTGCCAGTGTGCTACTCTCAAGCCATATGCAGACCTCTCTACATATTGAATTAAACAGAACTGTGTTAGGGTAGACAAAGTACGAGGCAAAGTAACGTATTTTTTACTGTGAGATTAGAAAAAGGTTAGTGTTAATTGATATGGATATTGTGTGAGGAGGCAAGAATGTTGTCTCAGTGATACATTCTGAAAGATTATATTCTCATTATATTCAGAACATCTCAGATACACTGTATTTTCTGCAATGCTGAGACTACAAAAAGGTCTGATTTATCCATGTTGACTGTGATGCTACTAAATGGCACAGAAACTCTGCAGCATCCCTTGGATTGGAGGATCCCAATGCCTCAGTGTTTGAATTCCTAACCTGTTGGATTCTGCTGCAGTTCAGAAGTCAAAAAGTTGTGGCACTTCTCATTGCTGCGCCCAACAATTAACAAGTTCCTTGACTACACAGAATTGATCACAGATCTCATTAAGTAAAAAGTTTTTAGATTATATTAGTTTAATTTCATAGCTCCTGCGTTGGAAATAAACTCAATATGATATTTTGTAACGATGAAGTGCAAGGAGCAAAGTTTTGTGTAAGTAGAAAACTAAATATAGCAAATGGTCCCATATTTATATCTCAGTAGTCAGAATACAAATAAACATCCTTGGTGAAAACACATCAGTGCTTCCAATTAAGGTAATATAATTGCATCCTTTGAAGTGGAACAATGGAAAATTCTGCCTATCCATTGTATTCATATGAGGCACAGACTTCAGAGACATATAAAAATAATATTTAATCTGTCTAAAGCATCTGCTACTGTATACTCTTTTTGGGTTTTTTTGCATAATATTTGTGTGTTTTGTGTAAACACACACATTTGATCAATAAATAGATACCTAACTAGCTAAACACAGAGTAAGAAATCTGATCTAATCTTCCAATGCTTCCTACAGCTCATGGGTCTGAAGAAGCCTAACGGTTTTACACATTACATTTATGAACATTTTTAGTAGGCAGAGGTTCTATAATGAAAACATGGGAGGCTAAGACCCTTTGCCAAAGAAGCTATCACTCTCATGGCCATAACTGCCAGCATTTTTATAAACTGAAAAGACAAACTTTATGTACATTCAGTCCTTGTAAGTTCTTCCTAGACTACCAGCAAGGATGAAATTTGTCCTAGAGGGTGTTCTGACATGGATCTTTTTTCATTAGACATATAATATGACCAGAAGCTTGTTGCAGACATGTACAGATATAAGACCTCTTTGCTTTTATATAGGCTTTTCTGCTTGATGTATGCTTCAAAAGTCTTTCAAGGTACTCAAGGCAATATTGCAACTCTTTTTTGAGATCACCGAGTGTGCCTATCCCTTGCTTAGAATAAAGTTTCTCACAAAAAGAAAGGCAGAAAGCAAATATTTATGTATTATCAAAAAGCTTGGGGGGTTAACCATGGATTGGGACCTTGCCTGTGCTAGATTTTGTAAATATATGTAGTTTGTGGGAATATGCTGGAGTCATCCATAGATCCTGTAGCAGAGGAGGGAACAAAAAAAATGTGTTCTGTTCAGTGCTAAGATCCCCCTTAGCAACACCAGCTGGGCACTTCTTGATAGCAAATGGGACAGTGATCAGCTTGAGTCACTTTTGAGCAGAGGGCTTGCTTCTGAAATTATCTGCACTTGCTGTTTCCATACATGGGGAGAAAAAGGAAATCTCACATTCTTGGTTTGATTGATTAGACTACATCCTAGAACAGTGGTGAGGGAGTAGTGGCTCTGTGATACAGCAGAGCCTAGAAAGCCTGAAGTAAGTTACTCGTGTGACAATTCAGTCGT
Source organism: Pogoniulus pusillus (assembly GCF_015220805.1). Classification (NCBI taxonomy): domain Eukaryota; kingdom Metazoa; phylum Chordata; class Aves; order Piciformes; family Lybiidae; genus Pogoniulus; species Pogoniulus pusillus. The sequence goes on along the minus strand of NC_087271.1, from coordinate 29,474,632 downwards.
GCATAAAGTGAATAAATGAGATGCCTGGATTTTTGTTCCACTGAAATTTCTTATTAGTAGTTGTAGTTATTGATAAAGATATCACATTCCTGTATTGTTTTGGGGTTTTTTTCTCCTTATTTGTAAATTTGGGTAAAAGTATTCTTCAGTCAGAATCACCAAAATGGGTATTTATATTTCAGCTTGTGCTCTTGGAACTCGTTTGCCCTGATTATGAAACTGAGATCTTATAAGTTAAACATCTCCAGCTAAAGCCAGCTGTTTTGTCATAAATATTTATTTATAGACAGAGGTTTACATTAGTAGTTTTTAAAAGATATGAGTTACAGTTATCATCTTTGGGTGCACTCCCACAGTGTTCTCTACAGCTAGTATCGATTTGCTCACAGTGTCTTTTCATGGGAAGGAACAGCAGCTTCCTAACAAAAATGGTAATTGTTATTTACTCTGCCTCTGTAACAGTCCAACCTTTGAAGCAGTTTGTCTAAAACAGTGTTTAGTCACTAGTGGTAAAACTAGCCCAGTTCACAACTCCAGGTACGTAGATTTCACATCAGGAAGGTAGAAGGAGGTAAACTAGTTTTATCCCCAAAGAGGGTCATTTAAATCACTGATGCTGCTTCTGAAGGGCGTAACACAGGGTTTTTATGTTGGTGCAGAGCAAAGGGGAAAGGGCATGTAAAATACTGTCTCTCAGATTTGGAAATATTTTTAGACCATCTTAGCACTTAATGGCAGGTTACAGAAAGGGCAAGGTAGAGAATCAGAGGAATGGGTTGACGCAGACACCAAGTGCCTGCAATTGCCTCTGTTTTCTGCACCTTGGACCTCGGAGATGAGTGTGGCCTTCCACCGAGCTCACTGCATCGCTCACCTTCTTCTGAGAGTGCAAGGAAAAGGACGCAATGTGCTGTGTGGTTCAAAAAAGGATGCAGTGTGCTGTGTGGCTCAAATGAAATGAGACTCTGTTGAGCTAGGATGAAAGAAGCAAGGAATAACAGCACCAGTGTAGCTGGAGGACTGCAGAACTTGCTATCTTGCTTCTATCTGCCTCTGCTTTTGTGTATCACAGCTGCAATGTAGTGCCACAATCATAAGTTGCCCTTGCTTTTCTTTCTGGCTTTGTTATCATAATGGCTTTTATTTTACTGGAGCTAGAGTGACTTTTGTTGCTGATATGTATGCTAGCTGTGTGTTAAAACATAACATCTTTTAGAGAATCTCAGCTGGCCTGGCCTGAAGCTAGAAAGCAAAGACATTTTAATGATACACTTTTAGGAGGAGCTGCTTTGCATCTCTTTTCTGCAGATTTTTGTTGGCAGCTAATTGTGCTCGATGGATGGTGTAAATTTACTCAATATTTTTTTCACATGATCTAATGCCACTGTGGCTGAGGGAAGATGCAGTTGCACAGTTTGCTAGTAGTTGGAGCAATATGTTCTTCTGGCCTGATGGAATTGCAAAATAACTCAGCTTGGAAGGGATGTCATGAGGTCCATATGCCAGCTCAAATCAGGGCCAGCTGGAGGTCAGACAAGACTGCTAAGGGCTTTGTCCAGCTGGTCCTTGGAAACCTCCAAGGAAGGAGACTGCACAACCTCTCCCATCCCTTCTCCACTGCTCAGATGGCCTCGTGCTGCCCCAAGTAACAAACCTGTCTGAACAGTGAGTCTGGTAGCAGATAGGTGCCATTTCCCCTCCAGAAGGAGATCTCCAGCTACTGTCACCTGCTGCATCTGTTAGTCATACTGAGGTTTCTTCCTCTTGTGCACTATCAGGTGAAACATGTTGCAGGTCTGCAGATGAATGAGCCAGCAGTGTGCACTTGCAGCCCAGAGGGCCAACCAGATCTTGGGCTGCATCAGGAAAAGTGTGGCCAGCAGGTCAAGGGAGGTGACTCTTCCCCCTACTCGGCTCTGGTGAAACCCCACCTGGAGTATTGCATCCAATTCTGAAGCCTCTATTACAAGAGGGATGTTGACATGCTGGAGTGTGTCCAGAGAAGGGCCATGACAATGATCAGAGGGTTGGAGCACCCCTCCTGAGGACAGACTGAAAGAGTTGGGGCTCTTCAGTCTGGAGAAGAGGAGGCTCTGAGGTGACCTTACTGTGGCCTTCCAGTATCTGAAGAGAGCCTACAAAAAAGCTGTGGAGGCACTTTTTAGGCTATCAGAGAGTGACAGGACTGAGGGGAATGGAGAAAAGCTGGAGGTGGAGAGATTTGGACTGGACATGAGGAGGAAGTTCTTCAGCATGAGAGTGGTGAGAGTCTGGAATGGGTTGCCCAGGGAGGTGGTTGAGGCCCCATCCCTGGAGGTGTTTAAGACCAGGCTGGATGGGGCTATGGCCAGCCTGATCTAAGGTAAGGTGTACCTGCCTATGGCAGGGGAGCTGAAACTAGATGATCCTTGTGGTCCCTTCCAACCCTGTCTGACTCTGTGATTTTGTTGCAGTAAGTTGCAAGCCTTCAGCCTTCCCTATCTCAGGAGTGCAGACTGCCACCCTTTTTTGTTTTGTGGCTTCTATGTTTTTTTAAGAATTTGTTAGTTCTTGTGAAATTAACACAATTGACTACCCCAGTGATGGATTCCTAAGGCAATTTATTTTTCCCCTTCACTACTGTATTTCAGTCCTGATCTTCAAACCTCATACCTTGCGGGTTAAAAGCAGTTGAGAGTCTTTGGCCCTAGGGATAGCACTTTCATGACAGATGCTTATCGTATAGCATCTACATATCAGATGTTCAGAATGTGTTTAAACACAGGCTCCTGCTACATTACATAGAGGATGCCTGGGGGTGATAGTGATTGTTCACTACTCAGTATTACAATATGGGATGTTGTGGTTTTTTTTCAGGAGCTTCTATCTGATAAAAAGAGAGTACAAAATTTGAAATAGAACATGACTACAAAGAATTTATTTCTTACAATATTTTGTGGCTACAACACTGCTATACCAAAACACTCTGAATGTAAGAAAATGAGAAATGGGGATGTGGCTCTTTTTCCTTTCCCCCTCTGTGCACTTCTCAGATGCATAGTAACAACCTTGAGAGTTAAAAACTAAGTAGTGGAGCCTACGTGTAGTTATGTTTTAAGTTTGGAGTGTCACCTCTTAATAGAGTTGCTTTACATGTACTTCATTTTGAGTGACATTATAATTTTATTTTCATTGGAAGGCAATGTGCTAGTTTGAGCCTAGCTAGAACGTTTTGGTGAGAAGAATTAGATTACAGGCTGTGAAAAGGAAACAATGGTGATGTCTACTTCACTCATAGGCTTGTTGAGATGAGAACAACAACGTAAATGTAGATAACAGAGTCGCTCTCTGGGCTTTGTGGGCTGCACTTCTCTCTCTCTAACCTAACCTGCTGTCTGTGTGACTAATCCATCTGCTTCCTAACCCCTCCGTCTGACTCTCCAATCTTCCTTGGGCATAAGGCAACGTCTTGGGTAAGGTAGAGAGGTGAGAGGAAGGCGGAAGGGTGGTTGAGAGCCCCTCCTGGGGACTCTGGCTTCTGGAAGGGCTGTTGTGTTTCTGTATTACCTTTTAACTTGTATATTTCTGTACATAAGTGTATATACTGTAAGTATCTGCTTGTGTATTGTGCTAAGCTGTAAATATAAGCTTCATTCTATTTCCAGAGCTGTCTGAGTCTAGCCTGGGTGTTTTCCAAAGTGGGGGGGGGGGGGGAGGGGGGCAGGTAACACCCAAACCATCACAGTAAAGATATGGTTATAAGCCTGCAGTTCAGAAACAAGAATGGGCTTGTGAATATGTAGTGAAATATTGTAAATATGGTAGAGATAGATGATCAGTGACAAAGTAGTCATATTTAGTGCAAGAAGTTCACTAAGATATGTTTTGGGTTTTTTTTTTGCAATCAGGCAAATGGAATAAATGTGAGCATGAAGGTTCTTCTTCAGTAGATTTTTTTCCTGTGAATACAAGGCAATTATATGAACACTGCAAAGAAATTATTTTCAAGTACCTTTGCAATACCACTTGACAAAAGTTTGTAATGACCAGTATTACTTTGCAGTTTAAGGAGAACTTTTGTTTTAATATATACAGAGAGGAGTGTTAGGAGTAATAGCCAGAGCTGGCCTTGTTACTGTATAGATGACTATATGCTACCTTGCTGCTGAATTTGGGTCACCAGGCATCACAATGCTGTTACAGAAACAAAAATACTCTGTTCAAAGGTCTATACGTACATATTTCTTTTACCTTTTGAACCATGTTTGTATTTATGCATTTCCCACATCTTCTGAGCTAAGAAACTTACTCAATTTTTGTCTTCTTTGTTAGATAAGAAACCTGAGTTAATTTTAGTTGAATTCTCCTGCAAACTTCAATGAATTCTGCTAACCAAGCAGCTGTCCTTCACACAAAAGAACACCTCTGGTTTTGACTGTCAGTTGATCCATTAGTGAGAGTGAGCAAAGTCCTGTTTCTCAGTTCAGATGCACAGCAAGCTCTTTTCTTTAGTTTCTTCTGTTTTTTCTTTCCTTTTCACAAATAAGTCATCTAAGAAAAATGAGATAAATGAATGCATAATAGAAATGGCCTGTGCTTGAAGTGGAGTCTAGAAGAAAGCATTGTTTGTTACAGAGTAGTTATTAGATATAAATTAAGAACAAAATCATGGAGCTTCTGAAAATAAACATTGAAGTACTTGACATTTTGCTTCTTGTCTCCTTCTGAGGTATTTTTGTACCACTTCCTTTCCTTCTTGAATAATATAATCTTTGTTTCCTTTACAAAATACTCTCATTGTTTTCCACTGCACTTAATTTTCAGAATGGAAACATGACCTAAGAAGAGTATTGTTGTCTGTCAGATAAAACACAATGCATTCCTGTGCTATCTTTCCATTGTTCTGTCCCTGCTTCTAGGCAGTTATTTGTGATCTTTTTCAGCCCTGTAAGTAGTGAGGCATCGGAGGAAGGACAACAATAACAAAAAAATTCTAGCTGCAGGGAATAAATACCTTGAATATGATCACAGGTAGGATCAAAGGCAGTAACTGTTTCACCATCCATAATTAAAAAGAGAGAAATGAAAACAGAAATACACCAAATGAACAGGCTGGACCAGAAAACACATGGGGAAAATTCTAACTATTTCTCTCACTGGTATTGAGCTCAAAGAGATAACTTCTGTTTTAATACTCTGTTTTGTTAGTCAGAACTTGTTCTGCCTGTTACTATTGGGCACCGGTTAAGTTCGTTCTCCATTTTATTAATTTGTGCTTATCATAAAGTGTTATGTTTGTCTTCCAGTGAACTTTTCTGTGAACCCTGCCAAAGTTCAGGGCCTGAAGTCAGAAATAGCTTTTATTCCTTACCATGGTCTATTCCTACATATTGCAGGGAGTATTCAGGGGAAGTCTGTCAGCAGCAATCTCATATTACCTCCTCTAGGTTGTTTTCTTTTTTTCCATTTCCTTACTGTCTTTGCTTTTCTTTGTGGTCAGTCCACATGTGTCTGTTGCAGTGTTTGCTAAGTGGGTGGCTGGACCAGTTGTGTTCTGATGAATGTGCAGGGAGTGCACAGAGGTCAGTCACAGGCATGTTTTGCAGTGTAAGCAGCACAGAGACAGATTGCTGTACAGACAGACGATTAACTATGTGAAAATACAATTCAGACAAGACCCTTGACAAATTTTATGAAAATGATCTGCAATGAGGAATCTGAGGAGGCACTCAGTGTTGCAGTCAGCACTAAATCCCTTCTATTTTATAACCCAATAATCAACCTGCTGCTGTGATTATCAGAGTGGAAGAGGATGAGTGGAGAGAGTAAGTGGCTGTTGGTATGGTGCCCAGACCTACCAGGGCCCTGAAGCAGCTCCAGACGGAACACATCCGCATTTGACATTCTTGCAGCCTAAGCAGAAGGATTTGAGAAAGAGAGATGAATGTAGAACGTCTTAGTTCACTTGCCTTTGTCCTATATTTGTTCTGATCAAAATCCTTTTTCTTGCTGTTTTCTCTACTGTCCCAAAGCCAGTGAAAAAGATAACACCAGAAGACATAGTAGAACATTGTCACCTGAGAAAAATATCATCGAACAGTCTGCATCTTTACCAGCATTGATTTATTCTCCCAGACACAATTGTAATATACTATTAGAGCTGCCAGAAGTTTAAGATATTTTTAAGACAATATCTTAGTTTGGGGGTTTTATCTTCCATTCCTCTCTTTTCTTTATTAAAAAGTCCCACTTTTTTCCCAGCAGAAGCCATTTTTTTTTTTTCTGGCAGATTAAAAGGTCTGCAGATGTAAACCCAGCAACAATAGCAAACTTGGGTGAAAAAATTTCCAAACTTGCTTTTTCAGTTTTCTGTAATGAATTGTTTTTCATTTCCTTTTCAATTTGTGGGAGCTTTTTGTCATTTTTAATAATCCTGATACTCCTAGGGAGGAATGAAATCCTATAGGTGGAAATCCATCCATTAAGGAGTGCCTACATAATTACTGCACCGAGACCATGCATGAAAGCGGAGGTCTGCCCAGACTTCCTCATGCTTTTGGCTATACTGTGACTGAATTACCTTGGTCTCATGATCCTTTAGCCACACCAAACCTGCAGAGAAGTGAGGAGACAGAGCCCTAGAAAGCTGGACATTACATAATGAGAGAGAAGGAATGGAAGTGTTCCTTGTCCTAGAGCTGTTGTTTTGCCCTCCCAAAAAGTGGCAGTGTGTAAAGAGGTGCAGCTGAAGCTAACCTACTTTTAAGCTCTTAAGTGAATATCTCCCTAAAATGAGTCTGAAATTAGCAACCCAGATCTATCCTCTACTGCATCATTAACTCTGTCTTCCTTTCCTAGTCGCAGTCTTTAGTGGGCCCAGCTCAAATGGAGGATCCAGTACGGAGGGATCACTCTTCTTGACATATGTTGCTCTCATCATTAACTGTTGAGCTATGTGCTCCAAGGTGTCACCAATTACAAATTTTTGAATAAGACACTTCAGAAAAATTGTATTTCGTGTGTAAGAAAAGTTTATTACATAAGCAACTGTCAAAGTTATAAAGGTTCACTGGCACAGAATAGGGAGTGGAGGGAAGAGGGAAATACTTTCCAAGGAGAGACTACCCTGCACAGAATATGGAATTCCAATTTCCTTTTGAGTTATCTAATGCATGCCTTTCAGCTGCAAGAGAGTAACTGTAATAAATTCAGCTTCTCAGATTTTAGGAGAAGTTGAACTCTTGCTGTTGAGTGACTTAGAAAAGATTTAAGGGCCACTGATCAATTGCCATGCTTTCATGTAAGGGGGGTGATATCTGATTAATGACCTATGCACAAGCTTCACCTGTCCACAGGAGCCTGCATACCAGCTGAATACAAAGATGACAAATTAAGGAGGCCTTTTTAATAAAGGCCATTTTGTGTGGCCTTTATTAAAAAAGGACTATGTGGTCCAGAGGTCAGTGCAAATACACAGTTGTTTTTAGTTACATATAAGCTTTCCTTGGCCTCTGAAATAGAAGAGAGGATTGGAAAGAAGATTTGCCATCAGGTTTGGAGTGTGGGCACACTTGGTCTTGTTTTTTTTATTGGTCTGGAGACTTTCCCAGTGTTAATCCTTTTAGAACTCAACTCCACAGCTTCTTTTTTTTTTTTTTTCCAGTGAATGTGCTACAACTGACTTCTTGTTTGTAAGCCTGAATCTAGTCTTTTGTTTAGTGAGGATAGACAGATTAGACACACATCTAAATGACCTATTATGCATTGTAAGGGCTGTGTTTAACTGGAAAAAAAAACCCAAGCAGCTGCTTAATTTATGGATATGCACAACAGGACAAACAATTTCAGCATGGCAAGCAGAACACTCATCATTCTTAGGGCTGGCATCGTTTCCTAATGCATCACAGTTGCAGTAGGAATCTCTTTCTTTTGGAGTTAATTTAGTGCTTTTGCAAGGTGCCGGATGGTAACCCTGGAGACTGCAGCCCTGTGCTCAGTGCAGAACAGGTGCGGTGCAGGCAACTCGGGGAGCAGCAGGCAGCCTCTGCTCCAGCACCGGCGTGAACTTGGGCGCTGCATTAGGAGCGAACATCATCAGAGGAGAGAAAACCAGCGTGCTAGTGTCCTAGTGTGCTTTGTGATTTTCACCAGTGGCATTGTTTTGGAAACAGACATCTGCCTACCAGGAATGGAGTCGTTCTCAAAGAGTTGAGAGTGAGCACTCAGTGATGAGGCTTTTGTCACTGCCCTAGCACCTTCTCTTCTGTGACAGATTTGCTCATTAAAGAAATACTATTCCCTTTAATTCATAGATTTGATATTTGCAGGAAGTAAAACCAGCTAAATGACTGGAAAGATGACTATACAGTCAGATGGCCCCTGGTCTCTGCTCTGTATAGGTGCTGCACACAGTCTCTTGCCAGTGCCTTTTAGCAGATTCCTAGAAAATGTCTGATTAAATTTTATTATTTTATTTCCTTATTGCATTTTCTTTTTTAATCTTCAAACTATTCTTCCTAGAGGCAAGAAAACATGGCTAGGACAGGCTATGATTTTTGACAGTATTGTTGGTGTTGATCCTTCCTCATTCCTCTTTCCTTTATTCCCTATTTTTCCCTTCTTCCTTCCCCTCTTTTTTTTCTTTTTCCTTTTTTTTTTTTCCCTTTTTATGTTTTCTTTGTCCCTGTATTGAACTGGCTCATTTTGGCACAATATTTTCTACCAAAGAATACACTTTCCTTCATATCCTCATAATGCCCTCCTCTATCCCACAGCACTATGACTTTTCTGGATTCAAATGTAGTAAGGTGTTTTCATAAATTAACTGATGTTAGCTAACCACTTTGTATCTGGAAGATGTGATAATACATAGAAACACCTGAATATCAACACCATTTTGTTGATAACACAAACTGGAGCACATGAAGTTCCACCACAAGATGAGGGAAAATTTCATTCCTGGGAGGATGATCATAGAATCATAGAATCAACCAGGTTGGAAGAGACCTCCAAGATCATCCAGTCCAACCTATCACCCAGCCCTATCCAATCAACCAGACCATGGCACTAAGTGCCTCATCCAGTCTTTTCTTGAAGACCCCCAGGGACGGTGCCTCCACCACCTCCCTGGGCAGCCCATTCCAATGGGAAATCACTCTCTCTGTGAAGAACTTCTTCCTAATATCCAGCCTATACCTACCCTGGCACAACTTGAGACTGTGTCCCCTTGTTCTGTTGCTGGTTACCTGGGAGAAGAGGCCACCCCCCACCTGGCTACAATGCCCCTTCAGGTAGTTGTAGACAGTAATAAGATCACCCCTGAAGCACTGAAACATGCTGCCCAGAGAGGTTGTAGAGTCTCCTTCTTTAAAGATTTTCAAAACCTACCTGGACGTGTTCCTGTGCAGCCTGCCCTAGGTGATCCTGCTTTGGCTGGGGGATTGACTCAGTGATCTCCAGAGATCCCTTCCAACTTCTACTATTCTATGAGTCTATGATATGTAAGTCTAAATAATCTGACAGATTCAGTGATTGAGAGTAATGTAGTGATTGAGGTAGTGACTGGAGATAATTCACTCTTCTGGTATGCCACAAATAATTAAGTAAACCTTCTCATTATTACTGCTTGAGAAGGACTGCAATCTCTTCCTTCAAAAGCTAAGAAACATCTAAGCATCTAAGAAACATTTGAATGGGTTTGTACAATAAAGGTGAATATATTTCACCTATTTACAAATAAAGATATGTCACTATTTCTAAGCAGTTTCAATTTCATGGTCCAGTTTTACTCTTAAGTGGTTTCAGGTCTAGAATATAAGTTATTTTATATTCATTTATAGTTCAATTTTATCTATCTCATTTCTGAGTCTTTTAAAGTGTATATGGATACTCTAGTTGAATTGAACTGAATATTCAGGCTGGCCTTATCAGTGAGGCCTCAGAAATTATGGCGTATATGACAAAGGAAGAGAACAGGCTCAGCTTATATTGCTGACTGGCATTAACTCTTACAGCAGAAATCAAGGAAGTTTCTGTTTTAAACCATGCATCCACAACTCCTGCACTCCCTGCTGTGCAATATGGTTCTTTAGTCTCTTCAGCTACCATTGCTTTGCTTGAATTCTTCATAGGTAATGATGATGGCCCTTGGTATAATGATGCATTGATTACTTCAGTCAGGAATGTCCTACAGCTGGAATGGTTGTTTTTTTTCCTGGTTTGCTTAAACTAGGAAAGATACAGTGTGAATACAGAAGTGTCATGCTGTAGGATGTGATGAATGTGATGAAGTGCCATTGCTGAAGGCTTGCTATTGTTCAGCAGCTGTGGGCAGAACAGCCCATGGGATTTCAGAAGGCTTTTCAGTGGATGGCATCTTTAAATGTAACAAGGTGGTAAGTGTAACTCAAGCCCTTGACACTTGTGCTAGTTTGAGCCTAGCTAGAATATTTTGGTGAGAGGAATTAGATTACGGGCTGTGAAAAGGAAACAGTGGTGATGTCTACTTCACTCATAGGCTTGCTGAGATGGATAAAAACAAGAACACAAACATAGGTAATACAGTTTGCTCTCTGGCTTTGGGCTGCACTTCTCTCTCTCTAACCTGTTGTCTGTGTGACTAATCCTTCTGCTTCCTAAACTCCCTGACCTTGAACATAAGGCAAAGTCTGGGGTAAGGTAGAGGGGTGGGAAGAAGGTGGAAGGGTGTTTGAGAGCCCCTCCTGGGGACTCTGGTTGCTGGGAGGGCTGGTTTTTTAAACTTGCACATTTCTGTATATAGCTGTATTTATATTGTAAATGTCTGCTAGGGGATGAGGTGATAGAAAGCAGCCCTGTGGAAAAGGGCTCAGGGATTGCTGATAGATGAAAAGCTGAATATGAGCAGAGAGTGTGCACTTGCAGCCCAGAAGGCCAGTCGTATCTTGTGCTGCATCAAAAGATACTTTGCCAGCAGATCCAGAGAGGTGATTCTGCCAGTTTGCTCTGCTCTGGTGAGACCTCACCTGGAGTACTGCATCCAGGACTGGAGTCCTCAATATAGGAAGGACATGGACCTGATAGAGCAGGTCCAGAGGAGGGCCATGAAAATTAGTACCTTTGCTACAAACACAGGCTGAGGGATCTGGGGTTGTTCACTCTGGAAAAGAGGAGGCTCCAGAGAGACCTTATAGGAGCCTACAAGAAGGACAGAGAGATTGCTTATGAAGGCCTGCAGTGACAGGATGAAGGCAATGGCTTCAAACTAGAAAAGAGCAGATTTAGATTGGATGTTAGGAGCAGATTCTTTACTATGAGAGTGGTGGAACACTGGAACAGGTTGCTCATGGATGTGGTTGAGGTCCCATCCCTGGAGATACTCGAAGTGAGGCTTGACAGGGCTCTGGGCAACTTGATCTAGTTGAGGATTCCCTTGCTGACTGCAGAGGGGTTTGGAGTAGATAATCTTTGGGGGCCCCTTCCAACTCAGACCCTTCTATGATCCTATAATTCTGTGATTTTATGGTTTTAGGATTCTATGATGTGCAAGTCAGGATTCATTGAGGCGAACTGCAAAGCTTCCTTTGATTTCAGTATCTGATCCTCTTTGTAGTTAGAAGGACCCAGTAGGCTAAAACTCATAAAAAAAGAACTAACCAAATCTCCTGTATTGTCAATTATACTTTAAATTATTAGATCAATGGTTTTTCTAAATGCAATTTATTGTTCAACATCTATTGCCCCTAGACAACCTCCTGTGCAATTTGGATCAGGAGAAAAGACTGCTTCTTTTATTTTCTGAACTACATAGTATTGTACTGGTCAGGTTCACATAAAATTCAAAGGATTGTTAAAAACCTAGCAAATATTCTTTTAACTGGTATCATTACCTGTGATCCTATGTTTATTTTTCTTCACACAGATTATTACAAAAATCATAAAAAGCTGAGTTAATCTCAGAACATCTCTTTCTGCAAGAGACTACACCATTACACAGTGGACTACACAGAGATTTCACCATTACACTACCTGTTGCCATGCAAGTATTCTGCTTACATGTTATTCTCTATTATGCATAGAAGTGAAATTCTTATTGTTAGAAAGGAATAGTGCCATGAAATATGCTCTGTAACTTCAACAGAAGGGGAAAATTACTTTTAAAATATACAGAACTGATTATAATCTTTGGGCATAATCCATTGAGAATGTTTCATTATTGTTTGTTTTTTAAAGTTTGAAAAAATGAAGTCTAAAATATGGTCTGAGAAAAACTGGATGTAGAGCACGTTCTTATGCAGTATTGCATTGTAGGGGAAAAAAATGAAAAGAGTGGAAGTCTTCAGCATAAAAATATCTGATAAATTACAAAAACTGCATATATCAAACAAACTGCAGTTTGCAAGAGACAGAATTGTTTTATGCATGTGCCTAAGGAACTAAGAACGGACTCATGCTTGAACATAAATGAGAATTTAATTGGCAACTCCCACAATTATCTGTGTAACAATACAGTCACGTAATTACTATGAAAATAAATGTGCAAGCCAAAGATTATTATAGAAAACACAGTTTTACTGCAACTAGGAACAGTAAAACACTAAATAGAAATGTGCTTAGAGTCCGTTCTTTAATCGTTCTCAAAAGATATTCATTTTACTCACAGTGAACTCCAAGTGGTTTGTTTCAGCAATGTTAGTAAAAAGCAGTAGGGCACTTGAAAATGGTCACTAATATGCTAATAACTGTGTGTTTGTATCTTCTCTTCATACTAAGATTAGATTAGCACAGTGTGTGGTGCAAAGATACTATTTTTCTCAACTTTGGCTGTAGTTGCATCTCAGAAGTCTGCCAATGCAACCAAAATAATTGGCAGCCAAACCTGCCTTTTCACACAAGGCCTCCCCCGTTTCCCAGCTCTTAATTCATTTCTACCCTTATGACATACACTAATGCTATTGGAGATAACTATCCACCTGCCAGTCTCATTGAGAAGGAATTTCTGCCAGTCTAATTGAGAAGGAAGTTCTTGGCTTAATTATAGGATGGAGAGAACCTGGTTATTTTAAGATCAGTCAAGAAATTGTCATATTGCTGCTGATTTCTGCTCTCTGCATAATTGCTATTCTAATGCTACCATGTTGCAAGGGCCTGCAATGGTCCTGGAGCTATCATCCCTCATAAAGTTAAAGGTTAGTAGGTTACAGTTTTAGAGGAGATAAGAATGAAGCTCTTATCTACAAAGATGTGCCACATAGTTCTAATGTGAGTATTTTGAAATGTTCACTGTCTACATTCACACCTTGTATCACTTTAACACTGATGCCTTTTATATCTAGATCTAGCTGCACCATGTAGGAGTCACCACTTATGTCACTACTACTGTCCTGGAGCTAAGCAAAACATTCCAGAGAATGTCTATCACTGTAAAGTCTGCATGCAAAAAAGATTGGGATTTCATACAGATGTCACTGTTTACTGTTCCTAGGTTTCCTGCTTTTGCTTATTCTATTTATATTTATATATATTTTTTTTTTCCTGACCTTTCCTTTTATTTTTGTTATATGCTTGTATGTTCCTAGATTATTGAAGTTCAAATCAAAAACATTTAGCACATCATCGTGGAAGATGCAAGATGCCAGGCAGGGAAGGCTAAAACCCCTGAGGCTTCTGAACAATGTAGTTCTAATTTCATATTTATTATTCAAATTTTACCTAGAAAATTCTGTTTTCTAAATATTAAGTTGGAATTATTATATTTGCAAAGGACAAAGATATTTTTCCTGGTCCCTGGAAGGCTTTTTGAAAATTAAGTGGAGCACCTGCCATAGAATTGAAATTAATTGAAGCAGAAATTGCACAGGAAAAACACATTGTGAATTCTGGAGGATGTCTTGAAAACCAACAGTCTTGAAGCTGAAATATTAGAGTGGTTTCAGTGTTCCACTGTAAATACTCCTCTGTTTCGTCTAAATAATTGTATAAACCAAAAGGCTGTTTTGTGATATTTTGCTAAATGTATAATTTGCCTTTTTTGAGGCATCCAAAGCAGACAGTTGATCTGGTTGGTGTCTTGAAGTCCCATGCACATTGTATTTTTGCCTCTAGAAAGACACTTTGGCTTCTGGACAGGCTAGAAAGGTGGGCACAAGCCACCCTCGTGAGGTTCAACAAGACCAAATGCAGTGTCCTGCATCTGAGTCAGGGCAGTCCCAAGCACAAATCCAAGCTGGGCAGTGACTGGCTGGAGAGCAGCCCTGAGGAGAAGGACTTGGGGGTGCTGCTGGAAGAGAAGCTCAACATGAGCCAGCAGTGTGCACTTGCAGCCCAGAAGGCCAACCAGATCCTGGGCTGCATCAGGAGAAGTGTGGCCAGCAGGTCAAGGGAGGTTATTCTCCCCTACTCCACTCTGCTGAGACCCCACCTGGAGTACTGTATCCAGTTCTGGAGCCCCTATTGCAAGAAGGATGTGGATGTGCTGAAGTGATTCCGGAGAAGGGTCATGATGATGATTAGAGGGCTGGAGCAGCTCTTCTATGAGGACAGACTGAAGGAGTTGGGGCTGTTCAGTCTGGAGAAGAGGAGGCTTATTGTGGCCTTTTTGTGGCCTTTTGGTATCTGAAGGGGGCCTACAAAAAAGCTGGAGAGGGACTTTTTAGGCTATCAGGGAGCGACAGGACTAGGGGGAATGGAGCAGAACTGGAGATGGGTAGCTTCAGGCTGGACGTGAGGAGGAAGTTGTTGAGCATGAGAGTGGTGAGAGCCTGGAATGGGTTGCCCAGGGAGGTGATTGAGGGCCCATCTCTGGAGGTGTCTAAGGCCAGGCTGGATGGGGCTCTGGCCAGCCTGATCTAGGGTAGGGTGTCCCCGCCCATGGCAGGGGGGTTGGAGCTAGATGATCCTTGTGATCCCTTCCAACCCTGGTTCTGTGATTCTATGATTCTATGACTTGAAGGATGGTCTGGGTTGCTTTGTGTCTTTTGTAACTGTCAATTAGATGTATGAAAGAGGATAACCATCCATGGAGCCTGCTAAACTTAGAGAGACTTGGAAAACCATCACAGAATTCAGTATAGGAAGGAAGGAACAAACAAGTTCCTTATTCCAGACAGAAGATCCAGTAAAGACATTTGTCCTGTATGGTGTAGGATCTGTGACCTGATGGTGTCTCTTTAGCAAGTTTTGTTCAACCAAAAAGCTTTCTTTGGCGTAAAGCAGTTATTTTCAACCCATAAGCCAAAAGAAAATCTTCCTGCTTAAGCAAAACACATTATACAATTTTGTAGTCTTTGCTAATTGTGAAGCTATTTATTTTTTTAACATATCTTTTTTTTTTCTCTTTCATTTTGCTTTTGCAGTCGTTCTTTGTGCTAAAGAAAAATCCTTGAGAAAACAGAAGGCAACTACTGTTTTCTGTATGTGATTTTAATTCATTAGATTTCTTTATCCATTGCTCACCCCCTTCTATTACAACAGCTTCTATCTTATGCCACAAGCAAATATAATTTCTGTTGTTGCTTCTTTGCAAAATCCAATTTGTTATGATGTATTATGCATGCCAGTATAATTGCAGAGGAGGAGTTAAACAGAATGACAGTTTAAAGAGGTGCATTCCTTTGGCTGTGTCACTCACAAAGAGCAGCAAAAAGAAAAGTAGGACAAATTGATGCCCTGATGAAAGTATTAATCTGCTAAGATTTCAGATGAGAAAATGAGACTGCCCTAATCAAGCCATTTCCTCTAGAGAGCAAAATGATGGCAGGGACTTCTGATACAGGGAGATTACTGTAGCTTCAGCAGCAACATCAGTGATAATATCTACCATACTCTTTGTGCAAGCATTACTAGCAATTAAAAAAAGTGCTTGTCAGTACCAAACTTAGCATAAACCTTTTTTAACAAGAAAGGTGAAAGTTTTATGAGATCCTGTATAATGGGTTAGTATTTTGCCATTTATTTTCTTAGAAAGAATAGAATAAAATAAGTAATAATAATAAATAAGAGTAAAAAAAAATCAAGGTAGGCAACTATTCCAAGTGAAAGTTCTCTAAAGAAAATGTGTAAGATGCTCACTGCAAATGAGGATAGAAGTTATAAATGCAACAAATTGCACCTTTGTAATTCTGATGCTAGGGAACGTGATGTATCCATGAAAATAAGGGTAAAGCCTTTTGTACTTTTTATTTTCATCAACAAATTGCTGTGGTGGAAACAACATAGCCTTTAAATTCAAGCTATTATTATTTACTCTTTACACTCCTGAACTACAACTCCTTCCTTATATCGTACAGATAACTGTTCAGAATGTGTTTGTGCCACTTGTTTCTGCACTATTTCCTGAGTGTGCTCCAGACAGCCAGATCAGATGGCAACAGATGTGTGGGGCAGGGAGATTTAAACAGCAACCTTTCATGCACTGGAGACTTCTTCAGGCTTGAAAATTCCAAAGTCACTCCCAGCTGCTTACTGTGGTAAAGGACTCTACAATCCAACATGATTTTTTTTTCCTCACCACTTCACAGTATCCTACCCCAGGTCTTAAAATACACCTGGAGAGCTTCTTATGGTCCTTCAGCAGAGGAATGAATGTATTGTTGTTCTGAACTAGATACATTGATCTCTACAACACAGACAAAATTCTATATGCAACAGGAAAGCAAGACAGACCTTTCACAGTCTTTAATCTTGGAGGAATCAGGTTAGATAAGTCAGCTCTTCAAATGAACAAATAAATGTTTTGATGTCTGAGTTGAGTGGGAAAGGTCAGCAGAGTCAAACTGGCCAGTCATAGTGTTATTCTTTTCTTCAGGGGCATCGCATTTCAGAATAAAGCATCTTGTTCATTTCTACTGAAGATCATGAATTGGCATTGGGAATGTTCATGAAATAGCTAAATATTTGTATGTGAAAAATTGCCAATTTGCTCATTCGGTCATATAAGCTATTATTTGTACAAGTCAGGGTTTCCTGTATTTGTGAAATCATCTCCATGAACTTTCCACCATGTCTCAGTATTAAATTCTGCAATCATTATTAAGGGCAATTGAAATCTGAGGAAAGTATGACAGCTTCTCCTTCCTTGATCAACTGATTAGGCATGAATGCTAACAGATGAGAAACCAATCTGACATTGTAGGTACATCATTATGGGATATGCCTAAGAATGCTGTAATGGAAGGAATTATAACTTATGAGGTTTAGTTTTTTTTTTTTAGTGGAGATGTCAGTGTACTTCCATCAACTACTGTTCCAAGAAACACAGATTTTTTTCTTCTGCAGTCTGGATTTAAACACAATAATGTCCCTGCATACTTAGGGACTGAACAGGATACTATGATAATAGTTTTATCCCAATGAAGATCAATCCAAACAAAAAGACCTTGTGCATAAAAGCCTTTTCTGAGTGCTAGTTAGCAAGTCCATTATAAACAGAATCTGTTTATTATTTCCTCAAAGTAGTCTTATCAAATCCTCATGGAAATGAGATCTATCTAAAAGCATCTTTAGAAACTGCAGACATACAAATTGAAGCAAAGTGTTGCTATTCATGAAAATAATCTTTTTTTACAAGATATTTTTGTATAAAGAGAAATATTATGTTTGGTAATTTCTTTTCAAAGAGACACTTTAGACTTTTGTAATAAATAGTACTGTTATCAACACACATGCACAGAAGTCAAGTGACTACAAATTCTTATTGAAGTGGTGTGTATTTCAGTATCAGATATTTCTACCAGTGAGAGTTGTGTGGTCCTGAATAAAATGGAGGCACTCAAAAAGCAAAACAAAGCCCTTACAAGTTTTAAACCTTGCCCACTACTCCAGCTAGTGAAAAAGCAATGCACCTGTATTGCACATGTTTTCAAAGCTGGTGACCTAAAGTTTAAGAACACTCCCTTTCCACACTGCTTTCAGCAGGTATATGGGTGCCAAATGCATGGAACTGTCAAATCAATAGCTCGGGTGAGAGCAGGCTAGGCCAGGCAGCCTCGTGAGAAAGTGTCACTTCCAAACACAAGGTAAAATACCAAAACAGAATCGTAAAGTCATAGAATCAACCAGGCTGGAAGAGACCTTCAAGATCAGCCAGTCCAACCTATCACCCAGCTCTATCCAGTCAGCTACACCATGGCACTAAGTGCCTCGTCCAGGCTTTTCTTGAAGACCTCCAGGAACGGTGCCTCCACCACCTCCCTGGGCAGCCCATTCCAATGGCAAATCACTCTCTTTGTGAAGAAATTCCTCCTAACATCCAGCCTATACTTCCCCCAGCACAACTTGAGAATGCATACCCTTGTTCTGTTGCTATTCAGAAATAATCAGCAGCTGAAAGAACTGCATGTGCTTACTCAAGATAGTCCTAGTATCTGTGTGGTCACCAACCTCAGCATCACGGACCCACAGAATGGAGATTCCTAATGCCTTAGCTGGTATTTCACAGCTGAGAGAAACTTAGTTCTCTCTCTAAAGTTCTGTAAAGCAGAGGGGAAAAATGAAAATGTTGGCTTAGCTCTTCCATTTCATGGCAGAAGAGACATCCTGCTCAACAAAATCAGCACTAGTTTCTGACGTGGAGATCCCAGTGCATACTTTTATTCAGTAAGGAATCTAGAAATCAGTAGTGAAATTAATAGAAATCTGTTGGTGATCATTTATAGAACCATAGAATCAACCAGGTTGGAAGAGACCTCAAAGATCAGCCAGTCCAACCCATCCCCCAGCCCTAGCCAGTCAACTAGACCATGGCATTAAGTGCCTCATCCAGTCTTCTCTTGAACACCTTCAGGGATGGTGACTTCACCACCTCCCTGGGCAGATTTAGTCCTCTTTTAGGCACAACATTATTATTTTTTAAACTTTCTCTGTTCTTCTCTTAGAAAATCTATTTGGATACTGTAGTTATTGCAGATAGAATTCTTTATAAGGTCACTCACTTGCCCTCACTGGGTGAAATGCTTATTGATCAAGTCATAGAATCATAGAATCAACCAGGTTGGAAGAAACCTCCAAGATCATCCAGTCCAACCTAGCACCCAGCCCTATCCAATCAACCAGACCATGGCACTAAGTGCCTCATCCAGTCTTTTCTTCAACACTTCCAGAGACAGCGACTCCACCACCTCTCTGGACAGCCCATTCCAATGCCAATCACTTTCTATGTGAAGAACTTCCTCCTAACATCCAGCCTAGACCTCCCCTGGCACAACTTGAGACTGTGTCCACTTGTTCTATTGCTGGTTGTCTGGGAGAAGAGACCAACCCCACCTGGCTACAGCCTCCCTTCAAGTAGTTGTAGACAGCAATGAGGTCACCCCTGAGCCTCCTCTTCTCCAGCCTAAGCAACCCCAGCTCTCTCAGCCTATCCTCATAGGGTTTGTGTTCCAGGCCCCTCACCAGCTTTGTCACCCTTCTCTCGACGTGTTCCAGCACCTCAATATCTCTCTTGAATTGAGGAGCCCAAAACTGGACACAGGACTCAAGGTGTGGCCTGACCAGCGCTGAGTACAGGGGAAGAATAACCTCCCTTGTCCTACTGGCCACACTGTTCCTGATCCAGGCCAGGATGCCATTGGCTCTCTTGGCTACCTGGGCACACTGCTGGCTCATCTTCAGCCTACTGTCTGCCAGTACCCCCAGGTCCCTTTCTTCCTGGCTGCTCTCCAGCCACTCTGTACATAGCCTGTAGTGCTGCTTCGGGTTGTTGTGGCTGAAGTGTGGGACCATGCACTTGGCCTTGTTAAATGTCATCTCATTGGCCTCTGCCCACCCATCCAGCCTGTCCAGATCCCTCATACAGGAGCAGACAGATGTGAAAACATTTTGGGAAACCATAAAGCAAGAGCTGTGAAGTTTGGCTTAGGTAAGCTTTTATAGTGACGAATAAACTTGTTCTTAAAGTCTACTTCAGAAGACAAAGTGCTGCCATTTTATGATTATTTCTAAAACTGAAGTCAAAATACTTTTCAGTGCAACAGAGATGGAAGATGGGCCTAATCCCACCAGCCCACATTGATTTAGACTCTTCATATTGCCCTGAATGATTTTGGGTAACTGGTTGTCCAGAGAAGGATCGCTATTTTGTAAACAACTTTATTGTCCTTTAGGAATATTCTTTTTATGGAAGATGGAATGGAAGAAAGAAAGATACATTAGCCTTGCTATCCATAGAATAATCTCTGTGATCCATTGTAAGTGATTTCCACTTTCTTATGAATATGGCATAATGAGAAGAGGTTCTACACATTATTGTAGGAGAGTGAATCACTCACTATAAGGAGCCTTTCCTTTATTGCTCTATATGTCATAGTTCAAAGAAGAAAAAGGAAAATAAAGTGCCTTGGTTTTAAAAAGTACTGTATTCCAGTTGGTATGTAGTGTGAAGTAATCTGAAAATAGCTGCTGGCAGTGTTTTTTCATCTGCTTCTTGGATGGATGGGTCAATTGGAACAAACTTCCTTCCCTAACTTTTAAATATAAGCTGGAACCATAGTTCTAGCTTATAGAGTTCCAGTACATTTTTAGCTATCAAAGCTTTCCACACAAGTTCAGATTTTATAGTCTGCTACTGTAGGCTCTAAATGTCTATGGAAATAGGAGGATAATGACTATTAGAGAACTAAAAAGACCTCCTTGGTCATTAAATCAGTCCTCTTTCAGCTAAGAAAGTATTGTTTTCTGTAGAACATGTACCAATGCTGTATTATGAGAAACTTCTTTATTAGGCCACTGAAAGTTTTCAGGGGAAAAAAAAATCAGATGTAGTATGAGAATAACTACTGAGTCTTTGCATGTTCTTCCCCAGGCCATGCACTGTTCACTTGTGTAAGGAATCAACCTGGTATATGTGGCAACTTCATCAGAAATGCCTCTCCTTGCTGTACAGTGTATATCTCTCTGGCAAGGTTTAAACTTGCACCTGCTATGACATCAATGCAGTTTCACAGAGCAACCTTAGCCACAATATGTTAAAGGCTGTCAGAATTTAAATGTGGGTTTCAGTGAATCACAGCTTCTTACCTAGGCTTTGACCTGGAATCACCCCACGTAAAGATAAGGAGAGAGTGGTCCATTGCTTTGACTTCAAGGTGTTCTGTGCAACTGCTGCCACTTGGACTAGTCTTGTGTCTGCTGTGAATTTCATACAGGCCTTTAGGACATCTTCTGGCCCATATAATCCTGAGCAAAGGGGGAGCCAAGACTGAGCAGCCCTGAATGGCAGGCAGCCTCAGTGACTCGAACAGCATTTGCTCAAGCTCTCAAACCAGTGTTAGCACTCAGAGCAGTGCATGGCATAAGAACTTCTCTGGGGCAGTGGTTCAGTAAGGAGATTAAACATCTCAAAGCTCTGCCATGCGTCACACAGAATCGGGACTGGATTCAGGACTAAAGACTTTTTCTTCTATTCTCTGTGCCTTTATGATTCATCTGAGTTTATTCTTTTGTTCTGGAATTTCTTAAAAGAAAAAGTGCATATCAAAAGGGAAACAGGTTTCACAATGTTAGCTTTGAAGCTTGTAATCTCCCACAGAAACCCGACTGAAACTTCCAGCATGGTTTGCTCCACAGAGAGCAGGTGAAAACATGATTTGGAACAGCATGACAATGGCTCTCAGCTCCAAAAGCATCAATTAAAAAGAAAATCCTTCTGCCCACAAATTCTGCCTGTATTCAATTAGAATGGAAATGTAATAGAAAACTAGATGGATTAAAGAGCACTTGTTTTTCTTTCTCTCCAGTAGCCTAAATTCAATGCAATGCAACTTTGGTTTGTTTGCACAGGTCTCACTGCTTGCTTGATCGGGCATTTCTGCCAGTTACTAAAACTGCTATATTGTGTATAGAATGACTTTGCATTATCTATTGTTTGTTCTAAACTTCTGACTTTGTTTTGCCAAGGCTATCTGTTTTTAAATTAGTCATTTTCACTCCCTCATGCTATTCTTCTAAATTATGTTTTGGAGTACTGACTATTAATATTTTAGGTAGCTTTGGTGTTTTACTTCATAGTCTTCAATTTTATTTTACATTTCACAGCTTCCTAGTTGCAAATAATCCTACAGGCAATTTTCTCACATTGCAAGTATTCCTTGAAAGATATGCTAATGTAGCAAGGCACTTGCAATACTGGGGGTTAAGTTAATCACCCAAAATGAGCCGTATTACTGTCAGTAGTGTATAAAGACATCCCATAGTGATTTACTAGGCAGACTAGCGTTAAAGCTCCTTTATAAAATAGCAGAACCTGAAGGTGTGCAGAAATAAGCATTCATTTCAGAATCTGTTGAGCTGAGGAATCTGGGGCTTTGTTATTTCTGGACTTGAAGGTACCAAACAATAACAATCTATTTCCTATTAAAAAATGTGCAATATCATCTTAAAAGCCTTTTTAATAAAAGAAAAAAGGAAATATAAACAACAACTACCTTTTTGTTAATAAATTTGCAAATAAAAAGGAATTCCCTGCTTACTATTCAAGCTAAGCAGGGCACTAAAATAGTCAATTGTTAGGTTACATCATGTAAAATGAGAATTTCCAGTAGTCAGAAGATATATGCAATGGCATATTGACTATTTATATAATATAATTAACAATATCTGTGTAAACAGCTCTTTGAAGAGATAATACTTTAGGTTCCTTCGTAAGAAGTGTCTGCCAGGTATTTCTCTATGTCCCCTAGAACTCCCAATGACGTAAACTTAACCTAGGATCCATTAGAATGTGAATGCTGAATCTTTTAGCTAGAAAAACTGAACACTGTGCTGGAAGAGTACACCAGTGTACCTATAACTAATCAGATACTACCAAACGAGGTGTTTCTGTGCTCTAGCTGAGCACAGACACACACAAAAATTAGCTATGCAGGCTGAAAAACATAGTTAGCATCTTCTGCCAGGTCTGATTTTGGAGCTGCATCAAATACAGTACAGTGTGGCAGCAGATTAAGGAGTTTTGGATAGTCTTAATCTGTTCTGTCAGAGGGTGCTTTCTCAGCAGACTGACTGCTTAGAGGGAGGCAGAGGTGCAGTTCAGGGCTGCATTTTAAAACAGCAGTACTTAAAATGATCTAGATTTCTGTTTCTTGTCTGAAAAAAAAATTGAAATAAGATTTAGTTACATTGTAGTGATAGCATTTTTATGAGAACAAATATATTTCAAAGCAGAAAAGCTAGGGAGTGTGTGGGAAAGGTTTACGTGGAACACAGTATTTATTTGCCATGCATATTTGATATGTGCTCATTAAATACGCAATAGAAATGTCAACATAAAGTGCTGTTTAGATCCTCCTATAAAAACAAACTGCATCGGTATTAAAATTGGAATGCACTAATCTCTGGTTAAATACAAGCCTTATTTGCTATCCAGCAAAGAAATGTTTGGTTGAATGTTGTTAAATAACCATATATTTAACCTAATTTAATTTGCCCTTCATTTACAAAGTCTGATGGAGTGATAGTGTGCCAGTGTGACTAACACTTTCACATACCATCAACTGCCATTATGTGACGTTCAGTTGCTTACAATTACCACCAGCCCATGCCTAACTCAAAAGCTCTTTTTGCAGTCTCACTGAACCATGGCCAACCCTTTTCACAAAGAGGGAAAAGTATCCATCTCTTCAAGGCATATTTTCATCTGATGTACAGTTATCTGGCATAACCATGACAGATAAATCTATTCACCATTAAAGTAGCAGTTGAGATAGATGGTTGCATTTGTGAGCTGGAATTTAGGACTAAATGCTAAACATTCCTAGCTTAGGGTATTTTAGTTAGGTTTTGGTTTGCTGGGGGTTTTTTTGCTGATATATCTTGTTGATGTAAAAAGCTATTCCTTTTGCCAGGTTGGACTTGGACTTTTAAATAGTGTTTGTGAAGATGGCTTACAGGTATTGAAAAGATTCTTCTACAGCAGTCACTGGAAAGGTACTTTAATCAGGACATCCAACTAGGAATATAAAATACGCCATACAGGGGTGTCTTTCAAACCTTATCTGGACCAGCAGTTTATAGGGAGCTTTAAATTGGAGTTTATGCCCTGCAGCATAATACTACCTCTTCCTGATAGGCTTTGCAATTATTTCGTTCTCTGTAATGCAACTGTGAACGTTCCTACTGCCTATGTATCTAGTATTTTGGGAGGAGTTTTACTGCACTGTACCATTAACTTAATAATATTTTTGAAGGAGTTCCATAGGTGTACAATTTCTTTAAAAACTGTCTTTCTCCAAGTCTTTCAGTAGGTTTACCCAGCAATCATTTATGTGCCTGCAGTGTAATGCAGAGAAACCCAAGCTAGATTTAAATGCAACCACTGGTAACAATCTAGCAAGGCAGCCCTGAGCTCAGCACAGCCAATTTACTTTGCTGAGAAGCTGGGTAAATTAGCTCATGCTGAGCTCTGCGCTGCCGTAGCTGACTGCTGGCAGTAGCCAGGCTCAGTAGTTTAAAGCTAGTGTGGGTATCTCTGGTCTACTGCAGTCGTTGCTGGTGTACTCCCGCAGTACACTCTATGCGTACTCTTAAATCATTGCTTTTCTGTTTCAGTGGGTGGCTTTCTGGAGAGTGGGTTCCATGAGAGAATCTCCTAATTTTGTGGCTCTGTCATTACTAGTAGAATTTTTACCATATCCTCTTTTCCATCTCTTTTTCAAAAAATCACAGTAGTTCAATTTTTCACTGTTTTTGCCTTTGGCCTATTTCCAGTCCTCCCAGGTTTCAAGTTGGAGTGACCAGAGCAAGTGCTATGTTGCCTCCTTCAACACGCTTCATCCTGCTGTCTGTATCTGCTATATGGTATGTCTTCTCTCTAACATAACTATGAATATGATGCCCTCAAAGACTTTAGAATGATTTAATTACCATAATGCCACCATCACTGCTTTCTCTTCCCAGTGTGTCTGGGCCCAGTGCCCCAAGGAATGTGCACAGAAGGTTTACTGTGGTCTGGTAGAGCTGAAGGATGTACATACCATGTATATCACTTAACTACAGAGGAGTTCTGGTGTGCACAAGGTATGCTGGCAAAAATTAAATGGATGAGGATAACCAGAAATAAATTTTGAAACAATGAGAAATATCAAGAATACCTAATGTTCAATCATTTCAATACTCCCCTTCCAAATGTTGGCATGTCTTTTCTTCTCTCCCTTTCCTTTTTCCATCTCTTTGTCCTTTTCTGCTCTGTCCAATGTGAGTCTGCCTCTCTAAAACTGTACTTTGATTGATACAGCACTCTCTCAGCTCATTAAAAGCACAGAGGGGTTATGCATCGGTTATGATAAAATAATTCAGAATATATCTTGGTACAGGAGAAATACAGAGGAAAAGTAACACAAAAGTTGTCTCATTTAACAGGTTTGTTGCAGTTTTTTATTTTTGTTTAATAGCTGACAAAGGAAGACAGAAAGGTAGACAGACACATAAGCAGATCTATATACTGTATTGTTTTGGAGGATTGATGAGAAATAGCATTTTTGGCAAAAGTTCTAAAATTTATGAGAAGAGAAATCCAAAGAGGGGGTGGGAAGCAGTACTGTATTTAGAGATTTCATTACATCCTTCATTAAAGATCAAAATGAAAAGATAGCATTTTAATAATGAGGTACAATTCAAAAGAATTAGACAATTAGAATAAATCCCTCGTTAAAATAACGAGATGTGTATGCTATATAACGCTGTGTGTTTTCTCCTTGTTCCAAAATGGGGAAATGTTGGTCATTATGTTGAACTCACAGAATCATAGAATCAGTCAGGGTTGGAAGGGACCACAAGGATCATCTAGTTCCAACCCCCTTGCCATGGGCAGGGACACCCTACCCTAGATCAGGATGTCCCAGGAATGCTGTTCTGCTAAGGGTGGCTTTTGTCTTAGCCCTGAGCTAGGAAGGACCAGCCCAGACTGTGCTATGTCCACCACTTGGATGGTCACAGCATGTCCTTCAAAGCATACTGGAGGGGACCATATACCTTAGCTTTCCTGAATATTGTTTTGGGAATAATGGTGTGAATTTTGTCACCTTAAACTTGTCTTCTTGGGGAAAGAGGCAACAATAAAATGAGTGTTAGAGTGACAGCAGCATTCTTCATGACAGAAAAATATATCCTTGCCATTTGAAACGACCAGAGGCCCGTGTACGTTTGCATTCTCGGTTGCAAACACCTAATCAAAATGGTATGAAGAGACAGGGAAAGCCATTACCAAGCTAAGTCCAAATATGCCAGGTTTCAGCATGAGAGAAATTTGTAGCCTGAAGCTATAAGCCACTGAAAATAGGTGTTTATAATGGAAGTGCCATCTTAACCTTATCTGTAGTGGCACTACTGCTTTGCTATAATATCTTCTCTCCTAGCATCTGAGAAATTGTAATCTGTCCTATGGCTGGTAACTGAGGAGATGATGGAACCCGGGGATATGCTCTGAGCTACCTTAATTTATCTGTACTAGGTTTTTACTGACACATAAAAAGGGAAGGTGACCAGAGGGTGAGGGGCTGATGTCAGGCAGCTGTGTGCCTCTGATGTGCTTGGGAGAAAGTGAAACAGGGTATCAGAAGACTGTCTGCGTTAGTCACCAGATTATCTTTTTATATCTCCATACTTCTTTCTCTGCAGGAAAACACTGAAAAAAAATGTTCTTAGCATTTGAAGATTTCACCTGTAATGTTTTTCAGCCTAGTGGACCTAAAAACAAGTCAGTGTAGGACATCGTTTGAGGAGGAATTTTCTCACTCTGAGGGTGACAGAACACTGGAACAGGATGCCCAGGGAGGGTTGTGGAGTCTCCCTCTCTGGAGACATTCAAAACCCTCCTGGACGTGTTCCTGTGTGATCTGGTATAGGTGATCCTGCTTTGGCAGGGGGGTTGGACTGGATGATCTTTCGAGGTCCCTTCCAGCCCCTGACACTCTGTGATTCTGTGATCATAGTTTTGCTAATGAAAATGTTATCTCTTGAAACTTTCTGCTTTACTCAGCATTAAGACCATCCAACTGCTAAATGGTGCTGTGTGCCACACTGATTATTTGTAATTATAACAACTCTCCCATTCCTTTCTCTATCTCCTAAGCATGATAGAACGATGTTGTTAACTTAAAAAAAAAAAAAAAAGGGAATTAATTTTGTTGTACAAACACCAGTTGTTTGGAGGTTTGTTTTTTTTGTCTCCTGAACAATTTGCCTTACCTGACTTCTTTCCAAGTCGACAATTGTATCCTTACTCACACAAATTAGCTTTAATTGTCCAACAAATGAAGTAATTTTTCAGGTTGTTATGTTTCAGCTTGTTAGGTTACAGTGATGTTCAAGAATGTAGAATCTGACTCAGAAATTTTCTTACAAAAAATAAGCATTTTCCCCTTTGAAAAGAACATTTAAATACTGTGATGGTTTGGGTGTTCTCTGCCCCCCCCCCCCATACTTGAGAAATCACCCAGACTAGACTCAGCCAGCTCTGGAAATATGAATGAAGCTTATATGTACAGCTAGCAGAATATACAAGCAGATACTGGATGAGGGCATGGAGTCAGTCATCAGCAAGTTTGCAGATGACACTAAGCTGGGGGCAGATGTGACTGGGTTGGAGGGCAGAAGGGCTCTGCAGCAGGACCTTGACCGCCTGTACAGATGGGCAGAGCCCAATGGGATGGGGTTCAATAGCTCGAAGTGCAGGGTGCTGCACTTTGGCCACAACAACCCCATGCAGAGATACAGGCTGGGGTCAGAGTGGCTGGAGAGCAGCCAGACAGAGGGATCTGGGGGTGCTGATTGATACCTGCCTGAACATGAGCCAGCAGTGTGCCCAGGTGGCCAAGAGAGCCAGTGGCACCCTGGCCTGCATCAGGAATGGTGTGGTCAGCAGGAGCAGGGAGGTCATTCTGCCCCTGTACTCTGCACTGGTTAGACCACACCTCGAGTACTGTGTTCAGTTCTGGGCCCCCCAGTTTAGGAAGGACATTGAGATGCTTGAGCATGTCCAGAGAAGGGCGACGAGGCTGGTGAGAGACCTTGAGCAGAAGCCCCATGAGGAGAGGCTGAGGGAGCTGGGATTGTTTAGCCTGGAGAAGAGGAGGCTCAGGGGTGACCTTATTGCTGTCTACAACTACCTGAGGGGTGGTTGTGGCCAGGAG
The DNA here is from genome assembly GCF_015220805.1 of Pogoniulus pusillus. NCBI lineage: Eukaryota > Metazoa > Chordata > Aves > Piciformes > Lybiidae > Pogoniulus > Pogoniulus pusillus. The sequence continues at coordinate 29,446,553 of NC_087271.1, read as the reverse complement.
GAGGTTGCTCTCTTCTCTCAGGTGGCCAGCGCCAGAACAAGAGGACACAGCCTCAAGCTGCGCCAGGGGAGATTTAGGCTTGAGGTGAGGAGAAAGTTCTTCACTGAGAGAGTCATTGGACACTGGAATGGGCTGCCCGGGGAGGTGGTGGAGTCGCCGTCTCTGGGGCTGTTCAAGGCAGGATTGGACGTGGCACTTGGTGCCATGGTCTAGCCTTGATCTCTGTGGTAAAGGGTTGGACTTGATGATCTGTGAGGTCTCTTCCAACCTGGTTGATACTGTGATTTACAGTATATAGTTATATACAGAAATATACAAGGTAAAAGGTAATACAGAAACACAACTCCCCTCCCAGAAACCTGAGTCCCCAGGAGAGGCTCTCAACTGCCCCTACACCTTCCCTCTACCCCTCTCAACCTTACCCTAGTCCCAAGGAAGAATGGAGGTTTGGCCAGGGCAGTTAGGAAGCAAAGTGGATTAGTCAAAGAGGCTAGAGAGATACAGCTCTGCCAGTCCCCCAGCAGAAGTGAGAGACTCCCTTATCTATGTTTGGATTTTTGTTTTTGCACATCTCAGCAAGCCTATGAGTGAAGCAGACTTCACCATTGTTTCCTTCCACAGCCTGTAATCTAATTCTTCTCACCAAAATATTCTAGGTAGGCTCCAACTAGCACACATACAGGGAGTACAAGTGATGTGAGCCTTGAAAGAGGTCAGGATTTCAACCTTCAGCAGAGAAAGCTTTGTTTATAACTCTTACTATCTCCTGTCTTTACCTGGGGTGAGAACCAAACAAAATAGAACTTCAGCTGTTCAGGCAAATCAGGAGAAGTGAATTGACTGAAATTCCTGTTATCTAAGAATCCCTTAGTTTGAACTACTCCACTTAGCACATCTTTCTGTAACCAGTTTTCATTTATTTAATATGCATAATGCAGAACTGCTAGAATGAAGTTCCAGAGGGGGTCTCTTTTGGGTCCTGTGCAATATAGCATGTACTTCAGCCTCTTTTTTCACAGAAATTACCCTTTTCAGTACTCTGCTGTATACTTGCATTACCTTTTGATTCTCTTATATCTCTTATTCTGGCTCATGCAGATACACAACAGCCATCAGCTATTTCTCAGGGCTTCACATTATTCAGTTCCGCTAATTCTGCAAACTATTTGACTATAAGGGACTAAATTTGCTTGAGGGTGTATAGTTAGTGAGTGACCCTGGAGACACTCAATGTAGGCAGAGTTGGAAGGGCAATTCCTGTGTGTGCATGCACATGTGTTCAAGCCTTGAAACATGGAGCTCTCAGCTTATGTGAAAAAATCAGTCATGTTTCCCATGCATTGATGACATTTATGACATTAGTTTCAAATGCACCATTCCCATATAACTGTTGGGGTTTTTTTTCTGAAATAAAGAAGGCTATGAAAAACAATGAAAAACAGTTGGTATTTTGGAAATCACAGGAAATTCTAAAACAGAGGGACATAGATGTAAAATGCTTTCACCTGTCAGGAACATTCAACACAGAAGCTGCAATTCATTACTTTCACAAGGATGTGTGCAGGCTCTTTCCTATATTGTATCTTATAACAGTGCTTGCCTAACTATCAGAAAACTGTTTCAAACTGTTTTGATTTTCTTCTTAGCAATGACAAAATTGGTTTTTTAAACTGTCCTTAAAATTTCAGATGTCTTCCTGCAAAGAAGGGTGATTGTGGTGTAAATAATGTTTAGATAAACAAGTTGCATATCTGAAATGTCATTTTTTTCTAATACATGCTAGTACACTTTGGAGCAGCTCCAATCCAAAATTGCTGTACTCCTTTCCCATCCTATTTTTCACATAGCCTGACACTCTTGTTCTGTCTGTTATCCAGGTGTCCCTCATTAGCAAGATAATTCTCTGAACAGCTGCAATAGTGCTGGGGAATGCTGCCTGAAATTGGCAGACAAGATCAAGTTTTAGGAAGAGGTTGCTTTTTATTTTATTAGTTTACCATAAGCCGTACCCCCTTTGGCAACAAAGAAGTAAACTCAGAGACTTATCAGCTGCTTGGTTTGCATGCCTAGTTTTGAAATTAAGATCATGCTTCGTGATAAGTACAGAACCACAGGTGAACAGAAATGTGCTTCCAGGGATCAATTTTAAACATACTTGCTGCTTTTGGGTACATTGGACTTTTAAAATATAGCAAAATAAAGATTTTAGCAGTACCATCTATAAGATAGAAATGCAGATTTTAATAGTGATAATTATGTGCAGACAAAGTGATTAAATAACTTGCTAAAGGAGCAAGTAGGTATCCACCTCAATGACTGAGCAGTTAATTATCTTTAGCACAGACAGGGTAACTGCACATGTGTATTTATCTAATACAGTAAGACTATTTTTCACATGCTATAACTGGGCCTAAAATATCTTCCCTGTCTGTTTTCTGGAATCATAGAATCAGCCAGGTTGGAAGAGACCTCCAAGCTGATCCAGTCCAACCTATCACCCAGTCCTAGCCAATCAACTAGACCATGGCACTAAGTGCCTCATCCAGGCTCTTCTTCAACACCTCCAGGGATGGCGACTCCACCACCTCCCTGGGCAGCCCATTCCAATGGCAAATCACTCTCTCTCTCTGAGGAACTTCCTCCTAACATCCCACCTATACCACCTCTGGCACAACTTGAGACTGTCACCCCTTGTTCTGTTGCTGGTTGCCTGGGAGAAGAGACCAACCCCCACCTGGCTACACCCTCCCTTCTTGACACAGGCTGCAGCAACCTCCAGCAGCACTGGGTAAGTACTCTGATTACAGCCACTCTCCTTTCCAAGATACAGTGTCTTCACAGAACTTTTTGTTTGAAAGAATTGGGTGACTATTTCTTGTCATTCTGTCTCGTGCATCATAGTCTTGAGTTGTTAGTTAAAAAGATGCCACAGCTGGAGAGGTCTACTACAGCAAAAAAAAAATGTAAACAAGTTCATCTTAGTTGACCTCAATTTGAAACAAAAACATATAACAGAGATTCAAGCAGGACAATCCTCAGAGCCTTCAAAGTAAAACTGTCTGAATAGACACAAAAATGTCTTGATTTCTGATTAAATTCTGTAGCATTTGGTAAAAGTAATCTGTCCTTTTAAGGTTAAGAATATATGAAATGATATGTAAATCCACCAGTTTTGCCTTCTTGAAGCTAAGGTAAAATGATTCTCTAGAAGCATAAACCACAGGGACCGAAGCTGACAAAAATATTTGCTGAAAATAATGCCTGTGTTAAGTGTACACTTATATAACAAGTGTGTTGTGCTCTTTCTGGTGAGCTCAAGTCTTTACTTTGCAAAGATGATCCACTGCTTCCTTCTCCCCTCCTTTATAACCCTTAATTTCAAGTAAAAACTGTCTGCTTCTCTCTGGTGGTTACTTTTTAATTACTTCGAGTGTCCTAATTCTTTTGTTGAAGAAGTTTGATGTTTCCAGTTGTATGCTGAGAAATCATAGAATCATAGAATCAACCAGGTTGGAAGAGACCTCCAAGATCAGACAGTCCAACCTATCACCCAGCCCTATCCAGTCAACTAGACCATGGCACTAAGTGCCTCATCCAGGCTTTTCTTGAAGACCCCCAGGGACGGTGCCTCCACCACCTCCCTGGGCAGCCCATTCCAATGGGAAAGAAATGGATAATTTGTGAGATAGAACTGAAGTCAGAGCTCAGATATTGAAAGAAAATACTAAGGATTGTGAGGATTTTGCTGTGACAAAAAAAAAAAAAAAAAATGGCTTTTAAGGCCTCCAAAGATACAAAATTCTTTCAGTGACATGCATTAGTGATAATCAGCATGTGTTGCTCTGATTCAGTAGAAGTTAGCCCTGAACTTCACAAAACTCTTTCAACCTTTCCTCTCTAACTATATAAATGTGAAAGTAACAATAAATCTTGTTGACAATTACTTCCACATCTATTGACAGCCAGTCAGCTGCAATGTGAACAGCATTGTGCACAATATGTGCAGCACAGCCAACACCCATTAACTATCTCCCTAGTTTCTCCTGTGTCTTAGAGAACATGTTATTTTTCCCCAGTGAGCAGCCCTTTCAAATGTTGAATTAGTAATATTAGCACCAAATAGTACTAATTTGGCAGCCAGGCTGTGTTTTTCCAAAGTGTTCACAATGGGGTCTGATAACTGCTTTGTAGTGCAGCAGAGCAAAGACAAAAATTCAAAACCTTTGGTAAATCATTTATAAAATACATAAAGAAATGGTGTAAAATTCAATTTTAAACCATTGGTATAGTCAGAATGTAGCTTAAAAAAAAAAAAGGTGGAATTTCAACCCTATTTATCACCAAAATACATGTTAAATGTCTTTTAAAACAAAAGCTCTTTGAAGAAGCAAAGCTAGAAACATTTTTAACAGTACAAAATACTTCTTCAGAGAAGGTATTGTCAGGACCTCTATATTTTGAGATTTAAGTGGCTATTTTAAATTATATTTATAGAGAAGAAAAGAAACCTCTATGCTATAAATAACATTTTTCTGTTGGATATTATGCATTTATTGCTTGCATGCAGTTTTCATTGACATCAGTACGAAATTGGAGGGAAAAAATGTGTAGCATGTGAAAGTGAAAAGCATAAATGGACCAGGGTTGATAATCTTATTTTTCTAATCAATTTCCCTATACAGTTCTTGCAGGAAAATTCACATAGGTACTTAAATGTGAAACCCTATAGACCTCTATCTAATTTTCATACATAGATATCTACCATCGGTAAAAATAAGGTGTTCAGTAAACAACAGACATTTGCTGTGGATATCTGAAAATTTAATTCAGTTTCTTTCCTGTCATGAAATTGTTTATTTTCAATTCATGCTCAAATTCAACGTATGATGTCCATAGGGCTTGTTACAGCTAAAGCTATCTGTAGTTCCCCATTGTAAGGTTCACAACAGGTGCTAACCTTTTAATCTGACTGATTTAGTACAAGAAGGGAGGGGGAACCACTTTGGTAGCTAGGAAAGAAGTGTAGGAAGCCTTTGCTAGAAGAGTGGAAAAGTTGGAAGGAAGCTTGTGAATTATGTATGATTATCCAATGAGTTTTAGCCACATCTGTACAGCATTATTTTTCAAAGAGAGAGGGTGCAGTCTAGCTGAAGACTGGACAGTGTTATAGGATACTGGCTGCAGGGAGAGCATATGTTACAGCACAGATTTGTTCTCTTGGGCACCCTGGAACGTTCCTCACTTCTAGGACTAGAGAGCTGCCAGCCTCACACTGGGAAGGGCCACAGCATGAAGGACTAGGTGCTGCCTTCTGTGACTGCCAGCCATTTCTCAGTTGGACTAATGAATCATTTCCAGTTTCTATAGGAGTCAGAGAAGTCCAGTCTCTCTCATTTGCATCTTGAATGTTCTTTGGTTTTCATCTGACTCATTTGTGAATTTTCATACAGTTTTAGAAATATTTTCTGTGCTCTAGAAGTTGTATTATGAGAAAACTTACTATAAGGGGGAAATGTATTTTGTTCCCAGTGTATCAACATTGAATATTTTTTTTTTTTTATGAAGGAAAAAAAAAAAATGGAAGTAATTGTGATATAGGTTCAATTCTGGAAGTTATCACCAATTTACTTGATTCTAGGCCAGTCATTGGCAAACAGTTTCAGTGCTATATAAATGGGATATCTAAATCCTTTTTTGATAACTGGCCTGATTAACACCCACAGTTCTGCCTAAAATGGTGATTCAAGCATTTCCTTATAGATTTGATAATTTGGAGAGAACATTGCCCAGGGATTCTGGAAATAAAATAAATTTTATTACTCCCTAAAATGCATTCTGAGGTGCTTAGCCTCTAGTTCCCAGTTTCTCATTAACCTTCCTGGACCCGTTGTGTGTGCTGAGAAAATAACACAATTTTGACTTATGTTTTTTGTTAGCATGGTTAGCCAATATTTTGAAAACGTTGTAATGTCCTTCCATGGAAATGGGTACAAAACAGAAATGCACAACCCCTTGCACAATATATTTGATCCTACCTCTTGCATTTATTTTGGATGTGGATAAAAGAGTTAGTGGAACCATCCAGCACTAGCAGAGCGATGATATTGGTTGTAAAATCTGCCCCCGTGCAAGAATGTTATTTTTATATTGAAGTGTGCAGTCTGTTTTATGCTTAGCAATTGCCCTGTGTTTTAATTCCCTCAAAGGGATCACACCAAAAAAAGAAAAAAAAAAAAAGAAAAAAAAAAAGCAGAGGGAAAAAAAAGAGGCATATGTTGTAAAAGTTATCTTCACATATTTTTTTCCCCCTACGAAGAAACTGCTAGAAATGTTGATTCGTTTTAAAGCTTTCAACAATTGGAGATTATTGAAATACTAAATTACTGGCACACAAGAGAACTAGATGATTGTTGTTCCACATTTACAACACAAACCAAATGATGGCTTGGTTAAAAAAAAAATACAACAGCAAATATTTTGAGTCTTAATTATCAGGTTGAAAAGGCTGATGAACAAAAGAGAAAATGGGGGGAATGTGTGGAATAGGGAGCAGAAGGACAAACACATCTGAAAAAAAAAGTAAAGCCTTTGTCAGGCTCAGAAAGAGAAACAGGCTTAATTATTATTTTCTCTTCATTCCATTTTAGGAGCTTTATCTGAAACTGTAACTTGCAAAGAACAATTATAAACAAATGACACCCAGCATGAATACTTCTCTGAGGTTTGATCATCTCATCTTTGGCTCTTACATCAGCACAATAATGTGTTGCCCATTGGAAACCAGCATGAGTAGGAGTGTAGAAGAGAAGCCATGCAGTGATTTAAACCTATAGCTTCGTTTATCTGCTCCATATGGAATTGCAACCTGGACAATAGTATCAATCCATTAAAATGAAGAGCTTATTCCAATGGAACCTGGCTAGATTAGTTAAAGTATTCTACAATTCATGGAGAACAGCAGAGGATATGGAAATAATTTCCTAGAATAATCCAGAGAATTACTTTATGCTTCTGATATAGATCGCTGGGGAAATTATTTAAAAGCATTTTTAAATACCTTCCATTTTCTGTTATGAGCCTTTGGATTTCCACAATTTGAGAGAAGTGAGACATTGTGGCTTAGAAAACTAATTACAAAACATAAAAATGCTCAAGTCTAATGGCACAAATCAGACAGAAAAAAAGATTTCCATACAGAAAGATCAATGTTGGAATGGAAGCCACAGCTTTTACGTGAGTGTCTTCCTCTCAACATCTTTGTTATACATTCTCTTTGTTCCTGTTAGCTTACTAATTAGCTGTGATTTTTTTTTTTTTTTTATGCCCCTTACACTGGGTTAATTTTGTCTTACTCAACAGCAGGGGTTTGTGTAATAATAATTCACATAGCAATGTCAATGATTAAAATCCTTTCATTAACATGGTATCTTAAAGATAATGAACGTGAAGCTTTTAGCTAGCCCAATCTCTAGGCTCAGAAAGATTTTTTTTTTCCTCAGAAAATAATAATAATATTAAAAAATCCCTGTACAGATTAGCTTTTGCCAGCAGAACAAATGAGATCTTTGTTTGGATGTATTACAAACACAAAGTCATGCAAATCAAAGAGCATTTATTATGAATACAATGATGTAGCATGGTTCTTTTGACAAAAGAATTCTAATAATGTACTTGAAGAATGCAAAACAGGCATTCAGAAGTGCTAATTTTCTGGCAATTTTTGTAGACAGCACTGTTGAGGCACAGATAATCAACTGAGGGGTCAGAGTGCCTTGAGCTGAATGTTGTCAGAGATGCGGCAGAAGGTGCTTTGGGCCGGATACATCATTTCTCTTCAGCCTCTTCAGGATTTTTAAACACGTTTATCTGTCGGCATATGAGAAGTGTGGTTCAGTAATTAGGGACACAAGATGAAATACTGTTTTAGAAAGTTTTAATAAGTGATAGAAGAACTGTTCTACTGAACTTGCTGTCTTTTTTTTAACATATACCTTTCCACCTACGTTCTAATGGCTCTTACATTTTGTTTTCACTAAGTGCAAAAGATGTTTGCTGGATGAATTCATTCACATACAAATAGTATAGCTAATAAAGAAAGATGCCTTAGCAGCAGCAGAAGGGTAATAACATTGAGAAGACCAGTAAATCTCATTCCATTCAGTCACAGCATTCTCCCCTTTATACACAGTGCTTTGAAAGCTAAAATATATTTGATATGTGTTCTCCACCATCACATTGTACCAAAGATGTGGATTTCATTTTTTGATGTGAAATAATTTATGTACAATAGCCAACTAGTTTACATGGCTTTGGAAGTTTTAAGTAAAAAAAAATAAAACAGGGAAAAACTGTTCTTGGCACCTTATTTCCTAGTTAAGATACAGGATTTTTGCACTTTTAGAATCATAGAATCATAGAATCAACCAGGTTGGAAGAGACCTCCAAGATCATCCAGTCCAACCTATCACCCGGCCCTAGCCAGTCAACCAGACCATGGCACTAAGTGCCTCATCCAGGCTTTTCTTGAAGACCTCCAGGGACGGTGCCTCCACCACCTCCCTGGGCAGCCCATTCCAATGCCATCACTCTCTCTGGCAAGAACTTCCTCCTAACATCCAGCCTAGACCTACCCCAGCACAACTTGAGACTGTGTCCCCTTGTTCTGTTGCTGGTTGCCTGGCAGAAGAGGCCACCCCCCACCTGGCTACAATACCCCTTCAGGTAGTTGTAGACAGTAATAAGATCACCCCTGAGCCTCCTCTTCTCCAGTTTTGAAACTATTTTTTCCCGTTGTAATAAAAACTTTTAAATCTCAAGCCAAAGCATCATTCTCTTGACTTAAGCAAAACTGTGCAATTTATTTATGTAGACGCCATCACTACAGTCAGTTGTGTGCTTGCTAAGTCTTTGCTATATCAAGATTTTTAGCTTTTGATCAACATGAACAGAATTCCTCAGCAAGTTCAGCTATCTTTTCAGTGGGGTGACAGCCAAGCCAGTCTTTCAGAACGTGTCTCTGCTGTGTTATTCTCTCAAGTAAGTAACTCAAGGAGGTCAGTGAATGGCTAGTTAGTGGGAACACTTACTGCAGCTGTAGCTTCTCTGTGATTTTCCTGTGGATGATTTCATATATCTTTGTCATTAGTGCATTACTGTTCCCATTGCTCTCGTAAGCACAAATAATTGCCTCATTTTTTTTAAAGAAGGAAAGTGGAAGATAGCCTCCTATAAAGCTGAGTCACTAAGCTGACTGGTAAAATTAATAAATCATAGAATCAACCAGGTTGGAAGCCACCTCCAAGATCGTCCAGTCCAACCTATCACCCAACTCTATTCAATCAACTAGACCATGGCACTAAATGCCTCATCCAGCCTTTTCTTGAACGCTTCCAGGGAAAAAAAGTTTCAGCTGATAAAGGTGGAAATAAATACTTTCGTTTAAGAGATGAAACTTCAGAGTTTGATTTGCCCAGCAAGATACAGAGTCTATGAAAATTCTTATTCTCATATATGCAGACCAAGCTGGACTGTAGCTTACTATTTTTTTCCTCATGTTATGGCTTACGGGCAGTAGTAGCCTGGTAAATTTGGTTCGGCTGAGCTGAGTTCTGCACACTCTTTATCTTTTCTCATAGCTCTTCACTCAAAAAACACATGCACTGATCCATATGGATTCTTATTTCCCAGAATGTCTTGTAGCCTGAAAAACTGACCGGAGAAACCTTGTTCTCCTCTTTAGAGTCATTTAGTATTTCTGATTTGGCAAAGACAATGAAAAGGCTAACCCAGAACCCTCAGAACCCCTCCTGGAAGTGTACTTTTAAAATGCTAATTTGCATCTTTTTGGTATTGAAGTGATATTTTCTAATTTAATAATGAAATACTATTTTCAGTTTGCTCATTTTTATGTTTAATATTTTTTTGATGTCTTGAGTATTTGTGCATAATAAAATATTTGACAGACTCTTTGCTCCTTTCCCAGGGCTGTCCTCTCAGCTCTGTATTCCACTAATTTCCCCTCATTTTATACCATTCTGACAGGCATTGTCCCCCCCCTCTTTCCAAATAGTAACAAACTGTTTCATATTAATAAACCTATTCCTAAAAGAAAGGGCTGAAATAGATCAATACCCTGACCTCCATCTCTCTGTCCTGGATGAGCTGTGCTCAGCAAAGACATAGATAGTTACCGATCAGAAGATACTTACTTCAGTATCTCTTGTATCATACTATGCCAGTCATATCTTATTGAATTGAAAAGTGCATAGAAGAGTTAATATTCTATTCTCAGGTCTAAGAATGTGTATTCAGTTAAGACAACAAATAAAAGGACCTAAACTATTGTTCCTGTATGTATTTTGCCATTTTCTGATAGACATTTCAACTTCTATGGCAGGTATAATGGCATATGTGACAAAAGAGAAAGAGGAAATCAAGTTAAATTGAATATATACAGCTACATGGTTGATGGAAGAAATATTATTCCCCATGAAAATATTTTGAAGCAGCTTATTCCTGTCTGAATGAGGACCATCCTTCTGTTACTAGAAAGGTATCAGAACTGGTAGGTATGTGCTCACAATTTGGTCTCACAGCTCTAAAGAGTAACAGTATATTCTTAGCCTGTATGTGTTCTAAGTGTTCTGTCAACTATAGCTGGTGTCTTGTCCTTGTGGTAGACCTTGCCCCCAGTGAATCTTGTTCACCCCTTTCATCTGCGGTATGGGTGATTGTGGCTCTGCTTGTGTTCTAGATATATGTAAATCCAAGCAGAGATTATTGCTCCATTCTGACAGACTTTGAGACAGCTGAAAGCAAATATTGAGGAGGGAAAGAAGGTAGACATACAGTGCAGAGACTGGCACAGTTATAATAGAAGTTTTTGTGATTCCCTAACAAAAAGGTTGTGAGGCTTTCTGCTCCATGGAACAGAAACAGAGAACAGATTTGAATTCCTTAGATTAACCATTCTGATGGGTAACTCCTTCTGAAATGCAGCTCTAACATACAGCTTTGCTACTTCCAGTAGAGACGATGGTTGCATGTAACAGAAAAGTCAGATTCCAAGATGGAAAATCACCACTCTCCAACAAAGAAAACTCCAAAAATGTTTTGGAAGGATTGTTTAATTTCTGTACATTTACCTTTAAAAGAAAATAGCAAATATGTGGAATTCTTAAGGGAAAAAAAAAATCTATTGCAAATGATTCCTTGAATGATTCAATGATTAGTTGAAAATATCATATTGCCACTTTCGACAGAAGTTCACATTTTGTGCGTGTGACATATCTGTACTGTAGGCATTGTTTTATTACCCATTGTTCAGAAAATCTCTGTGTGATGAGGGAAACGGGATCCAAGATGACTGGCAAAAGTTAATTGTCATAACAGCCTTGCACTGCAGCCTGTGCTCCTTTCCTTACTTTTCCTGAGTTAATGAGGTACTTAAGGTGTATCCAAGTACTACAGTATGGTTTAAATCATGGAAACATGTTCTTCTGATCATCAGGTGATGATTTTGTATCTTCATCTTGGACTGGAAACTAAACAGCAGTTCATAATTAATTGATCATTGCAGAATTAGATGGCATTAAACTGAATTTATCCTAATAAGCTGTACTACTTGCCTAAATGAAAGGCTTCGTGCTCTGAAGGACCTCTTGAAAAGAATATGAAATAAGTTCTCTACAACCAGTATCTTTTCTGCTAATACAAAGTACTGGTGTAATTATCTATAGTTAAAGAAAGAGAGAATTGTAGCTGAGTCAAAAATGGTTTTACAAACACGTAATAATGGTAATTGCTATGTATCCTTATATAAGAATGGGAAAAAAGGAGAATGGAAGATGAAAATATTTTAGAGAAATAAAGGAAAGTATAAGCACACTTGTTTAGAATTTCTTAGGTTCAAAGTCTTGCTTCAGTGTTAAGTTCAGTATTGGTCATTACAAACACTAGAAATGCACATGCTAATATTTGACAGTCTTGTTAAGAAGAAGATGGATGAGCAAGGATTTCAGACTGCAGTGTCTTGAATTTACTATCACATCCACTTTCCATCTCTTACTCCATCCCCACACCCCCATTCACCTCCGATTTCACATGGTTAAAACAATTTTTGCAGTTCATCTATACTGCTTTTAATCTGGTTAGACAGATCACCACTGAATGATGTGGACATGTTTCTGCCTTTTTCAGCACTTCCAGCTTTTTGTGGTTCCATATCATGATGAACTCTAAGCTAACCTAAGCCTCTCCCACAATGTATTGCAGAGAGCTAATCCACAATAACTGAGAAATCACTTTAAGAGACAAATTCTGAGGCGGTAAGTTATGCTACTTGAACTCAGAATTATATAGATTACTCATACTGACACTCATGAGTACAAAATGGGCACATACATTTGTGCAAGTGAGATGGAATAACGCATAGGAAAGCTATAAATAGGATATGATCTGGTTTTAGCTTACATCCTGCTCGTAACTGCTTTATTGGTTCTAGTCCTCTTTTCAACATCAGTAGGTCAAAGTCAGTAGCAACGTTTCAGTTACATGCTGGTAAATGAACCTGTGATAAATCTCAAGGACACCCCTGGTATGCAGTTAAAAATTATATCAACTAAGAACTTGTTCTAAATATATTTAGATACATCTCTGAAATTGGTATTATCAGTGTTCATGTCAGTACAGATTACAGTAAATTATTTTATTGCAGAATAGGTTACTTTCAAAGAAAATTATCTCATATTCACTGAATGGTATCGAAGTGGTCTTTGCTTTGCTGCAATTAGGTGGTGGCAATGGTATGATGATGGACAAGGAAAAAAGAAAAAAGGACATTTAAGTCATCCTGAGAGCAATAAATGCTTAAGAATTTGACAACAACAATTTGAAAGTCAACAGGGAAGCCTGACACAATGAAGTGCAGTGAATCAGGATGATCAAATGATTTTATTACTTTGCTTTTATTAGTCAGATCTATTTCCACCACCACCCCCTCTTTTTTTTAATATGACCAGAGAAGGAAAAAAAAAAAGTGGTAATCAGTTTATCAAGTACAGCCCTGGCAGAGAGTAAGCCATTGGAAACTCAATTTCCTTCTAACTGAACACATTATGTTTTGACTAATCTTCAGCATCCAAGATCATTCCTCTTAAGATGTCAGACAGAGGAGTCAGAGTGATAGTTTATTTGTTTTGGTTTTGTGTTTTACTTAAAATATTCACAAAATATGTTTTAGAGCTAGGCTCGTTGTTTCTGGCAGACACAGGACAGATGAAGCTTAAAAAACTGAAAAACAACTCAATTTATCTTCAAACCACAGACTGTGAGTCTACCAAGAGCAGTCACAGTATAAGATTTGCCAGTGCCCCTGCCCTCTCCACTGTCATGTGAACTTCACCTAAAATAATCATGTACTCAGTGAGAGAGAAGGGATTCTGTAGCTGTGATAGCTAATGCTCAAGGCTCCCATAAGCAATGATGAACAATGATTATAAAATATTCCAGATTATAGACAGTAGGCACTGTGATGGAGGCTTTGGTAGACTGGTCTGAAACAATTACCAAACGAAGGAAAATATTATTATTTTTAGGAAATGTAACGTTTTAATACTTTGTGAAAAATGATGAGGGACTAATAAATGCAGGGCATAAAAAGAGCTAATAATAAAAAAGAGCTTGGTGAGAAATCCTGCTGTCATATTTGCATTTACCCTGAAACTAATGCCATGCGCATTTTTGAATGCAAATAATTCACAAGAGGAAGCAAAATGAGAATGTTAATAATAATTTTTCCCTTAATGAGAGGCTGTACTTTGATTGAAAGAAGCTTTAAGGTGGCCTAAACTAGGCCTAACAAAGGAGCTTTTGTGGGTTTTTTTTTCTTTGGGTTTTTTGGTGGTTTTTTTTTGGTGACTTTAAAGGAATCAGTTAGAGTAATATCCTGTCACTTAAAATCCCCAGCATTAACATTGTTATCACAAATCTTATTTCAAATTAAAAAAGACGTGTTAGGAAAATTATTCATTCCATGTGGGATTTTCTTTTTCACTTTGGCTATTAACTTAAAATGCTTTTCCTGTTGGGAACAGCTGAAGTTTTTAGGTTTCTTTCTTTTCTTTTTTTTTTTTTTTTTTTTTTTTTTTTAGTAATCTCATTCACAAAATAAATTGTTGTATTGGCTCCTTATCTAAGAACTTCCACACCAAGGTGTTAGGTTGCCTTCTTCAGTCTTTTACCTATTAAAGGCTTGTTAGTCCCAAATGGCTTAAATGGAGGCTGGCCTCCTGAATTGTCTGGAGAGTCCATCTTCTTATTGCTGCTTAGAAACACTTGTGTATATCATTTAACATACTTCAATGCATTAAAACCAGGTTAATCCATGTTTGAAGACTCAATTTCCAAACATTAAGAATATGGAAATTACATTGTATTAGACTGGTGATACCTTGCCAGTGTTGTCCAGCAACTTTTTATCCACTCAAGGCAAATCCTAAGTGAATAACATTCTATTAAAGTAAGCACCTTCTATTAACAGAAGGTGAATCCAGTTCATTTGTTCTCATATGGTCTGAATCCTATCACTCTTCCCAGAAAAGGAATATGGCACAATAATCTGTGAGTTGCTAAGAGCTAATCAAACATCCTTTAGAGTCAACCCACTCATACTGGAAGACAGTGGTCTGTTTTCTGTGAGGAATTCCAGCAAACAGGGTTTGATTTGGTTTCGTGTGTTTGTTTTCAGTAGGTATTTTGAAAACAGCCTGTGAGTTATGTGTGCTCTGCACTGCGAGTGGCTGAGCACTGATCTGCCATGTGTGTGATGCTCTTTCACTTGATTACACCTGTTCTAAAAAGAAAAGCGTAAAATGGGTATGGTGTAGCAAATAATAAATAGGAATAGCATTGGGTCCTGCCCCTATTCCAGTCATATGCTCTGAGGAAGGCCCAGCAGTCCCTTCCCACTGCCTACTTGGAGGCAGCAATTCTATTTCAGCAACTATTTATGCTCAGTTATTAAACAAACACATTTTCAGGTATAAAATTACTTATATAGTCCTGTGAGCTAAAAAAATTATTTGAATGCTTAGATAGACTGTAAGAGGGCAAATTATTTAATTGAACTGTGACTCACAACATCAGAATAAGCTGCCAGTAATATTTTTTTCTGCAGTCACTGTTGAGCTGTAGTGTACATTTGCAGGGCAGAATTAATATTGCCTGTCATTAAGATGCACCATCTTTCTTATATTGCCCTTAATTACTTTGATTTGATGCCCCTCATTACTCATCAGCTGGTAGTGGCACAGCAAGATAGATGCATTTTTTAAAAGCAAATGGTGACTGGATAATTGTCTTGGCCCCTGCAAGGCTGAAAAGAAGCAGGAACAAAGTTCAGTAATTTTGTTCTGATGCCAACCTTACATGCTTAACAAATTTTCTGTTCCGTATTTGTAGGCTTTTAAGACATTATGATACCTGCAATGTTGGCTTGGTTAAGTTTGCCAAACAATACATGAAAATAGTTTGATGATAATAATGACTTAATATTCCAGCAGATATTTTTCATTAAAGAAATATTTCTTTGATCCTTTCCCCCTTTTCCAGTCTTCTCATTAGTGTTGCAGCATGATTATATCTTCAGGTTGGCTGACCAAAAATTGTCATCTCTAATAGTGCAGTGCTGCAGTTTTCTTCTTGTTTTGTGTTATTAACTCCACAAGTAATCAAATTCAAATGCACTTAGTTGGATTGCTCAATTAAATCATAGCCAGCATTGAAGGTAGATGAGTATCAATCTCAGGAGCAGCTTCCTGACCATCTAAGCAAGCACTTATTTAGGATCTGATCCTGTAACACTGTTGTGGTAGGCCTGATAGGTCCAAAATAGGCTTATAGATGTCCTGCCTTGCCTAGGCATGTCTTTCTGCTCCTCCAGAGAGGCAAGCACTGGAAACGGACACAATAGAACCTGTAGCCACTGAGTCTGGCCTGCCCCGGGTCCTGTGGCAAGCAGGGTACACACACTTAGCTTGTGCCTGCCTAGGGCAAGGCCTGTACTTTTCCCAAATTAGGTAAAAGTGAGCCTATGGCTTTGCCTAATCTGTTAGGGTTTGGCTAACTGCCATCCTGATTGGCTATTCAGTGTCCAAAAGGCAATTAATCTCACCTCACATTGATCAAAGGAGATACACAGGTAAACAACCTGCCTTTGCGTCCCTGCACTTTGCCGTGCTCTTCTGCTGCGCTCAGCTGTGTTCTGCTGTTGCCTGCTGCAGTTGCCTACTGCCTTACTGTTTGCCTGGTAAACTCCACTGCCATGAGTTACCAGGAGCAGACCCTGGATGCCGGCATGCAATCGGCCTGTGTGGTCAGCGTGACATCGTGCTGAGACTGCACGACATCTGCCTCTGCACCTGAAAGCTCTGCTTAGAAGTCCTGGACACACATACAGATCATCCAGAAGAAGCCAGGAGACAAGGTTAGAGATTGTCTGCCTCTTTCCCCAGAAGCCAGGAAGATTAAGTCTCAACGTCTGACAAGACAGAGTCCTCTGAAAGCACTTGGGCACTGTCTGGACTGTGGCTAAGCCCTGCAAGTGGGTAATAACTTGTGAGTAAATGTTTCAATGCCTCTTTGTAACTCTCCATTGCCTTCTGCCACGAGCAGAAAGAGCTCCTTGAGCCCATCTACTGGGCAAGTGGCATATTGACCGCACGCGGCATTTGACCGCAGGAATCTTCTCTTCCAGTTCAATGAATGTTTGTATATTTTGCTGGTTATTACTAGATCTAGATATTATCCATAGAATGTTTCCATGATCGTGTAAGAACCGAAATATTATTAAAATTAGTGGTTGGGGGTGGCAAGAGTTCTGAATAGCAAAATTAATAACCAATATTAATTTTGGAAAATGTAATCTCACATTAATTATTTTCCCCTCCACCACAAACAGGTAATCTGTTTGGAACTACATATGTGAGATTTATCCATGAAGTTGTTTGTGTGCACAAACACGTGAAGAAATCTTTGGCTGATGAAGGCCTTACGCAGTGTAACTAATGAAAGTAAATTATTTGTCCTCTTCGGGTCATGAGTATCTATGTCTCTTAACAAGTAGGTGTGATTATTTTTTTGATGGACTAGTTTCTGCTTATGTGTTAGACATAGAAAAATATTATTTCATGTGGCTATGAAACTGTGCTCTGTTACTCTTTTCAGGTTTATTTTCTTAATGCTGGTGTAAGAGTTCTTATATTTGTGGAATAACTTCCCCAGCATATGACAACTTTTAGGTTAGAGTTTTAATAGTTTAAATTTTCTAATGTGTTGATATATGCTGATGTCTTAATGAAAAACTCTAAAACAGATCACTGTACACAACAAAAATTGTCCTTTAAGTATACATATATATTGATTCAGAAACTGTTTTGCTAGACAAGACAATCAAGTATAATTTCTGGATTTCAGTTTGAGAGAAAAATGTGTAGGCACTGTTTACCTTTCTGGATATAATTAGTTGTAGCAGATACACTTTAATCACAGAATCACAGAATTTCTTAGATTGGAAAAGACCTTCAGGATCATTGAGTCCAATCATTAGTTTCACACTGACAAGTCCTTGACTAAACCAAATCCCTTATGTTGACAATCATAGAATTTCATACATATATTTATATATTTCCATATATATGTTTAGTGTGTTAATTTAATTGAAATATTGATGTTGTGAAATGTACCACAGCACCCTAGATATCACTTAATGTTATTGTGATGGTTTGGGTGTTACCCACCACCCACACACACACTTAGGAAAATCACCCAGACTAGACTCAGCTGAGCTGGAAATTGAATGAAGCTTTATATTTACAGCTTAGCACAATATACAAGCAGACATTTGCAATACATACAGCTATATACAGAAATATACAAGTTAAAAAGTAATACAGAAACACCACACCCCTCCCAGAAACCAGTGCCCAGGAGGGGCTCTCAAACACCCTTCCACCTTCTTCCCACCCCTCTACCTTACCCTAGACTTTGCTTTACATTCAACGTGAGTTTGGAGGATCAGCCAGGAGGCTTAGGAAGCAGAAGGATTAGTCACACAGACAGCAGATAAGAGAGAGAGAGAAGTGCAGCCCAAAGCCAGAGAGCAAACTCTTTTATCTGTATTTGTGTTCTTATTTTTAGATATCTCAGCAAGCCTATGAGTGAAACATCACCATTGTTTCCTTTTCACAGCCTATAATCTAATTCCTCTCACCAAAATATCCCAGATAGGCTCAAACTAGCACAGTTATTTAAAGCCAAAAATTTTCAAATGGTTGGAATAACTCTTGGATTCCTAATATTAAAAAAAAAAAAAATCACATTACTTTGAATCTCATGAAAATTGCAATCAAAAGAATTAGAAAGTCTCTGGCATGTGCTCTGTTGTGTACGTCTGCAACATTTTGTTACCAGTGACAATTCACTGTCTTGTGGCATTGATTTATTGGCTGCTCTGTTTCTATGCATACATGTGTGCACTTCTTTTCAAAATGTCCTTTTCTGATCATTTAAATGCCAATAAGAGTAGGACTCTATCATACATGGTATTTGTGTCTGGATTTTACCCTTTTCTGCAACTTATGACCTTTTATCTAGGCAATTTTTCTCTCGCTCCCTGAGCTTGGTCCTCATAAGACTTTAGAAGTTTTATGCCTTCAGATCTCCAGCAAAGAACAACAGGAGAGACAGAAACAATTGGATGAAATGTCGTGGTTCTAATCTAATTCCACAGACTAACTCCAATTTGTGTTTACTTAATCTTTAGTTTTCAAGTATGTTGGCTGTTTACATCATTTTCTTTACCTCCATCCAATGCTAAATTGATCTGTATCATATATGCTAATTGTAAATGTTATTGCAGGTTTTGCCATCTGACAACCATTTGAAGCTTTACATTCAGAGCCAAAAGCAAACACATGGAGCAAACACAGGTGCACATAGTGTTGGTAGAAACTGGTATTTACAGTCATCCTCTGTTGTTCCTCTGACACTGGCTGAAGACCATCTATCCTGTATTCTCAAAGAACTGTGTATAGTCATCTGTGTAATTATGAAACATGGCAATCTTTTTCTGTAGACATCAGGATTTGCAAGTAATGCAGAGATTAATGGATTATTCTTTCCAATTCTTTAGATTTGTGTGTGGGCCTGGAACACAAACCCTATGAGGAGAGGCTGAGGGAGCTGGGGTTGTTTAGCCTGGAGAAGAGGAGACTCAGGGGTGACCTCATTGCTGTCTACAACTATCTGAAGGGATATTTTAGCCAGGTGGGGGTTGGTCTCTTCTCCCAGGCAACCAGCAACAGAACAAGGAGACACAGTCTCAAGTTGTGCCAGGGAAAGTATAGGCTGGATGTTAGGAGGAAGTTCTTCACAGAGAGAGTGATTGGCATTGGAATGGGCTGCCCAGGGAGGTGGTGGAGGCAGCATCCCTGGAGGTGTTCAAGGAAAGCCTGGATGAGGCACTTAGTGCCATGGTCTAGTTGACTGACTAGGGCTGGGTGCTAGGTTGGACTGGCTGATCTTGGAGGTCTCTTCCAACCTGATTGATTCTATGATTCCATGATTCTGTTCAAATAACACATAGCTATTGTTTAACTAATGTTACACCCAAAGTTATTTCAGGCTAAAAGTAACAAGAATGTATTTTAAAAAGTAAACTTGATTACCAAGTATTCCTAAGGCAGTCTCCTGACTCTCAATAATTGTTTTTATGGCTTAAAAAACAACAAAAACTATCTTGACATCCTTCAGATTAAAGCTTTTGTCAAGGAAGGAAAGTTTCTAATGTATTTAAAAAGCTAATCTATTTTATTGTGTTGTATCAAAGTTCTAGCATACATTTTTTCATTCTCAGAACAGGATTTCCCACCTAGATGACCTCTTATAATATTGTATTACAATTTTTGTTTTTTCCCTCAATATCTGCCATTAGTAGAGAATTCCATGGGTGCATCAGCAAGGTAACAAACAAAGACACCATGGCTTTATATGAGAACAGGAAATGGAATTACATGCACTTACTGTACAAGGAATGTTTTTCTTCTAGCGCCAAAGTTTGGATACTGGATTTAGACAGGTACTGATGTAGCCTCTAGATCTTGATTTCTCTGTGTGAGACATCACACTGAATACTTTGCACTGGATCCCCTATTGGGAGTAGTAGAAATCATACCTTTCATGCTACGTATGGTAGTTGCAAGATAATGACTCAGGAAGAGTCACTGATACGGTTTGGGAAGCTTTGGTGATTTTCTTATTATTCTCTGCACAGCAAGTATTAGGGCAAATGTTTATCAGGAAGAAAAACCTGAGGGTTAAACAGAACTAAAGGGAAATTCAAGCATGTTTAAACAGTTTTCTCCCAGGCATTGTTCCAGTTTTTGATTTGCATACCTCTACCAAAATTAAATGCTGTTTTAAATGTAGCAGGTTTTTTATCCCTTATTTAATCCTTAACTCTTGAATTGAGAATTATTAATAACATTAAATATTAGTCTTACAGTGTTAGCTCACCAGTAAATGGAAAATATGTCTAAGACTTATTATTACCCTTACTAGAATAATTTCATATAGTTAAAAGGCACAAAAGACATGCTAATATTGGAATCTGGCTAGTGGAGCTATCCAGTGAAGAATAAGAATATTCAATATAATACCAATTAAAATGAGATGTAAAAAAAGAATCTAATACTAATTGGTTTTATCTCTAAATTACTATATAGTTATAGTCTAGAGAAACAAGAACCCTATTATTCCTGATTTATTCTGTCACAGATAATGGAATGGTTCAGAGATAGGCAGAGGAATTCAGGTTTAGATAGATAAATCCTTGCTGGCATTTTGGATTACTTAACAATTAGTAAATGCAGAAATGTGAGTGACTTGACCTAATGGAATTAAAGGTGTTTGATCTAAAATAATAAGTTGGATATCAGAGGGTTTTTGCATGTTGGACCTCTCCATAAAGAGTGTTTTTTAACAGATAAATTAGTAGCCAGGATGTCAAATTAGAAATTCAATTTCTTTGTTCATTGAAGTTTATATTCCTTCCAGACTGCACAATGGACAGCATAGCATGCATTCAGAAATACTTGTCACTATTTTAAATTCAGGTAGCATTGTCAAAATCCCATTTGTTGGCTATAAGAACTAATTAAATCTGATTTCTTGGCAGATATTTTGTCAATAGTACCTCACCAATGATGTTGAAACTAAATTGATATAGCAAGGCTCTATGATGAAGCTTTATTTTTGTATTTATCAATTTACTAGTTTAGGAGGAATAATCTGAAAGTGTAAAAATGTGGCATTGACATCTCATTTCAGAGAGAGGTATATATATAGCACTTGTAGAATCATAGAATCAAGCATGTTGGAAGCGACCTCCAAGATCAGCCAGTCCAGCCTATCACCCAGCCCTTTCCAGTCAACTAGACCCTGGCACTAAGTGCCTCATCCACTCTTTTTTTGAACACCTCCAGAGATGGTGACTCCACCACCTCTCTGGGCAGCCCATTCCAAAGGCAAATCACTCTCACTTGTAGATTTCCTCAATCTCTTTTTCTTTTGTGGCCCAGTTGAAGGAACATTTTTAGGGACTCAGGGAGTCATTTCTGCATGAATGTAACATTATCCATTGCTCATGTCTCATTTTATGAACATGCAGTCTAGTTGCCTTTGTGAAGGAGCACTGAAGTTCTGGATCTGAAAGAATGTTTGGGCTTTATTGACAGATTTAGCTGAATCTTATTATTTAGTTAAATGTATGAGGCAGAGTTTTGCTTCAGTGATGAGTTACACGTCTGTTTCAAACTAATCTAAAGCACATCTAATGCCCAAGTCTGTACATAGATGAACACAAATCACCAGGTTGTCCCTAAAGCTTTTATAAAGCTGTTTCTTAAGTTTCTGAGTTTGTAAATGAAACTGGGAAGAAAGTTCCTTAGTTACTTAAGTAATATAAATATTTTATTATCAAAGAGATTCATGTACCAGTAACTAGTTGCGTTATGGCCATTAGATTCTCTGCTCATGGAAAGAATATCAGACCATTTTTGCAATAATACGTGTCAGAGAAGACTGGAGACCATTTCAAGCAGCAGCTAATCCACTAACATTATGAATTCCCAGGCTGCCCAGACAGCTTTAGTGTGAACCATGTGCTCTCCGTCCTCTAGTACAGTCAGAAACCACAATGACCACTACATTTTCCCATAAATACTTCAACAATGTGCAAGTCAGTCTGTTCCATGATAAATTAACTGCAGTTCCTATGGATTTGTGTCTTCTAGATGTTAAATGTACATGCTTACAAAAATACAAGGTTGGGGTGAAGAGTTGCTCACTGCTGAGCTCGTATAAGGCTTTCTTCCATCTGGTGTCATTTGTGGCCATGCTGCAACTTTTATAGGTGCTCTTTTACTACTTGGCCTGGCTGTTTTCTTAAAATTTTCATTCAGTTAATGATCTTCTGTAAAATTTGGTTAAGAAATTAAGAAAGCTTTTGGAGGACTCATGTAGAAAGAGACAGCATTTATATGCAAGTTTGTTTCTATAATAAAGAGAAGCTTCAAGGGGGGGGAAAGGGTTTACTGATTGTTTGTACCCAAATAACTAGCATTCTATCCTCATGTTCCCCTTCTAAATTGTGATGGATTATAAAAAATAATAATCTGTATTAATTTTTATATCTACATGATGATTGTTAATAGCTATGAAAACTGTTTATTAATGTTGGAACTCACCAGAACACTTATTCACAAGTTCAAAAACAGAGGTTGGAAATGTATACATGCAGGGAACAGGCAAAACTAGATCACTTATTTCTTAAGGTGGCAAATGCAAATATTATTCTGGAAGAGGCTTTTAAGTATTTACTCACAAAATTATTATTACCCAACTCATGGGGCTAGCCACAGTCCCGGACAGTACCCAAACACATTCAGGGAACTCTGTCTTGTTGGCCGCTGAGGCTTGATTCTTCCCAGGCTTCTGGGGAAAGGAGGCAGACAATCTCTGACCTTGCCTTCTGGCTCCTCTGGACGATCTGTGTATCTCCAGGATGTCTTGTCTTGGCAGGAGACTTTCAGGAGCAGGCAGGATGTCTTGTGATGTGCACTCTCAGCACAATGTCTGATTCGCTATGCAGGCCAATTGCGTGCAGGCATTTAGAGCCTGCTCCTGGTAAGGTCTCCAGGCAAATTCAGGATGCAAAATAAGGCAGCAGCAGCCTCTGTGTTACCTGCTTATCCCTTTTGTCAATATCCAGCCCCAGACTAATGGGGCATTGGACATAGATTAGCCAATCAGAAAGGAACTTTACCAAGCCTCACCATATTAGGTGAAGCCAGGGTTTTTTCCCTCCCCTTCCATGGTTGCCTCCCCCAGCACAGAAGGAGGAGCAGGGGAACATGTCTGGGCAAGCAAACATGGATAAGCCCATGTTTGCCCTTTCAGGCCTACCACTACATACCTTTATGTAGGAAAGGAAATATTTTGTCTCTTTTGGAGAGAGGGTGAGCGAGAGAGGAAAAAAAAAAAAAAGGCTTCTCATTAATTGTCCAATTTATTGCTCTATGTTTTCCAGTGCTGGGTTTCTCCACAGAAGACAGAAGAGAGAGAAACATAGTTTACAAATATGAATTTTCAGCCTTACCATGGGGGGCACCATGCATTCCAGCTGACAACACATTAGCTTCCAATTTGAAAGCCACAAGGTTTGTTCCAGCTCAGTTCTTAATTAACTGCATGTCCTGAGGTTAGTTGTCTCAAATTTCATTCGCATCTTCTAACACAATGCAAAAACATTTCTGATATCACTAAATTTGGGGCTAGGTCCCTTACAGTTCTGTTTTTGAACTTCACATGAATTTAAAGTAGGATTTTTTTTTTTTAAATGAGAATGTTTATATAACATAGGATTGTAATTTTTGATGTTCATGTGAAGGCTCTACTAAGTGCTAAGAGTATACATGAGAACTAATGAAGAGATTGGAAAGCTGTAATTTATTTGGGGAATTGGAATTTCAGCTGATCTTGGATTGAGTACAATAGCTACATTTGGTGACTATGTACCTGCATGTGTCCTTGCTGAAGAAGTTGAGGTTTGCTTTGTGGAGGACCATTGACAGGAATTCAGCACAAGTCTTGGATATATCTTTCTGTACCTGATTGGTCAAAAATCATTCCTTTAGTCCTTCATACATGTAAGCAATTAATTCACAGCTCTTCAGAATTTATTCATGTTTAAGGGAAATGTATATTTTTTCACCAGTTTTTCACTCTGCCCCAGGGAGGTGACATCTGCAATGTTGTGTCCAGTTCCAGACCTCTCAGTTCAAGAAGGTCAGTGCAGAGCCACAAAGATGGTTAGGGGAGTGGCGTATCTCCCTTATGAGGAAAGGCGGAGGGAGCTGGGTCTCTTTGGCATGGAGAAGAGACTGAGAAATGGCCTCATTAATCACAGAATCACAGAAAAGTTAAGGTTGGAAAAGACCCTTGGCATCATCAAGTCCAACCAGAAAGCCTACCTAAAGTTCACCTCTCAACCATATCCACAAGCACCACAGCTAAACAACTGTTAAACACATCCAGGGTTGATGACTCAACCACCTAACTCCCTGGGCAGCCTGTTCCAATGCCTGTCCACTCTTTCTGTGAAAAAACAAAATCCTAACCTATTACAGATAATGTTTATAATGTGGAAGCTGAGCATCAGGAGGATAGAGCCAAACTCTTTTCAGTGATGTCCAATGGTAGGACAAGGAGCAGCAGGTGCAAGCTGGAGCACAGGAGGTTCAATGTAAATGTCGGCAAAACCTTTTTCACTGTGAGGGTGACAGAACACTGGAACAGGCTGCCCAGAGGGGTTGTGGAGTTTCCTTCTCTAGAGGCATTCAAAGTTCCCATATGACCTACTGTAGGTGATCCTGCTGTGATGGGGTGGGGACTGGACTAGATGGAGATCTCTTCCAACCGCTAACATTCTGTGATTCTGTGTGTGGTATACCAAAGTTATTTTTAAGATATCCAAATGAAAACAGGAAATATTATCCCAGAAGCATGCCAAGATCAAGCATCCTTACTTTTTCCAATGTGCAAGGAGCTGACTAGATGAATTAAAGCTTACCATGGAGCTCTAATTTGCACAGATCATATCTGCCTATTTTCTAAATTTAAAATTCATTTGAAAGAAGTTTTTTAATACTTTTGGGGAATTTTATAGTGATGTCATTTCTGCTTAAATTGTTAAGTATTTTTTTCTTTAAAAATTTAATCTTTTGGAATTCATCTTGGAAGTATTCCAAGAATGTTTTTAACAGCTATAATTGGTTCAAGATCAAATAACTTCTTATTTTGCACCTTGCAAGTTCCTGTGAACTTCTGCATTTCCATTAAATGATCCTACCTTTTCTTCAGTAAATGCTATTTGACTATTCCAGTAATTAATAAAACCAAAGAATGGTGCCCACTGTGAATCTTGCCCACATGCCTTTAAATCTGTCTATAGTAGGTGAAGATATGCTTGTAAAGTCTGGCATTTAATTAAGTTGTTTTGATCTTTTGTTCTCCCTTTTGCACATATTAATTATTATACCTATGAAGTCTAATTCAATTGTGTGATATGTGTTGATATTCTCACAGTACAACAAGGCTTTGTTTCTTGTGTGCTAGAGTTATTGTGTAACTGTGATCACAAGATACCCAGAGCTTTGTAACACACGAGGAAAATATGCTCATGACCTGAGTTTACAATATGGATTATTTTCCTTGTAGGCTAAATGTCAGTAATTTGAGTAAGTGGATTGATTTCCTTTCTAGTGCCTGTATTTGATACAGTGGGACCAAGTTCAAAGCCCAGAGAAGGAAACACTTTTAAAGGCAAGAAACGGGTGAGTCCTACTTTTTATTGTATATGATTCTTAACAATCATAGAATCAACCAGGTTGGAAGAGACCTCCAAGATCATCCAGTCCAACCTAGCACCCAGCCCTAACCAATCAACTAGACCATGGCACTAAGTGCCTCATCCAGTCTTTTCTTGAAGACCCCCAGGGACGGTGCCTCCACCACCTCCCTGGGCAGCCCATTCCAATGGGAAATCACTCTCTCTGTCAAGAACTTATTCCTAATATCCAGCCTATACCTACCCTGGCACAACTTGAGACTGTGTCCCCTTGTTCTATTGCTGGTTTGTCTAGTTCATTTCAGCAGGAAATAAGCAATACAAGGAATATGCTTTACAGAAAATACTTTTTTAACTGGTCCTTGTGGACTTTTTGCAGACTTCAAGATGTTATGGATTTTAAGCCCCACTGCAGTTGCTTTGCTTGAAGTTAAAGGAACAGTTCACAGTATCCAGAAGTTCTCCACAGTTTTGCAGGTACCCTGGAAGATTCTCCAAGAAAATAATTCTCTGAGTGGAAATATCCATGTATTTTGTCACTATATCTTGTGTATGTGCAGTGCTGGTGCCAATTCCCTTGTGAGCATGGTATCCTTCATGCTTCACATAAGTGCCACAGAGGAGACAGGTATGTTTAGATAAAAATTAGTGCCAAGAGGGATTATTGTCTTCTTTAACTTCATTCAAGTTTTAGATGATAATTTGCTAATGAATAGACCTATCCTTTTTTGCTGATATTATATGCAGGTATGCCTTGAATCAAAACTTCTGGAAGGCATTGTACATTCCAGTGCCTTTAAACATTGTATCTTGCTCCCTCGTTAGTAAATAGCCAACCAAAACACTGTAAAAGCTCAGTGGAAAACCTTTCTAGGAGACAGGAATTGCAAATACAGTTATACAGAGGCAGATGTCCATTCCTAACACCTTCATCTACAATACTTCAAATATAGATCAGGTAGAGATACCATGTCTTTGATTAGAAATATATTTGCCTCTTTTTTTTCTATTAATGAGGTTTTGCATTGCTTCTCTGGCAAACAATTATGACCCTGTGAGTACTGAGAATATAAGTAATCACCTAGACATCTGATAATTGTTATTCTTATCTAAATAAAGAAGTGAAAGAATGGCAGAAAGGCTTGTCATCAAAAAATAAAGTCAGGAGGTAATTTTTCAATATTGAAAATATGATCTAATCCAAGTCACGAAAGCTGAATTCCAATGCAATGAGCAATGGGTAGATTTGCAGCTTTTCATAATAGAGGAACAAATTGTTAAAAAGCAAAGGAAGGAATGACCTCCAAATTGATCCTGCATGTATTAATCAATCATTCCAATGTTAAACAAAGAAAGAAATCAGAACCTTGATTATAAGGTAATATTTCTAGTTTTATGTAGCCATTCAGCTATGTCAAACTAAACTGGAATTCATCTTTGGATATGAAAAGCCACACAATGATGCTTCATTAATATTTAAAATAACTATGGACAATGTTCAGATCTTTATATAGTCTCTTTAAACCGTGTCTCACCTATCTAGAGAGTCCTTGTTAACACAGTCCAGTGGGTATTCATGTTTCTAGTCCTGCTTTAGTCTGTAATTCCACTTACTATGACTTACTTCTTACACAGCAATACTACTTACTACATACTCCTTTTCATGCAGTAGATGCAGAAGAAAGTTTTTCAGTTGAAGAAAATTATTTCAAGTTTAAAGATGAAATATGAATTAATTCAATAATATAATGTTTTTTAATGTTTTAGGATAACCAGAAATAGCCTCTTACTTTGTATAAAGGCACACAGTTTTTTTCTGGAGAGTCTGCAGAAGATCTCCATCTCTCACTTACCAGCACAAAGGAGCACATTATGCTCTCCCACATCCTATGAGCTGATTGTGATGGCCTGCTTAGCTCTTTTTCCCCATCTGTTTCAATCCACTTCAGAGTATGAGCCAACCATCGTGTTTCTGTGAGATCTGCAGCAGCTCTATCTGACACCCATTGCCATGCCTCTGTAACTGCTGTAGCTCAAGCTGTAGCTGATGCTGGTGCTTCTGACAAATGTTTCCCTCAGACTGCCTTTAGCCACTCTGTCTGGTGTGTCTGCAGATTCTTTTCATTATAGAGTTGTGAGGAGGAAAAGAATAAAGAGGAAACGAGTAAATTGATATGGGTGATTTGAGGGAGGGGGGAATCTGCACAGCAGAGCATTTCTAAGCTTATTGCAGTTTTGTCAAGAGAGAAGTGTCAAGGTTTAATAATGACACATGACAAGCTTGCAGAAAGACAGAATTTTCTTGCCTTCTCCTCAGCAGATACAAGCACCTATTTGCCCATATTGGCCAGCCAGTTCCTGAGCAAAGGTTGAGTTGGAAGTGGAACAACATACCTGTGGCAGTTCATAAATGACGTAGACAATGGAATTAGCTGAAAATTTGAATGCAACCTCAGCATATTAAAATAAATGATACTTGTCAAGATGTTCATCAAAATTTCCTAATAACAAGAAAAAGCTGTTTGTTCTATTTGGACAAAGGCATATAGAAAGAAATTGTGAATTAAATCCAGCTGCACAGAGAAGGTAAATGAGAATCAACTCCAGCTGTGCCTTATTTCCATAAGTGTCTGGGACTGCAACTTAGGCTACAGGTCTAGATGTAGCACAATTTACTGGATGCATCTTATTGCCCTTGACAGAAAAAATAAAAATAGAAGAGTGCTTCATTTCTGCTGATATTTCTTGAACAATGTGTTATTGGCATGATTCTGCAGAGTGAGAGCTAAGATAATCACAGGGAAAACGTTAAGACAGATGCTGAGCAAATGCATTTGCCTCTCCAAATGTAATGACTTAGGATGCTTTAAAGAGGGTTTGATTGTGTTGCTGGTAAGGTTGCTTTACATTTTCCATGGGAGTACTGTGATGCCATGTTAAACTATAAACCCTTTCATTGATTAAGACACTGTTGTAAGATCCATAGTCCAACCAACTAAGTAACATTATATCAATTCCATTGCAAGGGTGTGTATAAGTACATAGTTCAACATTGTCCCCATCATTCCATCAGTGTCTTTATATATTTACAATTTTAGCTGTAATGATTATGGTCTTAGTATATTGTCATTTTTGTATCCCTTTTTACTCATCAATGGTATTTATGTTTTCAATTAATGCATTTATTTTAGGTAAATACGACTAAAGCTGTGAGACAAAAACAACCAATAACCAATGAGTGGAAAAAAAATTAGACCTTTTGTGAGTAAAAGGCCCTGGAATGCCAGAGGATCCCAAATGCCTGTTGTCTCGGGGAGAAGGTGATTTATAATACATGCTGAATGAATTCAGGATTTGAAAACGAGCAGGAAGATGAGCTTGATTGGTCCAGGATGGCTTGTATTGAGAAGTCTGGCATTGTGTCATGTGTAAGGCCCATGCTTAAATGGTGCCCATTTGTCATAGAGCTGGCACAGTCACACAATGCCAGAGAAATACTGGCAGTTGGGGAGTAACAGACAGTTGTCATCTAGATCAACTGTTCCACCACAGAGCTTTAGTTACATTTAAGAAGGCATGCAAAAGATATTTTTTGCTAGTGGAATTGGGTGAATAAATTAGTATCATGTAACAGTAGCACTGTACATTACTTTTGTTTAAAGGATTCTTTGAAACAACACTTCTTTAAAAAACACTTCCCTATTTCTTTCCAATTAAAACCAAAATACCTATGTATGGAAATTACAGTCAGACCAGCCATTGAGCTGAAACCATCTGTTGTATGAGGGCTTGTTCCAGTGAGTTCTTTGGGACCAGGGAACGCTCTCACACATGGGTACCCCCCTCTGGGTACAGTTTCAATATTTTATTATAGCTTAAAAACTAAAACCATCACAAGAAAGGTATATGCATGATGCCTATGGCTCACTTGCTACAGCCATAGGGAGAAACTACAGTGCTGAGTAAGACATGACAAACAATCCCAAGTAGCTTTATTGATCAAAGGGCAGGCTATACTCACCCTATCCCACTGGCACCCATGCTCTTGGTTTGTATGTGTTCAGAATTCTGTCATGTGTGTACAGTGTGTCCCAGAATTCTGAACCAAGGAGGACCAAATTCCTCCTTTATTCTGGAATCTGTTACATACCATCTTTCCCTACTGCTGATGTGCATACTTGCAAGCCCTACTTCCCTTGGATTTTATCTTTAGTAACCTAGTGATTATTGGCTTGTTGTAAGTTCTGATCAAACATAAACCAATTCTTCCCTCTTACAGGGCTAAATCTAGGTTCTAATATATAAGCTAAATATAAATCATAATCATCCAGAAATAGTTTTGCTTGGGAACTAAGTTTTAATTGTCTGTTCTCCTCTATCTAAAGATACCTTGCCTGATCTAGAGTTTTAAGATTGAACTCTGCCTAGCTGTGATCTGCAGTCCCAAGATCCCCATGTTATACACCTAGGTCTTTAAAGGTCAGAAAAACAATTGCAGTTTTCTTCTCAGAGGCACTTGTGGAGAAAAAACTTTGTGATTAAACATGAGGGTTTTTGGCTGTGGGAAATACATGTAAACCCTGTAACGATAAGAAGGAATTTCACACATTCCATATTTGTAGCAAATGCTCTCCCTTTTTAGGACATTACATTCATTATGAAAGAGTATCTAGTTGTGTTTTATTGAGAGTAAGTTCTGTTTGTGCATTCTGCATACTTTCCACACCACCACCACCCTGCCCTGGATTGCACCCTTCAGGATTTAAGGAATCCTCTGCATAATTTTTTGATTCCTAGCAAGCTTAAGCACAAACTAAATGAACTGCTAAAACTGGAAAAGTTTTCAACAAGCTCTGTAGGAGGCTGCTAGTTCCTAGGAAGCTAAACTAAGTTAAAAAAAATTGTAGTTAGGTAGTAGTGAGTCTGAAGGGCTTTCAATCACTTTTAGACTTCAACTGCAGCTGAATTCAGAGAAGGAGTGGTTTGGTTTTGCTTGAAGAAACCTTTAACCATTCTTGTTTTTCACAGCAACACCCAAAAGGTCAAGACACATAACATCTAACTTGGTAGTGACAGAACTCCCCCCACCCCTGAAAAATAACTAATTTTAACTGTTATTGTTCTCCTATTTATCTCAGATGTGTTAGAGGGAGAAAGGCAGAATACATCTTTTGTCAAGGAAATTACAGATAACGGTTTCAGTTGTGAGGTAATCATTTAAAATTGTCCATGGCCAAATTCAACAATGCAATCCAGTCCAGCCAAGTGCTCCGGTATGCATATCATTTTATTCACTTACTCAAATCCCTCTGATTTCAAGAGGATTTAAGCAGTGCTTAAGTACTTTGTTGCAACAGTGCCTTAAATTGGTAGAGGGCAAATTTCGGACAGAGAAAGTAAAGGCCACAATTTTTGCAGACTCTGCTGGTAGGTACCTAAAAAATTCCTGTGAGTTTTTCAGATGATCCTGTAATTCCTACTGTTTCACTTTTTCTTTTATTCTCTTGGTACTTTTTTTCTGACTCCCCCCAGGATTCTCACTTACACACCACTCCCAGTGTCATTCCAGAACCTAAAGAGAAGTTCTGCAACTGATTTGAGCAAGCAATGTTTCAGAAACTGTACATGATAGAGAGCATTTCCAGGCAAACCAGGCATATCCCAAATCAAGATGAATGGATCTTCCAAGAACACTCTTCCAAAACTTAACAAGGTAAATAGAGGCAGTTTTTAATGGGGTATTATCAAATGCAATTAAGTGCTATCTCTAGTGAAAATGAGTTACAACTTTGACAATGTCACCATTTCAATGTTCTTTTTGTGTATTTTAGCTTATGTAAACAATATCTTCTTAATGTCATCTTTAACGTGATCAATTGTTATTGCACTCTACTGCCAAAAACAACAACAACTACTACTACTGCAACAACAACAAAAAAAAAAAAAAACACCAACAGGGGTGGGGGGAGAAAGGATTACAAAGTAATAAGATAATTAATGTGACTGTCAGGTGAAATATTCATAAATTTAGTTGCCTTACCTCACATACAGAGATGATGTACATCAGGTTGTGTATGTTTCACTTACTTTGCAGCACAGCCTCTGACTTGTGTAAATACATGCTAAATTATAAATATGAAGAGAAAGGAAAATATAATAAAACAAATTTCTTTTTACTTTTTCTTTGAAAACAACTTTTAGAAACAGATCCTTTTATCGTGTGTTTAGACAAAATGCAGCCCTCATTCAGATTTTCAATTC
This sequence comes from Pogoniulus pusillus, assembly GCF_015220805.1. Lineage (NCBI taxonomy): Eukaryota > Metazoa > Chordata > Aves > Piciformes > Lybiidae > Pogoniulus > Pogoniulus pusillus. The sequence continues at coordinate 29,414,329 of NC_087271.1, read as the reverse complement.
TGTGCTGCGCAGAAGTTATTAATTAAAAACTTAATAATTAAAAACTGTGTCCATGAAAAGAAAATCCATGGATCAAAAGAGAGAGTGATGATATTGCAGTGTTCTGTGAGCAAAGCTAAGGTTTGTGCTGTTGCTCTTTCCCCCATTGAACAGAATGAACTTTCAGCACAAAACACGCATCTGTTGCTCAGATAAGAAATGGAGTGTGTGCAGTTCACAATTGATGTGGGTTCACTGCTGGCCAAATTCTGCCTATTGGAACCCGTCCCCAGCAATATCTTCTGGGAGAGCATTTAGCTTCAAAAGAAAGACCCTTGTGTGCATTAAATGAGCTCACTAGCTGTATCAAGAAAATAAACTGTGCATTTCATGTGGGCTTTTTTTTTTCCCAAAGTACTTTTTCAAATAAGTTGGGACCATAAAGAGGAAAAGCCTATTTGGGTACAGTGCCACATGGCATGCCTGAACTCTGCCTTGCCTTAAGCACTATGACTGGGGCCTCTGCTACATACCAGCATGCATATTCTCAATCCTCTCTCATAGAATCATCATAGAATCAACCAGGTTAGAAGAGACCTCCAAGCTCATCCAGTACAACCTATCACCCAGCCCTAGCCAGTCAACTAGACCATGGCACTAAGTGCCTCATCCAGTCTTTTCTTCAACACTTCCAGGCACAATGACTCCACCACCTCCCTGGGCAGCCCATTCCAATGGCAAATCACTCTCAGAAGATCTAACATGTAAATCATATAAAAATTGTTATTCTGGATAGCATCATTTTGTTTTAACTCTTTCCTCCCAAATATTGCTGACTTACCCAGTCACTGCAACTAGTTAGCAGGTAGAATTGACTAACTGTGCATTTAATACAGTTTTAACTGGTTCAGCTAGTCTGCTACATGGATGGGTACCTTAAAAAGTTATCCAGAGAACACTTTGGAAACTCTTTTTTACTTTTTACTTCTGAGAAGCTGATGAAGGGCCTTTAACACAAGTCTTATGAGGAACAGCTGAGGGAACTGGGGCTGTTTAGTTTTCAGAACAGCAGGCTGAGGGGAGACCTCCTTGCCTTCTAAAACTACCTCAAAAGAGGTTGGAGCGAGGTAGGAGTTGGTTTCTTCTCACATGCAACAAGTGGCAGGACAAAAGGAAACAGGCTCAAGTTGTGCCAAGGGAGGTTCGTGTTGGGTATTAGGAAAAACCTGTTCACAGAAAGGGTTATCAGTTATTGGAATGGGCTGCTGAGGGAGGTGGTGGAGTCAGCATCCCTGGAGGTATTTAAAATGTGGGTGAATGTGGTGCTGAGGGACATGGTTTAATGGCAGAACATTAGCAGTAGAGGTGGGGTTGTGAGCTCTAGGTGAGTGGTTGGACGATGGTCTCAAAGATCTCTTCCAACCTCAACAGTTCTATGATTTTATATTTAAACACTATCAGTACTATGGAACATTGCTAGGCACTTGTTTGAGTGCTGTGCTAGAGCTTTTCATTTCCAGTATAAGCTGATGGAGATCAACACTTTTTTGACACTCCTAGCACCAAGTACTTATAAAGTGTTTATATCTATAATTGTGTCAAATTATGTTAATTAAGCACTGAAAGACACTAGTAAGTTGAAGTGCTCAAAAAGTGCATTACTCTGAGTGTCACCTAGGGGCTCTTCACATCAGACACTTGGGGGCCAATTTTTTTTCCTTCCAAGCATCTTTAGAGCACTGTATCTTAGAGTGTCTTTTGAGCATGAATTAAATTTAAAAAGCAAGTTCCAGTTAAGTGCACATGGTTTACTCTAATCTTTTCAAATGCAAATATATGTTAGACTAAAATGCCCTTCCCTTTTTAAAATTCACCATTTTGTTCCTCAATTGTCCACCATGCCTTTTTTAACTGAGTATTCAACTGCTAAAAACAGCCATGGAAAAGGATGGAAATTAACTCTGTTATGAATGATTAAGGAGAAAATAGAACTGATCAAAAGTTCAAATAACCATATTGGGGTATCTAGTAGCCTTAGGAAGAAAAATCCTATTAGCTTAAGAGAAATGCTGTGGGCCACTCTGAATTTGTTCTTATGCCTGCCCCTACCCCTGCAGGTTACTGATGAAATTTATGCTGTAGCTGCAGCAAAGAGTTACAGTTTTGTCCAGTGAATTTAAGCAATTTGTTGGTGATTAGCCATATGTTAGAGTCATGTACATGAGCTTAGAAAGACTAAATTCTTTGGCCAAGATGATCTAGTAAAATGAGAGCTTAATACTCCCCATTAGATGATTGATCTCCAAAGAGCTTTGTATGGTACCATAGGTACTTAGCATGACGACAGAAACACACAAAAAATGGAGTTGCTGAAGGAGAATGCTTTAAAGATAGTGATAGCTGTGCAGAAACACCAAAATTTACTACAGGTTTCCCTGATAAGCAGAAAAACTCCACAACATTCTGAAGTCTGGCCAAAAGCAAACAGACACTTTTAAGACTCCTATTGCCAAATATCCTATTTTAAGGGCTATCTTTGTTCTGTGATAGAACATTATTCTTTCAGTTTGAGGATAACATCCTCACATTACCTAATTCCAACTAGAGTCTATTAATCTTTTCTGAGAAAATCTATCTATCCCTATGTCAATGTGCTGAGAAAGATAGTAAAGATACATCTGAACTTTAACACTTTTAATCATTCTCGTTAGCTTTCATTCTTGTTGCACAGCCTCAGCAATCAGTTTTTCAACACTCTATTCCTCAGAAATACTGACAGCTTTAGAAAGCATAGCTTGATAAGATTCTCATTTGACCCAAAGACACATCCTGCTATGTCTTTGGAAGGTCTTTTAAATAGCAATGTCTATTGAAATTTTAGGAATAGATAGGATTTTATTGAGAAATTACTAGAAAGTATCAAGCAGGTGGCAGGAGTCTGCAGGAGTGTAGAGGTGAATTGTGCACTCCAGGTAAAGAGACATCCCAGTCAATCCTCATTGGAAACATTATCTGAAATGTCCTTTTTAGCCTAGAGTTTGTAAACGGAGTTGTTCTTAACTTGATTCCCTGGGGAAAGATATCCATTTCACAAGTGTCGCTTTCAATGTAGCTGGAGTGGAGAAGCCAAGAACTGGGTAAACGGTGAGCTTGTGCTACCAGTTCAAGGTAAAATATATTGTCAGGGCATTTGAAACCTTTTTCAACAGATGCTTACACTGTGTATTCAATGGAGCAGCTTTCACTGCAGTACAAAGCAGAGGGGTTTATGCTCCACAGATCCCAATCCAGCTCTTACCTGCAGGTTGATCCATTTATCAGTGAAGTCAATTTCCAAGGGACTGGTTTAAAGTGAGCTGAATAAAGTCTCCAGTGTATCAATTAATTGTAAAAAAGAAAATCTGGATTGTGATTAGTTTGAACTGTTATTGTCTGGTGTTTGGAAGGAAAGGAATCAGTGCTCTGATTGTCTTCTGTAAGGTTAGCTGTTATACACCATATCGCTCTTTTCTGTCCTTCTAGCTACTTGATTGCCTATTTATTTGCAATAGTCTTCAGAGGTAATGAACAGATTAAATTTAGATAGAGGGCTCAGATTCACTGTTGGTTCAGCTCTGCTGAAATAAGTGGAATTATCCAGGAGAATCAAAATACCTTGTGTTCAGCAACCATAAGCTATCTGGCTTGTTGATGGCTTCTAAAATCCCTCCAGCGGATGCTAGTGTGTGCTTATACAGTGTAATTTTAAAGGGCAATACATACAGCTCTGCAAACCAGAAGACATTGAAATATAGAATTTATTATATTGCCTAGATGAAACATCAAAATGAGCAAAAGAAAGCATTTGGAGGAGGGACTGGTAAGAGAATTATTTTTGGGTTTGGACAATGTTTCATTTGGTTAGGTGTATTTCTTTTATTTTATCTTGAGTAAAAAGAAGCTGAACTGGTTTGGATCCAGTTCTTTTTAATATGAGGTGCATACCATCCACTGAATGTTATGAGTAGTTAGACAAGTGGTATTGGTTACTGTTATATGAAGGATTTTGTAATCAAAGCATCGGCCAATAGAATTGGAAGCATCAGCTTCCAGAATTGTTACTGTTGTATATGCTGCCAGTATTCACTAATTCCAGAGCATGACAGGTCGTGAATATCTCTAGTCATCTGGCAGATATTAGGACATCTGCTGCTTGTCTGTCTCAGAAAAGAAAGACTTACGAGCACATGAAATCAGAAGATCATTAAGGACCAGTTTTAAAGCCATAGCCATAAAAAGAGGAGGACAGAAAGGGGCACTAGAAGTTAAAAAGAGAAGCTGATAAGATGCAGGAAAAAAAGAAAATCATGGGAGCAAAAAGAATGAACTGTTAACTGAAAATACATAACATGATATCCTGGCAGGGCATACCACTTTTTATTGGTGGCCTTGAGAGATTCTGGCCTATGGCCGTACAAAGCTGTAGTGCACCAGAAGTGCCCCTAAGCATTTTAGGCCATGCAATGTCCCATTGGCCAGAGGGAATGAAAATGTAGCCCTCCATAAAAATGTTGTCTTTGATAGATTGCTTATACTACAGAAATCTGTTAATAAAATGTTCATACACACTTGGCAATTGTTTTCCATTGCTCTGAACTTGTATATATCTTCCATATGCAGTCATTCCAATGATGTGATTTTTTTTCTCTGCACCTACACCAAGTGAGTTTTCATGAGGAAGAGAAAATGACTCTTGAGACAGCACATTGCTGAGAAGAATTAGAAGACTAACGGTAATAGATCTGTTAATTTAAGATCGGGCCACTTGCCATTTCTGTTCCTTTAAAAAGCAGTCAATTCTAATTATAGAGATTTATCTTGGATTAAAAAAGAAAAATACTAAAGTAAGCACTGCTTTTTCTACTTTAACTCTAGGGTTAAGGCATTTCTAAATGGGAATTATGCATAGTGAGGACAGTAAGATGCCACCAGATTCAGAATTAAATGTCCATGTGATGGGAATTCTGCCATTCTGAAAGTATTTTCCTTTTAACTTCACATTGAAAAAGTGTGGGAAAAGTAGGCATTAGTGACAATTACCAATGTTGGGGAGGAAGCAAAGGAAGCAAGGGAGAGACTTTTTGAAAGGATGAAAGCATTTCTGTTATTTCTAATGAAGTAATATTCAATTTCCTATACAGACTATCAGAATTCCAAAACACTTGTGATCCAGTTTAACACAATATTTTCAGAGTCCAGTGCAAATACTACAGGTTTCAATAAGAGCTACCAACACCCTGGTTGCAAAAGATTAATATGGGAAGAATCACTTTCATTGCAGTTTGAAAGACAACTGTTGCTTTTCCTCATCTTCCTCTTTTGCTTCATGTCCCAGAAATATTTTTTTTATCACAGTACCATCAGGGTTGGAAGAGACCTCACAGATCATCAAGTCCAACCCTTTACCACAGAGCTCAAGCCTAGACCATGGCACCAAGTGCCACGTCCAACCTTGCCTTGAACAGCCCCAGGGACGGCGACTCCACCACCTCCCCAGGCAGCCCATTCCAGTGTCCAATGACTCTCTCAGTGAAGAACTTTCTCCTCACCTCAAGCCTAAATCTCCCCTGGCGCAGCCTGAGGCTGTGTCCTCTCGTTCTGGCGCTGGCCACCTGAGAGAAGAGAGCAACCTCCTCCTGGCCACAACCACCACTATTTTTTCTAATAGTGTTTCTTCTCCACATAGAAATGCTGTAGTACTCATCAAGATATCTGGTGTTCATCGCTGAGATACCATTTATCATGGGGCTGCTTCTCACTTTCCTTACGTGTGCCACAGATGTTTTGGTCCGTATTTGGAGACTTCTTTCTTTCCTGAGCTATCAAAAAAGCTATGGAAAGGTATGAGACAACAAAAATCAAGCCACTTCCAACAGAAAAGGATTCACAGTGTGTGAAGCTTGAAAATATTCTTCTCCTTTTTTTGTCCTTGTCACCCTTTCATAGTAGGAAATGAGATCTGGCTTTATTTAGTGCAGTAAAAGATCAGCTTTGTGCCAGACGTTCTGGTATGTCATTTCTACCCGCATGGGGAGTGTGGTAGAAACGCTGTGCCACCTCTGTCAGAAATCTCTGTATTGGTATCGCACAGCTTGCAATGTTTAGCTCTCAGTCTGTTTCTGAGACAGAACTAAGAAACTGGAGTACATGTTCAGTATATTTTATTATGGATATCTGTGATCTTACCCTGAAAAGTACAAGTCTTTCTTAAAGCATATATTGGTAAAATATGAAGCCGTAGAAGATTTTTAATGTTCTCTGTAATATGCAACAAACTCTATATACATGATCCTAACATGAGTATTTTCTACAAGCAGCTTAGGTAGAGAGGATTGGCATGTGATCAGTCCAAGAATTTGGAATTTAATAAATATAAAGAGCTGCACAATACATATATTGTTTTCCCATGGTTTATTAACACAGCGTTCTCAAATGAATTACTAGTGAAGATTAGAAGTTGTGCTCTTCCAATTGCACTGTACCTTTTCACTCATCACTCTGTTTCTTAATACAAATATGCCTGGGGTTACATCTTTTAAGAAAACAGCCACACGATGAAAATTCACCAAGGCAGAACTCTTGAAGAGTATCTATGTGTACAAAATGAAGTGATAAATACATATGAAATATCAGTGTAAAATTATAAAGACTATATCCAAAATTATCACAATGCAATCTAAATGAACTTTATAGGGAAATATGACTAAGTGTAATTGCAATGGTTAATTGAGGTAGTGTGCTGAGGACAGATGGCAGCTGAAAATCTGCTCATATATCAATGAACTGCAAAAATAGATAGAACAAATGAAATTGACATCAAACCTTGTGCCAGTGTAAACCTCCTTTTGAATTTTTACTATTGAGTTTTTGATATGTTATTTTTCTGAGTAATGAATGGGAGCCAATGGTCTACTCCAGCTTGGCCATGCATGGCTCAGAGGATGAACAAGGGTTCAGAGCATTTGCCTAATTACAGAAACGTATCTTCAGTGAACTGAACTCTACTGTTTTGTCAGGCCTCTTCAAAAGCCTAAGGGCAAGGCTAAAAATAGTGGTTTGGTAACAGGGTGCCAATTTTGCAGAAACTTCAGGATCTAAATGATTTACCTTGAGATCTCTTGCTCCAGCATCAGTAGACTGAATGTGACCACCTGGACTTATCTTGCAGCTTCAGAAAGGAGTGCATCTCTGTGGACATTCCAGGAGACAGCTACCCAGCTCCACAAAAGTCCCTTAGCACCTATAGATGTGCTGATGCCAGGGTGGCCTCATGCAGAGGTGATGTTGGAGTCAGAGAGGTCACCTGACCAGGCAGTGCAGGTGACAGAAGTGCTTTGTCCTGCAGCCTGGAGGGGAGCCTGTCCAAACATTTTTTGAGCACTACCAACAACCAGTTGTTCTATACCCTGGTTTTGGAGTATATTTTAATTACTATTTAAAGGGTTTCACAATCTGTTACTGTGCTGTGCTAGTTTGACCCAAACCATCACATGTGCTTTTCCAAATTAATTCTGTGCTCCAGTTCTCTTCAGTGAAACTCTGTTTTTACTAAACTTTTGATTCCAAGTGGGAATGTATTGTCCCATGAGTGATCCCAGGGAAAAATATGTTTATTCAGCTTTTGGTTGGTTTGTTTGTTGTTTTGTTTTTCTTGGGGGGGTGGGTAGAAGAGGGCACTGAGCTGTTCATAATTCCATTTTTTAAGAACTGAATTCTGAATTTAGCATTTCCTGCTATTGAAAACTCCTGACAGAGCATTCAAAATGCTATATATGCTAGGAAAAATATATTAAGTGGTACTAACTCAATATTGTAGTCATTAGTAATCTAATTAGAAGTCATTAGAAATCTAGGAGTAAGTTTTCCAGCAAACCTGGAGAAGGCTTCCAGAGTTAATAAATGAGTCAATCTATAACTGGCTTGAAAGGGGAGTATTGAATACATTTGTTTAAGATCTGAGTACTGGGCTTTGGCTAGGAGGGAAATCTAATAAATATTCTGCAGTTAACTTTTGACTGTCACTGAACTAAGTCTGCATGGAGTATGAAGCTTCTGATAAAACCTATGTAACACCACCACCCCTCCTTACCATTTACACTTAAATGCTACTTTTGCAGGTGGCTAAACTTTTCTGAATTTTGGGGTGGTCTTTTTTTCCTGAAGGAGAAACTTTCACATTTCCAGTGTGAAAATAAGACAAAAGCTGAGCAGATCTATAGGTTTATCCAGCTATTAAAATGGAACTTCAGTAGTGATGTATTTTCTGCTGGAACTATGACATGCTTCTTCAAAAGAGCTTAAATTTTCTTGCAAATGGAACAGCCCAAGGATCTGTAGCAAGCATCCAATATTCTGTTATTCAGCTGTAGCTGTGCCAACAGTCAAAAGAGAGAAACTGTTATATAAAAGTCTGTGGAGACAGTACTTGGTTATTTTCTTTAACCCATCGATGAATTAGCTTTTACTCTATGTGGAGAACAAAGTGGTTCAGACCATTACACTTTTCTAAACAAAAGTATGGAGAGATGCAGTTCCTCATTGTAATGGTTTGGGAGTTACCTGCCCCCCACACACACACTTAAGAAAATCACCCAGACTAGACTCAGAGGGCTGGAAATTAAACAATGAAACTACATTACAGCTTAGCGCAATATTCAAGCATATGTACACAAATATATACAGTTATATACAAATTAAAAGTAACACAGAAACACAATACCCCTCCCAGAAACAATCAAAGCCCCCAGGAGGGCTCTTGACGCAAACCCCTTTCCCCTTCCCTCTTTCCCTCCCTTCAGAAATAACCAGATCAACCCACATATATCTCACATCATAAATCTGTAGATCTGAGGTGAGATGTCAAAAAGAGATGGCAAGGAGGTTAGAAGAAAAAGGGGTTATGTGGATTCAAGAGTTAAAGGCAGAATCAGCCTGAGACCAGACCACCAGAAAGGCGGCACAGCCCAAAGTGAAAGCTGAGCAGTGTGTGTGTGAAGTGCTCATCTTATCTGTATTTTGACTAGTTGCATTTCTCAGCAGAAGAATGGTGATACAGGGCACATGTTGTTTTTCTTCTTTTCACAGCTAAGGATTTAATTTGTCTCAGTCAAATATTTCAGTTAGTCTCAAACCAGCACGCTCATGCCCTTGAATGACGTGCTTGTAGACAATATTTGTCTAGCACACCCCCTCTTAAACTTACAATCCCTGCAAGTATCTACCACACTGAAAAACTGATACCTCATCAGTGAGTAGATGACAGATTGTTCAATTTCTTTTTTTTTTATGGATTATGATAGTAGCAAATTAATCAGAGTGGAAAATATGTGAGTTTAAAAAAAGAGACACAATGACTCTTTGGGGCACAAGTTTGGACAGACATGGTCACACCAGGGGCATTTGTTTTCCCTTCCCACAGTTGCTTTTCCCAACAAGAGACGGAGGGAGAGCAGAAAAACATATCTGGGCAAGCCAGGACATGTTCAGGCCTATTCTGGCCCCTTTTGACCCTCCACGACAGAAGGTAAGGGAAGATAGTCCTTCTATAGCAAATTCAGCTGACATGTAGATAGTTTGTTATGATGGTGTTAATCTGGAGGACTCATGAGTAAGTTATCTCTGTGCTGTGTGGCCGGATTCAGTAGTTTAGATATGACTTTAAATAACATTCATTGTATGTGTTGGCCTATAATGCTAGGGTTTTTTTCCTCCTTGTTTTCCCAAAAGAGTCAAAGACATTAGGCAATCTCAGTCTGCTCTTCAGGTTGGATTGTACCCATCTAACAAGTGCTTGATTTTATTTGGTTGTGCTGTGGTGCTGAGATCCCATCAGGAGTGTGTGAGTTCTGGCTTTGATTTCTGTCTGTGCTTGATGATTGAATTCACATCCTCTGGTGGCTAGGAGGTATTTAGGATGGATATATTCCAAATATTAATTTGGTGCAGAAACTGTAAGCCAGAATTCTCTTCTCCCTGGTGAATGCTGAATTGTTAGATTCCAGAGTGATATTTGATCTTACTTTCTGCTTTTGTCTATGGCTCCATAGTTAGGATGCAGCTACAAATTACATGAGTGCAATTTGTCCATTTATTCAAGTAAATTAATAGCTTAACTTCAGTGGAAAAATCCAATGCTGCTTTTCACTGAATCAACCAATGTTGGAGTTTATATTAGGCATTTCACTAGCTAAAAATCTGTTACCAGCATTCATCACAAGCCAAGAGCACTGCTACTTTTCTCGTCTTTATTGTTTGACGATGCAAGTTAAGAAAGAAGGGGGTTTACCTTGTGATTTTTTTTTCCTCTTCCACAAAATACAGCTATCTTATCTTAGGAGTATATGCAAAAGAGGTTATGCAGGTAGCTAAGATGTCTCTCTACAACTGTTTGAAAGGAGGTTGCAGCCAGGTGGGAGTTGGTCTCTTCTCCCAGGCACCCAGTGACAGAACAAGAGGACACAGTCTCAAACTGTGCCAGGGCAGGTTTAGGCTGGATGTTAGGAAAAAATTCTTCACAGAAAGAGTGATTGCCCATTGGAATGGGCTGCCCAGGGGGATGGTGGAGTCACCATCCATGGAGGTGTTTAAGGGGAGGCTGGATCATGCAATTAGTGCCATGGTTTAGTTAAGTAGAAAGTGTTAGGTGGTAGGTTGGACTCGATGATCTCAAAGGTCTTTTCCAGCCTGGTTAATTCACTGGTGGTTTCTGTTTTGTTTTGTTTTGTTTTCAAACTGAACAAAAGTTATTTAAGCTGAACTTCACTTTTTGGAAATTTTTTCTGTATAAAAACATTCCTATTTTTGGTCATATAAATAATAACTAAACATAAGCATGCTTGTACTTTTTTGGAAGGTTCCAGTATTGCTGCTTTACCCTGAACTCTTTCACCAGATTACTGTTCAGTATTAAACAAACAGTATTGATAATTATATATATATTTGCCAGTCAGAGCTGGAAAATGTACATATGGCAAATAAATTCTTTCACAAATGTAGTGATGTTTGTATTTGCAGAGACAAATAATATGAGTAAGAAACATATAAGGGGTTCACTATGCCATTGAAAGTGCAGCAGTTGTACTGCAATTATTTGGGTTCTAATTTAATGTTAAGATCTGTGTTTCATGTTTAGTTTCCACTTCCTAACATGAATTTTTCCTTGACTAAATGCAGCACACAACACAAATAAGATCTCTAGTACAACTATCACTGAAAGTAAGCATAATCCACCAACTCAGCATCTCAGGAGTATCATCTTTGTCTGTTAAATAGAATTAACATCTGCCCTGTGCTGCCTTACAGCAGTCCTATTTTCAGCACTTTACTCTGGCTTTACTGGTGTTGCGGAGGGCAGTAATAATTCGTGGCCGAGAAGAAAATTTATCAAAAATAGATATTTTTTATTTTTACAAAACCCGCCCCCACAACTATATATACAAAGATTAATTTCGTTTGATAAACAGGTTAAGTTGCATGAGAATTCTACAAGGATACCATTAATAATCTGACTATATATATTTAGAAGTCAGTTTTTGGAAAAGGATTCTGCTATTAATTAATAGCGGTTTCTTACTAAATTAAGCTAAGCCAAATAACTCACTCAGGCTGGCTCGTGCAGTCTGTCTTCCTCCTCCAGCGGCTGCAGGAGTCGTTAAGGGTCGTTAAGGGTCGTTAGGCAGACAAAGGTGTGCCTAACACCAAGGCAAGTCCTTTGGTCTCTCTGCAGTCCAGGCACAGGAGAGTGAGCGAACTCGTCCAGGCACAGGCAAAATCCAAAGCGGGAACCCCAAAGGCGGGAAGACCCCCAATATTTATACCCTTCGCTAGACAAAGGGCAGAGTTACCACACTTTAGGCGTGAAAGCGCACGGCCAATCCCAGCCTGGCTCCAGCGCGGGAACTCACGGGGCAGTCCCCGCCCCCTTCACGGCTGCAGGGCAGGCGAGGGGGGGGGAAACCAGGCGGCTTTTCCCCTTCCCCCCCGAAGTCCGGGCAGGAGAGGAATTTAGGGGTACAGGACTCCAGGACAACTGGTAGTATTTTAATGACTAAATTCTTTATATTCCTTCTGATGGTAGAATAAAGTGGATGTGCTTCTTATGGCAAGTTAGAACAATACTTTCCAAGCACGCCAGCCTTGTCAGCATGTTGTTCTGTCCCACTTCCTTCAATACTTGATCAGCAGTGAAATCACAGGGACTCGCAGATAGATTTGAAAAAAACCTTGTTTTTGTGAGATTATAAAGATGAAATGAGCAGAGGTTCAAAAATCAGAGCTCCCTATTTAATTTTTCAATGATTTCCAATTCTTGTTGAGCATCTCAGTATCAGCATTCTGTTCTATTATTTGCCCAGCAGCCATCCTATCCATATTTGATATGTGATAATTAGCAACTGGCCTTGAGAAGTGCAGCCCTTTCTACCATCTGCTCAGTCAGTGTTAGAAAATGTTCTCCTTCCTGGGTAGCTATGTATTCTCTGAATAGCTCTTGATTTATTAAAAGGGATCTAATGATCATGAGAAGTGTTGAACTTACAGCCTTTCTATTGAGAGAGGTTCTCTTTAACTTCATTAGATGTGATGCTAACATCTGTCTGGCGAGATGGAGACCACCTGCTTATTTTGTGTAAGTTCTGATAATCATCAATTGCTAAAGATCCATAATTCAGCGTATTAAGCAGCGCCAATGGTAAAAATGAAAGTATTTGTAGTTCCTTATCAGCCTTTCAATTTCATCTTTTGTTGCAACTGTATTAGATTTCTAGAATAGTCTGAAAGCAAGCAAGAGTAACAGGTTTTTGTCCTTCCAAGCTGGCAAGTTAAGTCTCACAAAGACACCAGTCTGAGGCAGCAGTGCTAGTCTCATTGGTTGGCATGATGACTAGAGAATGCACAAGCTGTGAATGATCAGATTTGTAAATGGTTTGTAAACACTGGAGAATTAAGGACATTCCCCAGCATGGCTTGCCAATAGTAACAGGTGACATTAACATGAATTTACAATAAATATTTATTAAAATAAACCCATTTTGCACTGATCAGTGACATACAAAATGATGCCTCATTCCTTCTTTCCCTTGAAAATAACCATTAGAATCTGAGCTCTTCTCTACATAGCCACTTACGTTGTATTTTGTTAGCTGGTAGAATGGTATTTTTTAAATCAACAATTGTTTCTTTCTTTTATCTTTCATGTCTGGTAAGACCCCTATTTTTTTTTTTTCTCCTAAGGGAGTTTGCACTATGATGAATAAAAGGAGAGAGATCGATTATAGTAAAGCTGTTGCAGAACACTGTTTAGCTTGCCGCAGGAACGTGGTCAAGGCCCCGTAGATCAGTCTGATCAAGGTGATGCTACATGGACTCCAGACGATTCAATGCAGGTGTTGATCTGTTGGAAGGTAGGAGAGTCCTGCAGAGGGACCTAGACAGGCTGGATGGGTGAGCAGAGGCCAATGGGAGAAGAGTTAACAAGGCCAAGTGCAGAGTTCTACACTTTGGCCACAACAACCCCAAGCAGCACTACAGGCTGGGGACAGAGTGGCTGGAGAGCAGCCAGGCAGAAAGGGACCTGGGGGTACTGATAAATAGTAGGCTGAAGATGAGCCAGCAGTGTGCCCAGGTAGCCAAGAGAGCCAATGGCATCCTGGCCTGCATCAGGAACAGTGTGGCCAGTAGGACAAGGGAGGTTATTCTTCCCCTGTACTCAACACTGGTCAGGCCACACCTTGAGTACTGTGTCCAGTTCTGGGCTCCTCAATTCAAGAGGGAAGTTGAGATACTGGAATATGTCCAGAGAAGTGTGACAAAGCTGGTGAGAGACCTGGAACACAAACCCCATGAGGAGAGGCTGAGGGAGCTGGGGTTGTTGAGCCTGGAGGAGGCTCAGGGGTGACCTCATTGCTGTCTACAACTACCTGAGGGGAAGTTGTAACCAGATGGGGGATGGTCTCTTCTCCCAGGCAACCAGCAACAGAACAAGGGGACATAGTCTCAAGTTGTGCCAGGGGAGATCTAGGCTGGATGTTAGGAGGAAGTTCTTTCACAGAGAGAGTGATTTGCCATTGGAATGGGCTGCCCAGGGAGGTGGTGGAGTCACTGTCCCTGGAGGTGTTGAAGAAAACACAGGATGAGGCACTTAGTGCGATGGTCAAGTTGACTGGCTAGGGCTGGGTGCTAGGTTGGACTGGCTGATCTTGGAGGTCTCTTCCCACCTGGTTGATTCTATGATTCTATGAATGTGAATTATGCCAGAGACCTTTATTGATCATTTTGGCTCTCAATGTATCCCTCAGGGCATAAGACACATGCCTACGTACTAGCATAATTAGTCAAGGACAACCCACTCCATCAGCATAAACCATGCCTTGTTTTCCTCATTAACGAGATGTCCATTATCTATCCTTTCTGAGACAGGGTAGCCAGCAGCTGGTGGGAACCAAGGTCAGCATCCACCTGTTATTATCACAGTATCACACAGTATCACAGTATCACCAAGGTTGGAAGAGACCTCACAGATCATCAAGTCCAACCCTTTACCACAGTGCCCAAGGCTAGACCATGGCACCAAGTGCCACGTCCAATCTTGCCTTGAACAGCCCCAGGGACGGTGACTCCACCACCTCCCCAGGCAGCCCATTCCAGTGTCCAATGACTCTCTCAGTGAAGAACTTTCTCCTCACCTCGAGCCTAAATCTCCCCTGGCACAGCCTGAGGCTGTGTCCTCTCGTTCTGGCGCTGGCCACCTGAGAGAAGAGAGCAACCTCCTCCTGGCCACAACCACCCCTCAGGTAGTTGTAGACAGCAATAAGGTCACCCCTGAGCCTCCTCTTCTCCAGGCTAACCAATCCCAGCTCCCTCAGCCTCTCCTCGTAGGGCTTGCATTCCCAACTCCAGCAAAGTCCTAGAAAATTCTCCTACTATGCCTGTTCAACATATGTGCATACCAAATGGGAATTGATGCTGTGTTAGACAACAATGCACATATACATTTTTTAACTTAATAGAAACAATGATCTCAATAAGCATATTAAATTGAGAGACACTATCTGATGATGTACATTTTATTTTGCTACTAACAAACTGCATTCCAAGCTAAAGGTTTGCTGTCAAATTGAAACCTAGTCAGTCCATAAAAATGATTTAATGAGGGGTTTCTCTAGTGCAGTATTCCAACATCTCCCTTTAACTACAGTGGGTTTACATTTTTTTTTTTTTCCTCATCTCATTTCTGGAAACATCTATCTCTTTAGGACACTATGAAAAATCCAAAGGGTTTCGAAGGTATAGCAGAGAGGGCAAAACCTGCCAAATATGATGACGCAAAAGCTGGCTGCACTAAAGTTAGTAGAAAAATATTAGTGTGCAGGAATTCCCTCACAACGTGCAGCCACATACTCAATACAGATGTTGAAAACATACAGTAGCATTGATACTAGTATGTACCTCCAAAAGTAAGCAGTTTCAGAGCCAAGCACAGTCTCAAGTTGTGCTGGGGGAGGTATAGGCTGGATGTTAGGAGGAAGTTCTTCACAGAGAAAGTGATTTGCCATTGGAATGGGCTGCCCATGAAGGTGGTGGAGTTGCTGTCCCTGAAGGTGTTCAAGAAAAGCCTGGATGAGGCACTTAGTGCCATGGTCTAGTTGATTGGACAGGGCTGGGTGCTAGGTTGGACTGGCTGATCTTGGATTCCTCTTCCGACCTGGTTGATTCTCTGATTCTGAGTGGTTTTGAAATAGATGATTAATCTTTGCTTATTTTCCCAGAAGGTATCATTTATTGAAGCAAGTGAGATTGTTTACTACAGAGGAACCTCTGAAAAAAATGTAACCTCTTCACTGCTCTCTTCTCTCAGGTGGCCAGCGCCAGAACGAGAGGATACAGCCTCAGGCTGTGCCAGGGGAGATTTAGGCTCGAGGTGAGGAGAAAGTTCTTCACTGAGAGAGTCATTGGACACTGGAATGGGCTGCCTGGGGAGGTGGTGGAGTCACCGTCCCTGGGGCTGTTCAAGGCAAGATTGGACGTGGCACTTGGTGCCATGGTCTAGCTTTGAGCTCTGTGGTAAAGGGTTGGACTTGATGATCTGTGAGGTCTCTTCCAACCCTGATGATACTGTGATACTGTGATACTTTATTCCTTTGAGGAGTCTCTATGGCTGTATTGCATGATTTTAACTTGTACTTAATCATTGTATTGTGTGATGCCTGCTCTACCTTTCATACTCTACTAGGCGAAATACAGTCTTAGTACCCAGCTCCATAATTTTGATATGCATATAATTTTACGTAGTTGATGAATCCAGCATGCCATAGTAAACAGCAGGGAGGGGCTCAATGGAAACTCATTTGTTAGTTTTCCCACTTGGAGGCTGTTATTTTTATAAATCACTGATATTGGACACTGTAGGAGTGCCCTTTTTTCAAATACACTGAAGTACTTCGCTGGCCCCAGGAGTCACTAAAACTAGTGGATTTTAATAGTTATAGATCTTAAATGGAGGGCTAGAAATTGTTTCTTTTCATTACAATTACAACAAGGAATTAACCCCAAGGGTATCCACTTAATTTCATAATATATAGACTGGAACGCTAATAATGTGTCTCTTCTAAAATGTAATAAAGAAGCAACTGCCCCTTAGCTCCCTGGGGTAGATTTTTGTAAAATATATTGCCAAAAAAAGGTAACACAAAGAAGATTTTACCTTAACAAGCTTTGTAATGTCACTAGCTCCAGTGCTCAATATGCTCCAAAGCTCAGACACCGACCATTGGCACTGGGTTTAAAGCAGGACTTTAGTACCGGCTCTTTTGTATTACTTTACTGGTACAAGGAAAAGCAGTGGAGAGTCATTTACAATTAAACACATAAAGAAGTTAAAGAGCAAAGGGAGGAAAAGAGAGTACAAAGTATAAGGTCCACTTGGACCTATCCTCTAGCCAAGTTTCCTGTGTTATTTTAGTCTTCCATGCCCTATTGCAAAACAAGCCTTGGCCTTGCAATTGGCAGCAAGTGAACTCCAGTACATTTGTGTTCCATTTTCACTTGAGAGTAGTGAAGTAGCCTCTGACCTCTCAGCCATTACGGATGGTGACCGTGGAACAAATTCCTGGCCAAGATCTTAAATACTGAATCGGGCTGTGGTTTTAAGTCTAGGTTAAAGACATTTCTATTTGCTGATGATTTTAATGCTGTCTGTCTAGTTACAGTATCCTGATAAAGCTTTGCAGTAAAGACAGCTAGTGCACTAGTTGTGTCTGTTCTATACTAAAAGAGAAGAAAAGAAAACAAAACACCAATGAAAAAGCAGTTAGAAGGCAAAATACATTTTGTTTTAGTTTGACTTTTAGTGGTAATGTTTCCAGGCATTTGTAACAGTGATTCTAAGACAGTTGCTTCTTAGGGAAAATTCATTAGGGAAGAAACCTTTGGCCACTGTTTTTTAATTATGCATGAGATGCCCAGAATTCTATGTGCCTACTTATGTTGCAAATATTCTGTTTATAGCAGCCAATTTAAATAATTTGCCTGACTAATGATGAGTCTGTGCAAATGCTCAGCTGATGTGTTTGTACCCGTCCCCTAATACTGGTTTGGTCTAGAGTTACTTGAGTGAAAATTTTACCTGTAATTTTGTCTTGTACTCATTTATTGGAGTCCTACTCTCAGATGCTGGGAATACAAAATTATGATCTCTAAACTAACTTTTCTAGCTAAACCAAGAGTTCTTATTTAATTTATACCAAGTTTTCTATACAGATGCAGAAGCACCTATCTTTAACAAGAGTTACCATTACTAATCATCAGGGATGTGCCGTGGCAAGAGAGAACAGATGTCTACAAGACTGCCCAGAAAATGAGTGCAAAAGGAAAGAGTGAAATAGCACTTTTTTTTTTCACACAGGCAGTGAATGGCAATACATCCAGCAAGAGAGTGCAAGCAGAGGTGGAAATGGTCATCGCCACGCATGCCTCGGATTGCCACTATAGATCAGGCAGGAAGAGGCATAGCAGGGACTAGCTGAAAAGCTGAGAGAACAGATAAGAAAGATCACAGAATGATTAAGTTGGAGTTGACCTCTGGAGGGCATCTTGTCCAACCACCATGCTCAAGAAGGGCTACTTTGGGGTGATTACCCAGAGCCATGCCCAGGCAGCTTCTAAATATCTCCAAGGATGAAGACTTCACAGCCTTCCCAGGCAATTTGTGCCAGGGCTCAGCCACCCCCACTGGAAATAGTTGTTTCTTGATGTTTAGACAGCACCTCTCATGTTTCAGTTTGCGCCTGTTGCTTCTTGTTCCATCACTGAGCTTTCTACCCTTCAGGTCTTTACATATATATGTATTGATCAGATCCTTTTGTAGCCTTGTCCAGGCTGAACAATATCATCTCTCTCAGCCTTTCCTCTTAGGACAGGTGCTCCAGTCCTTTCATTATCTTTGTTGCTCTTCTCTCTAGTATGTCCATGTCTTATATACACTGGGGTGCCCAGAACTGGACACAGCTGCTTCAGGTGTGGTCTTGCCAGCGCTGAAAAGAGGGAAAGGGTCACCCACCTGAATCTACTGGCCACACTTTGCTAAATATTGCTCTGGATACATTAGCCACCTTTATTTGTTTAAAAAACAAGTAAACAACCCAAAATATCTGACCTCTGCAGCTGGCATTCTCAACTCCCAGTCAGGTTCAACGAGTTGCTTTACAGTGCCACTGTGCAATTTCAAGCCTTCTCTCAACTTCCCCACTCACCAACTCCTATTTTCCATGGACAGTCACCTCAAAATTTTGATTGCTTTAAAAAAAATTCACAGAAGAGGAAAAAAAAAACCTAAATTAATACGTCTTGCCAGTTGGTTTCAGTTAGTTGTGTTTTACTACTATTGCATTTAGTATTTCTGGACCTTTATTTCTTTTTCTTTATTCCCCCTCTTTATTGGCATTAAACTAAAATGGGGGAAAAGATTTACATAAGATAATTTACATTTTAACAACTTTCATCACCTTCACTGAATTGCAATGTTAATGTTCTTAAATGTATCCTGAAGCAAGTTTACTCAATAAGGACAACAAGAGTAAAAATGTCAAGAGCAGGAAAGGCAGAACAGAAATTCATCATGTAACAGAGATACAAGCCAAAGGCTCCAGGATTCTCTGCAAAGTTTCAGGATTAAAGGAAATTCTTGCAACCATTTCTCCCACTCATGACTAATCACTCATATGCAATTGAGCAACAACTGCAATTGAAGTCATACGAATAATTTCACACTCAGCATTATGAGCATGGATCACACTGTGGACTTTAACTAAGGACAAATTAAAAGCAAGTGCTATGGATGCCTTAAAGAGCTATTTTTATAAATGATGTCAAGATATAATTGAGTAGGTGAAGTCAAGTTGAAATTGTAGGTATGTTACAAAATTAAATTGGAGGTCTTAATGGAAGGGCATCCATTTCCTTTCTTCATTTGAAAGCACCCATGCTAAGTGCTTGTGGTGGAGGGTTGCACAGGCCTTAAATGACTATGTTTACATTTCTATTCATGCCTGGACATGTTGTCCCCCCAAGGGTGTTGCCCTGCCTAAACTTGGGGTAAACAAGTTAAGGGGGACAAAGGGACACAATAGCCTCGGTGCCTTCCAGTCTGGGTTGCCTCCTCGAAGGTCGAAGTAAACACGTTACATAAGCTCACACGCCTAGGGTGAGGAACCCCCCTGAGGCCTCTCCATATCTGGGGGTACCGGACCCTTGGACTTCACCTTATTGGGTATGTTTTGGCCTGTTACCAAGCCCTCATTGGACAGAATTGTGGCCCAGGGACCATCAATCGTGGGGTCAAAACTCATAAAAGGGGACCATACAGCGTCCCTGCTACCTACCTGCCTACCTACCTCCCATCTTGCCTCTCGCTCCTTGCCACCCTCTACCACTCATCTGCTGCTCCTAGCTGCTTCCAGCCGCTTTTGGAGACCACCACCGCTGCATGACTCCAGCCCACGGCACCAGCCCAGGGAACTGATCAAGGCACTCCCGGCCAGCTGCCACTCCAGCCGCCACTCCCTGCTTGACTGTGCCCGTGGAAGCTCCAGACAGCGCGCCCCAATAACCCCTGAATTACTCAAACCCACGATATTTGGGACCATCAAAACTGACTCCGGCCAGTGAGTAACTGAGAAACTCGATCTAAGACAGCATAAACTCTCAATAGCTTACCAGTGGCACTTTCATGCCACACTCTTCCTAAATCCTTTCAAACCTTTGCTAAATTCCCAATTTGTTGTACATAGACATTCTGTAGTATCAAGTTTGTAGATGACACTAAGCTGGGGGTAGATGTGACTGGGTTGGAGGGTAGAAGGGCGCTGCAGCGGGACCTTGACCGCCTGGACAGATGGGCAGAGCCCAATGGGATGGGGTTCAATAGCTCCAAGTGCTGGTGTTGCACTTTGGCCACAACAACCCCATGCAGAGATACAGGCTGGGGTCGGAGTGGCTGGAGAGCAGCCAGACAGAGAGGGATCTGGGGGTGCTGATTGATATCCACCTGAACATGAGCCAGCAGTGTGCCCAGGTGGCCAAGAGAGCCAGTGGCATCCTGGCCTGCATCAGGAATGGTGTGGTCAGCAGGAGCAGGGAGGTCATTCTGGCTCTGTACTCTGCACTGATTAGACCTCACCTTGAGTACTGCGTTCAGTTCTGGGCCCCCCAGTTTAGGAAGGACATTGAGATGCTTGAGCGTGTCCAGAGAAGGGCGACGAGGCTGGTGAGAGACCTTGAGCACAAGCCCTATGAGGAGAGGCTGAGGGAGCTGGGATTGTTTAGCCTGGAGAAGAGGAGGCTCAGGGGTGACCTTATTGCTGTCTACAAGTACCTGAGGGGTGGTTGTGGCCAGGAGGAGTTTGCTCTCTTCTCTCAGGTGGCCAGCACCAGAAGGAGAGGACACAGCCTCAGGCTGCACCAGGGGAGATTTAGGCTTGAGGTGAGGAGAAAGTTCTTCACTGAGAGAGTCATTGGACACTGGAATGGGCTGCCCGGGGAGGTGGTGGAGTCGCCGTCCCTGGAGCTGTTCAAGGCAGGATTGGACGTGGCACTTGGTGCCATGGTCTAGCCTTGAGCTCTGTGGTAAAGGGTTGGACTTGATGATCTGTGAGGTCTCTTCCAACCCTGATGATACTGTGACACTGTGTGATAATCTCGGAACCGCATACAAAGAACTTGTGTGGGGTAGCTATAAATAAGTTTGGGGAGGGGGGATTCCTGGTGTATATAATATTAAATTATTTAAACCCTTTTAAAATTCGGCCTCATATTTCATTCCCCCAAAACCCAAACGAACTTCTCCACAACAGTGCTGCAGGAGTAAGTGGTATAAAGAGCAAGTCGTTTCAAGGGAAATCTGTGTTATAGCAAGATAGCAAATGTGATGTACTTCACAAACAGTGTTATCTCCTTCAACCACATACAAACATAGATACCATGGGTTAGGTGCCATTTTGTTTCATGCAAATGACATGCTGTAAATCACTCCTACATGTCCAGAGAAGGGCAACAAGGCTGGTGAGGGGCCTGGAGCACAAATCCTATGAGGAGAGGTTGAGGGAGCTGGGCCTGTTTAGCCTGGAGAAGAGGAGGCTCAGGGCTGATCTTATTACTGTCTACAGCTACCTGAAGGGGCATTGTAGCCAGTTGGGGGGTGGCCTCTTCTCCCAGGTAACCAGCAATAGAACAAGGGGACACAGTCTCAAGTTGTGCCAGGGTAGGTATAGGCTGGATATTAGGAAGAAGTTCTTCACAGAGAGTGATTTGCCATTGGAATGGGCTGCCCAGGGAGGTGGTGGAGGCACCATCCCTGGGGGTCTTCAAGAAAAGCCTGGATGAGGCACTTAGTGCCATGGTCTAGTTGATTGGATAGGGCTGGGTGATAGGTTGGACTGGATGATCTTGGAGGTCTCTTCCAACCTGGTTGATTCTATGATTCTATTGCCCTGTATCTAGTTGTGTTGTACCCAGCCTCTCTGACACTAGAATACATTCATTTGTGATGTAAGAAATGGGTGGTAAACCACATACTATAAGAAAATAGAAGCACCATACTTGAGAGCTGGAAGTGGAAATCTGAAGCACCCACTATTCCTTTTCACAGGTATTGTGATTTTTGCCCTTTTTGCACTGCCTACATGTAGTGATAGATAAGTATGTACTCTGTTTTCCAGTAAGAGTGATAGGTATCAGATGTTTTGTAGTCTTTATTCTAAAACTCTCATTCTTTTAAATAAAATAGGGATGCATACCCTTTATTGCAGCATGAAAATGTGTTGCTTGTCTATTTGATAGATTTTTTTTTGAGGTATAAAAAAAGCAAGTCATCATAAGTATCAAGATCATATTTATGTAAAGAATTGGTTTTGAGAAGCTGTATGTAATGTGTTTTAGTTTTTGAAAGAATAATACCAGCTGTGCACAGTCCAAATTGTACTGAATCTCTCTGTGTTGTGGAGAGTATGAGACAGCTATAGACTCCTGCCTGCAGAAAGACCAATATACAGATCATGAAAAACAAAACTGATTTGGCCTCTTAAAAAAAAAGGCAAGGGAAGGAAGAAAATTTAGAATATTAGATACATGTGATGCTTTTCAACAGCTTAAGTCCTGAAAATGCCTCAATAGAAACTCTTACAGAAAACCTATGTCAAAGTAATAGCATGAAATGTCATAATGTTTAAAGTCAATACAAAGCTAATGCTGAATGCATAGCTAGAGGTGTGAGAAATAAACTAAAGGGATTTGGATATAAAAGTATGTTTGGAATGATAAAATTACCTTTCCTTTGGTGCAGGCAGCAGAGGATAGGCAAACTGATAGGGATTAGTAATTTAGCAGTGCTTCACTTAAATCCTAGAGCCTATTGCCCCACCTCTTTGCTTTGCTTTGTTTGTTTAGAGGGGGGATGGGGGTGTTTTGTTTTGGGGTTTTGGTGTGGCTTTGAGTTTTGTGTTTTGTTTGGGTGTTTGGGGTATTTTGGGGGATTTTTTGGTTTGTTTTTGTTTCCCAGTGTGGGATCAGTTTCAGCGGGAAGCATGGCATCTTCTTCTCTCATGCATCTAGACAGTCACTTTTAAGGTATTAGAACTGAACCTTTTGAAGCATGGCATCTTCTTCTCTCATGCATCTAGACAGTCACTTTTAAGGTATTAGAACTGAATCTTTTTCACATATTTTTAATTACTAAGGTTGAAAACACTTAAAACTCATCAAGTTTAATATTAGCAAACATGAGCACTTATTTCATAACATGTGGCTGATATTAGGTGTAAGTAAAGGCTGAAGGGGTTAGTTTCAAGGAAGTACATGAGAATAGGGCTTCTGCTAATGGACTTTCTGTTCTCAGGAGCAGAAAAACTTTGGAATCATCTCAGCTGATGTCTTTGAAAATGTCTATGGTTGCTGATCGAATGTATAGCAGATAAAGGAAGCTTAGAAGTGGCTGGTGTCCTACACTTAAGCTCTGGAAATTCTAGCCTAGGTTGCTTTTATTATGACCTAAAGAGTACTCCAGACTTGCACTGTGTTCAGTTAAAAGTCTGAAGTGTAAATATCAGGTAAATGCCTGGTATGTAAATAAATGTATATGTGTACCACAGCCTTCCAGTGCTAAGTGAATGAAGTTGTGTGACCTTCTGCATAAACGGTTTATCTACCTGCTTGTCCAGATCAAAGCTGAAGCAGAATGCAGAGTCACAGGTAATCAAAGAACTGAGCTCCCTTTTCAGCTCTCTTTAATTATTAAAGGATTTTTCTACCTAACTCATTTTCAGTAATATAATCCATGACACTGTAGTTTAAAATCAATAGTTCTTTGGTTAGGAGTGAAAAATGTAACTGGACATTTGAACATCACTGGAAATGACTGAATCCTTCTGCAGTACTTCACCAATTGAAGTTACTGTTCAGAGTTGTGTTTCAACTGTGGTATGTTTATTCCTGAAATTTCAATAATACGTTATGGAGGGTAGTAGAGGCCTAACTTCTCAAAGAAATGGACAAAAATAATCTCCTGTACTATCCTAGAGGTAGTATTCTAGTTTTCAACCTAAAAATGGATGTGATAGCACAATGCTTGCTATCCTTACATTGTGCAGTAGCAGATTTCACAGAAAGGCAAATATCTGAGTATTAAGTGAATTCTGGATAGGAGACGATTAGTGGAACCTTGGTTATTTGTCTGAAAAGAAGAACAGCACTTAATCAGCTGTTAGGCTAGTGAGAGGCTCCAGCTCAGAAGCATATCCAGTAAATAACCATTGTCAAAACACTTTTAAAGCTCCAAGTTAACTGTTATCTGAGCCACCAACTAAGGCCAAACCATATCCTACCGGTCTTAAGGGGCCAAATATTGTGGGGTTTGACCTGAAGGAAATTCCTCAGTGCCTTTCACTATTTGCTATTCATGGAGTCTTGGATAAAAAGCAGCATGGATTCTATTTCTAAATATCACAGTGATTTCTGGCTTTTTGAGTCAGTAGGAAAAGCATGGTAATTGGTTAGATGTGGTCCCTGTGAATAGCAAATAACAGAATTTGTTTGGTTCTTTGCCCTTCTGCATAAAGTGTAACTCCCTTGTAACCTGTGTTCTAAAACACTTTCTGAATATGCCTCATACTCACCTACTGCAAAGCATTGTGTGTGAGTCCAAAGTGGCTGCTGCTTATGTGGAAGTGGCTGAGGAGGATATTGCAACCTCTAGTGTCGAAATGCCCCCTTAACCCTACAGAACAAATGTTTGCAGATGTAGAAGGGAAAGCTAGAAAGACTGATCTAGACAGGCTTTCCTTGCTAAACAGATGTGAAGACTGGCAGGAAGGAGGATATTAAACTCCTGTTCAGTTAAGTATAACTTTAAGCAAGTAAGTAATGTGTTATCCTTGATGTGCAAGGTTTTAGACAGCATCTAGTTTAATCGAGACCTAAATCAGACTCTGTTCAGGGAATTTGTATATCAGGTCTGGAAACTGGCACTCAGTAGTCTGTTAAAAAAGACTGTGGAAATGCCTAAAGTGGTCTATTTTAGTGTTTGGGGGTTTTAAGTTTATTCAGTTTAAGAACATGAAAAATTCTTCTGTGTCTCTCAGTTTTAAATGTCAAGAACCAAAATAATACAGAGCACCTTGTAACTAAACTTTAAGCTGCATTGAGATATTATTAGTGTGGAGGTGTATGAGCTGAGAGTGGGAGCAGTGTATATAAGAAGTGAGGAAAGTATTTATCTTTTAAATGAGTTATACTGTCTTATTCATCTTTGACCATTTCAAATGTGTTGCATGTTTTCATAAAATCTAATTCCTCTTATTTAAACAACAACAAAAAAAGCCAAGTGGGCACTTCTTGCTTCAACAATTACCTATAGAATGCATCAAATTTCACCTACAGAAAACAGAAAAGCCATTCTGCTTTCATCCCAAAAGATACCTTATTGAGAGCTCTAGATAGACTGCATGCTCATGTTCGAACTTGCAAGGAAGGTTAGTGTCACTTTTCTCAGTAAAAGGCAATGTGCAGCTGTGCTAATGTGTTCTGGGAGATACAGCTGTCAGGAAAAATGAAGGTACACTGAGGTCTAGGTGCAAAATTAATTCTGATTTAAGCAACTTGATTATTGCTATACTTTGGTGGAGCCAGTAAAGTTTGTGTGGACCATTTATTTTTATTATTAGTAGAGAGAAGGTCTGATTACAGCCAAGACATTTTTCATAGTCTTCCCTATTTGCCTTGAGCAAGGACTGATAAGTAACAACAGAGGCAGCTATGCTTGGAGCCACAGATTGTGGCTCACAGCCTCGTATTGTGACTGTACAAAAGCACAGCTTACTGCTTGAAATTTCAAGTCAGACTGGTTCTCTACACTGTATCTGTTATAAAACATGCTTTTCTGCACCAAATAAACCCTTTTACTTGGAGAAATTCACCACAGGAAGTTGTAATACCATGTCTGTTTAAACTTGCATATAATCCATTTCCATATGAGCATTAAGATCCTAGCCAGGAGACTTGCAGAAGTCCTGGTGTCCATATTGTTTCCTTTTTGTTGTTGAAGAAGACTGTAGAGAAACCATGAGTAGGTGTAGCTAAACTAATGTCAGTAATAATCCTCAGGCTCCCTAGTTACTTGGGAACACATGCTGGATGAGGACACTTGAAAGCCGCAGAACTGCTGTGAGTAGTGTATGTGAAAGACAACAAAATAGCAGCATGATCCTGCTTATTAGATGGGCTTTCAAAGTTGGATGATATAGGAAATTACCAGGCTGATCAGTCACTGAGGCTGCTTGAAATGATGTGTTTGTCATGTAACTTTGTGATCCTAAATCCTTCTCAGGACAATGGAGTGGAGGCTGCCACTATGGTGCCCTCTTACATAGTTTTTTTGTGTAGCCAAAGCCATCAGCTGACATGGGGCAAACCACCTACCATTCTCTCCTCAACTTCTGTGGATTTCAGCCCTTCTCTTGCCTCTCAAAATAGTATAACAGACACCATAGGTGATAGAGATGGGACTGCAATTAGGTTTTAAATGGCAAGGATCAGATGTGCTGTTGCTGTTGCACATGTAGTTGCCTGTACTCTTTATTTTTAAATACTTTTTTTTTTCAAAGCAAGATGCTTTAGACAAGAGTTAAGCATCTCTTTTCCTCCACCTCATGACTTTGTGAGTAGGGTGCTTGGAGTTGGACATGTGAGCTTAAGTGCCTCCAAGGAAGTGAAGTTTTTCCAGGTTTTATGTGTGATCAGTGAGGATTCCTGTTCTGTGGGAAACATAATCTTTTGATTCTATTTACTAGACAGAACAGGAAAACAAGAAGATTGAACAATTGTCTAACTTATGCATCCAGACTGGACTTTGGTTTGGGCTTGGCACCTATTTAATTCACAGTTACATGGCTATGTGGTACCTGAGCAAATTGCTATATAGAAGAACTGAAATTAATGCAACAGCTGCAGTTTCATATGTGCTTGCCAAGGACTGGGGCTGACTATGTAAAAGATCATCTGTACATGTGAATAGTCTTACCCATCTTCAGAAGTGTGACCAGCAGGACAAGGGAAGTAATCCTTCCCTTCTGCTCTGAGATCACACCTTGTGTACTGCACACAGTTCTGGTTCTCCCAGCATAAGAAGGATGTTGACCTGCCGGAGTGAGTCCAGAGGAGGGCCGTAAAAAGGGTCAGAGGGTTGGAGCACCTCCTCTGTGGGGACAGGGGGAGACCTCTGGGGCTGGTCAGCCTGGATAAAAGAAGGCTCCAGAGAGACACAGCAGCCTTCCAGTACCTGAAAGGGCCTACAAGAAAGCTGGTAAGGGACTTTTTACAAGGGCATATACTGATTGGATGAGAAGGAATGAACTGAATATTGAGGAAGGGACATTTAGGCAAGATATTAGAGAGAAATTCTTTGCTGTGAGGTTGGTGAAACACTGCAACAAGTTGCCCAGAAGGGTCACAGCTGTCTCCTCCCTGGAGAGTTTCAAGCCCAGGCTGAATGAGCAGCATGATCTAGTGCAGGGTGTCCCTGGAAATGCCACAATGCCAGGGGAGTTGGAACTAGATGATCTTCAAGGTCCTCAAACCATTCCATGAGTCTATGAATCACTGGTGAAGGAGGTATTGCTGATTAATGTTAAAAAATGTTCAAAATCATAATAGAATATTAAAAATCATGAAGTCGTGCATGGGATTTTTTGTTTGTATGCTGGGGACTTAGAAGCAGTAAATAAGGACAGTTTCTGGTGGAAAAATTAAGTGTGTGGCATCCAACTGCTTTCAAGGCTGGAGAGCTGTTGGAAGTTGGATTGAGGTTTTACATGAAAAGCACTGTGAGGATTGAGCAGTCATGATCGTGCTGTCAGGAACTGATAATTGGACAGCTGTGCTAACGAACCTTTTCTGCTTCCAATAACTAAACCACCTAACATACTCTACTGCAGCACATAACATAGATGGCCTTGAATGTTTTTGTATCTAGTTCTACACATCTGCCTCTTAGTAATTTCCCACTAGAAACTTCTCTTTGAAGTTTAGACATTTAAATACCTTAAATGACCTGACTATCAATGAATCAAACCCAGATATAACAGAAGTAGCCACACTGGAGACATGCTTATGGCAAACAAGCTAATATTTTTGTTGTGTCTGAGCAGGGGATCAACATCATACGTTGACTGTGACACTGAATGTACTACACAACATCTTTGTTTCTGTGTTCAGTAGTCCACATAATTACGACGATGATACGTATTATGCAAGACTGTTGAAGGAATTAATTCATTAATGCCTGCAAAGAACTTTGAGATCCTCTAGCAGAAGGTACTAAACAATTGCTAAGTGTTAATTTATTATTCTTTATTATCAGATTCAGTAGGACATGTAATATAAATCTTTTAAAAACAAACAAAAAAGCTAATCAAGAGTCTCTTATTCACACTGTCAAAGCTCATAATGACAAAGCTGGTCTTGTTTGTGAAAGTACAAAGAAAATAACCCATGCTACTTGGTATGTTGAAGCAGCAATTAGCACACATTGTAGGGAGAAGTGGAGCTAGACCAGAAACGAGCCTTGATGAGCCTAATTGCCTTTAATTATCCCTAAACTTTTTCTTGTTGTCTGTCTCATGAAGGCAGAAGAAACCCTGTAGCTCTAAAAGGAAATAAGGCTTGGTTTTGTTTTCATCTTTTAAAGAGGGACATAATAGCCACCATGGAAACATGTTCTTAATCAACCACATTAAACTCCTGGCTGCTCTGCTTCTCTTGAAATTGCCTAGCTTCATTATTATCAGGGGGGAAGAGGAGGGGAAGGGGTTTAATCACTATTTAGCTTTTCTTAGCAAATTAAAATATTAATTACAGTACACATTATTTTATCCTTGCTTAAGCTATTTGTAAGTATTAGTGAATAAGAGCTCACTTCATGTTGGAGTAATTTATTCTCAAACTATTCATAGTTGCTTTTTTCATTTCCTTTTAAAAAATCGTCAGAGCATGAAAGTCTGTCTTCTGAGAGCAAGAAAAGCTGTCTTTTTGGGGGGGATCTTGACGATAACTGTATAATTAAAGGTATATTTTCTGAAAACTGAAATGCAATTACTTCAGCGTAGTGAAATGATACGGGAAGTTGAGCAAAGGAAGGCCAGACACCTCCAGACTAATGGACAGATGTTTCTCTTCTGATCATATTTACATGATGCAATGCAGTAATCAACCTAATTTTTTTTTCAGTTCACAGAATAATTAAAGAAAAGGAAGAGGCTTTTGGTAAAAGGAACTATTACAGAAAATCTGTGAGCTCTGCAAATATACCTTGCTCAAAGCTTTAGAAGTGTTTGTGATGTTAGTTTGGTTGATGTGCCTCAGCAGTTATGGTGGGATTAGAAAGAGGATTTATAAAAGGAGGAAGATCAGCACTATTATGGATCATTCATGAACACCGTGAGTCTTTTCTTGGTGCCTCCATGCCACTTACCTTTTCACTGTGAATGTTCTGCTGTTAAATTTCATAGCAAAGAAAATGTGCAGAAAGGGAACAAATTATACAATGCCTCTGCATCAAATTGTGGCTCAGTAAACTTTTTTTTTTTAAATTAAAATGCGTGCTGGCATAAATCAGTATAGTTCTATTAACTGTAATGAAGCTATGTTGATTTATGACAACTGCAGATGTAATTAATTCATCTATTGAAGTAGGCTGCAGGAAACACATAGCACTATGTCAAATAGAGGTAGTCCTATGTACATTGCTGGCATTGCTGTAGGCCACTGGACAGTAAGCAGAGAAAACCAAAAGCATATTACTGTTTTTCACTGGACAGAGATCAGTGGCTTCTGCTTTCTTTATGCCTGTCTTGTAAAGCTTGAGGATATAGCTGGAAAAATCAGGACATGACTGTAAACATGAGAGCATTTAGCCTGTGAGAGCATGACTGTAAATGTGAGAGCATTTAGGCTCTATAGAGAAAGTCCTACTATTCACTTTATGTACATCTGCATTCCGAGCATTTGAAGGTGTTAAGAGATATGTAGACTCATTTCATTAAATCAAATAACCAAAGTTAAATCTATTTATACATTGAGAGGAAAAGGCAATTATAAATATGGCCTCTTTGTTTTCTTTGTTCTTTTTCTTCTTTTTTCTTCACAGTCAAATCATCACTTCAGAAAAAAATAGAAAAAGGTTGTTAAATTTGCCAGTGTCAACATCCATTTTAGTTTAGTTCTAGACCCAGTCTCTTCTGCCATCATGATTTCTTCCTTTCACCTTAAATAACAGATAATTTAAAAGTTCAGGATATATATGCAGAAAGGGTCAACCAGCCCAAACAACATATTTAATTGTAGCCATGGGATATTAATCTCAGAAGATATACCATGGTGTAATGGGTTTTTCTTTTCTTTTTTAATGAACCTTATATAGGTTTGCTCCTAGACATTCTTGCTGATCTACATTATTGATGTGATCTGACACACTGGTCTTTATTTATTTTGTATGGCATGGCATTTTCCTGCTCCATTGCTGTGCTTTTTGAGTCTTTTTCAGTTGTTCTCTTTATTGTTACTATTGTTTTTATGCTACGAGTAAATCTGAGGAAAGTATATTGTGATGTCTGGCTACAGCACCTCTTGTGACAGAGGGGATAAAGAATATGGCCATTTCTGATTCCTTCTCTCTTAGATAGGCAGAGCCATAGAGCTAGATGCCTGTATATATACTTCCTCTCACCACATAAAAGCTGGAACATGTCCAGAGAAGGGCGATGAAGCTGGTGAAAGGCCTGGAACACAAACCCTATGGGGAGGGGATGAGGGAGCTGGGGTTGTTTAGCCTGGGGAAGAGGAAGCTCAGGGGGGGACCTCATTGCTCTCTACAACTACCTGAAGGGAGGTTGTAGCCAGGTGGGGGTTGGCCTCTTCTGCCAGACAACCAGCAACAGAACAAGGGGAAACAGTCTCAAGTTGTGCTGGGGGAAGTATAGGCTGGATGTTAGGAGGAAGTTCTTTCACAGAGAGAGTGATTGGCATTGGAATGCCCAGGGAGGTGGTGGAGTTGCCATCCCTGGAGGTGTTGAAGAAAAGCCTGGCTGAGGCACTTAGTGCCATGGTCTAGTTGACTGGATAGGGCTGGGTGCTAGG
Organism: Pogoniulus pusillus; assembly: GCF_015220805.1. NCBI lineage: Eukaryota > Metazoa > Chordata > Aves > Piciformes > Lybiidae > Pogoniulus > Pogoniulus pusillus. Next base: position 29,383,138 of record NC_087271.1, on the reverse strand, counting down.
TTGGACTGGCTAATCTTGGAGATCTCTTCCAACCTGGTTGATTCTATGATTCTATGATTCTCTTTTTTTATGTGGAGCTCTTGGCCTACACATGATGGGAAGGATTTCTTCCTAGTACCCAGACCCTTTCCATTCTTTCCCTCCAGCTTTCTAATATATTTGTGACCCAGCAGATGAAGCTGGAACTGTAGTCTAACAAAGTGATTATTTGGAGTGGTAGAATGATAAATATTGAATCCCATCTTGAAGGCTTTCAGGATTTGGCTCATCCTGTTTGGCATTTAAACTACTTTTGGAATTATTTCCTCTTCTTACCTTCAAATGAATGTTCCTTATTGTAAATATGTAAGAAATTTTCACCCTGGCAAAATGTTCAGTCTAATTTTTGTTTTCCATAGTGCATATCTACTAACAGCAGTATATTGTGGGCTTGATCTAAACAATGCTCTTCTCTGTACTTGAGCTGTCACTTAGAAAAGTTCATTGTGTTACAGCTACTCAGAGACCAGATGCTTTTTATCATAGTTGCTTTCCCCTATCATTCAGTCTACATATCTTTGTACAGAGTTTTACAGAAGTGGTTTAAACCCATACAACTCTGCTATTGCCTTTAAAATTGCCTCCCCTCCTAGGTTTCCTGGAGTAACTCATGTAAATTCCTAGATGAACTAAGGAATTAAATCCTTACTAGTAAAATATCTGTATTATCTGCAAGAGGATGATGAATTGGTGGTTTTATGTAAGATCATGTACATCTTGTGCACAGATGTTTGACCCTTCCTTTAAACATGTGTTCCTTATGTATTTAGTGTGGAATGGGGTTGTCTTTCTGCAAGAAGTTGATCAGGCTCTTTGGAAGCTTTGTTTATGCTTCTCTGTGGCAGAATCAATGCAAGAGAGCAAATGATTGCTGCTATTTTACCCCTTTACCTGTGTCAGCACAATTCTCTACAAGCTGAAAGAAATCCAGGAATTAGAAGGCTTTTTAGGGGTAGAAGGGAAAGAAGTTAATAGGAACCACATTAGTGTTGCTGCTATATGTGTAGCTTTTCATTTGCTCTATAATCTTTGTTGCCATATAGGAGGCAGCAGGGAGAATTTAGTCCTGAAATCAGGTTTAGTAACTGAGCTAACACAGACTTTAGTTTGGATTGAAAGACAGAAGAGGATGTTTTCACAAAGACAAAATCAACCTCTCACCAGTCCTGTTGATTTCACACGCTCTGTAGAGCTCTCAGCTTCTCTTGTTCTCAAGGGTACAACTTTATCTTCCCGAGAATCTTGATTTTGAAGTGAGAGAGTTTTGTTGTGATGCCCAGCTCAGAGGAGACTTGGTTTCCTCTGGGAGAGAGAACCTGATCTAGGGTCCAGCAGCTTGTTCTGCAAATGCAGAAATGTGAAAAAAAGCAGCAGATTCTGCTGAGTTCCTGGTGATCATCTGGGTGTAGAGGTTGTGTTTTGCTTTGATTTTTTTTTTTTTTAATGGCAATGAGGACTATATTTAAAATCTGTAAGTTTGATATACAAGTGCTTAAAATTAAGTACAACTTTGAACCTAGTAAGTCTAGGAAAATACAAAGAGACATAAGTAGCTATCTTGTGCTGGCATTGACATTTTCCTGTGTTTTTTTGCAGCAGTTATTTTACTAAGTTGCACTTCTGTTGCTTAAAAAACTACAGTTTGCCCCACTACTGTGAGGAGAAGCATGCTGAAGATAAAGTAGACTCATAGACTGACCACGTGAGGTCAGTCACAGTGGGATCTGGTGTCAACCTCTAAATTTGATCAGAGACAAGCCCTTGACTTTTCACTTGAGTGTGCTTTTCAGTTTTGTAAAAGCTCATGTCCAGCAACTACTTGAAAGTAAAATCAGAAAATACACTTGTCTTGTTCAAGACAAAGAGAAGACAAGAGTCTCATAGCTTCCTACGGACTTGAACTGAATGCAGTTAAACAGTAACAACATTTAGGGACAGCAAAACAATTCTTTACCTTGACATAACTGTGATAACACTATCTTCAGACTGAACCTCATCAAGTTTGAAGCATCTAAAGAAAGGCTGTGTTACAATAGTTTAAGGAATCACAGAAGCATCCAGGTTGGAAAAGACCCTCAAGATCACCAAGTCCAACCTATAACTCTACAAGATTCACCTTAAACCATTTACCTGAGCACCAGCATTGAGCCAGCAGTGTGCACTTGCAGGCTGGAGGGCAAATCAGATCCTGGGCTGCATCAGGAGAAGTGTGGCCAGCAGGGCGAGGGAGGTGATTCTCTTTCTCTACTCCAGTCTGAGGAGACCCCCATCTGGAGTACTGCATCCAGTTTTGGAGCCCCCATTGCAAGAAAAATGTGCATGTGCTGGAACATGTCCAGAGAAGGGCCACTGGGATGATCAGAGGCCTGGAGCACCCCTGCTATGAGGGCAGACTGAAAGAGTTGGGGCTCTTCAGTCTGGAGAAGAGGAGGCTCTCAGGTGACCTTGTTGTGGCCTTTCAGTATCTGAACTAGATGATCCTTGTGGTCCCTTCCAACCGGACTGATTCTATGACTCTACATCCAAACAACCCTTAAACACATCCAGGGTTGGTGCCTCAACCACCTTCCTGGGCAGCTCATTCCAGTGCCTGACCACTCTCTCTGTGAAAAACTTTTTTCCTAATGTCCAATCTAAACCTATCCAGCCTCAGCTTGAGGCCATTCTCTCTTGTTCTGTCTCAAATTGCCTATGAGAAGAGACCAGCAGCAGCCTCCTCTTTTTCAAACTAACCATCCCCAGCTCCCTCAGTTGCTCCTCATAAGATTTATTCTCCGGACCCTTCCCCAGCTTTGTTGCCCGCCTCTGGACTTGTTCCAACACATAAATGGTTAAATAGAGAGCATGCAAGGAAGCCTGTCTCAAAACAAAGGTTTGGTGCATGAGAGCGAATGTTTTCCAATAATATAATTTTACAACAATTTAATTTGCATTTTCACAGGATCACAGAATGTTAGGGGTTGGAAGGGACCCAAGGAGATCATCGAGTCCAACCTCCCCTGCCAGAGCAGGACAATACTATCTAACACCGATCACAGAGGAGCACATCCAGACAGGCCTTGAAAGGCTCCAGAGAAGGAGACTCCACAACCTCTCTGGGAAGCCTATTCCAGTGCTCTGTGACACTTACAGTAAAGAAGTTCCTCCTTGTGTTGAGGCAGAATCTCTTTTGCTGCAATTTACACCCATTGCTTCTTGTCCTATCACCGGGAGCAAGTGTGATGTTTTCAGTGCTACCAACCATGGAAGCTTCTGTTTCAGGAAGGATCAAATTGGACAGCCAAACGACAGCTCAGTAGTGAAAGCAGAAGCCTTGACTCTGGAAACTATTCATAGAATCATAGAATCAACCAGGTTGGAAGAGACCTCCAACCTATCACCCAGCCCTATCCAGTCAACTAGACCATGGCACCAAGTGCCTCAGCCAGGCTTTTCTTCAACACCTCCAGAGACAGCGATTCCACTACCTCCCTGGGCAGCCCATTCCAATGCCAATCACTCTCTCTGGGAAGAACTTCCTCCTAATATCCAGCCTATACCTCCTCCAGCACAACTTGAGACTGTTTCCTCTTGTTCTGTTTCTGGTTGCCTGGCAGAAGAGACCAACCCCCACCTGGCTACAGCCTCCCTTCTTAAAGTGTGAAATCATATTTATGAAACTGCTTGTAAATCACTACCCAGGCTCACCAAAGAGCAATTTTGTCTTGTATGTTATGCTATATTTTTGCTTATATTAATTAGAACTGTCCTCATTTTGATCTTTGCCCTGTTTATTCCCCTCATCTCTTTCATTGCTCAGCAGCAAGCTTGTATTTTCCGTGCAGAATAAATGTTAGTTCTGTGTAAAGAGCCTATATGCAGTTTATGTACTGCTGAATTTCACTTAATTGTATTGAACTGAAGGTGATTTGAAAGCTGCCTACACTTACAGCAGCTATCAGCATGGGATGCACATCACCTCTCAGGCGATGCTGTGTGGCCAGTTGTGGCTAAGAATTACAGTGTACCACTACTGCAAAACAGATTCTCAGACAATGGTATTTTCTGCCAGAAAAGCTGCTGACAAGCTGATATCACCTAAGCAATATGGACTTTGAAAGTTGCCTTTTGTTTTTTTTTCCCCTGGAAAAAAAGGTGAATCTAGAGGTGTGCATATATATATATATATAAATTAAAGCAGATATATTTTGGTGTACTTCTGAAAGTGTTGTATAAAATGCAAACTAATTTCCTAAGTTCCTATCACAGAATGTAGCATGAATGGGCACATTCCTTCAGAAGTGAAGTCATCCTGTTGAAAAGTGTTCCTGAAGATCAGCCTTCTATCTTCTCACTGGCAATGATTTTTTTAGTTCCTACCACCTGCAAAATTGAAAGATCAGCTTTTATCTGGCTGTACCATTACCTGGGAAAAAGGAATCTTCAATTACAGCTGAAAGTGGATTTATTTCTATCTTTGACATGGGTTGAAGAAGTCCAATGTCAATGCAGTGTAGTCCAACCCCTTCTTTCACAGTTTATTTGACATCACAGGATTTTATTTTATTTTTAATAACCTTAGTAACAATGCTTTCAAGATAGGTTTTCATCTTCCTTGCCTATTTGGAACTGTCAGCAATGAATGCCAAGTAATCAATAGTCCTGGCCTAGGATTTATTTTGCAGCCCAAGATTGCCTTAAAACCTGTCAGGTCACATTTTTCCCAACTTTTTTTCCCCCCAACACTATAATGGGAAAAAAATGTAGGACAGAGGAGGAAAACAGAGGAAAAAAACTTAGATTCTCAAGATACCAGCAGAATTAAATTTTGTCTTCTTCCATTTTATTCTTAACTATAGTGAAAGGAGACAATAACACACCTCCTTTCATGATGAAGAACAAAGGTTGAGACCAACCCAATACTTTCAGCTTGCTCTCTTAGCAACAGGAGACCCAAACCCTCAAATGCTTGCTTGAGATTGAGGACTCTGCTGGCACAAGTTACATGAATCTGTATGGAAAAGCAGGCAAACATAGGAAGAGGCAAGAGGAGGAACATCACCTTTTTTCCTTCCCATCTCTTCCTGAGATTCACAAGTGCAGGCAAGCGCATTCATGGAGGATTCTTTTTCGTACCCAAAGTCTATAAATGAAAATGTTCATTACCAGACTAGAATGATTTGGCCTTTTTTTCTGAGCAGGCACATGAGAAGATTACAAGTCATTCTAAATAACTTCCTTTTTCTCACTGGGCTTTCAGGAAGCAAGTGTTTGTTTTGTGCCACTTTCTACACCTTCTCCATCACTCTTCACTAAGTTCCCATTTCTGTGTGTCCTGGAGTCGTGTGTACCCAAAATTCCTCTCCCTCTGTGGTTTGAATGGGAGAGGAAAAGGTGCAAAAAGACCTGTTTTCCCCCTCCTGCCCTGCAGGCATGAAGGAGGAGGAGCAAGGGACCCTTCCGGCAGGAGGGATGCCCTGTGCCGTGCCCACGCTGGAATCGGGCTGTAATTGGCTATGGTCTTCGTTCCTAGGCAGTGGTAACTCTGCTCTTTGTCTAGAGAGGGTATAAATATTGGGGGACTTCCCACCTTGGGGTTCCCACCTTAGAGTTCTCCCCCACCTGGATAGATCCTGCAGAAGGAGCCCCTGATGTTCTGTTCCAAAGGATGGTTTCCCACCTTACGCACCCTTTACACAGGCTCAATAGGCCTTAACAACCCTCCTATGGCCTCTGAAAGAGAGGGAGGGGACAAGCAGCTGGACCCCCCCTTCTTTTCCACCAGCCTGTCTCACCTGTGAGTAACTTTGGCTCAGCCTTACTAATAGTGGGGGATGCTATTATTTAATAGCTCAGCCTTTTCCAACTTCTGACTTCCAAAATAATCAAATGACCTATGGTATCCTTGTAGATCTTCTCAACCTAACTGAATCTGCTAATTAAAACTAAATTAATTTCCGTATATAGTTTAGGGGGCAGGTTTTTGGGAAAATAAAATAACTATTTTTCCATAAATTCCTGCCTCAGCCACATTAATTCCCTGCTTCCACAACACTGTGTGTACCGGACCTTTTGCAGATGGCAATGGCAAAGGATGGCAAAAGAGTCTCTGATGTTTTGAGGATAAAGCCTGGTAATTTAAAAGAGATATAAGATGTGTATTTATTATTGACACTGAACTATACTACGTTTTTGACAATTGCACAGAATCTGTTTGGTGTGGTGAGGCATTTGTATGCTAACTGTTTTATACCTTTAAGAATACACGTGGTTGAAGCAAAGATGAAGACTCATAATTCACAGTATTTCAGATTTAAACTGCGGAATGAAATACAAACATAAAAGGATTATTATCTCCTCGATTGGTAGAATGATAATGCTTTGAATATAAAATAGCAAAGGTTATAATATCTCACTTTTTTCTGCTAAACCTCTTCATAAGGTTGTGTATCTCTAACAAGGAAAAGTCTGAGAGGCAAGAGGTTTTAAGATGGGGTTAAATGAATCAAAGTGCTGTGGATCTTCTGAGAGCTGAGAGCTTCACGAACATGGTTACATTTTTTACTAATGCCTTCTAATCAGCAGAAGTGCAAGTCCTTATCTTCACCTATAATTTCCTGTGAACAGTATTAAATATTGTGTGGTTTTAAGGATCGTGGCCTCAACTAATAAATATGGAAACATTCTAAACTTCTGTTTTCTGTTTAAAAGAATTAAGCATGTAACAGCAATTGCTCTGTCTCTTAGAATGATCCCCTGAAGTCCCATCTGGGATGCTCTCTGGACAGATGTCTTTGCTCAGTGTCTGAGATTACACTAGATACTGTTGTTTAAGCACAGAATTGTTCTCCTTGTTTATTGCTTAACTGCTCCTTTTGTCTTACAGAGGCAGAGAAATCTCAAACGTAATTAGATGGCCCTGGAGATTTGCCCTATGAGTGCAAATCTAAATTGTGGCTAAGTTCAGCTGTTCCTAAAGCAGCCTGGTGGAAAGCAGCTTTTTCAAAAGGAACTTGCACCATAGCACTCTTCTCCAGTTTGCCACTGGTGTTTATGCTGATTATGCAACCTTCTTGTGCAGAGAGACTTTGCCCCACAACCTTTGGTCTAGAATGGGTTGCAAGAAACTTGACTGAGTCTTTCTTTAGACAGATTGCTCCAGGGAGGAGAACTTGTGTGGCTAACAAAATAAGCATTAATGAAAGTGTCAGCCTCATAATTCTGGAAAAGTATTGTTGTGGAGGAAGGGAATTAATGTGGCCAAGGCAGGATTTATAAAAATAGAATTATTTTCCTGAAAACCTCACACCCCAAACTATATACAGAACTAGTTTCAGTTTATTTACAGATTCTAATTTGATCAGGAATTCTTCAAAAGGGCGTTATGAACACATTTAGATATATAGGAAGTCAGGAAATGGAAAAGGCTAAGCTATGAACACAGCTTTACCCCTCTATCAATCAGGCTGAGCAGAGAAATAAGGGAACAGCAGGCTTTACTCACAGAGGTGAGATAGCCATTCAGTGATTGTCCCTTGCTGGATTTCTCTGAGGCTCAACTGATTCTGCTGCTGCAAGCAATACTCAGTAGTCTGGATCCACGTGGCAGAAGCCAAAGGTGAGTGGCAAAACCCCCAAACTCAGAAATGTCTCGAGACATGGCTGCCACAAGACAGTGGAAGTGATGCTGCCTCAGCAGTGGCAGAGGAGAGCCAAACTGCTAGGGTCTCTCCAGCTCAGAACAGCAGCCAGGAAGTTCACTGCGATATTGTCCGAGGGTAGCAGGGTCTGGGTGCTTCCAGCAGCAATCTCAAAAGACCCCAGGGCTTGCCAAGCCTGCAAGTTTGCACAGAATCACAGTATCACAGTATCACCAAGGTTGGAAGAGACCTCATAGATCATCAAGTCCACCCCTTTACCACAGAGCTCAAGGCTAGACCATGGCACCAAGTGCCACGTCCAATCCTGCCTTGAACAGCCCCAGGGACGGCGACTCCACCACCTCCCCGGGCAGCCCATTCCAGTGTCCAATGACTCTCAGTGAAGAACTTTCTCCTCACCTCAGGCCTAAATTTCCCCTGGCGCAGATTGAGGCTGTGTCCTCTTGTTCTGGCGCTGGCCACCTGAGAGAAGAGAGCAACCTCCTCCTGGCCACAACCACCCTTCAGGTAGTTGTAGACAGCAATAAGGTCACCCCTGAGCCTCCTCTTCTCCAGGCTAAACAACCCCAGCTCCCTCAGCCTCTCCTCGTAGGGCTGTGCTCAAGGCCTCTCACCAGCCTCGTCACCCTTCTCTGGACACGCTCAAGCATCTCAATGTCCCTCCTAAACTGGGGGGCCCAGGACTGAACACAATGGTGCAAAAGTGGAGAGAACTTCCCAGAAGTAAGGATGGTGTAAAACTGAGAGCCATGTAAAAAGGTAGGAGCCGTCCAAAAAGGGGAACGGTCCAAAACGGGAATTCTGTCATGGCAGGAACCTGTCTTGTGGGGAACCCTGTCAAGGCAGGAACCTCCCCCACACACCTTCTCCCTTGCTCTATTTATCCTTTTCTAGACAAAATGTCCATTTGCCATTTTATACTGGGTGCAAAAAGCCAGCCAGCCACCAGCCCGACTCCAGCGCAGGCTTCCACACGGGTCAGCACATGTGCAGAAAGGTGCCTCCTGCTGTTCCTCCTTCAAGACTGCAGGGCTGGGGGGAGGGAAAGCAGGTTTTGTTTCTTCTTCTGCTCCCTATTCAAACGCTTGGGGGAAGTGGGGGCATGGGCAGAAGAAAGGAATTTGCAGTACTCCAGAACTAGCATTTAAAATAAAAACCTTGGGGGAGATTCTTCTCCTGTATGAAGACTGTTTTCCCACGTGGCTTAATTTCTGGGTTACAACACCAAGGGCACATCCAATTGACTATGTGGATTAATACAGCAGTGTCCTGGTAGGGCATAAATCCTGTCAGGCTGGTTTAACCCTTGTTCTCCTTCTGTTGTGGGGAGTCGCCAGGTAATTGAGTCAGGTGAGCAAAGCCCTGAGGGCTTAGGGGGCTTACACCTCGTGTGGGTGTCTTGCGCTGCCCTTAACGTGCCTGCGTGGTCAAAGGAGGCACAAGGCTTTGAATTCATTGGCCAGAACAATGGTGCTAGTGCCTATTGGGCCAGTTTGATTTTCAAACTGAAGTATTAAAGGGGGGGAAATGATTTAGAGAATCACACCTTCCTGCACCAGCCTTTGCGTGGAGCCTTTCTGCCTCTCTTAGTTTGTGTCTCATTAAAGGCAGCCACATGTTGCAGCTAACACTAGCGGCTTGGCAGCAACTCCTTCCCTCTGCCTGAATGAGTTTGTATTTTACCTCGGGATCATTATCATGACTTTAAAAGCATCTTTGATACAGGAGACTCACTCGGGGACCAAAAGAATCATGAGTCCATATGCTGGAGTGAATGCCAAGACTCCACAAGCATAATTAGAATTTCTCCTGGTTTTGCATTACTATTTTCCAAGTTCTGATTGTTTAAACTGTTTAATTCTGTGCAATTGCTTCCTGTCAACTGAAAATCCAGAGAATCTCAGAGAATTTCCCCAATTTTTGAGTATTAATAATAAAATTTATTATCCATACAGAAAATAATATTCATAATTCATAATTACTATTAATTTCTGATACAAGCAGAGTAACTGAATTTGAACCTCCATAGAATATTGAAGTATAGGGGAAAAAAAGGGGGGATTGGCTCAAATCTCAACAAAGATAGGTAAAGTAAAATTTAAAATCAGGTTCAGAAATGAAAACACAACTGCAGTACATCTGTATTAATTCTCATTTTTAGAGGAATTCCAGAACTTGGACATTGCTCAAAAAATAAATGCTGGTACAGCAAAACCAAGAAAAAGTTATTGTGCATTAAAATCAGTTTTGAATTAATGTATCATGTTTAATTTATTATTTATTTATTCCATATTGAAATAATCATTAAAAAGCTCTACAAGGCTAATGTTACGTAGCTGCCTATTTGCCTAAATCTGAGCCAAGTTATTGTAATTCCTAATTAATAGTGCCACAATATTTTATCAGGACTGCAATAATGACTTGGGCAGAAATTTGGGCAGTAGTTTTTTTTTGTTGCTGTAAATATTTTAAAGATATTTACCTACCTAAAGGCACTTTTTTTCAAATGGACCTTTTTCATTTTGGCATTCCACCAAAATTTCAGTCAGAGAGAGAGAGATGCCTTTTGCAGTCTATCAGAAGGCAGCTAAATTCAGTTTGTTTTATAATAAAGACCAGTTAGATGAGCTCTGTGTGTTATTCTATGAGCCTATTTGACAGTTTTGCAGGAAAAGACATGATTTGTGGTGAGCATTGTCAGGACTCTGCTTCTAAAGACTTTAGAATTGGATATTTTAATTTTCCAACTTAGCTTTATAGGCATTAACCTCAGAATCACAGAATGTACTGGTAGATAGTGGGCTGAAGATGAGCCAGCAGTGTGCCCAGGTGGCCAAGAGAGCCAATGGCATCCTGGCCTGCATCAGGAACAGTATGGCCAGTAGGACAAGGGAGGTTATTCTTCCCTTGTACTCAGCACTGGTCAGGCCTCACCTTGAGTACTGTGTCCAGTTCTGGGCTCCTCAATTCAAGAGTGATGTTGAGGTACAGGAATGTGTCCAGAGAAGGGCAACAAAGCTGGTGAAAGGCCTGGAACACAAACCCTATGAGGAGAGGCTGAGGGAGCTGGGGTTGTTTAGCCTGGAGAAGAGGAGGCTCAGGGGGGATCTCATTGCTGCCTACAACTACCTGAAGGGAGGCTGTAGCCAGGTGGGGGTTGGTCTCTTCTGCCAGGCAACCAGCAACAGAACAAGGGGACACAGTCTCAAGTTGTGCCAAGGGAGGTCTAGGCTGGATGTTAGGAGGAAATTCTTCCCAGAGAGAGTGCTTGGCATTGGAATGGGCTGCCCAGGGAGGTGGTGGAGTTGCCATCCCTGGAAGTGTTGAAGAAAAGACTGGATGAGGCACACAGTGCCATGGTCTAGTTGACTGGATAGGGCTGGGGGATAGGTTGGACTGGCTGATCTTGGAGTTCTCTTCCAACTTGCTCGATTCTATGAACTGGCCACTGCAATGCCATTTGTCTTTAAGGGAGCTCATTTTTCTGACCAGCTATCTGAAAAACAAATCAACCACATTTGCTGTTAGTAGAGACTTAAAAATCTGTGCTCTTAAAGTAGTATCTGGAGAAAAAAACAAACCCAGTTGTTCACTTCCTCCAGGCTGACTGAACACTTTTTACAAAGATGGACCTATCATGAAAATGAAGGCAGTCACATTTTTGGCACATTTGGGTTGAAGCCCCTGCTTAGAATCAGTTAGAAAGGATTTAACAACGGATCTCTCACTTGAAGGCAAAGAATAACCCAGCTACAACAACACTGGATGCCCAGGACACAGTCCTAGTACCCACCACCTGGATCCCAACATAAAAATGATCGCCAGAATGCCTGGTTTAGGAATGAGTCTCACTGCAGAGATATTTCCTTCTGCTAGCATCCCACATCTGAAGTTTTATGTAAGATACATCCTATCTATCGGAGAACTTAACTCTTATAGCTGCTTCAAAATCAATGATACATGCTGGAATATGTCCAGAGAAGGGCCATGAGGACGATCAGAGGGCTGGAGCACCACTTATAGGAGGACAGGCTGAGAGAGTTGGGGCTGCTCAGTCTGGAGAGGAGAAAGCTCCAAGGAAGCCTTATTGTGGCCTTCTGGTGTCTGAAAGGTGCCTACAAGAAAGCTGGTGAGGGACCTTTTAGGGTGTCAGGTAGTGATAGGACTAGGGGGAATGGATCTGAGCTAGAAGAGCATAGATTTAGATTAGATATTAGGAAAAAGTTCTTCAACGTGAGGGTGGTGAGCAAAATTTGTTGCAATTTGGTGCATTTATTTTTCCCTTATTAATCTACGGGTTAAAGCTGAAGAGAGAAACATTTTAAACTGTAAATGCATAATGCTTTATACTATAAACTCACATTAAAGTTGGTGTGGTTGGTTGGGTTTTTTTTTACTGTGAGGGTGTGTAGGGAGGCTAATGAAATCCTTTTACTTTTGCATGTCAGACACCATGAAGGATAAATGCATAGAAATCTAACTAAACCAAAATGAAAGTCAACTGCTGTCAGAAGTCACTCACTCAAATGCTCCACAAAGCCTACAGAAAGATCAGATGAGTTGATACATAAAATCTGAATTGTCATCTGGGACTTTCCCCCCCCCCCCCATCATCTTTCTAAGACTCTAAAGACAACTGCAGTTAACAGGCATGTTGCATTTAATTTAAAGAGGCTTTAGGTCATCATACTACTCTTACTATTTCAATTTATTTGTGTTCTTATTTGCTATTCACTCATTATATCTCATCTACAAGTGCCAACTGTGAGCCTTCTAGGAAGTGACTATATGATTCTCTGTAGGAAAAGACAGCAGATGTTGTCATGGAGGGTCAAAAGGGGCCAGAATAGGCCTGAACATGCCTTGGCTTGCCCAGACATGTTTTTCTGCTCTGCCTCCTTCTGTTGCTGGGAGAAGCAACTGTGGGAAAGGAAGACAAAAGCCCTTGGTGTCACCATGTCTATCCAAACTTGTTCACAGGGTACCCACACATGTTTATTTATACACTTGTTTGTGTTCTGCCCTAAAAGGTAAAAGCAAGCCCTGACTTCACCTAATGTGGTTAAACTTGGCTAACTGCCATTGTGAATGGCTAATCTGTGTCCAAAGGCCCATTAGACTTGGGCTGCATTGATCAAAGAGATGAGCAGGTATAGAGACAATTTGCTTGCTGCTGCCACCATTGTTTCTGCCTTATTGTGCTCTCTGCTTCTGTCAGTGTTCTGCCTCAGTGCATCCTGCTGCACTAAGCTATAATCTAGTCCTGCTGCATAGTAGCAAACGCTAATGCTTTGGGCTTGTCTGCCTGAAACCTGCTTTGAGTTTACCAGGAATAGACACAAAAGCCTCCATGCTACAGGCTTGCTTAGCCAACATGACACCTGCAAGTCTCCTGACAAGACTGCACATCTGCATGACAACCTGCTTGCCCCTCTGCAAGCCTTCCTGCTGAGTCTGGCACCAAGAGGAACCAGGACCAGGTCAGAGATTGTCTGCTTCTCTCCCAGCACCCCTGCTAAGAGCCTTGGAAGATCAGAAGCCTCAACAGCTGATAAGACACCAACAGATTTTCATGCAAGTGTTTGGGTGCTGACAGAAACTGTAGCTAGCCCAGCAAGTTGGGAGCTAATTTTGTGAGTAAATACTCAAAGCCTCTTTAGCAAAATTCTGTAACTAGATTCTATTGAGCCTTCTGTCTTAAACAGACAGGAGCTGCCTGAGTCCGTCTAGTGGGCAAGTGGCATATTGACCACAAGAACTTCTCCAGTTCAATTGAGTTTAATGTTGTGTTATTGTTGGTTATTTGTTCTAGATCCAGGTATTCTTTTATCTAATGGTTTCATGACCATTGCAAAGAATCTGATAATTATTATTAAAAATTACTGAGTGGGTTTTGAATATAAAATTTAATAAACAATATTAATTTTGAAAAAAAAAATCCTGTCTTGCATTAATTGATACCCTCAGTTACACATGTTGACAACCTAAACACCAACAATAAGGTGCTCTCATTTTCACTCACTCAGCAACTGAAGGTCTCAGTATTTATTTCAGTCTTTGTAACAAGAAAAGGTCATCGACACCCAACGATCTGGTGTCTTAAAGCACTGCAAGAAGACTAAATGTCACTAACATAGAGGGAGTTCAAGTAAATTTTCAGTAATTGGGACTCCTAAGAGGAGAGGGCAGGAATATTTTATATCTATATATCTAAGATAGATTGCCATACTTGTATACCACAGCTGCTTGCTTTCTTGCTTTCCAAGTTTTTTTATACATTCCTTAGCCTCCCCCCCCCCCCCCAGAAAAAAAAAACCAAAACCAGAAAACCAAACCCAAAATCAAAAAAACAACACTTAGGGAGAGTGTTTATCAGATGGAAATGTATTCCTGGTTTGTACCACTTTCTCTCTGAGCTCCTGTAGTTGCAGTGCGTCACATAGCACAAGTGACTTGAAGCTCAGAAAAACACTTGTGATCTAGTAGCTGCATAGCCTTCCCTCTCCACTCACAAGAAAATGCCTGTAACTAACATTGTGTTAGCCTGGGTTTAAAATAGAATAGCAATGAGAACAGTTTCATATTAGGGCTTTCATTCTACTACTGTAGAAATTAGCCTTTGAAGTCTATCAAAGTCAATACAAGTTCTACCAATGTATCTTTAACTTCTTTCAGCTTCACAGAACCACAGAATTTTACAGATTGGAGAGAATCTCTAGAAATTGAGTCCAAACCCCCTGCCAAAGCAGCAGCACCTAGGGCAGGCCACTCAGGAACGCATTGTGCTAGCGTCCTGGACACATCAAATTCATCTTTGTAGTTTGAATGAGAGAGGAAAGGTGCAAAAAAAACCTATTTCCCCCCTGTCTCTGTGGGCTTGAAGGGACAGCAGCAAAGGGTCCTTCCAGCATGGGGGGTGACCCATGCAGATGCCTGCGCTGAAATTGGGCTGGTGATTGGCTGTGTTTTTGCACCTAGAAAATGGTAAATCAACAATTTGTCTAGGAAAAGGTGTAAATATAGGGGTTCTTCCTGCCTTGGGGTGCTTCCCACCTTGATAGTTCCTGCACAGAGAGTCCCCTGCCACTGCAAAGAACAAGCTCCTGCCATGGCTGGACCATCGCTGCTTTGAACAGCTCCTCCACTTAGCACTCTTTTGTGCAAGCTGACAGGCTTAACAAGCCTCAGGTTCTTTTGAGAGAGAGAGCCAGCAGCACCTGGCCTGCCCTCTCTGTCAGACCCTACTCAGTAGCTAATTGCCTGCCAGACAAGGGAATCCTAGCAATTTTGGCTCTCCCCCTCCCATTGCGAGCGGAGCCTTGTCCTACAACCGTCCCACCTGGGAAGAAGTGCCCAAGACACTTCCGAGTTTGGCGGCTCAGTGACTCATCTTGGACTTCTGTGGCATGAATCTCTACTGTGGCATATCACCGGTAACATGTCACAGGCTGCCCCTGCAGAGAGAATCCAGCCTAGCTCACATCCGTGAGTAAGCTTTTCTTTTAATCTTCTGCTCAGCCTGATTGATGATGGGGTAAAGCTGTGTTTATAGCTTAGCCTTTTCCATTTACTGACTTCCTAAATAGCCAAATTTATCTATAGCATCCTTTGTAAGATATTCTTGATCAAACTGAGTCTGCTAATTAAACTAGATTAATTTCTGTATATAGTTTTGGGGCAGGGTTTCAGGAAAATAAAATCGTTCTATTTTTATATATTTCCTGACTCGGCCACATTAATTCCCTGCCTCCACAACATGTATCCAGGCAGATTTTGAAATTTTCCAGAGAAGGAGACTCCACAACCTCTCTGGGCAGCCTGTTCCAGTATACTGTCACCCTCATAGTAAAGAAGTGTCTCTTCATGTTGAGGTGGAACTTCCTGTGTTCCAGCTTATGCCAGTTGTTACTGCGCACCACCAAGAAGAGACAATCACATTTGTCTTGACACCTACCCCCTCAGATATTTATAAACACTAAGAAGATCATCTGTCAGCCTTCATTATTTTTCTCCACCTGCCACAAACTGCCCTTCCCAAAGAAATATTAAACTTCATGAATGCAAGGTCTGAGAAGAGAGAAATCCCGGATCTCAGAACTAAAGGGAGCTCAACCAGTTTGGTCACCCAAAACTTGAACCAAGAAAAAAATAATTCTAAATATTCTGCACTCTATCCATAGACCACTCAGAGACAAATTTCAGTCCTGCAGTGCTTAGGATTACATTTTGTAGGTTGCAAGCTAATTTGCCCATATTATTTCAAGGTGACTGAATTTTTATGTAGCATATGCCTAACACCATGGGTACGATTACTACTACCATGTAATGTCAGTTTTCATGGGTAATTAATTGATAAGTGACAGCCAACTCCTTCATAGCTGCTACATAAGTCTTTTATTAACATATTTAATTCAATAAAGAATGAGATAGTAGAAATCACAGTGAAGGACAGAGAATCAGTTTGTTCATTTTCATACGCTGACTTCTGCAGCACTCAGAGTATGGCTCATTGCTTTCTCTTACATTGGGTCATCTGTACTCAAGAGAAAATAAAAAGCCAAACCAACAGACACCATTCTTTTTCCCAAAATAGTTTAAAATTAAGATGATGAAGGGACAGGAATCTCAGAGGTCTGTCCTTTAAGGTTATTCACTGTATCTGCAACATTACATGAGGAAAGGCAAGTGAACAGACTCAGCATAACATGGACCATAAAAATAGACCAAAAGAGAGATGGATAACAACAGAGAAACAAAACAAACAGACAAACAAACATCAACAACAAAAAGCAGAACAGTACAGAGAAAAAGAAAACCTGGAAACAAAGAAACAATCAACCAAACCAAGAAAACAAAACCAACCAACCAAAAAATTCATCCACCACCACCCCCTCCCCCAGAACACCCCCTCAAAAAATCAGAATGTGTTGGCTAAGAAGGGTGAGAATTATAATGACATGTTAAACACAAGTGTTTGTCCAATGACAGATTTAAGCATGAAGACATAATGGCAACAAAGGAAGGATCCAAAACAGATTTCCCCCTCTGTGGTGTGAAGAACAAAGAGCTGATGGAAATGTTTATTGTAGCTAATCACATAGATTTTAAAATAAACCAGTTCTGGGCCCTCCAGGTCAAGAGGGACATAGAACTGCTTGAGAGAGTCCAGCACAGAGCCACAAAGATGATTAAGGGAATGGAACATCTCTCTTATGAGCAGAGACTGCGGGAGCTGGGACTCTTAGCTTGGAGGAGACTGAGAGGTGACCTCACCAACGATGATAAATATGTAAAGGGTGAGTGCCAGGAGGATGGAGCCAGGCTCTGCTCGGTGATGCCCAATGACAGGACAAGGAGCAATGGGTGGAAGCTGAGGCTTAGGAATTTTAATTTAAACTTAAGGATTTTTAATTTTTTTTCCCCCCTGTGAGGGTTGCAGAACACTGGAACAGACTGCCTAGCGGGGGTTGTGGAGTCTCCCTCTCTGGAGATATTCACAACCTGCCTGGATGCATTTCTGTGTGATCTGGTATAGGTGATCCTGCTCTGGCAGGGGAGTAGAACTAGATGATCTTTTGAGGTCCCTTCCAGCCCCTGACATTCTGTGATTCTGTGAAACCAATACCAGTTTGGTACATTTTAGAAGAAACCATTCCAATTAAAAAATATAACTAATTTCATATAGTGAAAAATAGACCAATATTCTAATAAAAAGAGTTTGTTAGGATGGATATCATGAAAGGTTCTGGTAATGACTGTGAACACAAATTCTAGGTCAGCTTTGAAAAGGGCTACCTAGAAGCATTGGTTACATTTTTGCTTTGAGAAGAGATTTTGCCTTAAAGTGAGAGATCCATTGTTAAATCCTTTCTAACTGATTCTAAGCAGGGGCTTCAACCCAAATGTGCCAAAAATGTGACTGCCTTAATTTTCATGATAGCTCCATCTATGCAAAAAGTGTTCAATCAGCCTGGAGGAAGAGAACAACTGGGTTTGTTTTTTTCTCCAGATACTACTTTAAGAGCACAGATTTTTAAGTCTCTACTAACAGCGAATGTGGTTGATTTGTTTTTCAGATAGCTGGTCAGAAAAATGAGCTCCCTTAAAGACAAATGGCATTGCAGTGGCCAGTTCATAGAATCGAGCAAGTTGGAAGAGAACTCCAAGATCAGCCAGTCCAACCTATCCCCCAGCCCTATCCAGTCAACTAGACCATGGCACTGTGTGCCTCATCCAGTCTTTTCTTCAACACTTCCAGGGATGGCAACTCCACCACCTCCCTGGGCAGCCCATTCCAATGCCAAATCACTCTCTCTGGGAAGAATTTCCTCCTAACATCCAGCCTAGACCTCCCTTGGCACAACTTGAGACTGTGTCCCCTTGTTCTGTTGCTGGTTGCCTGGCAGAAGAGACCAACCCCCACCTGGCTACAGCCTCCCTTTGGGTAGTTGTAGGCAGAAATGAGGTCCCCCTTGAGCCTCCTCTTCTCCAGGCTAAACAGGCCCAGCTCCCTCAGACTTTCCTCATAGGGTTTGTGTTGTAGGAAAGGATGTGAATATTGCAGCCAGCTATACAGGGCTTATTTAATCTCCTTTTATTCCATCTTCTTTCCTCACTTCAGTCATTTCTAGACAGAATGCAAGTGGTTCAGTTGGATATGTTCACAGAAGTATGATATAATATTGTCTGCCTTATTCTAACATAGAATGGATTACCTGTATGTCCTGCTTGCCCTTCTACTCCTCTTCTCTTTCTATAAAACAAGTCTCCCAATCAGTCTTTCCCTTTTTCTATTTTGATCATCATCTTCATGTCTCCTTTAAGGTACTGTGACTAGGAATTGAAGACCAAAATGTGTGCTTATAGATAGTGTGTTTAAAACAGCTGCAATTTCACTGCTGAACTGACCCTTTGATTAGACAAGTGGAAAAGCTGTGGTGGATGAGAAAATCATCCTATTAGAGGTAAGCCATAACCAGGAAGCAAAAGAAGAAGAACTTGTGTCAAAAAAGAAAAAAAAAATCCAGAGCAGAACATAAGTTCAAGGGTGACAAAGGATCACAGTGCTTTTGGTGAGTAAATACTTTTAGACAGGTATTGATCTCATGGGGGGGAAACCAGTGTGCACTCTCCATTGTTAAACAGCATTTATTGGGGGTGAAGCACGCAAGCACAAGGTTACAAGTGAAGAGAAAGAAAACATTTTTTTTCCCATGTTTGGAAAGCATTTTGAAAAATTATTATTTTATTTTTAATGTCCAGTTCCCAAGTGTAAGAATCCACAAACTGAAATACAAAAAGATCCTCTTCATGATTTAGAAGATAAATAAAACTCAGCAAAAACCTTTGCCATTGATATAACTGGGGCCAGGGCTTCACTACAGGCTTTACTCTTACAGACTGTTATCTGGTGCTGATGGCAGAGAGAAACATGGAGACAAGAAATATATTGCTTAAGCTCCCATTTTCTGGTTTTTCACTTCTCCACATGGTGAAGATGCTACTGTGGCCCAGTGCTTGGCTTGGAGTATGTGGTATCTGTTCCCTGTACTCAACACTGGTTAGGCCACACCTTGAGTCCTGTGTCCAGTTCTGAGCCACTCAATTCAACAGAGATGTTGAGGTACTAGATTGTGTCCAGAGAAGGGTGACAAAGCTGATGAGGATGCTGGAACACAGCCCTATGAGGAGAGGTTGAAGGAGCTGAGGTTGTTTAGCCTGGAGAAGAGGAGGCTCAGGGGAGACCTCATTGCTGTCTACAACTACCCGAAGGGAGGCTGTAGCCAGGTGGGGGTTGGTCTCTTCTGCCAGGCAACCAGCAACAGAACAAGGGGACACAGTCTGAAGTTGTGCCAAGGGAGGTCTAGGCTGGATGTTAGGAGGAAATTCTTCCCAGAGAGAGTGCTTGGCATTGGAATGGGCTGCCCAGGGAGATAGTGGAGTCACTGTCCCTGAAGGTGTTCAAGAAAAGCCTGGATGAGGCACTCAGTGCCATGGTCTAGTTGCCTGGCTAGGGCTGGGTGATAGGTTGGACTGGATGACCTTGGAGTTCTCTTCCAAACTGGTTTATTCTGTGATTCTTTTCTACCAACTGGACTAGTTGAACAAGATCCCTGCAGTCGTAGGGTCATTTGGCTAATAGAAGAAGTTGAATGCACATAAATATAAGTAGGGGAGTTGTCTTGTTTTTTAAGAAGAAATAATGCTCTAAATCTCGTCATTCCCCACTCCCCAGCTGTTCAGTTATTCTTTCCCTGTTGAGAGAAAAGCGATTAAGTGGTGAGCATTAATTTTACCAGTGATGCTACAAGGAGAGCGTGGATGTGGAACTGCACTGGCTCTGCGATAAGGTAATAAAACAGAGAGGTTGAGCGACAGAGAGAAATGGCAGGAAATAGACAGTACCAGACAGCAACTCTTTCTCTGTTCCTGTTAACTGGTGCAGGTCTAGAGTAACCTCACAGCCCTCAATCAAAATATGATGATTTCACTGTTGACATAAATGGAGACAAAACTTATTTGGGCAGATTCTGTGTTCTCTGCCACTCCCTGTTGTAAAAGAATGCCTGCTTGTGGCCTGCCTCATAACTGTGATGAAACAAGCATGGTAATCTTCAATATTTCAGGAAAAAGTATTGGCAGAGTATCAGGAGGCCACAGTATTTGTTCACAACTCATTGGAGCCAACTGGGTATCTTCATGAGTTAGAGAATTAAATATCATTCCTCATACTGACTTTTTTTTTCCATTTGGGTATTTTCAGTAAGTCTTGCTGCCTCTAGCACCTGGGACCCCCAAATTTCAGTATACTGAGCAGATTCACTGCTGTTGAGCCACCATTTGCATGTATTTGCCATTGCTTTCTTGCTGGGAATATAATTTATTATACTTCATTCTGTTGCACATAGCAGTCAGCAGCATGCTGATCCATCATCGAGCATGGAGACAACTGAGATCACTCCTTTGGCTCTCCTCCAACAGCAGACAATACTAAATATTTGAAATGCAGAAACCCTTCCCTTTGCCTGCTTCAGCATCACCATTCAGGAGAAATGCAGCTCTTCTGTAAGCAAATGGTGCTGGGAGTCTGAGGATATATAGACTCGCTAAGATGAATGCAACTTTGTACCACCCAGGACCACAGGATATTAGGGGTTGGAAGGAACCCAAGGAGATCATCGAGTCCAACCCCCCCCCCCGACAGAGCAGGACCACACTATCTAATGCAGATCAGAGAGGAACTCATCCAGACAGGCCTTGAAAGTCTCCAGGGAAGGAGGCTCCATAACCTCCCTGAAGAGCCTGTTCCAGTGCTCTGTGACCCTTACAGTAAAGAAGTTCCTCCTTGTGTTGAGGTGGAACCTCTTGTGCTGCAACTTACACCCATTGCTCCTTGTCCTATCACAGGGAGCAAGCGATTAGGGCCTGTCCCCCCCACTCCTGACCAGCCTTCAGGTGTTGTTAAACATTGATTAAATCCCCTTTCAGTCTTCTCTTCACCAGACTAAAAAGCCCCAGGTCCCTCAGCCTTTCCTCATAAGCCATGCCCTTCAGCCCCCTAATCATTCTTGTAGCTCTCTGCTGGACCCTCTCCACCAGACCCCTGTCCCTCTTAAACTGGGGAGCCCAAAACTGAATGCAGTAGTCAAGATGAGGTCTCACCAGGGCCTAGTAGAGGGGAAGAAGAATCTCCCTTAATCTGCTGGACACTCTTAATACACCCCAGGATCCCATTGGCCTTGTTGACCACACGGGCACATTGCTGCGCCATGGTTAACTTGTTGTCCACCAGGACTCCCAGGTCCCTCTCCACAGGGCTGCTTTCCAGCAGCTCACCTCCCAGCCTCTACTGGTTGCTCCATCCATGGAGCATATAAGCAAATGGAAAAAGGTGCTTTTTCAAAGTGTTCAGTGTTTGCCAGTAGACACTTTCTTGACCTTGTTCTGTGATAGTGTTGCTAACTCGTACACAAAGTACAGTGGGTGGTATGCAGACCATTTAGAGAACAGTCTGCCTGTATCTTTGTAGTGAAGGGAGACCTTGAAAGCTCTTCTATTCCTGATACATTTAATCAGAAAAATGTGAAACTGTTTTCTATATCACACAATGAAAAATGAGTTCATTTTTGTGGGAAGGAAAAGTTCATCTGAATAAGTTGTCAAACTTTTAGAATCTCACTAATTGCAGCTTTCAAATTCTCCCTGGGGGTGTTCAAGGTCAAGCTCGATGTGGCCTTGAGCAACTGAGTCTAGTTGAAAGGCATCCCTGTCCATGGTGGGGATGTGGGAGTAGATGATCTCTAAGGTCCCTTCCAACCTACGCCAGTCTATGATTTTATGAAATCACTGGACCTTGTAAATCAGTGTATAAAAAAGGCAAGACAAACAAGACTAGTCTTATTTAAACACTCTTCCATATCCTCATTCTTCTGCTCCCAAGAAATAGATTTTATATTTTCTTCTCCTGATAAATGTAAACCAAATATTTACTGATTACATTCCAATGTATTCATCATATACTAGGGAAGGGTTGAGGAACACACAGAAAGAAGTGGAGTTGTTTGTTTTCACCAAGGCAACCAAGAACTTCTCTGTGTGGATATTTAATGAATCAGTCTACTTTAGCACACAATTGCTTAGATCAATAATTATTCAAGAAGCAGTACTGCCTTGGGAAAATCTATAGTAATAAAAAAGAAGCCTAGATGGGCTGAATAACATTTTCAGGCAGGTATTTATCTCCAAATGGAGTAATTTTTTAGTAAAGTTTCCACTCTTTAGAAAATACTTTATTGGATAGTTAAAAAATAATCAGATTGTTGGTGTTTAGAGCCTGGAGTTCAGGGTGGCAGTGAAATAAAGCACTGACGGATGGTATTCTCAGATGTATAGCTGGGGAAATAAGTTTTAAGTATAAAGTCAAAGTGGCAAGTGGCAATATGAGCTGAATCTATGCATCTGTACTCCAGTGACAACTGTTACCATTACCAATATGAACAGATAGTAGGTTCTAATTGAAGTTACAAGCCAGAGGGAATAAGCACTAAGAAAGAAAAGAATGATTCCTTGAATAAATCACACTTGATTTACTAGTTCACAAAAAAGGCCTAAAAATTAGTATCTGAAATTACTTTAAATACAGCATCTATCAAACCACAGAACAATAATCAAGTCGACCTAATTAGAACACTTATAGCTATAAGCAGTATGTAGCATGCTCTTATCTTGATGTGAGGAGACCAAGTAGTCCCTTAAGTGCCAGTTAATCTACAACAAACTTTACTGAGACCTAGAAGAAACCCCCTTCAACAGCTACCTGCTTACTTTAGATGTCAAACTATCCAGAATGGAGCTTCCTGTGTGCTCTGCATTGGCATTTAGAGCAACTTGCACGTGCACGCCATGAATTGTATCAGGTAAGGTCCTCAGCAAATTGCATGTCACTTTGTAGGAGCAATTTTGCCCATGAATGTAGGTTAGCCTTCTTTTTACACTGGTGTCACTTTTACTTACGTTTTTGTTTACTTACTTTTATTATTCTTCCAGGCCAACAATCACATCAGTGTTTGTTCTGGGCCACTCAGTTCAAGAGAGATGTTGAGGTTCTGGAATGTGTCCAGAGAAGGGAGACAAAGCTGGTGAGGGGCCTGGAACAGAAATCCTGTGAGGAGAGGCTGAGGGAGCTGGGGTTGTTTAGCCTGGAGAAGGCTCAGGGGTGACCTCATTGCTACCTACAACTACCCAAAGGGAGGTTATAGCCAGGTGGGGATTGGTCTCTACTGCCAGGCAACCAGCAACAGAACAGAAGGACACAGTCTCAAGTTGTGGTGAGGGAGGTCTAGGCTGGATGTTAGGAGGAAGTTCTTCCCAGAGAGAGTGATTGGCATTGGAATGGGCTGCACAGGGAGGTGGTGGAGTCACCGTCCCTTGAGGTGTTGAAGAAAAGCCTGGATGAGGCACTTAGTGCCATGGTCTAGTTGACTGGATAGGGCTGGGGGATAGGTTGGACTGTCTGATCTTGGAGTTCTCTTCCATCCTGCTTGATTCTATGATTCTGCAGATATAAAGTGTACATAGACAGGATCCCTCAAGTGGTGCTGAGGAGTATGATGCTGCACATATTGCTTGCATCTCTGATTAGGTAAAAGAGTCTTGCTGGTACTGATCAAGTCTGTTCTCAGAGAAACTTAAAAAATTGGGCTAGATAATCTATGGGAAGCTATGCTGAGGTCAATGTCTAATCAACTCTTTCTTGCTAGGCTTATTGACTGCTTTCTTAGTTTTCAGAGGTTTTGTGAGTGTTGGGGTTTTGATCCATTGAAATAACTTTTTTGTTTGGTGAAAATAAGTTTTGAAAGGGTGCTTTGAAAATTTCAATCCATGCTTGGAATGCTACATTTCTAGACTGCTCTCTGTAGAGAAGTTGTGATCTGGCAGTGCTAGGCCACGTGAGTTAACAAGTTTGAGGAGTTAGAAATGCATCACTAAACTGAAATGGTTTATCAAGTTACCCAGCTGGATGGACACTAGCAAGATTTTTCTGTCTTGACTTGAAGGGGCAGCAATTGGTGTTGCTGGAAGAGAAGGAAATGAGAAAGGCCAAAAGTAATTCTGTACCTCATTTGATTCATATTATCTGTTTATTGTCTTCGCTTCTCTATCTATCTGTGTTCCCTTTCTCTCCTGCCATTGGAATGGGCTGCCCAGGGAGGTGCTGGAGGCACCGTCCCTGCAGGTGTTCAACAAAAGCCTGGATGAGGCACTTGGTGCCATGGTCTAGTTGACTGGATAGGGCTGGGGGATAGGTTGGATTGGCTGATCTTGGAGTTCTCTTCCAACCTGGTTGATTCTGTGATACTATGATTCCTCAGCTTTTGAAAAGAAGTCCAGGCTCAGGCTCTTCCAGCACCTGCAGTGTTTCATATGAACTCCCATTTGTTTGAGCTTTGTCATGAAGACTAAGACATTTTGGCTATGGTTGATTCCTCAGGAAGATTTTTGGCAGTAGCTTCACATTAAGTACTCCTATCTGAGGGAAACAAAAACCCCAGGTCAGTGTTTGCATGACACTAACTCAGTGTAGACACTGAAAGAAGTAGGCTGCTGTTAAGTCTTCCGTGGCACACTAATGGGTTAACTACTCCAGCTAGCCCAATTATGACTGATTTTCTTAGCTAAAAGCTGTTTGTGGGGAACCAAGAACTATGAGTACAACTTAGTACTGTGGTACCTGCCTTTGGCTGTAGAGCATCTATATGCCCTGCAGGCCATGTGACATGGCTGGTACCACAAACATGGTGCTATGTGGCCTTTAAGAAGCTTTGCAGAGCCTTTCACATGTGGTGCATGTTTTGTCAAAATCCATGGAATTTTTGGATCTACATGGGCAGACCCTTTCACAACACAAACAGTATACTCATTGTGGTCAGAGACTTCAGCTGCCATGTGATGAAAACAAAGAGCTGGAAGAAATTTTACAGCCTCTTTTCCATAGCAAAGGGATATAGAGGTTTGGAAAGCCTCTTTTCCATAGCAAAGGGATATAGAGGTTTGGAAAGCCTCGTAAAGGCAGCTCTTGCTGCAACGAGACAGCTGAAGTACGAGCAGATCAGCGGGTGCTGCAGAGCTTCGGAGGTGGTGTTTACACTGCCAAGTTACACAGACTCACAGGGCTTATCTCTTATCTCCAGACAAATTGCAATTATTGTCAGGACAGTAGCTTCAGCAGGGGATGGGAGAAGCCCCTCTGTAACCTAGTTTCTGGATTATGGCGTTGCGAGGCTGCACTTGTACACCCGACAAGGCAGTGACGCTGCCTGTGGCGCCTCGCTTGCCTTGGCTTGCTGCTGTGCAGACGTGGCTGCACATGCACTGTAACGATACTTTGGATGACAAAATGGTTTTGGTGTCTGCAAGATTAGGGCTAATGCTGCCCAGCATGTAACACCTATTATACCTGTGGATGACGCACCTTGGGACTTCAGTGCCTAAATTCCACCTGTCACTTTGAACAGTGAAGTGCTTTTTGGGTCTGATATCCACACATTTAGGCACATAGCGCAGAGGAAACATTGCCAAAAGAGAGGTAACTGCTGAGAGCAAGAAAATTGTGCATCTCTAACATATTAAAACTAAATCAATCATACAGCTACTGAGAGAAGTGGTTGCTGTAATTTATTTGGATTTAGGAAAAAAAATATCCTTGTAACAATATTCCTACCAATAAGTCATTAAAGCAAATCAGTATTGAGGAAGCAAGGGCTGTGCATTAGAAACCAAGAGGTGAAGGAGGATTAAAGAGTAAATTTATTTTTTTAATCATGGCAAAATGCAAATTGCAGTGCCCCAACACCCTGTATTCAAACCAGTGCTGTCTGAAAGAGGGGATGAACATGCTCTCTGCAAGGTAACACCGTTTGCTGTTAACAGAGAACTATTTCAGTTAATCAGAAATAGAAAAGATTGTGAGTGACCTGGGTTAACAATGTGAATAAATGGGCAGTGTGATGGAGATGAAATGCAGTGCTGACAAATACAAGGTTTGGCACACGTTCAGGAGAATAATTGGAAGTATTCCTAAGCTTTGCAGGGTTCTATATTAAACATAGCTGTTTAGGTCATTATGTTCTACAATTTAGTTTAGGTGGAAAAAATTCCGTTGTGATGGGATACTATGAAAACAAAAAATGATGTGAGACCATGTACATTAAAAAAGAAAGGGCAAAGCACAGAATAGTAAATACAACTCCATCCATAAATCAACAGTAACAGTTTGTTCGTAAGTTTGGTTTTCTTCTATCGCTTAAAGCACACTAACAAAGAGTGAATCTGTGGATTGGCAACTACGTGGTTAGGGAAATGGAGGAGGCTGAAAACAAGGATATGTTTAGAAAGGAGTCAACAAAAGGAAACAGAGGGCAAGTATTTAAAACAGTGAGTAGTATAAAGAATGGGATAGAAAGTGGGCTAAGAACTTTCTGTTTATCCTGCTAGTGCAAAAAGAGAAGCAAATTGGTATATCTAAAATGAATGAAAATGAATTATTTCCATGAAAATCTTGTTAACCTTTGGGACTCATTCTCTTAAGCAATCACAAAAGCTCAAAGTTCAGCAGCATTATGTTATTTTCCTGCAATTCTTATGCTACAAGAGCACGAGAGCAATTATTCCATGTAGATATTCAGTACTACTCATTCAGAGATCCTGCTTTTCCATTAGAAAAGCTTGTAGATACTAACCTGCTGTTTCCTATTTGGGGATGAGACCTTTTCAAGTACATAGATGCTGTTGTGCACAGTTCTGTTGTCTTTATAAACTTTGCACTGTCAACTAGTTTAAGGTGTACATTGTGCTGGGGCTGCCGTTACAACATAGGAGGAGGTATTCACCCAAGGAAGAAATGCTTAAGAATTACATGAACTTTGCTGAAGTGTTTGGGTTTTTTTTGAGAAAGCTACCTATTCTGAATGTTATTGCTGCAACTGTGACTTCCTCTGTCTAGGACCCTGGACTGATGACTTCAGCAGCTGGTGCACTACATGGAGTGGTCTTTTAAAATCTTCTTGCTGCTGAGCTGAGGTTTGTGCCATTTTCAGTAGCATTTATAAGCACTCAGGCTGCACCATGGTGTGATGTGTTTCCCATGCCAGGAACTTTGATGGGGAGCAGCTGAGATTCATGATGACATAATACAGTAAGAAGAGATATTAATGCTCTTAGGCATGAATTAATGAAATACCATTGAGAATGTGTCCATGAATAAAAGCATTTGGAAGTCATCGTTCTAAAAAAACACATGAAGGATTTACTGAAGATTAAAACCAAAGAACCCAAAACCAATAAAGAAAAAAGAACCCTAAAGCCTAACTGCTGCTGAAATAGCCATAGTTCTAAATGAACCTTTACTCCACATTTTTGTCAGAGCTCCTTGATTGATCTGGATCCACGAACTGAATTCCTCCTAATTTACAAAGCGTTTATATAAATGAGAGGCACAGAATTCTTGCTTCCAGGGCTTTCTCAGAGCTAACTTTCATCCCCAGTTCAGGCCGAAGCTGGATTCTAACCTGTGGTGTAGTTGTGGAGACCCAGCATGCCAGTGGCATCTGTAAATCCGAGGTCCTTATCTGACAGCGCAGCCACACAGCAAAAACCTCGCTTGCTGCAATGATAGCAATGCTCTGCATAGATGTGCCATGTGACTGTCATGATCTATTTGAAAAACAAGTAAGGGATGCTTTACTGTGACCTCCTTGTCTTTGCAGGGTAAGTTCAGGTGGAACTGAAAAAAATGTGTCCAATCACTTCTCATTATCCATCATCTCCTAGAATGAGTTAAAACCACAAAGATGCCATAAATACACACACACATATATATATATGTGTGTGTATATATATATATATATATATACACAATTGTCTACCTGCAGTTTTGCTGATGTAAAAAATAACTTTATTTGGGGATAAAACTTTACACTAGTATATGTTGTCTTATAATCAAGTCTAGAAGACAAGTTAATTTTGAGGCAAAGTGGGGTAACAACAGTATACAGGGACTATTTTTTGTTGTTGTTCTGTTAATATCTGAGTAGCTCAGAAAAAAAAAATCCTTAAAAATTAGGACATAAAGTATGACACATATTTTATCCATGACTTATGTCAATTAGAAACACCTTTTATTGCCTACATAAGTGAATATATGTAAACTTTATTAGTAATTTCATTTCAAATTTAAAAGAAGCAAAGGTGTATCGTAGAATTCACAGATAAAGGTTAATTTAAACTATAAAGGTATTACCAGTTGCTGCATTTCTTCATGTTACGGTTCACTTATGTAGAATTGAGATGTATTTTATATTAAACAATGCATAGCACCATTATACAACAGTTCACTAAATGCACATCCCATGTAATCTTTTGTAGGAATTAATATAACTGGACTGAAGTTACAAGGAAGAATTGAAATGAGCCAGTAGGGTTAACACTGATACTAACAGGAGATTACTAGCCATAAGAAAATTACAGCTCTTCTGAAAGACAGTGCCTAAAATAGAAGCGTATACTTGGCACCATCATAGGAACTGGTTAACTGGTGACCCTGAAGAAATACTTGTTTCCATTAATTCTGCTGTCATTGTTTCGCTAGTCTTGAACTCTTCCTCTGAATTCTTCTGTCCTTCTGATCCCAAGACAAGATGGCAGGAATGTGAGAACATAAAGAAATTACAATAAGCTGTTGGCTATATAATTATACTGTAACCTACTACACTTGAGAAGTTACACCAACAGAAACCTGGCAAGGTATTGGCTGCTAGCTGCTAGCTAAACACAGGACACTCACTAGCATAACATTAAAAAAAACCCCAAAACCCTAAAGAAACCCAGGCTCACTAGAAAGCAACAGCTACATTACAAAGAAGCCAACAAAAGAATTCCCTTAGAATACTTAGGTTCAGCTGGTTCATCTTAGGTTCATCAGCTACATGTTCTTGATTTATGAACACCGTTACATTTGCAAATTAAAGACCGCAATGCTACAAACCTTTTTCCAGTATGTAGGTTTGCCACCTTAAGACACAAAGGAGTACTCATTCGAACTAGGTTTGAAGGTTCTGCTGAAAGTTGGTGACGTTATTTGGTCATGTGTACGGCAATTACTTGAGCACCACAATTTCTAAATCCCTAAAACAAGAGTTCCTAGGTGGAAGGCAGCAAGTATGCTTTTAAGGTGTCAGACAGACCAAGGGAATAATGTTTGTTCCAGTCTGCTGTATACACTGAATTGGAACAAATTCTTGTTTCAGAGACTGGATTTTTAAAGCATCTCTATTGAAGAGAAGTAAACAATTTAAAATTTTACATGTTACAGTGACTCTACTGCAAACATTCTGAGTGTTAAGGAATGTACTAGCAAGAGTTACCAGGAGGGTCAATAGTGAAGACACCTTTTTCTTCAGGAATAATTGCTATGGTGTCACAATCCTGATTACGCGTATATTAAGGTTACCTGAACCCCATGATTCCATCTCAACCTGGATTTTTGTTTGTTTTTTTGTTTTTTTTTTGCACAGTTTGAAACATCTCAACAGCAGGAAGTCTTACCCAAAATATTCTTCTGAAACCCAAACGCTTTCAAAATGCATCGATTTATTTTCCACAAGAACATTATACGATCCCAGTCCATTATCGGGCAACAGAATTGCTACGGTTTTCAAAGGAGTTTTTGTTGCCCTCATACATTTAGCTACAGTGGCCATCAGGAAACTGTGGCCCCCGTGATGACAAGACATTAATTTTAGAGTTATTTGTAAGAACGATTTTGGAAGTGGTGACAAAGTCCTTGGTATTGAGTGGCCCTGATTGAGAGGGACAAAAGAGCCAAAGGAACTAACAAAGACTTTCCTCAATTTTGACACTGATTTGTAGGTAACAATTTGGGCATCAGCTGCCTTCTGCAGTTCTGCAGTCTGATAAAAATAAGGACACTCATGCTTATTTATCTAACTCAAAACAGTGCCATTGATGGATTATTTAGACAGCACTTGGAGTGCCATCCAAATGCCGCTTATTCATGTTTTCCCCACTGCAACAATGTATCTTCATCACTAATAATTAACTGCTAATTACTGTTGCAAAGAATACACTAGTGGTGTTTACCACCTTATTTTTAATCTCAGTGTAGGTGCCTACTTAAAAGTTATGTAAATATATGAAATCACAGTACGTTTTCCTAATGACCCTGCCACGTCTGAGTTTGATCCTATTCAATTGTGACTAGAGCAATGAACAGTAAAGATGACCTCTCTTCTGTAGAGCTATGCTGACAGTTTCAATTGTATTCCTGACAAATCATGAAATGTAAAGAAGCCATTCTAAGGAGGATAGAGCTGGATTGAAGGACTGCTGATGCCAATTATGCTTTGTACATAATGATGCACATTTTACCTATTTGGAAAAAATTCACATTTATTTACTGTCAAACAGGTGTTAAACTTTACACTGGATATTAGTGATGGGCTCATTATTAACAGGTTTACACAAAGGGATGAAAAAATCCAGAATTTTCTTGAAACAATTTACATTTCTGTAGGGTTTTTTTTTTATCATAAAATAAATTAATTACTAAATATAGGCAGAAGGAATATGGAAGAGTAATAGTTATGTTTTATTTATTTGTTTTTAAAGGACAGGCACCTTTTATTTGTGAGAAAGTTTGTGAGAAGTGTCCAGTGTCCCCTTTAACCCTTTTACCACCCAACCCTGATTAAGGAATAAACAGGGATCTGAGTTACAATCTTTGTTAGCTATACCAAATTTGTGCAAGGCTTGGCATAATTGGCTTCTAAAACAATTCCCTTCCCCGCCCACCCCCACCCCCAAATTATGTTTTTTGGCAATAAAAATTCAAAATGTAAAGAATTAAAAACTAACTTGTCAAAGCAGAACACCGTTTACAGTGAAAAGTAAGTGGAAATGGGTAGAAGTTGCCTTTTAAACATACTACCGTACTATGAACAGTGTAAGAAAAACAGCTTGTAACATATGTGCAACCAAGAGCTTTTCACCATATTTTCTTCAAACTCTTTAAAATTATTTTTTAATGACAATTATATTTCAGTTTGGACATAAATGTATTTATTTTACCCTAGCAATAGAACAAAATAGAATTTCTTTAGCCATTTTTTTTTTCATGAGAACGGTTCATTGTACAGTTGAGGAAATATATGAAATAAGGCCTGTGGCTTGATTGCTAGTGGTTAGACATGTGTTCAATCTTTGCCCTAATGGAAAAGATTTGCAGTGAACTGCAAACTGATGCAGAATATCTCTCCTGCTTTTGCAAGTCTTGTCAGGAATAGTAAGGTACAGTAAATTTGTCCCACAGGATTTTAGTGCCTACGCCTTGTATATAATACAATGTAGGCCTAGGAAAAAAAAATGGTGCAGCCATATTTACAAATTTAGTTCACAAACTGCTGCAATAAAATGGTTGGAAAGTGTTTATTTATCTTTTTTTTTTTTTTTTTTCCCACGACTTTGTTAAATTCAGCAGCAGAAGATATCTTTAAAATACCACGTTGGTATTTTTTTTTCTTTTCTCTGTAACAAATAATTCATTTTAGTATACTCTGTGTATATACAAAGTTTTTGTTCTATAAAAATTCACAGAACTGTGAGGTCCAGTCATCCCCGTTACTGGAGAACCACAGGGTCAACAGAATTGTCTCTTCAAGCAGGTATGAGGGAGCCTGCACGGGGCTAATTAAGTCTTTTTAATACTTGTACGTGGCCTTTAATATTTCTTTGCTACGTTATTAAAGGCTTGTCACTAGTTGCATTTGTCCTTCTCTAACATCTCCTTCTGGAATACATCCTTCCTTGTTAATGGGAATTATATAGCCATCGCTATTACCCCTGCTGATTTGATAGTACATCTGAAGCTGATGGCCAGCTCCTAGGTTTGGCATGCTCTTGTAGTAAATGTCCTCATTTTCACTCCTCCTGGAGGGAGAGAGATCTTCTTCAATATCAGGGCTGCTCTCTGGATACGGAGAGTCTCTGAGATTGGGCATGCTCGTGTAAAGAGAGTCTCTGTTTGGGGACTGGAGATGGTCATCAGCCTCGGCTGTCAGCTGTGAGACGTAGCTGTCAGTTCCCTCGGTCTTCACTTTCTTCTGGGGCTGGTACAGAAGGGAGTGAGTCCGCTGAGGAATGAGTGGGGCCTCGAGCTCTTTGTGGTGGAGCTCTAGCCCTGGCGTGTCACTGTGCATCAAAGATGAGGCATCTGCCACGATGGCGTCATCTTCGCTACTGCTCCCACCTATCACAGCTTTGGCTGGCAGTGTGCGCTCCAGGTTGTGGTTCTTGCTGCCGCCCCGCAGGTTGTTGTGCACTAACTCTGAAATGATCATTTTCTCAAAAGCAGTATCATTCAGGCTTAGTCCACAGTCTACAACTTGCACGCTGTCGTTATAGTCTCCATTGCGCAATGAGTAGCTGTTGTTGAAATTACCATTTAGCGGTAGAGTATCCATGGCACTTGTATCCCTGGCATTGTTCAGTGAATGTCCTGAAATGGAAGAGGACAGCCCTGGTTATTGCCTGATGTGCTTTTTATCACTTAATTGTTGTTATTTTTTAAACAAAATTCTTTAATGTAGTTCAGGACAAAGTTGTACTTGAAAGTAAGACTCGAGCAAAGTTAGGTTACTGAACATTCCCAAATGTAAACAGTTGCACACCTTATAGGAAAGATGCATTTGGAGAATAGCAATGTGTATTTCCTGTAGGGATAGCAGCATTTAAATTGCTTAATTTAATGTCAATTCTGTGTCTCTTTCACAAGGAACTGTTTCACTCCATGCCCTTGCATATGTAATGCAAAGCAAATCATTTGGAAACATCTACATTTTGAAGTACACCACCATGATTTAGGAAAAGAAAATTAACAGAATTTGTCCTAAACAACACTAAATTAAAAAGGAATTAGATCACAGACATAACTGAAGGTAAATGTACAACATAAACCCACGTAACTGGCAAGCAACTACTTTAACAACACTTCTAACAAATTTTCCTTTTTTTTTTTTTTTTTTTTTTTGGAGATGAAGTAAAGAAAAGAATGAAAAAAATGGATAAATACAAAGAATTTATGTTAAACAAGGACAGCCATCTTTCACACTACAGGGACCAGGGCCCACAAGCACCATCCAACAACACGATAGACAGCAGGTGGAATGACTCACTTTGGACAACTCACATCATGTCTGTCTGCTCAGGCTATCTGGCCTAAGAGTAGCTGATATATAAAAGAAAGTAAAATGATTTATTGTAACATGATGAAGAATTACTGAGCTTCTCAGCAACTTAGTCAGAGCAAGGGTTCAGCAAATTAGATTACTAAGCAATAACAGCTTTTATTTTCCCACTTAATGTAATTTTTTTTTCACTAATATTCTGTCTGCCAGCAATGGCCCCAGGCTTCTAAAGGTCAAAGTTTGCCTGCAGTCTGCATCAGTCACAGTGACAGCACTGAATGAACCAGAATAGTTAATTAAGAGTTAGGCCCACAGTTACCACGGGCATGGAAGTCAAATGCAGAAATGTTAGGAATTTCTGTAAGTATGGGTCACAGAAATTAAACCAAAGAATAAATATTAGTTGTGGAATGGGAAAAAGAAATCAGCCATAGCTGATACCTCATAGCTGCTGGAGGAATGACAGATTGGGTAAGTCTGCTGGAAACATGAAAGAAGTTTAACGGGGAGGAAAAAAATGAAGTCTTATGATGATTAATTTTTTATGCTTTTGGTTTTGAATTTATAAAATTTTTATTCTCTTTCATTTTGGTAACACAACAAAAAAAAAAAAGGTTTTCCTATAGACACAAAGACATGTAAACTATGACACCACAGTGCTTCCCAAGCAAAAGAAAAAACAAAACAAAAAAAAAAAAGACTAAAGAAATGAAACAGTCTGAACCATGGAAAGTCAGATGGTTAGAGCATTCCTAGAAAATCACTTTATCTACAGATATGTCTGGAAGTAAAGAAAGAATGAAGTGATTTTACTGAAATGAGACTGACCACTGTGAGGCTGCTGCATTATATGCAAGGCTTGGAGGAGTATAAGAAAAAAGTTGTTTCAGGAATCATTATGCATTTTCCTCTTTTGGCTTTTTTTTTTTTCCTTTTCAGAATTAAAGCTGCAGCTTATCCTAGAAAATTCAATCTTCCCTGGAAATATTGTTTTCAATTAAAAAGTAATTGCATTTTCTCTTCAAAAGATTTTTGTCTTCCATTAAAAAAAAAAAAAAATAGAGCAATAATTTCCAAATAAATTCTGAGTAATTTGCAGATAATTTTGTATTTGTGCCTTTGTTAACTCCTTTCCATTTGTACTGATTTAAACAGTGACGAGGGTTGTTTGAAAGGTCTCTTTAAGCCTTGATTAAACAACTTTGTAGATCTGCAATTTCATGTATGTTCCAAGATTTTTCTTGGAATGGATTTAGCTGCACAGAACATATGGCATTTATAAAAGGAGACAACACATGGACCACATGCTGGCATTCATTTCCCTCATGAAAGTGATTTAATTCTATAATTTTAATTCTCCTTTCTTCTGCTAAACAGATATGAAAACATATCTGATAATCGAAAATGAGTTTTCTATGATATACTGCAGAGTTAAGGATGCTGTAATATATATTGAAATTGGTACGAGGAAGCAAATTTTGTTGCTCATGATCAGGTAATTCAGTTGAAATCTTTCCATAGCCTGTAGCAAGATTACTGTGGGAATGTAAAAATACATGTAAATTGTGAAGCATTTCTGCTTGACACTGCTTTGGTTTTACATGGCAAATTATTTCAGCATTGCATCACTTCTGTTACCAATAGGGTTTGCTACAGACCTCACGTTGTTTTCCAAAAAGCAGTATGCAAGTACTTTTTGAATGTGGAAACATTTCATTTGCAAATTGTGAACCACTTGCCCGCTGAGTCTACTTCATGACTGCTAGTTATGTTTTAATTGTGCCCATTAAAAATCATGCTGAAAAAATTTACATTTGATAGGCAAAGTTAAGTTTTACTCCCATACTTGTCTCTCTGTAGGTTGCTAGAGGAAAGCATAAGGAAAGTAAGAAAACAAGAGAATGAAAATAGAAACTACAGTTCAGGTAAAAAGGAAATTTGAAAAAAAAAAAACTGGAAACAAGGTCTTATGAGTTCTCCATCAATGATTTATCATTCTAGTTACACTAAGGTGATCTTACAACTCCTCAAACAGTAACTGTTAGGTATTTACTGATGGACTGCACAAGCTTAAAACTGCAACTAGACAACATTAACAACAAAACGTTAGGTAAGTGATGACACGGTTTGTTCCTACAGAACTAAACTGCTCTAACTGTTAATCTCAAGATTTTCCTACAGGAAAATGATCTACCATAAAGCTGCACTATACTATAGTTTAGATCTGTTTGACGCTGGATACGCTTTTCTACGCTGGGGTATCCAAAGGTGTCAAGATGCCTTGCACTGCTTTAGTATCTAATCCGTTCCATCAGAGGGTCTTTCTCGGCAAGCTTTAGAGTCAACCTTACATTACATAGACATGATACCTCTAAGTGATATATATCTTGAAGATGGGCTCTCGGGCCATGTGGTGTCAGTCCTGTAATAGTATATTAAGATTTATGCCACCTGTGTTAAAAACATGGATAATTATTGGCAAATACTGTTACGGCAAAGGCATTACTATAATATAGTGCAGTTTTACAAGCTGACATTGGCAATACTGTATTTCTTGAACTGACAGAAATTCAGAATGTTTGGCTAGAGTATTGCAACTTGAGTTTCTATCTAGGGAAAAGAAGGAATCTGGAGCAAGCCAAGAAAAGCGGTTTCATTCAGGAAGTATAAGCACACCTGGTGAGTTAAACACAGGAGCTGAAGGGGCATTACATACAACTGTTTCAGCGAGCAATGTGTTATAGGGGTTGTTAGTGCCGTGTGGTCGAAGAAGAGGGTTTGTTAGTAGGTAATTGCCAGTCATTCCTAAAGCAAAAGAAACAGAAAAAAATGTCAGTTCTTTAATTTTAGGCTGACAGTTTCAATAAAGAATATTTTTTATTCATCATGAATCATGTAGGGCTTGTCAAATGCAATTCAGCTGAAAATTTCCACATGTATTTGAGATATGTATTTGAAATGGGAGCAGGAAAATACAGTTAAGATTCCAGTAATTCACAGGTGCTGTCCAAATCCCCAAAGCAAACATCCGGTGAGAGTGACATTTACTAATGTATACAAAATCACTGCTATACAAGAATAGCAATTAAATGTGTAGGGATCAAGGTACCACATAAAGCTATTGTGACTTTAAAAACAATCAGACAGAACACTCCCATCCAGAATTGAGAGAAATGAGTTTCTTCAATGAAAAGGTATTGAAAAATAACTTATGACAGGATCAGAGCTGTTATTCACTTTATTAAAAACACATGGATAGTGGAAGGGAATTGCTGTTTTCAAACAGACAGTGGATGAGAAACTGAAAGAAGCGTATCTTAGTATATGCAAAAGTATGCATGCTGAGGGGAAAGCAAAATATTTGCTCTAAGAAATCAGAGCATTCATATTTTCTCTTGGGACATTCATGCTGCAAATTTATCTCCCAGGTTTTTAAAAGTAATTGTTCGAATGACAAATTTTCCTTAAACCATCAGTTTATAAACAATGTAAGGTGAAGCAAAATACTACAGGAACAGGTATTTGCTTAAAACCCATTTTTAACACATTAATGCAATACCATTTGAACTCAGAATAGTGAGGAAAAAAAATGAGAGTATTTTTAGAAATCATTAAAAATTCTCTGATTCTTAATTACTAGAATAAAAATGGGTTAGAACAATGAAACACAAAAACGCCAACAGAAACCAAAGACACAAAATGCTGTGATTTGAAACTTACTTCAAACATTTCATTAAGGTAAAGTTCCACTTTCTTTTCTATTGCACTGCACAGCAGTGTATCAGGATCAGTGTATTACAGAGCCAAGGACAACTAAGAGCCAGCTATATTTTTGCAGTATGGCTATTTCCAATTTGGCAAGGAAAAGATAGTATACATTCCACATATTAATGCTTTTTTATTACCATAAATACTTTGTAGCAGAAATGAGCAGAAAATGGCAATATACAGAGAATGTGTCTGATTATGGTAATCTTAAGTTTGCATTGGTGGATAACTAAAAAAAGTTTTATCACAGTTTTTCCAGTTGTGATGTACTTACTACTAGAAATACTAACCTACAAAAAGGCTGGAGAGGAACTGTTTATCAAAGCCTGTAGTGATAAGATGAGGGGCAATGGTTTCAAATTAGAGAAGAGATTTTGTGTTAGGAACAAGTTATTTACTATGAGGGTGTGAACACTGGAAGAGGTTGCCCAGGGAGGTAGTTGAGGCCTCATACCTGAATATACTCAAATTCAGGCTTGACAAGGTTCTGAGCAACCTGATGTAGTGGAGGGTGTCCCTGCTCACTGCAAGAGGGTTGGGCAGGATGACCCTTGGAGGTCCCTTCCAACCCAAATCATTCTATGATTCTGTGAGTTTTCTGTACTACATTTACTCTTGGTTAGAACTATTACCTGTAATTTATGACTAAGAAAAGTGGGGTTTATTCAATTGAAATTTGTTTGCCTTTACAAGCTTCATTTTTATTTTAAAAGAAAAATGACATTTGCCCTTGATTGCTAAGCTACTCTTATCTTTATGTATCACTCAGATAGTGACAATATTGTAAGTTAATAAAGATGATATACATTTTTCTCACCAGGGCAGAACATCTCCACTGACTGACTAAAAGAGCTCCAAAACAGGGAAAAGTTTCCAAGACCTCTGTTCAACCCTAATTTATCTGAGAGTACTTAGAAAAAACCTGAGGAGTCAGAGTGACCAAGTAAGGGTGAAAACCCAGACTTTAATATATTGTATATTTATAGGATTTTAATGAGACTATGGAATGGAATGTACTTCTTTCTTGGGCATTAAAACATACATATTTTCTACTTAGAAGAGACTTCGATTTTTTTTTCCAGAGGAATATAGAAAGATTCAGAGGGGGAGAGCAGTAAAACATAGGTCTGTATGCCAAACAGCAAACCCAGAATTGTGCCTTCTTTTCTTTTGAAAAAATATCACAATTTTTACTTCCAAAACGAAACTAAGATAAGTACATGTCCCTTCTACAAAATCTTGAATAAAACACAAAGGAGGAAAATTTGCTAGTTGTGGTTGACGAAGGCTTTGTAGCAGCCCTGACAGAGGCGAATGTGGTGTTTGAAACTTTCCAAATTGAGCAGGAATTGGTCTCAATGAGATCTGGGCTACCTGCTCTGCTACAGATGTGGGTGGAGGAACAGACTTTGAACTTGCGTTGCACAGCAGTCTTCCCTCCACTAGTATCTCAAAGTGCTTTAAAAAACACATGGCAAAAGAAATAAAGGAAGACATATTCTGTCTCAGTTAATACCTTTGTCTCCTAAACTGGACATGAAAATGAGGTTACAGATTTCAAAGTCTAATTCAACTGAAAATTTTGGAGATTTTGTTTTCTCCATGACTGAAACTGTGGATTCTATCCCATGTGACAGATACGATGCTCTTTGAAACAGAAAAGATAAATGCTTTACAGACATCTTTTGCATAGAAATGATATCAATTAGATTTCACTGGGAAAATTTCTGCACCTAAAAATCATAGTCAAATACGC
Source organism: Pogoniulus pusillus (assembly GCF_015220805.1). Classification (NCBI taxonomy): domain Eukaryota; kingdom Metazoa; phylum Chordata; class Aves; order Piciformes; family Lybiidae; genus Pogoniulus; species Pogoniulus pusillus. Next base: position 29,344,178 of record NC_087271.1, on the reverse strand, counting down.
ATTCAAATGTTACTGCACTCATATTTCTGTTTCAGATTTAACCTATAAAGGTTAGGAAAGATTTAAAATTACAATCTTGCTTTTAAGTTAAATTATTGATGAAACTTATTTAAATACATTCCCACGAATGGAGGAATTTGACTTCTACAGCAGGGGGCCAGTTGAGGGAACACGGTTTTAAAATGTGCTGGTGGACAACTTTAAAACTCTCCTTTTAGAGAACATTTGTTCCAGATTTTTTTTTTCCAAACATTCTTTTCAATTCTTCTGTGTTAAATGATATAAAATCTGTATAAAATTTAAGGCTTCTAAAACCGAAATGTTCCCAGTGACTGACCTTGATTAAGTGTTGAAGTGCTGTTGATGTCACCTGAGATAAAAGACGATTCAGATTGTTTTCTCACAGTATCATTCCACATCCTCCTTATACGACTCTGTTAACATAAAGTGGTGAGACACAAGCTTAGGAATTTGAAAGAAAGACTTTTTCCCACTTATGTGCTACTATGTAGAATACTTGTGTTCATTTTGTTCTAAAGTAAGCCATTCTTGTAGCACATAGTGAAATTCCTTCCTTTGAAATTGCAAGTCTAATTTATTACATTTCATTTGGATGAAACATGATGGTATAAACCTTCCTATAAACCAGTCTCTCATTACAAGGGAAAAGGTGTTTGCATTAAACTAAAGTAAAAGGAAATGTTTAAAAAGAAATGAATTCTACTATACAGAAGTATGTATTTTCCAACTAAATGATAAAAATGAGAAGACAATTAGTCCTGATTGTAACACATTGCAGTAGACTTTTCTACAAATAAAGTTAATTAAAAGATGCTGTCAAAATCTTTGTTACCTGAGTGCCAGAGGAATAGCGAGCACTAGTTCTTGTTGTTGATGCCTTCACTGAACTGTGAGGACTCTCAGTTGGTAGCCCACCACAGCAGTAGGAATGTCGGAAGCATTTGCCATATTCCTTACGTACCTTCAGGGGAAAAAAAAACCAACTGCTTAGCACAAAAAATTGCATTTGACATCTCCACAGCCAAAAATACATGAGCCTTGCCTTGAAACTACATGCACACTTCAAGGAAATATGTAATCCCTGTCTGTTGAATTGTTGGCCATTAGTAAAATTTAAGTATCCTACTTAACAGCTGCAGTTTCAACTACCTAGGATTTCTGAATGAATTCTTTTCAAAGTCTGTGTGTATTTAGATCTCCATCAATCACAGAATCGTAGCATCAACCAGGCTGCAAGAGACCTCCAAGATCAGCCACTCCAACCTATCACCCAGCCCTATCCAGTCATCTAGACCATGGCACTAAGTGCCTCATCCAGGCTTTTCTTCAACACTTCCAGAGACAGTAACTCCACCACCTCTCTGGGCAGCCTATTCCAATGTCCACTCTCTCTGGCAAGAATTTCCTTCTAACATCCAGCCCTGGCACAACTTGACACTGTGTCCCCTTGCTCTGCTGCTGGTTGCCTGGGAGAAAAGACCAACCCTCACCTGGCTACAGCCTCCCTTCAGGTAGTTGTACGCAGCAATGAGGTCACCCCTGAGCCTCCTCTTCTCCAGGCTCAACAACCCCAGCTCCCTCAGCCTCTCCTCACAGGGCTGTGTTCCAGGCCTCTCACCAGCTTTGTCGCCCTTCTCTGGACAGGTTCCAGTACCTCAACATCTCTCTTGAATAATCATTACTGAGTTGTTTATGGGATCATTTAATTTTCAAGTTGTAGGTTAACATGGTTAAGTTTACCTGAATTGAACGCTGGCTAAAATGAGTTATTTTTACATGAGCTTTTGAAGCAGAAACTATAGTAAGCCTGTCTTCCTATCCTAGCAATCAAAAGGGCTGAGCCAGCTAGCCTTTGCACTGCATGGTACTGCCCACTATGTTATTCCTTCCAAGAACATGTGCAACACCTGCAATAACTAAAAGGCATTTTTATGTAAAGTTACTCTGTGTAACTGAAACAGATACTAGCTCATGTGCTCCAAGCTGCTTTGAGATTACACTCACAAACACCATGGCCCCATTCTAGGTTGAGTCCAGTTAGGCTTCTGCAGGTATGTCCCAGGTTGAGAACTAAAGGGTTAAAAAAAGAGCCTCTAGGGACTAGAAGAATGTTATTTAATCCAGGTAATTCTGCTCTCTCTTTGTAAACTCAGGACAAGACCAGCTCGTTCTCCTTTCCTCCTCCTGCCCTGTGTCTGGCAGAAGCCACTTTGTTGGGAAGAATATGTAAGCAGTAGGTCTGTTTTGGGGCCTCCAGAGGCTTGTTTAGGCCTCTTGGATGGTGGAGGCATGGCGCAGGGTGGGGGAGGATTAGAGCACTGGGGGGTACAGATTTAGTTTTTGGCTTGGGGGAAATTTCAAGGGGGTTTGCCAGGGATGTGGTAATTGCTTTGTTATATCTATCTCTGTATTTCTCTCAAATATAATTCTGTATTTTTTTCTCCAATTTCATTTGAGAGCTTCACTTCCGTTGGCTATCTTCAACCATGACAAGGTTTCATCAGTGTTCGAGAGTCAAATTTTGAACCATGAAGGCTGGGAAATGAAGCATCTTTCACTTTCAGAATCAAAAAATAAAATCCCCTGTAACTGTCCTTGCTGAATTTAGAAATCTGAATATACCTGTGCATAAGATATATTTGCCTGACAGAGCAAGAAAACACAATTCAAGAAGGATGTTGAGGTGCTGGAACATGTCCAGAGAAGGGCAACAAAGCTGGTGAGGGGCCTGGAGCACAAATCCTATGAGGAGAGGTTGAGGGAGCTGGGCCTGTTTAGCCTGGAGAAGAGGAGGCTCAGGGGTGATCTTATTACTGTCTACAACTACCTGAAAGGGCATTGTAGCCAGGTGGGGGGTGGCCTCTTCTCCCAGGTAACCAGCAACAGAACAAGGGGGGACAGTCTCAAGTTGTGTCAGGGTAGGTATAGGCTGGATATTGGGAAGAAGTTCTTCACAGAGAGAGTGATTTCCCATTGGAATGGGCTGCCCAGGGAGGTGGTGTAGGCACCGTCCCTGGGGGTCTTCAAGAAAAGACTGAATGAGGCGCTTAGTGCCATGGTCTAGTTGATTGGTTAGGGCAGGGTGCTAGGTTGGACTGGATGATCTTGGAGATCTTGGAGGTCTCTTCCAACCTGGTTGATTCTATGATTCTTAATGATTCTAGCATTTGGCCTGCACTTATTCACCTTGTGTTTTCACTGACCTACCAAAAATTTAGTTTTGTAATTTCTGTGTGTTCACATTTGTAGCAAAAGTAATGAGGATTAATTTACAGGACAGTTTTCTGCCATATTCGGTGACTGCTATGCTGGTTGCTATTTTCAGGTAAGAGAAGACAGTACACACATCTTGGCAGCATGACAGCGTCAGTGAAAGAACACAGTGGGTAGTATTTGTAAAGATGTGTCAAACTAAATTCATAAAGCTTCCACTGGATACTTGGGAATCTAAGTGCCTCTTCTGCATTGATGGAGCGCTTCTGGGAGAAGTGGGATTTCAGCTAATCTTGTCTCTCAGCTGATGCCTGTCCTATGAACACGCAGCACAAAAAGAGAGCTATGTGTATGTAAAAAGAGAAGGGGGAAATGAAAGAATAGTGTGGATTTACATGTGCCATGAGCTGTTTTCAATATTGCAAGGAATACATACTGTGAGGTTTATATAAACCACAAGGTAGAAGAACATCTGAATAGTTGCTCACTTAACTTCAAGCAAAGGACAGTAACTCATCTTTTCATGAAAGTATATGGTACATATTTTAAGTGAACACCTATCTGTATCAGCACAAAAGCAACATAAAAAGAAAAACCAGAAATGCATGGACATGGAATTATAATCTTTAACTTTGCAGTCTGAAAAATGTAAGTCTATATATATCATCACTAGATGGTATAACATCTAAGAAAATGCATTCCTGAACACTAATGGATATTAAATGTTCCAAACCACTACATGGTAGAGACAGTAACAATCAAAACTGTATTTTTACCCAAATACCACCCTCCAGGGTTGTTTTTGCCTAATGCCTATATTGCAGTGAATGTACATTATCTGTCAGTACTCTGCATTCCACTGTCATTATTTCTAAATTATAGCTTGTTGGAAACTGATGGAAGCAACAGCACTATCATCTTGTCAGAACCAGTAACATAATAGTTTTCACTTTCACAATTCTATTTCTCTGTTCAATTTAGTGACCAACTAGTAATAACAGAATAAAAAGACTACATTAGCTATGCAGACAGAAGATAAGATGATATCCAGTCAAAGGCACTGAAACTTAAAAATCTTAAATGGCAGCTTTAATATTCTTTCAGGTATAAATCTCATTGCTCTAGGTTATGCTTTTTCACACGTGACTGGTATTTTAATATTGCTTTTCGCTGACTCCACTTAATAAAAAAACAATGCACAGCTGTAAAAAGAAATTAAAAAGGAATAGGTTTTTGATTTTCAAGTCCAATAAAAGTCATTGAAAGGGCAACATTATATGAAACCCTAATCTGGAAATAATTTGCATTTTGAGAATGTTTGTATTCTCTTCCCTCTCTTCTTAGGCTCAATCTCCTACATGCACTTTTGCTCTTTCAAAATGAGAGGTGTGCTGTGTTCATCAGATAAAATAATTTCTGTCTACCCAGTTTTTTCCTAAATTATGGCTGAATGCCACTGTCTAGACTACAGTGTTAAAATGCCACTGTTAGAGCTGGTAGAGTACATACAAAAGTGTGATTTTTGTGCTTACGCAGCGACGGTCTCAAAACATTTTATAAATATCAGTTAATTATGTCTCTGGTGAGCTAATTATAATGGGAGTTAATAATTACTAGGTCTCCAGTCTAAAACTGGTAAAAATATTTAGAATCTAAATATTGCAAATTGGATGTTTCAAAATGTGTGATGTACTGCACTCTAAGTTTTTTGAGTGGGATTTTTTTATGTTTACCCTTTCTCTATAATCTTGTTACTTTCATTTGCCATGTTTTCTAACACAGCCAATGAGCTTTTTCTGTTGTCCTTTGCTAAAGAACCAAGTCGTCCTTTGAAGCAGTCTCCATCCTCAGTCTGGGGAAGAGAAGGAATGCTTGGAACCCAAACAGAATCCCATCCTGCTGCATCATTCGTCTCCTGTTTACTTCTCTCTCTCCTGCAAGCCTTCTCGCTCCCCAGCAGATTTGCTCCTTATAGACCTATCTGTTCCCACTGGGTGAAAGGGAGCAGAACTCATTTAGCACATCCCTCTTGTGAGGGAAGGCTCTTGCCAGAGGATTCCAGCTTTTCCAGCTAAGAGCACAAAGGTGTCAGATTGCTGGGGGAAGCAAACACTTGCATACACATGCTAGTGTCTTTGGAAAGCTCTCCCATTAGCAGTTGCTTAGTGTTAATGACTACTTTTTTCTAAGGGGTGTTAAAGTTCATGATAAAATTTATTTCTACATCTCATTTTTTTAATGAACAAGCACACATATTAGAATCCCTGCCTATCACCTGTGGCAGCTTAATGGGATCTCAGGAGAGGCCCTCTGCCTTGATATGTAGAGTTTCCAGGCTGAGATGGGCTGACACTATAAACAATTATTTGTTTGAAGCAGATTTCTTTCCTTTGGCTTTTGGCTGTAAATCCAGATTAATAGATAACACATCACTAATGTAAACCAAAACATTTTCTATAGAAATCTTCTTCCCCAAGACTTGAAACTTTCCAACCTGAAGTTGGAAGTGCTGCATCCATTTTAAAGTTACCTAGCCCACAGGGCACTTCTATGACTCCTGTAAGCACACACTGCAAGAATTTCTTTTGAATCCTAGTCCCCTCCTCCATCTACTTCAACATACTCCAGTTCCTGACACTGCTATTTTTTTCTCTGTTTTTAAAGAAATACATGTGGTACTTTTAAAGAGTTACGGTAACAAGCATCTGTATTTGCAGTAACTTACTTTCTTTTGAAGGGCACAATGAAAGATGAAAATAAACATTCCTTGGAAAGCATTAAATACTGTGAAGAGATATGTCATCACAACAGTCCCCTCGTTGATAAACAGCAGGCCAAATGACCATGTTAGGCCAAGGAGACACAGGAGAGCAAATGCACCCAGGACCCAGGATCTGTAAAAGAACATTTTAGTGACATTACTTATGAGAATGCTTGTTGCCAAATCCACTATTAACATTTCAGTTTCTGCAGTTGACTTTTACTAGGTTCACATTCAAATGTAAAAATTCCTTGGGTTTAACCTATTATCTATTAAAGAAAGAACATTTCATTTAGCACTCTTAGTCTCCAGTGAAAACGGCAAGAGTAGGTATGACCTTTTTCTTTTCTCAAGAACTGCATAGGATGTCAAAACTATTTTGAAATGCAGAAGTGTAACACAAGCCCTGGCTACTCCATTGCTTTATCTGCTTTTAGAAAAGAGATTGATAAATCTGGCTTAGCCACTAATCACACGATAGACTTTAAACAGTGGTGCTGCCATGTAACACCAAATAATGTAACACGAATGCACAAAGGTTAAACAGCAGATTAAAAGCCTAGAGCCCAAATCTTTAATGCTCTGATAAACTCAGCTAAACTGAAGCTAGATGATCTAACTTCCACATGAAGAAACCCTGCCGAAATGTGACAAAAACATGGATATTGCTCTACAGAATTGTCTAAAAAAGATTCCATTATGAATAGGTTAAGGAAAAGGAATTGCAGAGAACGGCACAGAATGAAAGGGAAAGGGAATTTAGTCAGTGAATTCCACATCTAACTAATGATCTTACTTGATAAATGGCTTATTATCTTCATAGCTAGAAAGCATTATAAGCAGAAAAGAGAAACAAAATTATTAGACAGAATTGAAACAGAAATAAGAGCATTTTTATTGTCTATAAAAATTAGTCAAAATTAGGAAATTCAAAATGCAGAGGCAAGCAATTAAAAATTATAAAGGCATGTAATAGTAAAAAATTCTTTAGCAAACCAGGTATCTCAAAACTAGGTAATTAAAATTAAGGGAAACTCACAATATTGACTGAGTTTGTAAAGTTAAAAATCATGCTAGAAATTTGTTAATGTAGGGTTCTATCTTACCCAGGTAAGTCCGTATTATAGTAGCCATCACAAACACGGTAATTACTGGTGTAGATGGGAAGACAGAAAAAGGAAAAGGAAGAAAAGAGAGAGATGCTAAAGATTAGCTCTCTCTCTCTCATCATGCAACATGCAATGAAGCTGATACTGACCTATCTAGAACATCTAGTTCACGATACTAGCCTTACTGAAAATCGTTCTTCACCATTTGCAACATTCCAAGCAAATCTGTAAAACTCTTTCACATCCAACCCTCAGATTTAGAAAGTTGCACCATCCCTTCACTGTTGATAACAAGAACCTTTAGTACAACAAAAAGCTATACAGAAAACCGTAAAACACTATCTAAAGATGCAAGAGCTGCCGAAGCCTTTTTATGTAACACATACATTACTCTGCAAAAGAGATACTGCAGAACATCACCATGATAAAGTAAACATTTGTTAAATTAGCATGAAAACAGCAGATAATCTTCAAGTTAACAATAATAATACAGTCAATTCTCTTGGGAGACCAGGATTACCAGCAGAAACTGCTCAGAATCCCTAAATCAAAAAGTCATTTAACAAAACAAACTTAATATAATCAAATCAGACATGCAAACAGGAACACCATTTTTGAACTGCATTTGAAATGCAAATGGAATTACAACAGTGCTGTGGCATTTCCGTGAAACAGTTTCTTGGCTCTACTTCCAGGCTGAAATTATCTAATTTTGACCAGTGTTTGTGGCATTACAGCAGCAATGGAATGAAAGCAGCATTGGCTCTGTTTGCTTCTAATTGACATCTGCAGTTGCTGGGAGACAATGGCATGTGCTCCTAATGGAGAGTAGCTTTCAATCAGTTCAGCAATCAGAAAATAATCATAGTTCTCATACTTGAACACAAAGCACTTACTTAATGTTTTCCAACCTGCTAGAGTCTGGTTTCAAAGTGTTTGAGTGCTTCACCATTTTGCACAATGTGATCACCAGGAAGATAAGATTCAGCTGTCAAAACAGGTAAGAATTAAATTAAATGATTTCAAGTAATAGGCTGAATAACGATGATGTTATAGACTAAACAAAAAACCCTGTAGTTTATTTTCAAGTGTGTAGTGAAACTGGGTAACTATGTCAGACAGTCCATAAAAGGTCTGCAAATACAGATTGGGGCAGGGGAGGGAAATCTTAGAAGTCCTTATTTCACTTAATTTTCCAAATTAACCACATCACCATAAATTACCACATTTAGCTCATGTCTAACACTTGTCATCATCAGTCTAGCTCTTGTCTTCCAGCATGTCATGCCCAACCCTTCTTCACCTTTTCCTGTCATTTCTGGCCTCATCACCCATTTCACTGACTTCTGCCAAGATTGGTGATCCTTTTACTGTAGTATATTAGCTATCTTTTTAACACCCTATCCTGCCTCTGGAATATTTTTTGCCTTTGCTGGTTTCTCCCTTTGTTTTGTTGGGTTTTGTTTTTTTTTTAATAATTTCCTTCTGTTCTCATAAATCCCACTGGAGCCTCAAAAACAGCTTAAATTTTACTGAAGAAAACTAAAAAAGAGAAAAAGAAACACAAATCTGTAGCAAACGCATCAAACATAACAGCACCACAGACATAGGCTGGTGGTGCCCTCTTTCCCTTTGTAGTCTGGATTTTGTTGAAGGGAGACTGCAGGCCACTTGAAGGAAAGGAATATGCTCAATGTTGTTCTGTCACTCATGTGGATAATACTGGGGAAGATACTGAAGGTAATGTTTTTCTGTTTCTCCTGTTACAAAATGGAATCACAGAGATGAAGGGTACTAAAGGCCTTTCTCACAGATTGCGTTGGGTTGGAAGGGACCTTCAAATTTCATCTTTTCCAACCCCAACAGTAAGCAGGGGCACTTCCAACTAGATCAAGCTGCCCGAGGTCACATCAAGTCTGATTTTGAATGTGTCCAGGGGCAGGACCTCGATCACATCCCTGAGCATCCTGCCGCAGTATTTTACCTCTTGTTGTAAAGAACTTCCTTACGTCCAAGCTGAATCTACCCTGCTCCGGTTTAAAACCACTGCCCCTTGTTCCATCACTACAAGCCCTTCTAAACAGTCCTTCCCCAGCCTTCCTGTAGGTGATATCTGCAAAGGCAAGGATTTCTGAGTCTAGGTAAGCCAAGTACAAGGATGCCTGAGGAACAGGAGTTGGAAAGTAGTGTAGGATTAATGTGAGCAAGTAGCATATGCTGTCCTACATCCTGCAGGAGATTCAAATAAAAATCTATGTTTCAAAACAATAAGAGCTTTTTCCTTTCAGGGAGAAGTCATATATACTTAGCTACTAGTACAATGGTTCACAAGAAATGGCTGAACCAACAGCTAGGAGAAGATGAAACAATATGCTTGGACATCCTTAAAACACGATACATTAGATGGATTATAAACTCAATCTTACAATCAGCCAGTTGCTGATGGAGAATATCCAGCCCAGTCTCTCACTTAGGAGAGGATTTGGTTCAAGACAGCAATAAAATCTTCATGTTTTTGACACTGGAAATACCCCTTCATAACAGATGTGTTCCTAGAGCTGTGCCATAGTGGTCAGGATTGCCACTCAAAACCTAAGGAGAACAGGTTCTAACACAATCTCAAAAAGATTAGTATTTTGAAGGTTCTGATCAGAGTCTGTTAATAAGATGTGTATTATAGAAACAATTCCTGCTGCTAAGAGGAACCAAATTGTCACTGCTGCTGCTGTCTCAAAATTAAGATGGACATGATGAACTATAATGCATTTCTCAACACCAGAACAGTGTTTGGCAGCTCTTGACCTCATCAATCCTGAGTCAAAGTATAATTCGACAACTGCATCTTGAGATTAATGCCAGAAGTGTGTATCACAATCACAGAATCATTGAGGCTGGAAAAGACCTCTGAGATCATTAAGTCCAGCCTACGATCTAACACCATGACACCAGCTAAAGCAAGCCATCTAGTGCCACATCCAATCTTTTCTTAAAGACCTCCAGAGATGGTGACTCCACCACCTGCCTGGGCAGTCCATTCCAGTGCCTAATCACCTCTTCTGTGAGGAACTGCTTCCTAACATCCAACCTAAACCTCTCCCGGTGCAGCTTCAGACCATGCCCTCTTGTCCTGTCACAAGTTGCCGTGGATAAGAACCTGACCCCCACTTGACTACAACTTCCCTTTAGGTAGTTGTAGAGAGGTTTCCTCTAAGTCTCCTCTTCTCCAGACTAAGCAAGCGCAGCTCCCTCAGCCTGTCCTCATCACACTTTCCCTCCAACCCCTCACCAGTCTCATTGCTCTCCTGTGGACCCCCCTCCAGCACCTCAGTATCCTTCTCGCAGTGAGTGGCCCAGAGCTGCACACAGTACTCAAAGTGAGGCCTCACCAGTGCCAGTAAAGGGGCAGAATTACATCCCTAGTGCTGCTGGCCACACTATTCCTGACACAAGCCAAGACGCCATTGGGCTTCTGTGCCACCGGGGCATACTGCTGGCTCATGCTCACCCAGCACTCCCAGGTCCCTCTTACCTGGGCTGCTCTCCAGCCACTCATCTCCCAGTCTGCAGTGCTGCATGGGGTTATCGTGGCCAAAGTGTAGGACCCTGCACTTGATCCTGCCAGCCTGTTCAGGCCCCTCTGCAGCATACAACCAAACCTGTTAATACTTTACTTTTGTCTGTTTTCCAAGAACTGACAGAGAACACTTGACCTTTAAATGGAGTTATGTACATGGTTTAGGTTAAGCACACTTTCCATTGCTGCAAAATGTGTCAATATCTCATGACCCTGTTGATTACTTTTATGACTCATATAGGTAATGACTAACCAGTTTAGGAACAATTCATTCTATCATTGTGATAATTTTGTTTCTCTTATCTAAGTTTTGACTGCAATGTGTAAGTTTCTAGGGTGAGAAAACAAGTTGTTTTTCTCCCTGGCCTCTACACCGTATAGAGAGTAGGGGCTCTGCTTGTTACCTGACCCTTGCTTCCAAAACTTTGCAAGCAGATTTTCTTCTTTTTTATTTGAGTTTCTTGTACATTTTGGTATCTGACATAACACAAACTTCTCCATCTTGCTTATGAAAAAATTAATTTCAATTTACTTTTTGTGAAAACAAACAGATTAAGAGCTAGAAGACATGCCCTGTGCCAAGCCTAACATGTAAAGCAACTTTGGCTGCAAGCTATACAACCGTGAGTGCACAATCCAGTTTAGAATAGTATTTGCAGCACAGCTGGAAGCTAATCCTTGCCTAAGTAGCTACCCTGGAGTACCCTGTATTGTACTAGCAACATCATTCTTGGATCAAAACCTCATAGATACGGCTTAGCCCATAAATGACTGCTTTATAAAAGGAGGTTTTTATCCACTGATTCTTTGTACAACTGAAGTGCTGGTTTGACAAATGAAAAGCAAAAGGTTGTATTTACATAGTGAGGTTCTTTTGGTGACACACAAGCAGACACAGCCCTACCTTACAGCCTGAGCCAAGCTCCAGCATGTGAAGCACATTTATTTAGACACCTAGCTCTGTCTGTATATATGCCCTTACTGGACTGTGGAATAACAGTACATAGCATTTCTTAATAGACACTTTAATTCTAATTTAGGTACAGACACCCAAATGTGCCACAGCAGTAATGCTGTGTTGCAGTAACCTAAAAAGCTCTTCCAAGAAGAAAAAAGTGCAAAATATTATACTCTAAAGTAGCTATGACAACAGAGCACATGATATCAGTTTCTCTATCACTCTGAAATCTTGCATACTTTTTAGTTTCAGCCGTCAAAGGACCACAATTTTCTACCTGTTCAAAAATGCTGGCATCTCTATTACAAATTGTCTTAGTCAAAAGCCCATTCTGCCCACTTACACACACAGAAACCAAACCTTTCTCAGATCCCCCTTTGGATCCCTTACACTATTCATGTAGAAACTGATTATTTTGGAGGAACTCATGAGTTAAATAGTTTTAGGCATCCTGCCTTTTTATTACGCAAGACGTTAAACAGTCAGGGAAGGGAACTTGTTGCAGAATAATTACTTTTAGAAGGAATGGTTGAATTACTTTTTCTTGGTGAGAAAATTGGGGCAGAGGGAGAAGGAAACACACTTAGTACTTTCACATGTATTTGTACCAACTTTGTACAATGAAAGCTTTTTCAGCCCTAACCAACTTGGTCTGAGCTCAGCTGAGCCTGTTTTCAGCAGGACATTGGACCACAGATCTCCTGATTTTGCTTCCAAAGGGGAATGTTTCACAACTGTTTGAGAGCTGAACTGCTACTCATCTAAGTACATCAATCTGTAGATGTTTTCCAAATTTGACAGATGGTCTCAGCAGGACATCTTTCTTTAAGAACACTTCTCTACAAACACACAGTACTCTGGGATCACATAAAGGCCCACATGAATGGCAAGTTTGGCTTTCAAAAGCAAACTTAGTAAAAGGAAAAACAGGCCTCTCACAACGACTACTTTCTCACTGGTTCATGTAACATAAAGAGCTAGTGACATGCTGGGCCTCATGACAAGTGGGCTGCATCCATCCCAAAATCTGCACCTGAAAAGTACCTCTCTCCTTTAATGATAATAAAGAACAAAAATACATTGTGTAGACACACACAACACAGGGTGTACACATCTCAAACAATTGTGAAATTACACCCCTGATAAAGTCAGTAAAATATTTCCCATGTGGCACTTCTGAAAACCAGACCAAAGCTCTTTCAAAGGCTAAAACAAATTGAAAATCTCATCAGGCACTTGTTTGGATTTGAAGATTCTGCTGTGGTATCAAGTGACAAAACACATGGTAGGTGGAGATACAATATAACATCTCTTAAGACATTAGTTGCTAACAATATATGAAACTTGGACTGATGGCATTTCACTGTTTGTGGTGGGTTTTTACTGCAATTTCTATTCACTATAATAATTCATGGGATTGCAAAAGAAAGACAGACAATGAGATACATATATTAAAAAGTAACTACTTTAAAATAGAAAATTTTAAACCTTTCAATGGTAATAATCAAATGCAACACCCTGGAAGATAATGCTTCTTTCAGAGCCAACGCACAGAGGGCTATTGTGGTCTAGATGACAGAGTAGTGAGATGGATTGAAAACTGGTTGAGTGAAAGAAGTTAGAGAGTTGTGGTCAATGGGAGCCTAGTTGAAGGCCTGTATCTAGTGGAGTCCCTCAGAGATCAGTACTGGGACCAGTACTATTCAGTATATTCATCATCTCTCTTATAAAGAAAGACTGCAAGAGCTGAGTCTCTTTAGATTGGAGGAGACTGAGGGGTGACCTCATTCATGTTTATAAACACGTGAAGGGCAAGTGTCAGGAGGACAGAGCCAGGATCTCCTCAGTGATGTCCAGTGATAGGACAAGGGGCGTTGGGTGCAAGCTGGGGCATAAGGAAAAACATTTTCACTCTGAGTGTGACAGAGCAGTGGACCAGGCTGCCCAGAGAGGCTGCGGAGTCTCCTCTAGAGATATCCAAAATCCATCTGAAAGTGCTCCTGTGTGACATACTCTAGGTGATCCTACTCTAAGTGCAGTAGGGGGTTGGATTAGATGGTCTTTTGAGGTCCCTTCCAGGCACTAACATGCTATGATTCTGTAATTTCTGGTTTGGAAATCAGGAGGCACTAGACATAAAAAATGTTTTAAGTATGAATTTACACTTTCCAGCTATCTGATTTTGAGAGAGGGAGTGTCTTCAAGTAAAATTAACTTTTTTAGAAGTGGATGGACAGAAGACAAATGGATTTGAATAAGTTGTAGGTACAATGAACCAGTGGATTTGTCTAGATTTTGCAAAAATTCTGGTAAATTTCCCCCTGAGCAATAGATAAATACCATTTATCAAGTTCTACTATAGAAAGATATATGGGCATTACTTATATACAGAAAGTCCATTTCCATAGACAAAGCTAGACTATGTATGTATCTGCTTTTAAATATCCACTGACTGTGGGGAAGTAATGCCTCCACCTGAGTGGCAAGAGAAACTATCTTTCCTATGTTAATAAAACAGGACATACTAATGTCTTAATTGCAGAATTCAAGAGAGTCCAGGGCAACTGACATCTTCAAGGGGTTGAACAGAACAGAAGAGATATCTTTAATCCGTTCCATTGGTCTGCAAATTTTCTATATCATCTGGAGCACAGCTTGTTCTGCCTTTCTCGCCTTGCTGCTTTTCCTGCTTTCTCTCCTTTTGACCCTGACTGCTTGGCTTGCTCTCTTCTGTTTGGGTTATGGTATGAAAGAGTGGCTGGGGCAAAAGAGAGATAACTTGTTAGCTGGCAGCAGCCCTCTGGGCTCTGTGTCCAAGGGGGATATCCAGGGGCATCTGGGCTGTTGTTGGTTATATGTATGTATATGCTTATTACCTTTTATATTTATTTTACTTTTGTAATCTATTTAATTTTGTTAATCTATTTTTGTGAATAATAACTTCATTTATTTTCCAAATTATATGGAAGTGTTGTTATTTACACCTCCTGGGGTCAATCTTAAATTCTGTGTGGTGCTAAACACCATCCTAGGAATTAGCACTAAAACAACCTTTGATAGTCTCATATATTGGCTCCATCTGCAAGAAGCAAACTGCAGTAGATTTGGTTGAATCAAAATCAAATCAACATCACCCAGCACCTTGATATGAATGAATATGGATTTACACCCAAGTCAAAATACTCAGGCTTTTCTGACCACAGGAGTACATTGTTTGTTTTATAGCCATGAACCTGCTCAACTGAATCACATCCACCTGAGCTTAACAGCTTAAAATTCATTCCACACAGCCTGCAGTGCTGACATGGATATGATAAGACAGAAGAACAGAGACACCACTCTGAAGTAACCTAGCTGAACTGCACATGTTCTGACCCTTTTTGAACTCCCTGGAGCTTTTGTTACCTGGCAAATGCAGTTCTAAAACTGCTCTTGTATCTCCAGATCTTTGCTCTTAGCCATGCAGAAGCCTGTTTCTCTCTGGGACTGGCAGTGAGAGAGGTGCCCTCTGAAGAAGGCCTCGAAATGAGTGTGCACACTGAACTCTTACTGAACTGAATTAATTATTAAAGATGCAGATGGAGCTGTCCAAATGATAAGAACAGATCCTGACATATCATGATCCAAGCTTTCATTAAATCATTTCAGGCATACTAATGGTTTCCCACTGCTCATTACTTACATGCTCTTTTCTCATAGATATAATAACCCTGGTGCCCAAAGGCATGACAGGCTATGGAAATAGTGAAGTTGAAAGTTCCTCAGAAGACATACTAAGGAACTTCGTGCTTCCCATCCTCATTTTGTACAAATTTGTACACAGGTAAAAGTGCAAATGCTCAAGAGAAAATACTGGAAATTAAAGTAGCAAGGAGCATTTCCCCTAAAGACTTTATATGCATCAACAGTACTATTAAACAGAAAATCATAAAAGTGATTGGATTAACATGTTAAAAGTCTTACCAAGGTGAAATTCTCACATGCTACTGACACTAAGCAAGCTACACTACAAATACAGCTTTTCAGTTACACTGCACATGACATATTATTTTTCAGTCATTACACTTTTCACACTTCTTCCTCCAGTCTCTCCTGCTTTCTCAGTTGGGACGATTAGAGGGCAAAGAAATTGCTGGAGAAGAATTACTCCCAGGAACTGTGCTGTGATTGCTACCTGCTGTTTCATATTTTTTGAAGTTGGGAATACTGCTCCCGAAGGCCTTTTGTGTCTCAGCCTAAATGATTTGCTAGAGGATAATAATGTCATGGCCAGTAAATAATAGTGAACTATGTCTGTACATGGTCAATATGATTAAATGTCCTTCACCTCTATTCTCACTCTGACCTGGTTATAAGGAAGTGAAAAAGCCATCGAAAATGCCCAAAGCTTCCCATGTGAAATGTTATTTTAAAGCACGGGAGAGAAATGGAGGTGGCTTAGCAAAATACTTCCAGTAGCAATAAAATAAAAAGCTAGACACAAAAAGAATTATCATCACACAATCATGCTTGGGGTAACTGAACTATTGTGGTACAAAACTTAGAACTACTTCCTAATAATAAACACAATGACTGTAAGTAACACCTCTGTGTGGAGAAATATTCTCTAGCATATTGCAAATATTAGTGTATCTTTAAACTACAATTGTAAAATTAATTAAGAAACAGAGTATCAAGACTTGATCTATATTAAATGTATTTAGAATAAATTGTGTACAATTATGGTCTATACTTAAATATTTACACTGCTGTAATTTTTCTAATTTCAACTCATACACAGAAGTGTTGGCATCTATGATTGTTCCTCTGAAAATATATTGTTCCTTCAACAAATTCTCCACTGCACAACTATCTTTTCTTATGTGACTGCTCAAGGATTGAAAGAGTTTTCTTATATAGTCAGACAATAAACCCAACCTAAATACACAGAAGCTTATTTCAATACTGAACATACTAGGAAAGCATAAAGTACTGACAGAAGACTGGACAAGTACATTTTTAATAGAAAGTTACATAAATGAAGTACCAGTTTATTTTCACATGTAAGGGTAACAGAAACTATAAGCTACAAAAAAGTCTTGAAATAGCACATCTGTCATACTACAACCCTGTTGCACGAAAAATAGTAACAAAATGCAGTTTCTGCATTTGGAAATTCAGAGGAACTGATCCGTTACTATTTCACAACTCTGCTACTGCATGAAAGCAGAATAGGTAACTATTCAGACTTTCAAAAGCACGAAAACAAATTAATTCATCTTTCCAAACTATCAGTAGTTATTTGAAAACCTCACTGTGTACACAAGCTATGTCCCCTGCACCAGCCTTCTAGAGTATTTCTGAACTAGCAGATTCACATTCATTTTCCTTCCAAATTCCTATGTGGTGGAGTGTCGGTATTATTAGTCTGAAATAACAGGGAGATGGTTTCTTTCCCTGGGTTGACAGATGACTGTGTGCTTTTTACCTGAAAGTGCTCAGAGAATGGACGAGTGATTTATGAACACAACATTCAATCTTAAATGGACAATGGAGCACACTGCTGTAGGCATGCAGATGGGTATGCAAGCAGACAATGACTTTACTCAAGTGACTGCAAGAATTTGTATATGCTTTCCACTGGTTACATAATATTCTATAGTAAAACAGATGAACTTTATGTCTGACATACATTACACGTAGCATAAATATACACAGAAGTAGTCATGAAAAATATGCATTTTCAAATACAAGTACAAATACTGTGAGAGTATAACGAAATATAGTATTCATTTAATTACCCAATGCATTAGAACACCCTTTTCAGATAATGGTATTGGATAATTAGCAGTTAAATTCTGGAATGTGTACAGCAGTGATTCAGTTGAAAGCAGTAATAATGATTCCTTAAAAAAAAAACCCTGTGTTTAGTACTTCATTGATTTTTCATATGACTACACATGTCAATGCGACCTTCGGAATTCAAGTCATTAGGAAAAGATGGCTATGTTGAAGTGTCACCACAGCTCTGACAATAAATCATTTGGTCAGCACTGTTTAAAGATTTTTTAACACTTACACAACTACTGGTCACATTACAGATTGTTTACAAGCATTTTCATGAAATGTCTTGTGAATAAGGACGGTATTGATTGATGTTATTCCATCTTTTCAACTTTGCTCCAAGGCAACAGGAAAGGAAATGAATAAAAAAAAAGTAGTTCTTACCAGAATAATAAAGGTAACAGGTCCAATGAAACTCCAGATAAAATAGTTATCTACATGGAGCCAGCAACTGTCATGTTAAAACAGAATGAAAAGTGAACAATTGCATTAGCATCTCAGTCCAATAAATGGAAAGTGCAGAAGTACTTCTAAAGCTAAAATTTTGCCAGTAAATAACAGTAAGTATTGCATAATACAACTTAAGTCCATGGACATTTCTTCCTAACCTTAAACTCTTTTAATGACTCCTGTTCAATAAAATTATTGAACTTGAAAATCCATTTTTGAGAACAGCTAACATCTAAGAAGAAGCAAAAGCAAAATGAGCTCTCTCAGTCAAAACGCCTGAGTCGCAGGTGCTATCACAGCCTAATGAATCTAACATCAGTAAATATTTTCCACGTTTTCCATGTAATCTTTTAAATTAGCTTTTAACTTTGTATCATAAGCAAAGTGCTTTCTCCTGAGGAATACAAGACAGAAAATGTTCAGACGCCATGTTTTACTGAAAAAAAAACAGTATGGTAAAAATTAGATGTCCCTACTGGGAGTCAAACAGTAGAGAAACAATACATATGATACCAGACCAAGAAACAACATAAACCTATTAGGGTCGACTTCACTTAGCAATTCATTTGTCATACTGCCCAGTTCCCTGCTGAATTGCTCTTATTTGTCTTTCATCAGTAGTAAAATTAAGCAGCTCTCTTGTAGTCAACAGTATCTCTCCATTCTGTAACTAATTTCATCAAAGGACAAAGTAAACACCATTGGGAGGTAAATCCATGCCTCCAGCAACTCAAAGCCTCAGAAATTTTTTCTATCTATCTTCAAGCACTTTAAATGTGTATTTCTGTATTTTTGTAAAGAAAAGGCAGTAGCTAATTCTAATCCTGCTCTACTTGCCTGATTATCAAAATGAAATACATGGGTTGAAGTATCGTACTGTCATAATTGAGGATGAGAGTTCGCTAGAGGGGCAGTTAAACAAAGAGTTCTAATAAGGCATTAGCTTAAAACTAGGTGGTTAGTCCTGTCAGATACTGTACGTTGAGATTTTTTAACTTAATACACATTTGAGGGCAAAAAGTTATTTGCTTTTTCAATTTATTTCAGGTCACTCTTTTGTGTTCAAAGAAAGACCATAATTTAGAATTGGTCTCTCCAAGAGTACAAATCCTCTGAAGCTAGAGAATTACAAAAGACTTGATTGTAATTTGTGCACAGCATCACCGTTCTTTTACAAATAAAGCTTTCAGATGGTATTTCAGTCTGTCAGAGACCCCCTGACAGCTAATAGGCTTTAAAAAATTATTCACTTGAAAAACACTCAGGTCACTTGCAATTACTTACGCTTTCTCTGTTCCGTAGCTCTTATAGTCAATAGCTGCTGAGACACCGACTACTGTAGCAGGGAAGAGGTAGCCAGCAACATAATAGTACTTCTTCCTAGAATATTCACTTTCAAATACTTCTACTAACATTAGATAAAGCTGCACTCCTTCTAGACACATCCAGGCAAAGGCTGCCAGGAAGAAAAAGTGTAAGAGACCTGCGAATACTGGACATGCAATCTGCAAAGAAGAAGAAAGATGGAAATATAAACCACAAAATCTTCACATTATTACACCTCCAGTTGAACAGTGTGTAATAAAACAGAATATACAGACATCTTTCACCAGTTCAGGAGCATTTTCCCTACGTGAAAATATACACTGAATATTTGAAAATATTAATGTAGGCTCAGTAGCTATAGAAAGTAAATTATCTGAGCAGTGTGAATGAAGATAAGGAAACCATGACCTCACCTCCCAGTCTTCAATTACAGAGTGGATGTTTTAATTTTATAACCAACTCTTTAATTTTGAAACTGATACGGCTTTAGCACTTACAGTTTAGATAGTAAGAGACATGACAGTTGGTTTTAGATACATGATGTAACACTGCTAACTTAAAATTATGAAGCAGACATTGATCCATTTTCATCTGCTATAATTTGGAAGATTCTGCTGTTATACAAGAAATCACCCTGATTTTTTTCCCATTTGGATGAGTTCTGGATGAAATTATACCACATGATTACATTTCAACCGAATGAATTGATTCAGAATTAATGTTACCAATTCTGCCAAAGGAAAAAAAAACCCGTGAATGTGCAGTGTAAAGAATGTGTAAATACACAGATATGACTTTGTACTAAGAGAGGTACATTTTTTTACTTATAAAAGCAGTCAATTACTGTTGAGACATGAATACATATAGAAAACATGTATATGTTTCTAGTATGTCCACACTTAATTTCATCTCTTTCAAAAGTATAACCACCTGCTTCACTAATAACTGATGTTTCTCAACTGAAAATGAGAAACATTGCAGTAAGTGGGAAATTAAGGCCACAGTGGTATTTTTAATGGATGTAAATATCATTTATGGACATGTCTATCAGATTTTCACACTGAGCTTTTTTTACTTCAGCCTTGCTGTGTCAGAATGCTGAAAGCTTGGCAGTGCTGTCACATTTTAATTCAAATTCATTTCAGACAGTCATTTCAGAGAACAAAATCAGCACGTAACAGAGAAAACTTACCTTGTACTCTGTCTTATCGATGCCTATTAGGAAAATGAACTCAGCAATGAACAGGTTGATACAAAGGTTCTTGTGAATAGTGTTACGATCACTTTGCAGGCCACGGAAAAAACAGAATGTGAAGATGCATATGGCCAGGCAAACAAGAGAGATGACAATTCCCACCCAGGTGATGACAGTGAGGAGCAATTCGTGCACTCCATCTTTGTACTAGAAATAACCAAGAATGGAGAAAATTAACGTGACTCTTTATGACTACAAACAAAACCCCTATTTTCACAGGTAGCATCCAGAAAAGTTTCTTGTGACAAGTGCAAATATAGTCAGTAATTTCCCAGTCTCAGGTCAGCTTCCCAGAAGAGCAAAATTAGATTAAGTGAAAAAAGAGCAGGTCTTTCAGAAAAACATGAGTATTTTAGCCAGGTCAGATTTTTTTCTGTGGCTTGCTGTAAACTTGTCAGACAAGAAAAAAATAGAAAAAAATAACCTTTTGAAAGTGCCACTAGGCTCTGATGAAAAGAAAGAGAAGTGTTTTCCCCAGGACCTCCTATAAGAGTACATGTTCTTTCCTACGGACCTGCAACACCATAGCAGAGAAGGAAGCAACAATCTACACACCAGTTAGGCCAAAGCAAAATCTATTATGTGTGTAATTCCATCTCTAATCTCACATTTAGCTAAACAAAGTTGCTTACTTCAGTTGTGACACTTTTGTCATCTGAGTTATCTTTTGAGCAACCTTTCTGAATGCTTTGTAAGTCCCATATCCTTGTAAATCCTGCATCCTCTGGGCCTTGTGATATCCACTAAGTGCTTTAACCAGATGATAAAATTTCAGAGTATGAAGAGGCATTTAACCAGTATGGAAGCTCCTTGACTTTCTTGCTCTAAGGAGAGTTTCCAGGAAACAGCCCACACAGCTGCACAGCACCTACCACACAGCTGCACAGAAAGGCTCCAGCTGTACTGAGGAAAACTCTATAAAATGGTTGTAAGGTTAGTCACTAACTTCAAAATATGACTTGAAGACAAACTCCTGTCCTTTCTTTTTTTCCTTTCCTGTTATTTTGCTTGTAACTTTATGAGTGAGGAAGTGCTACAGAAAGCAAATTGCTTTGGAAAGAGTCAGTAGAAGCTATAAATACTTATGAAACATCAGCAACTTCGGATCTTGCTAAAAATTTAAAGCTAAATCTTTCAAATTGTTCCCTGTCAATGGCTAGAAACATCATTACCTACCACAATTTCCCGATGAGCCATAAGAATTGCAAAGTTGGTTAGGTGACTGCAAGCACATGTTGTATGAGTTTTATTGGTGTCAACCAGTTTGCAGCCTTGAGTTGACCAGTATCCCATCATAGTCCTCTCTGAGTAGTTCCAGAAGGAACAATTTGCATTGAAATAATTGTCAGGCTGGGAGATAAAAGGATAACATAAAATGAGGATTTTACACACTAAGATGGCTACAACAATTGTTTAATGTGTAAAGGGTAATTTAGATTAAACTTTGCACGTTTCGGACAATAAAGTTTTTCATCAGCAAAACTGTGGACTATGTTATACACGGAAGGCATCTAGTTTAAAAGGGGCTTTATAGTCCGAAACACTCTAAAGTGCACTCTCAATTACTGTAGACAGACTTTTAAACAATTACAACTTCCATCTCACAATTTTATGCACTGATGGTACATTACAGCCATTTTAGCTTTCTGCAAAATTAGCACTGCAAGCATACTCCCAATATATTTTTCTTGTAACTGAGAATGTGAAAATATGACCTTTTTCCCTTGATTCTCACCTTTGGTCAGGCCAAAGGTGGGTGAACAGACATCAAGAGAGAGTTCGTTCCTCAATGTGCATCTATTTTGATGAAAATTGATCAAAATAGATTTATAAAAAAGATGAGAGGAAACTCCAACTGAATTTTCTGTCATGGTAGGAGTTATTTACTTTCCCTGTTTGAGACGTGAAAACAGAAAGGACTAAACTAATGAGCAAAGAAACACAACAAATAAACTACCGTAAAGAAAACACACAAAAATGTGAAGTACATAATATGTTATTCTTCACTGAATAAATGCACTTGAACAATTTGTATAGGCTTCTGGAACTTGGTCCAAAATTAATGCAAGAAGTTAAAGTATCATTAAAACTTGCTTATCAGACCATCTAAGAATCACAACAATTACTTTCTACCCTGCTACTAAGGTAAGAGTTAATTTTCAATTAGAAATAAATTAGACATTTACATTTTTGTGTTGATTACTGAATTAGCTTTCATTAAGAATACACTTAAGTTCTAATAATCACTGAACCAGGCTCATTTAATTTTATGTTCACAGGCTTAACTAAGCTTGTGTCTCTGACCTACTCCAACATTTAAAATTCAAATGGAAAAAAGGTTATTTTGCTGCATTGCTTTTCTCTCTTGCTGATTTTGTGACCTTCCCATTAATTAATTAGCATAACTCACATCAATGTGTTCCAGCGTAAAATGCACAGGATCGGTCAGGTACACCCGGCTGGACTCCTTGTTGATCGAGGCGGCAATGACGTGGGAGTTGACTGCGATAGTGCTATTACGCCCAGCAAAGTCACTGCCTAGCTTTATGGTTGCATTTTCAGTACTGAGAAAACGCCCCAAACTTTTGTAAATGATAAAAACCAGTTTTGCTAACCCTACAAAGGAAAAGAGAAAAAGCATCATCATCATCATGTCACAGCAGTCATCAAATTGTAATTCTGAAGTACTGACAATAAAGCATCAGTAAGCAGAGAGGCATTTTCAGGCTATGGTCTTGAAGAAAAACGTCCATGTAAGCAGCATCTTCGAGAAGGTCACAGAGCAGTTTTGTTGTGTTTTGGTACTTCAGCTTGGGAAGGTAATGTAGGTTTTATAAAAGTTAATGGCGTTTCAGTGCTCTGTCTCCAAGACTCACCGTTCCTGCTGTTCTGTTTCACAGTGCTTGCAGAGAGCTGAATCGAGTTGCCTCCTTTACTGCCCTGAGGAAATTTCAAGTCCTGCACCTGGCCCTCAGTAATGAGCACCGCAACATCCAAAACTAAGCAGATCAGAGGGAAAAAGAAAACAAAAATGGTAAAAAAGGAGAACGCAGAAGAATTCTTTTGGTCAGGCTGCAATAAGCCAGATGACAAAATCCCCCTCAACTCCTTATTTAGCTTTCTCACACTGCTGTCCTCATTTGCCACCAAAAGACAGATCTGTACTGCATGTTTCAAATATGCAGAGTAGCTTCAGCTAAACCTAGTGCACACTACTAAAATGACAGCATTTTAATAGTGATAACATGACATCAAAGCTTAATTTGTGCCCCTAAAACACCCACTTAAAAATATCACACACATGTTGCAGAGTAATGTCAATTTTAAAGCTCTTAACATCTACGCAGTACCCTCCTGCTGAGAAATGTAAGTATTGATTTACATATAAAAAGTTTTTATAGTCATCAGATTAATAACTAAATATACTTCTGCTGTATATTTAGCTAAATCAGTATTTCTATTTTTTTTTCCTAAATCTAGTTCTGTATAAAAGTTTATAGGAAATAATTGTACTGCTTCTGTGAAACAAAACAAATGAAAAACCTAGAAGCTACTTAGTCTTTTTAATTTTGTAATACATGTATAGTGAGAAGCTTTCTTGGGAAAACCTTTGAAGGCTGGATTTCCTTGGATATGTAAAATCATATAGGTCAGAGTGGTCAGTTTATCACAAATATCTGCATTATACTAAACTGGTCCTAACTATAGACCAAAAAAGAAAGTGAACTTAGGGAATGATTTATCTTTTTCTAAGCTATGCATATATATGCATGCTGGGAATTCAGTCTTGCACAGCATCGGTAATGTGTTACTAACCATAACTTGAAGACATCTTACCACAGAAAGTGATGTTCAGATAGCCTACTGAACTCCATGAACCTGCTCCTGTATATACTGAGAGAAATTTTGTGTGATTCTACCCACAACCCTTCAGAAGCAAGCAGTGCAATTACTTTGGTAAGTAACCTTTCCCACACTCTCCTAGGATCTTTCCACTCAAATCAAATCTAGGCAGAACCATCTTCTACAGATATAAATATGCATACACTGAAAAGTTTCAATTCTGCAGTCTATTCCAAGTTTCCATCTCAGTACCTCTGAAATTAGCAGACTTTCAGTTTCCTTGTGCCTCACTGAGACTACATTGATCTCTGTTACAATCATGAAGGCGTTTTAGTTCTATGCATTGCAATGATTTTTGCTTAAACACATCCTGTGTACTGATATTTGCAGAACTCCACTACCAAAGTCCTTCAATTCTCTGTCACCACTTAAATTCCAAATTATGCTCCAACTTATCTCCCCCTATTTTGCAGTCTCTGAAGCATAGCTATTCTGCATTATGGGAGATGTAGTTCACTGAACACACTTTTACCTGAAGGCAGTCATGTTTAATATAAACATTTGGCCTATGTTCTGAGAGGCTAAAATACCTAACTGGCAGAGCAGACTGCAAAAAAAGTAATTTAAATTCATTAGGAAAACTGTATGTAACAGGAAAGCATTTCTGCAGCTCTACAGAAAGCAGTTACCTCAAAAAATCTATAATGCTGCCATTTAAGCACTCTTCATAACCATACTTTCTGCAATCATTTCTCAGTACTAAATCAACTTTGTGACACCAACTACTTTTCATTTAACACTGCATTAATGGCAATAAAGAATTCTAATTCTGAAGAACTAAACAAAACTAAAAGCCTGTCTCCTGCATTTAGGAGCAGTTACCTTTCCACTACATGTCAGAAAGCTCAGCTTTCAGGAAGTGTGTTGCTTTCTGTAATATTTTCTCCTGATTTTGCCTAACAGGATACACGGCACTATAAATTACACTTAAAAATAAATGTACTTACCAATATTTTCTGTGGGCATTGAGACTCTGGTTGGTTCTAAGAGATTATCAGCCAAGACAAAAGCCCCTTCTTCTAACGTGTCAAGTAGCATTGTGGCTGCATGGGCTTGTTCTGAAGAATTCATGTCCTTCCAGGACTCCAGAGCTTCAGGCCTGAGCAGGTTGTCCACTGTATCCACAATTGCCTGCATTCATTAGCAAAGTATCATTAGGTCTGATTGCCCCAGGGCAGCAGGGAAAAATTTCCACTGTTATATGATGACAATTATAATACTTAACTGTCAGAATGATTTACTGTGATCTAATGGTACTACAAAACTATTTTCAGCTTTCTATCCTCTCACTGGATTAGCATAATAGAAAAGTAGTTAGCCACTAGCATTGTGTGGTCTCTAACTGGTAAACATGTAGATTTGACTCATCTTGTGTCAAGGCATAAAGATGGTCTTATTACTGTGCTGAAAAATGTAAAAATAAATGCCTGAAGTTTCACCTGAAGCTTTCATCTTAATGTCAAAATACATAATTCCTATTTAAAAATCTGCAGTTTTAGGCTAAAATGATGAGAATACTCTCCTGGAAACTTAGCCCAACTCATACAGCCATAGCACTGTAAACTACTTGCCTGTGACAAACTACCTCCTTTATTACAGGAGGCATGAAATGAAGCTGACTCATTGGATATAAATTAGCCTGAGCCACTCTCACTCCCGCTCCTGTTCCCTCTCCTGTTCTTGTACCTGTTCACAGATACATTAAAAAGATTACTACCTCCCATTCCTGCACAAAGGTCAGTTAAAAAAGGAAATCAATAGTGCAAACAAGATGTCCACTGACTGTCCCTGTTATCAGTGAAGGCAACTGTTAACACTGAATGAAGCCACTTTGAAAAGTCTTTCTTGTAACAATTCTAGCATCACGCTCTGAGGTTCATTAAGCTACATACAAAGCAACAGTAAATAAGGAAGAAGAAGAATTCAGTGACATGATTACATTATTTTTACAAAATAATCCAATCAATCAGAATAATCAGTTAATCAATTGAAGGCAGGCTTTTACATTAATGCATAATGTGCACTGGGTACGCTGTGCATTGAGTATGCCATGCATTGCTGAAACACCCCGTTTGCTCTGTCCCATTTACCTAGCCATAATGTGTCATTAGGCATATATATCATTTGTCTGATCAATTTAAAAGCACTGGGGATGGAAACAGAACACACAGAACAAACAGAAAGATGTGGGTCTGGAATGCTTTATTGTGTGAATAAACTAATAGGAAAAGTTGGTCAAGGCTATTGTCAGAGAAAGATTAATTAGCCTAATCCATTTTAATATCCTCTTTCTGTCTGCACTGTGAGGCAACACGACCTTCCTGGCAGGTGGAAGATACTTCGAAGTGGCATGAAAGCCTTTTTCCTTTCTCTAATGGGAGACACACTAGTCAAAATGCTCACACTGATACTGCTGCAGCCATTAACTAGAGTGGAACAGAAATTGGTCTGCAGAGGCCAGATTCATTAGTCACCAAGAAATACAGATTGGAGCCTCTAATCTGAGGTACAATGAATCCTATGTCACAAAGTGGGAACCTGCTTCATTTGCATAGTGTAAGTCAGCTTTTGATCTGTAATTTCCAGAGGTTTATTAGGCTTATCTAAGCAGAGAAGCCCATTTGAGACCTACAGAAAATGACACCCTTTGGAAATGAAAGTTGTGGTACAGTTTCTCGTGTATCTCCACGTAGCACTGACAGTACGCACTCATTAGTGTTTCAGGTATTTATTACAGGATAATCAAACTTGGCATTTTTCCTGTGGAAAGTGATGACTGCCCACTAATACTTATGAGGCGTTCTCCCCTCTCAGACAGAAGTGAGTAGGTGGTGGGAAGACCACACGACTCCTGTGATGCAGCTGTTGGAGTAACAGTGTTCATGTTTACTATTGAGAAAATTTTGTCTACACAAAGCAAATCCTTTGGATTTCCATTTACTACTAAAAATATTTTTAAAAGAAAAAAAAACCTAATGCAATTATTACTGAGAAGCAAATTTCTCTACAGATCTCTGTCTTCTTTTGTCAAAATTTTGTACAAGTGGAGATCTCCCATCCACTTCCTGGGCTGCAGGATAAAAGACAGAAGTGCCCCAGTCCAAAGAAATGTCTGTTCAGTAAGAGTGAATTGTTTTATTACACTGCAAAGTATTTGCAAGTTTTTCTCAAAAATCATTCCTACTTTTTATCAAAGAGGGCACAAGTAAAAATCAGTATTTTATAAGGAATTTTGAAAAAAATCTGCAAGAATTTTTTCCAGAGCCAGACTTTATCTGTTCCAGGACTTTTTTTTCCTTCTACACAGGTCAAGGTGGCATTACTGGTATTGTATTGCAAAGCAGGAGCTGGCCACTACACACAACAATTCTACGGGGGGGGGTGAAAGAAACTGAAAATCAGCTAGCAATGTGTTGCATGCCTTCCATATCGCTGATTAATGGGACATGTGGCACACATTTTACTCGTGAAGTCAGAGGAATGTTTGTCTTTACATTTTATCCTAAAGTCAGTAAATCTGGTCTTTGTAAAAACTCTTACAACTATAATAAAGAGTGATTTAACTAGGTATAAGAATACACAAAGAACAAAGCAGGTTATAATGTACATTTTTCATGCAAGCAAATTAACTCTAAACAGTCTTTGATATAAAATACTACCAAGCTGAAGTAATTTCTGTTCAGTTGCCAGCTTTTTTCCTTTACGCAAGTTGTATTACAAGAGAGATGCTACTTCCAATTCAGATAATAACCATTTCTGCTCTTTTTATTTTGTGTAAGTTGAGGTAAAAGAGGTATAAAGTTTAATATTTAATTTTTTTTCTGAGTGTTACACCTGTCCAAAGCCAACATTTGTACATTTGATATGGGCCTCAATTCATATTTATCAAAGACTGAAATACATAGGATCATGCAGCAAGATGACAAAGCGTGGCAGATTGCTGAAGCAGGGAGAAAGCAGGGTAACAGCACAGGAGAGATACCTTAAGGTAAGCCCTGCATGTCTTCTCTCGTTTTTGGAGCTTTTTAGTAAGAAAGAAGAAAATCAGACATTAGACACATTCTGGAAAGCCTCAGAAATATAGAAAAAAATCACCTGGTGTTCCATATCCCAAACTTGAACCACAGCCTGGACATTGACCTAGTTTGTGTCCAGCAACTATGATAAAAAAAATCACAAAGGAAACATCTTTTCCCCAATCTCTATACAGGTGCTCAGATAATCTTTGCCCAAATGGTTGGATTCTCTTGAAAAGGTCAAAGGAGAAAACCTCTGTGTGGGCACTGGATTTGCCTCTGGGAAACATCTTTTAAGGGCAGCTAGAGACTGTAAATAAAATCACTGCTGAAACAAGAGGGACTGTATGGAGCTCTACGAATTTCTCTCTAAAGAAGGGCGAAAAAATAATTCATTTGTAGCTTGTAGACTAAGCTGATGCAAGGAAGAGGCTGAGAAACACAGCATTTTCTCTGAAAAAAAAAGAGTGACAATTGTGGTTTGTGTTTGAGCCACAAAGACACAACATTTTCTCTGAAATGTTTCCCTGAGCATCATTCCAGAGAAAACACTTAATCATATTTCAGATTATGTGCATTATGGCATTTTTATAATGATCAATTTTAAGTGATGTTGGAGTATTAAAAAAGTAAGAGTGCTACTATTCTGTAGGAACTCAGATTAAAATAAAACCTTGCACCTATGCAGAATCCCACTGATTTTATTGTATGTTCAGGGTTAAAAGGATCAGTGGATACACACAATGATTTGTTATAGAATTTCTGAGAGCTAATGCCCATTTCCCTTACACTAGCTTTAATGCATTCCAGATTTTAGTAAGGGACACAGTTATACAGTTTAGGACTATTCAGTTATTGTGAATTATACCTTATTCCCTAAAGAAGCTAACTGCAATTTTCTGCTGCGTAATTACTGCTGTTTTCTCTTACATGTTTATTCTAGAACTGTAAGCACACAGGAATAAAGTACAGATTAATATTTCTGAAAAACAAATCAAAACCAAGGGCAATTGTTATCTCAGTAGAAGGAAATGATGAGAAGTGTGTACCTTGTTGTAACTCCTTCCAGCAGAGTCTTTTTCACTGGGGCGCAGTTCCTGCAGCTGAGCATCCAAAATGTCCACAAGCTGCTCCATCAGCCTCACTGATGAACTAACATCACCAGCAAAGACTGGTCCTTTGGTGTGTTTAGCCAGTTCATTGGCCAGACTAGCAGCATTTTCTCCGCTTCTGATCTGAAATGACAATTTATATTATCTCAGCAGGGTCTCTTGTTCTGCTTGCGGCTCCTAATTCCAATTCCTCGTGTACCTTTGTTGTGGTGAAATAACCATTTGCACATACATTGAGATCTGCAACTAATTGAGACCAATAACGTTCTCTTTATCTCAGAAGATTAAAGGTTCTTAGATCCCTGACACACAAAAGCAGTTCTTAACAGCCATCAAACCCAGAAATCAGACTGGGACTTTTGGGCTAGATCTTCTATTCATCCTCACTTTCATTTTACTGCCATTATAAGACAGTAAGAAATCTATTTGTTCATACTAGTGCTTGAGGCATTTGAAAGTCAAGTAGTCTGGTACTGACAACAAATTATCCAGTTTTCATAAACTTAGCAAATCTCAGTAGGGAAGGAAAACACAGAAAGTGGCTCTGTGCTCTAATCATACAGTTATTAACACACTCAGACAAAAGTCTTTTTATTACAGTATAATTTTTCCTGAACCAAAAAAACCTTAAACCTTTCTCCATACCACAGTTTTTTGCTGTCTGGTTTATAGCATTTGATTTATTTGAAAATACAGCTTTTGAACAACCAGCAAAGCTACTTTGCTTTAAATAGTGATAAAAACACATAATCACAGACTCAATACAAGAACTTCAGAGTAGAGCACAGAACACACGTGAGCCTAAATGGTCGATTCTATTCACACTAAGTGCACAGAATTCCTTCTACTTTAGTGAACACTGAGCAATAAACTGAGTTACAGTGCTCAAAGTCAAAATCCTTAATCGCCAGAGTACATCAGATTAAGAGGCTTCAACCAACCTTCTGAGCCAGCTGATTTACCCAGTGTGAGGTGCAATTGCTAAGATCAGGGCCTTTGGGGTTCCACGTTCCCGTTAAGACCAAGCAGAGATATGAGGCAGTTCCTGCAACAGATGTATGACACTACAGTGAAATGTAAAACAATTTTTGATGCATTCAAGAAAATGGCTACACTGTGCTCCTAGCAGTGTTAAATTCTGAATGCTGATAACAGCAGTAGTTGACAGTAACTGACAGAAAAGAAATAATCTAGACTACAAACAGCAATAAAAAAGTCAGTGGAAAGTACCAGACGTTTTCTGCACACAAACAAAAAGCCCTTGATTTTCCCTGGAGCTCATCCAGCGGGGGACTCTTAATGAGAAAGGCAGCTGTAAGCATATTTCACAATAGCCCTAAAATTTGACCTGGATTCTCAACAGTGTGTGCACAAGCTAATTCCGCAGCTATGCTCAGATGCCATTTGCAGATTAAAACTTGACCATTGCCTGTAGACACACATTCTCCCAGTAATGAACAATTGCGTGACAAAACAAAAACCCACAACGAGAGAGTGACACATTGCTTTTGAAATGTCTGCTAGAAATCAAGATAAAGTTTTAAAGGCACTACCTCGTGTTCCTTTTGGGCAAGGGCGTTCAACCATCATTCCTCTTTGTGTTTGAGGCCAGCTGATATCCCTGGCCTCAGTTGGTTCACAGAATCTCTCTGGCAAAGGGAAAAAACTTGTCACGGGAGGAATTTTGGTTGTGGAAATGGGTGGTGGTGGCTTGGGTCCTCTGCTTCCTTCCTTTGTTCCTCCCGTTAATGTTGTGCTTATGGGACCTTTCTGTGATGTAGTGCTAGTGGTTGACACAGTGGTTTTGTACAGCTCTGCTGAAGAAGTTATTGTCACTGCTGTGGTAGGCACTGCACAGAAAATAAAGAGTAATAACAAAGTAAATTAGCATTATTAAAGAAAAAGTGCTTTAAATGTTATTCATGTAGTTTTCAAGGATTATTTGGTGTCTGCTTTCTTTTATCTTAATAGTGCTCTTATTGCTATTCTGGGTGTCTGAGATATAACTTTGACTGATTTTTTTTTTTTAACTCCCAGCTCATACCAGTATGATGTTTCATATTCTCCAAATAACCTCTTTCATAATAAAATCTGTTACATTTCCAAAGACTGAAAGGCAGCACTAACCAATGCGTTATCAGTACGTAACAATCGCGCTCAAAGCAGCTGAAGATTACTTAATCCTTTTTGCAGAAGGAGTAACTCTCAACAGACAGAATCATTTGAATCAGTGTGCAGTAAACAATAAAGTCCAGCTTTAATGACAAAGGCAGTGGGCTGTAACTAACAAAACAATTTTAAAGAACAACAGATCCCAACCCTTCAAGTTATCCAGTACACATTATGAAAACATCTTCTGACTTGGCAGTCATTCTGCTTGAAAGAGCTGCAGCACCCCCAGTTAGCTTCATGCAGAAGCAATGCTCAGCATGCACGTGGTACTCCCATGTTTGGACATTCCAGGCCTTACCATATATATTTTTTTTATAAAGCAGGAATGAAGATGCAACTTCTTCAGGCCAGTGGAAAGTACTTATTTTAAGGAAGCACTGACACTGGCTTAGGCCACGTCACTTTTGCCTGGGCCTTGCAGCTGGTGCTCACTCCACTAACCCACGCCACTAGAGCAGCTGAGGTACAGCCCAAGCTGCGCTGGGGTTTTGAAGCTTTGGAGAGATGCTACTAGTTAATGCTAGTGGAGATAATAATCTGTTCATCACAGGTAATTGCTGTTCATTCCTTTCAAACATACACCGAGCAACAGCTGAAGCAACGCAAGTAAGCAACATAACTGAAACAGCTATTTCCAACTCTTCATTAGTGTTTACAGTGCTTGACAGGCAAAAAAAAGCCATAGATCTTGGTGCTGAGAATAAATAAGCTCCTATCAAGTACTTCATAAAACCTAACTGGTACAGAAATAAATGAAGCCAATTTTAAGATTAACTTTGGTGGATTAAGCAGCTTTTTTGCTTCTTTGTTTTTCTTCTTCTTCAAGGTCCTTGAACTCTGATTTACTGGACAATGCATCTTCTCTAAATTAAATCATAAAGAAAAAACAAAAGAAGAGTTGTCTTGCTTTCTTTCAGTAGATGTCTTTTAAAGTTAGTCTTTTGAGTAACAATAACTTTCAGTACTTTAGCAGATAATTATTTCAAAATCCTTTTTCAATTATACTGCTATTATATTAGGAGTCTCAAATGCAAAATTATCTTTTTTTTCTCATATGAATTTAGAGTGGAGGTTTTGAACATCATAATCTGGTTTTAAAGACTAAATGTAAAGATGTGCTTTTCATCTCTCTGTTGCTCACAAATGACAAACTTCTTCAGAGGTTGTCTTCCCTTCAGTCTTGAATACAGTCTGTGTTAATTGTGCTGAACCCGCGGTGTAGGCAGCTACTATGAAACCTCTTGAAATCCTTGGATCTGCTCTGCAAGTGCTCACCCAACATCTTGTGAAACTACAGTAATTTTCTTTTGATTACAATGCATTCAGCCTTCTAGTGCTTTCCCAATTAACATTTGTCAAAAGCATTTGCAATCACTTGCAGAAGTGTCAGGCAACGCCTGCTGAATCAGGTCCTGGGAACAGAGAACTGGTGAGTATGAAGAATGATGCAGGGGACAATTAATTATTACTATCCACCCCCTAACACATTGTGCTAATTAGTACATATTTAATCACTGAAATGTTTATTAGCATTATTGCAATTACTACTCAAAACCTACAATGTCTAGGGTAGTTTTGTCTCAGGAGCAAAATATCACTGTGAGAATTCATAAAACTCTCTGAGGTTTAGTAGTGAGTTAACAATCTTCAAAACATATTTTGTGCTGCCCTCTGAGCTGAAAATCTCCTGTTGTCATTATGCAGTTCTAGGTATGATTTTAACATCTACAATAATATACAAACGTTAAAATCAATTTCAAAGCTTATCACCTATGATGCAACAAAACAGCTCAGTAATAGTACACACCTTAGAAATGATAGAATCATAGAATCAACCAGGTTGGAAGAGACCTCTGAGCTCATCCAGTCCAACTTATCCCCCAGTCCTATCCAGTCAACTAGACCATGGCACTAAGTGCCTCATCCAGGAGGTCTCTTCCAGCCTGGTTGATTCTATGATTCTATAACTTAAAGGTAACAGAAATAAGCAATATATAAACATATAAGTAATAGCTCTACATGCATATGCATCATCGCTAACTTTATCATCACCACCAGGGATGTAACCTTACATTTAAATTTAAGAGAAAGACTTCTCCTCTCTCACAAAACCAGAAAACCCCCAAAGAGATAAATTCTAAAAGATTTTCTATTATTTTTGTATTTTTTTAAGGAGAAGTCAGTGTATTTAAGAATGTACCAGGAAACTCGAGCCAGTGCTCCATTGTCAGGGAAAGAAGAAAGCTGAGAAAATAAGAAACCAAACAAGTAACTTTAAGGCAGGGGTCCGGTTCACCGTCCCTCAGACACTGTCAGGGGCCGGACTATAATTTGGTTCCAGCCCAGTGGTGTCGGGGGCAGGACTATAGTTTGGTTCCAGCCCAGTCCCGGCGGGTGCTTGGGTGCTACGGGGGCCGCCGAGCGGATGAAGTGGCAGGAGCGGCTGCTTGGTTCCCCGGCGGGGGGGGGGTCGGGTCTGTAAATACCGGTGGGCCGCACTGAGGACCCTGGGGAGCCGTATCCAGCCCGCGGGACGTAGTTTGAGGACCCCTGCTTTAAGGAATCCATCTGGCTTTAAGAAGGCAGATCATTTTGGTTGTAATGACCTGTTGGGGAACTTAATGTGAAAAGCCATTCTCCCGAGCTGCAAGAAGATACATGATAGCTGCTACCACTACCTGATGGGTCTTGTTCTGAAAGCTGAGGTGATGGCATCTGCCAGCACCTGTGCACTGTCTTTCAAAATGCTTTACTGGCATCAGATGATTACAGTGATGACCAGTGTGCTGCAAAAAAGACAACCTCCACATCGAGGTTATTAGCCTATTGCTCCAAGCAGCAAGTGTGAGCCTCTACAAGGCTGAAGGATGCGACAGGCTTTTTGACTAGGCTTGACATGCCAAGGAAAAAACCTTAATAACTCTTCTGCCTTTTATCTTATTTTTATAAATTATGGGCGTGTCTCATTAGCCTAAGAAAGTTGTAAAATTTAAAATAAAAATAAACATAAGAAGAGAAGGGGAAGGGGAAGGGGAAGGGGAAGGGGAAGAGGAAGGGGAAGGGGAAGGGGAAGGGGAAGGGGAAGGGGAAGGGGAAGGGGAAGGGGAAGGGGAAGGGGAAGGGGAAGGGGAAGGGGAAGGGGAAGGGGAAGGGGAAGGGGAAGGGGAAGGGGAAGGGGAAGGGGAAGGGGAAGGGGAAGGGGAAGGGGAAGGGGAAGGGGAAGGGGAAGGGGAAGGGGAAGGGGAAGGGGAAGGGGAAGGGGAAGGGGAAGGGGAAGGGAAGGGAAGGGAAGAGAAGAGAAGAGAAGAGAAGAGAAGAGAAGAGAAGAGAAGAGAAGAGAAGAGAAGAGAAGAGAAGAGAAGAGAAGAGAAGAGAAGAGAAGAGAAGAGAAGAGAAGAGAAGAGAAAAGAGAAAAGAAAAGAAAAGAGAAAAGAAAAGAAAAGAAAAGAAAAGAAAAGAAAAGAAAAGAAAAGAAAAGAAAAGAAAAGAAAAGAAAAGAAAAGAAAAGAAAAGAAAAGAAAAGAAAAGAAAAGAAAAGAAAAGAAAAGAAAAGAAAAGAAAAGAAAAGAAAAGAAAAGAAAAGAAAAGAAAAGAAAAGAAAAGAAAAGAAAAGAAAAGAAAAGAAAAGAAAAGAAAAGAAAAGAAAAGAAAAGAAAAAGCAATAGGAAGCAAAGCCAAAGACTCAGGCTGAGTTTGATTAATTTACAGAATCACAGAATTGTCAGGCTTGGAAGGGACTCCAAGGATCATCTAGTTCCAAGCCCCCTGCCACAGCAGGAACACCCTCTACTAGATCAGGTCTTTACATATGCAGCTCCTAACAGCTGATTCCAAAAGTTACTCATACTATCGGTTTCTAAAAATGGAGACATCACTGGAGTAAAACTTAACACCTGTTTAACGGTGTGAGGTCTACAAAAAAATGTAACCCAATTGCCTAGGCCAGCAGGGGAATAGGAACTGTTTCTCCAACTGACAGTGAGAAGTAGATTTAGAGAATGTACACAGCAAGCTACTGCTTTTTGCCACAGGTTTCTGTTCTAAGCAGGTATAAAATCTGTATTAAAAAGCAAACTGAGCCAAAACAATAAAAAACCCACCCAGAACACAACTCTGACCTTAGATTTAAAATCGTGTTGAAATGCTCAGATGATATACCACTTTTGAAAATACAGATGGTTCCAGTTTCATCTCTGGCATCTAGGTCATTTTAGAAATCAGATGCATAGACTTCTCAGTTAAAGGTATGCTCTTTCAGATCAGGTATTTCAATGTGAACACAATGAGAATGTGAATTTAGACAGGTGGAAATCTATATGCCCACCTTCATTTTCATAGTGTCATATGCTGAACTGCTCTGTAGGGCAACAGAGATCAGAAACCTGTACAAACCTTTATTTCTCTCCCTTCTGCTTATTACTGCTGTATGCCTGTTTTCATGCTTCAGTGAAGAGCAGGGAAGTTGCTAAGCCTCAGCTAATTACCTATAGGTTCCACCTATTATGCTAGCCAGTACTCTGCTGACCCTGCCAAATCCCATTTAGCTGAAAGCAAAATGTTTACACAGCCATTTATAAATTTATATCCTGAAAATAATCACAAATATGCCACAAAACTACCAAAATACCTACGATTCAAAAACGTACTATTTGATCCCCATGATGTTGTCTTTACTCGTACAACCACTCTTTAATCAATCTGTATTGTATCAGACTCAATATAATAGTAAAGATCTAATTTACTTAGTAATTTGCTGCATGACTTCATTGTAGGCCCTGGGTTGTTACCAAGATTTAGTTGTATTAGTTTCTTATTATTTCAAGCCCTTGGTGATAGTACTCTGAGAGTTTCTGTTCTGTCCACTCTCTCAACATCTGTACTTTTAGTATATACTTCACTGTATAGTCAGTGATCATGTAAAATTTAATGATGAGTATCACAGTACAAAAGGGAAAACAACTTCAGTTTGAACGGTTTGTGCAGTTAGTGCAAACTGGAATGAGTGTAGATTAAATCTTTCCCTAACACATCGGCTCAGAAGAAGAGGATTCATCTTCACTTTGTTACCAAGGAAACTTTACAATGTAATGCTTATAATAATTTTTTAGGGGAAAAATTCCCTAGAATCTTCCTGATCTTTTAACTAAAAATTTCTCTAAAATTCTTGCTTCAGTGAGGATTCATTTGACCCCTTGGTTGCCTTCTTTAGACAGAATGTAATGGGACACATCCATTCAAGTTACCAAGGACAGAAAAACTCTGGCTTGTTTTGGATTTTTCATAGGGGCTTTTTGCAGAGCTTGATACATTTTATTTTATTTCTAAATTAAGGCTTTGATTTTTAAATGTGATTTTTACACCTAATGTCATTTTCTGCAATTTCTGAGCAGCACATGTCAGCTGTAGCACTAAAAAACATTTCTACCTCTATGTACTATAATTCCCACGAGAAGAGAAGAAAAAACAACACATGAAGAATGAGGTAAAGTGGGAAGCTCTAAGGGCAGCAGACTGTACTGCCAGGGTAAAACAGTAGCCTGTCTGTAGCATCCACAGTTCTAGAAATCTGAAGAGTTCTCCTGAAGATTAAGAAAATAAGGATTATGGACATAACATGAACAGTTGCCACGAGGACAAAATAGCGCAGGTTTGCAGCAAGGGCAAGGATAACATTAGGTTAATTGTAACCTGTGGTATTTTAGAGGTTTCAATAAGCAGATTTAAAAACCTAAAGAAATAACAGAGAGAAAAAGGGCAGGTTTGGATTTTGGTCTTAGGAGCAAATGTAATGCCTTGAACTCAAAAGTGTGGCTCAAACGTGACAAATCCATTTTTTCATGTGGCAAGAAAGACTATTGTTTTTGAAGCACTAGGTAGCTGGATGCTGTGCTGCAGACAAGAAGTGATAACCAAGATAGATAGATGGGGAAGGAAAAGAATCAGTATGTGCCTATATATTATTATTGCTCCCACAGGAACAGAGGGAATACAGATTGCTGCGTATTCCACAATGACCCCAAATTAACCATTCAACCAGAAAAGACCACGACTTCCACTTCTGAGGCACTGACCTTGTGACACCATTAAATACTTAATATTGAAGCACCATTGCAGAAGGCACTAAAAGAAGGTTCTTGTGCTAGGTAGCTTAAAGAATGTTAGCCTAACACCTGTCTCTGAGCAGATGACTAAGAAAACCACAAAAAACCCTAACAAAACCAGAACAAAAGAAACTTCAAAACGTCCTTCATCAGTTCTGCTGAAAATCTGATCTAATTCCATATGAGGTAAAAAACTCCAAATGTTGTTTTCACACATGTAGATCCTTTAACTCTATAACAACAGGAATGCTTTTCAATTGATACAGACTTTATGCTGA
Organism: Pogoniulus pusillus; assembly: GCF_015220805.1. Lineage (NCBI taxonomy): Eukaryota > Metazoa > Chordata > Aves > Piciformes > Lybiidae > Pogoniulus > Pogoniulus pusillus. Next base: position 29,306,106 of record NC_087271.1, on the reverse strand, counting down.
AAAAAAGAGAAACTGAAAATATAATGCAAATAAAGTAAGAGTTAGAAACTGTACAGAATCTCTTCATGGTTTTATAGCAGTACATCTCAAGGACAATCACATTAGACAATTTTTCCTTTAGTTTAATAGTCTTTAACTACAGGCAATTGACTTAGGCAGAAGAGGAAATGAACTGAAGCATATTCTTAGATCTTCTCTGTACAGATCCATACAAAATTAAAATATTGGATACTGGCTTCACATAAATAAAAATATAATTTGTTAATATATGCATCACATTCTCAAGTTGGCCCAGTGTCTTCATATGGTTTCTGTATTTTAAAAGGCCATAATCAAAATATATTTGCTGATGTCAACATGCATTTAAAATAAAAACTCATAAATCACTCAAAAAAGCATTCTTTCTCTGTCTTCAGGGGTGACCAGGCAAAGAACTCAAGACAAGAAGCAATCACCCTGCAGTGTGCCCTGGATCACTTTTATTCTAGATCTGTTTGGAATAAGCTGTTTCTCCCTCTCGCCTTGCATGCCAGCAAGGAACCCAGGAACACGAAAGGGTGCTGGCAGATGTTCAAATCTCTTCCTGGTATTAGATAGGATATGCCCAGCACATGTGCTGCAACTTAGTATCTTGAAGACTCTATATAATAAAAACATTATAAAATGTCTTACTGGAGACCTTTGGTTGTTTACTAAAGCAAAGGAAGGATTCCACAAAGTCTTTTCTTCCCTCCTTGCTCTTCCTTAACACTTTGCCTTCAATGCAATGATTTAAAGATTAGCTTTTGCTACACCCATGGCAGCTGCCTGAACTGAAAAAGCTACTTAGAGCTGCATCTCCATTTTCTCCTCTTACTCCTAAAGCTTTGAAGAATTTAAAATGCACCTTCATCTTAAACTGATTGAAAAGTGACATGCATGAGAACGGAAGAAAATGAAAGCCTTACTATTTTTTCTAATTACAGAGGTTAGTTTGTCTTTGCTAACAGCAGTCCAAAGCCTCCCTAAAGAATGGACTAGCTTGACATAGAGACAAAGCTTGCCAGGAAAGCTGCCCTTGCAGATGGGAGCACAGACCCAAAACATCTGGAACCTAGTTGAGCTTGGCCATGTATTCCAGGAATCTCTGCAGGAGACAAACTTGGCCTTGGAGATCACTTATGTATTGCTTCTGCCTTGCCCTGCTGTGTCTTACTTAGCTTTGTACCTGGGAAAGCTATATGGGCATACTACGTTGAAATAATTGTGTGTAGTTTGTACTGCTGCACATGAATCTGCTGTACACGTGGCAAAGCAATCATTAGGACTTTTCTGAAGCAGAAAGAATGGCTGCTAAACATGAATACCAGATAGATGAGAAAAGTGAAGGTATTACCTTTATTGCTAAAGCAGTTTATCAACATTGTTTCTTGCTACAAGCATCTTCAGCCACAGAGCATTTCTCTTAGTATTTACTCTCCTCTGCTGATGTCAATACTTGGCTATGTCTGCTCACATAATTTTTAGGGATTTCTGAGACCTAACGCCTCCATCTTTCTTTCCTATTTTGGCAGTTAGTGTCATTCCTTTTAGGCAGTTGTCCTAACTTCAAGTGAGCTGAACTGCAATTGTAATAGGATTACTGAGAAACCTGCTAAAAAGATGTTGGATCATCTCATCTAACCCTGCATTAGAAACTGTGAAAATAGGGCTGCAAAAAAATACTTATGCTCAGTATTGCACATTAACCCCATACATGTCCTCTGGGACTTCCCGGCACACATCTCTTTGAGCTGCTGGCGCCGAGAAGTTAAAAGGTCTGCATGTATGTTGTAATCAATTCAGAAGTCAGGTAACAATGAACGGATGCGAATAGGCTTCTGGCTCAGCATGAATGAACTCATTTTAGCTGTAGAAGTCAAACCGACTGATAGTGTAAAGTAAATAAACAGTTGCCCAACTCATTCGCAATCACAGAAAAGCTAAACACTTGTATTAAAAAAAAAAAAAAAGGAAAAGCATAGGCCTGTAAACCAAGTAAAGCAATTCTGCCTCTCTTTACAAGATCTGCAGATTTGCCCTGCACCACTCTAGTGCTGTACTAGTGGTGCAGTGCAGACAAACTACTCCTCTTTGCCTTTCTGCCACAGGAGCCAAGTCTAAGACCAAAGATATGGTAACACAGTTATCTGAATGGAAGTACAAAGAGATTAACAATGAGGAAACCCAAATTCTTACCTTGGGCAGGATCAGGTGGGCCAAACTCCAAAGAATATCGCAGAATGAAGTTGTTATTCCATACATACAGCTGATTGTCTCTGGGGTTGTAATCCACTGCGGCAATGTATTGGTACTGGTTGGGGAAAGGAATTTCCACATGCTCGCCTCTGCTTAACCTGGTGTTGTAGATGTAATCGATGGTGTTCTTGCCAGTCTCGCTCTCATTGTCTTGATACACTGAACGCACCACATACAGGACACCACATATCATGAAAGCATTGGATGCTGCCCGTTTGTCGTAAGCGGTTTCCCAGGTGGCCTCAAAACGCAGGGTGTAGGGGTTCAGCTGGCTAATTACTATCATCCCGTTGTTCTGCTCCGTAGCATAAATTACCCACAAGCCATTCTCATCAACTGCCAAGTCAATATCAGTCTTTCCTCCCCATCGGTATGGAGAGGTGTCGTGGTAATTAGCATAATTGATTATGGCCTCTCCACTCTTAATTCTAGTCCTCAAGTCAAATTTTACTATGTTCCTAGTTCTTTCCTTGTTAAAAAAGACAGCTCCATCATAAACTACAAATCCAGTACCATCCACTCGATTTGGGAGTTTATACGTTGTCTGCTGGCGTCCATTTTGGAAGTCCTCTAAAGAAGCATATTCTATCAGAGTATCAGTGCGATACGGAGTCCATGGCATGAAGTATATTTTATCTGCAGCCTGGAGAGGATCTTTGCACCAAGCACCTGCTTTTTGTTCAGCTTCATATAAATACGGTGAGTCCACAACTGCTTTCAACGTCCCCGGGCAAACAAAAACTAACAGTCACAGAGAGAAGTAAGACAAGAATTATGTTAAATTAAGACTGTCTCATAATAAAAAGAAAGGAAAAAAAAAGAAAAAAAAAAAAAGGTAGGTAAATCATATAATGACTGTGTCAGGAAGAAAAAAAATCAATTTAATTGGCACTAGATTATACCTTATGTTACAATTAATGCAATTATCACCTTTAATCATCCACTTTTCTTAAAGTTACCATGTTCCTGCTGTACCAGTTTGGAAAGTGGATGGGAACTTTTCACTAGTACAGAACAAGGCTCAATGGCATACACAGACAGCTGAAAATGTAGAGCTACTCTTGCATTTTCATCTTAAACTTTTAGTGAGTACACATTAACGCTCCAGAGCTTTTAACTGGTGTGCAGCAGTGCGCTAGGTCATTTCAGTCCAAAAAAAAATCACATCGACTTGTTTAGAACTTTAAGAAGTGGTGAGGCTGAAAAAGGAGGTGCCTCGATTAAAATTAAAGGAACAAACCAAATCATCAGGTATATAAAGAAAGCAATTAGGAGCAGAGAAAACAAAACACAACCAAAGCAATGAATGAAACAAACCAGGAAACCCTGTAACCATGGCATGCTATGGAGAGGGTTCTGGAAGCCAGGCAAGATGACACTTGATTAACAGGAATTTACCCAAGGGTGAGAGAAAGAGAGGGAAAGAAAGACAAAGAGAAAGGGAGAGAAAAAAAGCAAGGGAGTCTTCCCTCCAGCCCAAGTATTTCAGACACTATACCCCGCCACCTACTTTAAGCAGCCAAGTCACTTTATTGCAAACAGTCGACTTCTTTATGAGGTGTACTTATGAGATCCTGCTGATTATCATAATATAAGAGTGTTGTGGGGAGGGGAAGGGAAGAGGTTAACATCCATAAGGCACATAACAAGGAGCTGGGGTTTGGACTGTATACGTTATTTACCTTTTTGCTCCACTTCTATTTTAAGCATCGGAAGAAAAATAAAAAAGTGCAAGGAAAAAAGAAAGAAGATTAACATAAATTGACTATTAATCTAAAGATTAAATTAGTAACAGACGCTATATATAGGGAGAATAAGAACTGCACTATATTGGATAAAGAGAAACAGACAACAGGAAAACCTAGCAGGAGAGAGATTCTACGGTTACACAAGTGAACATGGATCAATCATTTCAGTAGATTAAGAAGGCAACACAGATATGTTGGCATGTAGTTTCACTTAGTGAACCTGAATAAATAATGAATTACTTTACTAATGCATGCTATACATACTCTTCTCCTCAAAAATATAACACGATCGAGTCAGCTTTTAAGTGACACATTAATTTATCATATATGTGCAAGTGCACATATACATATTATTTAGGTAATTGTAAATCCAAAATGCAGTATATTCATTAAATAGGTTTGTATGTGTACTTAATACACCTTTCTCCATCTTTGCCCCACATTCCTCTGCTTTTCTTTCTTGTAAAGAAAGAAGCTTGCATCCTTTAACTCTCACTAGGCTGTATTTTTTTCTGAACATTAATCTTGAGAATTTTTGCCACTTCTTAGTCTATAACTGCAAAATCGGACTAGAAGGAATAAGCAAACACATCTAGAAAAAAGAAGCAAAAGAACAGTAAGCAAGAGGAAAAGAGAAGAGAAAAATTAACATTTAGCTCATTTAGATATCCTCCAGCATCATCGATTAAGCCCCAATCAGCAAGCTAGTATGCAAAGACAGTCATACTAAGTGTTGAAAAGAAACATCCATCTGGCCACCATACATGGGAAACATAAACCCAACCCGATTAACAAAGTTATATTACTACAGCAATTTCTCCCCAAGGAAGTTTTAAGGAACATATTACAGGAAGGCATACAGCTGAAGTCCAGCTAGTAAATAGATTTCCAATAATTATTTGCAATAAAATCTATTTTATATACTCAGTAGCCTTTGAAGTATGCTCCCTGAGTTTCATAAAATGACCTGGAAAATGACAGATGTAACAATCTGTGTAACAGCAGCTGCCGGTACCAAGGAACTGTATCAAAACTATTTGCACAGCTATTACATTTTCAGTATTGCTGTATTATCCTGAAGAATGCATTTGTATGTTTCACAGAAAGTTTTGGATTTTCAGTTTCATTTAACAAAATCACACACAATTATTCTGAGAGAATGGTACTGGCTAAGCTGATCTAGTGTTTCTTCAGGGAACAATTCCAAAACTTTATGGGAGAGTGGGAGGGGGTTAATAGTCTCAAAATGAGCAGTAGTTTTCCTACCCTTTGTTCATTTATACACTTTTAGGTAAAATACTTGGTTTTCTGCAATTTGTAACTCTTGATTTATCCAAGCAAACAGAAGATGTATTCTGAGGTGAATTCCTGAGTTTCACAGTGTTAATGACTTTCAGATGTTTCTGTTACTGAAATTTAATGTTCAAGTTTACTCCTTGCCAAAGTGCAATACTGATATTGTACCTGCTTAGAATTAGTAATAGGAGAGGAAGAAAAAAGATAGGGATAACTAAAATCATTACTGGCATGTCTGCTCTTCATGCATTGGTGTACAGCTGCACATTTTTCAGGGACAGATGGGCTTACTGAAATAAACAAATGTTGCAAAGTCCCATCAATACAATACTTCAAAATGTTTGGTTTTTTTTTTAATTGAATCTCTGAGTCCAGAAAAGACTTAAAGTAAAAATGCACAGACGTACAAAATGTTTTGATATTCCTTATAAAACAGCTGACTTTTGTTTTTCAGTCAAAGTATCAAAGTACATGGCACAGCAAAATTGAGAGAAATGTCAGGTATGGTACTCTCAATTTCCGTGTAATTTAATCAATTATACTCTTATTTTAGGACAAAGCAATGCCTATCAAATTTGTCTAGGATTTAGCTTCACTGGAGAACCAACTGAGTATCTCAATAGATTTTTTTTTTTGTCTACACTTTCAGATGCAAAAAAAGGAAGCTTTTCATTAAGTACTTACGAGGGCAACAAATATAAAACCCAGAGAAAGCTCAATCAGTGTACAGGATCAGAAAAGCAGGTATGTATTTCTGGAGGACAGCAAGGCAAAAAGGAGCTCATAAACTGCATTCTGTATAAAGGTGACACCAACTCCAGTGTTTAAGAACTCCCATCTTTTACCACAAAAACTGACATAATGGTGATTTGTAATCTCTCTTGGACTGAAATGTGTCGCTGTGAGACACAGCAAATTTTGCCATCTTCCAGTCGCCGAAGATGAAGTGCAGATGAAGCACAAACCATAACTGAACTTCTGTTTAGAAGTGTCAGGATTACTGAAAACCTCTCTTCTCAAGCCCACAAAAGCCTATTCTACCCTCTGAACAAGTCTCTCGTGCTGGGACAGCTGTTATTTGCAAACAGTGACTTTAGACATTCCCTATGTTTAGATATGGACGGAGCACTGGAACAAGTGAACGAGAAACAAATTAGACTTGGTAACTGGAGTTTACCAGGCATCAAAAAAAGAGACTTGGAAAAATATCAGGATAGGCTTTGTGGTACAGGGAAGAAAGACAGCCAATAATAAAAATGGCTACTGAAGCACAAAATGATTTGGAATCAAACTTTGAAACTCATTTCAGTAACTGGCAACCTTTTTGATGACTGCTGGTAGCAACAAGTAATGTCTCTTACAGTTCTGGAATTGGCCATAGAGTCACCAGTGTACATACTGCAGTTCACAAGTTCCAAAAACTATACACTTTGAAAGACAAGAAGCATCCAGACTCCTGAATTATGATAGACACAGAACAATATAATTCAAAAGGTAGACCAATGCAACTGACAGTGAACAAAAACAAACACTTTAAAAGTAGAACAACTACATGTTAGAGCACAGGGTAGGCCGCGCTGTGGCACTATACTTCTGAAAACTGGAAAAGAAAAGATTCCTGTAGATAGCAATACCCAATCGGTAGAACATATCCACACTTCTCTTCCTAAAACAGCATAAAAAATTATGTTTGAACATTATTTGCATTGCACTTTTTCTCTAAGAGCTAGCCTACTGGAACTGGAAACAACCTCTCGTCATTTGACTGCCTTTACGGTTTGGAATCAGATGCACTGCCCTCTTTCTGAGAATTTGGAAATGAAAACAGTGCTAAAGTGAAAGTGATCTTAGTGGAACAAAACTTTGGTTAGATTCGGGTAAGACATCACTTCTCAAAAGTGGCACAAGAAGAACAGTTATAACGAGCCACCGATACTACACACAGGAGGAATGGTACTAGGGATCACTGTATGCAGTAGGCTTCCAATCCTACAAATGGTACAGGAAGAAAAAAATCAGCAAGCAATCATCTCACAATGACACAGCAGAAAGGAAGAAAAAACAGATGATCTGCATCTGGCCTTTTACAACAGTGAAGGTTCAATGTGGTGAAGAGTAAGAGTAAGTAGTATTTCAGTTTGAGAAGGCTAAATTTTGAAATAGTGCAGGAGACAGTACGGATGGTTTTGACATAGCTTTGCTTATGCCAGAACTCATTTCCTTCCTTTTTGGACATATACTGTCACCACAGTGCTTTTGCATCTCAGACTTGGCCTGTTTCCTGTACCAACAGAAAATGTGACTTTGGTTAAAGATTACTGCAGATCAAGAAATTCACATTTAATAATAACTTCAGGGAATGATCAGTGCACTGCTCAAATTCCATTGCAAACACAGCTATTTCTCTGTTGAGTTATAGGATGAGGGAGAAGTCCCTGCAAAGAATGACCTTACAAGAAAGCAAAACCAGTTAAAAGAGTTGAATCTGTAGAACTTTTATAAACATACACACATGTAAATGAAAAAAAGCATTAATTATTGCAAGGAAATAAGAAGTATGTCTAAAGCATACTGGCATGGGAAAGAATATTGTACAAAACTGCTGAAGTAGCCATAACCTCAGAATTTTGAATCTCAATGTGATTTCATTATTTACTTTGTTTTCAGTGAAAAGCTGAATTTTGGCAGTTCACTCAAGGCACAACTCACATTTGCTCTTTACATTAAAAGTGAACGTATCTTTCTCACTCTTTTCCCCATTGCTTTTAAGAATCAAGTCCGAGTAACTTACTAATTACTCACTCTGAATCCACTTTCAATTATAACGTGCCTCTGAAGCACAGATTCATACAATGCCCCCAAGCTGAGACATTTGCCTCCAAGTGTCAGTATTGGGTTTTGCCCTGCACCCAAAGTCATCACAACAGCAGGTACCTTTTCAAGCAGATCGTGATTAAAACTGAAGTCAATTCCTGCTTTAGAAGTCTGTGAGCCAAGCCAATTTGTCAGCAACTGGTAGTGGGCAAAAGTACAAATTTCTATCTGGCCTATTGAATAGCTAATTTGAGTTTGTTTTCTGGAAAAACAGTAGCCTTAAAAGCCAAACACTTAAGAACACAGACAGACACTTGGCCAGCATCACACCATGGCTTCCTTCCACACTTTGTGAAGCTAATTGGAGACCCTAGTCTGCAAGTGCTCTGCATGCATAATGGGTCCATGGGCCAGAAACATATGCTTCTTTTCCAGCTAATGGCACTCCAGCTTTAATTGTGAGGGCCAGAGGAAGTGAGCAAGAATAAAAAGATTATACTTACTATAAGGAACACATTCATACTGAACTTCTAGATATTTGTATGTCCCAGGACAAGGATCAGGAAACACATCTGACCCAGTAACTACTATACATTGTGTTCGGTTGTTGCACCTGTAATGGGAAAATAAAGTCAGTTAATTAATTTTAATTTGCAAGTTCATGCTAAAGTACTATATGCAGTGCTAACTCTCTTCACACTTGGGCAGTTCAATACATAAACCAACAAAGGTAATTAATACTACACTGGTCAAAGTCCATAAATGAGGCTTGAAGACAAGACTTCAGTTGAAATTTTATACTTCTAAATTTGCAAATTGATGTTATCTCAAGTACCAGTCATTCCTACTGGTAGAGATAGCTGTCCCAAATATATACTGACTTGATACTACTGTTCAATAAAATCAAAGCAAAATGCAAAGAAGATATAAAATGAAAAAAAAGTGCAATTTTGAATACAGAACAGTAACAGAAATGAGCAATTCCTTCATCATTAGCGATATACACACTGTTGAGTGGTTTTACATTTCAGAGAGATTTTTGTTGTGATTCAAGGAAACGACTTTGGTTGGAACAGTTATTGTAGACAAAGAGCATTAGCATTTCCATTTTAATTATTTTAGAGACAATTGGTGGACTCTAAGCTTCCTCTGTTAGGCTACAGGAAGAGGTAAAGAATGGTTGTCTGAGGAAATAAGAAAAGCAGTGAAAAAGAACAGCAAGAAAATCGATTACCATGTATTTTGGTGGAGGCTAATTACTGAAACATATATGGTTTGCTTAACAATGTAAGTCAAAGCACTTTCATACAAGGAAGAGCTTAATTACAATGTCTCTAACCACAAATCTACTGAATTTAATGTTTTCTGAAGGTTAAAAACAGAAAGAGAAAACAAAGATTTTAAACAACCATTTTTCCAGGGATAAAAAGAACAAACCAAAAAACAACACACAAACTTGAAAGTTAAAAATGGAATAACAATCACATAACCTCGAAGAGATGGTCAAAATGCAGTACAGAAAAAAAACAGTCAGAAGGAAGTGGAAGAAAAAAAATGAGGTCAGGGAGTTTGGTGAATAAAAGAAAAAGAGCTTGGCTGATCTTCTCATGGGTTAGTTTTGTTTGTCAGCAAACTGAATAACAGGAGTTTGAACTTCAGTAATAGTCTAGCCTTTGACTCCAGCTGTACATCAACTTTTCTACTGCCCTGCTACTTCCCACACTCCCTGAATACCACACCCCAAGCTAAAATAATCTGTCTTGGACCAATGGCTTTCCACAGCTGTACATTTCCAAAAGACATAAGAATAATTCATGCTACCTCATCAAAGGTATAGCAAACACATCTGAAGAACTCTGATATAAGCCATTATTCTTTTTATACACTAATCAAACTAGTACAGAGCTGGCCGGGACATGCTGTGCCTCTTGCTGAGCAAACTCAGGAACTCTGATTTTATCAGTTAATTTTTCTTCTTATTTTTTAAAAAAGTTAATGATTTCTAGTCTCATAAGGCTCACATTTGCATAACTGAAAATAGCCAACAACTTCTGTATATATACACAACCACGGATTCAGGTAGTGGTAAAGAATTCACCTGCCACCTCTGTCCTGCTTGTGGCAGTGACTTGACTTTCCAGATAGCGCAGGCAGGTACCTCGTGCAGCCATAGCACAGGTATCACACCACTACAGCACTGCAATTCAGTGCAACAGCTCACACAGTATATTAGAGAGTCTGGAACAAACATGACACAACCAATGGCTTTTAGACTCATGCTGCAGCTATAAAATGTGCACCCATGTTGCAGAGAAAATCTGCACTGAATCTGTAACACCGAAAATGCACAACAGTGACACTTTTTTGTACTCATACGAAGGTCAAAGTGCTGCTCTTGTGTGTGTTATGTAGCAGGAGCCAGTAAAAGGTAATGTGGCCCAAAACCTCATCAGCCTCTCTGGTCTAACCCCTATGTGAGCTTTTTCATGCCCCACACCACAGGTCAGACTAACCAGCATGAGAAAACTTTGGATGTTATGATTTTGTAATTAATTTGTTTAAATGCCTTTCTGTTTCTTTCATGAAAACCTTATATTAAAGCCAAAGTAATCCTTGCAAAAAGACTGTTTAGTGCTTAATTCAGTGTAATGGTTTCCACAGCTTTGAGCTGTATGAAAATTTCATTTTACACTTGAATGGGTGGCAATTAAGAGAGAAATATTGATTTGTTAAAAAATAAAATGGATACGTATTTGGAGAAATTGCTTGAGAATGAAACTGACGAAGGTCTGGGAAGCTGTGGAGGGAAAAAATCCCAACAAACTACTAGCAGAACTTGTAAATCTTTTCCATAAAATGGACTCTTGTTTCCCCACAAAATAAAAGTTGTTTTATCTTTCATTTTGCACTAGTAGAAGACTCACAGTATCACACAGTATCACAGTATCATCAGGGTTGGATCATCAAGTCCAACCCTTTACCACAGAGCTCAAGGCTAGGCATCACTGAAAAGTACAAGTTAAAATCATGCAACACATCCATAGAGACTCCTCATAGGAATAAAGTATCACAGTATCACAGTATCACCAGGGTTGGAAGAGACCTCACAGATCATCAAGTCTAACCCTTTACCACAGAGCTCAAGGCTAGATCATGGCACCAAGTGCCACGTCCAACCTTGCCTTGAACAGCCATTGGTTAGGAAACCAAGATGAACTTCATGCCAGCTTGTATTGGAAGGATGCATAAAAATAATTCAGAAGAAAATGATGCCTTTTCCTCTTTGTACACTGTCAGTGTCAAACTTCATGCACTGAGTGGTGTTTACAAGAAGCTGTTGACTTTCTAAAAACATCTGACTATTTCTTCATACAAGATTTCAGCCATTGTGCATATGGTCACCTTTTGCTAACTTTTGGCCAAAATGAAGGAGACACTATTTCTAAACCAATGAGCTATGCCCAGCAGTACACAACAGTGCTACAAATACCACCACAGTATCACACACAGTATCACAGTATCACCAAGGTTGGAAGAGACCTCACAGATCATCAAGTCCAACCCTTTACCACAGAGCTCAAGGCTAGACCATGGCACCAAGTGCCACATCCAACCTTGCCTTGAACTGCCCCAGGGACGGCGACTCCACCACCTCCCCAGGCAGCCCATTCCAGTGTCCACCACCAGCTCCCCGAGTTTAGTTGGAGAACTAAATGAATAGAAGGATTTGTGCAGTATGTGTGGTTTTTTACATTCACATCACCAATTTTGCTGCACTGATGATCGTGTTTTATAAAACCAGAGTAAATCTCATGTAAGGTTGTGATTTTCATGCATTTCTAAGATTTCAGGTTAAAGACTCTTGATTAAGATATTAATGTTTTTAAAAGTGAACATTCAGTTAACTTTTTAACGAAGTGATCATATTTCAATTCCTGGGAAGCCTCAAAAAACCCAAACCCTGCAGCAACCACAGCAGCTGTAAATTTCTGATCATTTAAGAAGCTGAATCACAATTCTGTAGTGTTTCAGCGTGTAGAGTTTTCTGAACGTTTTAAGTATCATTTAAGTGTAACCTACTTCACTGTACACTTCCTTGGCTTAGTATATATCAAAATATGTAAATTCTCAGGTTTTATTTTACAATCTTAAAATTCAGATGATCTCACACAGAGAAATGTCTTCACACTTAATAGTCTGACAATTTGCACAAAGATTTATGGCACAATGAAACTGTCATTTACAAGGAAATAAAACAGATCTGCAAAGAGCTCTATACAAACTAATAACATCTGATTTATGAAAGGTAGCATGTTAATGATATTTGAAATTTAGTCAGTTTAAGACTAACTGTAGCACTGAAGGAATGATAATTCAAGTTCCTCTGCTAACAGTGGCAAAAGATTTGCAAGGGGAACTGCAGGAAGTATCTCTATTCTCATGAATCCACGGAACAACTGTGTACTCTAACACTTGATTCTTCAGTATTTTAGCATGAATGAAGAAAGGTTACATTTTTGTAATGCAGATGCATCGCTTACAGTAATCTAAAAATCAAATGGAGTGTTTAATTAACAGTTAAAGTACAATGTCTGAACTCCCTTCACCTCAGGAAGAAGGCTGTGAAAATGAGGACTGGCCCCTTCACATTTCAGATGCAAACAGAAAAAAAATGTATGTAAAGCAGCTGCAGTCAGGCTGCTAGCAAGTATCTTCTGCTCTTGATGGAGTCATGTCCCTGCTCTACCCATCCCCGTCTGTGCTCAGCTTTAAGAACAGCTGTACTTTTCATGATAATTTGTTTGTATTCCAACTCTAAATCTTGACTTGCACAATTCCTAACAAATTGCTTTTGCTCTTTTTTTGTATTATCTTATGCTCATTATTGCACTTTTCTCCATGCAATGTATGAAGATGAGATTCCGTGTGCAATCTATTCTGTGAGGTGTTTAATCAATAATCTTGTTCTGCTGATTAAGTAGGGTCTCCTGTTTTGGCAAGATAACATTAGTTTCTCCTGTCATGCTCCAAAAGCCATTGGGAATCTTCACAAGATCATTAGATATGCTACAACAAGGCTTTGGTGCATGTTCTTTTCTTTCTGAAATTACTTCTTCACTGTCCTATAGTTCCTTGTCACTGCTGGCATTGCATTATTATTACAGCTCCCCTGAAACTTGCACTAGAGCTATGTCTCCAGGCCATAGGATGCCATTTTCAATTGAAGTTTCTGCTTGAAAATATAAATTAAGAAAATTTCATTATCTTCTGCCAAAGGCCATTTTTCACCACTGTTCTAAGGAAGATTAAAAATGCAAAATCTATGAACTTGAACAAATACTCCAGCATTAGAATGAAAAACACAGTATATCATGATTGGACCAGGGAGTACTGGAATCTGAGAAGCAGAAAGACATTAGCATTTCATGGATCAAACTGACTGACTAAGGGAAGAGGCCATCTTTATGGGTAAGTCATCTCAGTCACACCAGGATACTCAAAATTCCAAATGGTTCCTGAAGTTTGCATCATTAAGGTGTATAATGTCCACACACCATAATTTATCTTTCAAAGGCTTTTGGTTTATATACACAACTTTGACAAAGTCAGTATCATAAAAGAAACATGGTGCTTTGAAAAGGACATGAGTTCCTGTCTAGCCAGAAATGGGCTATCAGAATAATTCTGGGTATTTTGAATGTTATCTTTCTGTTTCACATTAAGCAAGGTAAAATTGGCACACACACAAAGTCATGTGTACTTCACTTTTAAAAGGGAAAAAAAAAAAGATATGATACAAAGCCACATTTAGGAAATAAAATTAATTTTTAATAAAACTGTCAATGTATTTCTGAAATCTACCTTGGTATGTTTTGAAATTTTTAAGTCAGATCTGACAATATTTCTCTTTCAGCATATTGATTAAATACTTAAAAGCTATCATGATGACATGTTCCTACATATCGCCTGCAGCAATCTGCTTAAACACCACTTGAGGCACATAAACTCTGAGTTGTAGCACCACATAGTCCATATGGTCTTCTGGTTCCTTATTCACCCTGGGTGAGCTGCAGCCTGAGTAAAAAGAGATGGGAATGTGGAATGATGACACTCCATATACAGACTTTTTAACAATAGAGTATTTTAAAATGAAAAGTTCCTGAATCTCCAGGTAAAATCCCTGCTAAAACTCAGAGTATTCCCATTAGGTCTATGACTGCCATGCAAGCTGTGCTCCTGCTTTTGTATGGAGATGCACTAATAACAGGAGTGGTGGTTTAAACTCCAAATAACGTATGTAGGAAGATGTCAGACATTACTTATTAATTTTGTCATAGAGAGTAGGTGCAAAACTTATATATGAAAGCCAGAAAAGAGATTTATTTTAAGGGGTGTGTATAGATCCACATATATGCACAAATATGTATCATAGTAGGTAATTTCTTAAAGGAATTTTTAAATTCTGAGCTCCAACTAATCTCAAAAGAAATACGTTATTACATTCTGAAACCTAGTGAGTTAAAAAAAATTTGGCCTAACCAAAGCTCGAAAAAAAGTCCTCCTAAAAACCCTCAGCCGTGCTACAAAGCTCTGATTTGAAGCAGCCCTGGCCAGCCGTCAGTACAGTATCCATGGCACTCCAGCAACTGCAGCAGTAGCACAACCCTACTCGTGCAGAAAGAGTGAGCATGCACACTCCCACAGAGTGATGCTTCCTTGAAGACAGACATAGTCCTGCAACCATCTTTACACAGCCCAGGATGCCACATAGGCAATTTTCCTTACTCAGGTGTGAAATTTTCTAGAAATTATTTTCAAGTTAGGTCCTCTAAAACTATTAGGAAGGAACAAGCATGCAGAAAAAAAAATGCACCTGTTTTATTTAGCTCAAACACAAAACAGATTTAGTGTGCAGTGGTGGCAGTTTTCATCATCTTAAGAAAATCTGGGAAATACACATACATAAGCACATATAAAACCAGAACACGATCATTAAGAATTGCTTCTGGATAATGAGGATGGCTGAAGGAGCTGGGGTTGTTTAGCCTGGAGAAGGGAAGGCTCAGAGGTGATCTCATTGCTACCTACAACTACCTGAAGGGAGGTTGTAGCCAGATGGGGGTTGGGATTTGTCTCTTCTCCCAAGCAATCAGCGACTGAACAAGGGGACACAGTCTCAAGTTGTGCCGGGGGAAGTATAAGCTGGATGTTAGGAGAGAGTGATTTGCCATTGGAATGGGCTGCCCAGGGAGGCACTTTTCTCACAAGAAAAGCCTGTATGAGGCACTTAGTGCCATGGTCTAGTTGACTGGATAGGGCTGGGTGCTAGGTTGGACTGGCTGATCTTGGAGGTCTCTTCCAACCTGGCTGATTCTATGATTCTAAGATCTTCCTCTGACTGCTAAAACAACAAGGCTAGAAATTAGCAAGAGGACCACCACAACAATAAACATAGTGGTTTTGGATGAAAAATATTTTGGAGGGGGAAAAAAAAGAGAAAATTGTTTCTATTTGTTGTTTACACATAATATTGATGATTTGTTGAATCTTCCCAATTACTGAGTACATAAGGAAGCTAAACAGTGTATAACTGATATTGCAGAAAAAGCTGCACCATAGGGTTGTCCGCCCAATAAATATGCAATGTTTGTGTTTCCTTTACACAAGGTAATCTTATGGGAGTCTAAGGTACACATTAAGGATGAAAACTCCAAACAGATAATAGAATAGAAAAGAAAACATGCAACTCCCAGAGGCCCTTTCTTAGTATTATCCAGTCTGATTCACCATCAATGAATGTATATCAGACTTGCAGGTCAAAGTAATTCTTGCTTTCAATTTCTTCTTATGATTTTAATACATTTAGTTATGACCTGCTTGTCTTCTAGTGTTCATGTTCTCTTATTATTAATCTGAAACTGGAGCATGAGATCACAGAATGTTAAGGGTTGGAAAGGGTATCTCGAGATCACCAAGTCCAACCCCCCTGACAAAACAGGATCACCTATGTCAGGCCACAGACACACACCGACATGACTTTTGAAAGCATTCAGAGAAGCAGACTCCATGACTTCTCTGGGCAGCCTGTTCCAGTAATCCAATAAAATACGGGTTGGTGGGGATGTGGAAAAAGACATGTAGATTTCAGTGGAAATGTAACTCCTGACTTTTTAAAGAGCTTTTATAATGCCATCTTTCTGTCCCCAGTACTTTCTACTATACATATGAAAGACCTGTTAGAACTACCAGAGCCCGTGAACAGACTGTAATGCAAAGACAGGAAAACTAGCATCAAGTCTGGAGAAGACAAGACTGAGATCTTATCAACGTGTACAAATATCTGAGGGGTGGATGTCAAGTGGAAGGGGCCAATCTCTTTTTGCTAGTCAGCAGCAATAAGACAAGGAGCAACAGCTACAAGTGGGAACATGGTTTCACCTCAACATGAGGAGAAACGTTTTTACAGTGGGGGTGACAGAGCCCTGGAACAGGCTGCCCAGAGAGGTTGTGGAGTCTCCTTCTCTGGATACCTTCAAAACCCACTCAGATGCGTTACTGTGCAAATTACCCTAGGGGATCCTGACTTGGCAGGGTGGTTGGACTCATTGATATCTGGGGGTCCCTTCCGACCTCTAAAGTTCTGTGATTCCGTGAATTGCAACGAGGTGTGCAAAAGTAAAGGGGACAATCTCCAGGTGAGGTTTGCATAGGCACAAATCCAAACTTTGCAACAGTATGAAACAGAGGAAAGCTGCCTTTCAGAGGAAATGTTTCTAATGCAACCCCACCTGAGGAAGAAGTGAAAATGACATTATATTCATAATCTTGTCATGTTATTTATGCTTGTGTGTATTTGCAAGCAAAATGCAGCATGAGATTACAGGCAATGTCTGTTTTAACACACCAACTAAGCCAAGCAGATCCACATTTCTGAAATGTATCAGTTCTAAAGAGCCAATTAAATGTTTCATCATTTAAACAAAATAAACAGCCTGCAGCTATGCGTAATTAGTAATGAAAACTTCAGTAGCGCTGCACTGAATATCTGAGGGAGATGCACAGATTATACACTGAATGAGCCTGAGTGCAGCAGCACGTCTGAGCAGGTTTCGGGGGAGAAACGTAGGTGTGGTCAATAGCATCAGACCCTTACAAAGGGGTATTTATTTCCGAAGCACAGCACTACAGCACACAGAAAATACAAGTGCAAATCCTGAAGCACAGTATCTAATCCTTAGGCAAACCTGCAGGGGAAAAGGCTCTCAGGTAAAGAGCATAGGATGAATTAAACCCTTTAAAACTCTGTTTTGCAGCACTGTCAATCTTTTTCATCCATAGCTTGACATGCCACATATTCATCATGTAGTTAGAAGTTATATAACTTAAGACAGTTTCTGAGTCATTATCAACTGAGTAACTAGAAGAATTGTAATATTGAAAACATGAAGCTTTATCCATCACGTTAATTTGCACAGATCCTCAATATATTTTTAAAAATCACCCACTTTAATTACTAAAATAAGACATTTCAAAAGACAGGTGTGCTTTGTTACTGCAACTTCTGAAATGTAAAGCCTTGGTACACTTTTAGCGTTCATACTTCAACTGGACCTCTAGGTCAGTCGAATGCAAATTCAGCTTAACTTGCCACGAGTCTCCTGAGCTTAACACAGCTCTTCTGTTTGCAGAAATATAGATGTATCTTAGCTCTAACAGGAAAGTAAGACCTACTAATTGACAGAACTGGCCATCACAGCAACATGATTTCACGGTGTCCTTTGGCTTCCCTCTACAACAGACAAGATGAGGACAATTTAAAAGGGGGGCTGTGGTGGGGGCATCTCCAGCTGAACTTTTAGCACAAGTGTTCCCCTTGAATAATTGAAGTACTATAGACTGTATCAATTAGGAGCAATTATTTATAAAAATGTTCATCTATTGCAGTTTGCATATAGAAAAATGATCACATTTTTAACAAGGGAAATGGGAAATCGCTATGGGATGCCCTAGTTAGATTAAATTAGCAAGAAACTTGTTATCAGACCATATAAAAGATACACCATAATAAGACATGACCTTGCAGAACCTTGAAGCCAGTCTGTGATTCCCCCCCCGCTCCTGTAACCCTTCCTAATTATCTGCAAAGTTACAGACCCTTTTGTGGCAGGTTATTTTTCTGTGAATAGTGAGGGGGTTTGGGCTTTTAAATATTTAATTAGTCTTCTGATATGAGAATTGTTGCACATGCCAACTGCTTCGATTTTCAAACTGTGTTCATCCTAATTATGCTCAGATTTAGATTGGTCATCCCAAACCTCTCACTCTTGTAATTATTTACTCCTTAAAGATCATTCAGTGGAGAAATATTTTTCACCCTTATGGTTCTTTCTTTCCACAAATGGCTTTTCTGGTCCGTTAATTACCCACTCAGAGGATTAGAGTTTGTAATAATGCAAGAGATCCTGTACGTAAGATGAGTTTTACAGGGTGAAAAAGAATAAACTGGTTTTTGTAAACTTGCCTCAGGGAATATCCCCTTTTTGGGTTATAATTTTCATCAGCAGAGGCCATGTGCCCACCACTGCATATTTACCAATTCCACAGGGCTATGGTGTGACCAATTTCTATGGCTCAATAAAACTTGAAGAAAAATGCTGAGCAAGAGGCCAAAGCACTGTTATTCATTACCCACTGTGATGTCTGGATCCAATTATCATCTAGAAAGCTTGCAAGACATCCAGGTATAGGACTTCCTCTGCAAAAGTATCCTTCTGTGCTAACTTGCAAGTATAATACCTCTTTCTTAGTTGTTATTTGAAGCTAAGAGATTAAGTTACTGCTTTGAGCTGTGCACTTTCTAACTCTCGGAACTTCCAGGATTAAGCCCAACAAAGTTTAGGAAGCTGCTTTTGCTTGCTTGTTTTTGCATCTGCAAAAGTCCTGCATATGCTGTGGGTAGTTTTAATGTAAGTCAAGCACCTCTGCAAAAAAAAAATCAGAAAATTCACCGGCTTGATTCTGTTAATGCACCGATAATTGTGTCAAAAATATTAATGATCTAATTCTTTCATAAAACTGTCTACCACTGAAGGAGTTGCATGTGCCTGCACAATTAAAAACCCCATGTTAGCTATACATATTGCTACATTACACTTGATGTAAATCCTTCTCTACTGAAATAAGCACTGGGCTGACAGCAGGAAGTAGCTGATAAAAAAGCAACAAGGCACTGCTGATGGCATTTATGATAACTGAGTACTAACTCATATGTGTTCTATCCACAGTACGTTATCCAAAGTGCTCCTGTTTTACATGTAACTCCGGGAGTTGCTCTTTTGCTGTATCTTTGTCACAAAGGCAGCAAAGTTATCTAAGGAGCTAAATATACAAATTATATCATGTTTTCTATACCCACTAGTGATGCTGGTGCTAGAATAATATACTGAAGGCAGTATCAGTGCTACTACATTCTAGACCATAGAATCATAGAATCAACCAGGTTGGAAGAGACCTCCAAGATCATCCAGTCCAACCTAGCACCCGGCCCTATCCAGTCAACTAGACCATGAGGAAACACCTATATGAGTGCAATAATAAAGTTCAGTTCAGTGCTGTCAAGAAATTCAGTAAACAGGGAAAGATTCTAAGTTCAGAACTGCCACATTACAGCTACACTTAAACTCAGTCTAATGTATTAAACAGAGCAAAAGGAGCACTAACTTGAGTTATGGTGGTAAGACAATTGTACACAGCTGGGAAAATGTGTGTACTACATATATTACAAAACTGCTCCTTTATCATATAGGTACGTATTACAAGAAGCAATATATCTGAGAAATAATGAACAGTAAGGTTAAAGATCACAGACTGATAGTAAGAAAATAATATAGATGTCTTTGCTCAATTAAATAAATGATTCTGCTACCTGATTGCTTTTTTTGTTTATACTAAGTGTGTGCTAGAAGATACTGAAATTCAAAGGTTCCAACAGCTGCTGTACTATAATGGAAAAAAAATCTATGTGATAAGAACTTTTCCTCCCCATTGATGTGCCTACAGCAAGCTAAAAATATACTGAATACTGGGCATTCCGTCTATGTAACACTCTTAAGACTGCATTAACTTCATTGCGGTAACTTGTTTTATGGGCTCGGTTCATCATGACCTATAAAACGTTAGGCTGAAGTGCTTTAAATATCTGCTAACACCATGTGCAAGCTTGGGAGTACAAGGCACTGTGCTGTGAAGCGGCAAAGACAGTACTCTTCTGAGAAAGTAGCACGCACTCTTATGTCACTGATATAAACAGGATAAGCATGCTAAATAATGGATGAGACAGGCATCCAATCTTTACATAATACAGGAATTCTACTTCAGTTCTTGGTTTCATTTTATTTTACCAGCACAACTTCTTAACAAAAGCATAGAAGTTGACTACTATACTAAATTAAAGAAAGCACATCCAAGCTCACTGCATTCACCAAAATAAATAAGACCTCTTTCATTTGTGGCCATAGTATTTTTGACAATTATTGTTGTGCAATATGTAGAAAATAAAATGTAAAGGGGGAGATTATCTATGTCTTTCAGTAATCATGGCCAATTTATTATGCAATTAGATAGCAATTTTATTATTAGTGAGCAAAAAAAAAGAGAAATGCTGTAAAACACTGTTATTGCTTGTACCTTTGATCCTTAAACTCTTCTATTTCAGCAACCTCATTAATGTCAAAATGCCATGAATATGGCCACTCCCTTTTTAGAATGCATACCCTGGGCACAGACAGAATCTATGGGATTCAATAAAGAAGTTTTTTCTTGTTGAACTCAACTAAAAAGCTTAATTGAGCCACACAGGTCAAAAGGTGCGGGTTTTTTTACTTTAAGTAGGAGATTATTCTGTGGAAGAAAGAAATTTCCAGAGTATGAGACCTGCTCATTTCTGCACTACTCTGTAGCTACTTTTTCATTCTCAAACCCATGTTACTCTTTATTCCTTTCGTGTGAATTAAACAGCTTCACTATAATAATCTCTAAATTCTATTTCCTTTGTGCTACAAATGAAAACTTTTAACTTTCATCACTACTGCTGACTTTGTAACACCAAAAAGTACTTTATTTGCATATGTTTAATTCATACTAATCTGTCCTTAATTTATGATCTATATCTCCTCTCTGCCCATCTTCATGTACCTTTTCCATGTCAGTTCTGTTTACTAAGTGATATTCAACGGATTTCCTATAGTGCAATGAACCTTAACGGGCAGCTTTTAATTGCCTTGCATAGCAAACCACATTACTATTAATTCCACAGCAACAGCATAAAATAAAACTATTGCTTCTCAGACTCCAGAGCAATTAGACCTCTCGGCTATTTGGCTAACTTTGCTTCATGATACCCAGTGCAGTTAATTATATTTTTTGATGTTAATAGTCTCTGTCAGTTTCAAGCATAACTCCTCTTTGATGAATATTTAAATTATATTTGAATAAAAAAATAATCTTGGTTACATTTCATATTCAGCAGTCATCACAGCTTAATAAAGGTCTCCTCAGCAAGGGTTGAGATAAATGGCTATACGAACACATGTATAAAGTCCTAAATCAACTTATCAGATAATGTAGCTGTTTTGGTTAAGCATTATAGAGAATATATTGGGATGGGAGGAATTAATAGGCTTCAATTATTGAAGTATTATCCTCTATGAACTAAATTTGACATAGCAATATATAAGTAAATCAGAATTGTTTTAATAACAAAGTTCTGAGTTCAGCTGAACCAGGAAGTTATCTTGGCTAGACCAGAACTTAGAGAAACACATAAAATTCATAGAAATCTATGAAAGACAACATTCAACTGAAAAGCATTGAAGGTTAAGTTCTCAAAAAAATTAGTAAATTACCAAGACTGGTAATTACATATCAAAACCATATAGCAGTAGGCTGAAGAGTATGCACACCTAGTAAATTCCATTTCACAAATCAGAAAAAAAGAAAAAAATCAAAACCCCCTAACTAAAAAAAAATATCAAATTAAAGTAACTAAAGTAACAAAAAACAAAAGAAGAAAATCACAGGCTGAATGATGCATCTTACAAGATGGTCAAACACAGAGAAAACGGGACAGAGTGCTTACAAATTATGTATACCTATATACAGCTACTTATATTTATTTTTACCCATGAATGGCAAGGAAATAGTGAGGAAAATGTACATACTAACCCCCCCAGGTAAAATATACACTGACTTTACAAAGAATTTGATGGTATTTTTGCCTATAAAAACACTAAACAAACACTAAGTAAAACTCCAAGCTACGCCTTGGTAAAATAATAAATCAAATCTTTTTTTGTAAACAGAACCTAAATTTTAAGTGTCATTAGCTGGTATTAATGATCCTTTTAGCTTGTGACTACAGCAATCTGCGCATGTGTGTAATGTGCCTGCACATGTGTAATAGAGTTTCTTCTGGAAAAAAAACACAGAATGCACTGCAAAAAAATGAACACATACCATTATACAGCTATTTCACCTTACCTGACTGCTCAGAATCTCACAATGTGGGGATTTTTATTTAATTTATTAAGTAATGTCACCATGGAAGTGCCCCATTAATAAACCCTCCTATTTTTAATGAGTAAACTAGACTTACCACAGTCGTATTAAGAATTAATGATAGTGAAAATGCACAATAACAGATAAGGTTCTTCTCAGTCATTGGTAATATTTTTTTTACCTCTGTAATAAAGCCAAACACTATGAATGCTTCATGAATATTCTGGGCTCTGTGATTATGCCTTGTTGGTGAAAATAGGCTACGTGTATTTCTGCATTTTTGCTTTGTATTTGAGTCATAACTAAGTCTTGTGACTAACACATACAAACAAAAATAAAATAAAATCAATACAAAACAAAACAGTTGTACCACAGCTTGGTATTGTGAAAAGCTTAATTTAAAAACAAAGAGCATTTTCATTCTCTGCTGCATCAAAATACTCACGGGGTGACTGCTGTACGAAGACCTACATCCGTTTCAGATGAGTAGAAGCCTTCGTTCTTTCAAGATGCTTACAAAAATTTGTATACATATATATAAAATGTTCATAATGTTGGATAGTGAATGTTTTGTGAAGCAGCTGTCAGCAAGTTGTAACAGAAACTGCTGGAATGCAAAGCAAAGATCTCATACACACAGTAAGCATCAGTAGCATAGCAACTCTGATGTGCATACATTCTGAGAACGTACCTCATACACATCAACCTGTGCTATCTTATCATCATCAGTTGTATTTCTGACACAAAAAGCAGAGATATGCAAGCTATTAATGACCAGAAAGCAGAAAAAGGTAAGGTGTGCCTCTTATTCTGAGACACGTTTCACTACATAATGTCTTTAGCTAAGGGAGGCAATCTTTGACTGCAAAAGGAAAAGCAAAGGAAAAAGCAAGATAGCAGCAGGGGTCAGCAGAGCCCTTGTCTAAGCCTGGCAGACCCCAGAAGTAAAGTATGCCATTACCACAATCACAGTCATTTATGAATGGCAGAGGATAAAATCCTCCCTGTGAAAACCGTTTTCAGTCACATTAAAAAATGAAATCTGAAGCATGCTACAGTTTAAACACTGAATCAACCATGGCTCTATCTGCAGAAGCTATTTTTGGGACACTAAAATGTTGTTTTGTGAAAGTTTTGCAAAGGCTCCAATTCAGCTCTGCAGTGATCCCCACAGCAGGTTTTGCCTTCCAGCAGCTTAGACCCTGTACAAAGTTTGCTTTTGGAAAGACATTTTCACTCTGATCAGTTAAGATGAATCAATTATAGGAAATTCACCCGCTATCCACCCAAGCCTGGAGTCTAGAGGAAGATTTTCTGTATTTACTCACATTATGGGATGGACCAAACTTTTTTTTCACTGGAAAGGACATTAATACAGTACAACATTTCCTCTGGAGATTTGACAAGCTGGAACAAGACAGAAGGTTTGAGAGTCTTCTTCAGAGAACTTACGTTCTTTCAAAGAATGTCCTGCTCTCATTTAAATATAGGGGATTTCAAAAGGACATATTGACAGGCAGAAAAGAATGAACATCTCTATTCACCTACTATACTGTTGGGAAAGGCTGAGAAAAAAAATAAAGTCACAGAAGAAAGAATGGATATGCTGCTTCCTTCAGCTTTCCCTTGATCACTCCGTGGGGCAGGAGGCACTTTGCTTACATTTTGAAGACCCTCCACTTAAGCGCAGTTGTCTTACAAAGAGCTGATGGACACAGCAGAATAAGAGCACTAAGCATGTAAGAAAAACCACGTTAACAAAAACCCAAGCATGAACCCTTCAATGGTATCGTGATGGATATGGTAATTGAAGGTACATGTGTTGCATGCGGTATAGATAGATCAGGACAAGTGAAACAACAAAAATAACCCCACTCACTGCTGAAGAGGAATAAATCCTCTTTTAATCCTTTTTATATTTCTGCAGTAATGTTTTAAAAAGGAAGAGTATTTTTTAAAACTATCTGTTCCCAAGTTCATTTATTATATTGAATGTATTTTTATGTTTATGCTTACATCTTTTATTAAGGTTTGCTTTGTTGTGTGCATATTTAAATAGCGAAATTATACTGATTAGATAAGCCACAAAGATCACATCAAACTACAATTATAGCATATATAGTAGGTGAAAATAGAATTTCAAGGCCATTTCAGTGCAGGATTGATGTAACCTCCTTTCCTGTTGTGGATCAAAAATAAACTGAATATAACAACTGAGAGATTATAGTTTTTAACGCAGATGCTTGCACGGTTGGTAGAGTTTGTAGTTCTTAAAACATTTTTGATTTTTACTTTTTTTTTCTAAAATGATCACAACTATGCTGCTCCCAGTACCAGAACATAGATCAGAAATTCCTATTTTTAAAAAATCAAGGTATATCAGCCTTTATTAGGAGGCAGACGGTGTTTTCTTCCTCAAGTTAACATTAATTTGGCTGTTAACAGCAAATGCTTCAATTTTATGCCTACGTAAATGATTCCATAGATTCAGAATTAATAGGCTACATTTTCTTTAAACACAGAATGTTACTGTTCTGCAAGTCACTGCACAGCTGCAGTTGTAAATTACTCCAAAAAATCAACTGTAACAGACCTGGTATTTTTTAAAATACAAGATTTATCAAGATTTAAAATGACATTACTCAAAACTATTATAGTCTGCCACACTATCCAAGGGCTTATTTAAATACACACAAAAAAAAAACCAACCCAACAAAACAAAACAAAACAATAAACACCTAATTGCACCATACAGGCACTGCAAAGATAGCAATGTTTTCTAATCTTTAAGATAATAGGGAATTTTTTCTTAAACGGAAAGTTTAGGTTTACGAATATCAGTCCTACTTTAAAAAGCCTACTTTTACATCAGAAGAGAAAGCTCCTAGCATGCAAAAATGCACTTTAGCAACTTATCATTTTCCTATACAATTACACATAGAATATGCTTTCATCTTTGAAATGTCTTTTAAGCATGCATTTACAAGTACTTTTAAACACGTTATGATTTTAAGGTAACAAAATATAAATCCAAACATGATGTGGTATCTATGTAACCCTTAGTACCTGTCCTGAAAAAAACCTGTTCCACCCAGTTGCAGCTGCAGAGCAGGGCTTTTTTAGCTGCCACTGGAAGCAGCAAGTCCTCATGTACACACAAACCATTTGAATGGAACTCATGCAATCCATTCACAATCTGCTTACAATGGAAGTGGACTTAAGACTAAAATCAAATCTCTGCTGTGTCTGTAAAAGGCACTACTAGTCAGCCTTATCAACTTCAAAATTTCATGTCAGTTTCTGGCTACATCCATACAAACACACTCAGTGAGTGAGCAACTAGAGCAATTTCCTCAGGCTCCTTTTCATCTCCCACTTCTCTGTTCATTTAATTTCTTTTTAAATCAAGAGGAAACAAAGGAGATTTGTTCCTGCTAAAGGACAATGGAGGATCAAGAAGTTTTGACTCTTTAAGATAGAACTGCCTGAAGCATGGGTCTGCCACTCACTTGCACAACTCCCTCGCCAAGTATTCTAGAAAGAAGCTTGTTTCTATGCTCAACTTTAGCACGTGGTAGGACCTCTTAACCTTGACTCTATGCAAACACCGGGGTTAATTATCAGAGAGTGTGAAACGGACAAGGATTTTTTAAAGGTCTAGTCTCTTTCTTCAGAGTTGTACCTGTGCCAGTCTGAAGTTCACATGGCATCCAAATACATGTGAAAGACTTTATTCTGGAGAAGTGGGATGCAACTTCAATCGAGGATTAAAAATTTAGTAACTTTACAAAGGTAAAAGCAAAACAATGAAATCAGTGCTCTAGCCAGGCTTTCTAGGATACCATTGAGTGAAAAATCTTTTGAAAATTACAGAAAAAAAAAAAGGAGAGAGAAAAGACTGTTCTGAGAAAGAGAAGCTGATGCATCAGTGGACACTGGCAAAGTTTGTGGGCTGGTATTTCAAATTCCCTGGTAGGGGAGCAGGGCATGTGACTGCATGGCTTTGTGTAAATGTGGAAACCTCTTCTTATTTTTCAGTCTTTGGATTTCACAGTATTGATCTAATTAAGCTAGCGTTTTAAGGTTCTAACTTCAGTAAATGTAGCTGCTGTGCAAAAGCTGCGGAGTAATGTTGCAAATGAGTGATGACTATTTAATAATTGTTATGGAACTCCATTTAACCGCAGGTCTAAACTGAATTCAGTGATCAAAAGCAGTGCTAAATCCACTGCTAGCTGAAGTGATAAAACTACGTCATTAGTCCTTGAAAGTAAATACTGTAAGCCTTTAAGTAGCAATGTAGAAAGGACTGCTGCTTATTTCTAAAGGTATGAAGTTTTCCATCTGATGAAACATTCTAACAGATTGGTTTCTAGTCAGTTTAGAAAAATAAAAGCAAAAAAGCCAAACAAAAAAACCCTCCCACAAAACCAAAAGCAACAATAAAACCTCTCAAGAAACAAGAAATCCAATGAATCTGATAGTCCTTTTGATGAGATTTTTCTATGCAGTTGCTATGATCAAAATACAGCTGATGCAATACTTATAAATATCGGATCAAGGACATGTTCTGAATACCAAACAAGGGTCTGCCTTAGACAACAAAAAATTATGATCACCAGTTACAAATAAAGAAATACAAAAGCTTTTTACTATTTCATAAGATATTTGCAATGTTCTTCTATGCTTACAATATATCACAAATTGGGCAGCTTTGAGAAAAGATTAAACAGGACAAGAGACATCTTTTCTACTTAATGACAGGATCTGAGAAAGAAAACTACAAAAGCAAACTTCCAAATTACTACAAACACTGGACAGAAACAGAAAGCAAAGTGTCAAATGATCTTTGACATTTTTTCAGATAAAAAAGAAAAGAACGAAAAGGAAAAGCTCTCTTTGAGCACACATATTCTGAACCAATGACATATGTGTTATCACAATTTCATTGTAATCTGTGGGAAAAAGAGTAAAGGCAGAAGATTGGCTAAGTTCAAAAATACTCCCTGGCATCACTGACTTACAGTTTATTAATTGAAAGGGAAGGGCTGAAATTTAAGCTTTCCACTAACAGTTCGATGTCACAGCAAGATTGTGCCTCTGTATTTGTCTCTGACTACCTTAATCTGTGTATTTGCAATGAACATAAGGAGGACTTTGATCAAAATACAACATGCATTTTACACAACAAGGAAGTCTACAGAGAGGCACTACATTTACAAAAGCAATTGAAGGTAGTTTCAAAGGGACTTGACAGATTAGAGGATGATGACACTGCTGCTGCAGTCTCAATGGAAAGCTGTCTTGATCTAATTAACAACAACGAACTAGAACCACAAAAAGATAATTCAAACGTGATCTGAACAAGTTATATTACATTTTTACCACAGCAGGAATGGAACCTTTCCTTTACTGATCACAGAGTAAGTCACAGGTTGAATGCAGAAAAAGAATAAAAGATCTGGTATCCTTAATTTACCTGCATCATTTGAAACTGAATCTACCCCAAACATTTGACTACAGTAGTACAGAACATACATAGATTCATATGAAAATGGTAAAAAAAAAAAATCCACACTCATGGTAACTTGAGTGAATTGGGAAATCAAATGTAAAATAACTTTTAAGAGGAGATCATACATTACTGAGTGCTACCATGTTCCAACAGAACAGTAAAACAGCACACAGCATGCAGAACAACTTGCATGTTTCATTTCATACGTCTGTGTGAAATGTATTTTGCACATACAACAGAAAGCTCCCAGGTTATTCTCATTACTTTTTGTTCACATTCCTCATCCTAGGAAAAATGCACTGGGAGGAAAACTTACCCCAGTCCTGAACTTATTCAGGCTTGCAGCTTAAGCCAATAACAATGCCAGCGACTGATCTGTACTGACGTTTCCACAACTGTCAGTACTAGATGACTGCTGCCTGTATGCGGCCTGCAGCACAGGAATTTCTGTGAATCTTAGCTCTGATGCACCTTTTGTTCTAAGATGCTCTTCTGACTGACGTCTTCCCAGAACAACTGCTGTCACTAAGACGTAAAGTAACTTGTGCTTATAGGCATATATGCTTCCATACACAAATGTATAACAACTTATAGCCATTCTGGCATTTACTCATCCCAGCATTTTCCACTGAATGCATTTACAGGTGCGAAGTACAGCTGTGATTTACTGCATCCATAGGAAATGTGTAACTTTGTCAGGGAACATAGAAGTTCCCAAAAAATGCACCAGCCAGCTGGACATGTTTGGAGTGCTGTTTGACCACCTAAACGACAAGGAGACAAAGAATCTCCAAATAAGTGAATTATTCCTTCCAGTTATCTTTCTGCTTTTTACCTTTTGCTCACAGATTTAAAAATAAACCAAAATAAAACACCTCTCTAATTGCAACTGGTAGTTTTTATTACCAGATAGCAACAACGCTACCTCAATAACAAACTGGTAACTACAATTCAGCATTTCCTACTGCATCTAACTCAGACACTTTTCCCCTTTAGTCCTCAGAATTTTATATATGTATGTATGTATATATATGTATTTACCTTTGTGTCATGATTTTGTAGGCATCTGGAAGGAAGCATTCTGTGTTCTCCATCTGGAAAGGGTCTGCATCACAAATCTTGTCATCTGTCCGTCCATAGTTAGCACTTTCTATCATAATAACATCGCTCCCTGGACACCGGAGATCAATGGAGTAGCCTTCACAGGAGAGCTCTCTCCTAACCAAACCAAACGGTAGTGCTGCTCGGCTGAAACCTAAAACCAAAATCCAAAAAGACACTGGGATGAGGCTTGAAAGACA
Source organism: Pogoniulus pusillus (assembly GCF_015220805.1). Taxonomy (NCBI): domain Eukaryota; kingdom Metazoa; phylum Chordata; class Aves; order Piciformes; family Lybiidae; genus Pogoniulus; species Pogoniulus pusillus. The sequence continues at coordinate 29,276,599 of NC_087271.1, read as the reverse complement.
CGCTGCATTGGACTATTCTTCTATTGTCACACAGGCATTAACTCTCACTACTGTGCTAAGGTAAGTGCACCTTTAAACAGCTTGACCTGGTAGTATGTTAAGTGAAGCATCTTTCATGAAACTGTCACATTCCAACACCACTGTGCTGCTGTGTCCTTAATATGGAAAAGAAGAAAATTCTCCTTTGCTTGTTCTCATCCTTGCCAGGGCACACAATGATGCCTGTCTGCATGGCTACATTACATGCTCCCATTCCCATCTCATTTCTCTCTGGTTTATTCCTTCTTTCTTTGGGTTATGTCTGAAAGCAGGAAGCAGCAAATGCAGAAGTGATTTTAACAAAATCCCCAAAAAATCAGATTCAAAAACTCACAAAGCCATAGTTTCAATTTTGTCTTTCTTGATTTGTATTTCACCTTATCCAGAATGAGTTGATTTCTTTTGCTTAGCTATTTTGTGTCCCCAGCATGCACATGTTTGTGCCACTAAATCTAAAATACATGCTGATACTTTCCCTAGTTGAACTTCACTGCTCTTGTGCTTTTTACATAAATTAAACCACAGACTACCAAGCCCAGGAAAGTGGCTACATCACCATCTCTGAAGGTATTTTAAAGATGTGCAGATATTGTGCTTTGGGACATGGTTTAGAGGTGGACTTGGCAGTGCTAGATTTACAGACTCAATGACCTTAATATACGCATAATACATAAATGATCAGTACCATAGACAGTCTATGAGTACTGCAGAGAATCCCTTTTTCTCTCCCCAGAATGACATGTATGTTCCATGGAACTCTCATTTTTAACATATTTTTCCACATAAGAGAATTCCTTAAAAAAAAAAGGTAACTACTCTAACAAAGCAGTATGAAAGGCTTTAAAAACAAAACATCCACATGTTTAGGCTTTTAGAGACATTTTGCCAGGCAATGTGGTACTGTTAAATACCTAATTCTTTAAAATAATAAATCCCTTCTAAATTGCCAGCAGAATTGCAGACATTTTGGTTTTTTTTTATAAAGTCATCCTAATACATTACCACAAGGCCATTAATATTTCAGTGCAGGCTGCTGGAAACAAGTTGTGACAACAAAGAGAAGTAACTATTAAGTATGGAAAGTTGGAGCTCTACAGTGTTTTGAAGGCACAGAAACTTTTCTTTAAAAAAATGATGCATTAGAAGAGGGAAGGAAGCAAAGATCTAAAAAAGATCAAGAACAACTTGAGATAACCCCTTGATAGTAAATTTTCACACAAACCAGGGGCTGTCACTTTTTCTACTGAATTAATGATCTGTAGATTAAAACTCCTCCTGCAAGAAGATGATTATCTGTTAGGACTGCAAAAAAGAGATGTTGGTAATGATCACACCAGTGGCAGGATATGGTTCCCTGGCAGCCAGATTCCATTTTCCCATCTGCCACTCACTACCTGCACACCTCTGCCTTCTCCTTTTCATCAGAACCAGCTTTTGACCAACTTCTGCAGTAAACTAACGCAAGCTCTAACCTCCGTCTATTGCAGAAGAATTTATGAGGTCTCAAGAGGACCTTCATCTGGGTGGGAATTCACATTGGCCCAATGGGAAGGGGAAGGCCAGAGTGCAGCAACTGGGTCTGCCTTTATATCTTGTTGAAACATATACTACATGAAACCAGTACTGTTACTCTGCCAAAATGTTTCAGCACTTGTTAACATGGGAAGAAGCCATATTGCTGTGGAAAGAACCACAGTTCCATCTCAGATTCACTCCTGGTCGTTTGTTTGCCTGCAAATAACATGCACAATAGCAGACACTATTATTAGAGGCTTGCTGAAGTATCATGAGCTGGAAGCTGAAAAAGCTAAACCACGAATCCATCACATTAACACCCTACATGTTCCTCCTATGCAGAAAATTAATACAACAAAGGCAGAAGCTGCTCACGGCTCAGTGAGGGCGTGAAATGGGCACAGAGAGGAGTATGCACAAAGCCCCCACCACACATGCATACAGCATCTCCTTTGATTAATTAACATCATGACAGTCACAGTGGGACCAAATGTAATACTGCTAGTGACTGCCATTTCTACATCCTACTGCTCCTGTCAAATTTGATGCCATCCACACAAAGCTCATCGCTCCAGTTGGCGGTGATGTGCCAACAGTGCCCCTATCTCCAGGAGTCAGTCAGACTTCCTCCAGCATGTGGCACTGCCATGACCTGGCTGGAGGCCTGGCCACTTCCCCAAAAAAACCTTTTTGAGTTTCCATCAGTAGGGAGAGAACAAGGCTTCGGTTGTCCAAAGGGGATTTTTGCAGCTGGGAGGTCAGGAAGGGGGACTGCTGCTTGACTACATGTGCAGTGTGAGTGCAGCAGCAGGTAAGAGGTACAGATCATTACAGGGTCAGGAATAACAAATCCACGCTCAGCTACCTATGACAGGCACTAAACTCTGAACTGCAGCTCCTGAAGCAGTGTCTCCAGTTTTGCTAAGAAACACCTCAAATTCAAAGACCTCTACAGTTTGCTACAGAGATCAGCTGCCTGGAAATCTTATTTTATCATCTATGGCGACTGCTGCAAGTGCTGTGAAGGTGTTTTATCTTGCCATTTTTCCCCCTGCAGGCACCCAGGAGAAGTTCTTTATTAGGACCAACATTAAAAATACTAGAGCAAGGTTATATCACAGGCAACAGAGGACACACCTGAGATTGCTACGTAGGTGTTACATTGCAAAAGCCGCAAGCAGTAAAGAAAACCAATGTACCATGTGGCAGGTGAGGACACTCCTCTAAGGAATGTCTACACTGCAGAAAGAATTTTAACTAAATAAAATAAATAATTTTAAAGTCCACTAACAAAGCTGCTGTGATCTTTATGCTGAAGCTTTGTTTGTAATTTTTTTTTCCTATCAACAAAGGGGGAAAAAAAATAAGCGTATCAACAAGAAAAGTGTAATTCAATCCATCTTGCAACCCTGACAATCGAAGAAAGAACTAGTGGGAGGCCCTGAGAGCAAAAAAATCAATATTGCAGCTTTGTGCCGTGCAAATGTGAATACTGCCAAATAGCAGTGCTTAGGGTAAAATGAACTGTTTTGCTGCATTTTCTCCTCTCTGAACAAATGATTTTGAAACGACAGGGGTTTTTTTGAGCTATAAAACGTCAAGCAATAACTCCCAGTGCTTTAGGCAAGTGATTGGAATAAATACCTCTTGGCAACAGGTGCAATGACTTAGGACTGAAATTCATTTACATTCAGCAGTTAATTGATGATAAACAGATGCACTGCCACAAGATGAAAGTTTGAAGGACCAGCATCTGAATGCTACTGCCTGCTTCTGCATCATTTCAGAGCTTTTCAGACCTAAGTACGTAGCTCTGTCAATAATTACTGTTGTCACCAGTAACTTTGTATCTCCAATGTAATCCCTCACGAATAATTTCAACACTGTATTCAACTTGTTGCTTGGTTTACTGTACTTTGTATACACCTATTTCGTTTGGCTGTCCTCCTGCAGTGGAAATCACTCTTGCCCGTCCCCTTGCTAATTGCTTCAAGGCGAGCGGTGCCATGGGTGGCATGCTCCTGCTGTCTGCCGCCCAAGAATGCGAAGTGCTTACCGACTGCAAAGACCTTTCTGGTTCCCGGGCTGGAACTTCCAGCACAACGTAAACATTAACTCAAGTGAGCGTCTATTACCAAACGCAACATATGCTGTCTCTGACTCATTTGCGTTTGAATGTATTAACCAGTGTTGTGGGTGTTGGGTTTTCTTCCTTTTTTTCAAAAAAAATGAGAGAAAATTAACACCTAATGCATAAAAAAAGTGTGGTTTCTGTCCTACTGACCAGTTTGATTATAGAAAAGCTTCCTGGCAAACATATGTTTCCTGCATTTTATCTGCTCATAAATTAGTTGAGTGCAGACTCCTTATTGAAAGAAAAAAGGCTTTTATAAAATCACATTTCAAATGAAAAGTGGAGATTTTTAAGTAATACACATTATTTAAGACTTTATTGATTAATTCATGTAGAAAAACACACTAAGAAGTCTAAACAAAACACCACTAAGAATAAACTCTCCTCTTGTACTTTAGCCTCAGAAAAAATACAACACATAACCATCTTTCAGAAGTATGTTGCATTCACAGATGCCTAAAAATTGTCTTACATAAGCTTGCAACGCCTTATTTACCATTGTACTGTCTTGGTTCCTTCATAAAATTACTTGTCTTTAGAAAGATAACCTAAATTTGTCAAAGTGCAAAGATAAGTTAATAATTCATAGCATCCTGCCCACTAGCATAGCATCTTTTTGAGCTGTCAATAATAAGAAACTGTGCTAAGTTTGGCAGATAAAAGCAAGAAGACACCACCACACTTGAATGTTCACCCCATACAGAGGAAAAATAGTGGAATGTAAACAGGCTAATATCAGTAGTCCTCAACATCAGAAGCAAGGAGCCTTTGATTAAAACTTAAAACACAGAGAAAGTCAACATGGAAATATAAAATTATTTCAAAGAATGCAGATACTAAAAGGACTGAAAATCCAAAACAAATCTTTGCAGAAATAAATATATATGTCTTTGTGAGCAAGGAAATATTGTTTCTTGTGTTATTTGGCTCTAACAGAAAGGTCTTTTGAAAAGAGCACATCTTTTCAAACAGAATGTTTACAGTTGACTCTCACAATCTCTTTTACTTTACCAAATCATGCAACATGACGATTCATGTTCTACACAAGATAAAAGCAATGCATCTTGGGCAGTATTTTAGTAATATATGTTCAGCAAATACAAAGCCCGATGAAAACAGTGCTGAGAATCCTCTCCCTCTCCCATTGATGTACGTGTGCATGGCGGGTGCACAGAAACAGCTGAACATACTCCACCATCTGAAAATCATGCTAATGCTCAACATGGGCTGTGCAGAGCTTTTATAATGCTGCAGAAAAGCCTCAGCATTCTGCCGTTTCTAAAGAATCCATGAACTCTGTCAAGGAATACTTTTCTCCCTGTCTCTCAGCACTGTATATATTTCACATAGACAAGCATGTTATTTTGTTAAACAGCTTTTAAATTACCCAATCCTGGTCAACATATCACTACCAGCTACTACAAAGATAGAGGCAATTTAAATGACAACTGTGCTTTCTAATTCTGTCTTTGAAGGAAAAAAGTAATTCTGGCAAGCATGTCTATTAAAAGATTATGCTGGCACAGTAAGAGCTTCTGACACTGCACAGAGGTCTGGAGTTCACAGCACTCAGCTATTCTTTCAGGGAAACCCAACAGTCAGTGTGCAGCCAACCCATGCTGCAGCCCAGCAGACAAAACTCCACTGCTCAGTTGAGGTAAAACTAGGCAAGAAGTGATCATTTAAAAAATAGTTCTCCTACAGCTGTATTGTGTTGTCATTTTAAGTACATACTCATTATTTCCACTTAAGATGTTGAAAGACAGGGGAGATCCACAGAAAGGGATTATTTCTTGAAGGAAACCTATTTTTTTTAATAAGAGGCATCTTCCTTATTTTTTTTACTCATTCATAAAAAAGAGATTAACTCAAAACAAGGTACATGAAAGTATGTTCATTATTTGAACTTTAACAAAGAGGCTAGAAGTCCCGAGTAACTTAGACCATTCAAACTTCACTGAACCAAGGCAACTTTTTCACTGAATGTATTAGCTGTGAGGGGAGATTTTTTAATGCTGTTTTCTACAATACCATTTCTCAGACATACTCTTTCCTATTTTAACTACTTCACTAAAATCTAGAAGCGTGTCTCTTACAAAACAGAAATAAGAACTGCTATCAACAAAGGCTTTTAGAAGTATTAAATAACTAATGATGGCTTTTAAAAAATATTATGTAATTTTCTTAGTTGTGATTTAGTCCTTAAAAAATAAAGTCCAGAAGATTTTGTCAAATGTTAGTGTTTTTCATGTTTCAGTGTGAGTAGAAGAACTGCAAATGTAAGTAATTTTCTGTAATTATATACTTAATATTCAGTGTACATAAACATATAGCACAGCATGTCCGATTAATGAAATTCAGGACAGAAGCCTGAGTCACACTCTCTGACTCACCCTAGGATGGGTCTTGCCTTCCAGGCTCACTGAAACTTAGTACAATTTTCCTTTTACATTTTTCAGTCTCCATGCAATTCTCCAAAATATCCCTGTGAGGCTCTCTTCAGCAAAAAAAAAAAAAAAAAAGAGTCAGGGATTACCTGCTTTCTGCACCTTCTTGAATGATTCAGCAAAAGCACAAAACCTGAAGTGAGCAGCAGCATCTCAGCCTTTTAATCTTTCAGTGTAACAGCGCTGATCCTTCCCATGACTGGCTGGCAAGGATCTCATTTAAATTCCAGTAAACAGTTCTCACCCCTCATTCAGAAGGGCAAGAAGGTAGAATGGTTAAGGAAATTCTTGGATTGTGTTTCTGTTGAGGGTTGTCTTTTTTTTTTTCTAATACCAGGAGACAGAGTGCTATATTGACGGACCTGGAGGTTGAAGTCTTTCAATCATTTGCAACAAGAATAGCCTAGACAGAAGCCATGCACATATCCCTGCATTAGCCCATCATGTCTCAACTCTGTTTTGAAGGAATCAGGACTCTGGGAAAAGAGATAGTTCTGTCTTCATGCCCGTTTAATCCTTCACCTCCCTGCTGAGGCTGCCACAAGAGTGCTAATTAATGCTAAACTGTAAAAACGGGCTTCTGCACTTTGAATCCAGCCACGCTGAAACTGGATAGAAACCACTAATTCCTTTCATTAAAGTCACCAAACCAGAGCCTGGTTCCCAGAAGCATTTTAGCAATGCCTACATATGGCAGATGGAAATCATGTGATTTAAACATGAAAGTCCAAATTTCTAGGGCAAAAATATGCATATTGTTCAGTTCTCACTTGAAATCAAATTTTATTCTTACATGCATACACCTTTCCCATGCTTTTCAGTGAGAGCTGTACACATGAGAGTAAAACTTTGCCCTCTTGATCTAAAATTACTCCAGTTTGAAACTGTATTCATCTGTCAATGATACTTCTTTGCTTCTGCCAGCCAGATGTCTGTTCTCAGGATGCAAGCATCTCCTTTTTTTCCTTCACATCATACACACTTGATCCTCTGCCAGCTCGCAAAAAGCACTCTACCCTTTCCTTTCTTGCCATTAAATACACTGCATGTTCGAAATTTCCAAGGCAAAGTGAGTCCCATGGTCTCTGTAAATTCGCCTTCTGAAGGTTATCTCCAGTTTACTGACTGAACTCTCTGAGCACACCACCTGTCAGGAAGGAGAAGCTTCTGAATCAGAAGCAATCTCCAAAACAGGGAGGTAAGACACACAAAGGCTAATGTGTCAGCAATGTTGTGTCAACAGGATTTCCCGTTGAATTGTTACCTCTGCACAGGATACCGGTAGCAGAGTTAATATAAATATTCTTTTATTTTCTATAAAAATGAATTTTGGCAACTTACATTTCCAGTTAATCATTTTGATTGGAAACCATGTATCGAGGAGAGACAGAAGGGATAAATGGGGATTTCCATTAGCAGTATTCAGAGTGAAGAGCTGACCAAAAAAAAAAAAGCACTTTTCTTCCCATCTTTAAGAAACCCAAAGCTTTGTCACTTCAGGGGCTGATAGAAATCATGCAGTGATGTACCACTTATTTGGGAATACGTGCATCGGTGAAAGTTAAATCATACCAGCAGCTGACATGTTGAGTGTCAATAGTAACCCTAGGTCTGCTGTGCACATTGCCTTCTTAAAACAAGTTATACCCTAATCTGTTTAAGATAGCAAAACATTTCCTCTCACTGAAATGCAGAAACTGGACCCTGATAATTCTGACTCATTTAAAAGAAAATGTTATCCTACAAACGCCAGAGTTTAAAATACCAAACACGGGCCTAATGCTAAAACAAACAACCAAGCAAACACCCACCCCCCCCCGATTTAATGAAAAATATTGTACAATTAATATTAAATGTTAGTATTTGAGATTGCAGTTGCAAAATTACGAAGAGGGCACTTTCTTGTTCACAAACAGCATTACATACATACTAGAAATCTAATCAAGCTACAATGTAATCATTTTGTATAGCTTTTTGTTTTAACAGAATGATAGAGTGGAGTCAATTGTCATAGAATAGAGTGGAAAAAAGTTATGTTGTTAATTTTAGTTATGGAAACCCACTTAGCAAGGGCTTTTGAGTACTAAAATAAAACAGGAATCCCCCATCTCATTCAGCATAGCTTCGAGAAAATTTCTGAGGACTCAGGAGTAGAGAGAATCCTTGGAAACATAAGGCTCAAGACTGTAAAGATGAAACTGGTAAACCAAAATACACAGTTATACCTTCTGAAAACAAGAAGAGCAATGTGATGAATGTACTTTAAGGTAAATGTGCTGTCACTTCAAATATTCCAGCAAATAGGTATGAGACAAGAGTAGCAAGCAATCTTGGAAAATGCCTGTCAGAGTGAAAGACTTTCTTCTTGACCTTACCTTCTACGAAATATTTGTGGATTTCCAGAAGACTAGAGAGGGGAGAGATATACCATATACAGTTTTTACAACATAGTTATGTTGCCTGCACATAGCAAGCAACTAGGAATTGTGGAATAATCCTATGCAGATACTTGACAGTCACCTCTGAATAATAAACTGCATGAAGAAAGGAAACCTATGTAATTGTTTATCGATAGGCAGGTAATTTTAAAAGGCCTAAGGAATATATGCTGCTCCCTGAGCAGCAAGAGAGTAAGAATAGGAGCAGAGGTATCATTTCAGAGTGAATAAAGGGAATACACAACTGATACCCTGACAAACTACTGTTAATCACCTATAAAGGATCTGCATATCCATATGCCTAATTGCAAATACGAATGGCAAGGGAGAGAAAGTGATAGAATAGTTAAATTCCACGTGGTCTCAAATTCAGGGCTGATGAATTTGAGTTCTGGGTCATAATCCCAGAATTTGTGTCCCCCCTCAACAGTCACCATGTGGGTGCAAGAATGCTTTTCAGTTCTTAGAGAACTAGCTAATGAGTGCTCAAATTAAATAAATGAAAAATCGAGATCTATCAGATCTCTTATTGAATACTAAGAAAGTAAAAAAAAAAAGAAATCCATAATTAAGCATTGAGTTCTGTACTTAAGGTTATTTTCATTAGAAACTAACAAAAGGGATGAATACACACCATAAAAGAACACAGAAAGGAAAACTTTGCATTTGAAAATTACTTCTGTTTAGAAGCACACATCTAATAGCTGAAAGCCTGTGCTTACAAATTTGTTCATTCATCTTAATACAAGCAATGATGAAGAACTCAGAAAGCTCCACACCAGACCAGGATAACAAATCATCTTAGATAGACGCTCAAGTATAAGCTGAATAACTGCACGGTTACTACTGATGTGGAAGGTCAAGTAGTTTCCTCGGTAATTAGTGTATTTTGCATAGTGCTTCACTGTAACAGGTCACAGTTTTCTTTCCAAAAAATCTTTGTCGCTAAAGCAAGTATTTCAGAGGGAGGCAGCCGCGAAGTATAAAAGATCTGATTGCTCCACTTTTTTCCACACCACCTAAACTGACATTTCTTACCGAATGCGCCGTGTTTTCCTGATACATTATTTAAATGTACAAACAGGCAGGAGGCTTCTGCGAGTCAGAGGAGATGGCTCCTGACCTCGCCGCCGGGGTGGGAGGCGCACAGGGGCTACGAGGAGCCGCGGGTCCCGCCGGGCTGCCGCCGCCCCGCAGCTGCGAAGCCGCCAGCCGTGCCCGGACGACCTCAGCCCCCACCGGGCCCCTCCACTGCTGCTTCCGAGCGGCGAGTCTGGCTAACCGCGGACACTTCCAGAGCCAGCCCAAGCAGTTACTAAAGTGGCCGCTGCGGCAGCGTGAGCGAGGGTGGTGCTGTTAGTCTGCGGGACTGCCAAGGAGAGAAGGCGAAGGTTAAGGGTGCCCAAAAGGGGCAGGAAGGAGCAGCTGTTAGGGTAACTATTTAAATTAGGCATCCTGACACAGTCCTCCTAGCAGCAGCTTTGGACTGCCTGGAAGGCATTAAAACTGCAGACACTTTCTGCATTTCTTCGGGTACGAACGCAGCAACTCTGCCCTACCCCAAAGCAAGCTGAGCTCAGCGAAACGATTTTCTGCAACTTACACAAGCCCACGGTACGACTGCTGTGTCTTTTCCACCTCTGCCACTGCTGACTTTGAAGTCGAGATCCTAACCTGGTTTCAGTAACGTGTGGCCCATGTCATCTTTAAACATACATTAAAGACAATGTTCGAACTCCAAGGCGAGAAACAAACAAAAAAAAACCCCACCAAACTTTTTTTCCCCACAACGTTTTTTACATACACAACCCTCCAGAAAGTTACAAGGGTAATTTATGAATCAAATGCAAAATACAGTGATAGCATTATTTCCTACTGAAATGCTGTCATCTCTGAAGGATGTGTCGAGATCCAACATTATACAACTCTGTATAGTAGTAATTTCATACTACTCTATCTACTCGAAAATAATAAGAGAATTTTAGGTAAGCAGAAACTTAATTACCCCAATTAAGTTCTCATCCTGCATCACTAATATCACTGGGAGCTTTGTCATTAACCTCAATGAGTGCAGGATAGATTCCTTAGAATTTAACCTGGACGCTCAATATTCTTGTTCTAATGAAAAATGCATTAATGAGCTTCATTAGACTACTCCATTTTAAAGAAGCATCTTCAGCAGTCAGTTTCCCTCAACAGCCTAATGGGGCACTGGTGCATTAGTGAGCTACGACTCGACGCAAGAGCGTTCAGGTCACTCTTAAGTCTTTTTATTGACTCAATGAGCTTCACATTCAGCCCACCAAGGAAAGAGCAACACCTATTGACTCACTTCAACAACTCCCTGCGGTAAAGATGACAAAACGTGTATAAACTTCAGTAATTACAGCTGGGGTGGTATAGGTGAAAGACTATACGTAGTAGAATAAACACAATTAAAATTCTTCCCTATAATTAAAAAATTGCACAAATTTTCTGTAGAGTCTACACAGCGGATACTCAACGCATTTCAATCAGCTGTTTGAAGTAGCTGTCCTGCTGATAGTGGTAAAAAAAGAGCCCAAGGATCAAAATACCCTCTTTGTTTACACAATAATGTCTGCTAATAGTGCTAATATAGGGGGAAAATAATGTGAATTGTTCAAGTAAGGTGAACTGGCACTTAAAGATTCTATTTTGTCTTTCCCATAGCTCTAAGGACAATTGAGAAGCATCACTTCTTGCAGCTCCTTGCCTCTAAAAAGCTTGGAGGGAGAGAAAAGTTGGAGAGGGTAGAAGGGGAGGTGTTGAGTACAGTTGTCTATTATCTGTGCTAGTAAGCACAGATTAACAAGTCATCACCCAACATAATATCCTTTGAATGTCAGTTAACTGCTGTCTGAGCAATCTGCCTAAAATTTCAAACACTAAATGCCCAGCGTAATTTGTAGCTGGTTTAGAGCCACATTCATTCGGGACAGGTGTAACTGGTCTTAACAACAGTGAGAGGTTATTTAAATTTGGAAGGGAGGGGACTTATGGAAATCCCTTTCCCTAATTAAATCAGAGAATGAGAGTTTGAAGTGGTAAATAATAAATCACAAAGAATCTTCAGTTTGGTTGTCAAGGAAACCAGTATGCCTCTGCCATAATTGCTGTGAGCCCAATCTTGCCCTTTTTGACATCAACCCTTATCATGCATTCTGGTCAGAGACTGAGAAAACAGCTTTTCTATTCCTCTCAGGCAACCTTGTAACTGCCCAGGCAGCTGCTTGAGCGGAGCCGGGGCACCACAGCACTCTGCACCATTAGCCTCCTGTGTCTGCTGATAGTCGAAAAGTAGTGAGCTCCAGTATACCACCATCAGCTTTTCCATTAGAAATGGGCTTGATGGTGGCACTGCAGCTGTGCTTAGTAGAAAGGCATTTCTAATTTACCATTGCTAGCATCTTGTGCCTGATCATCCCAACCTGTTACAAGTTCTAGGAATTTCTAGTTCCCTTGTACTCCCACTCCTCTGAGCGCATTCTCCTGGAAGAAGTAGTAGCCATTCATTTTACTCGTAGACATTTAAGATGCCTATGAAAGACATGAAAACAGGGAGAGGGAAGTACAAAACAAAATAAATCCTTTCAAAAGCACAACAAAATAGATGAAAAACTGACTCCATGCCAGGTCATTCAGACAGTTTACTGCATCATTGTCTTTTTCCTCTGTGATGATAATCACCTTTTATAAACATATCCAAACTTGTTTTTTCCTTCTGCTTTTTGCTGTAACCACACATCATCGCTGGACACTTACCAAACTTCCCAGAACTTCAACACCAGGAAGGCCAAAAAGGGGGAAAAGTTATATTAGTGTCTCTATCTCATCCTTCAAGAAAGGTTTTAGAGGAAGTATCTTCAAAGTAAGGAAATAGGAGGAACAACAGGCAAGTACATTATGTTCCCAGATGACTTTAAGCAAAAGAAAATCCAGAGAGACTGGGAAGGAGTGTGCAAAGGAAAAAAAAAAATACAATCTCCCTTTAGGAACTACAGAGAAGAAAAACTACCAGAAAGGTTTCTAAAGGTACAAATGCAGCTGATTTTTGTTGGAAACATTGCAACCAATTGATTGCCTCCATCCTATTTCACCAATGGATAAATCTTCCTTTATTATATATTTTTGTTCCAAGCAACAACCACCAAACCAATTTTAAAAATATTTGTAGTAAATGTAATGTGAGGAAAATAGGTTCCAATTAACAAGACTGATAAACCCTAGTGATTTGTATGCCATTCCAAAGATCTATGTTTCTTTGAGTACTTAACGCAAAGTATTCAGCTTAGGATCCAGATGATCAGTGAGACACTCTGGATAACCATTTTTTAGTTCACAAACTTTATCGTGACATCACATTTCAATAAATGTAATTTAGATTTATTTGTAGTCATTACTCAAAAGGGTATAATGTGTTAAGAGCACTTTATCCCGTCCAAGTTACTATTCAGATAAAGCTATTTATTTAGTTTTATTGACTCAACCAACAGTCTTTTGTTGTTGTTGCTGCTGTTGGCAGAGAAACCAACCATCTCAAGATATACTGTGCAACACTACCTTTCTGCTGTAATATTCAACTATTCCAACATAAACAGAGCTTGTGAACAAAAACTTTTGTTCAACAGATCTGTAGACACACAATGCATAAAAAGCAATAAATGCTTGCTCCAGAGCAGGCTCACACCAAAATAAACCTCTAAACCCAACCTAAATCCCATCCATATTCCTGCTCCCAGGAAGAACAATGTAGTTGTTTGATAGCCATGAAAGCTCAATTTTTTCACCTTTGTTCTAAAACAGTTCATAAGATCAGAACATCATGAGATAATTTATGTTCAAATGGACTCCTGCCTCTTCCTGTTCACTCAAAATATTCTCCAATCCCAATACTTCTTCCATTTATAAAACCTAAATCACATATAGGAATAATCACTCCTATATAATTTTAAAACCAAAGCCCCTGTAGTTGTCATCCCAGTCTGAAAGGCACAATTATGAATTAATTCGAGCCAATTACAATAACGCATATTAGTATCTGTATCACTGTATATGCCTCTAAAACTCAATCACCTTAAGAAAAAAAAGGGGGGGAGGGGGGAAAGGGGGAAGAGAAAAGGACAAATAAAGGTTTCCATTAGAAAAGGTAACACAAAAGCAAATTAATGTGCCTTTTGGGTATAAATGCATTCATTTGCAAAATAGCATCCATCAGAAGCAAAAAGGCCTTTAGCTGATTTACAGATAATTTACTATGGCATGCTCTTACCACTGTTTTTATTCTTATTTGAAAAATTAGTCTGGATTCTTGAGCACACTGGCAGCAACCAGTTTATTTTTATGTCTTTTGCCAAATTTCAGTGATCTTAAACCTTCAGGGCTAAACATCTCTGTGACAATCTATTTCTGTCATCCAAGAGTTTCACATTCTTAGAGATTCAAAGGACGGAGTCACTGACTTTCCCAGTGATACAACACGCTGGAAAAGGAGTTTAGTATTATTTCAGATCCTGCCCCATCATAATCCACTGTGGAAAAAAAAAACCTTTCCATCTCTTCTGTTGGTACAAAACCGTAACAATCTAATATTTCTCCTCTGAACCATATTCCAAGACAGTGAATTTTATTTGTCCATTCTTTAGAATTTGTGTGTCCTATGTCTGAGCAGCTTCTATCACTTTTTAGATGTGATACCTCTGAACTGTAGATAAGCAGTTTTCAAACAGTTGCAAGCTCAAATGCAATTTTAATATGCTCTTGTACAGTATGGTGCAGAAATGCTCACAACTCTCTCCTGCAGTAGTTATGAGAAATGGTTATTAATTTTAATTGGCCTAAGCTAGCTTTTAGGGAAATTGTATCTTCAGGCTTCATCACCTATCTGAATAGCCTCTTTTTGCAGTTACTATTGCTATTCATCTACTAAGAAACAGAGGCTATGTATTCTGTATTTCCTCACAGATTATAAACTATATTAAGCAAAGATGACTGGAAGCAAAACAGAAATAAAAAAATTAAAGGCACTTTGAAACAAATTGGCTGTGATGCTCATTTCACTTATCCATAGATCTCTTTATGGAAGACTAAGACCAGGCTAAAGCCAAACTGCAAAATAGTAAACCATGGCACTCCTTTTTATAAATGTTACATAAACTTTCTGCTGAGCAACAAGCTTCAGGGGGCAGGACAACATTCCAGTGGGTCTTTTCCCCATCCAGCTCTCCTTCCAGGCCCACGATAGAATTAAATGTAGTTCACAATCTCCCACTCCAAACAAAAATGAAAATTGCTTTGATATCAAATTCAGAATAAGAACATCTTAACTGCATGGGGCTCATAATTTTAAAGGTTACCACTGTTAATGATTTTGAAAGACAAAACATCTCCCATTGCCATGACAATTTTACAGGCTTACAAATCAGAAACACTTTTGATTTTACCGTTTAAGCATCTCAGTCTTTGGGCATTAAATCTGTAACAACTGCAGGTGGTGGTATATCAGGAGAAACAAGAAGACAGTTAGTGAGAAGCTTTATAAGGGCTCTCCCGTCACCTTTCTTCACCTGCATAGCAATAAAACAGTCAGTGGGGCAGACACAGGAGCTAAATTTGTTCAAGTCTCACTCAGTAGAGAAATTAGGACATCATAGAGCACGATAGTGGAAGCAGTTTTTCCACAAAAAAACAAATCTGGCACTAATATGAAATGCCTGACAGTCTGAAGTTTAAAACTTAATCACTTCTGATGGTCTGTGTTCAATGAAAAGTAACCACTAAGACAACAGCAGAATAATTTAATTAATCATAATACGTGGTTTCAACTTTTTTTTTCCCCCGGAATATATCACATTTTCTCTTAGGACTGTGAGCGGTTTTGAGTAAGTGGCCTTTGCAAGGAGTCATTTAGAAAACAAAAAAACATTACCTTGTGAATTAAAACTGCTTTAAATAGAATCTATTGTGACCACAACTCATATTAACATGGCAAGCTCTTACAGAATGCTGTTTCAAAGAAAGAAATATATTCCTTGTGTGTTCAAGTATAGAGCCATAAACCATATGAGACCCTATTTATTTCAAATTTCCCATGATGCCATTTACTCCAGCTTTTAACCTTTTATGTGACATTGAGCTATTTTACAACCATAAAATAATAGAAAAAAAATGACCTGTTAATTTGAAAGGGACACATTACAACATCTCTCTCCGGTACAATAATATTTTAATTTCTTTTTTCAAGGCAAACCAGTTGGAAAGTGACCATCTGCTAGTCCGTTAGCACTACTCATGCAAAGTAATGCACAAAATGTCCTCCTTTCCCAGCAAGAATAGGAGACCATTAACTGAACCGAATTTAGGATACTGTCATGTGAATTTATTCACAACAAAAACAAATCTCCATTTCTTTGCATACTGTTAAAATACATTGAATATTAAGTGACAATATGCAACTGCTGCATGTTGTGAGACACCTAAAGCACTACAAGACATGCAAACCTTTCAATGAAATCATAGATTCAACCAGGTTGGAAGAGACCTCCAAGATCATGCAGTACAACCTAACACCCAGCCCTAGCCAGTCAACTAAACCATGGCACTAAGTGCCTCATCCAGTCTTTTCTTCAACACCTTCACAAACAGTGACTCCACCACCTCCCTGGGCAGCCCATTCCAATGCCAAATCACTCTCTCTGGCAAGAACTTCCTCCTAACATCCAGCCTATACTTCCCCCAGCACAACTTGAGACTGTCCCCTTATTCTATTGCTGGTTGTCTGAGAGAAGAGACCAACTCCCACCTGTCTACAATCTCCCTTCAGGTAGTTGCAGACAGCAATGAGGTCATCCCTGAGACTCCTCTTCTCCAGCCTAAACAACCTCAGCTCCCTCAGCCTCTCCTCATAGGGTTTGTGTTCCAGGCCCTTCACCAGCCTTGTCGCCCTTCTCTGGACACGTTCCAGCACCTCAACATTTCTCTTGAATTGAGGAGCCCAGAACTGGACACAGTACTCAAAGTGTGGCTTGAATTTCCTATGCAAATTGTGTTCTATTTTGAAGGTTAGGCTAAATGCAAGCACACTTTTACAAGTACAGTTCTATTTCTCACTTCAAAATACACATCATGCTTTGGACACTAGGTTAAATTTTCAGTATCACTTAAGGTTTTGAATATTTCAAAACAGTTGATAATGGCAGTGAAAGAGGAAACTCGTCAAGCTTCCCGTGCTGATAAATATAGAACTTTTTGGATGAGTAGAGCTCAATGGAACCATCTCGGCTGGCACCTGTACATGATACTGTAACACATATAGCTAGAACTGCGAGTTTGTGAGAATAAATTAAATTAAATTCACTTTCATGTTAGCACTTTAAAAGATGTTGTCAGTACAACTTTGTATGCATGCAAGCCACTGCACTTTTGAAAGTTTTACCCTAGATGTTTAGAATTCAAGCACACTGCCTCTGGAGATGAGAAGATACACTACAGCCATACCTTACTCGGCTTTCATCCACATCGTTCAGATCTGTACCTTCCTGATGTCCTTAACTAAACTGCAAATTTGGCTAAAAAAAGAAGTAACTGAACTCGAAACCGTTAAAATTCTAGCAGAGTTTATCACATCTTGAATTATGAAATACAGCAGATGTCAAATGCCATTACCAAAATGTAGTGCGGTTGTCTTTAAATTGCAGCATATTTTACCTTAAAAGCGTTTTTCCCTTTTTCCACTTCCTAGTCTCCCTCTCACAAAATAATCAAGACATTCAGGAATTTACACATGTAGTAAAATACTTGCTAAATATAAAAGATTGTTTCTCAGCTGTTTTGTTGTGTGTTTTTTTTGGAACAAGCAGCTCTTTTTGACCAGTTATTAATGCTGTAGTACTCATATCCATTTGCCCAATAAAAATGTCTTACCGCTTTCCTTATTTTTATTTATAAATTTCATAATGGCAGTAAGGCACTTTAAACCACGTATTTCTCAGGGAATACTGCACTGCAGGGACTGTTAAAGTCACTCTGCCTTCAGCCTTTATCACCCTATGCAAGCTACAATAAATACTGAGAAATGTGCTGACTATTGTGGGCCTCGTTATAAAAGTTTGCGTCCAGCAATTCTCCTCTCCTTTCTGTCTGAATTTCCTGTCTTCCCAAGCCTCTCTCAAACGTGTTCTCAGCAAGTTGAACTGATATGTAATTATTTTGGACAACAGATTACTGTAAATGGTGCAGGTTCAAGTTAGGCAACAGCCTCATTCACAAGGCTGAAAACAACCTGCTGTGTACTCCATTACTCCAGAATCCAGCATAAGAGTAAGCAGTACTCCCCAGTTATGATTAGGGAGTGCTGCTCACTCACACGCTCGGTTCTGTCCCTTTTTGTCTAATACCTTCCACTATTCCATGAGAAATTTCCTGTGCTCCCTATCAGTTCTGAATTTTCCCAGTGAAAACACATTACCAGGCTTCAACCAAGTCAAGCAGACTTTGCTCATGATGTTTCTCAGGATTCAGGGTAGACTTTCAAGAGAAATTCAAGGCAAGTTGTATGTCACTTATGTAACTTCTTTACCAAACAATCAGATAATGAGGTGTAGGCCAGGTAAACACAGCCTGCCCTCCTCCAACACAAAAGAGAGGGCAATTAACCGGAAAATGAGATAATACAATGCACAACTACCTTAGTCTATTTGCAGAACATGTGCAGCAAAATGGGGCAGCAAAAGCCAGCAATCTACCTCGCACCACAGCTCAGCAGAAAAGATCACCTCAAATCCAGAAACTAAGAGCAGCAACCAGAACGGGAAGCCTTTTGTGTTACAATCTGAACTTCAGTCCCCGTGGTACTCTGCTCTAGCCAGCACTTCAATTTTGAAGCTGACGTGACGCAGCATGGTATTGAATATCATCAGCAGATTCACCTCAACCTATGACATTGGTGTTATTTTGCAAGCTGCAGAGAAAAGTTCTAGTCAAGCAGTAAACTATAAAAGCTGCACAGAGAGAATGATCTCCAATGTGCTTGGATGCCATGTAGGGATTCCAAAGCGGCATTATATACAATTGCCTTAGTCCTTGGACTGTCTGAATCAGACAAGATGGGAAGGTCAGATGACACTACAAACTTATCTTGCTGTTAATTCTCTATGTGGTTCTAATTCGCATACAAAAAGCCAAGTACAAACAAAAATATTTATTTCCTCTTACTAATTCTGTTTAAAAACTTCAGTAGCTGACCAGCTAAAAAATGTGTTTAATTTTGAAAGGCTTTTGAAAACATACATGTCTGACTTAACCTTATGACCATTTTCTCCTTCAGGCAAACCAATATTATAACCAGAACAACACGAGAGGATGAACATTGTTGGGGAGTTGCTCACTGTGCCTGTCATACCCCGTTAATGCAACTTTGATTTGCCTTTGTTCTGACAGTAGCAAACAGCTGCTTGTAAATGAGCCACAGTCCCTGGGCTGCCTCCCATTATTCCACACTTTTGTTTGACAAGGTCACTTGCTGTGGGGATTTTGGGGAGAAAAGAGTGTGCAGCCTATAGAATTAGAGTTAAACCACAGGCAACCCAGCTTGAATGATCTCTTTTTTTTTCATAGCACTGGCAAAGCAAGAATAACAAAGAGAAAATCTTTTGCTCTGTGACCAAGTCAAACTTTTTCCCAGTGTTGTATTTCATAATCCTAAAACTACCTTATAAAACACAGCTCATGTCTCCATAAATCCCCTTTTATTCAAATCTTAACAAAGTTTATATGAAAGATGCATTTAATTATAAAACAGGATTAACAAAACCAGATTAATATTGTTTTGTTCATCCACTGATACAATTCATCAAGAGACAATACCCAGCTATAGCTAACAGCAACTCTGACAAAAGCTACTGAAAACCTGAAACAATCTGAGGGATTTATGCCAGTTTCCACAGGAAATTGATTTATTTATTTGATAGGAACTGAGACAGAGTAGACTTTCAGAAAGAAAAGCATCTCATAAGCAAATTATTGTTGTGATACCTTCCAATTAAAGGACAAGCAGACTTTTTTTTTTGTCTTGGAAGTTTTAGACTGTTAAATTAAACTGCAAAATCAGTTCACAAAGACGTCAGGATTGTGTCTGGTGCTATCAAATAACTCCCAAGCCTTGATTTTCCATTTCTATCTATGATCTTAAATGCAAACAAAGTTGTTATTTAGGATAGCTTGTTTCTTTGTGACAATGGTTGTTTCTGAAGCCATGCATAAACAAGGAATAGGAGGCAACTATTCAAAGGGATGGTTGATACTAAGGGAGGAGACCCAGCCAGTGGCAGTCTGCAACCACAGATGAATCAGTGGAGTGCTTTCAAAATCTGCAAGTGAAGAAAGAAGAGGTGCGAACTTTAAAACGGTCATTCAGCCTCTTCAGAAAGGGTCACTGAAAACAATGAATGAAAATCAGTCCAAAAACCTCCTCCAGTAGCCAAGTATGCTGTTCTGAAAGGACAGTCTCAATTGTTCAGAATTTTATCTTGTTGGTCCAAGAAGTGATAGAGTTCTTCCTGCTTTTAAATCATTTGCCTCCTGTTTTTTTTGGTGTTGGTTTTTTGGTTTTTTTTTTGCTAGGCTGGTGGAAGAAATAACGTCTTCATCACAAAGTCCCCTGCATGTCCATTAACAGAAAAAAGCTTACAGACATTTCTGTAATCTTTAATTTTTGAGTCTTCTGGAGTCCTCAACAGAAAAGTATAGACAATCACTAGAAAAGTTTATCCATGTTCTCTGAAAAATCTGACTGAGATTAGAAGATTACATTTACGATCACGGGATAAGGATCAACAGACTTCTTTCAGCTTTCAGTTTAAACCTCACTCTCCACCACAAATCCCTCAACAGCCACCTACATATAGGTAAGAGAAGTCTTCCCAAGTCTCAGCTAAAAGTTTCCCTGTCATATGCAGGTTACAAAATACATAGCTAGTGACATATCTGAAATATTCTAACTGAATAACACTTGAATTATATATTGCTAACAAGTAGTCACCACCACCAACAAAGTCTAATGTTATTTCATGATGACAACACTCACTTTGCAATAAAGCACACTGAAAACATTCTGCTAGCTGACCGCCGAAGAGCAAGACAGGAGGTTGTTAGTCTCATTTGTATTCAAAGACAGGCAAATCACTAAAACTCATTTACATCCTTCCATCTTTCTTAGTGCATGTCAACAGCAGGTGGTCTATCGATACCACCTTTGAAATAAGTAGGTGGTTTAAATTGCCTTCAAATTTCACTAAAAACCCTGAATTATGGAACAGACCCTGAGTCTTAACTTTCCTGTCTTCTTTGTGTAGACTGTAATAGAACATGAGTAAGTATGGCACTTTGTTCATTTAAAAAGCAAATTTTACACATAAACTTTAATCTTGAACATGAGCAGTTGAAGACACAGCCATCCCGAGAAAGTAAGCTACAGAAGTTTATTTGCAAAGGTTTGAGTAAAACCTGTGATAGATTATGAAAGCCTTCTGTAGATTATTTTCCAAAAGAACACATTTTTAGGATAAGCAAATGAAGACTGATTCTTGAATCCTTCAGTGCATGTGTTTTATGTTTTCCTGCTGGTTGCCCATTGGAAACTACTACTCTGAATAGACTACGTTTGCTACACACTTCTAGGGACATATGTCTCCTATTTTAATTTTGTGGCACTGTGACTATTTCTAACAGCCAGTTTAAAAACACAAATGTCTGTTGTCAATCAGGACCAGTTTCTGATGAAGTGAAATGAAACACTGCCTCAGACAGAAATCAACGACATCTCCATGCCCAGAAGAGTACACATCCTGAAGTATGCAACATCACAAATGTGTTTATACAAAACCAGAATAAAGTGGAACCAGCATTTGGTTGTTTTTCCTCTGTGATGTCTGCTTTCACATTTTGACAACTCCCTCAGAATTTCTGTGAAATTCAGTGTCCGTCAAAATTAATACTTTGATGTTTGGCTTCAAACTTCTATAAAGAATGGTGTCTTTTGAAAGCAAACACAGAGGTCAGTAATAGCTCCTCAGACTCTGCAGCTTATGCTAAATTAGCTTCTACATTTTGGAGAGTACATGGAGAAAGCTGTCCCAGTATCCCTGAGAGAGAAAGATGGGGTTAGTCCCCACAAATCCATTATAACCCGAGAGTGTTTGTTTTCTACCCTGTCTGACCTCAACTGAGCATTAGGAAAAAACATGACATGCACAATTTGCATTGAAAGACTTCAGTAAGGTTTGGCTCCTAATAAATACACATGTTCGTTCATATGAATGGCATTTTTTCTATGGGAAAAGAGGTCAAGATGCTGAGGGCGCCCCCTGTGCACCCTCATAAGCAAAAGGGAGCAAGTACTTCACAAGGAGTTAAAGATTGTTTAAAGACTAGGACAGTCATTAAGCTGTATTTACTGTCTAGACAGGAATAGCTCCACCTAACCATTCCCAAAGGTTGTTAGCATTTCTAAAAATTAAGCATCAGGAGGAAAAGGTTAAGATCAACTTACTAATTAAGTTACACTCACAGAAATCTGGAGTGGAAGGAAATGTAAATTTGAACTGCATCCCCCAGTCTGAGTACTAATTCTTAAACTGGGCCGTTCCTACACAAAGGGAAACCTTCAGACTGAGCCTCTGGTGCCCAGTCAATAGGGCTGCGAAAACAATCCCATCAGCTTCAGACAGATAAAAGAAACCCCTTAGGGTTTATCTAAACTACTGGTAGGCAGAAGCAGTGTTTTCATTTTATTTCTGTACCTTTTAAGTCTTCGGTCTGCTGCTAAGTACATTCTCTGCTCTTTTTTAGCTCTTGGTGTTAAAAGGTGAATTCAAGATAACTGCCAAACAAAGAGGCATGTTCCATGCCTAAATTATGACATTAACCGTATGATAAAAGCAGAGTTTTAGGCCACTTCCACGGCGCTTTGCAAATTCCCCAGGGCACTTGACAGGGAAACAGAATTCCTTCACTTGAGCTCTATGGGCAACAACTAAGATAAAAGAGATCCCTTCTGGTGACAAGCATTACTCAGAAATTCCTCAGCAAGTGGTGAGACTGGATTGTCTGAGAGATCCCTCAGATTCCCAGGATGGACAGAAGCTCTTCTGCTTTACAGGTTCACACAGGTGGAAACCTTGAGTAAAGCTCAGCGAGGTCTTTGGTTTCCTTTGCCACACAGTGCTCCCATATATGATATCCAGTAACGTTTGTGTTTGTTTACCTACTGGAGAAGAGTCTGTTGATGCAATAATAATTAAATGCTAAGCCCAAGGAATAGCTGCATAAGCAAAGAAGGTATGGAACGCAAAGCCACTGCTATCTACACCTCTAGAAACAGAATGGATGAACACAAATTGAACCGTCCAGAAGCTCTTTAAAATGTCAGGAAGAAACCTATATTTAGAAATTTGATTTATCCTTACTTACATCTGAAATGTTATAATTATTTTAAAGGACAGTTCAGTGACTGATAATCAAGCATATTGATAAACACAATTTTAAACTGAATTTGCATTTCCCTTTGCCAATGTACAGGCATTATCTACTTCAATGGTATTTCAATTGAGATTTTGCCATTCTCCCTCTTTTTGTTATAGTGGAAAATCTACTTCCTTTTTGTCACAGGGCTAACTGTGTCCCCTTTTTAAAAGCTGAATGACTATCAAATCTCTTATGTTGGACTTTTTCTGGGGGAATACCAGACTGGAATTCAACTAACCATGAGCTTCTTCAAATCAACATGGATTACTGTCATTTAAGTTACCCCATTGGTTTACATTATGAATGGACATTGAAAAAGCACAGCATTTTCCTGGAACAAAAAAACTGA
The DNA here is from genome assembly GCF_015220805.1 of Pogoniulus pusillus. NCBI lineage: Eukaryota > Metazoa > Chordata > Aves > Piciformes > Lybiidae > Pogoniulus > Pogoniulus pusillus. The sequence continues at coordinate 29,253,139 of NC_087271.1, read as the reverse complement.
ACCGTTTGCATTTGGTGACCAGGTCAAGTAGAATTTTTAAACTGGTTTCATCTCATCCTCTTGTTAGTCAGAGATCAGACGAAAAAATATTTTTCCACTTTCACTGTTCTTACTTAACTTTTAACAAACCTTTCATAGAAGTGGAATAAACAGAAAGAACAGAAATTAAAAGCAAATCCACAATTGTTTACATGCCTGCAAAGGACAGCACTCATGTCAAATGCTAGTTTAGCATCTCCCAGACTTCTGTTGTTTAGCAAATCAATGTTTCAACCATTCTTCTTTCTTAGAGAAGGAAGAAGTAAACCAGTAGTGCTTGAATATTGCTTATTAAATGCAAACCGAGAAATGCCTGCAAGGGAACCACACTACCTGCCTGCCAGTAGCACAGCCTCCCCCTGCCTGCCTTCCTCTCGTCCCAGGCGCTGGGGAATTAATAAACCCAGTACTGACTCCTGACATCACTACTGCTAAGCAGACACTAATGACTTTTTTCTTTCTCCTTCTTCCCTGTGGGCAGAAGTTGATAATAAACTCGGTATATAGCACTGCCATTCTTCCTGGGAAGAAATAATAAACTCTGCAATTCTGTCTCTTCTTTCCCCATCTCTGTGCAAGGGCAGATTAATGTTGAGGCCTACATTTTTCCTCTACCTCCCTCTGACAAAAAGGTTAATAAACTGCTCAGCATTTGCTTTTCGTGGAAATGCTGTGTGTGGATTAATTAGCATTTCCTAGGGAACACCTAATACCATTGCGAGTTCTCAGTATCAGATTGTTCCACAGACCTATTATAACACTGTAACCCAAAGGCAGTTGAGGATTCATTCATTTTAGGACTGAAGAAATAATTCTGGCTACAAATACAGATGCAACCTGGACTAGAACTGAGCATAGACTACCACAGCAGATCAGGAGACTGACCAGGAGCTGAATGACCTAGTTAGAAACTTTTACTCTTTTGAGATCACTGGCAGCAGGTTTTCATGCTTTAAGACAATTTCTACTTGATTGAGGTTGGAGGATTTATATCTAACACCAGCATTAGGCTATTCTGGAACATCACTTTGCAGGGTTTCTTAAACGTTCCCCAAGCAAATTATTCATAGGAAGGGCAGAGATGCCTTCAACCTGGAGCTTAGGGTAGCTTCAGAGGAGATAAACGTTCAAACCCTGTCAAGTATAGAAGATGCTCGCAAAGTTTCCAGCTCTTTGCCTGAGTGTGCCTGCATTGGAGTATTTTTGGGTAAGAGGACATGGCACCATTGACCGAAACAGCCACTCCAGGCAGGTTCACCTTTGAAAGACACTAAATGCAAGAATATGTGTCAATTTCCAGATCTCAAGAGATGCTTACGAATAGCCCTGAGTGCTAACTCAGAACTAAGTCCCAGAAAAAGACATTGCCTGCTGGTTAGAAATGGTCAACTTCTGGTCAGACCATCAGTGACTTTAGCTCCCGTTTGAGGCTATCATTAAATGTACAAGGAGCACAGTGATCTCAGAGTGTGGGATCACATGCGTAACATGAACTGAATGTCTCATCCCCAGAGCTCCCATGCTAATATTGCTAATGTCTAAAGATCACTGTTTTCAGAATCAGCAACTACTTACAGAAATTGATACTGAACAGAAAAAAAAAAAGTGAAAGTCAACTATATACATATATGCACTAAAGAAAAGTGGCTAAAACTAAAAATACTGAAGTAGTATTTCAAATTATCTGAACAGTCATTTTTACGACTCGGCTGTATTTTCCAGAAAGGGTCACACTGTTTCAGAGTAAGCTGTATGCCAAATTAATGAGAGCCCAAGAGTCAAAACAAAAGCCTAAATACTAAAAAGAAAAAAAAAAAACCAAACAACCCAAATTGCAAGTAGACTCTACTGATCAAAACTGCAGGTGCTTAGGAAGAAGTTCTTTCTTAACTGTAACATAAAACATTTACAAAAGATTACTTTTTCCTCATCTGGTGCTCATCAGAAACTTTTGCTCATGTCACAAAGCAGCAGGGATGAGAGAAAAGAAAAACTTGAAGAGCTGGCTCAGAGTCACTAAATACTTCAAATCTAAATCTTAGTCCTTCAGCATGTTTGGAAAAGATGCAGGTTGGCTGAGAGCCATTCTCAACCCAACAAGTGTACTTCACCAGCTGGCATGACACAGACAAGAGCCCCCAACACCTCAGGAGGGAACAGTCGGGAACAGATCGGGTGAATTAATGTGGCGTTCCAGGTTGCCTGCCTGGGCAAAACTGCTCTGATTTCAAAATCAGTCAAAAATCAGTATTTAAACTGTTTGTTCTTCAGCTCAGATTTCAAAATTGGTGTTTATGTTTTATTGTTTTACATACTGGCAAGATCAAACGCAATTAGCTTATAAAACACTGTACTGCCTTTCTTCAAGGTTGAGGGAGGGTATGGTAACACAAAGTAACGAAGAGCACACTCAAGTTGTATGCCGTAGTATAATCCAGCAGCTGTTGAGGTTACTATGTTACCCAAGCCAAATAAAACTGTACAGTCCACATCAAAGTAAACCTTGTCTGCGTTTGCAAAACCAGGCCAGGTCTGCTGAAACGACAGACTTCTGCTGCACTGGGAAGAGTGGGGCTGGGGGGATGCAGTTATGCAGCAGTGGCTGGGGCAATGCACTTACTGCAAATTTTATTGTCTGGTTTTTTTTTAAATAAAATTCCTCAGTCAGTTTTCTTGGATCCACATTGAAGTGTTTGATCAGAGGAGGCTGAACATACAAAGCCAGGAGTCAGCAGTATTTTGAACAAGAGAGAAGACAGTTTCAGCAATGTCCTCTGTAAATTCCATGGGTCCCAAGGCTCCCCATGTGTTATGGGAGAGCTTGCAAATTGCCATGCGTCACCAGGGAGGATATAGAGGAAGAGGGGCTCAGCATGGGAAACCTGCAATACCACAAAAAACTGCTCAGAATCTATGAATCTCAATCATATGGTGCACAAAACCAATCTAACAGAGGGTGAAGAGGTAATTTATGTATAAATACCTACAGAAGGGAGAAGCTCACTAATAACAGGCCTTGTTAGCACAGCAAGCGAAGGCAGAGGTAAGCAGACCACAAGACATATCCACAAGGAGCTCTGCATGTTTATAAGTGGCACGTTTTAATGCAATAAGGAATACTCACTGTCCTTTAAACACAAAAATCAGTTCCTTTTGACCAGTTCTGAAATTCAAATTCCAACCCAGGATACATGCTGTGCCATATGCATCCATAATATGAATGCCTCAACTCCTGCAGTACAGGACAAAATAGTCAGGTTTGTTCAGGATTCAAGAAAGTTACTTCCTGAAGAGTTAGACAATCTCAGAGGGTTTTTTTTGGTTGAATTATCAGATTAAGGGTCTTTCAGTGGAATGGCAAAGCCAAAGAATCCTATTAAAGGTTTTCAAAAAGACAAAATAAAAAAATAGAATCACCTCACTTTAGTTATTTAATGCAAGAAATATTTTGGTATAAGTTGTAGCTACAGCTAAGTAATTCAAACATCATTACTATTATAAGAGGCACCAACCAGTGTTTCATGAATACTTTTTCACCCACTCTAATGTTATGTGTTCTAAAAAATGCATGCATTGACATTCCAATTATTCCTAGAATAGGAAAAAGATATTAATAAGAAAAATATTTGTATCCTATATTATTCATGAAAAATGTGAACTTAGAGGTTACCAATCTTGAGAGAACACTAGTCTTAGATTGCTTAATCACAGGTTTTATTTCATGCTTTATTTTCTCAGTACAAACAGACTTCTACAAACATGACTCTCAACTCCTGGCTCCAGACCTACAGTGAAAAATCAACAACTGAGTGCACGCAGTTTTTTGTAAGAGCTTGGTTTATTTTCTAGCCATTACTACTCACTACTTAAGGTAGTTATGTGTTACCAGATTACCCATTCCAATTGCTTATTAAAGCACCAACAGGGAATCTTAAGTCTGTCACAGATATAATCCTAGGGGTGCCTCGTTTGGTCTCTGGGTGACTCCACACACATCCCAAAGCATCTTTGCTACACTACTCTTTCAGTTGCGTGAGGTTATCTTCTAGCTAACATCTCAATTAATGATAGAAAGGAAGCTGAAGTCTTGTTTGGATAATGAAGCAGGGATTACAGAATGTCAAATAAGAAGGAATTGTGCCATACAAGCACAAACTGAACTTGTTTATTACAGTGGTACAATACCCTTACTAAAGCTTCTTCTTTGAAAATTGACAAAAATCTTGGTTATCATTTTAGAACTTCAAGTACAAATGTTATGTTGATAGATGAAGGGGTCTGAGGAATCTAAGAGGATCAAATTGTGTGTTATTGATAATTCCCACTGACTATTTTTTATAGTAACTAGCTCCACAATAACGTCCAAAAAAACGACATCATCTTTTACACAAAGATTGGAATAGCTGAAAACTATGATGAAAATGTCTTTGTAACTGAAGACAGAACACATTTTAGTATTATTGACCTGTAATGTCTGAGCCTAAAAATCGGATTTGAGTCCAGCTGTGTGGGCTGCTGGGCTCTGGTGAAATTGGAAAGGGCTATTTCCACAAGCTCACACTGATATTCTCCCACAAAAGATGTTACATCTGCTTTACCACTTTCATAAAAGGACTTCACAAATACAGAGTAAAAAATACCCTTATGTGATTTTGCAATCTACACTTACATCCAGACACAAGTTTCTTGCTTATTCTTACTACTACTTTTTTTTAAAAGTAATTTCAGCAAAATATTTGAGCTTCAAAATAGTCAAACCTCATTGTCTAATTTCTGTGAATTTACTTTCAAAGAATAAAATATCTGTACAGTAATTACTTCAGCTATTGTAGTTGTAATTGTTTGTATTCCAGCATTGTAGATAGCACACAAAACTAGGAGTATGATCATTAAAATGGGAGAATATGCAGGAACTGATTTTTTGTTTACTGCTTAGGAAATAAGCAGTTCTATTCATACACAACTCTTATAATTTTAAACAGCATCCAGCACTCATTACTACAACATAAATAACTGGATTTATACACTTCGATCAAACTTTCAAAACCACTTTTAGAGTGATGAAAACTGAATACCTTTTTCATATAACAAGATGCAATCCTGCTTTAACTCTGGCCTAAGACTGTGCTACTGAGTAATCAAAAGACAATAGCTCGACCTTTCCCATGCTGTTATCCAATTCACAAATCAAGATCCTTGAAAGAGATTACAGGAAAGCCTTAAAGTACCTCCATATTATAACTTTTTATATTTCTGTTAGCTCTGAACATACAAACAGAGGTAGGAATTAGTGGAGGTACTAAATGCTTGTCAGTTCTAACGTTTATATGCCTATTTTCAGACTCCCAGAAAAACAAGAGATCATAGAATTGCAGAATCAATCAGGTTGGAAGAGACCTCCAACATCATCCAGTCCAACCTACCACCCAGCCCTATCCAGTCAACTAGTGCCTCATCCAGTCTTTTCTTCAACACCTCCAGCGACAGCTACAACACCTCCCTGGGCAGCCCATTCCAATGCCAATCACTCCCTCTGGCAAGAACTTCCTCCTAACATCCAGCCTAGACCTCCCCCACCACAACTTGAGACTGTGTCCCCTTATTCTATTGCTGGTTGTCAGGGAGAAGTGACCAACCCCCACCTGGCTACAACCTCCCTTCAGGGAGTTGTAGACAGCAATGAGGTCACCCTAAGCCTCCTCTTCTCCAGGCTAAACAACCCCAGCTCCTTCAGCCTCTCCTCTTAGGGTTTGTGTTCCAGAGCCCTTACCAGCTTCGCTGTCCCTCTCTGGACATGTTCCAGTATCTCAACACCTCTCTTGAATTGAGGTGCCCAGAACTTGACACACAACTCAAGGTGAAGCCTGACCAGTGTTGAGTACAGGGGAAGAATAACCTCCCTTGTCCTACTGGCCAGACTGTTCCTGATCCAGGCCAGGATGCCATTGGCTCTCTTGGCCACCTGGGCACACTGCTTCAGCTACTCTCTACCAGTACTCTCAGGTCCCTTTCTGCCTGGCTGCTCTCCAGCCACGCTCTTCCCAGCCTGTAGTGCTGCTTGGAGTTGTTGTGGCCAAAGTGTAGGACCCTGCACTTGGCCTTGTTAAATCTCATCCCACTGGCCTTTGCCCACCCATCCAGCCTGTCAAGGTCCCTCTGCAGGGCTCTTACAATCCTAAAAACGAACCTTAGTAAGGGAAGGCTTGCACTGAATCCATGACTAGTGAAATTACAAGTAAAACTGCTGTCATTTTATGAGGATCTGTTCTGAAATTTCTCCCTTACAGGAATACAATGACTACCATATGTTTTAATTTTATTATTTTACCTTAATTTAACTTCAGAGTTTAAGGAAACAAAGCCTTTCAAATCACATCTGTTAATATATCTAATGAGAAGGGAACTGGGCTACTTAAATGGGAACTAAATTCTATCCATATAGTTTCACAGAGGCTAGTAGGCTCTACTTTCATGGATAAGCACATCCTAAAGAGATTACAACATCTTAGGCAAAAGGCTATTCAGTTACAGTGTGGATTAAATTACAGAATTTGGTAAGTGTGTAGTATCATATATCAGCACATCCACCAGTTTAGTTCAGGAGATAAATTACTAAAACTATGCAAGAAACTGAATAGCCTCTTATGACAGTTTGATGCATTATTGATTTTTTTTCCATTTTTATTTCCCAAACAAATTTCATTTAATTTTCATTACTTAATTCCCATCAATTTAGGCAACTCACATACTTTTTTTGGCTGTCCAGTGTCTTTGTGCAGAACACATTTAAATAACTGAATGGAAAAATCACATTTTTCTTTCTAACTATTGAAAATTATTCTCCCAATCCACTGATAGAGCTACAATCAACTTGACTTTTATATACGAAGACTGGAGAAAAAATAAATTAACAAAAAAAAACAAACCAACCCCCCAAACAAACCAAAAAAAACCCCACCACCCCCAAAAAAACCCAAACCACCAAAGCAAAACAAAACCAAGAACATGGACAGCTACCACTACGCCAGCATTATGGATTATTGCTCATCCAAAGTAGTAATTACCCCCTGGTTCATCGTATCAGGAAGACACCTACTGAACTTCTGCCCTTTAACAAAGCTTTCATAATAAAATTTTTGCTTTTTTATTTCTGTTGCTTACACAGGATACTTTAATGCTAAAATATCATCACCTGTATCAGACCAGCCAAGAAGCTGATTATTCATACTTCAGGCAAGCAAAGCAAAGGAGGTAACTCTTTAAAGCACTCAGTCCTGATAAATTTTAATAACAAAAATAATACTTCTAGGGTATCTGTACACTACTGGGTAATATGAAGCAAGCCAATTTATAATAATAAAGAATAACAAATTTAAGTATTTACAAATATGTTTCTTTATGGGAATTGTTCAAATATAACCTCAAGAAAGAAACAACTATATTCAGCCTCTGGGAACTTTTGCTAGACACATTGTTTTGCATTTATATTAGATCATAAAACATAATTGATATTTTCAGAGAAACTGTTAAAACTAGTTGAGAAAAAGCTACTTCAGCTGTAACTTCATGCTGGTCAACCAGACTGCAACACTGTCACCTACACAGAATCATAGCTATGTTTTGAATTTGGAAAAAAACAGAGAATTTCATAGAATAAAAAATTAACTACTACAAACGTAACAATTAGCGCAGTCAGTTCCTTACTTGTAAGAACGTGAAGTTGTAAGGGTAGTTTAAGACAAAGAAAATCTGGCAAAACCCTGGTAATATTTTTTGCCTGCTAAGTAAACATCTTAAAAAATGTATTTCACTAGATCACATGGCCTGATCACATCTTAAAAAATATATTTCACTAGATCACATGGGCTACAGATTGTACAAAGATCACACCTAATTGTATAATAGCACAAAAGACTTCAGAACCCCAAGATTTCCTTTGACCTGTAATAAACTATTGTTCAGTTCATTCAATAATGGAATATTCTATTGGGTCAATGACAGCAGCTCAGGCAAACAAAAGAAGCCTTTATGCTCCATCTAGACATTGCAAGGTGCTTATTCAATTTCTTCTGCATCAGAGGGACTGTTCCTTACCTAATATGTATACATTTACTGAGTGTTATTCAGCCTTTGTTGCTTCTGACCCTCACTTTGGCATTTAATTCCCAGTCCACCAGGGTATTCATGCTTGATGGCACTGATGCACATACTGAATGCTTTATTTATTTAATGGTACAGAGAATGAAGCTATAAACTGCATTAGACAATATCCTGTTTAAAGACGCCAATGGCCAGCTTCACAGAATTACTGGCCCACATCTACAGTGGTGAGTATGCCATTGGAATTTGGAAGACAGTATGTAATGATTATAGATCCAACACTGCAATATGGGAAGACTAAGGGTGCAATTCAAAATCCTATTTAACATTTTTCAGGGATGTTGTTGTAGTACTGAAAATGTTTTGCATGTTTTTACCTTCTCAATTTTTCAAATATGCACTGTAATCTTTAATGTTAGGAGCAGAGAAAATTTCCTCCAAATAAAGTGGCTGATACTACAATGAAATTGAAGATCTTCCTCTGTGTAGCTACGCAGAATTATTCTAAAGCATGGTGCAATGGTGCTCTGTGCCTAAGGCAGTAGAGAGCTGATAAACAATTTGCATACAATTTTCTAACTAGATAAGAAAAATATTCTCAAGTCAGTTGAGCAACTTTGTCATTTAGAACAACAGAAATAACCTTACCTACACTGGTACAGTATGGTCTTTTTCCTAGTAAAGGAAGGATTTACAAAACAATGAAACTCACAGATGTTATTTAAACAATCTCTCAAAAGTTCTACTGTCTAACCCCCCCAAAAAAACAATATTTGACCAAAATATTACAGAAGCAAGCAACACAGTTGTGACTCATTGAAATCTCCCCATTTGAATATAGAGACTGAAGTGAAGTATCACAAAAACGCTAATAAACAACAATAGCAAGAGGAATTTTATAGGAACTTAAATTACTCTGGAAGCCTGAGACCTAAGAGCCATAAAAGCCTGCATCATCCGTTGTTTTTAATTATGTCTTTTAAAAAAGCTCCCCTGCTGTGTTTCTGAAATACTAAACAGCCTCCACAGCTACTTGGCATAAGTCACTGTAATTCATGATTTCAAGATGATACTTTCAGACTATTCCCTCTTTCCTACAACTGCTTAAATAGGGGGGGGAAATCATTTTGTCTTAATTCCTATTTAAGTCATCCTTTTGGAGCACAAAATCTGAAATACAATAAATGCCAAGTCACAGTACATATTGTTTACATTTTGTTTCTGCAGAATGCCTATGTGAAAGGCTTTTTAAAAGTTAAGTGTGCTGATTTTAATATTTGGTTTTAGGAAAAATGTTGTATTGTAGAAGTTTTACTTCTAGGCAAGACAGTATGAACTAAGTAAGATTTAATTCTAATTTTTATTCTTCGGTGCAGGATACAGAATTTTAACATTTGAATCACGTGTATCAAATGTTCCACTCAATACAGCAGATATTGCATTTCTGAACTGCTCTTCAACCTTCAAATGTTAAAAGCTGCTAACATAGATTTATCCTACAAGCTGTGACTTTAACCATTAATTCTAAGAAGGTTCAGACAAAACACACCAGAAGACACACCCAAGGAAGAGTTTCAACCACTTTGCACGATCTGCCCTCTACAGGATTACTCCCAGTGACAAACTTTTTCTTTCTTTACTCTCTTCTTATGCCTGAAATATTATCGATTGTTTTTCAAAGAATACTGCTATTATGAATAGGAGAATTACCATTGTTACCTCCTTAAGAGGAGCAAGGTAATGGAAAGGGAATAGAATAACTGAACACTTGAGGTTACAAGGACTAAGCCTTAAACAAAAGCAGAACACAGAGCATTCATGAATTCGCAACTAGTCAAAATGTGCCAAGAAGTGTTTCCTCTCTGTAAGCTCTTTCATACCACATCTAAGCAAAAGTCAAGCTAACCCTGAAAGAAGCAGTATCTGATTTTCTGGACAGTTTCTCTGATACGATGTAGCTTAAACTCTGTTTATCTGCAATAATGCTTGACAGCTGCATCCCCCAAGCATACGCTTCGATACAACATCCCAAGACGGGTGACGCATGTATAACAAAATGAAACTTAAAGCAAGACAGTCAAGTCAGACTAAATCCCTGTTTCACTCAGTCCTTTACTGACTGAAGGACATGAGGACTATCTCTTAGTAGCTTACAGAGAAGTATGAGGTCTAGGAAGAGGAATACGTTGTCATCCTTTGCACCTTTTCATTTAAAAAAACAAACCAGACACCATTGATTTTGAACAGCAGGTTAGAAAGAAGGATGACAGAATCAACAGAATTTAAGATGCTTTTGTAATCTGCGTTTAACATGATAGTAACATTTCTAATCAAAGATGGGGAACCCTTTGTGGCATTTTGACATCAACAACTACCGTGTAGGTATGGCTTTTATTGAGCTGAATAACTTTAGTCAAATAATTAAAATCTAGCTGCCCAAACTGTCAGAGTGAAAGTAGTTTAACACTTCATCATTCCAGTAAAAGCGTAGTTTTTATCTGCACATTATGTCAGCTGTTTTGTGGGTTTACAATGCAGGTAATCGAGCAGTAGAACAGAAACTGTAAAACAGCAAAAGAAGTAACAGCAGACTGCTGCATGTTAGAATTAGCACCAATTTTACTCCATGGAAATTAAATCCACCTTCAAAAATTGGCAATACCTCAAAACTATAAACAAGGGAATACTTGCAACATCAAACCCAACCTGGGTTCTATTCTTCTCCTTAAATAAAAAGGGTCATAAAAACCCTTTGGGTGCAAAAAATATCATGGATTCTGTTCTTCGATTTGTCTTCTCATAACCAGCTGTACTGGGAAAATCCCATTCTCTAGCTATGAACTGAGCTTAAAAAAAAACCCAACACTGTCTTTTCAAATGGCATAATTGAGTATCACCACAAAAAAAGAAAAGGGGGAAAAAAACTGTTCACCTTTCATCTTTGCTGCTCCTCCCTTGTTTTGGATAGGTGTTTTTGTGGTGTGCTTTTGTTTTTTTGTACAGGGAAAATGGCTCACTCATACTGCATAACTTATCAGGGTTCAGACCACATTTCTGAAGGGAGGGGCAGAGTAAAGTTGGAAACAAGTCCCAGGGGTAAGGGAGATGCTTTTTTAAGTGGCCATAATGGCTTATTTTAATTGCAAATTAGTATAATCTCAGTTTTCTATTACTCTCTGCATTGAAGGATTCGGTAATTTAATTAATAGTAATTGAAATATAGGCAAGGTGTATTGATAATTCTCTGAAATAGAGATTCCTTTGCCTTTCCCTTCTATTATTACTAGTACTGGTGTACAAGACCATTTACACTAAGAGATATGACCTTTTCAAAATGAAGGAGTAAGTGTGAGACAGGGGAGGGAAAGGAGATGAAAGATGATGCCAGTGCCGCAGTCATTTTATGTTAAAGGCTCTGCTTATACACGTAAGTCATACCATTGAAGTCAGAATAATTTGAGAGCTGAGTTTTCAACAGCCTGTATAAATGGAGTGTTTTGTTTCAGGAAATGTCATCTTCACTGGAATGCTGCTAACATGTATATAATTATGTCAAAATAAAAATAACCCATTTTTTTTAAACTTTGATGTCTTAATTTTAAAAATAAACCTTATCTCAATGCCTGGTTTCACTACCTTGATGCCAATTATTTTGAGTTTTACTGATACGTATCTTTGTTTCAGCCAGGTTCTTTTCTTACTAAATGCATTAGCAAAGTTAATGAGAGAATCACACTTTCCATGCAGATGAAAAACACTTCATCATCATGTCTTCTATTTTTGGGGTTTGGGTTTTTTTCATGATTTTCTTATGGTTTTAAATGCACAGTAAGTGCTTCAAATCGTGAGACTGTATCAAAGAAGAGAGCCTACAGCAAAAAAACTTCCCAAGGGCCAAGCTCTGTCCCCATATGAACAGTGTGGTTTCATATTTATTTCAGTGGGCAAAAAATTTAAAAATCAGGCAAAAAAAGACAAAACCCAAGAGCCTAGGGAAGAGATTAAGTAATAAAGACATATACCTAATCATAAGTACTTCTACTCATTGTGGGAAGGTGCTGACACACTTCTCACCTCTGGAAAGTGAAGAGTAATGAGACAATTTTTTTGTATTTTGACAACACCAGCTATGCTTAGAAACTGCAGTTAAAGTTTCTGGTAAGGAATTTGCATTCCTGAGACTCTGATCCAAGTCTCAACAAGCACCTAGGCTGAATGATCTGAGATAATGCACAGATAAGAGTTTCTAAGTTAAATTAATACACTCCTCTACTACTCACTTTAGGCTGAGTAAGCTGAACTGAATTTCATTAAGAAAATCTGGAAAGTGTTGTTTGAATTGGCAAGGAAATAGGGAAGGATGGTGGAAGGCAGAACACATCTGCAGCCTGAACTCCAAACCTTTCTAAAAATTCACAATCCTACTGGATAAAGGGGAGAAAAAAAGACACAAGAACATGTGCAAAAGAATACTCTCTTTTCCAGACTAGCCACAAAACCAACATTAACTTGAATGCCTTGATGCTTCTGGGAGATTAAGAACTGCCCCAAAGGGAAACGCTGCAAAAGAAAAGGATTAACAAGAAATGAGTTCTAAAAACTTTTTTTAATTGTAGACAAGCCAGAAATAGAGAGCAACAGCTGAAAGGGAAATTAGAAAGAAAATGAAACTCCTGCAGATGATAAGGAATTGAGAGGGTTCAGATCTCTCATGAGATTAAGGCAAACAACCCTATTCAGTGAGATGCAAGATATATGTTACCTTTTCTAGACCCCTATAGCATCAAAATATCTGACTATCTACAATGCAGAAAGTATTTTAATTGTAGTGCTAATTCAGTTTGGTTTATCTCTTGTTGAGAAGTATGCTCTGTTGGTATGCCTAAATGTTTTTGTTTGGAAGGTTGGTTTACTTTGCATTAACCCCACTCAAGCACTGTGGGGAAACCTGGACTGGGTGACTATCTGCCTCAGATAACCTTCAAAGTATTTTCACTCTCCCAAAAATTAACTAGAAAATCTGTTATAATATTTGGGGTGTTTTTGTGTTCCATGTGAGAAACTGCATACTACTCATTGCAATGTCTCTTGTACACAATTACTTAGACTTGGAGACTGCAGCTTTTCCTGCATAAAAAGTATTCTCTTCCTCTCACCCTGCAGGAACATCTCACCTTGCTGCTAGCTGCCTCCCACCAAATGGGACACTTTGCAGCCTGCAGGGCATCATCCTTGGGAACGTCTTTCTCCTGTCTGGTATTCACAGTATCACTTGCAATGCTGACACTAGCAACTTAGCAGAAAATAGATCCCACTGCTGCCAGTCCAATGTCCTGGGCACTCCTTCCATGTGTTTAGCACAGAAATATTTTTTAAAACTGGAAAGTGTGAAAATGTCACATTCCTAATAACAAAATAAGAGGAGTCAAGAAAGGAATGTAAACTACAAAACCAAATTTGTAGAGCTTGCTTTCCAAGGAAACCTTTCTTAGGTCTTTGGCTGTCTTGGTTCACTTGGTAGGTTTTCCAGCTCCTCATCTGCCCATAACTAACTTGTTTCAAAGAGTCACTCCCAGCTACATTTCCTCTGTTCCTTTGTTGAAGATGGGAGTCCCCTCAGGGCTGCTCACAGCACTTGCTGAGGGCTACCTCCTTTCTCCCTTCCATCAAAGTACAATAATATCTTCGTCTCCTATCAGGTATCTCTGCCTTTCACAATTTCCAGTACTAGTCATATCAGATACAGCTGTGGAAATTACTGGTTTTCTCTCCTGCTTTCTAGGGTAGATTTTTTTTTTAAATGGAGTTAAGTAGGACACTACTCTCCTTGCACTAGGCAATCAAGTTTCATTCAAATTAAACTGAAGATTTACTATAACAAAGAAGTCCAGATTATAAATCTTATCTATTTACGAGTATTCAGCAGACACATAACTTACTATTAATGCCTCTTTTTAGTGTTTTATGAAGGTCATATGACACACATGAGTTATAGAACTAGCATCTAGAATGTCTTTTCCCAATTATTGACCATTACTGTTTTGTTCCAGTTGGGAAGACCTGTCACTACTAGTTCCCTCTAGCTGAATCTTAAGCAAAAGTAGCAAACATAGCAAGTCTGTACTCTTGGTACTGTTGTAACATCCAATTCCTCTGTTCAGATTTAGATCCGTTAAGCTCCATTAACAGAAAATACACCATGTTAAAGAGGTTTCTTAAGGTAACATGAAGGATGGTACAAGGCAACATGGTACAGGGCAACCTGTACATTAAAAAAAGATATTCCTTGGCACCAGCAGCTTGTCATATGAATAATCCAGTGCTGGAACGTGTCCAGAGAAGGGCGACAAGGCTGGTGAAAGGCCTGCAACACAAACCCTAAGAGGAGAGGCTGAGGGAGCTGGAGGTGTGCAGCCTGCAGAAGAAGAGGCTCAGGGCAGACCTCATTGCTGTCTACAACTACCTGAAGGGAGGCTGTAGCCAGGTGGAGGTTGGGCTCTTCTCCCAGACAACCAGCCACAGAACAAGGGGACACAAGTCTCAAGTTGTGCTGGGGGGGGGGGGATCTAGGTTGGATGTTAGGAGGAAGTTCTTGCCAGAGAGAGTGATTGCCATTGGAATGGGCTGCACAGGGAGGTGGTGGAGTCTCTATCCCTGGAGGTGTTGAAGAAAAGCCTGGCTGAGGCACTTAGTGACATGGTCCAGTTGACTGGATAGGGCTGGGTGCTAGGTTGGACTGGCTGATCTTGGAGGTCTCTTCCAACCTGGTTGCTTTTACGATAAGATACCTCACAACAGTGAAAACCATACTTGGAATTGAACTGCACAATAATATGCTGAAATACTTTTTAGTTGTTGGCATAAAAAAGGAGAGTACATGCTGAACACTGAAAATTAATTAATAATAGCTCAGCCTCTATCTCCCTTATGTATATATATGTGTGTGTGTGCATATATATATACATACTTCAAAATAGTGATTGAATGTAATCTTAATGGTACAAAGCTGATCCCAAAGAAAAGGGACAAATAAAACTATCCTTCAAATAATCACTAAATTGCAGCTGTAAGATGAAACACAGTATAGTATTAAAGCCAAATAACATTTTTTTTACTACAGGATCTATATAATAAGGTGCATTGACATTTTATTTGAACCCTTTCATCATTTTAAGAACTACTGTTTTATATGTGATATCATAAACATTATTCTTTAAATCACTTAATCTTTTTTCCAAGAGGAAATATTTCACTACAGGTATTTTTTAGTTATTTCATTTAGGGGGGATTTTTCATATGCTGACTTCTGTACAGGAGTGAAAAAAAAATCAGAGTTTCGTGAAAATGTCCAGTCTGTTTTCAACTATTTGTTTCTACATGATCAGTATCAGCTGAACTCATGAATCTCTCAGTAAAACTTGTGAAACAGCTACAACAAATATCAGAAAGACAAGAAACGACGGATCTGACTTTCTGCTCAAGCTACTGCAAAGATGAAGAGATCAGTTTTCCACAAGCCTATTCATGCCTGGACTGAGGAAGCCATTATAATGGAAGTCAGAGTTAAAAGGTCTCTGGCTTTACCTGGCCTGGAGGTATTCTTTGAAAATTCTGGTTCTCCTGGTCTAGCAGTCACCTAAAGAATGACCTTTTGAACAAGGTAAATAAGTTCTTCAGAGGCCTGAAAGAAATTCCTAGGTACAAGATGCTATTTGGTCTTTGCTACTTACCCATTATCCCTTGGCTTAATGCACTTCAGCAGAAAAAAGAGCTGGAAAATGCCACTGCCATACGCTCCTATGGATACATTTTAGGCACATAAAAGCAGATAAAATGCCAATGGTGTCCATAAACATACTTTTTTTAACACCTAAGAACCTATAGCATGCAGCTACAATGAAGTGGTTGCCTCTAAGCACACCAACACTTTTAAAAATATCTGTCTCTTTGGACAGAAATATGAAGCTTAGTAGAAACCAGGACACCAATAGGTGGAAATAGTTTCAGAGTTAACTTAATCCACCATGAATCTGCGCTGACACAGAAAGGAGGTAGCTCTGCAATCTCCTTCATGCCTCCATCAACATCCAGACCCTTGTGCCATCCCCAAGGCTGGGGAAAGATCCATGCTAGCACTGTGACCAGGCCAAACCCTGTCTACTGTCAGCATACGGCTTCAGGGATGGCTGTGTCAACTGTAGAGAGGAGGAATCAGCATTTAGGGCTGGGGCAGAGGAAGAGCACAACCCATTCAATATCGGTGCAGAACACTGCTGGGGCTGAACGCATTGGGAAACCAGGATATATTTTAAGTCCTCAAAGCATGCAAAGCAAACTGACCACCGCTGCCACTGCATTTTAAGTAAGCTCCAGTCTTTGTGAATTAGCCAGACAAGTCTACTTCCAGAATCAGATTAAGGTTTAAATTAGAGTTAACTGGTTGAGAAACATTCTTTGAGAAGTTAATTGTTCTCAGAGCTTGCATTCTGAATTGCTGCCTACAAACTCAGAGACAGAAAACAATACAGATTAAGCACACAGAGAAAGTTTAATTTTAGGGAGCTCAATTCAATTATCATGAATATTTATTTTACTTGAGATTGGCACTAACAGACACATGCGCTGCCAGTGGTTAGATATGCAAAGAGAAGACAAAAATCTAATCCATTACATCAAAACTCACACACGGATTTTTAAGGCAGTCTGATTTGCATAGACTAACTGCACACTCAGGTATTATTCCAGACTCGTTCCTTTTAAGACTACAGATTCAGGATAGTTTACCACCTGTAGGATGCAAATATATATTTGTAACTATCCTTTTGGTACCTGCTGAGCTTTTAGTCAAAACTATTTGTCTGTGAATGTATATTTTACGCAACAGATGCCAGAGGAAATGACTTGACTGTAAGTGAATTAATTTATTTTTAAAATAACATTTCCTCTAGCATTTTTAGTTTGAGAAGAAAGAATCTCTAAATGCTCATCAGGGTTCCAGTGTTTACTCTCTGCCTACTTTAGGGCAAGTAACCTGACCTTTCATTCCATGGTTTATTAATTTATAAAACTAAGAAATGTTAGTGTAACAGCACTAGAAGTTGACTGTTCATAAAGTGTTCTGAGGACACTGTGCAGTGGAGAGCTGTGATACACTCTGTTGCACATCTACCCCAGGCTTTCAAGCTATTTTTTTTCCTCTAATTTTCTTTTCCTCATAATTGGGAAATTTACTTACACAGTTTGCTGACACAAGGCCTGGCTTTAGATAGAAGTGATAAAACTCTATGGATGAATGTAGCTGTTTCCTTCTACCAGTGAAATTACATTTTCTTCCCCAGAAACTTATGCAGAAGATGGAGGAGCAAAGAAAAGAAATGTTCCAGCGAACAGGTGGGTGGTGGTTCAAGGTAAGAACACAAAGGAAGCTTTTTGAGCTCCAAGTTTCCATGCCACTCAACTAACCTGCTCAGCTTGCTTTGCAGGTCCCCAGTACAGCTAACATGATCCTGGCAGCAAGCTGCCTCTGCTCCCTCCAAGGTTAGCAGCAGCACCAGCACAAGACAAGCTGGAGATGAACAGGGTCAAGGCAAGAATTAAAGGAAATGATGATTAATTTGGCATAATCTGTGCATGATGTAAATGTAGCCTAAGTTGGATTAGTCTTCCTAAACAAAGGCAGAGAGGAGTTTAACCATTTATGAGGAAGTGTTTTCCACTTATGTGAGAATTCTTATCGAGTACTATATTTTTAAACATTTAAACACTTTAAACATTTAAACATTCTTCCTGATTGAAACTGAAGTTATGCACCAAACACACTCAGAAATACCTTTGTAATTGGTCAGCCTTGCTTCATGTACTAACTAGAGGTACTACCTTGATTGGTTTTACTTCTACTTGAAGTGATAATGAAATGGGATTTTTTTTCTAGCTGTTAAACACAACCGCCTTGTTTTCTTGCAGTTAACACTGCAAACCAAATAGATTACAGAAGAAATGAAAGAGAAGAAGACAGAGATAGGTTCATTTCCACGGAACCATGAAAATTAACCTTGAAAACAAACCAAGATACTTTAAAGCAGGTTTGGGGATTCATGTTTCTTAAATACACTTATGCCCACTATTTTTAAACACAAATTATCATATAGTATCATATGGCACCATGAGCTTAAAATGAATGTATGAAGAGATGGTAATTTTCAAACTAGTTTAAGAAATCCTGTTGATAAGTTAGATTCTGCAATTATCAATTAACTGTGCACTAAAATATTTACTGACTCTTCAGAATTTGTTTTAAAGAGTGTATGATTAGTAACTACATGTTCTTCGTCAGGATTCAAAACTCTTGAGTTTCACAGTATAGGTTCACAAAGGGCAGGTCCTGCTTAATCAACCTTACCTCCTTCTGTGACACAGTAACCTGCTTGGCAGATGAGGGAAAGGCTGTGGATGTTGTTTACGTGGACTGCAGTAAAGCTTTTGATGCTGTTCCCCACAGTACCCTCACGAAAAAAAAGCAGGCTGCCCTAGGCCACTCTGCTGGATCAAACACTGTCTGGATGGCTGGACCAGAGAGTGGTGGTGAAGGGAGTTAAATCTGGCTGGCAGCCTGTCACAAGTGGTGTCCCCAAGAGCTCAGTGCTGGAACCACTCCTTATCAATGATCTTGCCAAGGAGGTTTAGAGCACCCTCAGAAAGTTTGCAAATGACAAGTTCAGTCAGGTAGAGTAAGTGCTGGAGGATAGGAAGGTTCTCCAGAGGGATTTGGACAAGCTGCACAACGGGCTGAGGCCAATCATACAGACTTCAGCAAGGCCAAAGTGCACTTGGGCCGCAACAGTCCCATGAAACACTACAGGCTTGGGACTGAGCAGCTAGAATGCTGTCAGCAGAAAGAGACCCGGGGGTTGCTGACTGACAGTCAGCTGAACATGAACCAGCAGTGTGCCCAGGAGAAAAAGGGCAACGAATCCCAGTCTGCATCAGGAACAGTGCAGCTAGCAGGACTAGGAGGCGACTGTCTCACTGTACTCAGCAGTGGTGAAGCTGCACCTTAACTAATGTGTTTGGTTTTAGGTGCTGCAGCACAAGAGACACATTGGGGTGCTGCACTGTAGTGGGTTAGGAACTTTCCACACACACACTACTGAAATTTACCAGACTAGCTCTGACGGCTTGGAAGTTAGATGAAGCTACATTTAAAAAGTGACATTTGTAAGCCTATATACACAACACACTGACAAGTATTTACAATTATATACAAATTAGAATCATAGAATCAACCTAAGTCGGATTCCTTATCACAGTGAAGATACCACTGTTGCCATGTCAATCAGGCACATATAATGAAATCATTAAAAGGAATAACAGAATCAATCAGGCTGGAAGAGACCTCCAAGATCATCCAGTCCAACTAGACCATGGCACTAAGTGCCCCATGCAGGCTTTTCTTGAACGCCTCCAGGGACTGTGACTCCACCATCTCCCTTAGCAGCCCATTAGAAATAATACTGAAATCCCAACTCCCTCCCAGACAAACAAAGCAAGAGCTCAAAGCTACTCTCTCTTTCTCCCTCTATTTTCCCAAACAGGCAAACAAAACAACCAGCAAAGCTTAAGTTGTTTTCTGCTAGCCAGTGTTAGTAAGAAAAGATATTAGAGCAGAGTGAGGAGTAAATGAATAGATCACAGTATCACCAAGGTTGGAAGAGACCTCATAGATCATCAAGTCCAACCTTTTACCACAGAGCTCAAGGCTAGACCATGGCACCAAGTGTCACGTCCAATCCCACCTTGAGCAGCTCCAGGGACTGCGACTCCACCGCCTCCCTGGGCAGCCCATTCCAGTGTCCAATGACTCTCTCAGTGAAGAACTTTCTCCTCACCTCGAGCCGAAATTTCCCCCAGCATAGCTTGAGGCTGTGTCCTCTCGTTTTGGTGCTGGCCACCTGAGAGAAGACAGCAACCTCCTCCTGGCTACAACCTCCCCTCAGGTAGTTGTAGACAGCAATAAGATCACCCCTGAGCCTCCTCTTCTCCAGGCTAAACAATCCCAGCTCCCTTAGCCTCTCCTCTTAGTGCTGTGCTTGAGGCCCCTCCCCAGCCTCGTTGCCCTTCTCTGGACACACTCAAGCATCTCAATGTCCCTCCTAAACTGGGGGGCCCAGAACTGAACACAGTACTCAAGGTGTGGTCTAACCAGTGCAGAGTACAGGGGCAGAATGACCTCCCTGCTCAGACCAGAGTGAGACAAACTGTTTACATTTTGGCTTTTTATCCCTCTTGGCAAAGCAATGAATGATACAGACTCCATCATTATTTTCTTTTTTACAGCCAATGGTCTAATTTCTCACATTAAAACATTTCAGTTAGCCTCAAACCAGCACACAGGGCAGGTCCAGAAGAGCAAAAAAGCTAATGAAAGGTTTTAGAATAAGTCTTCTAAGGAGTAGCTGAGGAAAGTGGTATTTTTCAGTCTTAAGAAAAGGAGGCTGAGGGGAGACCTTACTGCTCTTTGCAACTACCTGAAAGGAAGTTGTAGAGAGGTGAGTGTTGGTTTTTTCTCACAAGTCACAACTGATAGGACAAGAGGAAATGGCAGCAAGTAACACCAAGGGAAGTTTAGGAAAAACTTCTATACTAAGAGTTATCAACAACTAGAACAGGCTGCCCATGGAACTGGTTGAATTGCCATCCCTAGATGCACTTAAGAGTTGTCTTGATATGGTGCTCAAATATTACAGTGTTGCAGTGGCCTAAGCAGCACTACAGCTGGACTTGATCTTAAATGTGTTTTCCAGACATAGTGATTCTTTATTGTCATTCATCAGGCTATTCTATCTTATTACTTTGAGTTCTCTTTTTTAATGTTGGTTTTCGGTTTGTCTCTTTCCCTTGTTTTTTTTTCCCCTTTGTTTTTTTTAATTAGCGAGTTGTTACATATGTGATTCCTGAGCCCTACTAAATGTTAGCTTGCAAACTAGGGGGAAGAAATAAAGCAAGTAAGTAAAATTACTAATAACATTGCACTGAGCATACACACATAACTTAAATGCTCAAGTGATTATGAATTTTGGATTGCAGAGAATGTTTGAGAATGCAAACTGTAACTCTTACGAGGAATGTGGAAAAAAGCAAGGGAAAATCATTTAAAAAAAAACAAAACAGATATTGCACTTACATACAGTAAGGAATGCTATAAACACCATTAAAGAAACCTAAAAGGGCAAATGGATGACATCCACACTTTTGAGATTTCTTTGGATTCATTTCATTAAATATCAGGTAAAGGAAAGCACAGTTCAGCTGTCTGAATTATTGGATTATGAATTATAAAGATCCTTTCACCATTCTGTACTCAAACAACAGTCATATTAAAAGACTACAATATTAATTTTGAAGAGTAAGAAATTATAATCAGTTTTACAAGTGATTAAGTCTAGCCCAAAAAGAACATGGAAGGCACATGCACCAGAAAGCCTGCCTCTCTGTATAAATGACAGATCAAAGTGGTATTAGTAAAATTATATAATCCTGTTAAACTGGATCTTGGAAAAGAATTACTGAAAAGTAATTTAGACTCTACCACTTCCTTAAACCACCACATTGTATTTATTTCAATTTGCAGGTCCTTGCAAAACTCTTACTGGCATGTAGGTACTTTCTGCTAAAATCACAAGACAGGACAATCAGGTTTTTTTTTAATCAAAGAACTGTAACACGTGCACGAATTTTTGCTGGGCTGAGGAATAGCAGTCACAACGACACAGAAAAATTCTCTCAGATTTGTCTTCAGTTTGTCATTGAAGACTTAAAAAAACCCAAACAAACAACAAAAACCTCATACACAGATGGATGGAGATTTCTTACATATTCTGCACTCAGTACTGTCACCACAGGACCACCTGCAATCCTGCACTGTACAGATAGGTGTTCTCAAAAACACCTGGCTAAGCTGTTTGCCCAAGGACTATGCACTGAAGATAAGAGGCAATTAGCAAATGAAACTATTCCTAGCACCTCTCCTTCACTATTAAGTGCAGAGCTGCAGCAGCAAGCTGGCACCTGGTAGAGGGAAATGCTAGATGTGATCATTTCAATTTACACATTCAGCACTACATCCCATATGCTTGTCAATGTGAAAGTGTCAGTGATAACAGAGATACCCTAAAAAAATGCTATGCTGAAATGCTGACACGAAGTTTTTACGTCTGAGGCAGATCCTCTCTTCTGGACCATCTGTAACAACTTCTTTTTCTCATGGGGCATATGCTGGCCATGAAATCCTCTCATTAAAAAAAAAATAATTAAAAATATTTAAAAATAAGTTTGCCTTTAAAGAGCCCTTAAAAATCCATAAACCAAGTTTATATATACAAATATCACTCAGAGAAACACACTACTTGCTCAGCAATAAGAAAAATCTGCTGAGCAAGAAAAGTTTGTCAGAATTAGGTACTGCAACCTTTACAACTGTGCTGCAAAATTAAAAATAAATAAATAAATCAATCTGGCACTACAACTCATATTACAATATAAAGTTAACCAAACCAGCAATATGTGACTGTTTGTGTTTCCTGAGTTTGTAGCATATTTTTCCATGCCTGGTTCTGTGCACATCTTAAACTCACAGGTGGTTTTTAAAAATATTTTGCAATTCTTTTAAGTACAAAAGTAGGAAGCTTACTTTTGTGTGAGAAGTGACACGTTCACTGAATTAGCTGACCAGCTAAGGCTAAGGAAGACAATACAAAGAAGCTAAATGGTTTCCTATGCACAGCTGAGGTTTATGAGGTGGTGTAGATCATCAGAAAAGGGGGGTGGAGTGGATGGAGGGCGAGAAACAGTATGACAAATTTTACAGGGCAATGGTGTTACTCAGTATACTATTGAACTGATTTGGAAATGGGGTGAGAGGTGAAGGAATCTGCTCCGTTGTAATGTCTTTAAAATGTAAAATCTACAAAAGACAAGGAGATGCATGATCGCAGACAGTAACATACTCCAAAACATGACGACATAATTTAGGTTATTAAAAACACATTTAATTGAGCCATGAGTCAGGTTATATCTCCTGGGACTCAGTGGCCGTAGATAATCAAGAAATGTCTACTGTAAGTCGGTTTTTTTGTGCACTTTATTTTGGTACCCTTCTCTGAAGCTTCCAATACTGGCTACCAGTGAAGGCAAAAAATCTGAAACAGAAGCACCAAGACTCAATGAGGCTATTTGAGTCTCTGTGGAAGTGCAGCTTCTTCCTAAAAGACTATCTGCTGTCAGTTCTCTTCCCCATTATCAGTCTGCCACAGTTTCATCACATGGATGCCAAAGCCAGCAAAATGGAGCTGATGGGGAGAGAGAGCAGGGCTCAACACTCCTCACCATCATCAGGTAAAAATACTGCAGCTCAGTGTTTTATGTCTTACCCCACTGACATGCCAGTACCCAGAAGTGCAGCCCTGCCTGACCTCCATGATGACAGCTACCAGGACACGTGCAGATGTCCTCCTGCCCAGGTGTTTGGAGGACACCCGTAGCCTTGTCCTTGACAGTCTCCCAAAGGCGCACTGCCTACCGCAAGCATCATCTGGTAATTGAATCTTAATGCTTCCACTTTGGAAAGCAAACACCTGACATGGAGAAACTGTACACATCTCCACATGCTCCAGAGACTTTCCTAAATAACTTGTCAGCAGTACTAATTGAAAGTGTGCAGTGTTAATATGTTAACACAGACGTATGAGCAAAAATGCATTATCTTGCACAGAAGACTGGAATTCATCAAGAGGGAGAAAGAAATGCATATTGATCTGTTATTGGGCAAATTTACCAGTTTTTAGACGTAGTTACTTGGGATCTGACTTAGAAAGCTGTTAAATATTCTAACCCTATGCTTTGTAGGCGTATTTTTTTTCTCCCTTTAAACAGCATTGACCTCATTAGAGGTACTTAAAGTTCTGATCTCCGAAACACAATATACACAGAAAACAATAGTGCTACTCCTGAAGCCTCTAACTAGTAAGGTCTAGGTGTATATTCAAATGACATGTGCAAATCTGACAGCTCTAAAAACAGACTTATCAGTTTAAGCTGCAGACATGCTATTGTGTTCTCTGTTCTCCTGAGTCAGCAGTATAAGCATTCTTTTAACCTTCAATACCCTGGTTGAGTAAACAAAATAAGGTGAGTATGAAAAGCCCAGAGAAAAACAAAAATAAGCATCTTAAGTCCAGGGATGTTAGTCTACCATCATCAGAAGGAGGCAACCAACTCATGCTGCAAGTCTAATTTAGGAGATGTAACTTTATAAATGCTTGAAGAATAAACCCAAAAGTTTTAACTAAGGATAGATGTGCACACTGTTATATATTTTTATATATATATATATATATTTTTTTTTTTTTAAATCTGTTTTCTCTGAAACTATGTAAGTAATTTCTTGAAAAAAATTAATTCTTAATAACAGGTACACATTTCTGTGGGTAATATAAACAAAAAGTGATTCCAGAGTATTCTACTGAAGTATCTCCTTCATCTCTGATTTTCCCAGGTTTTCTTAAGGGAAATTTCAGGTAAAATGGATACTGGAAAAGGGAGCTGCATGTCTAAAAATACTTTTTATGACAAAACCATGAAAAATCATGCAGTACACATAGTGGTTTTGAGTATTTAAATAGTTCATTGCCATAAATATGTCTATTTTAAAATATTTTTAACATTTACATTTTTTGCTAACAGCTTTTAGGAAAAGTCACCTGATGAAGACAGAACTAAGGTACCAAAGAAACGTGAATTGGGTTAGATATCTATTACCAATACTCATCTGAGTCACTAGTGAGTAGTCAACTGATGCTGCATTATCAAGATACAAACACGTTGCAGAAATATTCTCAAAATCATCAATAATGAGTTTTCCTCACATTATTTCTTCATAGTGTTACTGGAAACAATTCATTGGGCTTTATCAGACAAGAGTTCCTGTCTTCTGTCATTCCATTTTAACCTGCCTAATCAGTTGAACAAAAGTACTTTATGTAAAATGATTCCTTTAGTTGCCTTAGCTACAAATCCCTGCAGTATTGTGTAATTGAAATCTACTCACGTAAGTTAAGAATAATTAGGACCCCAAATTAAGCCAAACACAAAGTTAATTCAAATAGTCAGCTGCTGTCATTTAAATGGTTACAGCATTTTATTGTTGCTTAACATCTCTGAATGCTTTTAAATACACTTTTTTTTCTTCTTTTTTCCTGTTTTAACCTCATTATGATCTGATCCCTCACTCCACATGAAAACAGGATCAAGAGAATAAATTCTGGTCATGTCACAATCATTTACATTTTTATTAAGTAGTTTATTTAGTAGAGTTTTTCTTCATTACTGTCACTACACTTTCCAAATTTTCCCTTTGTTTTTTTTTTTAATCAGCCAAATTAAAGGAATTAAGAATAACGAAAAAGACACATCTTTGAGGTAAGTAAAGCCAGAATCATTAAATGACATTAAAAGCCTTTTTTAAAAAGCAGGCAACATAGAACTGCTCTTAAAATTAATTAATAAATCCAAAAGCTAAAAACCAATGCACCTAAGAGAGGTAAGGTGAGATACAACAACCAAAGGTGTTGAAAGAACTGCGTAAGGACTCTCCTGGTTTAACAGAGTGAGATTCAAAATAATTTATATAGGAAAATAATTGTTATACTGTTATATATCATATGTATAACAAAGTAACTGTGTAACTGGTAAACAGAACACTGGTGGATAGATGAACTTCTTAACCAGTTTTGTGTCAGCAATTTGTTTATTCTGCAGAGCAAAACATTACATATTAGAAGTCCTTCAAGACAGTTCACACATGGAGGACTTCAAGACTTTTATATTCTGAAATTTTAAAAATCTATTTGCACAGATGTTTTTTATATATATGAAAACACATATACATGCCTTTACACTAGTATAAAGATGTACAAGATTTAAAGTATTTCTATTATTATTAAAGGATTTGAATTGAAGGACAAAATCAAGGAGTTTATGATATGCTATGCTGATGTATTTATTTTTTTTCTGGCTGGTACACTAATACAGTAAGTGATTTTTGTGTATTCTTATCTATCCTTACAAGTAATAACTCATTTAGAAATCAACCGCTTGCCCTCTAGTACTTTCCATGTTCCACATTCACACATGCCAGCCTCATCTGTTCCAAATCAAATGATGAAAAAGTACAAGTAGCAAACTGGTTTTGTTTACTAGACTATTTATCTTTAGCCACTAAAAAACACGATCAGTTCTAAGTCACAAATCCACACTTTTCCAAGAGACTTTCAATCGTAAATGAGAAGTAGTTGCACAGAATAAATCCAAACTTTAAAGTAACGTTTTCTAATTAAAGACAGACAAAATACTAAATGCAATCAGTAAGCATAAGTTAGAGAAGAACTGGAGCAGCTCAGTGGGGAGAAATAAGAGAATTCATGTGAAATACTTCACAATGCAGATCAAGTCACATGCACAGTCAAACAGTATCAGACTGAAGCTAACTAGAAGAGCTGAAACAGAAGCAATACGGAATACTGCTGAAGTCTTTAGAAAGTAAATATGCCTCATTGCTTTCTCAACTAAAAAGACAGCAGATAGGAGAATCTGGTTTCAGTGTCAACTGCCTCTCAGGTTTCCTAAACAAACCAAATTCAAATTTAACAGGGAAATTATTCAAATAGCACTTTGCATTAATTGTACTTTCTGTCGGAACAGAACAAAACTATCTAATTCCCGAGAGAGACATCAAATTCCCCAACAAGGGAGAACACAAAAGCCAGATCTCCTTCCATCATCAAGACTCCTCATAAAAGTCACCGAGTGCTATACCCATCAATTGAAAGTTATGTGGTCCCCCTGGGTTTCTCACATGTTGCTCAGGCAACAGACTAAAAAAAATAATAATCCATTTTACTTCCCAAGTTCCCATACATGTATTTTATACACCGCGTGACTATTAAACCAGTACACATTGAGAAAACAAAAAGGGTGAAACATTCACAACCATCTAGGCTAGGCCAAGTTCAAAAGGATGAACCAGAGAATCTCTCCTACCTTTACAACTGCCTGTTTACACGAGTAATCTCAATGTCACAGGATCACAGAACTGAGATGCCATTCATACAACTCTTTATTTCTTTACTCTTCAAAAGACAGAAACGCAAAGACATTTAGCACAATAGCAGTTTGAAAGTCAGTGGAGTAGTTCAAGGCTCTTCCTGGAAGGACAGGAATCAGCACCTTCAAGCAAAATGGAATTTTTACAGCTCCTATCAGTTCTTTCTGATGAACTGCATATTCAATTTATCATACGATATCTTTTTATTTGAGGTAATTACAGAATTAAGGCTTATTCACAGAATTATTCATACTTCTTTTCTGTGTTTAAAATGTAAAAAATATAGTATTGCTGAAAAATAGTAAACAATGTTTGGAGAAATATCATGTCCACAGGTCTCAAAGTGTCAATGAAAACAAAGCGTCAGTGGACAAACCTCTACTATCTATAAAAATGAGTAAGGCTGAAGCCAATCTAGTTTTGACAGAAGGAAATTTTATCAAATCTTAAATTATTCGAAATGGTAAATCTGCAGTATGATTCTATTTATATAGCCACACAACAAATACCATGTAAAACCGAAAGTACAACCAAATCATTAATGAACCTTTACTATACTTGTGTGGTTTATTTCCTTATCTTCCTTTCTTCTAATCTTACACTTGGACACTGTTTAATACAACAAATTTAGAGTCATATTATCCAAATACAAGTATAACAACAACAAAAAAAAATCAGGTGGAATAATTCTGTACTGTTCTCATCAATCAGAGGTGATGAGTAAATATGACACTAATTAGCTACTGTAAAACATCCATGAAGGCTACCATACATACACAACTGCATAACAAGATTTTGGGATCTCTTATAAAATTATTTTCTTTTATAATGACACTATGGATGGGCAAAAAGGCAAGAACTTCTCCCTGTGCATAGTTTTTTCTTGTCTTTCTCATGTAAAACAACCTGGAACACCATCACAGACATCAAAGCAGACCTATAGACAAAACACCTTAGAGCTTTTTACATAAGTAATTTTTCTGCAGTGCTTTCATTCCTACACACACTTGATGCTCCTAAGACATCTGAACAACAAACATCTATCACAAAATGAATTATTTTTCTGTACTGCTTAATCATAGAGGTAGGTCATGAATGTCAACTGATCTATTTACAAGTATAAAACCCATTATGTGCTTGTAGAACTTAGCAACAAATATTAAACCTATAATCATCATTCTTTATGATCATTTTTACAAACTAATCATAAGGATACTAAATGTAGTAAAAAAGGCAGTACTGAGATATTCACTAATATTAGCTATTTCAGGCAGTTATACTTCCATTTTATACTATGACCTCAAACTACAATAAAAGATGAGATGATGTTGTTATAGCTATATAAAAACTCTTTTCACTAAGAAAATAGTACTCTTCTACTTGACAGAAAACAGAAATGAAAATACAGGTTTTGAAATACAACTATTAATAAAAACAAATTATGTAATTTCTTACATATTTATTAACAGAATACTAATGAAGCCTATTTGTTTCCTTAAAGTCATGTATGTCCTAATTCTGCTATTGCATTCTTAGAAAGGTACCTTACTGTAATAAACTAATACAAAATATACCCAGATTTGTATCTCATGAAAGTCCCTCTGGCAATTTTGTTAGTGCAGGTTAGCTGAAGGTTAAGTCAGTTCCCCCTTCATTTGAGCTGTCAGCTGCATGGCTTGCTTTGACCACAGAGACCCAACCAAGTTTACAGCAACAGAAGATGGTAAACTGGAGCAACAGCTTAAAACATAGCATCTGCCCAGTGATTTCCCATTGGAATGGGCTGCCCAGGGAGGTGGTGGAGGCACCGTCCCTGGGGGTGTTCAAGAAAAGCCTGGATGAGGCACTCAGTGCCATGGTCTAGTTGACTGGCTAGGGCTGGGTGATAGGTTGGACTCGATGATCTTGGAGGTCTCTTCCAACCTGGTTGATTCTATGATTCTATGATTCTATGCCCTTAGTACAGCATGCTGTGTTTCTACAGTTTCACACGTTATATTGTTTTCTTATTCTGAATACAGAGCTCCCTTCACAAAGAATGTTTTCAAGTAACTGAGAAAGAAGACAGCATATCAAAACCATAATGCTATTATTCATCTCATTGTAATCATGCATTTGTAGTTTTTTCTGCTTCAATTATAAGACACTTACATTAACATTTCTTAGCAATCTCTCATATAAATTCTAGCACAGTATCTTAAATGTTTTTCTTCATGCATTCTTCTACATGGCTCTGCATTTTGAAATACCAGTGGCTTTGCTTTGGTTTCAAAAACGTAATCCTACAGCATAGGACCCTGCAGACCTTGCTGCCCAGGGAATATATGAAAGGATATTCACTGCCAGCATGTTAAACAATCTCTGGCTTTTCCAGGCAGTCTGTCAGTCTCTATTATTTGAAAATGCACCTGAAAAGTTTAACAGATACTCTTTTTAAGAAGAATTTTGCTCTCATTGTTTAGATGAGTTTCCTTCTTAGAAGATATCCCAGGTCTACACCTTCTTTAGAAAAGAAAAAAGAGGTAAGCATGCACCAGAATATCCCAGTAAAAAATGTCTTGCTCATCCAGGAAAGAAAAGAGGATTCAGTGCAACAGTTTCTTTCTGCAGAAATCCAACCACTCCTTTAATTTTTTCTCAAGTCTAAGGTAAAGTTTTTTTTTTTAAATTTTATCCTGGGCAAAATCCAACTAATATTTCCTAGTAAATGTGTGGGAAAACTGACATGCTTATATAGTTTGCCAAGTACCTTAGACAGTCTAAATCTTAGTGGCTTGACAGGAGGCTGAAGACCTGAAGCAACACACTGAAATTGCAAATAACCTTTATAGTAATTCAACAACATATATTATCTGTACGCGGCATGACTTTTCTTTAATAAATGTATTAATGTTGGATACTCACTTCAAATCCTTCCAATTTAAGACTCAGCTCTTCAGCTGGCCTGAGTAGAATATACAGGAATTTATATTTCTGAGTGTACTGTTAATTAAAATGTACATTAATAGACAAAGGCTGGATTTTAAATAAAAAAAAAAAGTAATACTGTTTAGGAAAACAAAATTAAATAGATAATGAAACCACGGTGATTCTTCCTTTGGACAAGGTGTGGAGAACAATTCATAATAAAATGAATTAAAATCTTATTAAACCTTGATTAAAATAAAATGTAAATGAAGAAAATTATTTCAGTGCTTCTCAAGCACTCCTGCTTCTCAAGCAGCAGAAGAGAATAAAAACAAAAGGCGTCCAGAGCCAGTCAAAAAGGTGGACTTTGTAAGCAAGATAAAGCTTAAAATATTGGAACTTATACAGTCTAAAACCCAATCTCAATCAGAATTTTTAGCTCTGACATCTTCTTTTTTCATATGTATATTAGTGTATCTGTCTTAACTCGCTGGAAAGCAACCAATAATATGCATAATAAGCTTTTTACTCCGCTTTGCTATGGAAACAAGGCCTGTGCAATCTCACTCTCTGACCTTCTGATTTTCTCAGATAATTCTTAACTTGTTGGATGATTTCACCTAATTACAAAGGGAAAAAGAAAAAATATGTGGTGTCAAAAGTAATTTATTTCCTACAGTTCATGAGAAACAGGTAAGCAATGATAAGCAAAGGGACTCAACCAAGAGGAGCATGAACCTTCTCCTTGTACATGACCAGAGCCAATCTGTCCTTTGTAATAGAGTTATACTTTTAAAGACATATTTCTACTAGGGCCAGATATGACATCATTATTCAAGCTCATTACTTCAGCTTTTTCTTCCTTTCTCCAGCCTCTTATCTAATGCTTATTTAGGGCTCCAATGTATGCTGTTGATGGTAATAACAACGTTTTTTGAGCCTCTGCACAACAACACTGACCTGCTGTTGATCACTGTACCATCAGTGTGCAGTAACTTGGTGTGGTTTTCTCCTCCAGCTGTCAGCAGTTCTTCATTCCAAGTTCATTTTACTTAAATGAATGAACTGCTTCAAAAGCAATCCCACCTGGACTGCACTAGCCAGAAAAAACAAAGTAAAACCAAGACCTGCTTAACTGAAGATAGGATTCCTATTTGGTTAGGTGACACCAAAATAAAATTGCAGCCTTTATATAACCACGCCTGCTTGCTAATTCCCCAGTGAGTTAAAGTTAAGGCAACGTGAGTGAAATGAAGTCTTTACCTTGATTGGAAAACATTTCATTATATGAACAAATGAATCACTTGTCCACCTCAAGGTTATTTTTTTCCCCTCTCTGTACAGGAACATTAAAATATAACAACAGGGAATTCAGCCAGGTTCTGTCTCCCCCACCAACTGCAACAACCTCCACAGGCATAGGATTTCTATAAAACCCCCTAAGTTGCAAGTAAGAGAATTAAAGATTTTCTTGTTTCTAGCAGGAGTTAGATGCTCTTATTTTAACCTTTGTTCATGTTCATAGTTCCAGGCATGAAGTGCTACTAATGCACGTTACACTTGGCATCTCTTATTACTGAAGCAGAAGGCAATGTAATCTTGTGAGAAAGTGTAATAATGTGGTATTCATTTTGCTTCTTGTGGCTGGAAGCCAACTCTATATTAATATTCATTTCCAGTATACAGAGCCACAATATTTCATTTATTTTAAGAATTTACAATTAATTTGGCATGATTCTGTTATCTGGTCCCAATTTCCTTCCCTGTTTCTTTTAGCTGAAAAAGCAGCTCTTGTACAGACCTTAAAAAAGTAAATTCACAACTGAAGCATCAAAAGATTGCTACTGGCCACTAAAAACAAGAAAAACAGGGACAGAAGAAAATGAACTTGAAGTATTACAGATGACAATGAGAATTAGCTTTCTGCAAATGGCAAAAATTCAATCTGCAGAAGTTCTCAGCTGACTTTTTCTTTCCAAACACAGCACACTGTTTGCTCCTGTAACCAGAGAAAAGTTGTCTGCTCTGCTTTTCCTTTGTTATGTTTTCAACCACCACACGGTAGTAAACTGCAAGTATCTGAATCTTTGTAAAACATACTAGATAGAGTTTTGAAATAATTACAATAACAAATTAAATCCTAAGTATTTTAAAACAGAAATAGATGTCTCTAATTCACACCCCTTTGGTTTCAGCTAATGCAACCACTTTTGCAAAGTAAGTGCATTTATAATTAACACAAATGACTACCAAACCAACCAGTGGTAAGATTTATAATTCCGTTCTCCTAATATGCATTTACCTTCCTTACCTGTGAAAGAAGGTGAAAAGCGTTTTACCTTCCAGCTATTGGCACTCTCCTATAAAAGTGGTATTATAACTAACTCCACAGACTCAACACACAACCAAAAGAGCAGTCAGTACAGCAGCTACCAAATCAGAAATCCCATCAATGATGGAATCATCCAAGATCTGCAGTGTGCTGTGGGAAATGCCACTTTTCTCATATACAAGAGAACGTGGCAACATTTAAGAAGAAAGAGGGGAGGGAGGGGAAACTGACTGGTAAAGCTATTTAAGCAAAATGAGACTTCCCTGTGTTCAGAAATCTCCATGAAGACACACTCCCTGATATATATGTATCTTCACACATACATAGGGACAACCTACTTCAGCAAGGCTTGTCTGTCAGTACAACTCAAGATCCAAGCTGTGTTAGTCTAGAATAAATGCTCAGGAAACTCTGCAGTGAATGTGTCAGACTCTACACAACGTTTAAATTCTTCGTCTTGGGGTTTGCTGTTTTGGGGGACTAGATCCTTTTTTATTCGTATAGATTTGGGAAAGAGAAAAGGGAGAGGCAGGGCTATTTTAAACATCACATTTGATAGCAATGAAGGTTTTCTTGTTCAGTTGGGTTTTTTTTTATTTTTTTAAGGAAAAATATGTTTAAGTAGATGCTATTTCTGTATGCACTTTAGAGTGTTATTTCCTGAAATTTACCTCGCACACTTCTAATCTTGATGATGTGTCTACCACTTTATTCTCAGCCAGCCAAATTAGAAAAGCAGAACAGGTATTCTATTTGCACTGTTTAGGTATCTTATATCACATTTAACCTATCTATATGTTGCTTCTTTCACAATGACAACAGGAAAAAAAACAGTAAACAGGAAGAGTCCAAATATAAGACCCCCACGGATCAAGGAAATTGCCACTTTAGTTGTTTGGACTCTTCTGTGTCACTTTGAACATACCATACTGTATCAAAACAAAAAAATATGCTTTCCATACTGTATCAAAACAAAAAAATATGCTTTCTTTCTTCATTAAAGAAGACAATTCAAGTATTATAAATTTAAAACATAGAACATGCCACGGATATTTTTAGCCTGACATCCTAAACCTTCAAGTCTAACATAAATTAATTGTACAGACCATTCATCTCATCTGCAAACTGAAGTTAAAAATAAACTAAAACTTACCTTCAGTACATTGCAGGAAGCTGATAATGAGCAGAAACCAGAAACTTTGCATTCTGCAGCCAGAAGACACCATTATCGATCCCTCTAAGAATTTTCTTTGTATTCCTTAATGAATCCAGTTATAAAAGCCCAGGATCATCGAAAACAGTGGTCTGCATTATTCATCTTCATACCTGGAGAAGCAGAGGATCTGGAAGAAAAAGGGGGGGCAAAAAAATCCATCATGAACAGAACATCAATAATTTGGAGTACCAAATTTTAGTTGACATGAAGATTGTAATTTTTAATAAAACTGTACTGTAGTTGGGAATCTGGCAGGTTTGTGGAACATAATCTCTCAAGGTCAGTGATCATTAAACAGAATGCCAAATGATGGTACATAGTAAAGTCAGAAGTACGAATGTTATTCATGTAATTGCACTAAAACACATGGGGGAAAAAAAAAAGGAAAGAAAAAGAAACTGGGATTTGCAGATGACTAGGCTAAGCTCTTCCCACTTCCCAAATCTGACACAACCTGCATTTCTCTACTTCAAAGCACACAATAAAATTAAATCTAGGGCACTACCACATTTCTTAGGGATTTAAAACATGGAGTAGCTGAGAACAATGGAGCAAGCCTGCTCAAGAGTTAAGATGCTGCAGGTCTCCTCTCTGCCATTGCTCCAGCTTTCCCTTCATGCTACATAAGTCACCCTCCTCAGATAAGAAGCGGTAATGTCAGCTCTGCTGAGGAAGCTTCTTCATGCGACTTTACAGCTTGGCATTATCTCCACCCAATAAAAAACTTCAGAGAAACAGGAATAAACATGACAGATGAGACCCTCCTGTCCTTAGCTTCTGACGAGATTTGTCTCTGACTGAGGAATATAAAGTCAACTACTCCCATAAACAATGCACCAAAGGAAGAATTCTTAAAACTATGATTTGCATTTGAAAAATATAATTACAGTGATACAGTGCAGTAGCTGTGATAGAGGATTTGACAGCACAGTGCTCCCTTTCACTAATGACATCAATTCTCTCAGCAGCTAACTGAGTAACTATGTACATCTATATCTCACTTTATGAAGCCCCAACTACCAGGCTTTGGGAAGCAAGAGAAAAATTATTACCAATATAAACTCAAGTTATTCTTAACTACAAAGTTGGACCTATATACTACCAAAATGTGAAATAAGTCTGGAAGAATCTGAACACTGCAGCAATTACAGATCCAAAGTGCTGAGTCTGGTGCAACACTGACTTGGTCTCTCCAAGACCAATGCAAGACTGCATGGATGTATTTCTGAGAGATAAGGAATTAAAATTACTTTAAAAACATCTAACAATGGCTACATCAAAATTTAAGAGGCAAGATCCAAGGGCCTCTTACGAGTACCGGAGCATGTTCAAGTTCAGGGCTTTAAAAATACATTTACCCTTTTGGTAAAGAGAGCTATAAAGAATGAAGAGCATGTAAATGCCAGAAGAAGAAACTATGAAATCTAGATCATTTTCAGAACTAGAAAGTATAATTACTTTTACATTAATCATTAATATTAATCAATGATAAATCTGCTCCCCGAGCACACAGACAGCAACAACACTGACACTTTTTTCCCAAAGACGAGAAAGACAGGAATTTACAGGAAAGATCATGGGACAGTTTCTATGGCTCTCAATGAAGGTAACACAACTGTGGCAGAAGAGATTATTAAATCACTAAGCAGGCTTCTTACTCATATTTAAGAGAAGTGATGCTGCTTCAGCATAAGCATCCTTCTCACACCACATGAACATGCTCGTGATTCCTCACGCAGGGAAATGAAAGAGAACTGACATCTGAATGATTTTATGTTTATTTACACATAAAAACGAACTCTTTCCCCAATTTCCAACTACTGGCAGGTGCTCTTTAATCACAGGCGCTTTTATCTGCACATATTTCAACAAGGAGCATGCAGTAGCAAAGGGAGCATTTCAGTGCAGGACATTCAGAGGGTGACACTCCCTGGCACAGTCCCATGTGCCTAGAGGTAAAAGATGTGCCCTCAGTTTAGATGGTGATACACCAGCTACTGCAGGACAACCCAGAAGCAGTTACAAACAGACAATCATATTGTAGCTCTATCTTTCATGCTGGGCTGAGAGTGTTTTGCAACTGAAAAAAAAAAAAAATCTAAAAATCCACAAAGGATATATTGCATTCAGCAGAAATTACAATTGCAAAGGATCTCCTGCTGAGTGAAGAAGAAAAAATTGCTACCAGGATATATTAAAAAAAAAACCCTGGAGATAGTTCAGCAAAAAGCTTGGGAAGAATTTGGATTAATTTTTTACCTGTAGCACCCAAAGGAAAAATCATAAAACTGTTTCACAGACACTACAGACTCATCAGCATAATTTCAGTAAGCAATCAGAATAATCCAAGAGAATAATGAGGAACAGTAATGGCTAAAAGTGAAATTGAGTCAGTCTTATGATTGCTCCCAGTCTGTCCAGAAGATTTTGACTTCTTAAGAGTCAAGTCTTACTGTTTTTTCGGTAACATCATCAGCACACACTCAGATTTTGAGATATCTTTCTTTACCTTCAAGGAGACAGTGACATATACAGCTGTTTCATCACCCTTAAATTCATTATTTCCCTGTGCCCTTTTTTTTTTTCCCAGTTGTTTGTTTGGCTGGTTTTGGTGGGGTTTTTTTGCTTGGTTGGCTGGTTGGAGGGCTTTTTTGTTTATTTGTTTTAATTGGAGCAGGGGAGAAAGGTTGTGTTAAACCCAAAAAAAACAATAATCAAACCACCATTTGTGATACCAAACACCTCCTTAGGAAATAGCTGCAAAACTGACAGCAGAAACTATTCAGCTAAGAATGAATACAAAATACTTCAAGGGAAAAATTAAGTGTTATATGCAACATATATTGTTCTCTATAGATTACTGTAGCCTACAGACACAGAAATTAACTCTGTGCTGCTGTGAAAAGAATTCAAAATAAACTAACAAGCTTTTATCAGGTCATCAGTAACATAAGTTCATCTAATAAATCAAGAAACAAAAAAGCAGTGTTTGAAAAATAATGCAATAGGGTTTGGGTTTGCTTCTTTCTTTCAAATAAAAATTAACAGTTTTACATTGAGCGGTTTTTTATGCAGTCTATGTATTTCAGAAATTCCATGTGGCTCCAAATAAAAGAACGTGCTGTACTGAACCAACTATTCATCAACAGAACAAAAGCTAATCCTGAAAAAGGTACCCAGACACAAGCTGGAGCCAGAGCACTCTAGCTATAGATACTGCCATCAGCCACATCCTTCCAAGCATCCATCTCTCAGTGATAAAAGACTGTCAGTGGCATCTCACAACAACAACAAATCCCAAACTAAACAAGTAGAACCAGGAAAAGACATATTAAGTTACTTCTCTGTAAACTGAAAAACGAGACCCTGGCAAGCAGCTGTTCTGTGCAAATAACATATATATCCTCTGAGG
Organism: Pogoniulus pusillus; assembly: GCF_015220805.1. Taxonomy (NCBI): domain Eukaryota; kingdom Metazoa; phylum Chordata; class Aves; order Piciformes; family Lybiidae; genus Pogoniulus; species Pogoniulus pusillus. The sequence continues at coordinate 29,215,977 of NC_087271.1, read as the reverse complement.
TTGGTAAACCTTTTCTCTGGATCAATGACTGCTGGGGCATGTGGGAGGGACAGAGAGAAACTCCCCATAGCATAAGGTTGCTTGAATTTCAGAATGCAGTAAAAGCTGCTCAGAAAATTTCAGCTGTAACCTAAATCCCTACCTCTGAGCCCTACTGCAGTCTCACATGCAAAAACCCACAACCCTGGACGCAGGGCGGTTCAGTTCATTAAGCTTCTTCACACATGTTCTGTTAAAAAAGACCAGATCAGTAATCAAAATGTTAATGTTCACACCTATAGATTTCAAATGTATCGAGCATCTCTTCATACCGTATTCATAAGCTGTGCTTCGAGCCCTGAACATCTTGCTGCCCCAGCCTTGCTTCCCTGTTCTTCAGTACTTCTGAAACTTTTTTACAGAACACAACTGCTGCAGAATGTGTGCCACTCTTGGCCATCGACATTCCTCAAGAGCACCCCAGAGATAAGAGAAAGCTGCTCCAAGCATGCTCCTCGAAATACTTTCATCTCTAAAGAGAAAGACCTCTAAAGGATGGCTGCATCCTGACTCCACTCTCTTTAACCTTCCCATGGTTTTATTTTCAAAAGCCAAAAAAAGGGGCTTTTAGGAGCCTCCGGACAACTGACACAGCATGTTTAAGAGCTGCCTTTTCCCTCCTGTTCTATCCAGCTTTTCAGGCTGCTAAGACAGAGGGGAACACAGAGAATTTTCCAGCTAAGCAAGGATGTTTTTCTTTAGCTGGAAGTCTTTCAGAAGAACACTTACGTCTTTTACAATATAGTCCGTAAGTTTCCAGATCATCTTAGAAGCACTGCAAAGCACTTGCAACATCAGTCAAGCTTTAACTTCTCTATATCAGAAACAAAATTTACACTAGCTGTACAGATGAGGCAGAGAGGTAGGGAACATCAGCCCCTGTCTCACAGCTCACTGGCAGCAACGAACTACCAGGACCCTGGCAGTCCTTACAAATCCTGTATGACCTACCTTGTCACACATGCAGTACCCCCACAGCCTTTCATAACCCAGTTTAGGAAACTAAGTCATTCTGTAATGTATCTGAGACACTCTGCAGAGGCAAGGAGGGGGAAGAGCAGGCAAGGGTGAATAGATATATATTCATACAATATAATAGAGTGCTTAGTCTCCTGAGAAATCATGTGTCCACATGCTTTCCCATCATGAGGCTTTCCCAATTAAAAAAAAAAGTTCAACTTCATATAATCTGTAGCATAAGAATTTAATTAGAGCAGTGTGACAAGTAAAAGTGTCTGAGCCACATTAGTAAAATACTAGAGACTAACACTGCTAATGATTGAAGAGCTAGTTTTACATGTATCTACAGTGAGATCTGGTTCCAGTTTTCAACATCAAACTAACCTGCAGATTCAGTTATGCCTGTCTTCAGTATAGTTATTCAAAAACTGACTTACATCAATAACTCTGCATTAGAGCCAGAGGATCAGACTGTAGAAAATATTCAAAGATCCTACAAAAAAAACCCAACAAAACCAAAACCAAACAAACCCATAAAACCCCTCACCCAAAACAAAACAAAAAAACACCTACCAACCCCTGAAGACAAGCACAACTTCATGCTGATTTAGAGCAACCGTCTACTACCTACTGTAAACTATCAGCCTGATAGTTAAACAATTAAACATGTTGCATATTGCAAGATGAAAGGAAAGGCTACCTGCACTCCATCTAGAATTGCTCAACAGACTTGTTTTCTGTGTTCCACACTCCCTATTGATTGTCACCACAAACACAGGATTTGTAACACAAAACATTTTCTCTTCCCAAGTTGCATGGAAGGAATATAGTATCTCAGAAGGGAAAAAATACAGTAAGACCAGGACTTGACCGTGGTCATCCAATCTTGTAACAATAACCAAAAAAGCTTCAATACATTCAGCTGTGTTATGCTTAGAAGTGAGACACCTGTGTCTGAGGAATGCCTGAAACGATGCATATTAAACATGCACAATTCCTGCACCACAGAAATACCCACCCCTCACATAAGCCTGGGGTCCCAGCTCACTGGGGCAGCAGATCACTCAAATTACCAAATCTGCCTATGCAAGACATGACTCTGAACACTGCACTGACACTTCTTTAACAGAGAAGTATCACAATTTAGTCTTATCAGTCCACAGCAGCTCAGTGGTGTACCACAATCATTCACAGAGAAAATAAATAGGATTTGAGAGGCAAAGACAAAGATTTTCCCTTCTCATCACCACTCCAGTTCAGCTCGGCCTCACTCTTGTGTTTTACAGACACATTACACGGCAGTCCTGACAAGCCAGCTTTGCCCCTTCTTGTTAACACAGGATAAAGTCTGGACACTCTAGGGAGTTTTCATTCAATAAGCCAGCACAGTAAACCTTTGCTGGCGCTAATAAGAATGGCTTTTTTTTGGCTCCAGGCACTCTCCTTTTGCCAAGTCTGAATTTCTCTTTTTGCCTTTGCTAAATGCTCAGGATCACGGGGGCTGTGGGGGGGCGTCATTTGATCCTCATTGCAAATTCCCCATACTTCACTTTAGTTGACACTGTGCCACTGCTTCAGACCACCTCCAGTCAAACAGCGCAGGAAAAACCTTTCAAACATTTCTGTCCCTCTGTGTCATTACATCTTCCTGGGGTCTCAAAGATAAACCTCCCAGCATCCAAATAAGGGGAGAGGAAAAGGGATATTGTAAGTCAATTACAACCGTTATTGGCTGTAATATCTTAGCATCATGCTGAGCATGTTAAATATGCTGATCATTTTGGACACCAGAGAGACAGTCTGAGGCTGTTTGCCATTCTCTTCATTAAACTGCAAAACAAATAGCTCTCATTTTCCAACCTACATAGGACAGATTTTATGAACATCAAAAATAAACAAGAAAATAATGAATAGCTATAAAAAAACCCACTAAGAATGATACGACAAATCAAAAGACTCAATCTAACAGCTGAAGAAAAAACAAAGGCTTTTCAAACTTCTCAAAGAAGAGAAATCCTCAAAATAATCTATTTAGAAGATATCATTCCTTTCCCTCAGGAAAAAAAAAGACTAGGCTAACATCAACGAAAGACACTGCAGTCTAGTAAGACAGCAAACTGTTTGTTGACAGTCTTGACAAAGCTTTGCACAAGCCCGTATTTCTCAAAGCTGTTATGCCACTTAGCTGATCTCGTTTGGTTTTTTTTGCCCCCCTCTCATCCAGTGTTTTTCACAGCTGAGAACTCGTTTGAAGTGGATGTCAACTGAAAAACAAACCAAACAGAACTAAGTCTTGGGACTGTGGTCAGACACGTCCATACCTGTGCAGCAACATGGTGTTGCTCTAGCTGACTGCAAGGATTTTAACACACCTGATCTGCTTTATGAGTACTCACCACTGGGCTTAAGCAAACAAATGAGTTCAGATACATCTTTCACAGCTGACACATATAACAACCTCATTTGACCAGCACAGAACCACCAACAAAACTACTAAACTTCAAAATATATTTAAGTTACAGGTAAGTGTAGTGCAGAGTAAGTGCAGAGTAGAACACATTTTTACCCATGTATTTACTGCACTTTGACCCATGCTGTAACTGGGTTAATGGGAGCTATATAGCCCCAATATACTGGACCTGAAATCAAACCATGCTTGGGGTCAGACATGCTGGAACCTCAACATCTGGTACTTATGCACAAACCTCAGTTTGGCAGGACTAACCCCCCCTGGAAACTAGTGCACTGAAAACTTTTCTAGGCATGTACCAAGTAATACAACAAAAGATATTCATGAAGGTGCTATTCCAACATTCATTCTAAAGCATCCCATTTTCTATCAGCATTGCGTAAGAGAAGTGTTATGTGGTCTGTGTCCAATATAAATTGTATGGTTCCAGTTTCAAGAACAAGCTTGTGTGGGCAGCAAAGACGCTTCTGAATTTTTTTTTTACATATTCTACCAAAACCCTTTGTTGTTACCAGAAAAATACCAAGTCTTTAAAAAGTAACAGTAAAATATTCTTCTTTAAAAATTAGTAGGACACACACATATATATACACACAATGCAATGCAGTATGTTCCCTGTTTCATTTTTTTTTTTTGTTTGGAAAGGAATATAGTTCTAATGTTAACATCTGTGAGACCATGGCCTAATCACTGTGCAGTGAAATATGAAACAAAATCAATGGTGACACACAAGATGTAATCTCTTCAGTGTTTGGCTCACTGCACTGAATCCTCGACTCATAAATCACTGTTACTAGCCATTCAGTGAATCAATATTCAAATTCCCTCTTGGTCTATACATATGATGACTAAATGAAATAATAATGACCAAAATATGTCATATATTAGGTTATCAATATTACCAAAAGGAATTCCTTGGGACCACTGAGGTAATGTAGAATAAAATATACCAGAAGAGCATGTAAAGAAATGTGAAAAACCTATGACTAAACACAGAGACGGCAGGATAAAGGTATGTTTAAATACATCTTCTTCCATCACATCCTCAACTATTAAAACTCACCAAAGCACCACTATAATGCATTTTATAAAAAAACATTTCTGTGATATACAGTTTTAATTATATATTAAAATATTCCCTATTTAAGTATTTTTCTTTTTCTTCTTTTAAGTAACTCCTTTGCAAATTATTACCAGTTTTGTTTCTTTTCTCTGAAGCACAATTAATATTACAGTGATCAGAGACTACTCTTTTCTTACCAGCAGTCTGTTAATCAGGAGCTTCAGAAGAACGTATTTTAGTTCCACTACAACCCACAAATAGCAAACAAACTTTTAAGATTAATTCCATAAAGATATATTTTCCAAACTATTCTCAAACCGTTTAGTTATTAAAAAGTAATAGATTGCACCCTGCGGAGAAATACGAGAAGTGTGCTATCATCCCATACTCGAACATGAGCCACCTCAAATTCCTAATTTTGACAACAGAAGGGAAGAAACAATGGAGATCTCAAGTATGTCACCTCTGAAAGAATAATTGACTAATAATGCTCTTTAGCTACTTTCTAAGCACACAAGAAATTCTCCAGGCAAGCACAACTTACAGGTGGAAACTTCACTGAATATACGTAACTCTTTGGAGGATTTCCTTTATATTAAGTACAAAGAAAAGGAAGCACACACATCTTTCAAGTGCACTGATTTTGCATACCAGTAGCACTTAGAAGGCTGAACATTCAAAAATCACAAAGTAAAAATCAACAAACTCTGGTTTTCCTCCCTTGTAATTGGCTTTTCTCATATACACATTAATGGTGAAAGTAAGAACTTAAAAGGCAAAAAGCCATACATGACAGCACTGCAGAGACTCTCTTGCACCTATACACAAATATACAAATTATGTAACCACTGCTCATACATCATAAAGAATGTGCAAAACACATGCAATAAACATGTCAAATAGATCTTCAGTATCTACTCAGAAAGGATCTGATTCTGCAACGAAACAAAGAATTCACTTCTGCCTTTGAATGATGGACTTGGTAAAGATGTATGCTTTGCCTATGCACCTAATGGTGTGACTGCAGTTAAGAGCATTTTCTTGTACAAATTAATAAGGAATGAACATTCAACTCAGATGACTACTCTTAACTGCAAGGCAGCCGAATGAATCCTAGTCATTCAGAGCTGTACCACTCCTTTAACTGGGGTAAACTGTGGGCTTCCTTTTTTCTTCAAAATATAATAGCAAAATAGAAACTATTTCAGTTCGGTTTTTATTTCTTTTGTAGAAAGACTAAGTAGGAGAACTATAATGATTACGTCTGGACAATTTATGAGCAGAAAGTGCTATGAATTACAATTCAACAGAAAGACTCCTACTTACACATACCAGTTTTAGAACTCTCCTGAAAGGAGAAAGAAAAAAAAACAACCAACCAAAAAAAAAACACCCAAGATGTACTGCAGAAACAGCAAAAGGCTTCTCCACACACTGTGAAAAGGCAAATGTGAAGCAGTATTTTCTAAATAAAATGGAATATGAAATTATTAAACAAAATGGAATATATGCAGCACTGTCATGACAGTCTCAGCGAGTGCTTGAGGACAAAGCATCCCTAAACTGCTTTCAGTTGAAGAACTTTAAGTGTGATACTTTTTTAAAGTGTTCAAAAGAATGAACAACTTTCATCAGAGTGACAGAAAACATTGTATGACCCACACATTCGAGAATTTTCAAATCATCCATACAGCACAGATGAAATTTAAGATACGTTTTAACACGTTCTTTTAGCACCAACATGACTTCTGACATTCTGTGATTCCATCAAGACCAAGAAGTTTGTGCTATGCATTTAAAACTACTTTTAAATAATATAAGTCTTGATAGCTCAATGTGACAATGACACTGCTACTTGGGGAGGGAATGTTTTTTCCTTTAGTTTGGTTATGTTATGATTTTAAATGAAGATTTATTTAGCCTCTTGCAATTACAAATAATGGGTGATTTTGCTTTGTATTCTTTTCACTTTTACTTAAAAACTGCTCTTCATCTGTTCTGCTGCAGTTCATGAACTGTATGCGCAACTGAAAGAAAAAAGTCAGTCAACATTTGTCTACCAACAGCATTTATAAGTGAACAGTCTGGAAAGATTACAAAATTTTAATAAAAACACTGCATTATAGTAACAATAATCTAGGTGTTTCACTGGGAAGTGAAGTGGATTACCGTAAATGAAATTTTAAATGTCCTTTCCATTTTATAGATAACACAAAATGACTCTTTTCATGTCTCCAGCGATAAGGATACATGTGCCACACATTTAAATAGTGCCTTCACCCTATCCAACCCTGCTCATGAATTAATAATTTAGTGACATTAATACAAGAAGATAAATGATAGAGAGGTTACAGCACAAGGGCCAACGGTACACATATACTTCTTTTAGAATAGCTAATACTTCTCTGCCAATTACAGCTAGAACTTTTTAGCAGTTTTCAATGGCATTTTTACAATCTAAATAGCAGCTTATGCACACACAATTTCACACAACTCAAGCTTAATAAATCTCCTGCTGCTACCAAACAATCATTCTGGGGGATTAAAGTGCAACATCTGCTAACATTAATAAGCATTTTACATAGCAATATGTATAAAAGCAGTTGCTATCAGTCCTCTGAAAAAGCTTCTAGACTGGTTTGGCATAAATTATACCTTTATCATTCAATGGTAACTTTAGCTTATGGCACAATAAGGTAGCTATATTTCTATGTAGTGGGGAAAAACAAAAACAAATTATACTGACTGTGATCATAATTTGCAATTGAACAATTTTCAAAATACTTGAAAAATAAACTAAAAAAAATGTATGTATGCAAAGGATTTCCCACAACTTCAATTCTTACAAGAAACCAAAGCTACCAGTCTGCTTGCAAGAGACAATTTTTCTCCTACTACTAGTTATGGCTTTTAATCCATTTTGGGATTTTTTATCTGTTTATCTACCAAAGCTGCATCTACTGTGAAGGAATTCATGCCTTTCCAAGGCATGAAATAAATATCAAGGGTTTTATTTAATTAGGAATTCCAGTACACATTTTTAGGTAGAATTTGGCAAATAAGAGAGCTTTAGAGTCAAGAGACGTGTAACATCAGCTTGAGCCAAGAACACAGTTGGCAAACATGACACAAACTTTTACACACAGCCCTGCCAACGCAACTCAAGCCCTGCAGTTCAGCCGTGGACAGCCGAATGCCAGAGCCTGCCAATCAGCCCTTCCTGTAGTGAATAAAATGAACGAAGTCATATTCCAGCTGGTGCTACTATTTCATTGTAAAACGGTTTTTAAAGAGCTTTTTTTAAAAATTGAGGGGTAATGTGTACCAGCTTCTTACTTCATAAATCCTACCCTTTTTTGGAAGCTAAAGAGAATCAGGCCAACTTTGCAATAATAAACTTTAACACTCAGAATACTGTCTCTACAATACTCTAAAATAATTTCCTTGTGTGGACACATATAAGCCCCTTTTCTTTCATTTATATAAAAACAAATTTGTATGAAAAATATCCACAGATACAAGAGACCAAATTAGATTAAGGTAGTATGATGTAGAAAATATTCAATCTATTTTTTTTAATTAGCAATTAATTTCTCCTGATTCTTCCATTATAAATTCCTTAAAATGTGATTGTTTTACATTAAGTCAAAATATTATTTCAAAAACTACTGTTATCATATTCTCCTGGTATCATCTACATTCTTATTTGGCATGTTAGAAGCAAGATGAAGAAAATTAAAGCAGTAAAATAACAAAGGACTCCAGCAATGCCAGCACTTGACAACTAACACTGGGAACCTTTTGATGCTACCAGGGTTTACAGTACTAAAGAACTAGGGCTGAAGCCAAGTTTAGCCGAGAAAAACAGTCACTTAAGAACAGAAGAGAAAAGATTAAAACAAAAGGTAAGTACATTTAACATCTAGCTTTTCCTCAGAAGGATGGTTTCTTTCAGTCAAAGTCTGCACCTGCAATTCCCATGTGAATCACTGTCCCTCCAGGAAGCACACAGGGATTAAGAACCCAGATGCCTCAGTGCCACAAACAGACCTTCTTAAATACACCTCCAATTTTAATAATATTTTTGAATACTTTTTTAGTGTGAGCAGTGTGTAAAAATACAGCTTTACATTAAAGTGACAAGTCCCTATTTTTGTTCTTTTACAATAGAAAACCATTATTGGCACACAAATCTGTTTTCAAGCTATTCTTCCATCCGCACTAATTCTCACATCAGACATTTCCCCTGCCATGTGCTGGCTTTACATGTTCGTGAAGATTTAGTGCTGCTGTAGGAGTCTCTTGGCTATTTCAAATCCAGGTCACAACTTTCTACAGTTTCTCAGATTAACATTTTCAATTTAATCCATTTTAACATAAAAATTCAGTAGTGCTGAGAGAAAAACAAAGCGATTTTTTTCCTCAAAGATGACTGAATATTAAATATGAAATTTAGAGGATTTTAATAATAACAGTTTGTAAACAGTGTAATATACATGTCTGCCCTAATTTAGTAAAATGGAATTCTCACATAACACTCATCAAACTCAGTACCAAAAAATCATTCTGGCATTTCCCTAAATTAAAATCTTCAAGTCCCCACAGCAAGAATGCACAAATTTAGATTTTATTAATACCTTAAATCAAACTCACTTTTATGAAAGGCAATTTACAAGTCATCTTCTCCTGTGATAGTGAAGAACAGAAGGGGTCTTGAGCATATTTGTACCGACACTTTGATGATAGTCTAATCTTTTGGTCTGATTGCTAATTTTAAGAAAAATAGCATTCTCTTGGAAATCCAGCAGACTCTTCTTTTCATTAATATAGTTTTAAGCCCTTAGTGACAAAGTGGCTGACAGCTCAACAGATAGCAAATTTAAGAGTTGTCTCTGCTAGAGAATGCATGCCATTTTACCCGTTTCTCATTCAGCAGCCTGAAAAACTCCCAATTTAATCTAGACTGCAGTACTTCACAGATTCCCAAAGACACCACATCGTGCACAATAGTCAAACTCACAAAACCGTGCAAGTTATACACATGCTGCACAACCCACCTTGATGTAACCAGCGCTCTATGTACTTGAACATTTTACATCTCTAACACTAAGTAACGCTACCAAGCCTTCTGTAGTGCCGGCACTTCTGCAAGACTACACGTCGGATGCACAACGAAATCAACATCAGGCAGACTCCCTTGTACTGCCAGTTACTCACCGGGAGTCACACCGTGGGGACAAGAAAAAAAAAAGGAGGGGAGGGGGGGGAAAGAGGGAGGGAGAAAAGGAAAAAAAAAATAGAAAGGGGAGGGGAAACAAAAGGAGCAGCCAGAGAGCTGCAAAATGCCATCCCCCAGCTAGGTTCAAGGGCAGTGGGAAAGCCCTTGGGTATGTCACAGGGGGAAAGAAAACAGATGGAAAAGAGAGGGCCCAAGGAAATACACAGCAGTGTGGGCAGGCTCGTCCTGCTGAGCCACGAGTGGATGTGTGGAGGAGCCTGTGCAAAAGAGAGGCAATCAAAAGAGCAGAAGACTACTGACGATGAGGGAATGCAAGTCAATAGGAAACAGAAAACAGCAGCACAGCGCAGGGAGGGACTTGATAGCTTTAAATATCTGAGCATAATCTGATCTTCAAGCAGACTGCCAGCATTTGGGATCAGTTGGCACACTCTTATAATACCATGTACGAGGTTTCTATCCAGGACACAAACACGAGCGGTGCTAACTGCAACTATCTGCTTTTTAACCCACATGAAAAGGCACTGAATATTAGAAGAAGGGCCAGTACACACTTGCAATGAGATGCACGTCTGCGTGTGTGCCTGCACACAATTATTTAGAAATATTTGCTGTTCTGCAAGTAATTGTATTCTAAAATTCACCTATGTAACTTGTGAAAGCTGGACACAATTTCAGTATGTCTACTGCACATTCTGAGCATTTGTTTTGCTTTGTTTTGTTTAAAAATCAAGTCCAGAAGGGGTTATGACACTACTGAGCTCAACTAAGATTTTATTTCTGGAAGAAGAAAAAAAAAAAAAAAAAGATGTGAGGATGAATAACACAGACAAAAATGGAAAGGAATAAAGAAAAAAAAAATTAAAGGCCTGTCTTCTCTGATACATGAAAAGCAGCAGAGAAGGCATGACAGAACACTTCACCTGACACTGCCTGGTTATCAACATACACTCTTAAAAGTTATTCAGTTTTATTTTAATATCACTTCAGTCAAAAGCTGATTTGACATTTCTGACCTAAAAATAGCAGCTTGATAGATCTTCTGAAACTAAAAATATCTAACCCAAGTTACTATGTTGTAAAATAGAAGAGCTTGCAGCAAGAACAGTGTAAGATCCAACGCCTGCCATTTCGCTCCAGTGATTTCAAGTCACCAAAATCAAAACCAAATTCTCTGTTACAGCAGTAAATACCACTTCTTTAGCTTTCACACAGTGTTGTTATTTACTAACTAGAACATGTACACACAGTTCAGCTGGCTGAGATCAGAACAAAGAAATTCAGGCTCTTTTTGGCTGGCAGTGACCTTTGTCCATGCCTCTGGACAAACATCTCTTCTCCTGATCTGCCTTTCGCAATTCTGTTACAGGATAAGCCGAACACTTTGTATTTTTCAGTAAGTATCACATTCAGCCATTGACACATCTATGAGCAGACAATTAATTTGTTCAACTTTTGTTATTTCACTTACTTTCAAAAATGTTTATGAAAAACAGTCTCTAAGAATTGCTTAAGGCAGCTAAGAACAAAAATACATTAATCTAAATAACTTAAAATATTTTCAAATACTACTAAATATTGTTGCATTCCTTTCTAGCAAGTTATCTTACAATGGCCACTAACAGCTCTAACTTCCAAACAGCTGGTGCCAATTGCTTCAACATTCACCAAGTCTCAATTTCTTAAAACCTGGATTTTAAAGTCTATTTCCTATTTTTCATTTTGAGCCCCATTCAGTAAGCCGTAACTACCAGATTTCTTTCTGTGCTGGTATTCCATTGCAGGTACTGGGATATAATTTATTAAGCTGTGGATGAATAGGCTGTGGGTAGGGCAGGAAAAAAAGCAGTACTCTTCTATTATGGGCCAAAACATCAATAATTCAAGCTGATGGGAAATATTATTCAACAAGATATTTAATTTTTGAGAACGTGGTGAGGACAATAATAATAAACAAATTTTACAATAATCATCAATAAAACTTACAAATATGATGCCTTTGAAATAATGAAATCTACATTTCTCCTTGTTTCACGTTAAAAAACCTGGATGCTAGGAACCACACCTCTGGAATCCAGCCAGCAAAATTACAAGCATTGCCAGTGACTCAGGCTGCTGTGATGAGGTATTCTGCTGCTCCAAGTATGCAGCAGAGTACTTTGTGCCATAAACCGTGCTGCACTGTTTAATAACGTCTGTCAACACAACTCTAAAGGCTTTTTGATCTTAAAGCTACCCTGTTTTAAGTTCCCCTTCCAGAAACAATCTTTCAGTGAAACTGAATGTGAGCAAGACCACACCAATTAAAAGTTACCGTGCAAAATTTAATATGAAATACAACTATCCTCTTAAGTTATCGCCATATCCTATGCAGTCATAAACCTGCAGAGTCCAGACACACCACTGATCCTGAAAGTTTTCCAGGGTTCCAGCACCGTTCACCTGCAGCCCTGGGCAGGGAGCATGGCTGAAGCCTCTCTCAGCTAGAGCTCTCACATATACCCTTTCCAGGAAGAACTATGCTCCCATGCAGCACATGATAAATCTTTCTGCTCTTACAGTTTCCATAGTGAATGTCATTACATGAAGACATTACAAAGGTTTAAACACGAAAATGTATCTTTGGCATAATAACATTCTTCCAAATTACTTTTCCTCCCACTTGCCATAGTTCTTAGTTCTCAAAATATTGACAAAAACAGGACATGAAGGGGACATGAGATAACCACAAAGTGCAAAATATTAAACCACCAAGCCATTTACAATTGTTTCCTTTTTTTCAACCTTTAACTCTTCCTTGCTACTGGGCAGCCTGAAAGTAACTACACAGAGCAAAAAAGCTCTTTAATTTATAGCCTAGGGGTCCATGTTTAAGAGGAAGGAGCATGTACAGAAATACAGTATCTTTCCTGGCCTGTCTTATATTTTGAAATGTCATTAAAATGGAGATTTTGACTTTTTGACTGTGAACGTCAGAAAAAGGACAAACCTGGTTTCCCAGAATCTTCATCTGCAGACAGCACAGACAAGGCTCCCTTATCTCACAACGACCGCACTTTTACATCACAGGCAATTTTTGAGCAGGAAGAGCAGAGGAGACTTAGCTCCAGTTCACGATTACCTAAAGTAGTCCTAAATTAAAGCAACTGAAAGAATCTAGCAATTAATTTGAATCTGCAGTGTAGGACTCGGACTTTCCCAGCCCTGAGTGACAACCATGACAGAGACTACCACTGTGTGGAGGATGACAACAGTTACGTATCAGACCATGCCACCGCAGAGCTCCAAATGACAATCCTACGGTAAAGAGGGTGCCCCTTTTTCTTTCTTTTTTCTCTAATGGAATGTTCTTACACACATCAACATGCAGTGTTTTGTAGCGACACTGAGTAAAAATACAATTAATTCAATGTCCAAATGGACTTGAGAATTTTAGAACACAGTATTAGGCGCTATTTTTTCGTATCATTTGTGAGCTATAATAAAATTCCACCAAGCATATTTGCTCAGTTGGTTGAGTAGCAGCTCATATTTCCTATATGTACAAGACCTAACAGTTGTTCTTTCAGGTATCTTAAAAAATGGCTGTAATTAAGTGATTGAGGAGATATTAATCATACCCCTCAACTGTGCAGAAATTGTGAACTGTTGTGCAAACTGCTCAACCACAGCAGTGAAACAGCAACAATTCTTTTCTGCACTGTTCTGTGTATTTTTCAAAAATCTTTACCAATTGGTTTTAATAATCCATTAATACTACAGCTTTGTTTCATGTATTGGTGTATTTCATGAATTTATATTGAAAACACAAACAGAATTTACACAGTCAAAGCTGGACAAAAAAATTAAGCAAAAATACAACTAAATTAATATAATTTTTTTAACTGGCCAGTAATAAGTAACAGGAAGATGGTAATTTCACTGTAAGTCATTGTATTACTACCTTTAAAAAAGAAAATAAATCTAAGGCACTGTACGTTGCAAAGCAGGCTGAAAGCAGTACTTTCTAACCATATCACTGTTCAAACACTGCTGTAAATACAGCTATAATTGGAAGCAATATTAAAAGTGAAGCTGCAGTAAAGATGTATGAATTCTGTGCATGTGACAGAGGTACAAAGAATAATTTTGTTCACAGGTATCCTTCAAAGGTTACACTGGTTTCACATGCTCCGTTTGGCAGATTTTTCAGTTATGAGCCAAGAACTCCTGATTACTCGCATCCCATTTGCCAAACACAAAAGCTTTATTAGTTATAACAGCGCTGCTGTTACAAAAAGACAGAAAGATACAAATTATAATTAAAAAAGACAGGAAGGAAACAAAAAAAATGAGACTTATCCCATCTTCAGGGTTACTTGTCTGTGGGCAGTTAAGTATGACTTTGTGTGGCTTCATTCTTAATGCACGCTACAAGTAAAATGCCTACAGTGTGGATCTGCACTTTGATGTATTGTCTTGCAGACAGAAGAATATTCATTTTAAGAAGCCATTCATTATGGCATTTGTACAAAAAGGTTAAACTTTTATCTTACAGTTTTAGGTACATATTTCAAAAATTCTTCAGCAGCAGCAAATAAGGCTAACATGATGAGAATATTTCTGCATACATCTTCCTCCTTCAAACACAGAAATCTTCTAAAACATTACGAAACTTTGTGAATGATAAATACGTGTAAAATGGAGTCACCAGAACCTATTTCTAATAAAGTTTTAAAAAATAATATTTTAAATACTTTAAAAAATAAATAATTCTAATATTTAAAGCGTTGATGAAAAAGGCTTCACTTCCTATTGAATTTCTATGCATTATTGGGCCTTTTATTCTAAGTACCGGCTTCATCTTAGGGTTTACAAGCCAAGCACTGCCCTCAACAATGCAGTCACAGTTCAGGCTCTTAAACTGGCTGGAGCTCCACATTCAGCGGGGGTAACATTCATCCTATTGTGTTTTCTTTTTACTTACAGACAAAAGATACAATCGTTTTCCACAGCTCAAAATGAATTAAATGTGAAGCCAATCTAAGGACCTGCAGGAGTTTTTCTAAAATAGAAGGCATTATTCTTTGGGTCATAACTCTTGTTTTGAACATGAAACTGAAGACAAAGCTGCCAAATCTTGCTCTAGCTGTATAAATGCAAGATGTACAAGTTACTGATGACAAATGAAGCCACATACTTGGTATCGTTACAAAAATAATTACTTTCAAATACTTATTGTTTCACGCAATTTTGAGCCTACAGGTTTTTTCCCAGTAATCCAGCAGAAAACATCTAAATCTGTGTCCCATGATACCTTTTAAGAGCACATTTTCAGAAGCGGAGTATTTCATGCTAAAAGAAACAGGTAATTCCTCGAGCTTCTGGTAATCAGGAACAATGCAAAGTAGATGAGTGCAGGATCTTTCTACACAGTCTTATACACAGAATTAATCCAAAGCATTCAGGAAATGTTATGTCTTACAAATTTCACTAATACTACCCATGCGCATATACATGACTCGGACTGCCATCTATACATTTTTCTTCATTCAGAATGACCTAACTACAATTTTGTTACAGTAAATCAGGAAAAGAAAGGCATTTTGTTACAACACTCTTTATTCCCCAGTATTTACTGAATTACATCTCAAGGTATCATCTTGAAACGTGTAACTATTTCGCCACACTTCGCCATTCAGATGGCTGCTCTTTTCAATATAATTATCCATAAATGACTGTATAATCTAATGTATTTTGTTCAATGAGCTCCCGTAAGTGTTTCTATTGATAACACATAATTAGTTTTATTAAATGTGACTGGTACACTGCTTTTGCCAAATAAGCAAGTATTAATGTCTCGCTTTTTTCATTAAAAAAAAAAGAAAGGATGGAAAACCTGAAGAATTAAGGGACAGCCTGAATGGCACTTATACAAAAACTATACATGTATGGCGTTGTCACTTTTGTTGCTTGTAGTGAATTTTTTAAATAACTGAGTTACTTAGCACCATAAAAACCTGGTGCTAATGAAACAGAAAATGTGTTACGCTACAGCTAAAACAAAGCCACAGGATTTTATTCAAGCAGGCTCTTCCAATGTAGAAAGTAAATTACCATTGTTCTACCTTCAAAATACAAGAGTCTTGAGAAATATAACTTAATCCCTGCTGTATTATCCCCACAACAGTTGCATGGACATCTTAACTTTCATATTGTATGGCAATCTCCCCTGAATGGAATTTCTGAAACATCTTTACCTCACTGAGAAAGAAAAAGACACACTGTGTAAAGAAAGATTATGTCCATTTGCCTCCTGTAATGCCTCAACAAGATTAAATTAAGAAACTTGTCTTTCTCATGACAATTACGTCGGTATTTTCCCATGCAAAAAGGCTGATACAAGTTTTCAACTCCTAGCACCTACCAAAATCTACAAGAGAGATCATTTATATATTTTCTGTGAATCTTACCATTATAATCCTATTGGAGTGTAATTGCTGTGGCTAATATTCTTACCCTGTTATGAAAATGTTCAACATAAATGTGGCAGTGAGTTGTTAAGATAATACATGATCATGCTGTGAGAGGGTAATACCTATACAATAGTCCTTGCCAATACCATAAATCTCTTTATTAGACAACAACCTATTACAGGAGATCTACTTAACTGTTTCCCTACTTAGAGGGCCATTTGGTGTTACAATAACAAGCTGACTTTTCACATTAGCAAGGATTAGCCAGTATAAATAATAAATCGACGCAGAGTTGCTGCTCTTTTAAATATGGTAAATCTTTCCTAGTGTTTAAAAAGAGTATCCAAACTAAAACCTAAGATCATGTTAGGCTGAACATATGCTTATATAAGTTTAAAGTTCTGTTACTTTAAGCTAGGGGAAAAAAAAATCAACTCTCAAACCAATTTATGTGGCAGATTTATTATAGAAGAGGATATTATGGAGAGCTGTTTCTGTTTTATGGAATGTGCATGCATACTGCTTTATTTCCTAACAGCATCAGAGCAAATCATCTTTAAATTTACTGAAATATTTTAAAGTAAAATTATTGCAACCATTTTTCTAGAGCTAAGCACCATATACTATGCTTCTTGCTCAGCAAGCAAAACTACATCATAAGTAACTTTTTTCTCTGAAGTCTTAACTTTTTGAAGAATTGTACACTTTCACCACCCAGGTTAACTACCATTCAGATTATAAAACCTAAAATACGCTAGATAATTTATTTCATTGTGCTAGACTAATTAAAAAAAACTATTCAAAACAATTATTTCAGATTCTCCAATCTAGTTTTAAACTTACAATTTACAAACAAAGGTAGGTTATGCTACTCCTTGCTCTGTCGTATTTTTCTAAAGCTTAAGACACCATTTGCTTCCTTTAGTCTGACTGTATGAATTCATCCATTGTATTTGGATGAAACTCATTCACCTTTTTCATACTTTACAAAGAAGAAAAAGCAAAATTAAGAGTTAGCTTTGCATCTGTGATCACCTTGATTACAATTCATAACACTGCTTGCATTAATAAAAATGGACTTACCTATTGTTTTTTGGCTGGCACACTAAACTGCGTAAGATGAAATGAAGACCTGGAAGTACTGTGCTGCCTCTCCCATGTTGATACATTTTTAGAATCAGAGAAGACAGTTTATGCAACAGAAATCTGCTTCTCATCATACACAGTACCAAAACTGCCTCCTGCATCTCGACATGCAAGCCTTGTTTTCCTCTTTCTAAGCTTTCAATAAAAAGGCATGTCTTTGAAATACGAAGTATTTCTAAAGTCAGCTTTTGCTTACAGACTTTTAAAATTTTTGCCCATTGTTATTTATTGCTACTGATAAACAGCCTTTGAAAAGCTATCTTGCAGAGCCTTTCTACTCTGCATAACAGAAAAAGCACCGTGGAGTGAAACTGTGCTTAGTGGAAATAATTCAGCCCCCGAATGCCTCGATTACTCTGATTATCTCATATACAAGCTCCCTCTACAGGTAACAAGGAGAATGAGCAAAAAATACCTGAAAAAATGTGGGTAACAACCAGCATAAAAACCCAAATAATCAGTCATTTTAAAGAAATTCCCTTAAAAATCCTTCTCCAACGTTATCTGATGTAAGAAGTTAACAAAGAAAAAACAACTTTTTTTTTTCCCCAGCTCTGTGTCTCCTCTGATCGCCTCAGAAAAGTTAATAGTTCAGCTTTTAAGTCTTTCCTGTAACAAAATACACATTTCTTTTTCCAAGTCACCTAAATGCTTTCAGGGCAGAAAAAAAAATAAAAGGGAGAAGAAAAAGAAAACAAATCAAACAAACAAATTAAAAAAAAAAAAAAGGCAAGAAAACAGCTCTGGTTGCCCAGAACCAAACAGAAATGAAAGATCACCTCAAGAAGGAAAACAAATTTGTCCTATCTGATGCATCTCCCTAAACCAAAACAAACAGTACCATCCCTCATTCTACTTCCTACTGGGAGATAAAACCTAGTGCCATTTTCAGATACAATTACACGTGCACTTCACCAAGGTTTAAAAAGCAACTGAACCATCTTGTAAGTTTTCTTGAAAATTAAAAAGTCTCTATCGATTTATATCAGATCATGAAGTAACAACGTAGTTTTTATTTAACTGGAGGCAAAACACTTTTCTTCCAACAGATATTATGATCATTTTAAAATGTCATAAGTTTGTTCACCGTAATAACACATGCTTTCCAGATAAAACTCCCTACAATGCAAATAGGAAAGAGCTTCAAAGATTGAAGCTATAAATAATAAGCAGATCAAAATTAAGTCTTCATCATAACTAACCATTAGCATACAAACTTGAGAAGCCATTCAGACAGCATTAATTTATTTTCTAACTTTAGAAGATGTATACTTGTGGTTTTGTTTCTCTTACAGAGTCAAAGCTCACTGTCATTTTGCAGGTAGTATCATTTGACTGATGAATACTCAAAAAATAAATGCATGTGCACTGGACATGAACTCACATATGCCCTGTGTGACTAAGTTTCACTGGAAAAATAAACTAAAAAAATATTATAATCTCTCATGGTTTTAATGTGAACTCTCTTTTTAAAAAAGGTGGAAAAATACTCATGATATTCTAACATGACTACAACCATTAATTACACGGGACAAATATAGGACAAATTTGGGGCATTCATTTCAGAATGATGAGACTGCTGCATACAAAGCTCTGCTGCTGGAATAACTTTTAACAGTTGCATCAACAAACAGTTATTATCAGACATTATTACATACCTTCTCAAATGAGAAAAAGAACGAGGAAGCAAAGCAGGAAAAAAAATAACATTTTGAAGAGATGATGCTCTGCTAAAGCACTGGGTAAGATTATTGCCTCAAGGGCAAAAGGATTTCTTCTTACTTTCAAATTATGTCAGCCTACAAATCCCCTCCCTCTACAAAAAAAAATCCCAGCCTCACTCAGCCCATTTTCCTGGCATAGCAGCTCAGCCAAGAATACACCTCAACTGCAAAACCATCTTCTTTCCTTTAAGCACTTCACAGTGATTCACACAAGAATCAGCCTCACCGACCGACAGTCTGCATTTAGGAAATACCTATTAGACTGAAGTAAATCAAAGGAGGAATTTTTTCACTGTGAGGGTGACATAACACTCTAACAGGCTGCCCAGGAGAGTTGTCGAGTCTCCCTCTCTAGAGATATTCACAGCCCACCTGGACTTGTTCCAGTGTGCTCTGGTATAAGTGATCCTGCTCTGGCAGGGGGGCTGGACTAGATGATCTTTCTAGGTCCCTTCCAGCCCCTGACATTCTGTGATTCTGTCAGTCTGTGATTCTGACATTCTGTGAATATTTAAACAACAAATTTACCAAAAATCTCAGCTTTGAATTGGTCTTATAGAAAACTTTAACCTTGTTCAAACCAAAGATGCAATCATTATTCATTCTGTGAAAGCAAAGTTTTACAAATCAGTAAAAAAAAGTCTAAATTAAGCTTAGAAGAATGAAAAAAAGGATGCCTGGATCAGAAGAAAGGAATTTTGACTGCCATCAACACAAGCATTGAGAATTTGCCAGATAAATACACAGTCAAAAGCAGAACACAAGAATCCCTTCTTAAGGTATCACTTTATTTAGAAGCAATGCTGCATATTGTGAGGGAATTGTTTCTGCACGCTCTTCACAGTGGTGTAGAATCCTGTGCCATAAAAAATAACACGACACTGCAAGAGCATATATATAAAGGTGAACTAAAGTCTCCCCTTCTGGGAAGTGTTCTCTCTCTCCACCACTGCAGTACTAATCTCAGAATAAGGCTCACTCTCTATTTACACCAGATCCCAGCAACAGCACAGCAAGTATGATAGTCAGAAACAAGGTCGGCCATCCCCTCCCCAGCTGCCAGAAACAATTTTTAACAGTAATCGGTGTTAGATTATTCTGTCATCTAGATTCAGAGCAATAATCGGTTTGAGGTGTCAACTGATAGGAAAATATCAAAAGCGCACACAAAGGAAAGCGGCAGCCTATTCTAAATGAGAGAGTCGGGATTTTATCACATCCAGAGGCAACTGAATAAACCGGAGTAGTCTAATTTTTAAAGCACAGCTCTTCAGGAGTAAATCGTTTTGCTGCTACTTTGCTGATGTTATCTATTTTTTCAACAGTTGCTGATTCAAAACTTTATGTTACACCTCTCCAGCAGTAGTGCACATTGAGTGTCCAGCTGCTCCCTACACTGTCCCCATCACCAAGAGCAGCAAAGAAGCCCAAGAAATATGAAAATTCCCATCTTTAACAATCTTATTTACTGTAAAAAGGCAGGAACACTTCTAACACCTAATCTGTTCATCAAGATATCCCTGAGTAATTAGCATATTAAACACACTTTTATTTTTATGGTATTGGAATTCAGAATCCTAAATAGCAGTCTTCATTCCTGTTATCTCAGTCCAGCTTTTATAGCTTGTTGTGGCCAAGTAACATATAATTAAAGTATAAACACAGTATAATAAACATTAATCAATGTCAAGTGAATCCACATTAGATTTATTTAAATTGTTCCACTTTTTCCCTATGTTATTTCTTGGGCAAAAGGTCATATCTCTCTTGGGTGGCAAACACATTGTAAGACACTGTTAAAGTGAAAAGACCACCACTTCAGACTTATTTAGTACACCAATGGACAAAACAGACATACCTACACTCTGCCATAGTTGTATGGGCAAATGGTATAGGATAAATTCACTATGACAAAAAACTGCACTACATTAGAAAGAAAATATTCTTAGTATTGCATCTATGTGAGAAATCTAAGGAGCTTCTGATTAGCTCTAACTAGATTTTCTCTGAAGCTACTTTGACTATTGAAATATAGGCATTGATACTTAATCTTTTTTGTGTAAATGTTAGTGTTTATAATGTGCTCCTAAAAGATTAAGATTAGAGAAGAAAAAAGAAACCAGCCACATAACCAAGACAGGCCCTATTTTTCTCAGCCCATGATCACTTGTCAAGCCATGATTAATGCTGTGCTCTGTAGAGGGAGACATTACATCTAGGCTAGAACAGACCTAAGTTTTACCCTAAGGCAGAAGTCTGATTTAAACATCTCTATTCAAAGTGACATTTGTCCTCTCTTTTCAACCAGTTTCCTCTGAAATTCCAGTAAACTGACTTTGTGACCTACAAATGGTCCATTGATTCTAACTTGTCGTGTTGCCTGTCCTTGTAGCAAAGTTAGTTTTGGTGACTGAATGAAGCAAGATGCTATGCATTCAAAAAAATACAGAAGCAGAGTCCATTAAGGTGCTCTATTAAATGCTCGATTGGATAACAGCGACTAGAATTTACAGCTATAAGGATTCCAGCTTACACAGAAGAACTGAAGATAAATATTGAGGTCAACACTAAAAGTAAAAAAAAAAATCTTTATATTCAGAAGTAACAATGGCCTTCATATTCTAAGGTGATGAGCAGAGATTTTTTTTCTTGTATTACAGACAAGAACACGGGCATCGTCAGGGCCACCCTGAAAAGTAATTACATTTTATCTCTTGCCTTTCACTGTGAAATGTCTGCAAAGGTATTTACATTTGTCTGTTACAAGAACAACAAGGGAGACAGGAGAAAAAAATAGTTGTGATCACTTATCTCAAGTAAATACTATTTCTCCAGTGAATGGTATTATTCTATCCATTTTATAAAGTTATTGTTAGATTCTCTGATTTATCTGTAACTGCTATTGTAGGAATATAAATAAGACATGCTTGTATCTTATAAAGAAATAGCCAAATAGCAGACCTGAACATGTAGAATAGTCAATATCCTTCTTACTGAACACAAAAAATGGCAACATTTGATAATATTAAGCAATTTAGACAGTGCTGGCAAGTTCCTACTAGCCAAGGCAATCTTATTTCTGGTGCTTTTCAGGGTAAATTGATTTTTCCCCCTTTCTTTTAGCCGCTCTGATAATTGAACAAATTTATACAAGTGTGATGTGATTTTACTTAGCAGACAACACACAAAACATTCCCCAAACACAAAACACTGTACTCATAAAAATGAATTTTTGTTGTAATTAACCAAACTGTACTTAATCTTGCTTTGTGCCAAGGTAACAATGAACAGCATTTTTCTAGAGACTGCACTCTACCTGCAGATGTTAAACACTGTGCTTGCTTCAGTCAGGCTGCAATGTTTTTTTATTATTATGTCTTTTGAAATAATCTGGGTGAGTATCAGGCTAGAGCAAGCTGAAAGTACCTTAAGAAAAATAAAATATAAAGAAATTGTGACAAGCAGATTACATACTCTTCTAAACCCCATTAAATACTCCTGCTTAATATAACGACCTGGACATGCTACAATGCCAAATTTTAAGACTTCGTTTTTTTTCTTCAGGAATCAACCAATTTGATTAGCTGTCAGTTTGTACCTACAGAATCTTATAAGACCTTACCATTCATTAAGCATCTGTAACTACATTGCTTATACTAAATGACATACCTTTCACAGCTTATGCAATAAAAATACATCTCATGTATTATAGGTTGAAAAAGAAACGTGAACTCCAAGAAAATTATCTGTTGAAAAGGGCTTTAAGCCTGTCGTCTTTCATCTTTCAAATGAAGAATGTTAAAAAGAATCATAATTCTTAAATAAAGACTGGAAGTATCTTCTAAATCAGGTAGGTATTTATAATCACATTAAATCGCAAGTTACCAATACTCCAAGAGGGGGAGTCACCTATTATTTTATTCTAAGAACTGTTTAAAACAAAATGCAATTATCTTTGAAAACTATTCAATACTAAATGTGATTTATATATTAAGAGTATCGAGAATGGCCTTAAAATAGCTTCTTTTGTTTTTCCAATTTTCTTGACATCAAATCATAACCACAATGGTTTATCTTTTACTAGCTTCAAACTGAGGGTTTAAAAAATAACAGCTTTTAAGTTTAAAAGCTGCACATAAATACTTAAAAAGGTGAATTTCTTGCAATTTCAAATCACTTTTGTACATCACAAACATCAACTCTAAAAGAAGCTTCAAGAGAGTCTGTTTAACATGACATCTCCAAGTAACACGTCTGTTTCACAAGTCTGTGCTCTAAAGTATACTGCTTTATAACTGACTGCTCGTCTATCTATGCATGAATATGATTTCAATTATACACCAGACAAAGTTCAACTCCTCTGCAGTCCACCAGGTAAAATCATTAATCGTTACTTCCAATTCTTGTATTACCAGTCATCCACAGATATTCCTCAGTAGAAACGCAGAGGAGACAGAGAGCATCTCTTTATATAAAGTATCTCCAAATGGTTATTAGTAGATTTTTCGTCCTCATTAGCAGACATGGCACTATCCTCAGCTAGAGCAGTACCAGAAATCAGCTGTACTTTCTTACATTATGGCAGCATCTTAGGTGGACACAGGAAGAGCAAGGACTAGGAAACATACAAACTTTTTAGACCAAATTTCAGTAACAAGGATATTATTATGTTTCTACCCACTCTAACTATTAATCAATTATTTACTTGAACAGATATTAGTATGGATTTATGGTACACTACATAGAAATGTATTTCAAATATAGTTTTGCAAAAGTATTGCAAATACAGCTTTGATATGTATTTTGCTTAACTAGAGACTTCTCTTTCCAACTATGGACCTTTCTAAAAGGCTATCATTCAAGACTAGCATTTTTTCATCATATCTATTCTCATTTTAAAAACATGTGTTAATCAAAACGTCATGTCTACACTTGAATTTTCAGAAATAAAAATAATTATATCATTACACACTTTAACCACAAAGACTACAAACACTTAAGGTTAAACTACCTGGTTTATTTAAATTTTAGCAAGGTGTTTCATTACTAGATACTAGAAATCCTGACTTTATGCATTAAAAGCAGTAACATATAAATAAAACATTGGTAAAGCTGGTGAAGTGATCAAATAAGAATCAACTAAGCAAACTGAGTTTTTTTAAAGCTCTCCTCTTGCTCATTTGAAGAATGGAAACACCCAGAAACCTGGTGTTAATGTCTTTACTGATTGTGAAAATTGCAGCAATAAAAACTCCAACTGCTTGTCTTAAATTAAGACTTGCAAGACTACATGTGAGATCTGTATCTTTACACTAGTTTTTATAACATTTGGAAGTTTGGTTGCCTGCTTTGATGTTGGTCTATTAATGAACAAGGGAGCCAAGAGCCAGAAAAAAATGTTTACTGGAAATTCTCAAGTCAAAACCTGAAGTAATTGGTTTGTTCTACCCCACATGATTCAATATCCTGATTCCTCCAACTACCACCTCCCTGAGCTATATGAACGTCTACGCTTTTTGCTGTTGCCAACACACAGTAACCCACGGTGATTGAAAATGGCAGCTGAAATGCTGCTGCAGCACATTAATTTTTCTCTAAGTGGTCCAATTTTGTCAGCTGAATACTGAAAATCTTCTTTCCTCTACATTTTTTTTTTTACTTTCACAGATCTGTCGAATTTGGAGTTGCCATCATATAAACAGAAGCCAAACATTCTCAAGAGAATTTTTAGGTTATCCCTAATAACCGAAAAGATAATACGCTTTCTTTGCAGCACTCGGCATTCAAAGCAGACTAGTTAACAGCAACTTAAGTGTGATAATGGCAATTACACCAATATGTTCCATTTATACCACCGAAAGGTACTCCTTCAGACAGCTGAAGGCATTAGGTAAATAAACTGCTGAAAACTACCTAAAAGTAATGACACACAATTTTAGGACCACTGAACACATCTATTTACAAAACGCCTAAATGGTCATGTCCAGTTAAGAGTAACAAAAATCGATTTGAATTATTTAATTAACTGCAGGGGTTTTCACCAAGGCATACTCAGTTCCTTCACTAAATGAAAGGAAACTGAAGCATGAGTGAAGACATCCTAGACGAAAGGCACATAACTCTCACAGCTTAAAAAGACACACACACACATCAAATGGAGAACCAGAAGAGCCAAAAACAAACAAACAAAACAAAAACAAACCACCGCCGTAACAAAAACAGACCAAATGCTACATACAAAGCACTGAAATCAACGTTTTTACAAAACACGAAAGCCATGTTTTAATATCTGTACCATTTAAGTAAAAAGGCTTGGAGGGAAGGAAGGCAAAAAGCAAACATAGGAAGTTCAGTTTGGTTTTGGTGGGTTTTTTGGGGTTTTGTTTGTGGTTTGTATTTTTCTTTTTTTTTTTTTCTTTCCCAGAGATATAAGCCAGAATAGAGTCCACAATGAACATCTGGTCCCTGGAAAACATCCCAACCTATTGACAGATAACTAGATGTTGCTTAGCTTTTGGGTTGCTAGATTATTAATATTGATCTGGAAAGATAATAATAAAGGAGGCCATATCCCCTTACAGACTCAAGGAAATAGTACCAAAAGAATAAAAAACTGCCAACATGCAGTCATGTAAAACAACTTACAATGCAGTAAACGTTCTACGCAGCCATCAAAACAGGACTCCTGCCATATTTAGCTTCAAAGTTATTTATTATAGGGCAATACTAACCGTAAATAAAGTTATCTTAGTAAACACACTATCTCTGATTACAAGAATTACTCATTTTCACTTTTTCTACAAGAAAAAGGAAACTCAAGCATATGACCGGTGGTGATCAAAACTTCTTTTAAAACTCTATATAAAAATACCTATTATTCCAGTCTACTCACTCATTAAGGAGGAAAGCACATTTCTTTTAAAGGTCTGGAACCGAGACGTCTTTTACTACAAGATTTCGTTTGTTTTCTGAACCAATTAGCAGGTCTTCCCCATTTAGTGTCCGCACGCAGTAACATGTAGGCCATACCTTGAGCCTAAGAGCGGCAGAAAGCGCTTTCGAAAGCCTCCAGCAGAGAGGAGCCATCAGAAACCACGCAACAGTGCCTGTCATAAAAGGTCACTTTTTTTCTTAGAAACAAACCATTAATCAATAGGGTGTAATTGTCCGAACGCTCGCAAGGGCTTTGCAGCGAAGGAACCTTGTTTTTCACTCGCATAATTGCAGAGCAGCAAAAGTTCAGAAACATAACCCAAATCCACCTCCCCATTTTACCCCTTTACAATTCCCACTGCCCTTTGGGCCTCTGCTTGGAAGCAAATGGAAGACAAGCTGAAGTTTTCTCAATTGAGCCGGAGCTAAGAAACCTTTGATATGCTAATACCCTCCCTTCAAACGGTAAGAATTCACACTTGCATTAATTCAAACAATTTCTGCAGAATGATGCGAAATGGCACCTCTTTTCGTGGCAATCAACAAAAGGAGGGACCCGGAGCGTCAGAGGAAACTAAACAGCAGAGCATTTGTTCTGCAGGACTCCTTCTGTCGCGCACAGGGGCATTGCTATGCAAAGAAAAACACACCTGAGCGCCATCAGATCTCTTTACTTTTCGACAAACCACGTTCAAACCCCAGCAGGGCTAGTGCAGACTAACAACAAGATGTTATTTTTAGAGCCAGACAGCAACGGTGCCTCATAGCACACTCTGTTTTCTGTCTCCAGATGGCCCCAGATTTCTACATGTGGAAATAAATAGAAATAATTAGAAATTTACCAAAAACAAAAAATGTTCTCAGTCTACAGCCCACAAAGGGTAAGTTATTCCTCTTTCCAATGCTAGCCTCCCCCCCCCCCCCCCCCCCCCCCCCCGGCTGGGGGACGGACGCCCGGTTGAGTTACAAAAATAAACCCGCAACAGGTAATTATTTACTGAACGGATGCAACTTTCCCCGCTGCGCGATGATCGCCGGGGAGTGCACAGCCACGGCCAGGCCGGCTCCGCGGGCAGACCCCCGGCCCCTCAGCCCCCTGCGGCGAGGCGGCCAGCCGGCAGCGGCCGGGAGCTACGGGGTCCTGCCACAGGCCCCTCCGCAGAGCCGTGAGAGACGGGACCCGGCCCGGCGCGGGAGGAATGCGGCGGTGCAGGTCAACAGCGCAGCCGCGCCTAAGTGCCGCGGCTTCACTGAGGGGCACGTTTCTCTCCCTTCGGCAGCAGGGGCCGGCAGGCGGGGGTGGCGGGCCCCGCGGGAGTGCGGGAGGGGGTGGGGGGGAAGGGAGAGGGGGTTGCAACGGCCTCGGGCACCAGCAGGCGAGGTAGCCCGTAAAGTAAAGCGTTTCCCCGCCAGCGGCTCGGTGGGGACGGCTAGAAGTAGAGAGCAGGCGCGGGAAAAGACTAGCGGCGATGCAGCAGCGCAGGGCTCCTCTTACCTCTGTCTCGGAGCCGAAGGCGGGCCGGGATCTCTCGGCCCGGCTGGACCAGTAAGCCGAGTCACCCCTCCAAACGCAAGGCTTTGGGAGAGGGCGGCGGAATTAGTCCCGGAACGACGACGACGAAGCGGGCGAGCGCCGGGCTCGGGTGGGGAGCGTAAGGCAGCTGGCTCTGCGGTTCGGCAGGCTGGGGCAGCGCAGACCAGAAGGATGCGTCTCCTCCAAGCAGCCAGCCGGGAGGCTTCTCTGGGGCTAAGTCAACATTTTCCTGCAGTTTCCGACACTCCGCTCCGCACGAAACGTACGATACAGCCAGGCTCACGCACGCACCAACAAAAAAAAAAAAAAAAGGGGGGGGGGGGACGGGGGGGCGCAATTAAAAAAAATAGGAAATGGAGGGGACGGCGGGAGCAGCGCGCAGTGCACCCAGCCTCTGGAGTCCTTTCTGTGCAGTGATCAGGAGGCGATGCCAGCAGCAGGAGTCGCGGGGAGCAACTCGAAAATGTTACAATGGGCCCCCCCTCATCTGTGTCTCTGTCGCTCGCACCGACCGGATTTACATCTCCCGGGATGACATTCTGGCCTCTGGCGGGGTGCGGGTCCGGCCCCTCCTCGGATTTTCTCTTTTTCTTCCCAGTGATGCTGCCCCGCCAGCGAATGGTGACCGGGCGCTGAGCTAGTAACGCGCGCAGCAATGGCAAAAACGCAATACATACACACCAGGAAAAAAAATCCCAATGAATCGTATCGCAGTCTCCTTTTTGCTCATGCACCTCTCCGAGTGTGACTGGGGACTGCGAAGTCCTGACACAGACTCTCCGCCGGCTCTGAACTGGAGTCACCTCCAGCCTCCTCCCTCTACAATCTCCACCCCCTCTCCCTCCGCTCCCCACCCCTGGGCTCAGCTAATCATATAAACATATTATCACGTAAAGCAGCACCAGCGAAGGACGAAAATCTCAGCCTTCCTGCTTTTTTCTCTGCCCCCCTCGCCCCCGCTTTCTTCCAGATGGGGACTGGGGGTGAAGGCTAACAATGCCTGGCCGATCGGCATCGAAGGCCGGGCAGATCGGCTATGCGCCAGTGCTGCCCTCTCCCCATCCATCGGGGCAGTTGCCGTGGGGCGTGCATCGCCGCGGAGCCTCCTCCCGCCTCCGCGGAGCCGCTGCTTGCCCCTGTCCGGAGCCTCGGGCCCCGGCGCAACACCGGGCCCGGAGCCTCGGGCCTGCCGCCACCCCCTCTCCCTTCTCTTGGCGGCTGCTGGCGCGCTGCAGGCCGGCAGGCGTCTCCGCGGCACTTTCTCCTTAGTCGTTCTGGAGAGCGCAACGCGACCGCGCACCTAAACTGCGCGCCGGGCCGTGCTCAGGTGCTGCGCGGAAAGGGGCTGCCCGCGGCGGGCCAACTCACTGCACCAGCGTATGCGCTCTCCCGTCCTCCTCGTCTTCGCCCAAAAAGAATTCACTAGCCTCGGCAACTAGCGAGCCAAAGCAGCCGAGAGGCGGGAGGAAGGGGGAGCTCGGCTCCCCGACGCTTTCACGGCTCTTTGGTCCCCTTCCCCTCATGTCCTCGCAGTGAGCTTGCCCGGCTCTAGCGCGGTGCCTTACGCCGCTCCGCCCGCACCAGCCGTCAAGGACAACGCTCAGAAGCGTAGGGATGCGTTAGGGAAAACATGTCAGGACAGGGTAAACAGCACTTGGATGCGGATGAAAGGAGACTTAAGTTGACTCGTTCCCGTGCTCAGATACAAAACGCAGTCCAATAGCACTGTTGCATTCTTTCAAAAAATTTGCTCTCGATAGCGTGGGTTTGAGGCTGTTGGGCGGGTTTGGTGTTTTGGGGTTTTTTTTTAATGGTGTTTTTTTCCTTGCTGTTTTGTTGGGTTTGGGTTTGGCTTGGTTTTTTTTTTTTTTTTTTTGTGGGGGGTTTTTTTTTTTTTTGTTTGTTTTTGTGGTTTTCTTGGGGGGGGGGGGCGGGTATTTGCGGCGTCTTTTTGCTGTATTCTTTCTCCGTATTCATGCAAAACGCTGAGGAAGCGCTCTGACCTTTCAGTATGTGCAACAAGAACAATGTACAGCCCTTAAGGTGAGGGAGAAGTGGCTGTGTATCGGCCAGAGCTCGTTTCTAAGAGGAGCGCAGCGTGGCCAGGCCGCGGGGGCCTGCGGAGAGAGTTCCCTACCCGCTTCGCGCCCGGCGGGGTCGGCACGCAACTAGCGCAGGGCTGCAGGGGTCACAGTGGGGATACAGACACAAAGCAAAGCGGCTCAGATAAAAACCCCTTCTCGTTCGTGATATCTTTTAGCCATGCCGTTTTCTTTAGTCATGTCTTTTCTAGCTGCAGCACCGAAATTAAATCCTCTGAACTGACTCTACCCACAAAATCACACACCACAAGACAGGACCACTCAGAGCTTGATCAACTCTTTTAGGCCCAAAGCATATTGACAATGTAGTTTAACATACCCGCACCGCGCCAGGAAATCAGGATCATTATCATTGTTAGTGGTAATGATCCTGATTGCCATTGTTAACGGTAATTCTTTATTTTTAACTTAATTATTTTGACTTCTCTGCATAACTGGGCAATTAGTATTCCTGTTTGGAACAGATAAGGTGTATTTGGAGAAATATTACATGTTTAAAAGGCAACTGGATCTTTAAGACTTTGCAACAGGAGGTAGTAAGAATGGTAGAGCTGGTCCAGAGCTCTTCAAAACCACATTAAACTTTCAACAGTGCTAGCAATAATTCCAGGGATTAGTATCTGAAAAATCACTGAAATATGGGCATGTCATATCCATGTTGATCTTCTTCAACTCCCAGTACCTCTCAAGGGGACAGGGAAGTGAAAGAGGAGTCCCAGGTTTTTAGGACCAAAGGACAGTGGTGCCAAAGTGAGCTGCACATATTCCTGAGGCCAGTTTCAACTGGGTTAAATCTGCAAACTGCCTCAAAACCAAAGTCATCATGAGAAGACAGGAGATCATGTGACTTATAATAGCTTTGTATTTACTATGATAGAATTAAAAGTATGGGTTACTGTGAGGGCAAAATGTAGCAAAAGAGGAAGTTCTCCTTTCCCCCCTCATTTTTAAAAAAAGACTTTTGTATATCCTTAGTATAGCCATTTGCCCCTTCTTGATGAAAACATCTTTATAAATATCTGTCTAAACCTGGCTATAATCCCATATGCATTTTGAGTGCCACTAAATCATACAAGCATTTTAATGCAGGTTAGCAGAAACTAAACTTCTCGTTGAAAGGGTTGGATGCATCTGTGACAGACACATGCTTAAAAAGAGGGTCATAGAAATATAAATGTATATGTATTGATATGCTATCATTTTACCTGAGTTTTAAAACATGTCATTAACAAATCCTGACTTCCTAACTTACTTTTTTTTTTTTTCCCCTAATAGATGTAATTCCAGGTGAGCAGTGATGAACCCAAGCTATCAGCCCTTTGCTTAGCTGATGAGCGCCGGAAAACAGAGTACAAGAATGATGTGGGGTTGGTGGTTTTCCTTTGAGAGGATGTGTAAGAGAGGAATTCCTCTATTTGGAGCAAAAAGTCTGTCTGTAAAATATTTTTACCCACAAAAGACTGAAAAGAACTGCAGAACTAGGCCTTACATTAATGTTTGCTGAAGTCCAAGTGAATTCAACTTACATAGATTCATCTGCAGAACTGAAGTTTATTTTCCTGCTTTTCCCTAAAAACTTCTGGAATCATATTTCTTTCTACATGCAGAAATGGAATTTTACAAGTCTAAGTTTTACAACTCCAAGTCGTAAAAGTGAATTTTAAGCAATTGGTAAAAATGCAGACAGAGACCTTTCAGCATTCATTTCAAATACACATGCTTCCATTAATTCTAATTAAATCTGGATTAAGAATACCTGGCAGAGGTGTATATTGGTTTGGCAAAGTGAAACATTATTATTCAAGTGATTAATTTTATTCACATGAATCAGCATCTGTTTCTTTGAAACAGGAAAACCATATACACATATATCCATGGCATACTTGAATCTGATCCTTTAGTTTTTAATCAGCCACAATTATTGCCAGATTTTAATATTAATATATAAGAAGGAACTGTAACAAATCGAGGTTCTTTATGTCTTTAAAACTGCCTACTATTTGCTTTTTGGCATATCCCCGTAAAATATGGATCTCATTTGATACAGACTCCACGAGTAAGTACTGACAAGTAGATTTTCATTAAACTCTTGCTTTGTTGCAACACTGCAAAATACACACCTTGAAAACACTTCAAGAAATGTTACAATCTCAGAATCTCAGCAAAATCATTTCATAGTATTTTATTTGTCCCTTTTCCCAATGCTAGATTTTGTGACATTTCATGTTGAACTGCTCATTATTTGTGTATTGTTCTCAGATTTCTTGGTGAACCTGCTGGATCATGTCCTTGAAAACCTAAAACCAAATTCACAGTAATTCTTGAAATAAACACAAGAACTGGGTATGAGTTAAGCATTTCTAGGGACTTCATGTAGGACAGTAACAACTGGAAAAGATTTAACTGTCACCTGGGTACTTGAAGGAGATGCATGAGAAAGATGATTTAACTTACAGTAAAAATTAGACAAATTATGATGTTTGTAATATGATCTTGTATACTCCACTGCAGATTTTTTTTTTTTTTTTTTTAAAATTTTTTTTGCCATAGAACTGCATCTTACAGGCTCACAGGATATCAGAGGTTGGAAGGGACCCAAGGAGATCATCGAGTCTAATACCCCTGCCAGAGCAGGACAATACTATCTAACACAGATCACAGAGGAACACATCCAGACAGTCTCCAGAGAAGGAGACTCCACAACCTCTCTGGGGAGCCTGTTCCACTGCTCTGTGGCCCTTACAGTAAAGAAGTTCCTCCTTGTGTTGAGGCGGAACCTCTTTTACTGCAACTTACACCCATTGCTCCTTGTCCTATCCCAGGGAGCAGTGAGCAGAGCCTGTCCCCATGCTCCTGGCCAGCCCTCAGATACTTATAAACAAATCCCCTCTAAGTCTTCTTTTCTCCAGACTAAAAAGCCCCAGGTCTCTCAGCCTTCATAAGCCATGCCCTCCAGTCCTCTAATCATCCTAGCCCTCCACTGGACCCTCTCCAGCAGATCCCTGTCCCTTTTAAACTGGGGAGGCCAACACTGAACACAGTATTCAAGATGAGGTCTCACCAGGGTAGAGTAGAGGGGGAGAAGAACCTCTCTTGATCTGCTGGAACACTCCTAATACACCCCAGGATCCCATTGGCCTTCTTGGCCACAAGGGCACATTGCTGTGCCATGGGTAACTTGTTAGCCACCAGGACCCCCAGGTGCCTCTCCACAGGGCTGCTTTCCAGCAGTTCACCTCCCAGCCTGCACCAGTGTGCAGTTTATTATTCCTCCCCAGATGCAGGTCTCTGCACTTGTTGAACTTCATCTGGTTCCTCTGTGCCCAGCTCTCCAGTCTGTCCAGGTCTCTCTGGGTGGCCACACAGCCTTCAGCTGTATCAGCCAAGCCTCCCAGCTTGGTGTCAGCAGCAAACTTGCTGAGCAGACACTGTGCCCTCATCAACGTCATTGATGAAGATGTTGAACAGGACTGGCCCCAGCAGTGATCCCTGGGGGACACCACTGGTCACAACTCTCCAGCTGGACCTGGCACCATTGATCACCACCCTCTGAACTCTGTCTTGCAACCAGTTCCTAACCCACCTCACTGTCTGCTCTTCCATCCCACATTTCCTCAGCTTGCTCACTAAAATGTCATGGGAGATGGTGTCAAAGGCCTTGCTAAGGTCAAGGTAGACTACATCTACTGGTTTCCCTGAATCTACCCATTCAGTTATGGCATCATAAAATGCTCTCAGGTTAGCCAAGCATGACTTCCCCTTGGTAAACCCATGCTGACTACTCCTGATAACCGTCTTCTCTTCCAAGTGCCTTGAGATGCTCTCCAGCAGGAGCTGCTCCATCATTTTTCCAGGGATGGAGGTGAGGCTGACTGGTCTGTAGTTTCCAGGAACCTCTTTCTTGCCCTTTTTGAAGACTGGAGTGACATTTGCTCTCCTCCAGGCCTCAGGCACCTCTCCTGTCTGCCACGATTTGGCAAAGATGGTGGAGAGTGGTAGAGCGATAACATCAGCCATTTCTCTCAGCACCCTTGGGTGCATCTCATCAGGGCTCGTGGACTTGTGAGCATTTAACCCAGTCTGCACTGACCAGTGGGGAGTGTTCCCTCCTCCAGGCTTCCTCTCCTTCATCCAGGGTCTGGAGTACATAGGGGAGTTCAGCCTTAGGTGTAAAGACTGAAGCAAAAAAGGCATTCAGCAACTCTGCCTTCTCTGCATCCTCAGTTATCAAGGCTGCGTCCTCATTCAGCAGTGCCCCCACACCTTCCTTGTTCTTTCTTTTTCTACTGATGTATTTGAAGAAGCCCATCTTGTTCTGTTTTACTTCCTTTGCCAGCTTCAGTTCCAAGAGGGCTTTGGCCTTCCTTGTTGCTTTCCTACAAGCCCTGACTACTTCTTTGTAGTTCTCCCAAGTGACCAATCCCTTCTTCCATGAATTGTAAGATTCCTTCTTCCCTGAGATTTCCTTCAGGAGCTCCTTATTCAACCATGCAGGTCTCCCAGCACGCCTACCTGATTTTTTGTTCAGGGGTACACACCTAGCTTGGGCTCAGAGGAAGTGGTCTTTAAAAGTTAGCCAACTTTCTTGGGCTTCTTTACCCTCCAGAGCCTTAGCCCATGGGATTTCTGCAAGCATGTCCCTGAAGAGCACAAAGTTAGCTCTGCAGAAGTCCAGGGATGCAATTCTACTTGTTGCTCTGATTCTACCCTTTAGAATACTAAACTCCACCATGTCATGATCACTGTCCCCAAGGCTGTTCCCGACCTTAATGTCATCAAGCAGTCCCTCTTTATTAGCTAATACAAGTTCCATCAGTGCACCTCTCCTTGTTGGTTCCTCCACTACCTGCATCAAGAAGTTATCGTTGATACATCTGCCTATTCTTAAAGCAGTTAATGTAAAATATTTTAATACCTTGCTAAATAATATTTTGTATTGCCCTAAGTGTCAGTTCCCCCATGAGAAATGGTTTATACAGGTTTTATGCAACTGGGTTTTTTATTACTGGAGCTTTATGCCTGAACTTTAAATACTAGCAACTGACATTTCCTCCTATCTGTATGACTTGTGTGAATAATGTATCAATGAACTTACAGTTAGACGGAATGTTAGCAAAGACTGACAGAAGAGGTTTTATACATGTATCCCAGTAGCAATGTGTGTAATATAAAGATACACTTTAATTGCTATAATATAAACACATGGATTTTTTTTCCCATGGTATGTAGAAAAGTAAACTATTACATGATTTTACCATTTCAATACAAAACTAAAAAGTCCAAATTTTGCTTGTTTAATTATGTAAATTTCCCAATTAATTTTGCAGACAAATGTATATAAAGAATGTGTGAATTATACAACCCATAAGAAGACATATCTAATGTATTGCCTTAAAAGTTTGGAAATTTATCTTGACAATTACCATTCTTTTAAACTAAGTAATTGATTTTAGTGTCACTTGGGGAAAAACTGAAACTCAACAATAAAACAAAAGAATTCTGCAGCTGTTCCTAACAAATAAATGTAATACGAATTTGCATTTTCCATAGTTTACTTCAGTAATCTGTTTTAATGACTCATCATCTATACTATTATTTAAGAGATGACAAAATCATTGACTTACTTACACTTGCTAATTGTTTTAAAAACTAAATTCTACACATGACTAAGGAAACACCCATTTCCATTTGCTTTATGTTAAATCAACATCGAGCCGCTCATGGTGATTTCATTCAAAGAAAACAGAAGGAACACATTAGCTGTGTGGTTAAAGAGATTGATGGGCTTCAAACATTTTAACCATAGATTTTTTTTCCAAACTGTAGAAACTCATGGTTTTAATTTAAATAGCTTCAAGAAAATGAAGATAATTTTATTCAACAAAGCTGTTGTTTCTTAGACAGAAATTAATTTAATTTTGCTTAATTAAGTAATATTAGAAACAACCTTGTTCAGAGCAATTGCAGCTAAGAAATAAAAGCATGTGTATGCTATGTTAACTGGGTGTTCTAAAACAGTATTTGTAACACATTAATAAAATACAAGAGATCAATGTGATTTTTACCAATAAACTTAGATGGAGGTTTTTATCTTTATGCTGAGATGTTGCATTTGCCTCTCCACTCTCTGAAAAACAAATCTGGGGGAGCAGTGGACCTCTGTGTTATTGTAGGAGCACATTCCTTACTTTGGCCTTTGGGTATGAGTTGGTGCAGGAAAGTTTACAGTTTAATGCTGCAGGTATTTGTAAAGGCCGAAGAGTTCTCAAGATTGAGCTGTTAGGAGTCATGTAGCAGAACACGTTTTGAAAGAGACGAGTACAATTCCCTGTTTTCATATGAAAAGCTCAGCACAGAAGCTGAAACGATCATATCAGGAAAGGAACTGCAGTGCTGAGCTTTTGGGGAAAGAGATAGGTCATGAGATCCCAATTCTCAAAATAGTTTTGCATGTTTCTAGCTTCCCTTTTCTCCCACTGCTAAGTCTGCATAGGCATTGCTTCTGTATTTGGGCAGCAAACAATGCTTTTTAAGGAAAGAAGCACGGGCTAAGAGAATACTGAGACATTAAATAGATTTTTCTATTTAAAAATAAATGTAATTTTGCCTAGCAGGGAGCTCCTTCTCCCCTTTGTACAAGTATATTAACCAATTTGCTATGACTTTGCTAAATTCCTGTATCTCTTTCACTCAGTAATTTGCAGACAGAGAAGCACACCATATCTCAGAGTAGCATGTGTGGAGATCACTGCATATTCTCACCACTATTTGTTACCTTACTGCTTGATATAACAAATAGAAGGATTGGATAAAAATTATAAGCTTCTATACCTGTTATGATTTGTTTTCTCAAATGCCAATTGCAGATCTAGAACTTACAGAGTGCTTTTAACTGGGTCTCTGGCCACTGTTCTGTTGCTTGTTAGTCACAAAATGAAAGGTGATGCGAAAAAGATGAACAAAGAACGGAGAATTCAAACACCAACCATTCTATTTGGAAGTATGAATCCACAAAGGCTTTTCTTTTTTTTTTTTTTTTTTTTACCCAAGCATCTCAGATACTCATCCTAGGCAGCACTGAAATCCATCTCGATCACATAGGCCAATATTTGAAGATACATTTATCTGCGTAGCTCTACAAACCCATAAAGATTTAGATGCCTGCATTAGAGATAAGGCTAAACTTCTCGAGAAGTTATGGGATAAAACATATACAATTCTTGCACTGTTGACCAGAACTCAGCCCCTCTCCATTCCACCTCATTGCCCAAGTCATTAAGCTGCACAGTCCTGTGTCTTCTGGTGCTCTCACTTTGTAGCCCAATGAATCCTAAATAATTTTCCACCTGGTGTGTGACCAACATAACAAATGGAGAATATCTCCATCTACAATCAGACTATGGGTTAGAAAACTGTTTAGCTGAGGAGAAATATGCATTGGAATCTGCTGAGGCAGCAAACAGATATGATCCTGGTTCACATACTTTGGACAAATCTCTTAACTGTTGGTTGCAGAATAAAACTTCAAAAGAAAGTGGTGATTACTGCTGCGTTTAGTGATCAGCTAACTGTGTTGGTGGGTGTCAGGTGCCCTTAGAGTATGACAGTCACCTTTAACTGCTCAGGTTTGTTTTACAGACTGTGGAAGGACTTGTTGCTAACAGGCTATGAACTGATAAGAATGAGCAAACCCGTGCTGCAGATTGTCTTTGATTCCATCTTGGAGGCATGGGGGTGGCACCCCCCACATGCAGCTGCAGGAGGCAGAGCCGGACAGCTGCAGGGGATGGACTCTACAGGTTGTTACTGTAATGTTAACTTATCTGTACCTCACACATAACCCTGGACCAATCTGTACTTTCCACATGTACCAATCCTGAACTAAGTTAGCTGTGCATGCCTCTTCCAAGTAAGCATATAAGTCACTGTAACATGGAAATAAATTGGAGAACAACTGTCTAACCTTATTGGTGGCTCAAAAGTCATTTATCTAGGGTGCAACGCCGGCAACAGACAGCCTTAGTAAAAGAGTAGATGCAAAATCCTTAGTCTTGTGTGTCTTGACTGAACCATGATAGGCATTCCAGCTGTAGGTAAATTTAACAGGAAAAAATTAAAGTGCCCATCAAACATCTTCCCCAGGTAGGCAGCATTGAAGCAGAGGGGGTTTTAAACTTAAAGACTTAAATTCCTTACACATTTCTCTTTAGGAGTCTAGTTGTTGGAATTCTATGCAATGCCTATGTGAAAATCTGGTCCATAGTCACAATAATCAACTTCAGAGATATGGTAATAGGTTATGAAGAAGAAAGAACAGGGTACTCACGATCAATCATGAACAGAAAAGAACCTCCTACTGAGACTTCCTCATCTCATGATTGCGACTGTAGAATTCCCCTATTGAAAGGTGAGGCATGAGAGCCATACTTGCTTCCAAACTTGCATATTTCAGTTCCCATTTACTGTTTTCCCAGTGTGCCACTGGGTGCTATTCTGTAAGAACAACTGGGGGTTTTGTTTTCTTTTTTGATTTAGAAATTTCAACTGGTAGCTTTAATCAAGATGATGTATTAAGTTGTGCTTTACATACAGTTCATCTGGTTCTGCTTCTCAGTTCCCATGCCACTCTGGAAGTGCTTATAACTTCAGTTTACTGGTTATACTCACTTTGATTTTTTTTTTTTCCAGTTTAAGCCAAAGAGTTTGTCCATTATATTTTTTTATAAGAATATATCTTTTCTTCCTGCTACTGATTGCCATTGAAACGCTGACAGTTATGTGATTGGCTCCCTCTGGAGAGGATATCAGAAATGTATCATGGATCACTGGTCAGAGAGCCAAGAAACAGCAGCCAATTCAGTCTTTCCCCTCCTCCCCATCAACTTGGTACATCAGCACTGCTTTGCAATCTTGTTCAGCTGGCATGGGCAGAGCATGGAGAGGAAGACCCAGATATGTTTCCAGGCTTACAACTCCTAGTTTACATTTTATCATGCTTGCGTTACATTGCCCAGTGTAACTCTGGCAGCTGTTAAGAACAGTTCTTTTCCTTCATCTAAACTGCCTATAAAAATCTGTGTTTCAGTAATCATTTGTTACACATTACAAACACCTGCAGCACATGGGAGTTAATACCACTAAAGTATAGGGATCAAAGATATTCCACTTTTTTTTTCTTTAATTAAATGATCATTTACTTTTGACAGACCTCAATGTTTCTGACAAATAGTGTTTGAATCTGATTGAAAGCATGGTTACGCCTTTCTAAAAACACTGCAGTCAAAGAATGATATTACTACCATGCTCCTCTTGTGAGGAACATCATTGATTGCTTCGTAGTACTGCTAGTTATAAATATTGAAATATATTCAATAATTAATTAGGATGCTATTCTTCACCTCACTATTCACACTGGCTGTTGTTTGTTGAATAATCAGCACCAAAATATTATATTTTCATATTATATCTGGTAAATCATAGTACTGCTTTTAATATATCATTAAGAAAACAACACTTAAGCTTTTTATTGCATGTTTGGAAAGCAAAGTGCTAACTCCATGTACACTTAGACAGGAATGAGAGACTTTTCTGCATATGCAACCACTGAATCTTACTGTAGAATAAACCACAAATTTTCATTGCACTATTTAGGTGCCCAGTTTTGTCTTTCTGTTTTCTCCTCCTATTGCCTTTCTATATGGCTACATCAGTTTAATTTGCTTTCTTTAGAATTTTGGTTGATAGTAAAATTAGTGTGCAAATTCCCTATCAGTTGTATATATTAATATAATTCCCTCTCAAATACAGCTCGTTGAAATTAGCACTGGTAAAAGGTGAGATACATATTCATACAGTTATTTACATAAATCCCATTCAGCTTTATGCACCCTAAGCTTTAATGCAAAGTATCTACTACCACAGGTAATTTTAGCACCAGCAAAACAGCACATCAATGACATCTGACTTCCAAAAGATTGGCTGTCTTTTCATAAATAGATTATTTGAAGAGGGAAAATTCTGTATGAAATTATGGGTTTGACATTGTAACTTTTATGAATAAAGATTTAATTTAATATTCTGCACATTTTAACTTTGCCACCTAGTGAAACCTAGTTTTGAGCTGCCAAGGAATTTATTGGTCAAAATTTATCACCTTACAATCTGTTATCATAGTAAACCTTACAAATTAGATCTTTTATTACAGTGCTAAAGTTGGCAGGCCACCTCTATTCTGCCTTGCAACTGAATTCAACTGCACTTTCAGAAAGATTAGTATATTTCTGGTAATACATTTGTTTCCTTTGGGGAAACTAATGTCTTTACAACTTGAAGTTGAAAACAGTGATGTATTTCTTGAACAAATCACACACAGTCGATTCTGTGGGAATTATATAAAATGTGCATTATGCCTAATTTATTATACAATATAAGTCAGTGTATTAATCTGTTAGTAAACTAAACTTATCAGTAAGAACTGTAGTATGAAGCGGCTTATAAGACAATTCATACGCTAGACCACAAAGTAAGTTTTATCAAATAAGTGTATACTGGAAATGGATCTGTGCAGCACAACAGTTTTGTTAAATTCTAGTGACAAAGATATCTTTTAACTCAGTTGCAATGAGTGTATTGACCTGCAGATTAGTTATTTGGATGGTAGAATGTTAATCATGAGAAGAGTCATTAGGTTGTTATCTGCATAGGTTTATGGAGTTAAGACTTCATCTGTTGCTTGTTGTGAAAGACATTTGCTACTAAAAATATAAATTGGAATCTATTATGTGCAGGTGCAGATTCTACTTTGCAAGGCAGCTCTGTTTCCTGTCTACAACTACCTGAAGGGAGATTGCAGCCAGGTGGGGGTTGGTCTCTTCTCCCAGGCAACCAGCCACAGAACAAGGGGACACAGTCTCAAGTTGTGCCAGGGGAGGTATAGTCTGGATGTTAGGAGGAAGTTCTTGCCAGAGAGAGTGATTTGCCATTGGAATGGGCAGCCCAGGGAGGTGGTGGAGTCACCATCCCTGGAGGTGTTCAATAAAAGCCTGGATGAGGCACTTGGTGCCACGGTCTAGTTGACTGGATATAGCTGGATGCTAGGTTGGACTGGCTGATCTTGGAGGTTTCTTCCAACCTGGTTGATTCTATGATTCTATAAGTGATATTTTCCCTGGTAAACAGAGGAGCTGCAAGATCATGAAACAGACAATGGTGCATATCTCTGAAAAATATGCTTTCATGTATAGACCTGCAGTTTTTATATTTCCCTTAGCATCATGCAGCAACACATTGTGACTTATAGAGGTCTCTATTTTTCACAATTTTCCAGTTAATGTAAGTAATGTTTAAATACTCTGAAGTTAGATTATTAACTTCTACAAAATAGAAACAGATGTGTGTTGTAGTATGCCATTAAATTTATGATTTACATAGTATTCTTGAATACAGCTGAGCAGAGGCCAATGATTCTAATTTGATCTAGATTTACAATAACCTGATCTGGTTTTTGTAAGTACTGAAACACTTTAAACAAAATTAGAAAGCCGTTGTGCTTTGTGTGATTAAAGATGCAATTCCCTTTGGAGTAATGAGAAGAGTTAGAACATGTTTCATTCTTTATGGATGTTTCTATTATAAACAGGAGTACCTTGTATTATGTATTTTTGTTACTATTTCCTTGTTTTTAATTATAAAATAAACTGATTAAGTTGTACTGCAGTTATACTGAAACAATGCCAAAATCTAGCAAAAGAATACATAGACAGAGGTTCTTAAAAATCCTTCAGATTCTTCCAAGGGTCTTAAAATCTTGTTAGAAAAATACTAGTTCCATTTCAGAGACCAAAACATCATCTTCAGCTTCAGCTTTCAAAGACCAAAACTATAATTTGAAACTACACAGTCTACAGGTTTATTTTAAAACCTAACATATTTCTCATCTTATTAATCTACGTTAATGCAGAAAAATTTACAGGACAAAGGTTCAATGGTTTTGTAGCAACTTACATCTGGAAATATAGATTTGCTATATCTAATGGCAGAATGACAAATAGAATGAGTATTATAAGTTAAAACATGGCGTATTTTTGGGGAGAGATCAAGTTGTGTTGCTGATTTACTAAGTACTCAGTTCTTTTAAATGGGGCAAAATGAGAATAGATGTGTTGGATGTAAGGAAGTGGGAGAAGTACCCTGTGTATGAATATTTTGGGGCTCAGCTGAAAGACTCTAAAAATCTAAAGTTACACCTATAAAGATGTATAGATTCAGAGTTAGCTAGAAATCAGGTATGTCCAATTTCTAATCTATGACTCTTAAAAAGATCTCTTTTGTGGCAAAAAAATGCACATAATTTAGCACTGTGATTAGTTTTTCACATGGAAGGGTGATGTAGCAATAGTCCACA
Organism: Pogoniulus pusillus; assembly: GCF_015220805.1. Classification (NCBI taxonomy): domain Eukaryota; kingdom Metazoa; phylum Chordata; class Aves; order Piciformes; family Lybiidae; genus Pogoniulus; species Pogoniulus pusillus. Next base: position 29,173,909 of record NC_087271.1, on the reverse strand, counting down.
CATCTGGTTACATAGGGACTTTTTATAATAATTAAGGCTACTTCAACTTTTTTTTTTGCATATTGCCCCCTAAGAAATCAAATAGATTCGATGAACATACATACATGTATAGACATACTGAAACAGGCTTTTTAATTTACATAGCACAGGGCTGGGTGATAGCTTGGACTGGGTGATCTTGGAGGTCTCTTCCAACCTGGCTGATTCTATGATTTTATGATTCTAATATCATATGACTTCATGTATTACACCATTTATTTGTTATTTTACATAATACACAGAAGATAATATATGCTCAATATTACATATTCTTACTGAATCATACTACAATATATGCATTTGTATTTATCTTTACCTCTGATGACATGTTTAATATTATTAACCCTTTCATTTTAATTACATATAATTAACTATCATTAAAACAGGAACATTAGCTTTTAAGAAAAATTGAATCATACATATACTCAAGCACAGGATCAAAATGCTACACATGGGTGGGAAGTCTTAAAAGTGATTGAATGCATTCAGTTTATTTGGTCACTCACTTTTCCAGTGCACTTAGAGATTGCCATTTGTGCCTCACTCATGAGATCTCCAAGGGAAAACTGCACTCCTATCACATTCTTTGACTTGGGATTATAGTAAAGACTGAGCCACATGCATAACTCTCAGCCTGCCTGTTGCCCCCAAATTCAGCTTTCAGGTTTGCCATTACATCCCCTGATAGCTGTAGCACATAGTGCATTATAGGTACTTTTGTTCTGGACTATAGATTGGCGTAATGCAGCAGTGGTACAGTTTGTGACCCAGGCAGACCTATGTGCATCTATTTAATTTTAAGAAAGGATCAGAACCGCTATGGAATTTTGCTGGGGGATCTGAGAATGGCATCTGGAATGGAAAAATAGTAGGAGAAAAGATTTCCATCATCCATTAATGCTGAAGTAAACTTTATGTGAAATACTTCTAGTAAACACATAGTTACCCATACAAGAGGCTTTAGCCTGACAAGACACTGGCAAACATAGTGGCTGATTCAATTTTGAGTTTTGCCTTTGGAAAAATTAATATTAGAGAACTGTTTGCTTCCTTCTTGAAAAATAAATATGAACATAGAACAAATTATTGGTAGGAGTGAATGGCATCAGAGCATTGGAACCTCATCATTACTTTTCACCTCTAACATAACATGTAGCCCCACTTACACAAACACACAGGCTTAGGTGAGGAAACCAAACCAAGGCCATATCCCCAGTCCTAAAAATACTGACTCTAAAATCTCATCAACAATATTAACTTAGAAATCACAGATATGAGGGCATGTGTCATATGTCTTGTACTAAACCTGACGGTAGGCTTTGCTGAAGGATCTTTTAATTGTTCTGGTAGATTCATACTAACTCAGTGAGTCCCAAAGTATGGAACTGTGTTTGCAGCAAACTGTCTTTCAAGGAGCCCTATGTGATTAACTTAGAGGCTGGAGGCAAAAAACTGCAGATGAGAATTCCATATGTCTGAGGCAAAGCACCTGAAAGGAAAGCTCACATTTTAATGACAGGGCATGGGATGACCATTATAGGAATATATTGTATTGATAAAAAGGGAAAACACCTGGGCAACAAAGGCTTTTCTAATTCCTTTTTTTTTTTTCCTTTTTATATTAGTAATGGTAAAGTCATATTAAGTGGTCGGAAGACTTTGGTTCATTATGAACACTCTGTTTCTTAAAGATGCTTGGTGAGTCTGGATGCACTTAGAATAATTTATTTTCCAATTGACTCTGAGTGGCCTGGACCTACTTCTATTGATGTCATTTTTTTGTTGTTGTTTAAGTAATTAAATCAAATATCATTTCCTTCAAAAAGAGACTTAGATTTCTTAATTGTCAGTTTCCTTCAAACAAAGACTTCATGACAATGTTTTTTAGTAAATGAAAATACAATACATTTTGTGATTTCTTATGTTTAAGCCCACTATAAAATCATTTGTCTGATGCAATTAATTACTCAGAAAAAAAGGAAAGTTCAAAACTGTATTTATATTGGTTTGCAACCTTTTTAGTGTGGCTTAAACTTAACCTTACATGAAAGAACGTTTACATTTTAAAGGGGGCAGTGGTATTTCACGTATTTCTGTGACTGGAAGGCTTCATACATGAGAATACTGTTAACTAGAAATACAATGGACTCTTTTCTGCTCTTTTCTTTGTATGTCCCAGGCAGGTCTACTTCGTATTAATATCGACATGGATATGACAATCCAACAAACTTCACAGTGGTAACAAGACCATTTTGTAGGCTCCTTTGTTGAGCAATGAAGAGAGAGTGCCAGATTTTGACTATTCACTTCCTGCTATTCTTATCACTCTCTTTTGCATGAGACTCAGGTCAGAAAGTTTAAGTGTCTAAAATCTACAGATTGCCTCTTCAGAAAATACCAAAATGGAGATTCTAGTAAAAATCTGTGGCACTTTTCCACCTTCTGACAAGACATGTTTTTACTTATGCAGAACCTGTCTTTGTTGAAGAGCTTCTGTCTCCATTATTTAATTTCTGTGTGGAGCTTACAGTCAACATGATCCCGTTGAGTTCTTTATTTAATATGTTTCAGAGCACAGGACACCTGCTGATTTCTTTAATAACTAGTTGTCCTCAGTTGGCTTATATATGGAAACTGTGCAGCAGAGGCAAGTAAAGAATAACCTTAGACATTAAGAATGATTCCATTAAAAAAATAAAGTAAAACTGTGTCCAGGCTCCACACCCCAAGTCCCTAAAATAAATTTGCAAGGGCTTTTCACAGCATGGAATCCAGGCGGATTCTTTTTAATTGAATTCTGTTCTGTGTAAGTGCAGCTCAGTGGAATTCAATTTCCACGTAGGCTCCCAGGAAAGAAATACATGCTAAGTATTTTTATTGCTAATGTTTTGGATTTAGTTTCTTAAGTATTATTTAGATTTGACTGTGGACAGAGTTGCTAGTGTTTACCATAAGACAGTGCTCTGTGCCTTTTGTTGGAGAAAGGACTCTTTAAAAAAGGATTGGGTAAAGCACTGTAATGTAACCATTGGTAAATTCCAGGGCTTTGTATTGTATTAATATGGCTCAAACTCTACTTCTTTGTACAAACCCTATGAATTTGATGAAAACTCTCCATATTCCCAATTCACCTTTTATTTTTTTTTTTTGTCCCACTTTAATATGTTTTCCCTCCTTTATTGGAAGCCTCTTTTACACCTGATTAGGAGAAGTATAGGGAAATGCTGTTACAGATGGTTTAGGGAGGTCATACAGTCACAGTCCTGCAGGTAATAAGTAGGGGAAGAAACCCTATTAAGATCAATGAGTCCTTCTTCTGTTTTGAGTGGATGGTAACTAAAACAGAGAAGTCAGACTTTGACCAATTAGTTAATTGCATGTAATTCTTTTACTTCTGCTGAAGTGGTTTTTACTACAACCCACAAAACACAGATGATGAATAAAAAGTATCTCACAGATAAAAACTACGCTCAGCTGCTGTTAGCTCACTCCAATTGTTTTTTTTCTTAGTCAGCAGAATCTTTTTTAAATGTCTTTTGCCTTACAACTATAAAGAAAACTGGTGAAGGAATATGTGTTCCTACACTGGATTCTGCCATGAAATTTGGAGCTAATCCAAAGTATTACAAAATCTGTATTAGAAAACAGACTCTGCACTGCTCCTATTGAAATCTACTTCCCTTTTCTCCAGGAAGAAATGTCTTATCTACTGTATCTAGTTTATTGTCTTATAAATATCTCTGTACTCTATATTAGATATTACACATTATCTATTGCTATTTGTATTATGTTTTCAATGAATATTCAAGTGTTGGGTTAATAGAATTATTTTTGTGTATTTTTTATAGATATATTCATTGATACACGTGTAAGATTAATACTTATGCTTGCTAGGAAATTAGGATATGATAGATGTGTATGTCTTCTAAAAAATTGTCTTGTGACATCTTGTGCACACAACTGCTTTTCAAATTCTGCTTATAAGTGATCATTTTATACATGTTTAAATCACATTTTGATTTTATGTAGACACATTTCTTACTACATGATGTATGCTATTGCTAGTTTTATAAACATATTTTCACTCTTACTTTGAAGAACTGAGCCAAACCAACAGCGAATCTGCAGGATGACAATGGCCAGGACAGCCTGTGCATATGATTATCAGAGGATTCAAATCAGGATTTAGTATGGACAAAACACAGAGCAAACCCAACCCCAAGATCTTCCGTAGCAACGTCTTGCTGAAATGGCATGGAAGTAGGGTGGTTGGGGGTGGGGAGGGAGTGCAGCAGGAATGAGAGACCAATACTAATCCCAACAGAAATGTCCCAAGCTGCAGCCTATCAAACCACCACAGTTTCAATGGTTGGTGCAAGAATGAATCTACAGGACTATTGCACCCTGCGTCTGCCTACAACTGCAATCCACCAAAAAGATGCTGAATAGATACAGATCTGGAAAATAACAGAGGCACAAAGATTTGTGAAGATGTACTAGCTAGGGATTTGATTTGGTATTCAGATATGATTTCATTCCAGCTAAGAGAAATTTTGCAGACAAATGGAATGGGCTGCAGGCAGGGAAGGTGTTTGGGCCTTGCCCTTCTGTGCAGCTCCACGCAGCAGGCTTCATCAGTGGCACCTTCAGGAGGGAGACTGCACTCTCCACAGACTTTTTTTGGTTCGTTTTCCTTTTATTTTCATCTCATTCTGTGTGGTACAGCTAAGCTGTTTACAAACACACAAAACTGTATATATTTTTTGCACTTCAACTCATATATCTTCTTCCTGTGCTCTATATGATTCTTCTATAGCATATGAGGAAAAATGCTTGTGTCCTAAGTTCAGTTTAAATAAAATATTACAAGGTGACAATCTATTTAAATATTACTGGTCATTAGATACCAAGCTATGTTTTTAAATTGTGAAAACAAACACTTTGACCTTCTGAGCTATAAGAATATATATATATAAAAACCAAAACCAACCCAAACCCACACAAATATGTTGTGCTTTTTTGGCTAATAGTGGTGATTTGCATAGTTGAACCTTGAACGCAGTCATAAACAGCTACAGAATCCAGCTTGGCATAATGCCCAGCAATGTTAGAGTGCCAGACAAAAAATGAAGAAGAAAAACGGGTCAACCACTTTCCAAGTAAGTCATTCTGTCTCAACAAGGTGATGTCTAACAAAGAAGCTACAAGGCTGAAGACAGATAACATATTCAGCTGCTGTTCAGAAAGACAAGAACTTTTCATTTATCAGGATAATCTACTACTTGTAATCAGTACACTGAATGAACTCCCTATTGTAAAAAAGAGAAAAGCCCATCAATTGTTTTTGCTAATTAAGATGAATATTATTTCTGTGAAATGAACCTAAAAGTTCTGTCTAACCAGAGTCCCAGAAGAGATCTATAATCTAAGAGAGTAATTGCATAGAGTTTTAATTGAGAGGAAAGTGAGAACTATTTTTTGTTTTCTTCATTTTTAAGCTTCAGTGGTCTTCCATGTACATTAGTGGGAATTTTCTCTTCTTGGTTTATCTAATGTGATTTTCCATATATTAAAAGTGGAATTAAAAATTCATAACAAAATGTTTATATATTTAATAAAATGCTACCGCTAAATGTTATATGTTTAGGAATAATTTGAGGTAACAGTTCATTTATTAACACATATAGAAAAAAAGTCCATTTTTAGATTAAAATCTAGATGTTGTGACTGTTCATAGTAATGTGCATTTAATCTTTATTTATTAAGCACAGCTAGAGTTAGAAATAAGAAGGAAAGTGTATTTTCTTGAAGTGTTATTAATCATATTCCACAATTTATTTTCTTTTGTGATATTTATCTTTGGTTTAGGATTAAAAAAAAAAAGGCTGGTAATATTTAAAGGGAGCAATGAGACGAAGCTCAGTTTCCCACTCCTTAAACAAAAGCCATCCAACTTGAAAATATATTTGTATTTGAATTAATATTTACATAAAGGAAATCCATAATCAGCACAGCAACTCCATATTCCTGAACAAGTCAGGGAAGATTCATTGAGGTGTACATGGCTCTACATATAAAAATTAATTTCCACAAAAATAATCTCTTACTGCCTTTGTTGTAGTAACCCTTAAGGTCCAAGTCTTTGTCCTATCTTCATTGCTTATAGTGTAAATCACACAGCTGGCCTCAAAATAAAAATAATTATACTTTCACTTAACATGCAAATTTAGAGTTGTAAATTACCTCAAATCAGGATACTGCCGGAATACATTTGTTTTCATGAGAAATGAAATGTTCTGTCTCTTTTCTGCCCTTCCCCCAAGCCTTCTTCACAAGATCAGCCTCAGGCTAAAATGGTTTTAAGTAGACTAAAGCTGCTGGTAAACACTTAGCTTTGACAATATTATTGCCTAATGAACATTGCAGAGAAGGGTGTATGCGGTGCAAGTGTCTGTCTGTGGCTGCAACCTACATATGATCCTTGTGCCAAGTACCTACTGCTAATAGGCAAATATACACAAAAGAGACAGGCCCTTTGATCGTTTAATCCCAAACATACTTCACTGTCACATAGTTAATCTTTTTGATTAAAAATGACTCTTGAGTTCTTCTTGAACATTTTTCTGTTTGTGGATGGAGAAGGTTAAATGTTGTTCTCATGCTTGTTTGGACTGGCCTTTTTTCTTAAAAACAAAACAAACCAAAACAAACTTACCCCTCCCCCCAGTTCAACTTGACTTTTCCCTCTCTTTAACCATAGGTATGCTGCTAAAGGATCCTCAACCCAGATCCTGAAATACCCCGTTAGCAGTTAGGTAAAACTACATTACAGACTTTGCCGAAGTAGAACTCATTATTATTACGAAGGGACTATGTATAATAGGTCAAAACCAAATGGCTTCACCTGCGTCTACTTTCCTAGAAGAAAAGTTTCAAAGAACAAACAACCTTCCACATTTTTCAGAAATCAAGTCATCATTCCTAAAGTTCATCATAAAACCTTGTGGTTTGCTGTTGGTTTTCTTGAACACGGGCAGCTCTGATACTGTTTCCATCAAAGACTACATAAAAATAAGCCTCACATATTTTAAACCTATCGCGGTTCTAAGCTCTTACACATTGTTTGTGAACAGTCTCCTTTTGTAAAGGGTTTAGAGCTCCTTTTGGGATTGGATGGAAGATCTTTCAAATGCAACTCTAAGAAGCAGTCACATTTCAAGTCAGATTTTGTGTTCCGATGGGATATTTTCTGAGTAATATTTCTTTCTACTTTAACAGTAGTTTCACTTCATGGTGGTTTTAAGTTGATTTCAAACTATGTTTTTATGTAGTGGGAAGGAATTATTTATGGGTTTTTTTGTAAAGTGAAAGCCCAGGACCTGTTGGAAAACATTCCTCCTTAGCAACGTACTCATAGGATTCAGCGTAGTTTGCTCAGATGTGTCATTTTAGGATGACCTTTACAAATACAGTATGATGATTTTTTCTTTTTATTTGCTTGTAAAGATATTGTGATTAAGGGGCAAAATAAATATTGCCTTTTCACTGATAAAACAAGAGAATGACAAATGAAACTATCTTTTTTAAACAGCATCACAGCATTCAGAAATGATGTCTACATTTGGAAACTACATATTCTCTAAAATCACAGGTACAGCAAAGCAGTAGTGAAGCATAAATAAAGACCAATGTTATACAATTCAAATCACAGAATTAGAATCACAGAATCAGTCAGGGTTGGAAAGGACCACAAGGATTATCTAGTTCCAACCCCCCTGCCATGGGCAGGGACACCCTACCCTACATCAGAGTAGTCAGAGCCTCATCCAGCCTGGCCTTAAACACCTCCAGGGATGGGGACTCAATCACCTCCCTGGGCAACCCATTCCAGCCTCTCACCACTCTCATGCTCAAGAACTTCCTCCTCACGTCCAGTCTGAATCCACCCCCCTCCAGCTTTGCTCCATAAGTAGTCCATGCTATGTGGAATTTACCCTCTCTCAGCCTAAAGAAGAGTTGGGGCTGTACAGTCTGGAGAAGAGGAAGCTCCGAGGTGACCTTATTGTGGCCTTCCAGTATCTGAACGGGGCCTACAAAAAAGCTGGGGAAGGACTTGTCTGGGTATCAGGGAGTGACAGGACTAGGGGGCATGGAACGAAGCTGGAGTGGGTAGGTTCAGACTGGCTGTGAGGAGGAAGTTGTTGAGCATGAGCGTGGTGAGAGGCTGGAATGGGTTGCTCAGGGAGGTGGTTGAGTCCCCATCCCTGGAGGTGTTTAAGACCAGGCTGGATGAGGCTCTGGCCACTCTGATGTAGGGCAGGGTGTCCCTGCCCATGGCAGGGGGGTTGGAACTAGATAATCCTTGTGGTCCTTTCCAGCCCTGACTGGTTCTATGAGTCTAAATATTTCTCTTCTTCACCAGTATAACAATGTATTTATGATTATAAGAATTTATAATACATATTAAGAAAGATAAAGAGTTCAGAGTTCTGGAGCCATCAGAATTTCTAGCAACGATCTTAAACCCTAACTTCTTTTCTTTTGAATAATTAGCATAATGTTATGCAGATATTTTCTAGGTAGCTTATAGGATTTGAATATTCAAATATTTTCCATGTTATAAGCCATAAAATTATCAAATTGTACATTACAGCTCTGTCTCAATCAATTTGCCAGTCTTTTCCTACAAGAATGTATCTTACATTCTTTGTTATCAGAAACAGAAAAAGCTTTCTGCTTACCATTCTGGAAAAGATGGAATTCATCATCCTGCCATAAGTACCCTAGAAAGCAAAGAAAATGTTATTAGTTATTATACTCTTATCTGCAGGGATTCTAGCTGCCAAACAATGCATCAGCATCAAAACAAAAAAAAATGAAAATATGTGTTCAAATGATAGATCAATAGTTTAATGCAGTTCTGAATATATATTACATATACTTAGAAGGTACCAGATTAGAAGAAAGCACAGGCTATTGTGCCTATCTGTATTTGGAACTGCATGCCAACTGGAATTTATATGCATAGTGTTCATAAAATACAGACATAGGATCTTGGCCTCCAACTTGTGATTGTGCTTTTGAAAATAAACCCATGAGCTTCTTGTCACTCTGCTACAGAGTGGGAGAAAAGAGGGTAAAGAATTTGCATGATGCATTAAGATGAGACAATTATCAATGAAATGTTAAAGATTTTCTTCTTAACTCATTACAAAATTTATATTATAATTAAAAACATCTTTTCACAGTTGTTACAGTAATCAGCCTTTACATTTTGCTTTAGAAAAAGATTGCTTGTAGGTTATGTGCTTGCAGTTGTTAGACTGGGCTACTGAGAAAGTACTAAGTACACCACACAGCTTGGCTCATCAGCGTGCTTTAACTGGGACGTATCATCATCATAGAAGTGTATCATCATAGAATCAACCAAGTTGGAAGAGATCTCCAGGATCATCCAGTCCAACCTATCACCCAGCCCTAGCCAGTCAACTAGACCATGGCACCGAGTGCCTCATCCAGTCTTTTCTTGAAGACCTCCAGGGACGGTGCCTCCACCACCTCCCTGGGCAGCCCATTCCAATGCCAATCACTCTCTCTGTGAAGAACTTCCTCCTAACATCCAGCCTATACCTACCCCGGCACAACTTGAGGCTGTGTCCCCTTGTTCTGTTGCTGGTTGCCCGGGAGAAGAGGCCACCCCCCACCTGGCTACAGCCTCCCTTCAGGTAGTTGTAGACAGCAATGAGGTCACCTCTGAGCCTCCTCTTCTCCAGGCTAAACAACCCCAGCTCCCTCATCCTGTCCTCATAGGATTTGTGTTCCAGGCCCTTCATCAGCTTTGTTGCCCTTCTCTGGACACGTTCCAGCACCTCAACATCTCTCTTGAATAGAGGGGCCCAGAACTGGACACAGTACTCAAGATGTGGAAATGAAAGAATGGATACTAGTTAACTCTCTTCCCCTCCCCCTTTCTTTTCTATTATCCCTTTCAATCGACTTCGTATCTGACATTGTAGCTATTCCATTTGCTTTAGAAAAAATTAATCACTGCTACCTGTTATTTTGACCAAAGGCTGAACACAGAGTGACCAGTTTCACCCAGTATCTACATGGAGAGGATTAACATTTTTCTAACGTCTTTTGCTCTATGTCCCAGTTGTGCAGTTGGTGAAAAAAAAGTTTTCAGGATAGTAGGCTAAATTCTGAGATAATTTCTCACACAGAATACACTTTGCTCCTGTTGAAGTGGCCAGGGTTACGTATAAGAATCTGCCTTTTTTGCTTTGCACATGATTTTCAGAGTTTAAAAATTTTATGCCAAAGAAGGGAGGAAAATTGAAATCCATTTATTATTCTTAACTATTTTCATTCCTTAAGAAAATTACATCCTAAAGTAAACAGGCAAGGGAGAGAATTAAGGAATTCACTTTACAGATGTGTTTAGATGTTATTGTAATGAAGAGATACAGTCACAAACCACTGAGAAAAAAATGTTGATGTTTGAGTAGGACTTGCATTTAAAGAGGAAAACTAAAACAAGTGAAAGGTTGACTCCATGTTCTCCCCATGACTGCATATACAGTGCTGGATGAAATACAGGTGTTTACAGGTAAGGGAGTGTCCAGATAGGAAAGAATTCCCCGGTATGGTACAGGAGTTATTTCCGTTCAAGGAGTTTACCTTGAGCAAAAAGGGAGTTTCCAGGGTGTTCAGTGCTGCAGAAATACAGATGTAATCTAGGTTGCAGCACAGCACAAGATATAGGGAGCTTGGATAAAGCTAATGTAAATTAGAACAGTCCCTGAGGGCTGCTCTAGTTTACGTGGAGATTCATTGGCCTGTATCCAGCCTTGAATCTGAACATCTACAGAAATGGCTTAAAGCCACTTTTGCTTCATTCTTTGGGGCCTACATTTTGTGTTTGTTGCTTCATGTGAGAAGCAGCACAGAATATCTCTTTAACTTCAATTGTGAAATGCAGGAAAGTAGACTCCCCCTCAAAGAAACAGTATTTCACATAAGCCTAAAACAAACATCTTGAACATGCCTCCCAGTTGAGCCAAATTCCCACGAAGCACCAGCCTCTGTGTCCTTCCCAGACATCTTTAGTCCTCAGCTCTCCCAGCCTGCAAATCATGCTGTTTGAGTGAGGTAACTATTAATCCACCACCAAAATGCATCCATTTCCACAAACTGGTAGTTTCCTTTCCTTCACAGAGCTTTTGAGTCATCCTCTCCCCCCTCTTTTGTTTTCGAAGCTATTTGTAAACCAATAAAATGTCAACATTTCATAAATGAACAAATGTTCTCATTGACTTCAGAAAGAGCTGCATTCACAAAAAGGTTAGATTTTGCCTTGTTTTCTTAACTGCTTAATTATGAAGGTTCTACATGTTGTTGTCTTGCAATGTTGTAAGATAAGAACTGAAAATTGCCGGCCTCTTCCCTACCAATCAGCCATGTGTGCAAGCATCCAGACTCAAGATCCCCTTGAAGTCACTGCAGCAATGTTTGTGCTTAAAGTTAAGTGCATGTTTTAATATTCTGCTAAATTGTGGCTTAAATCCTTGCATAGATTTAGATGAGTAGCTGGAAGTAAAATACGTATAGTGTGACAGCTAATGTATGAGCTATTATTGGGCACAAATAGTTTTTAATAACAGGTTATTTGCCAGCATATAGAATACAGAATTGCTACTTTAGACATGAGTCAAGGCTTCTCCCAGCTTTTGCTTTCACTGGCTGAAATAAGTAATCTGAGTGGATGTAAATATGATCACCCTGTTCTCAAATTTTGCGTTAAGAAATCCTAACGAGTTTTGTATCTCCTTTTTTAAAATCAGAATCGTCTGTTGATGTTGCAACTCCTTCCAGTGTCTCTGGCAGTGGCACTTCAAATGTTGAGAAGATCCAGCTTACTCGGTTCTGTAGTTCCTGTTTCCTCACTACATTTCTGAATCGATAAACAAATCACCTATTCTGAATCGCTCGTTCCTGAAGAGGGCAGCACGTTCTAGATATTATTGAACTGTAAGCTTTGAGATGACAGCCCAGGCTTTACTGTACTGCACACAGAGGAAGAGGCAATAAAAACTTTCTGGAGAGTTAGAGTAGACACTTCCCACGATACAGTAAGTCAGCAAAAGTTCTAGGCTCTTACAGACGAAGGTCAAAATCGTATTTGATTATTAAAGAGAACATTTGAATTAGCTACCTGAAGCAATGCCTTTAGAAAGAGATCAACAAAATACCAACAAGGAGTGCTTCCACGAGGAGTATGTGTTATCTTTAAACCTATAGATACCTTTTCCTATTGGCAGTGCATTGACTATCGAAACTACTGAAGGGGTTAGATTTAATTATCTCATCTCTTTGCACGTTTAATCTCAATTGCTATGGCAACATTCAGTTGCCTCAGCAGCAATGTACACTTTAATCAGATATTTCCTCACTCATTTCTCTGTGCACCACAGCAATGTAGTCAAATTTACAGCCAAACATTGATGCGTCTGATAACACCTCTTAGGAATGAATGGGTAGATTTCTCCTGCCCCTCACCCAGAGGCACAAATGTTTCTAGAGAGTTTTGCACCCCAACAACAAAGGCTTTAGGAGGTGAAAAGTGCATATACTTAAAATCTTTCCTACTTTGCTGATTTTATGTTGGTTTATGCCACCACTCCCTTTTTGCACTGCTTCTACTTACTCAGGAACTCTTCCAACAAGGTATGGGCAGGTCTTCTGGTCCCTGCAGGAACTCTTTCAAAGCTGAGAACAGGAAACACAATAATGGGGCAGACAATATGGCTCCTCCCATATTCCACCCTGCCCTGAAAAGCTTTTTGTTTGATTACTCAGTCCTGATTAAATGCTTCATCAGAGCACATCATAGTTCTTTAAAGTTCTTGGCCCAGAAATCCGGATCGTAGGCTAAAATAAAAGTAATTTGGAGTGATGAGCAGATCCTGGGGACTCCAAATCGAAATGCAGACAGCAAGAGGAGCCAGGGAGTTAAAAGTACACATGGATGACTAAATTCAGGTTATGGGAAGCCTTGATATTTCTGACATAGAATATTGAAAAGATGTCACTACCAAGGTAATCTGGGAACAGAGATAAGTTGCTAATGATGCCTAGCTTCTATGGTGAAAAACATATTAGAAATGCATTAGATAGATTTAATTAGACTTGATTATTGTCAGATGTATAGGAAATAATGATACATATAAGGCATTAAAACTTAATTCTTCATATTCTGAAGACTATACTTAGTCAATTAGTTTTGGGGGGGGTGCATCAAATAAAATATTCTAGACTGCTGTTTGCATCTACATGCATTCTTCATAGCTGTCCATCTGCTGGTCCCAGTAGTTTAACATAGGTATTTCCCTGCAGCCTCATCTATAGTAAAATATTTACATTTTAATAATGTGTCCAAATGACATTTGTCCTGTAGAGGATGTAAAGGTCATTTAAAGTTCAGAGTTTGGAATTCTGTACTGACATAAAAAATTTTAAACCCTCCCCCCAACTTATACCTAAAACCTCCAGTATCCATACATCTTGAAAGATTGCAAAAAGTTTGTATTGTAACTTATTTAACTTAAAAAAAATATTTTAATCTGATTCAGGTAAGATGGGAAGAGCTATACCAGTTTCCACTAGCTGATGCATAGTGTGCCAGTTTGAAGGGAGCTGGAATATTTTGGTGAGAAGAATTAGATCATAGGCTGTGAAAAGGAAACAGTGGTGATGTTTGCTTCACTCATAGGCTTGCTGAGATGTATAAAACCAAGAACACAAACACAGATGACGCAGTTGCTCTTGGCCTACGGCTGCATGCACTTCTCTCTCTCTAATCTGCTGTCTAACTAATCTGTCTGCTTCCTAACCCCCCATGCCAATTCTCCAGACTCACCTTGAACGTAAGGCAAAGTCTGGGATAAGATAGAGAGGTGGAAGGGTGGTTGGGAGTCCCTCCGAGGGACTCTGGTTTCTGGGAAGAGTGTTGTGTTTCTGTATTAGTTTTTAACTTGTATATTTCTGTCTGTAGCTGTATATATTGTAAATACCTGCTTGTATATTGTGCTAAGCTGTAAAGATAGCTTCATTCTTTAATTTCCATTCTCTGAGTCTAATCTGGGTGATTTTCTTATGTGTGGGGGGGGTGGGTAACACCCAAACCATCACACATAGTCTTTATAATAACAGTTTCATAGGGGTGAAATTATCTATGCCACATACAAGTTGAAATCTATGCCAAACACAAGTTGAAATCTATGCCAAACTATACATTCCTTGTTTGGAGACTTTGGTAAAAGATAGGGAAAAAAATCCCATAGAACAGTGCCTCATCATCAGAGGATGCTTTCTGCACCTTGAACAATTTTACTGTAGTACAGAAGAGAAGAAAAGTGGCTTTATGGGCTGAAAGACTATATGAGAAAAGACTCATGAAGCAGAAATTATCAGAAAGATATGGAAATGGACAGTTATTATGGGAATATTCCTGTTAATTTGTGAATGTTATGAATTTATGAAGTATAACTGAATTAAGGATTTACATATTTGGGACTGTTCATGTACATGTCCACCACAAACATTCCAGTTCTGAAACATATTTTCCTATACTTTTCATTCTTCTCTAGGACTGTAGAAAGAGCTACTCAGCAAATATTAGGAATAAATTACCTATACAAAAAGGGGGAAAAAAAGCAGACTCATTAAAGTATTTTAAACTTTATCAAACCATTCTCCTGTTTGTTTGTAAAATTGGAAGTTAAATATTTTCTAAAGTTATTTTTTTATGAGGGTGTGTTTTCCACAGGGTACAGTGGGGTAAAATACAATGTAATCTCTCAACTAAGGCATGCCACACTGTTTTGTAGGGCACACACGGCTCTTATTAGGCTTCTTATCAGCAGTTTACAAATTCTTGCCAGAAGTTGCCTTTAATGTTTCAAAAACAGTTTGTCTCCTCCTCACTTTTCATTCCTTCTCCAAGTAGGTTTTTCCTTAGTCTCTGTTTTAGCCTAACCTCCTCCCTTCCCTCATTTTGAGCATAATAAACTAGATTATTTTATAAACTCAAAAAACTCATTCTGACAATTTGGCAGGATCTCCTTTCCCTCTGGCAGTGAAAGAGCTCTTGGCATTCTTCCTCTGCCCAGCACCACCCTGCTCTTTGCAAGTGGTTTATCCAAATGCTGCTGTATTCCAGATATCCATTGTGGAGCCTCTTCTCGGTCCACCAAAACATTTTCTTGGGAGGAACATCCATTTTCCCTGACACTAGTGTTTTGCAGCCTGAATGTCTTGCCTCAAGGACAAGACACAGAGTCTGGCACTGACTGCTGCTGCAGATCTCTTTATGGTATGGTTGCCAAAGAAGGGAGAGGTTTGTGTGACAGAGAGACTGGCTAGTCTGACAGCAACATTCAAAGCTGACTAAAACTCCAGAGTTTCAGGTTTTTTGATTCCAAATTCCAGGTGCTAAACACATTAGTCAGAGAATCATAGAATGGTCCAGGCTGGAAGGGACCTCCAAGATCATCTAGTCCAACCCACTCCTGCAGTCAGCAGGGCCATGCTCAACTAGACTAGGTTGTCCACAGTACAGATGTGTTACCTTAAGGAGATGCCAAATTTTCCACCACAAAACCCTGTACTGAGCTCTTCAGAAAGATGCCCCAGAATTAGATGGCAGCTAAGGAGGAATCTCCAGTTTGATGGTTAAACTCCTCATAGCTCACTCTTACATCTTCTTCACTTTTAATTTTTATTTTCTACATTGGCTGTCTTCAACTCGACCATTAGGATGAAGAGGGAAGGCCAGGTTCTGAAGGCAGTCAATGTAAGTGAGAACTCTGCCTCAGGTGTACTAGTTTGAGCCTAGATGGGATATTTTAGTGAGAGGAATTAGATTATAGGCTGTGAAAAGGAAACAGTGGTGATGTCTACTTCACTCATAGACTTGCTGAGATGTATAAAAAGTAGAACATAAATATAGATAATGGAGTTGCTCTTGGGCTCTGGCTGCATGCACTTCTGTCTCTAACCTGCTGTCTGTCTAATCCATCTGCTTCCTAACCGCTGTGGCCGATTCTCCAAATTCACCTTGAACATAAAGCAAAGTCTGGGGTAAGGTAGAAGGGTGAAGAGGAGGTGGAAGGGTGGTTGGGAGTCCCTCCTGGGGACTCTGGTTTCTGGGAGAGGTGTTGTGTTTCTGTATTACTTTGGAACTTGTATATTTCTGTATATAGCTGTATAGACTGTAAATATCTGCTGGTATACTGTGGTAAGCTGTAAATATAGCTTCTTTCCTCTAATTTCCAGCTGCTGAGTCTAGTCTGGGTGATTTTCTTAAGTGTGGGGGAGCGGGCAACACCCAAACCATCACACTCTAAGTCTTCTCCCTCTCCCCAGGTTGAAGACACACTACTTGATATACTGTGTGGAACAATTTCTGCTGAGTTCTCTAGCTGCTTAGTTTCAACTCTACTCAAATTTAAAGACCCTCTCCATAATGCCTAATCAATACAATATCCATTTTCCTTGTTTATGCAAGTGATCATATTATTATTTTACAGCTCAGCCAAGCTGGTGAGTGGAACTGCTACAGAGAAGGCATTGCTAATTTTTTAATGTATGTTAGACACACACACATATATGTATGTATATACAGAATTTATGCATGCTCTTACTGTAGCACTAATATTCCCTAAAGGTATTATTATGTTGTTAGACAAAATAAAATTAAACAAGAGGCAAAAGTGCACTTGAACTGAAAACTGTTGAAAAAATGCCTACAGGCAAGACAAAAGTGAACAGCGGGAATTTATCTATCTGTGTGTGTCTAAAGGTTCCTCTGGACCAACTGACTGTGCTCCCATTTTTGCTGCAGAACTGAAAGAAAAATCATATAGGTGTTGGGAGTCCCAAGCAAAATGACATGCTTTTTTCTTTTTTGGTCTGCCTGTAAAATAAAAATAGATGGAATATCTATCAAACTCATTAATCTACAGTACTGAACAGAGAGGGGTGATGGGACTATGTAACAGAAGAGCACAGAAATAAGTAAGACAGAGATCTACCCAGGTTAGAAATGTGGTGACAAGCACATCTAGTAACATCCGGAATCAGTGGAGTATGTGATATCATCTTGAGAATGAATTTTTTACACTCTGTCATGATCCACCATTTCTGAAGCTGAATGCAAAAGAGGAGTTTGGTAGCTTTGTGGGGTTTTTTGTTGTTTTGTTTTGTTTTGTTTTGTTTTGTTTTGTTTTGTTTTGTTTTGTTTTCCAATACTGGGGGATTGTCTCAGTTCTAATTTAAATTTCCAGAGACTCAGATAAATTTGATAGAACCAATAACAATTTGCAGAGTGCCCTTCCCTCTTCCCCCTCCTTTCCCAAAGAAAGGAATTAGAAGGAGAGAGAGAGGAAAGGAAAGCACACCCAAATAAATGAATCTCACTCGATTTGGAAGTTAAAAAGTTTAACAATAAATTAAAAGAAGTATCTGAAGTAGGGAAGTTACAAAGGATATAGGGAAGAGAAAGCAAATACAAAATGTATCAATACAACCCCATCGTGATGGTGATGGCTTTGTCCACCTCGTGGGTGATGGCCTTGTGGTATGCAGGGAGCAGAGTGACTCAGGGAGATGCAGAAAGTGAGGCAGAGAGAGAGAGAGGAACAGGAAGTCCCCCTGCTTTTATGGGACAGGAAGGGGGAGTGGGCTAACCATCACCTAGAGTCAGGTTCAGGGTTTACTCACCCTGGAGTGTTAACCCTGTACAGGGATATAACGAAAACCTACAAAGATCACCTTAGATGGGCACAGCCACAGGTCTGCATATTGAGATCAAAGATGCGATCACAAAAAACAGTACTAGTAATTTGTGTTCAATGTATACTGAATTGAGACTTTCAAATCACATTTTACCCAGGTGCAAACAGATGCACTCAGTAGAGGTGAGGTTGAACAAACCACACAGATTGTTTATCCGTATAGGTAAAATTGTCAGGTTTACTATTTCCTTTCATTGAAACCTTAAAACAATGTATGTCACAATGAAAGTATTTGCTGTGTAAATGATTGTGTGTTTTCCACTGAGAAAGAGAAATGAGATGTCTCAATATCCCAGTCACATAATGAAATAAGGAACTGTACTATAACCAGTTAATTCAGTTATTTTTGACAGTGTCATCCAGCAGTTATCACCATGACAATGCATCTTTGTTAACTTAGAAGTTCACAAAAATCAAAGGGCATTTGGATCTGGAGACAGGGATATGAAAGGGTATGAAGACATGGTAGGAAGGAAGATTAAAAATGTAATTCTATCTCATTTTTGCAATATTGTAATCCCAATGGTAACACTAGAAGCACTCCCAGTTTGCACTAGGACAAAAGAAAGCATCTCTTCCACTGATCTTATGTGCTTGGAAACTACACCTCGCTAGTGGCTGTATTTGTAGTCTGACTGTTACAGAATGAAAGAATGTGAAAATGAAACCAAAAGAAATATTAATGCATGCATCAGAATAATACAACAGTCAGGGATGTGGCTTTCTCCTGGTGAAGACAGAAATTAATCTTCTGCTTTGAGCACTTTGGCTTTAAACACTAAACTCAAGTCTTATAATCTAATTGGTGCATCATGAATACTAAAAGCAACTGGCTGAGATTCTTAGATTTTTTGTATGAAACTAAACAATTTGTATACGTGAGACAATTTTTCCTTCAGAATAGAGCTTTGTGAAACAAAACTAACTGTAAATTAATCAATAGCCTCAAAGACATTTGCCTTTACAGGGCAATTCCATGCTTAATTGTGCCAACATAAAATGTACTGGTTTTGTTCAACAGATCTTCTCTTTGGACTAAATCCAGATTCCAAGTAACTGGGAGAGGCTTTTACCTCTGGATCAGGCCCCTTGTGTGTATTCACATTTCTGTATAATTGCTTTATTGGAAAAAGTGTTTTTATTCCCATTTCTTATGGAGTGAATTGAATTCTCTTTTGGCATTGCTTTCTGTATCAACAAGGAAATTTACACAGTCTCAGTGCACTTAAATTCTGTGCTATACTAAAACTGAGCAATCCCAATGAAGGGTAGCAGAAAATCTGCTAAGGTTTAACTAGGAGCATCTTTAGTAATAATAGGACACATGAGATACAAGGAATCCAGCTTGGCCTTTTGCAGCTCGTTTGAGTTTTCCAAGTTTTGTAGTTAGAAGTTGTAAATGGTATTTTTATTAGTGAACTGAGAAAAATTAGATAAATCTTATGAAACTTCAAGTACATGAAAACAAAGTCATTTTTCATGATGTGACTGTACTAAAATAGTTCATTTTGTGAAGCAATTCAATTGTAAATGATTTGAACGCGTTTAATAAAACTCACTCGTCCTTCTCTGTAAGAAATATTATGTTCACATAATAAGCATTGTGCTTATTTGCTTGCTTGTTGAGCTCTGGCAAAATTTGGCATATACTCTGAGTTGCTATTTGTTTATTACATGCAATATTTTAAAGAGCATTCATAGAGAGGATATACAAATGAGGTGCATGTTATAGCTGAGACTGACAAAGGAGAATGGAGACCATAGACCCCTCAGCCTGTCTGAAATTTCAAGGAAGGCAGGCTCCCATGGCAATCCCAGACTCTGCATAGAGCAGAATTTCTCAGCATTTATTCAGGTATGCACCTTAAAGCCAAACTTCAGTTTGATCAAGTACCACACACATAGTAATGAGCTTTGCAATTTCCTGAATAGCTTTTATGAGGAGGGCTTGTTCCTCTCTCTTTCTCCTCCCTTTGCTGTTTATGTCCTGCTTTCTGTCTTCCACTCTCTCCTTAAAGCCTCCACAGCAGTCTGATGGACTTAGCAGGAACTGAGGTCATCGTGGTGATCAATGAGTTCGGCGGCTGAGCATTCAGCCATTGATCACACTGAATAGATTCATATATCTTAGGCATGCCATCAGGAGCAGCTGCTTCTACTTAGCTTGCCAGCTTTCTGTCACCTCGAGGATTCAATGAAGTTCAGAGGCGGTGTGAGAAGGTTATATAATTCTGTCAAGAGATCGTGTCTTTGATTTTTTCATCTCTTAGACCTACATGTCTACCCTTTGGGGGTCTATCAGAGACTGAGAACTTCCAGTATGTTACATACCATAACACAGCAGTATAAAAAGTGCTATATAAAGTACATAAACGTTCTTCCTTTGAACAGAGTAGCAGGAGCCTTCGCTCCTTTCTTTCATAAAAGAACATAACCTAATGCTGAAGGGAAACCACAGCTGTATTCATCTGTGCATGCACATGCTTTACTTTTAATTTGAAACACATTCCCATAAACTGTCAGATACTATCTTATCTACTCTTCCTTCTCTCTCTTATGCTTAAATATTCTGTGCCCAATTTGTAAGAGTAAAAAGTAACTTTAATCGCTCGGATGAAATATTCACAGTTTAACAACTTTACGGGGAAAATAAAATGTATTTCACTGAGCCATTAAAAGGGCACTGGGAACTTGAATGCTGCTTTCTCATCTGAAAACTTGTCACGCTGTACAGCTGAGCAAGATTAAAGATATTTTTTTCAGTCTATTTTTTTTCCTGTTTACTCAGTGCAGGTACTTTGTGCTCTGGCTCATATAAACAGAATGACAAAGTCGTCACGGTTTTGAATGTTACCACTTCCTAGCTTTATACCCTGCCCCTCTACTGGAAGATCATCATCCCTCTACTGGAAGATCATCATCCCATCCACAATCCAGAAGATTAGAGCAAAGGCTCTTTCACTGGCAGTTTAAATTAACAGGCGGTGTAAATGTATGTGGCACAAATGCAGGCATATGCTTCTCTCTTTTGTCCCTTAGGTTGACAGTAATTTCCAGCAGAACTGTAAAATGGACAGCTGTGAGCATGAATATCTGAAATCAGGACAGCTACATCTGGCACAGCTTGTCTGTCAAAGACCCATGACTGAAAGGTTGGTTAGCAGTGTGGTCTCTGCAGGCAGTGGTCTGCTGGAGAGAGGCACTGGAAAGCTCAGGCCTAAAAATCCTCTCCAAACAACAGGCAGCAATCAAAGAATGACAAAAACTTGCAGTACACAGGACAAAGCACTGTTGTGTCAAGTCCTGTTCCAAAGCTTTTAAATAATGGTAAAATGAGTCAGAAGCTGGCTGTATGCACTGGGCTGAGGTCCTGCTAGAAAAAAGGATTCGAGGGCTGGAATGTGAAAATGCTCATGATTAATAACGATAGCTATGATAGTAATATTCTCTGGTCTCTTAAATGATGCTTCCAAACAGAGAGAAACAAAATTGGACATTTCCTAGGAATTAGAAGGTTTCTTCTTCATTGAAGAGTTTTTTTAAATTGGTTGTCTTGAAAAAATTCAAATTGACAGTGTCCCTTTTAATGATACACTTCAAAGCTTTATGAAATCTCCCTGTCACATGAGGCTACCACTTTAACACATATTCAAGGAGGTGTATGCAGCTTGAAAATGGATGAAACAGCCAGGAAAAGAGGTCATATTCTGTTATTAGAATGCAGTTCCAGAGCTTTAATGAATCTAGAGAATTTAACAATAAGCTTGTTACATAAATTAAGTTGATTTATTATGCAATCTAATGAAATAAAGACTTAAGGCTTTCTAATCCACTGCCTCACATTTTTATACTTTATCACAACAAAAATTGAAAAGAAAGTGAGGAATGTAGGATTCTATATTAGCTTTTCACATAAACCAAGTGCAATCTATTAAGAATATGCTTTAAAATTTCTTAGCTTATGTTGTTTGCGGCCGTTTAGTTAAAATGAAAGAAATATGCAAAGCTATCTACATACTCTGGGATTTTTGGTGTCTTTCTTGGCTATCCAGACACATCAGTTCTGTTTCTGACTGCTTTGTATCTTGTAAAGCCCATTGGAGTTCACATTAGAAGATATAAAATTTTAATGGGAGTGGTATTTTTAACTGGAGTAATTTTAATTAAAATTAAACCAAATGCAAACATATCTCAGTGTTTGGTTTGGTAAAACCCATTTCAAAACAAAATCCATCACTTGGACTAAAGCTAAGGTGACATTGTCACTTTAAATCACAACTCTGTGTTTCAGCAATTGGCATCTATGAAGGGGTTGTGCAACTTACAGAATTTTCAAGGACAATATTAAACAACATCTACAACCTTCCTAATGTTATTTAAAAGGAAAAAAAACCAGGTTTTCCATCTCTAATTTCTTTGCCTCTTCAAATACTCATATTAACATTCTTTTTCACACATCCTCTTGCCTCCTTTTCTTTCAATTTTAATTATTTTTTTTCTCTTTCTAAATTAATCCTTTGTTTGAACTGTTACTTTAGAGAGAGAAGAAAAGTTGTACAATAAGCAGATGAATGTTTGCCAGTTTGCTTTGGGTTCTTTCATGCTCTTTCTCTGAGGCCAGATCTTAGAGGGTGCTGAGCAACTCACTAAAAGTTGAGGGTGCTGAGAATATCTAGGAAGAGCCTAGCATATTGCAGGATCATGCCTTGCATAACAAGTTCTCAGAGTGATGACTATTTATGTTTCACTGAATAGACTTAACATAAATTTTAACATCACTGATATAACTGGGTTTTTTTAATGGGCAAAGAGGAGGTATTTTTCATGACTGCATCACTCAGCACTTTGAAAATGAAGCGTATAGCAATGCCACCCAAAAAGTCTGGCAAAGAACCAGATGTCATAGTTACAGACACACACAAAAATTGGAATACATTAGAGGCAATTACAAGGTATGTAAGCTCTTCTGTGCTGAGAAAGCATCCAGATCATTTTAAGTCCTGTCTTAATCAAATAATAATTCAAAACAAACTTGCACACAATCACCAAGAAATCATGAAATCGAAGCATGAAGGACCCTGAAAGTTCTCTACAGTTTATACTGTTCATCTGGGCTGTTTTGGTTTGGGGTTTTTTTTCTGTTAGAGATGCAGCATTAAGAAATCCTGTAAATGTACCTACCAGCTAAAACAGAGTTTTAAATGTTTTTTAAAGAATCTTTGGAAGCAAACCCAGCAATAACCTAAATTTCCTACTTAATATTTTTTCAATCCGTTACAGAGCTGGTGTACATATTTGCTACTTCCCCACTCTTCACAGAGAAGCATTTATAATTTCTTTGATGGATGCAGTAATTTGCACAGGGACCTGAGGAGTTCCCATATTCATTCACATCTGAACCGTGCAGGACATTGGGCTGGGGAGGCCACCACCAGCCTCGCTGCCTTGCACAGGCAGCAGCCCCTGCAGGGTAGAAACTCATACAGCTCACAGTTATCCTGAGTTAACTTTAGTATTGAAATCTTTGTGGCTAAAAGCTGTATGAATTTTCCCAGGCTTTTCCTTGGTTTAAGAAAAAAATCTGTTTGTGGCTATGTGTTTGCAGTTACATCCATCCCAATGGCAATGGGGCCCACACATATATTGTTACTTTTAACTTCAAAAAGTGGACAGTCAGGTTATGCTTAACTATAGAATCATAGAATCCACCAGGTTGGAAGAGACCTCCAAGATCATCCAGTCCAACCTATCAGGCAGCCCTGTCCAACCAAGTAGACCATGGCACCAAGTGCCTCATCCAGGCTTTTATACTTATACATGTTAATATAGTTAATGATTTATGTTTACACATTATGCTCTAGCTATACATTAACATTTCATTATGAAGAATCCCCAAATAACAGTCATTAACCCCATGTATCATAGAACTCTATTAAAATGTAGCTATGTTGATCTTCAAGGCAGGGAAATGGCAAAGCTCTTGCACTGAATCTGCACCAGCTGAAGAGTTAAGAAACACTACACCAGCTAAAGAGTTAAGAAATACTATACCAGGAAGAAGAAAAAGAAAAGCTTGTAACAATTTCCTCCTCTTAAAAAATTCTTGCCATTTTGAACTAGTTGGCCCAGTTTATATCAGAAAATATCAATAGAAATATTTAACCTCTCAAAATATACTCTAGCAATTAAGAACATCTTTTCCTAATCATACTCTCTTTCTGTTTTGTTGTTTTCTGTCTGGCTTTCCAAACAAACATTCATGCATATAATATTTTTAGGGTCATATCTTCTTTCATCACATCCACATCCATCTATTTTTGTTCTGGACATCAGTTCTAGTGATGGTGCTGTGCAGACATTGAGCTTTCAGTGGCTTAGACTTGAGGATTATATTACCCTTTTTGTCTTTTACACACATGAAAAAAGAAGAAAATTGTTTTTCTAAATAGAAAACTTCATAATGTCTGACTGTGCCTACAAACTTTTCTTTCCATACATATATTGATCAGCCATAATCAATCTCTCAGACTTTTCCTATCATTAGCCTCCCTATGAGAAAAGTCTGCCTGAAATATCGGTCCCTCTGTTCCTCTCAGCAGTTAATCCCCTGCCACTATCACTCTCCTTATTTTCTTTCTTGCACTATTCTGGGCTTTTAGAAGAGAAGCTTACTCAAAATGCTGTTACAAAACATTTGCTTAAATTCCTGAAATCACTGGAAAGAAAATCATACTCTGTGATCCTCAGATCAGGGCAAATTCAGTCATAATTTCAGTGCTTTAATGATTTTCTGAAGTTTGGTGGCATTATTAATGTTTGCTGTATTGCTGGGTTGTTTCTTATTACATTATATATTTCAGTTGTTATCCATAACACACACTCTGGTTTTATGATTAGCCCTGCTTTTCCTACATTCTTTTCCCTTCCCCAAAACGAACATGAAGCATGTTTTATCAGCAAGAAAAACTTGTGGTGAATTTTTGGATCCTTTTTGTCATTTAGTAGTCATTCAACATCAGCATGCATCTATACATCAGCAAAATTTCTCTTTTATCTTGCAAATTTCAGACATTAGGTGGACATCTATCCTGGAGAGACACCAGATTAGTTTGTTCTATACACAGTTCATAGTGGAGTTCTCTTTGTGAATAATTTCCTAATAAGTAAATGAATGTACTGGTTTCTGCTGATTGAAAGTGCCTCCATCAGGATACAAAGGCAGACTAAGAAGCCTTTTCATATTTCAGCTGATCTCAGGTCATTCAACTGATTCTTTATGTAATACTGAATAGACTTCAAGATTCTGTAATTAACATTCAGAGTACTGCTAGTACATGATCTTAGCACTCTCTATATTATAGAAGTGATTACTTTTTTTCTTGTGGCATTGCTGTAGCAAAGGTTCATCCAATGCTGGGTGTTCCTGCCCTCTGTGCTCTAAAATTGCTGTGTCATAAGGATTACTTTCCTTTAGCCAAAATACTATGAAAACACTTTTAAATAGCAAAGTAAAATGCTCTTTAAAAAAAAAAGGCTCACAATTAGTCTAGATGCTGTTTGAATTTATTGTCTTAGTGCTTTTCTAAGGAACTCCAAGATTCCTAAGAAGTTGCTAGGTTTGCATAGGAACACCTTTTTAAATAATTGTCTTATCATTATGTGTCATTAAAATGAAAATATTTTAAGTGCTTCAAAATAATGTTCGTAACAGTTTGAAAGTAAGTGGCACTACTGATGAGAGCACCCCTGTATAAGTTAGCAATGCAGAAAGTAAGGGAAGTGCAACACAAAATTCCTGTATCAACTCAAAGATACCTTATCTAAACCAGCAAATATAGAACTTCCCCAAACTAATATCATAGAGTCATAGAATGGTTTAGGTTGGAAGGGACCTCTAAGATCATACAGTTCTAACTCCCTGCCATAGGCAGGGACACCTCCCACCAGAATAGGTCACTCAAGGCCTCATCTAACCTAGCCTTGAACACCTCCAGGGAGGCAGCATCCACAGCCTCTCTGGGCAACCCATTCCAGTGTCTCACCACCCTCGCTGTAAAGAACTTCTTCCTAACATCTAGTTTAAATCTCCCTTCTACCAATTTACATCCATTACTCCTTGTCCTGTCATTACAAGGCCTTGTAAATAGTCCCTCCCCAGCCTTCCTATAGGCCCCCTTCAAATACTGGAAGGCTAATACAAGGTCTCCTCAAAGTCTTCTCTTCTCCAGGCTGTAGAGCCCTAACTCTTGTAGTCTGTCCTCGTAGCAGAGCTGCTCCAGCCCTTTGATCATCTTCGTGGCCCTACTCTGGATTCTCCTTAACAGTTTGATGTCCTTCCTGTGTTGAGGGCTCCAGAACTGCACACAGTACTCCAGGTGGGGCCTGACAAGAGCACAGTAAAGGGGAAGAATCTCCCCTCTTGCCCTGCTGGCCATGTTTCTCTTGATGCAGCCCAGCACACCGTTGCCTGTCTAGGTCATGCATGCACACTGCTGACTCATGTTCAGCTTTTCATCAAAATGTTACAAAACTAGCTACTGAAATCCTTATTTAGGGGATAAATGCAAAGCTTTAGGGCACTGAGCTTTTTTTGATATGGCTCTCACATTAAATTGACCTTTCCTGGTGAAAAAAAACCCACATTATCTGTAACCATCTGCTAACTCTGCCATGACTTGCCCCAAGTTCTAAGGCTATGGAGGTGTGATACACTATTGTCTTTGTCGTCTCCTGCAGTTTTCCCAACCATTGTAATTCAGGCACATATTTTCAGCAGCAAGGGAGGCCATTTGATTAAGTGGGGAGAAAGAAGGAGAAAGAACATCCTGGCTTTAATCCTGATTGAATCACTGGAGGGATATGTGACTTTGAATTTCTGCCTGGCTCCTTAAAGTATCACCCAGTATACTGGGCTGGATAGCAAGCCCTGCTCTAAAGGGGACAGGGTGGCTGGAGAGCAACCAGGAAGAAAGGACCCTGGAGGTACTGGTAGATAGCAGGCTGAACAAGAGCCAGCAGTGTGCCCAGGTGGCCAAGAAAACCAATGGCATCCTGGCCTGTATCAGGAACAGTGTGGCCAGTAGGACAAGAGAGGTTATTCTTCCCTTGTACTCAGCACTGGTCAGGCCACACCTTGAGTACTGTGTCCAGTTCTGGGCTCCTCAATTCAGGAGAGGTGTTGAGATATTGGAATGTGTTCAGAGAAGGGCAACAAATCTGGTGAGAGGCTTGGAACACAAACCCTATGAGGAGAGGCTGAGGGAGCTGGGGTTGTTTAGCCTGGAGAAGAGAAGGCTCAGGGGTGACCTCATTGCTCTCTACAACTACCTGAAGGGAGGCTGTAGCCAGGTGGGGTTGGTCTCTTCTGCTAGGCAACCAGCAACAGAACAAGGGGACACAGTCTCAAGTTGTGCTGGGGTAGGTCTAGGCTGGATGTTAGGAGGAAGTTCTTCACAGAGAGAGTGATTTGCCATTGGAATGGGCTGCCCAGGGAGGTGGTGGAGTCACCATCCCAGGAGGTGTTCAAGAAAAGTCTGGATGAGGCTCTTAGTGCCATGGTCTAGTTGACTGGATAGGGCTGGGTGCTAGGTTGGCCTGGATGATCTTGGAGGTCTCTTCCAACCTGGTTGATTCTATTTCTATTCTATTCTGTTCTATTTTGTAAATAAATGAAGAGGAAACAAGTGGGGGGTTTTGTGGTTTTTTTTTTTTTTTTTTTTGGTAAAATGTTTTTAGAGAACATTGTCAATGAGATACAAATGCAGCTAATTGCACACTGTGGATATAAAAGCAGTGGCATATCCCTTCTTTCCTGAACATAGCTCTATCATGCAGTTAATGCACTCAGACTCCTGCAGGAGCAGGTAAAACCTGGCAATTGTTTGTTGTAGCCAGACAGGAAAGGTTGTCTATCCACCAGTGATTGAGCCCCAGCAGCACTGGCCTTTTGAGTAGCGGGAGGCTGAGAAGATATTTATAAACTAAGCAGCCTCCTATTCCACGAGGAAAGTGCATTGGGAAGTTGAAGCATGGCTATGTTGCTGCCAAACACTCTGTCTCCTATCCCCCCCTATTTTGGGGGATAAAGTGGTAAAGAGTAAACAAAAAGGTATATAAATGTGACACATTTCTGTAAAATGCAATAAAACATTTTCATACAGATGGAAGTATGATCAAAGGTTCAGATAAACTTACTGCATCAAATATATATTCCTTGTGTGCTTAAGAATACATTTAAAGATCTGGGGCAGAAAATATTTCAAAGATAACAGAGAACTACATGGTTATGTTCATTTTTGATCTTCACAAGTGTAGTTCTTTTTTGAGAGACAACTGTTAAAAATATTAATGTCATTGGACGGAGAAGTAGAGTTTACAGTAATTGCTACTGGAGTCTCCCTGGTGAGTGGCTGTCAATATTTTCACATGAGATTCCCCAGAAAAAAATGTGCTCTTTAGCCTGTACTAAACCAAAAAAGGACAGAGAATTTGGGTGAGGAACTGGGAACTAACATTGTTTCAGTTAGCAGTGAAAACTGCTGCAGTTAGAGAGCTCACACACCAGCTGCGTCCCTGTATTCTTTGAGTTCACTTTGGATTGAAGTCCTCCAGTAATACAAAAAAAAATTGCTGTACAAAAGAAGGAAGTGACATCACTCTGAAAATAAATATAGAAATGGGACTTCTGGAAATATTTATGCTTTGTTTGTGGATGAAGTGCCGAACGTACAACCAAGGAGAGCCCACTGCTCAGCTTGTACCAACTGAAAAAGGTGAACTTTTGAAACTTGCAAAGATTCTCACTCCAGGGATTTTTTTTTTTTCCCTTTAAACATATCTGACTTGTATCTATTTTAAAGGCCAAACATTTTCCTTACTCCCTAGTGCTTTGTGAGCCTTAGGGATATATTGTCCTTGGCAAAAACAAGATAGCAGTATCTTGGGAACGGGTAATTTCCATCAAGGGCAAGGAAACCGCTCCAAACACTTTTCCATCTAGTTACAGCATTTCAATGGAATTTGCAAGCCTGTCCGAGAGGGTCACAAGAAGCTTCCAGCACCAAACTCTCAACCAGAGTCCTGAAGATTTTTCTAACACCTCAGCAGAGGATGGATCCTAGGGTCTCCGGTGTTGTTGTGGTATTGTTTACATGCTAATTAGCATTGACAAATTATTGACCCTCCAATTAATTCTGAAAGAAACAAGATGACTGGAAATACCTACTAACATTTAAGAGGGAGTTGCTCCTTAATCGTGTCCTGGAAAACAGCTTTCCAAAGTCTTTTTTGGTAACTTCCAAATCCCTCAATGATACAAATTTCAACTTAATCAAGAGAGCTACTTTTATTCTAATGACACATAACTTCCTATGATAATTTGAGCAAGTATTTATATGGGAAATAAAAAAAACCCTATAGCTAGCAATATAACTCTTAATGTGCATTAAGAGTGCATGTATGTGAATGCAAATGAAGGCACCATCATCTATCTCACTGTGATCATGCCTCAGTCACTAATTGCTTGTTTGCAGACAGTACTGCGTGGATTCAGTATTGCATTGCCTTGACTTAAGAGTGAAAAAACAGCTAATTGAGAACAGGTTCTGTGACACCACAAGGAAAAAATTAAATAAAGGGTCTAAAATGAATGTTCAAAGAAATAAATGGTTAAGCAGTGAATGTTTAGGGGAAAAGGTGATTTTAATTTAATTAGAAGTGAACTATGATTCAGATTGTGCTGTTTTCTCAGTTGAATTAATGTAGCATGAATTATATTGCATTAAAAAATGACGATACATGAATTCTACTCGTAGGAATTATTCACCCATCAGCCAGCATCAGGTACATTCAGAAACACATGTGTTAAGTTCTGCCATGTAAGTTCACATTGTTTGTATGTGAATAATGCTAGTTGCAAATATGAAAAAAAAAAAAGAGAGAGATAAGGACACTTGAGGATCCCCCTGCACTGCACTGACTTTTCTTTGACCCAGGAAAGAACAGTGAATGTTTGCTTTCCCTTGGAAGGGGTGCCCATAAGGCTACACAAACAAAGAAGCAGAAGCTCAGCTGGTGCAAATTAGGACAGTTGCATCGACTTAAAGGAACTCCATCCTCTCCAATAGCTAAAGATGTGGACACAAATATTAAAGGTTTCTCTGAGGTGACCTTATTGTGGCCTTTCAGTATCTGAAGGGGGCCTACAAAAAACTGGGGAGGGAATTTTTAGGATATCAGGGAGTGACAGGACTAGGGGGAATGGAGCAAAGCTGTAAATAGGTAGGTTCAGACTGGATGTGAGGAGGAAGTTCTTCAGCTTGAGAGTGGTGAGAGGCTGGAATGGGTTGCCCAGGGAGGTGGTTGAGGCCCTATCCCTGGAGGTGTTTAAGGCCAGGCTGAATGAGGCTCTGGCCACTCTGATGTAGGGTAGGGTGTCCCTGCCCATGGCAGGGGGGTTGGAACTACATGATCCTTCTGGTCCCTTCCAACTCTGACTGATTCTATGATTCTATATATTTTTTTCAGTGCCAGGATAAGTCATGAATCCTTTTGCAAATCTTCAAACAGAGCTTCTTCCCAATGACTTTGCAGATCTGAGTCTGGTTTTTTGTAGAGCTTTTCTGAATGCATCAAAACATTTGATTCTGCTCACAACAGTGCTTTTCTGCATTTGGCTTCTACATTATCATGTTGACTTTATAGTACTGCAGAAAAAAAAATATTGCCAGCCCTTTAAGTTTCTTCTCAGTTCACTAGCACTGTGTACTCATCAGTAATATTCGGGGGGGCTGACCATGCATGGTCCTATGTTTCCTTCATTCCTTCACCCAAAAACTAACCACAATGTCAGAAAATGAGCAGACAAGGCCAAGACTGTATTTACCTCAATAGAAAATCTGTACTTTATTTTAAAAACTGACTTTCAGATGAGGAAACAAATTCCACCTACATAAAAACGTATTAATCTTTTGTTGTTGTTAATGAAGCAAGAGGTGATCCAGGTAGAATTACCTACCAGCATGTGTTTTGCTTATCTGTATCCCTTTTACAAGGGTCACATCAAATCATGATTAAATTACTTCTCGTCTTTTTGATTTTGATGTTTTGCTGAAGCTCAGAAAATGGCTGCCAGCCTAAACTGTAAACTGCTTTAAAGCATTTCTATCCAGGTGATGATGAATGCTCACTAGATTTTATCTGTAAAGTGGAAAAAATAAACAAGGATACATTACTCAATCCCTAAGATTTTTTAGAAGCTGAATTTCATCTAAAGGAACACTTGAGTCCTGTCTACCACCCACTGAAGTGATTAGGAATTTCTGCTAAATAAAGAATGAAGGTGAGACTGAAATGTCCATGTAATCAACCTTCATAAAAAAATCTAATACAAAGTTAAAACTCTTTTGAGATAAGTGCAAACATGAGAGCACTGAAATAACACTGAAAGAAATGAAGAAGGCTTTTTAAAATTCCCAACTTGTGCTTTCCTCAAAGTGTAATTCAAAACTGATTAAAAATATTAAATCCTTTTTATGCAAAGGGTTAATAACAAAATTCAAATAGTGATGTGGTGTCCCATGGATACTTAATAATGAAAATTCAAATGCTCATTTCTTCAAGCCTTTTGTGTCCTTTTTCTAGATAATTGGTTTTTTGCCTAATTTTTGAGGCTATTTAATAACACCTCCTGCTAGACATCTCATGTAAACTCAGCAAGAGGAGCCATCCTGTGTAATAGAAAAGACTTCTGCTCATTTTAAAGCTCAAATTCATACTTTCCTTAACAAAGGAGATCCCCACTGTTAGAGTTTGGCAACCGCCAGGCCAACTGCATTGGGGAAGATTGGATTAGGGGGGCAGCTGACTGTGCAGTAAAGTCTCCACTCTCCAGCAGGATTTTTATGTAAATTCCATTACAATTCATGCTTTTTTGAGATAATGAAACGGATACGAAACACTCCAAGGTTTCCAAGTCAGCAAAGTAATGAATAGGGACATTCAGAAAGCTGATTTAATACTTTTTTAACATTTGGACCCCTCTATGACTAGGATTTGTCTGATATATCACATGGAATTTGCCTTTAATACCGCAATCTAAAACCTGTAGCTTTTCAGGTTATTAGTGAAGTGTGAACATCAACTATCAAGAGTTTTTCTCTGTTTAAGCTCTAATAAGCTTTATAATTTTTCATGTGTTTGCCTGGAGGCAGCTTTTACCAAAGAAGCAACCAAATATTTGGGGAAAAAAAGTGAGCATTTTCCACTTACCAGCTTTAAACAACTGTCTGCAAATATGTCACAGCACTTGTTATTAATGAGCTTCTCAGAAGAGGAGCATAGGGTCAAGAAGGGTCATTACCATTATCTTCTGCTGTCCTCCTACATACTGTATAGAATTTAATTTGTCATTATTTTCTCCAATCATAGTCTGTTTGAATTGGGACTTGGACCAATGTTTAGGTACTTCTTCAGATTTGTGTGTTTACTGGTTACAAAATTAAAATCACAGAATCATAGAATTGGCTCTTCCAGGTTGGAAGAGACCTCCAAGATCACCCAGTCCAACCTGTCACCCAGTCCTATCCAGTCATCTAGACCATGACTCTAAGTGCCTCATCCTGGCTTTTTTTGAACACTCCAGCGACAGTGACTCCACCACCTCCCTGGGCAGCCCATTCCGATGGCAAATCACTCTCTCTGTTAAGAATTTCCTCTTAACATCCAGCCTGTACCTCCCTTGGCACAACTTGAGACTGTGTCCTCTTGTTCTGTTGCTCGTTGCCTGGCAGAAGAGACCAACCCCCACCTGGCTACAGCCTCCCTTCAGGTAGTTGTAGACAGCAATGAGGTCACCCCTGAGCCTCCTCTTCTTTTGAAAGTCTACATAGATAAATAACTAACACGCATAAGCACATGCTAGGCAGTTTTAGACCAGAAATGCTCTCATAATGTTGAGTTCTGCCTTTGTTCCAGTTCAGGTGATAAAAAAACCTCTGATGCAAAAGAGAATACTTCCACTGCATTAAAGTATCAATGCCATCAATTCATCAATCAGCTTAAGCAGTAGAAAGGCAACAGATATCATAGGAAGCTCCAGACAGAACACAATACATATGTACTACTTAAAAGCTGTGCAAGGATATTTCAGAGGCTTGTGTGCTGATTTTAGTATTAACCTATTATTAGTGATAGAGAGGTTCACAATGCTCATCAGGAATATGTATTCAGTACCAACATTTGAGGCAAAATTGTACTGCTGATATTGATAACGCTCTGTATTTTTATGCATGACTTTCCTATTGACATAAACTAATCTCAGAGTAAAGGTGAACATACCCACTTTTAAGAGCTGAAAGAAAACGATTAGCTGGTATCTAAACTACACATGAGAAAGGCTAGCAAAATATAGAAATCATAAAGTACCAGGGACATTTGTGTCTAAAATAACAAGCTTTCCATGACCTTTTGGTATAAGGAAACATTTACTTATTTAAATTAAAAAGAATATTCACATTTCTCTTTAAAACCTGTAATAGAAATAGAAAGCAACTAGTGTTGTAATCCAAAATAGAAAGCAGCTAGTGTTCCAGTAATCTTTCAGAAGAGGAACTGACCAAGATCTGAACCACAACAGTGTTTGTATGATGTGAACATCTAGCTATTAAGTTTCGTTATGATGATCAATGAGGTTAAAAGGCGAGTTTATGAATTAGAGTTTACAAGTTCAGCTGTTTAATGAAAAGCATAGAGAAGCTGCAGAGAGTTAAATTTGAGAAACAGCTATTTTTATTGTTTAGACCACAAGATCATACTGGTCATATTGTATCATTTAAGAGCAAATGTAATAGGCTTTTCTGAAGCAAACAAAAGCAGAAACAAGTTATAAACAAATGTGATTTTTTTGTTTGTTTGGGTTTTTTTTTGTGTGTGGTTCCAAATTGCTCATTTGGTTATAATTACATACCTTGCTTATTCTGGGGAAACATTTTGCCAGATACACTAACTTCAGGAATGAAAAAGAATGTGAGAAGTAAAGCTAAGAGAGAACAAGTTAAACCCCAGCTCTGCCTCTGTTATACTAAGCAGTAATTACTCTAGAAAGTGCTATTAAGATAGCTACTCAATGGACCAGATTTGGCTACCTATATTCATGCAGACTAACATACTGGCCATCAGTTAGTCCTCCTGGACCATGCTCTGAACATCATTACACAGTGAGCAGTTACTAATATGAATAGGCCTGCTGATTTCAATATAATTATTGAGACAAAAGGAATGACCCAGGGTGAGTTAAGTCAGTATCAAAATCAATCTAAGAGGAGTAAGAATGGCAGAATCAAGTCTTCTGGGTGCAGCCAGTTAATTTAATGCTGTATGCAAACACGGTGAAGAGCATTCATGTCTGATAGACTGAAAACTGGGATGGAGAAAAGGTTCTAATTAAGAATTATAGGAGTGGAAAATCTTACTTCTCCTTGCTAGAAGAAATAAGAATATACCCAAGATACAGCAGAATCAACAGAACAATACAAAAGCCATTCTGTTTTTCCTGTCTTTAGGAAATGGTCAGAGTCAAGCTGCTGTTTGTCACGGAGATATAATACTGTCTTCACGTGGCCATTGTTTCCATGTCAGTTTTGAACTACGTGAAATCCTCATTCACATGCTCCTCAAATATTCTGTTGTTTTCTATCAATGAGTGATTTATTACATTTCACAGCAAGGAATGTGCCACATCCATTAAACATTAATACTGAGTTACATTTTTCTAAATCATAGCTATCCGCTTTGCAGGCTAGTGCTTGACTTGTGTTTCAGGAAAAGAAAAAATACATTTTTCTGTCCTATCAATTATTTATTCAGCACTGGGCTTTACTGAAATCTAAAAACAATGGGAGAATGTCTTCTTGTTTGTTTTCAAAAATACCTGAGTTTGCTTGGAATGTAAAGCGAGGGATAGTATAAATATGATAAACCATTTGACAAAACTTGAACTGAGACCACAGCAGGATATATCCTCATAGCTGGGACAGCTTGTGAGGGCTGCCAAAGAATTTCTGCTGAAGGAAAACCACTACAATGGCCTTACATGGAGGAACGTGAGAAATCCTGAGAAACTGGGACTGTTTTTCAGACGGGAGAAGAATAGACCTGGTGGTTTTGACATATCAGAGAGATGTTTCCACTAGACAGTTGGTCTCCAGTTGGCCCATCACATTCATTCTTACTGCTGCTTCTGATGCTTTCTATGCACACAATTTACTAAATCACTCAAGCACATTTTAAAAATTATGTACAAGAATAATGTCAGTAAAGTGACTGGAACTGTTTATTTGTTTAAAATGAGACATATGTTTAAATGTAAGGCAGGATGAGGCACACGATCCTCACAACATGGTATTTTCAAGTTGTCCTTGAAGCTTGGTGAGTGAAAACATACACAGCCGCAGTGCAACTGATCTGACCAATCTTGTCTCTGTGATGCTCCTGTCAATCTATTAGACCTTGGAAAGATGACTTTACAGCATGCTACAGGTGTAGACATCTTTGAGCACATTTTGCTGCCTATGCAGCAGAATCTTGTGTACTCAGGAAAAGGTGTGTCTTAGGGGAAGGATTTGGAACTGATTCTTTCTAGAGCATTCTTAAACTCAAGGAATCAAGTCATCAATTGCGGTGTTTGGTTGTGGGGGTTTGTGGGTTTGGTTTGGGTTTTTTTTTTTTAGAGCATCAGTATTTTTCCTCACAGTAATTGAAGTAAAAACTTCCAGCTACCATCCTCTTGGACTCCTCTTTAAACCACACAGAACTCTGAGCATTGTAAAAAGCCCTGGTGCCTAATAAAGCACTCTGGAATTCATTTGGGGATCCCGGGAAGCCAGCCCCAAACCATAACTGTGTCTAGCATATACTCTTTATACTGATTTTTTAAAATCTCTGTTATATTTCAAATATTAAGAAGTCTGCACTAAATAATGTGAAAGTGAAGACAAAGCAACCCCATCTCAACATGTGCAGTAGACAATAAAAGCATTCCTGTACATGCACACGAGGAAATTAACAGCATTCCCCACATATTCATTCAAAGCAGTGAACATGCTGTGCTGGATGCACATATACATTAAAGAAACAAAATTGCTTTAAATAATCAAAATACACAAAGGAGCATTTTTCTATGTGGCTGGAAATAATCCTGACAAATGTTAATGTTTTGCAAATTAAAAACATTCTTTAAGAAACAACAGAAAATAAAACTAACAAATTTTTGAACACATACAAAGTAAGCTCCTATATTAACCTCCATTACACCTCCTAGATGTATACAAAAAAATCATTGTGTGATGAGAAAGTACTTTCAATCTTTTTTCTTCTGAATTATGAATATATTTTGAAAAGACCCAGAGAAGGTCAACAGCATGATTAAAGATATGAAGAAGCTTCCATATGGTGAGATACTAAAGCAGAGTGGAGAATCTGAGTTTAGAAAGGAGAAAGGTAGCAGCAGATGTGCTGATGTATAAATTAATGAGTGACAAGAAAGGACCTCTGGATTTTTCCCTGTGTATGTCAACAGACAAAAGAGTTTAATCTAAACTAAGGAACACTGTTTTAAGTGTTCCTGCTATTTTGTTATTTAGCATATAATTAATCAGTGAAACTCATTGCTGCAGTAAAATATTGAGATAAATTGACTGCAAACAGGATTAGTTACACTCGGCTGAGACCAACACACTGATTAAAAACTGGACAGGACTATATACGACTTCCATTTCTCAGACTACTAGTTTTGATGCCTCAGAACATAATGTTGGCAACTGTAAAGTCCAGAATAAAGCCTTGCACTGGTAATTTTTGGGTAGTGGAAAAAAAGCTCCATATGGTCTTTTGTCATTGTCTCCGGAAGGTACAAAACATCACACAAGAGAGCTAATTTTGCTATGACAATTTCTACATTACATTTGCCTGCAAGCTGTTTTTTTCTAATTGAGAATTGTGACAATATATAATAAGTAAATAAAAAATGGAATTGAAAAGCAAGATTGAGTTGTAGCTGGTGTCTACAATAAATGAGGCTCAAATCCTGCTGTTATGTTTCTGACAACTTTAATAATAATAGATCATCTCGTTTCAGTTGAGCACTGAAAGTAGGCTACAAGGTATGTCACCCACAAGAATGACTAATACGTTACGCTTATCACTTAAGAAGCAGAACTATCTGAATTCTGCTTGCTAACTACAGGGCAGTGCAAATTACCTTGACAACACTGTACCTTGCTTACAGGCCAGGATTGCTTACTCCCAATGTATTAAAAAGTAAGTGCAAGTATTTCAACAATCAGCATTTTAGAATTTGCATGCAAACTCTCATGCTGTGTAATTATACACAGTGCTGGCACTCAAATTAATTAAAACTGATTTCTCTGTGACTGCAAACTGGTCATACCCCCAGACTTGCTCTAGTATGAAGTCATCACCCTATATTCAACGTGACACTTTATGTCCCTAGCATTCTTAGCAATGCTAATATGCAACAACTGTAAATTAGGCAATATTTTAGAGAGCAGCTGACAACCGCTGGTTAGTTGCTGAGTTCTCCCCGACTCCTCTGCCCTGGTATTTTCCACATAAAATTCAGAAACCAGTTATTTCCATTGTGCTTGCTTTGTAATTATCTGAACTAACAAGGTAAACAAATCACATACATTGTTCCAACAGATACTTGCCCATGTTTGATTGGAGGTTACAGAAAACTTATAAACCAGAAAACCCAACAACATCAACAGTATTTTTTGGATGCTATCATACAATTAGTCTCTGAGAATTTCAGTGTTAATTAAAAAACTTCTTTCTCACTTTCCCTGAAATGGCTTTTTTTATGTTCAAAAGGTGTGCTCTTGCCAAACAAGAATAGGGAATTGGGGATGCAGAGCAGAAGAGCTGACAGTTAGGTTTCAGGAATCCTCATCAAATAAAGAAGAAATGTAGCAGAGAGCTATTTGCAGCACAGATCCATAAATGTTGACTTCTGGGCCAGCACTGATTTCCAGTCTCTTTCACAATCAAATTGTCTGCTCTGTTTTCATGATTTGGCTGAACTTCTTTCTTAATATAACTTTGTGTTAGAGATCTCCTCTGAGAAATTAAAAGATTATAGTGATCTCTTGTTTCAAAAATACATCTGCAATAGGACCATTCTCCTATAAACATCAGAAACACAAAATTCAAGACCACTGGTATTTTGTATTTAGAAAATTTCATACCACATCCTTCTTTAGCTATTAAGTATTCCTGAAGTGTTTATGACCTTATTTCCTTGGAGCCATACACTGCTCTTGGAGCAGAACAACTCCCTGAGAGCTTCTCTTATTTGTACCAATAGATTTACCAGAGCCATGGACACCAACAGTTGAAAAAGAGCTCTCTCACAAAACCAGAAAGGACACTCACAAGAAGGATCGGATCTTTTTCCTCCACTAAGCCTCACTCTAGGAAAATGCAGATTCAGTTCTTTCAAAATAAGACAAGGGAATATCCTTATAAACTAGCTGATGTTGTCCTAAAATGGAAAATGAAAAAGCGTATTCCCCCAGTAGTACTATTGTGACCACTTAGTTCTTTGCTGCATTACATCTAATGATTATTTTTGTCCTTGTCAACAAATTAAAGGAAGTATATGGTCTTTTAAAATTACTTTTAATGTGAGATGCTGGGAAAAAGTCTATGACTTAGGCTGCTATTTTTGTAAAGCACAAGGTCTAACTTCCCCATATAGTTCTTGTTTGCCGATTACAGTTAACAGTTAACGACAAAAAGTTCAATATTATGCCAGTGCATCGCTTAAAAAGAGTTATCCTGATTTACACTGGAAAACACTAGCTCAGGAGGATTTCTGTTTGATGTCAGTGTAGCAACTTATCTTCCCTCAGCTGACACAGGAAGTGCAGAAGTACCATGCGGAGAGCAAACCTCACTTTCTTTAGCTGGAACTAAAACACAGTTGTGACTGTTATGCTTATTCCTTCAGTGTTGAGCATATTCAGTTCCTGCTGTCTTAGAGGTCCATTGCTACCACTTATAAATAAAAATCCATCACTTCAAAATCAGAACAACATTTGTCAGCAGAAATTGCTTTGACAGTGAAAACACAGAAATGCTAGAAAGACTTATTTTGGGAAACTAAAGACATCAGAAATGCAGGTGGATAAATGTAGACTTGGCAAATATTTGCTGAATCAGTTGAGCTTAATCAATATTTAGAAAGCTTCTGATAACATTTTAATACTTAGCAATGCTGAAACATTCTCTGTTAAGTTCAAGAAACACTGAAACTAAGCAAAGGCAAGAACCATGCTAAGGTCATGTCTTTCTGAATGTTGGTTTAGTTTCAAAGAATTGCATACAGTCAGGTATTTCTGTTGTCTACATGGACAAACCAGACCCCAAGTCTTGCCTCTATTGACAATCTGAATATCACTCTCACCAGTATTGCTGCAGTTCAGATAGTACTAGAAAGAAACATTATTTTGTGGAGCTTCTTGTTTATTATAGCATGGCAACAACGTTCTTTGAGCCACTTCACAGTGGTAATCCATATAAGTTTAAGTACCAACATTGCTAGTACTCCAGTTGAGAGAGTAAGCCTTTTTACACATAGAACTGGAGTTTGCTCCCAGAGAATGCATAAATCAATAATAATAATACAAAAAAGATTAAAGATTGTACAACCCTCCTTCTTCAATGCTGTGAATATCATTCTTGGTGGTTTTGAAAGCTCAGTTTTATGGTACTGTCTATAAAAGCTATAAACTCCATTAAATATTTCAGAAGAAGGCATTCAGCATCAGTGATAAATTTGTGCTACAATGGAAGGCAGCATGGTTTAAGTGACAGAGTAAGAATAAGATTTTGAGCAGAAAGCGCTTCCAGGGTTATTTTTCTTTTTGCAAAAATGACAGTGAACTCATGTCCTTTTAGTCTGCTAATTCTTGCCAGGCATTCCTTCACAAACTTCCATAAAAAGGGTCACTGCAGGGTGGATTCTCAGATCAGCACACACCTCATTCTTAGCGAGGTGCAATTACATGAGTTGGAATAGACAGGAATGAGACTAGATTTCAGTCTAGCCCTAGCCCAGACCTCTTTGCTGGCTCATCACACAGGTTTTGTACACACAGAAGAAGGAGATGACAGATGCAACTCAACAAAATATGCCTTCAGTATAAGGTGCTTGTCTATTCTGACATCTGGAAGACTTCTCATAAGGGCTAAAATAAGGTGAGATATAAAATAAGTTAGCTCTTTTCACTGTCTCTGAGCTTCATAGGCATGTCACTACCAATCAATTTTATACTAGAATTACTTCTTGAGAAGTCAAAAGTCTCTGCCACTATGCTGCATTTCTGAACTGGCTGTGCTGTTTGAAAAAAAAAATATATATAACCACAATGGAACCACTGGATAGAAAATATGACATTATTGTCACTGTTATGAACAAATAAATCATAGAATCATAGAATGCGGGGGATTGGAAAGGACCACTAGAGATCATCTAGTCCAACTCCCTGTCAAAGCAAGATTACCTAGAGTAGTCACCCAGGAATGTAGCCAGGAAGGTTTTGAAAGTCTTCAGAGAAGAAGACTGCACAACGTCTCTGGGTAGCCTGTTCCAGTGCTCTACCACCCTCACAGGAAAGAAGTCTCTCCTGTGTTGAGGTGGAAATTCTTATGCTTCTGTATCATAACATAAGTAGATGATCATGGAATTGATTAACTATTGCCCTTCTTGGGAACTTCTTTACTTCTTTTACCCTTTTGTCTGAATAAAAAAAAGAACTCTAGTGAGTCCATATAGTTGTTAATACAGAAGCATCTTCTTCCTCTTGAGAAATAACCTAAAACTTTGGAGACAAATTTTCATCTCTTTATGTTCATTAAAGGAGGTGTTTGGAAGGCAAGGTTTATATAGTCAAGGATATGAACTCCTGAAAACAATACTTGAATATGACAGCACATGAAGCAATAGTTCACTGCTGGATCTAGCTCCTGTTTGCTCACTTAATTTTTAAACTACTATTAGAAATCAAGAGTCAGAGAGATAGAGGTTTTCTAATCCAGTAGCCATGATTTTCTTATAGGTTATACATGACCCAGAGCACAACAACTGTGTTTTCTGGGGTAAACTAGAAAAATCTTCCAATGGACTAACCTTACAGTGAATAAATTTGAGCGAGATGTATAAAGTTAACCTGAGGTGTAAATCTCACAGTTACTGCCATCTGAAAAGAACAATCAAGAACAATCAGATATAGCAGAACAATCAGATGTGTGTGTGACCAAAAACTCCATGCTCTGCCTCATGAAAAAAATTCAGAACACAGGCTTGGAATAGACTTTTGGGTTTTCAAGGCAGTGAACTGAAAACTTCAGTGTATCTTGTACAGCAAGACAAAATGTGGAGGCCTAGAAAAGATGTATAGTGAAATACCCTTCTAGCCACACCATATACTGTTTACCCTGTGGATACTATGGGGATTTCTCTATCATGCCATGCACAAACTAAGAAATGCAAAAAAGTCACCAATTATTGATCACAGTTAATAAGGATTTTTGGTGAGCTCAAACTGATCAAAAATAAATGAATGAGATTTATTATACTGAGTTTATTTTATTAATTTGGCTAAAAGCACTAAGTTGCTGCTCAGCTTTTCTCTTCAGGTTCATTTCCACGTTTTGAAGTCCAAGAATCCAAATACTGTACAAAAATTTGACTTCAGAGCTTTAATATGAGACTGCTGAAGCCGACAGAGAAATTGTTGAGACTGATTGTCAGCTCACTCTTTGTGACTGAGCAGATGTATTTCTAAATTTTCCTTCCCATCATTTACCAGCTCCTTCTCCACTATATTTAGGAATGAATGCTCATTTTCTGAACATTTTCCAAACTGTTAGCTTTGCTCCACATTTGAGAATGAGTAGGTCAAATGTGCTGTAGATTATTTTGTTAGACTTGTGAAAATCAAATGAAAACTGTATGATTAACGACATGAATCATCTGTGGGGCTTGGTTGAGGTTTTTTTTTTGCTTGGTTTGTTGCTGGCTTCTGCTTTTTTTTTTTTTTTTTTAACGGAAAGTAAACAAGTACTTGTCTAAAGCTCCACCTGCTTTGCTGCTGTTATGGTGCTATGCATATCAGAGAAAACAATTCCCCCCTTCTCAAGACTGAACTAAAATTAGGCTCCACCTGCAAGATGTTAGTGAAATCTTACACAGCTGCATTCCAGAGACAAGTTCCACAGATTGCTTTTGGAAAGCACTGCACATTTCTGGCAAAATCAAAATCAAACTTGTTAGCTTTTTTTTTCCTCCCCTAACTTTTAAAAAATGTATTATTAATGATAAATGTAATTATTATCACACTAATCATGCTGATAAGTAATCTCAAAAATAGATCCATTTGAAATGTAATTTTACACTCACATCCCACTGTATTTAACTACTTCTTTGCAAATGCAGGCAGTAATCATAATAATACTTAGCACTTAGACAGCACTTTATTCATTTATAGACACTTCTGTGGCACTCATCACCAGAGTAACTTTATTTTCTTTATTATGTCTTCAAAGTGCTGCACTGACATTAACAAATTAATCCTCATGGCACTTCAGTGAGAAAGGAATAAGTCTGATCATGCACTATTTACTAAGCAAAACTCAACTCTTATGCACCCTCAATAGCCCTTTACACACAGAGTAGGAACATTAAAACACAGATCACAAGGACTACACAGCTATTAAAAAATACTCCAATTCCATCTTCAAAGTGGCAGACAATATTGCTATTGACCTCAATAGCAGAAGAACCTAAGTATATATTCCTAACCTTTTTCACAATATTTCCTTCTGAGAAGTGAATGCTAAGTATTCCAACACACAGAATTTTGGAAGTGCCTGCACAACTGCAAACCTAAACCAAACCGTCGTTTCGTTTAGCAAACACAGAGAGCTATAGAGACTTTATTTTTCCAGAGATTATAGGTTTTTAAGACCTTCATTTAAAAATAGACTTGTGCATATTAAAGAGCAAAGTGAAATTTGCATTGGTTTACATTTGCTGTGTTTACAGAAAGACAATTGCTTATATGAGACTTTTATTAGCAATTTAAATGTAAAGTGGGTTAACTAGATGTAAGTCAGTTAATATAGCAAACAAAAGAAGAAAACAGATACAGTCCTGTTACGCATTTGATAGCTGCTCTGCAGCTAAAATTTCACAAATGAGAAATGTATATTCTCAAAATAAGGTTCTGTGATGTAAAGTGTCATTAACCAGTTGCAGCACAATCCAATTGGTACCTGTAATTCACAACAGACCTACGATGCATGATTAATGTCACAATTACTTTGCATGCTAAGCTATTATAACATAAAAATAATTTAATCAAAATAGGTTACCAACGGCAGTGGTGAGTAAACATTTTGTTTACCATGCTTCCCAATTGTTACTGTCAAAAAGAGACATAAAAGGAGATTTAACTTTCAGCTCCTAGATAGTGAACTCCTCTCTCTTTCCACAATACAGGCCATTAAAGCCTTGAAGGCCCCCTGAGACCAAGTATTTCTAGTGCACAATATAACAAAAGAATCAGTGCACTGGCAGTGTGGGACTGGACTGGGGCACTTAGATCTAAGTTTCATTCATTGCAGTAGCCCAAGGGAGCAGTGCATCAAGCCAGCTGCACTGGCTCAGTTCATCCTGTAACTTTACACTATTTTCCCTCTAAGTCACTACTAATCCCTCGGGTTTACATGTTTTTTTGGGCAGCATCAGAGAAAAGCAGTGTGAAATTGCCTGAAAGGCTCTTTATAAATAAGACTTATGATATAGACC
Source organism: Pogoniulus pusillus (assembly GCF_015220805.1). Lineage (NCBI taxonomy): Eukaryota > Metazoa > Chordata > Aves > Piciformes > Lybiidae > Pogoniulus > Pogoniulus pusillus. The sequence goes on along the minus strand of NC_087271.1, from coordinate 29,130,127 downwards.
AGTGCTGTTTTTGAAAGACTGAAAGAAATGTCCTTGAGGATGAGAAGAACCATTTTACAAGTCTCCCACTGCGATTTTTTTTCTGTTTAATGACTTAAAACAAACAAACAAACCCCACCAACAAGCAAACAACCACTCCCACCTTCTCCTTTAAGTTGTTAAGTTTCCTTTTGTTCAGCTAACAATATATCCAACACAAAATATCCTTTGCTTGGATACTTTTGCTTTGCTATCTTGTCACCTGCCTCTTTTAAAAGATTTGTCTTACTCTGGGAAGTTTTGATGCCCTGGGGCAAATTCCCACCCGGCTGTGTGAATGTGGCTGTACTAAAAGTAAGAGGAGGTGAATTCACAAGTACTAGCCCAGGCACTTCACATATATATGGATGTGTAAGGCATATACTACTAGTCTTGTGTTGGTGCCTAATATTCTGTGCATCAAACTGAGATACATTGAGGGCCACTAATCCAAGGAGATGTTTCAAACTGACTCTTCTTGTTGTCTAAATCCAGCCTCAGCTGTCTCTGTGAGTTTGAAAACTCATTTCATATTGGGAATGTGTAGGACTGGAAGAACACGGCAGTTCAAGGATAATTGTTGGTTTGATCATGCAGCCCACCTTTACAGCATGCTGACAGAGATGGATTCTACCAAAATCAGAATTTACATGACTTGCAAACTGGGTCTCACTCACACGAAATACATATAATCTGTAGTAAGGATTTTTTAATGGGAAAATGTAAAAGCCTGGAAATTTCCAGGTTCTCACCAAGACTCAAGTGTTCTGAGCTCATGCTTGATTATCTAAAATCATACTCCAAAATTAACAGCCTTGGAGATGCCACCTTACCTAGTACTATCGTGTTGACTCTTCCAGCATCCATGATGTCTGGTTGCTGGTAATGATAGCTCTCAAATGACACCATATGAGGCACATCTATAATGCCAAGTTTGACCACTGTGGGACTATGTTCTGAAAACTTTGCTTTCTCAAGCTTTACTTTTTGAATACAATTCCTGTTTCTGAATTCACACTTTCTGTTTCTTTAGTATTTACTTTATTTTTGAGGAGGGAAAGAAGATGTTGCAAAGATAATTTACATTATGTCATTCTACTTAAGTACAAAGCATTTTTCTTCTTGGTAACACTGGTTGTCACATTTGAGCCATGCTAAACCAATTGTAAATTGCCTTACTGGTTTTCCACTAGTTAAGTTTAAAACATTTATCTTTCATGACAACTTTTTACTTCTGTTCTAGTTAAAAGTCTTGACAAATATATTTACCCTTTAGCTGTAGCAAATGAATTATTAGTTTCAAGACAGTTTAATTTGCTTAGTGAAAACCACTATGTAGCCATAACTATATCTGTATCTACACTAATTTACTTGGTACCAGAAACCTTGAGTGGAAATTAAGTGATGCCAAGACAGACTTATCCTTTAGACAGAAATATGTATGAAACATGCACAAAGTTATATTTGTGTTGATGGTTCATTGCTCATTTTGCTATCAATTCTGTGATTAACAGCATTAACTCACTTATACTGAAACCTACAAAGCTCATTAGCAGACAGATTGAAAAGCTATTACTTTTTAATGGTAACTTTATTGTTAAAGCCAGTGACAAAGATCCTATCTAATGGGGTCAGTTCAAGATCCTAAAAAGTGGAAAGAGAACCAGAACTGATACCTGAAATATTAGGAGGTTTTGTCCCAGATAAGTTACCTATGAGTACTTGCTTAGAATTACTCATTATTCTCTCACAAATTTCATTCTGTATGACATAGTATGAAATGGAAAAGCATTCATTAGTGTGAGTGGATATTACTGGAAGGCAGAATGACAAAACCCAGCATGTTTCTAAATTTTCTATGGAATGGATCCTCTCATCATAACAACTGGGATGTATATTTATTTAATGGGTGAGAGTGTCTCCAAAAGCTACGTTGTTTCCTCTATGTCAGGAACTGCTCAAAAAGCACTCATCATGTGTAGTAAATGTTTGGACAATTCAGGCAACAGAACATTTCTCCATGGTTTTCTGTTATCCAGTGTCTTTCACCCTTGCTATACAAAAATAATACCTGTTAACTTATGGATGCTGTTCTTTAGGGAAAGTGTTCTTAATCTTGGCCTCAAATAATTGTTGCGTGGAGAATTCCGTGGAAGTGTAAGACAACTTGAAAAATCCTATCTAGTTTTATGTGAGTTAGCAGTTAAAAATGTGCTGGTATCCTTACTGAGCTTTACTCCTACTTCTGGTAGAATCAATCATTAAAAAGTGACGACTACTGTTTACTTTCATTATCCCTTTTGTGCATGGGATTTGCTATTTCATGTCATATACCTGTCCTGAAAACAGTGGAGGAAGAGACCCACGGCATGGCCTCGAGTGCTGTGTTTATCGAAGAGCAGCAGTATGTTTCTCTATGGCACTAGTTGCTTTTGACATGCAGATCAAGCAAGGCGGTCAATACAGACTCTTCCTTTTTGAAGCATTCCAGTCATTCCACAGTGGGACGCCTCTCCTTTCAGTGTCTCTAGCCCTTGGTTCCCTTTTGTAAGTCAGTGTCTTATCACTGCCCCTTTGGCACAAATTCCTTAGCAGAGAAGTTTGCTGAATTTGATCTCTCAAGCTGTTTCTTCCTCTCCTTCCAAAAAGATTCAGTGGCCTAGTCAGTCTTTACTTCCACTTTCTTGTCTTGACAAGTAGTTGTTCGCAGGTACTCTACTAATCTGTAATCCCGTGCAAGGTATTTTTTATCTTAGAGTGAATGAGAATAGTAAATCAGGATTGTACTGCCTCAACAATATCTCATAACCTTTTCTCAGGGGAGAAGAATAGGGAGGGAAACTTTGGGTCTATTCATTAGTCTAACTGATATTTTTTTCTTAGTTGACAGCTAGCACTGAGAGCACTTCAAAGGTATTTGATAAAGAAGAAGGAATAGAGGGTCAGCACATCCATTAAATCCATTTATTCAATAATCCATAAAAAGCCTCTGAGCACAAGTGAGATGTCTACAAGTGCATAGAGCCAGCTCTCTCTCCAGCCTTTTAGTACCACTGTTAAGACATCAGCAGGAGCTGGGAAACATAAGTTGTTTGAGAATGACCACACTTTGACCTGAATAAACAAGAGTGCTTATTTATTGCAATCTGGATAGCAACACAAGAAGGCCCAGTTTAGAATCACAGAATCAACCAGGTTGCAAGAGACCTCCAAGATCATCCAGGCCAACCTAGCACCCAGCCCTAGCCAGTCAACTAGACCAATGCTCTAAGAGCCTCATCCAGGCTTTTCTTCAACACCTCCTGGGATGGTGACTCCACCACCTCCCTGGGCAGCCCACTCCAATGGCAAATAACTCTCTCCATGAAGAACTTCCTCCTAACATCCAGCCTAGACCTCCCCAGGCACAACTTGAGACTGTGCCCTGTTGTTCTGTTGCTGGTTGTCTGACAGAAGAGACCAACCCCCACCTGGCTACAGCCTCCCTTCAGGTAGTTGTAGACAGCAATGAGCTCACCTCTGAGCCTCCTCTTCTCCAGGCTAAACAACCCCAGCTCCCTCAGCCTCTCCTCACAGGCCTCTCAGCAGCTTTGTTGCCCTTCTCTGGACATGTTCCAGCACCTCAACAGAGAGCTAGATTTTCTTAAACTAGCAATAAGCAGATTTGCAGGGAGTCCAACACAAGTCTGACATCAGTATCTAACATGTATATAACATCCTCTGTAGCAACAGTCGTAAGCAGGCCTGGCACCAGTGCTGGTTTGAGGCTAATTGGAATATTTTAGTGAGAGAAATTACAAAATTGGTTATTAAAAGAAAATAATGATGAAGTCTGTAGCACTCATTGGTTTGCTGAAAGGGATAAAAATTGAAAATGTAAGTAATTTGTCCCTCTTTGCTCTGGAACACTGCTTCCTTTTGCTTCTCCTTCGCTCTGCTCTAATATCTTCCACTAACAGATAACAAGTAAGCTTTGCTGATTGTTTTGTCCATCTTGGGGAGAGAGAGAAGCTCAGAGCCCTTTCTAGGCAGTTTCTTTGTCTGGGGGAGAATTTAGATTTCTGTATTATTTACAATTTGTATATAATTGTATATACTTGTAAATGTACTGTATAGATATGCTTGTAAATTTTACTTTGCTGTAGATATAGCTTTATCATACTTCCAAACCATCCGAGCTGGTCTGGTAAATTGCAAATAGTGGGGGAGAAGTTTCTAACCCACCACAGCACAGAACTCTGACAGTGTAGCTGTGCTACATCAAAATTAGTTTATCATGGCTTTAGTCTCTTTTTTCTTGAGATAGTCACCTCTGGCACACACATCAGCATTCACATTCCCTTCAGTCCCATGGTAATTACAAATTCCTTGAGGCTATATGGGCATTGGAAGCAGATGAAGATCTAGGTCAGTAAGCCTTTCATGAATTGATGAGAATCAAATTTGTACCAATCCAAACTTCCTAACTTTATAGAGAACTTTCCAGTGCTGAATTTGTGGCCTGAAAATATTTACCTTTTTTTTGGTTTTTATGGTTTAGGTTGGAAGGGACCTCAAAGATCACCCAGTTCCAACCCATAGGCAGGGGCACTTCCCACTAGAACAGGTCGCTCAAGGCCTCATCTAACCTAGTTTTGAACACCTCCAGGGAGGCAGCATCCACAACCTCCCTGGGCAACCCATTCCAGTGTCTCACCACCCTCGCTGTAAAGAACTTCTTCCTAACATCTAGTTTAAATCTTCCTTCTGCCAGTTTACATCCATTATTTCTTGTCCTGTCATTACAAGACCTTGCAAATAGTCTCTCCCCAGACTTCCTGTAGGCTCCCTTCAGTTACTGGAAGGCTACTATGAGGTGTCCTCAAAGCCTCCTCTCTTCCAGGTTGAAGAGCCCCAACTCTGTCCCCATAGCAGAGCTGCTCCAGCCCTCTGATCATCTTCATGGCCCTCCTCTGGACTTGCTCCAACAGTTTTATGTCCTTCTTGTGGTGGGGGCTCTAAAACTGTACAGAATACTACAGATGGGGTCTGACAAGAGCAGAGTAAAGGGGTAGAATCCCTTGCCCTGCTGGCCACATTTCTCTTGATGCAGCCCAGGACATGGTTGTCTGTCTGGGCTGAGTGCACACTGCTGGCTCATGCTGAACGTTCCATATTTAGTTATGACAATTTATGTATGAGTTTTCTTGGTATCTTGCCTAGTGCTTGTCTAGTTACTGCAGCAAATGGTATTACATGCCACTTCAGAGTCTAGAAGAATAGCTCTAGTTTTCTTTTGAAGCTTACCTTGAGCATTCACTACTGAATACATTAGAAATTTAAGATTTGGTCATACATGCTTCTGTCATCAGCTGCTACCAACTGTTCTGCCACAGGTGTAGATCAACAGTCATTTGCTCCATAGAAGTATAGTTATGGCTTCAACACTGAAATGGCATTGGCCACTAACTGACAAGAAGGGATCATTTGGTGCTACTGTCCTAGTTATTGCTTATTTCATTACCTTTTATGTGTTTTCTTTTGAGACTAATATTGGCTGAGGTGTGCCAGTTGGTGATGTTTCATACTGTGAGTTTTTTAGTTTCTTTTAATTTGACTGCTGTACAGTTCTTTGCTTGTGTTGGCAATATTCTCCAGGTGAGTGCCAACACTTTCTGAGAGGTCATTTGTTATAATATATCAGCTGTCTTTGAACTTGGCACTCTTAGAGAAAGAGGTAAAGAGCATATGTGGTGGAGGGGCAGCAGCCCCAAAACTGAGGCTTCACTATGCCTCTACATGCCCAGACATGTTTTTCTGCCAGGACCCATGAGGCAGCAAACAAATTGCGTAACACACACATGCCTAGCCCGTGTATCCTGGGGTCTGCCCAGGTAATCCCCTATTGGGAGGTCCAGGAATGTCTCTACTGCCTATTGGGGCAAGGTTTGGCTTACGGCCAACCTGATTGGTCATTTTAGATGTCCAACGAGCCACAAATCTCGGCCCAGAGCCTATAAATAGGGGTGCATAGCAGCACCATGTGGTCAGACGGTCCAGAGGTTCAAACCATTCAGAAGCTTAGAGCATTTAGACTCAGCTCTGATCCACAGCAGCACCCTGCTGCTCTGACCCTGCTTGCATGGCCTAGACAAAGGATCAGGCCTTGCTCACTTGCAAGCATTACAGAGGCTCAGACCTCATGCATTGATCCCAAGGCACAGTCAAGCTACCTGCAAATCCTTTGAGAAGCAGAGCACATTCATGCCTGCACTTCATATATATATGGGGAGCCGAGAACCCCCTGCCTAAGCCTAGAGCTATCTTGATTTGTCTACGGCGCATAAGTCTCCCTGCAGCACAGCATAGACCCTGCTTGCCCGGCATAAATACTACTTGCCAGTTATTCTGGAAGTCTGGAAAGATCCAGGCCCAGCAGACCCCTTTCCAGATCGTCTGCAAACCTGCAAATGCAGCCTGCTAGCTGTGAGACCGTGTCAGAAGCTACACGGACAAATCCTTCTCCTGCACCTGGGAATTCCTGCCAGCTGATCATCCCTGGACACGCGCAGCATCCAGAAGCTGCAGCACCGAGGCAGAGCCCACTTCACCCCAGGAGAGAAGGTTAGAGAAACTCTATTTACCCCAGAGACTGGGAACTTTATCATCTCTTGCAAGCCGGGACAGAATCCAGCTCACCAAGACCCCAAGTACTGGGCACACACTGAGACAGAATCCCGGGAGGGTGATTAATGATTAATACTCAAGAGCAGCACACCTAAGTAAGCTTCAATTCCTTTGTAATATAAGTTACCTCTATCTAAAGAGCACACACGGTTTCATCCCTTGCTGGGCAAACACTAGAGTTGTTAAGAGGCATTAAGCCTACGAAATTTTCTCTCTGTCTATAATTGTTAATAATTTGATATTTTCATTTAATAGTCAATCCCTGTAAATATATCCCAAAGCTATTTTCATAACTTTGCATAAGAACCTGATTTCATAGTGGTTGGGGGTGGTATAAATTAGTAAATATTAGTTTTAATAAATAATTTTATAAAAAAACCAAAACTGCCTCAAATTAATCTCTCACCTCCCCCTAACAGGGGAGGAATAGAGAAAACCCCTCCACGACAGCATACCTGAAATTGTGATGCAGAGTCTACACCTCACCTGTGACTCAGGAGTTCTGTTTTGCTTTTTAGAGAATAAATCTGTGGCTTTAATTTTGCAAGGTTCTGTGCACTCTCCAGAGTGCTAGTAGCAGCTGTTAACTGCCAAGTGCTATTTCCAGGGTTGTACCTCTATTAATCATTGTGCAGGTGCATGAACAAAAATGGCTTTCTGGCATGATAAGGTGTTCACCTCAAGAAGCTGAAGTTAGACAAAACAGCCATGTTGACATTAAATCTATTCAAGATGAACAGGCAAAACAAGCAACACTTTCCTCATGTAAAGAACAAAATAATCTGTGAAAGAATTACTTTAAGTTTTAGGACCACAGAAAGAAAAGTACTTTAAAAAGAAAACATTCTCAGATGTTCATAGTATTCACTTCGGTTGTAGTCTCAGATTTATACATTGCAGGTGTTATTTTCCCTCCCAGTGAGGTCTAAAGGCTGAGTACTGTTTTTTTCTCAGAGTAACTGTGAAAAATGAACAATTCTTGTTAACACTGGGAAAAAGAGCAAGAAATCTCATTGTGTGGATCACATAACATGAATGGATACATGAAGATTTGTATAGACAGACCATCTGGGTTTCCCTGAAGTCCATGCTGCCACAAAATCACAGAATGGCATAGCTGGAAGGGATCTCTGGAGATCATCTAGTCCAACTTCCCTGCTAAAGCAGGTTCACCTAGTTGAGGTTTTACAGGACCATGTCCAGGCAGGTTTTGAATGTCTCCAAAGAAGGAGATTACACAACCTCTCTGGGCAGCCTGTTCCAGTGTTCCATCACCCTCAAAGTTGTGTGTTTGTAAAAAAAAAAAGTAACTTAATAAAACACCTTGGAGTTTTAGCCTCTGCACGGATGCAGGTAGAACCCAAATAATCTTGATCAGAGACTTTTTATGTGCTAGTAACTCTTCTTGCCTTTCATGCATCATAATCATGTAAGTTCACCATAGGCTAGGATTTATTATAAAGTTTCCAGTAAAGTCTCTACTAGTATTTAACACTTGATATGATAGACAGAAATAAATTTTAATGTCTTGTAAACTGTGTAACACTGAAAATTGCACTGGATGGGGACACACAAAATTGGAAAGAGCTGGAAAGAGCTGAGATGTGATTTCAGACAAAACCTTCTCCTGAATACACAATAAGCACAGAGACTTTCCCTATTTTTGCAATGGAGTTTGCCTAACTGCTCAGGCAATGTCTTGTAAAGAGGCTTCCGTGATCAAAATCTTCTCTGGATGAACTGTGCTTGCCTTTGGCATATGCCACCAGCAAAATTCTTGTGACTATCAGGCACTTTGAATTGACACTATAGAGTCTGAAGGAGAAGACTCTAGTCTTATGTGAATATAATTTATATCTAATGTTTTCATTCAATACTGTTTTCTTAGTTCTCAACTGGAGTCTCTTCAAATTTCAACACCTAATTTTCTTGCTATTGAAAAAAAAAGACATTAAATGAAATTAAAATTAAATAATTTTGTTAAGTGTAAGTTCCCTTTATGCCCAAAATTGGTAGTTAAATGTATAGCATCTGCAACCTTCAGTCTGTGTAAAGCATATTCCAAGCTGAAAGTGATTTGGAGAGGGAAATTTCGAAGGTGACAGCTGTTCATGCCTCATAATAAAACCCCACTGCTCTTTTGTTCCATGAAATTTTTACTTCTACCCTGACTCTAATATATACTCCAGAAATCTGCTGTATCTCAAAATATTGCTGAAGCACCTCATGAGAGTCCTCACAAAAATATATATCAGGGATGCTATATTAATATGTAGAAGAGAAAGACACAGAAGACAGTTGTCAGACACTGTAAACTCCAAGTGAGCTGAATGATTTCTTCTAAGGTAAGGTATGATAAGCATAAAATCTACTCTTTTTTTCTCTTCACTTCAGTACTGAAAAGCTTTAGTAAGTGAAATTTATTTTTCTGTCTTAGTACCATAATGTTAAGAAACTTCACATATATGAAAATAATCTGAAGGCCATGAACATGAACATTCCATTCAAATCCACCTGCAGGTGCCCTGTGATTCCTGTGAAGTGTCATTCTTAATCCAGTGCACAACATTATTTGCACTGGTTTAGATTAATGCAAACAATTTCTCTCTCTTCCATTTTCTTTATTTTTTTTTCCTTACTGCTGCTGACAGCATACAAAATGGTATTTTCTGCTGGCTTATAGAAGTAGCTTTCACTGGTGGTGGGTTGAGGGTCTCCTTTGAGCCTAAGTTTTGTCTCAGAATGAAAATTAAAGTAACATATAGCTCTATGTCACTTGCACTGATGTTAGAAATGTATGATTTAAAAATAGGGTTAAGAGAGATCTTTAGAACTCATCTAGTCCAATCCTCTGCATAAGGTGGGATCCAATCTGCTTACTGTAATTCTGAATGGATCCTATAATGGGGATTCTATGGGCAATATAATGCAGCACTTCTGTAGATCTTGCTTAGACAATTTTTTTTGCCAGTACCTAACCTAACCTAACCCTTCCTTCATGAAATGCATTACACACGCTTGGAAACACATTTCCTTTTCATGTTTGGTCTTCTTCTCTCCTTTTTGTATCTGAGCCCAGCACATATAGATTTTCAAAGGCTGAAAAGCTACTGCTTTCTCAAATGAGACAGAACAAAATTAATATGGTTTTGACCACACTTATCCTATTACATCACTTCTTCTCACAGGTAAAGTACTGACCACATTTATCCTATTACATCACTTCTTCTCACAGGTAAAGTACTGACCACACTTATCCTATTACATCACTTCTTCTCACAGGTAAAGTACTGACCACATTTATCCTATTACATCACTTCTCACAGATAAAGTACTGACCACACTTATCCTATTACATCACTTCTTCTCACAGGTAAAGTACTGACCACACTTATCCTATTACATCACTTCTTCTCACAGGTAAAGTACTGACCACACTTATACTATTACATCACTTCTCACAGGTAAAGTACTGACCACACTTATCCTATTACATCATTTCTTCTCAAAGGTAAAGTATAGAGTACTTAACTACAACAAAACATCATTTTTTGACATCTTGGGGCAGTATTTAAGCAAGAAATTCACAAGCACACAATGAAGAAAATAACCTGGTGTCGTGGAGGGCCCATAGGCCCAAAATAGGCTTATACATGCCTTGTCTTGCCTGGACATATTTTTCTGCCCACACCAGAGGTAAACACATTAAATGAATACAAATGGGGCACAGTAGACCTGGCACCATGAAGTCTGGCCTGCCAGGGCCCAGGCTGAGTAAATCAGTTGTGTAAGCCCATGTGTACAGCTTATGGCTGTACAAGGCCCATGCTCTCCCCATATTTGGAGGGGCCAGGCCTGTGGCCCTTGCCTGTTATGGTATGCTTTGGTTAACTGCCAAGCTGGTTGGTCATTCTGGTGGCCAAGGGGACACTAATCTCGGCCCACATTTGACAAACAGGAGGTACACAGGTAAACAAATGCTTTTCTGCCTGCAGGGCTCGCACCCAGTGCTCACCCGCAGGGCTCACCCACAGTGCTCACCTGCCTTGCTCACTCGAATGCCTGCTGTGCTAGTTTGAAGCAAGCTAGAATGTTTTGGTAACAGAACTAGATAACGGGCAGTGAAATGAAAACAATTGATGTCAACTTCTCTCACAGTCTCGCTGAGAACTCTGGGAAGAAGAAGAAAATTTTCTCCATTTTGTTTCTCACTCTTGCTTTTGCCTTAGACCTGGTCACATCTCATTAACCCTGCTCCTACTAACCTTGCTCCCTAACCTCTTGGCTGCACCTCTCTTCTTCCTGAGAACTGGGGTAAGGTTGAGAGGGCCGGGGGGAGGTGTTGGGGTGGTTTTGAGAGCCCCTCCTGGGGACTCAGGTTTCTGGGAGGGGAGTTGTGCTTTTGTATTGTTTATCCTTTGTATATTTCTGTATATAACTGTATATAACTGTATATATTGTAAATAGCTGCTTGTAAATTCTGCTAGCTGTAAATAAATTGCTTCATCTATATTCCCAGGGGCCGTCTGAGTTAGCTGGGGCAAATTCAAAAGTGTGGGAGGGGCGGGGTAACCCCCAAACCATCACACCTGCCTGCATGCTTTTGCTTCACCATGGAGCCCAGCCTCCCTTCCAGCCGTGCACCTTATTGCACGCCCGCGGCCTTATCACTGCCTGGTAGACTCCACTGCCGCAAGTTACCAGGAGCAGACCCTGGATTGTCTGCACACGATCAGCCTGTGCGGTCAGTGTGACACCGTGCTGAGACCGTACAGCATCCTGCCCCTGCACCTGAAGGTCCTGCCTAAGAATTCCTGGACATATATACAGATCATCCAGAGGAAGCCAGGAGATCCCAAGCACAGCCTCAACGTCTACGGCAGAGTTCCCTGAAGATTGGACACTTGTATAGGCTGTGAGGTAGCCCTGGAGGGTGATTGATAATTAATCAGAATTTGTGAGTAAATGCTTTAGTGCCTCTGCAATTCTCTACTGCCTCCTGCCATAGAACAGAAAGAGCTTGGGCCCAGCTACTGGGCAAGCAGCATATTGACCCCAAGTGGCATTTGGCCATGAGAAATTCCTCTCTCTGTTTATAGTTTGAATGTTTGCTAGTTATTAACAAGTTACTGTTTCGTGTTATCCCTAGAATGTCTTCTATAACCGTGTAAGATCCAATATTAATATTAAAATTCAGTGGTTGGGGGTGGCAAGAGTTCGGAATATTAAAATTAATAAATTATATATTTTTATAGAATATCATCTCGCACCAATTAATTTCCTCTCCACAACACCTGGGAGCACCATTTTGATAACCATTCTAGGCTGCTTTTCTAATAAAACAATAAAAAAAAATCTATGTGGGAACATTCTGAAGGAAACAAAGATGAAGAGCAATTTTTTCAAGCAAATCTCCAGGCAGACAAGCACAGCACTGAAACAGCTATTGTCCTTCTCATGGTGTATGGGTCAAAATAAAGATTTTGGTTGTAACTGAGAAGCAGAGGGACCTTTGTTACAGAGATGACAAACAGTGATTTTCCTGAGCTGAAGGAGATGAGACTAATCATGAAAAAAACTCCAAAAGCCTAAATAAATCCCTGATCACTGGAGACACTCAAACAAGATTCAGAAACTTGTTTTCTGTTCTCGTCAAGACTCCAAAGTATAATTAAGGCAGTCTATATTTTCTGAACGAGGAAATGCACCTGATAGAAGAAAACAAAGAGAGGGTAAGAACTACAGATAACCTAGACAGGTAAAATCCAGTAGCTCTTAAACACTTTACAAGTCTTGATTCTCTGTTGATTTACATCCTTATAGTTCCTTTAATGTCAGTATATATTCCCTGTAAAGAACAAATCCTGATACTGTTGCAATCAAAGGCAGATTGTGATGTGAAGGGAAATATTATATATTTATTCATAATTGAAGCGTATTTCCCATTGGTTCAAAATTCCTGATGAAGATGACCAGTCATATGTTCAGGTAAAACATTAACAACCACCACAAAAATTGACCCTGCAAGATACTAGAAAATACTTAATAAATATGCCATGAACATTATAACTATCCATGATCCAAATGAAGATGGAATTAAAAAAACAAACAAACATAAAGCTGAATCAATCATTTGCATGTCACTTTCATTTATATTTTAATTAATACTAAACAGATCTGCAAGCCTTGGAGTTGGAGCTTTTCTATATTAATATGAGTTTGTAAAATCAAAATCTAGAATAAAAGGTTTTACATCCAAAATATTAATTGGAGACTTTTAATAGCAGAAATATATCATATAATAAATTAGGCTCATCAGCAAGGTGATCAACCCCAGATTTAGTCAAGGCATCTATTTTAATTATTTTAGACTAGACATTTCCTTGACATTGGCTTACTGTGTTGCAGTGATTACTCAAATAACTTTTCACTTGCACAGCTTTGGCCTAAATTTGCTAAAAAACCCTCACACCTCCTCATTTGTTTAATTTATACTTACTTCAGGTTCACGTGGGCATTATTACTACTATGAAGGAGCAAGAGGTGTCCAATAACAACTAACAAGAAATAAGGAAGCCACAAGATAAAAAGTGTTCTGCACATTGTGCTGTTTCCTGCTGAAGAGAGAAATGCTGATGGACAAGAGACAGACCCTGAGTCTCTAGGAAGTTGTTTGTCCAGTAGCAGCTGTTAGGCAGTAGTATAAATGAGCCTTTATATAAAATGTCCATTTTGTGGTTCCTAGTACAGAAGATCAAAAATTAACTATATACAGGAACATAATTAAAGGATTAATGGCCAAAGCTTCTGCACAGATGTAGAGATTTCCAGGGAAAAAAAAAAGGAAAAAGGTGTGTTATAAGCATTTTTTAATGATTAGGCTTTAAAAACAAACTTGAAAATAGAGAAACAACAGTTCTTTTGTGCTGGAAAGGTCACATTAAACAATTCCATAATGGCTTTATCCCCCTTAAGAACTAGGAACAGCTTTTTGACTCTTTAATTTGACAAGATATGATTCTCACCCTTGTGAGCAGAACCATGAATCAGAGTTCCTTGATTTCAACAGGTAGTCTAAGGAAAAGGTTCAGTTATATAAAGTGGTTCACAAATACAATGCAACACAACACATTTTCTGAGTTCAACCATGATCCTTTCACTTGTATTCTATATGTAATTTCAAGAGGCTATTTTTAACACTCTAATATAAGGAATTTAGGATCTTCCCTAAAGAAAATTGCTGTATGCCCTCCCTCCGTGTATTGCCTCCTTCCCTCCATCTCTCCCTCCTTCCTTTCTCTCCCTTCCTCTCTATTTTCTCCTAAGAAGCACTATGTTGGCTTGAAGAAAATAATTTATTTCTCATCATGGACAGATATGCAATCAAAATCCTTAATCTACTGCATTAGTTCATTTTTAGTAACCCGTTATAAAAACAGTTGTTGTCAGGGAAAATGCTAACTACACCTTTTGTAAGTAGTTTGAATGGGCTAGCTGGAGTATAAAGTAGATAACCTTTGGGATTCGGAATGGAGTCATCAGGGAGCTTCCAAACGTTCCCTTTGGTAACAGATAGTAAGCTCTTCAGCTCAAACTGTGTTGTCATATGTTTTATTCATAGGCCATCATAAGGGCCGCCAAACAGATTATCATGTTTACATCAGGCCTCCACAGAGAGATAAATTCTTTAATAGTTGAACTGGCAGGGTCAGTCAGCACAGAGATGCCTGCTGAGCAACCAAATAATAAATACAAAAAAATGAAAGAGAGAAAGAGGGAAAGAGAGAGAGAGAGAGAGAGAGAGAAAGAAAGAAAGAAAGAAAGAAAGAAAGAAAGAAAGAAAGAAAGAAAGAAAGAAAGAAAGAAAGAAAGAAAGAAAGAAAGAAAGAAAGAAAGAAAGAAAGAAAGAAAGAAAGAAAGAAAGAAAGAAGGAAAGAAGGAAAGAAGGAAAGAAGGAAAGAAGGAAAGAAGGAAAGAAAGAAAGAAAGAAAGAAAGAAAGAAAGAAGGAAAGAAGGAAAGAAGGAAAGAAGGAAAGAAGGAAAGAAGGAAAGAAGGAAAGAAGGAAAGAAAGAAAGAAAGAAAGAAAGAAAGAAAGAAAGAAAGAAAGAAAGAAAGAAAGAAAGAAAGAAAGAAAGAAAGGAAGAAAGGAAGGAAGGAAGGAAGGAAGAAAGAAAGGAAGGAAGGAAGGAAGAAAGAGAAAGAACGAACAAATCAAACGTTGAACTGCTTAATGATGTCCTTCAGCAGTCACCAATCAATATATTTTATCTCTTGCTGAAAAGGTTATATTAAGGTTCTATCATTTTAGCAGCAGCATCATTTTTCTGTGAAGTGAGTAATTGCAGAGGTGCATGAGGAAAAAACAGAGTCTAGAGAAGTACAACTTCATTGGAGCTGACAAACCTTTACAGATTCTTATATATGATGTTGCATCTCTTTAGCGATTTGGTTTCTTCATGTAATTGAAGTGCCACATGAAGTTTTCCTGTTGTTTGTTGCTGGATAGAAATCTGTTTTAGCAGACACAATGGGCAGAACATTGCTATTTGTGCTATAGACTGTAATTTTAAAGCTATATATAAGATGATACAGGTCTAGGAGTTACTACTTATCTATAGCTGCATATATAGACAGTCATTCTATTGTTTGTGTGTTTGTGCTTGGGGGTAATATAGGTAAAAGCAGGAAATGTGGGATAATTCTAAGGTACTGAAGTATGTAGCACTTGAAAGGTATAAAGATTAGCTTGATAATTGCCAAGAATACTCTCACACTCCACTTCTATAGGAAATCTTGTTAGCACCACTTAGATTTGAAATTGTACTCAACAATTCCTTTTTTTCCCCAAACCCTCCAGGTTCTTACAATTTTTTTTTTAACTACTTTTTTTTTTTTTTTTTTTTTCTTTTAAACATAGCAGATCCAAAAGAGCAATACACTCTGGCTCATTCCAGCTGAAACACATCTATGGCTTTCTCTCATTTCTTCTAGGAAATCTGATTTTCTCTGTCTGTTTTTCCCTATCACAGATTTTCCCCCACAAACTCTGGAAACCAAGTTGCTGCCCTGATCTGATAATCTCTGATGTTTTCCACTTGCTTCCCTATCTTATTCCATCAAATTCAATTTTCTATATATTTTAAATGTGCTGTCTTTTTCCAATGGTTGTACCTGTCCTTGGTTTTTTTTGGGGACTTCTTGTACTTTAATTAAATTTTCATTTTTCTCCTTCTTAGTCTGAATTTGACATCTTCTCTTGACCAGAAAACTGCTCTGTATTTATCTTTCTGATACTCCAAACATTTAATGAGATTCACAAGATCGATTAGGGGTCTAGTAGAAATTTAGAGTTAAGATGAGGTGAAAAGATATTCCCAGAGTTAAGGTGTTTAAATAATACTCAGGAGTTCATTTCTACATTGTGACATGCAATTTATGTATAATCTTTATTCAGACACTTAACCTTTCTGTACCTTTGCCTCCTTTCTTAAAATGTGAAGAGTAGTATCATAGAATCAGCCAGGTTGGAAGAGATATCCAAGTCATCCAGTCCAACCTATCACCCAGCCCTAGCCAGTCAACTAGACCATGGCACTAAGTGCCTCATCCAGACTTTTCTTGAACACTTCCAGGGACAGCGACTCCACTACCTCCCTGGGGTACTTCCATCATACATTGTTTTAAGAAAAATCCAACACAAATAGAAGTGGACAACTATCAAATTGTCCAAGCCCTGGGGTGTTTAGTTTTAAAAAAAAGTATAGCTGCTTTTAATACTGCACCTAATATTTTCCTCTGGAACCAGAATGACCTCTTAATATTAGTGAAGCAGTATCAGGAAAAAAAATCAACAAACCCACAGGAAAAATGGAAGTTCAATTAAATGAAGAGAAATAGGAACTATGGTCCACTAGAATGACTGCCCTTTAGAAAAGAGATGTCTGAGACACAACTTTGGTCATGAGCAAGGAGAGCGGGTGACACTGGCTTGAAGATCTGTGAATATCAGGAATATGAAGCAATGGCATGCCAATAGCTATGAAGAATGTTTGTAAATTGAAATACTGTTTTACTTTGGAGAGATCTGCTTATTAATTCACGAACAGCAGATGTACTTCATTGGGCATACAGCTTCTATTTCCCCATTATGCACAGATTCATGGCTCAGTACCTAACATGCTGGCACATTAAAGCATTTACAAAGAAATATATTTTTATACATTCTGTTGTGTTAAATTCAGTTACATGGCATCTGATTAGGCTGCTGGAAGCCAGAGTGATGAATTGCAAGAAAACACTATGAGACATAAAAGCTGCAGCAAAGTTAGCCAGAGTTTAAAACATGTACATGAGGTAGCGAGTGAAAAAGATACAAAGGTATGAATCCAAACAATCAACAGCATCTAAGCAGCACATCACATAGTGTGAGGGACAACACAAGAAAAAAAGGTCTATTTCTTTGTTTCTGAGGTGTTCCATGTTTGGCTTACACCTTTGAATAGTAGCTCATGAAGGTGACAAGCAATTGAACTAGCAGCTGGCAATTTGTAAGACATACAGAAGCTTTGATTCTTTTGCTACATGTCAGGAGGAGGGATGCATTATGGGGACCATGACGCTACCACTGTGACACCAAGTTGAACAGGGCTTGTGGTCCTGAATCTTTCTCATATTGATATTGCAAAGATCGATGAAAGTGTGCTGGTGTGCACATCACAGAATATATATCTAAATATAACCTCAAAATCAACACAATTTGGATTCTGTTTTCTCTCTTAGTTTGTGTTTCAGGAATTACAGTATATTTGGACTGTAAGCAGTGCCTTGGACTTTTTTAGAGTACAGTGTATTTAACCTGATAGAGTATATGGAGCAAACACCTGCCTATTTGTAGAGAAAGCAGATTTATGAATGATGGAGTAGGGTCCCATGGTGTGCTTTATTTGGTTTATTTATTTCTATTTATCAGTGAGGCAAAAGGCTTACAAACTTCAGTCTTTTCTGGTCTCCAAAGACAGGCATGGAATATTTCACAGGCAAGAGAAGGCATAACTGCTATATAGTTCTGTAATTCAAGGAAACATAATCTTCACCATTTTGTATATAATTTTAGACACTGAAAACTTTCATATATCTTTTGGATCTGTTCCTCAAGGTAGTAAGCAAATCGCCATTGCTATTTAGGGAAGTATTGTAAAAGGAAGTGGAAAACCAAGGGAACCTTATTATATTGTATCATCAGAACACAGGATACAGATGGAGTGTTATAAAAAGTCAAGCAAAATGCAGGAATGGGAAAAGAACCTTGTTTGTTTATATTCTTATTTTTGCTACAGACATCTTCAACTCTATTTTATCAGTTCTACTTTATTGCACTGGAGGAAAAACAATGAGAAGTTGTAATGATAGGTTTTGGGATTCCACATTTGTTTTTTTTTTTCTCTGTAGTTCTAATGAAAACATGTCACAGCACACTCTCTAATTTAAATTATGTGCTTCC
The DNA here is from genome assembly GCF_015220805.1 of Pogoniulus pusillus. Taxonomy (NCBI): domain Eukaryota; kingdom Metazoa; phylum Chordata; class Aves; order Piciformes; family Lybiidae; genus Pogoniulus; species Pogoniulus pusillus. Next base: position 29,111,942 of record NC_087271.1, on the reverse strand, counting down.
AGTATTCCCTATTTGCTACCGAATCATAGCTTAAAAATGCAAGCCAAAGAGGAAGGGAGGTGGAAAAAGTGAGAAATGAGGACAGATTACAGCAAGGAGAGAGAAAATGTTGAAAGTGGGGATTTTCACCAGTTCTGCAGACTTATTTGCCATTGAAAGGCATTTGGCTCAGAGAAGTGCTATCTGTGCCTATACATGATGTAACAGATCATGGGCAAAGCTAACATGAAGGATAAGTAATGCAGTAGTAACCACAAGGACATCAGTATTTTAGCAGTGTCAACAACTACTGTCTTTTAGTTCTAGAATTTGGATGCCGTGGACTAACTGAACAAAAAAACCCAAAGATAAAAAGCACCGAAAGAGAATCTATACTATTAAAACCAAACCCAACCAAATTAATAAACTAAAACAAACAAACAAACAAATCCCCCTCCCCCAAAAAAGAAAAAAAAAAACCCAAACATCTGAATATCTCTGATACCAGTCTAGCAGCAGTTATGTTCTGGGCCAGGTGCAATGCAACATACCTGGATACCAAAACCCCGTACCCTTAGTAAGAAAGACAAGAAACAAAGTCTTTTGGCTTCTTTGTGCCTCTTGTTCCTTACCTTTGTTACTAAATATCTGATCTGCTATTGTAAATTAATTGGTAAACACAGAATAACTGAGATGGTCCCTTGTGTCTAGCATAAAGGACCAAGTGTTTTGGTGCAGCTTTGTATAGAATCCCTTTAAAGGGACACCTTGGGGACTGGTCTTTGGGTGGCTTTCAGTGAGGCTATGAGTTTTCTACATCTTAGACATAAACAGAAAAGAGAAATCCTAGCAGGAGGATTCCAGTGTGATTGCACATTCTAGAAACACCATCTAATATGTAAGAATGGTACTACTTATTCAGACCAAAAATCATTATAGTCCAGTGCTCTGAAGCAGATGCTTAGAAAAGAGCACAGCAACAGGACACACATCTAGTGATGCTTCTTTACTATAACAGTAGAGAAGTGGGTTGGTCTAGATGACCTTTAAAGGACCCTCCCAAACCAAAACATTCTCTGTTTCTATGATTCTGTAAGTATTCCGTCCCTCAGTCATCTGCAGTGACATGTATTTTAAGCCAGTTCTGGGTGGATTTCATGAGTTTGACTGATTTTGAATCCATGCAAATTCTATTATCTACAGCCCCTCAGAAATATGTAGGTACTATTATGTATTGTTTGATTTTAACTTGCTGTCTGATGATACAATCTGATGCCCCTTTTTCTCATATTGAGAGACAGTGAATAAATGTTTCCTAATCACCTTCTCTGTGCTATTCTGATTTTAAGGAATTTTATCATATCTCTCATCACTCATCTGTTCCAGACTTAAAAGCATCTAGTCATTCCTTATACAGAAATGGTTCCACACCTCTGACCACCCTATGTGCCTTTCTCTGTAACTTTTCAGGTTCTAATATCACTTTAAAACAAACAAACAAACAAACAAACAAACAAACAATAAGAGGAGGGAAGAAGGTCTCTAAAATGTCTTTGGTTTGGGAGGGCATGATGGAGTCATCCAGGATTTAATGATTGTTCCTGTCCTCTTCTAATTTTTTTGTTGTTTTGTAGGGTTTTTTTGGTTGCGGGTTGGTTGGGTTTTGTTTTGTTTGTTATTTGTGGGTGTTTTGGTTTTTTGATTGGTTTTGTTTGGTTGGTTTTCTTTTTTCCTCACTACTGAGCACTAAGCTATGGGTTTGGTTTTTTTTTGTTGTTGTTGTTGTTTTTTTTTTTAAAAAGCTTTCCTGGCAGCAACCACTCAGTCATTCTCCAAGAATAGTGAGGATTGCTTCTCCTGTGTGCCCTTGGGTTGGGACACAGGAACAAGACCTTCAATATTCAAGATCTATATAGATCTTTCAAGATTTGTGGGATTTGTGGTTTCCCATTTACCACTTAGAAAGAATAGAGGAGAGCAAAACAAATAGAGAGTAAAAGAAATCTCTGTGAAAGTTAAGGAGCTTTTGCGGGTTTCCCATGACTTTAATACTATATTTAATATCAAAGAAATGAAGTAGCTGTCAGTCCCAAGATGGGAAAATCAATTCTTTTCTGACATTTAATTTGTGCTTTTGAGATGCAACATAACAGTAGTAGAGTATACAAGTTCTGACTTTCCTATTGGTTAATTTCAAAGCTTTGATTAAACCTTCCATTTGAACTACTTTCAATCTTTTTATTTGACATTTTTACTAAGGTTGCCAAATTTGTGACTGTTTTAAATGAGAAAAAAGAGTAAGATGTCATTTCCTATCCATAGATTCCAGGTTTTTGAACATTTCCTTGGAATCTGCATCAACATTTCACCAGAAATGCACAACATAATGAATCTGAAGAGAGAACAAAGTCATAATACACATACTAGATGGGCTCATCCAGTATCAAAATCAGACTGCTTGCAAGACAATGATTTTTTTTTTTTTTCTTCACTATGAAAAAGTCTGGACTCCCAAAAAGTCGTAACTCCCAGTTATGCTGGGAGGCTGTGCAATGTAACTGAAAGCACAATGAAGCCCTTTCAAGTCAGAGTGGTTCAGATACCTAAGTGTTTCAGGCTTCACATCTTTGTCAGACTGTGTTCTCTGCATTCTTTTCTTTATCTGCTGCTATTTTTTTCTGTATTTGTCTTTAGAAATACCACTATGTGCTTTAAATATTCCCACAGCCACATATTACTGGCTATCACTCAGCAATGAAGTCATGTTCTCTGGACTGGAGCTGAAACAAGATCTAATCTTATTCCCACCGATAGCAGTAGAAATACTTACAATAGAAAAAAGTATTACTAAAATTAGTATCTCTTTAAGTATCACTTACATTTTATTCATCACTAAATTTATTTAGTCATTAATAGAGCCACATAATGCAAATATTTATAACTAAATGGTGTGTTGGCAGCTGTCTGTCAAACTGGAATGAGTGGAATCACTGCTGTAAGTGCTGCACAAAGAAGCTTGGACCAAGGAATACTTCATTACTGTCACAAGGATCTAGACGTCAAGGAACTGATCTGGATTGAAGGCTGCACTCTTTCTACTTCCCTCTGATGTGCTGTACTCTGGGACACTTAATTCACTTTGCTTCTCTTGACTTCCCATGTGCTAATGCTCTGGCACAGTGCAGGAACAGCACAGTGCTGCCCCAGTCTTGGTTAGGGTCTGTGGGTATGAATGGAATGCAAATGTTGCTTTGACCTTAATTGATAGGTAGTTATAGATGACTGCTGTGACTACCATCTAAAATATATGACAAGGTTAGGATTATGAATATATGTTTTAGTGACAATGTGTTTTGTATATTCTCCCCAGACAAATACACTTCTGTTCTGTCCATACAGCATGGAGCACAACAGGGCCCTATTCCTTCTTTAACTTCTCCAGTGTAATACAAGTAATAAATAACAATATATGCTCATGGGAGGATTTAGTATTTAGGACATCTTGTTTATTACCTTACAGTATACATAATTCAAGCTTTATTTTTGTTACTTTCTTTTTTAGTAGACTACTTTTCCATCTTCTTCAATCAGAAGTCAATAAACTACACTTTTGCCCTATGTCTAACTTGTCAAGGTCTCTAAGAGAAAATATGTTTTAAAGGAGTAGGAGTTAATGGTCACTCCTGCTCCATAAATTGTATTGGCAGACACACTAGTAGCTTGTAGAAGTAAGGATGGCTTTCTCCTTGAAAGCTCTAATGAGACTAGGGAATAATATACAATCCATGATTCAGGTACACTGCACTGCAAATTCGGGAGCTTTTAAACAAGTTGTAATGCTGAACAACACTGGCAATACAGTCCATCTGCTTCTTTTCTTAACTCAGCAAGATAAATACTTGTTATATTTGTGGAACTTAACTGCCTTTGATTTCTATTGCTTTCAAAATACTTAATGATTTTTTTATGCATGTGAAAGTAAATGCCCTCAAGGATTGTCTTGAACTGAACCACAATGGATAAAAAGGAAAGACACCAAATTCTTCTGGAAACTTCTTGACAGCTTTTGAATAACTGTTTTTTAACTCAGTTACTACAAATCTTTTGTAATTCATGTCATCATTATTTATCATCCTAAGTGTCCCAAGACAATTACAGTCAATAGGAGTATATTAGCTTAATTTTATCTGATGTGTTTTCTGCTGCTAATAGAAGAAGGAAACTTCCAAATAAGGAAAGATGAAATTTTAATATTTAATTGAAGCACTCTGGGAATGCCTTTGTGAAGGACTCAGACAACATAAGACTGGACTTTTTCTAAACAATTAAATAAGCCTCAATTCTAAAGACTAAAACTTGACAGATTTGTAGTTTTATTCCTTCTACCAAATTCTTTAAAGCCTGCACAAAACAGTCTGCAGAAATAGTAGTTCTGGAAATTATATGTATATTAATTCCAAAAAAGAAGTTAAATTAATCTATAACCTGTATTCATTTATAACCCGCAACCTGTTCACACTTAGTACAACTAATTATTTCTTTTACTCTTAATCCACCAACAATGTAATGCTTTCATTCACAGAAGTGTCAATAGGCAAATAAATAAGAAAAAAAATCATAGAATCATAGAATCAACCAGGTTGGAAGAGACCTCCAAGATCAGCCAGGGCAACCTATGTTTCCAGCCCTATCCAGTCAACTAGACCATGGCACTAAGAGCCTCATCCAGACTTTTCTTCAACACCTTCAGGGACAGCAACAACACCTCCCTGGGCAGCCCATTCCAATGCCAATCACTCTCTTGGGCAACAACTTCCTCCTAACATCCAGCCTAGACCTCCCTCAGCACAACTTGAGACTGTGTCCCCTTGTTCTATTGCTGGTTGCCTGGCAGAAGAGACCAATCCCCACCTGGCTACAGCCTCCCTTCAGGTAGTTGTAGAGAGCAATGAGGTCACCCCTGAGCCTTCTCTTCTCCAGGCTAAACAACCCCAGCTCCCTCAGCCTCTCCTCATAGGGTTTGTGTTCCAGGCCTCTCACCAGCTTCATCGCCCTTCTCTGGACACTTTCCAGTATCTCAACATCTCTCTTGAATTGAGGAGCCCAGAACTGGACACAGGACTCAAGGTGTGGCCTGACCAGTGTTGAGTACAGGAGAAGAATAACCTCCCTTGTCCTACTGGTCATGCTGTTCCTGATCCAGGCCAGGATGCCATTGGCTCTCTTGGCCACCTGGGCACACTGCTGGTTCATCTTCAGCTACTATCTATCAGTACTCAAAGGTCCCTTTCTTCCTGGCTGCTCTCCAGCCACTTTTTTTCCCAGCCTGTAGTGCTGCTTGGGGTTGTTGTGGCCAAAGTGTAGAACCCTGCACTTGGCCTTGTTAAATCTCCTCTCATTGGCCGCTGTCCACCCATCCAGCCTGTCAAGGGCCCTCTGCAGGGCTCTCCTACCCCCCAACAGATCCACACCTGCTCCTAGCTTGGTGTCATCTGCAAACTTACTGATGCTGGATTCAATGCCCTCGTCCAGATCATCAATAAAGATATTGAACAGGACTGGGCCCAGCACTGATCCTTGGGGAACACCACTAGTGACAGCTGCCAACTGGATGTGGCACCATTCACCACCACTCTCTGGGCCCAGCCTTCCAGCCAGTTCTTGACCCATATCAGAGTGAATCTGTCCAAGCCACGGACTTCCTCCTTAATCTTTAGAGAGGCTCACATACCACTGCACTTCAATTCAGTAGTTAATGAGTGCATTGGTTTCATAATCTTACTCTTTTTCTAAGCTACAGCTGTACATTCAGCTACTCAGTCTGGTTCATATTAAAGACTACTGTTTTTTATTTCATCTATGTACTGTAAAGTACTTTCCAGTAATTAATTTGTAAGAATTCCAAACAAAACAAAACTCATCCTTGTAAGAAATTTTGAAAAATGGAATTTTAAAAGTTGAAGCATATAAAAAAAGTATATTACATAAAGAAACAGTGAGCAATTTTTTAAAAGACATAGAATTTAAGAATCTAGAAACATTAACTTTTGCCATTTTAATTTGAAAGTGAAGTTTAGCTCAAGAACAACAAATTTTCTTTGAGAATATGAAAGCTATGCATTTATAGCTGACATTCTAAATTAAATTAATATCACCAGCTTCAATTTTGAACAAGACCTTTTTCTTCAAATCAGTTCTTGTTAGATTGAAATACAGGCTCAGAGATGCAAAGATTTGGTGAGTCTCTTGTTCAATTAGTTCTAGTTTTGTGGTTTGTGTCTTCAAATTGTGCAACCTCATTAAGTTGATGAATAGCTGACTACTTCTATGTGAGCTGTACATATAATTTCATATTCTGTAACAGCATTGTTTAGTCCTAGCTGGCAGAAAACTAAAGCAATACTAGAGTCTCTATTTTAAATTTTTGGGTTTGTCTGAGGTACAAAATGATTACAAAATTGGAAATCTTTCTGCCATTTCTTGTTTTCACCTTGCACTAAGGAGACACTGTCTGGCCTAGTCAGAAATCTTATGAATTATTGCTCACTAATGCCTTCATTAGAAGCCATTTTGGCAACTTCTTTGGAAAAAAGGCAATAGTCCTTCTTGCCTTGCAGCTCCTGCTTTCCAATACTGCTGTATTTTATCCTCTCATTCTGGATATGATTATATAAAAGCTTCTATTTGTTACCTGCCACTATTAGAAGACTTCCCAGTGAGATTTCAGGCTTGTACCTAAACAAGCACCAGAGAGCAACTCATGACAGCCATACCTTCTGTGGAATAAATCCAGACCCTTCCAGGACTATAAAGATGGAGATATTACTGATGAACTTAAGATGCTGGATGCAAACTTTGGTTGTTATTCTCTGACCATGTTCTGAAAAATCAAGCTTATTATCTGTCTTGAAATTATAGACCAGAAGACCAGAAACTATCATCTAGAAAAGCAAAACCTAATGCTGTATTCTCCTCCCAGTAAATTCGTTCTGTAGAGTCCGATATACAGTAAGCATAAATAAAAAACTGATTAGATTCATGTGTATTGGCTTCAGGACACTGAATGCAAACATGCCTTTTACTATCTCCACCTTGGAGCCAAGAAAACTCAGTTTTAGCTGTTCTCTTGGGTTAAAGGCTACATGACAAAATCTGTGGCAGATAGAAGTGCGAGTGGAGTTAGAGCACCTGTATCACTGCTGCCACCCTCTAACACTTCAGCTCTGGTTGACTTTGTGAGTTAATTCTAGTCATTGAACTACTGAATAGGCCTTTGTGGACCATCACATCATCATTGATCTGGTGCAGCTTTTTGGTTTTCTTTATGATGGAGGTGTGCATGGATAGACATTTCTGTAGTTATAAGAGGCTCCTATACACCTTATTCAGTTAACATTCTCTCACAGGGTATTAGTAGAGGATAATTTGCAGAGCTCCTAAATTTATGCAACTTTTGTAGAAAGTCTCCAGTTGACATAATAAATTCATTTTCTCCTCTCTAGTGGGATAATCTATCAGCAGAGCTCATTAGCATCTTCTAAAACAAAGCCTCTACTAAAATCTTTTGACATCCCTGAAATTTATTGCAAGTCATATCATGCTATTTTAGAAAAGACTTGATAAGGACCTCTGGAGCTTAATTTGATCCAGTATAACTCAATAGTCTGTAGCCTATTGGTGAGCTGCAGAAGGACCACTGGTTGTGCCAGCTAGCAGGCACTGTCAAGAGCTGCCTCCCAATTGTTATCAAACACTTCCTGGCAGGCAGAGACAAAACCTGGCTCCTGTCTCTTGTCAATACCCGCAGGCAGTCAGAATTGGGAACTGGCTTCCCACTGCAGTCAGTAGCTGCAGGCAGACACAATCAGGAGCCTATATACCTAATTGCAATTGAATTTATCTATATATATTTAAATCATAGAACAGTTTAAATGCTAACTGTTTTCTTATTACCCCTCTTCCCTAGGTGTTGAATAAGATTTGGAGACATGGTAGACCAGAGACTTTTTTGAACAGAGCTGGATAATCCTTTGACTACAATAGACTGAGAAACACAAAACTAGTTCATCTCCCTGGCAAAGGCAGAACAGAATTTTGTCTCCAATAAAATAGCTATCCATTCTTATTATGCATTTTGTGCAATATTCTCTGGCATTTAAAAAAACGTCTGTAAAGGTATCTCTGGAAAAAAAAAACCTTCAAAAGCAGAAGTGGACAAACTTCAAAATAGAAATGATGCCAAGATTTATGTGAAAACTTAGCTATAAGAGAAAATAAAAAGGGAGGAAAAGATGTATTTCAAACACACTATGTCCTAAACTTTGAATCACAGTCTTTGTTGTAGTTTGATGGGTTCCAGGTTATCCCAGACTCCCTAAAAAAAACCCCTACAGTCTTTCTCTGGGGTTTGAGATGATGATCTATAGTTTAAAGATAAAAGATCTCCTATGCAAAACCTGCTGAAATACCACATTGTTTATAAAACCAAAAGGAGAACTTTCAAAACTATTCTTGTGCCTGATTTGGTGCATCCTGTGAGGTGGAAATGTGACTTGCCTTTCAGATATACCATGGAAAACAGCAAAACTCCCAATGCAGTGCTACAAATCACCCCAGAGAGTACTCTGGTCTCTTTTTTTGGTCTGTTTCTCTTCCTTCTTCAGCACAGAAAGTATTTCCTTCAGACTCTACATAGTATAACAGAGTTAATTGCTGTCTTATCTTGCAGTTGGGCTTTGAGAAAGATATTCAGGGAAAAGTCTGAAGTACAATGTTCTTACGTTAGATCCTGTTGCTTTTCCTGGAAGAGGAAATGTAGATGTTGCTGGACTCTTGTTACATGTTTAGAGTATGTCATCCTCTGCATTCCTTCAGATATCTTTTGCATTTTCCTAATGTATACTAGGCCTATGACAGTGGCCATAGTGTCAGGAGAGAAGCTTCAATGTTGTCTTGGTACTTCATCTTTTTATTATTAATATTATTAAACACCATTAAGCACACTGGCAAAAGTGTATTTCATACTTTCTGCTTCCTTACAGCTGGTTGGCTTTTGTTAGAGACCAATGTTTTAAAACTTGTAAGTACAATAAAAAAATAAATAAAGTGGAAGAAGTCTATTAAAAAAAAAAAAAAGACAATGAATTAAACTATATTATTCCACATCTGGAATCCTTCCTTTATCCTTGAAATGACAGTTAACTACAAAACAACTGAAACACTGTCCACACTATCAAATGCTGTTCCTGCCTATTGTCACAATAAGAACTGCATATCAGTGAAATTAAATTTAATATTAGTTGTTCTGAAATGAGACAGGATGATTGTGAGTCATTAGCTCAAAAACTATATTTTCACATTTAGTAAAGACTAAGTTATTTTCATCATGAGCAATAAGTAAAATCAAACGACAGAATATTTTACTCATGCAATAATTAGGTCTGGATGTGCTCAGGTTATTTGCTAGTGATCAAAAATACAGGATTTTGGGGCTATTACAGGCACAAAAAGGAGCATTTTGTCTTCGTGTTCCAGCCTCAGACTAGTATGAAAAGTATCTCAACACACAAAATAAACCTCTGGCACAAAAAGTTCAGTTATTTTCCTGCCATTAATACTGCAGGAGATTGAGCCTCAAAATAAAAACAAAAAAAAAAAAAAAAAAAAAAGGTGGGTGGAGGTGGAGGTACTGAAGACACATGATTTTACATGGGGAAAAAGGCTTTGGCAATCCTGTTACAATAATTCTTCTTTAGCCAAAGACTCGTCTGAGTCTGAACTAAACTGGAGTGGACTGAGAGCCGTAATAAAGAATGGCTGAGGATTTGAACAGAACTACTGAATACTAATAAGGTGAGCACTTTTGGTTGCTAAAAATTTACTGGTGACATTTTTATTTTTCAGTTTTGCTATATCAATCTTCAAATACCAATATAAATCTGCAAATGATTAAACACACCCACTCCACAGGTATTTCCCATAATCCAGAGAAATAAATCTAGATATATGATACAGCAGGCACTGCAGCGAGTTCCCTAACTTACATAACATTTTAAAAGGAAAGCAGAGTAAAAGTGACATGACAGCTCTTTAAGGTCATACCCCAGTATGTTGATCCTGCTGTATTTAAAGGGTAAGGCCGGGTCACTAACTAAATAACTGTAGTGCTGAAGACTTTTTTCTTTTTCATTTCATTTTGGTCTTGATGACCCCAGCAGAGGTCTCACTTATTAAAGTGTGTTTGTGTATGGAAGCAGCTCCAGAGGGAATGACTTAGATTATACTCTTAGAATTGTGTCTGAAATGGGAAAAACACTGCTTAAAGAGCCATCGTGGTGACACTGAAGCTACATTCTATTCTGGTACAGAATTAATGTGGTCACTAAGTAAAATGCACAGCTCTATCCTGAAAAGAGCTAAAATGCTGGCATTTTCATTTTGAGTAACAGGAACAATATTGCTCTGTGCAGTATTTTTGAATGTATTCCTGTATATATTTAAAAAAAGAAAAAAAAAGAAAGGAGAATCAAAAGAGAAAACTTTCCATACTATTGTGGTATATTCTATCCAACAGAAAACAGATGCTGATTTCAACATATATGTCAGATGATATATGAAGGTATCATACTAACTTTTAATATTCATACATATACAGGGAATTTGAGGCACTGAGTGAAATATTGTGGGCATTGATGTTAATTCCACTTGTAACCCTTTTTTTCTCTCTTTTCCCATTGTCATCTTCTTGTGCTTTCATCTTTTTACTTATAAGTTAATTGAAAAGGGTGGAGGAGGGGAATATAAGTTAATTGAAAAGGATGGAGGAGGGGAATGTAACCTAATTATACATTATTTACCTATGAAGCTTCATTTAAATGACTGTAAGTGACAGTGAGAACTAGAGAGCTTACAAGACCTAGGAAGAAAATCTGACAAGACAGAACAAAATTCATAATGAAGACTAAAAAGTAAAATACTTAAGGGAAATAATCTGAAACACAAGTACACTATAGAAGGAAGATAGTGTTTGGAAAGCACTGAAAAAGGGAAAAAAATACTTAGGACTAGTAGTGAACAGTAAATTAAATTAAGGCTTGCAATGTGATACTGCGCTGGGAAAACAAACAAATGGGATTTTGGTCAGCATGTACAAAGGGATCACAGTTAAAGTGAAGCAGTGGAATTACCTCAGAGGAGACAAAGCACTTCAGAAAATGCCATAGAAAATAATGGATTAATACAAGGTATACAAGGTTAAAATTCAAAGTGATGTGAACAGGTGCAGCTTCATAAAATTTAATAATAATGTACCTCCTTTTTCTAGAATTGGATTTGATTCACTTAGTTCAGTAATTCTGTGACTTCTTAATTCCCATAAAGACAGCAGACTCTTTGGAACTGATCCTGAAGTTTTAAAGTAGACCGCATTGGTAAACAGTGCTCAATGGATCATTTTGCAGTTTTTATGTTCTCAGTTTTTCTGTTTCCCAGTTTATGAGCCACATTTTTTTAAGTACCCATGGGAAACTGAATATGTTTCAAGCCCAACTGTTAGCTAGCCCAAAGACTGCAGGCAACTCCCAGATTTGCGTAGTCCTACAGGTAAACATGGAAGAGCTCAGCAGCAGCCCAGAGCAGGCACAAAAAGCAGGCATATCCTGCTTGCCCTTCTGACTGCTGAAAGGCAGAGATGTGCAACTAGAATTCTAGCTAAAACACTTTGCCTGAACTTTAGCTCTTTAGTTCTGAAAAGTTACAGTCATATGACATTTTTTATGGGGAATTTCTGAAAGCTTCTTATGCCATTTTCACATGACAAGCCCCTGCTTAGGCTTCTAGCTGCAAGGGTTCAGGAAAGAAGCAATGGAATGGTTTCAGCATTCTTTCAGTCCAGAAAACAGCTGGTCACATTGTGTGACACAACTGCTACAAAAGACTGAGATGTGGGCTGTTAATTTCATTGTCTTTGGCCTGTCAGAGAGCATGCATAACATATGCTGCTGATCCAGATCCTTTGCTAACCTGTGGCTTTTCTGTTAAGCTACAGGTGTGCAAAATACCAGCACAAGTGGAGTGAGAAATTCTGTGTGTGTATCACTGAATTTGTGCTGTGCACTCACTTTATAGCAGTGAAATTACTTTACAAGATATTGGGCAGCAGAGAAACAGGAAAAATGTTTGCAGTCTACATCCTGCTACAGACATAATCGTTTGCTTCAAAGCCCTCATGTCAAGCTAGGCACTCACAGCGTTGACCAGTGGTCTTACCAGTTTGGAGAGAAATAAGCAGTGCAAAGATGATAAGAAAAAAAGTCTGCTATCTACTGTGATTAAAAGTAAACCCCAACAACCTATCTGATCTGTCAGAGGAGACAGGGTAAGCATGTGCAAGGCCAGTGCTTGGTGCTCTTAAGTAAACAAACAAACAAATGCACATGACCACAGAACAGATGTTTGATTCATAGGAGCTTTAAACCAGTGGGGTCACTCCTTGGATGTCTGCCACTTTCCATGCAGCAGTATATAAATCACACATGCAGTCTGTAATCTATATAAAAATCTATATAGCCTAGACAGAGGACAGGACTACAAATTTTTAGCCCAGGGAGATTTTCTGATAGCATGGAGCATAGTAGCACACTGAAGGAAGAACTAATTTCAAGTTCAAATAAAAGTTTTTAACTTGCAGTATGAGTTGGCTGCTGTCTGTACCATATGTGTCTTTCAAAGTAATAAACAAACATCGTGTATACACAGGTGACTGCAGTGGAGTTACAGTGGGATTATTTTGAGAGAAATTGTAAAATAGGGGGATATTTTAATCAAATATCAGTTAAATGTGGAGAAGAAATTAAACAGAAGAAGAAAAGCCACCAGGAGAATTCACTACACGAGTTGAATGAATGTTTCAGTGTCTGTACCAAGGTAGAAATATCTTTGGTTTTGCATATAAACTCCTTTCCCAACAACCTGTTTTAGCACTTTGGAAGGCACAAAGGAGGAACAGAAAGATAGAGAGAATGATGACAAGCTATAAATCTCAATGCTTAAATTAAGTGGTAGGGCTAGAAATACAGTACAGTGTGTCACTTGTTACCGTGTGACAAATGGTGCTCCATTTGCTAAAGTCATTTACAACTGGCCATTAATAAAGAGGCTCGGACAGGGGATGCCACTTGCTAAAGTTCTAAATGGGAAGTGATTAAAAGTAACTGGAAGTCTGAGTATACACCTCAGAGTATTGGCCAAGAAAGGATTTACTTCTTCTTCTTAAATGTAAACATTTAACTGATAATGTGCACTGCTTCCTCTAGGATTAGAAAATCTGACTATAACAGACAATACTCCAGATGTGTTTAAAGAGAAATTACTGGGAAAATCTACCATGAAGTAGTTATTAAGAAGCTTTACTCTTCTTAAGAGTAAAGACAGAGCTTTGTAGAACATTCTCTCTCCTAAAAGTGTAGAGATTATTTTTAGCAATCCCATTCATAAAAGTAGCCCCCCAAAAATCACAGTAGAAATCTAGCTACTCTTCTCAGTGCAAGGCCTTCTTATTTGTAACATGCTTTCTGAATTGGTTTATTGCATAATTCAAATTCAACAGTCTCCTAATATTGAGTACTTATGTGGATGAAAATATTATGGGTGTCTAGCTCTACCACATGGTTAAAGGTGGATTTGAATGTAAACATCAAACTTTTGGAGCCCACAGACTCACAAGCAATGTACAAGAGGAAACCCCTGCACCAGCTTCACTGGAAGTTTTGTTTGGGAAACTCAAACAAATGCCACTTTCATCCAAATGAGAAGCAATACTTGCAGACACTGCATGCAAATGGTGAGCTACATTAGAAATAAGTAGTCCTAAATAGTAATAGCTGGGTTATAAGTACATTCATAGAAACAATATACATTTTTACCTATGAAAGAGATGTAAGAAAGGGACCAAGGACTACCATGAGCTATTCTGCTTAATTCATGTCTTTCCTTTTAAATTAATGTGTGTATTTCACAAATCACTATGCTACACTTTGCAGTATTTTGGGGAAACTGATCTTTCCTGATCACTTAGGCAGGAGGAGCATTACTATTGACACTGCTCTTGTGTGGATATCTTTTGCAGCAGCCACTGTCTTCCACGTTCTTTCTGGTAACCTTTTAATTATTGTGATAATTGTAAGCAAACAACATGAAACAAATGGCAAAATAAGCATGGCCAGACTGTATCTTGTTTTGCTTCTTTTACTTTTATGGACATTTGATTGGTGTTTGGTCAGGATGGCATTTGATTTTAATCTGTCAGTCCTGGAGAAAAACCAGCACAAGCTAATGCTTTATCCAAATGCAGACAAAATAGGCATGTAATTACAAGTTGTTTCAATGCATTTGTTTTCAACGAGTAATTTGATACTCTTGTTTTTCAAGAGTTAAGATGTCACAGATAAATAGATAACTATCACAGCACTTCAAGTTTGCTTCTGAAAAGTACCTAAAATCTTTCTATGATTTTTATTTAGATCACCACCCTCACTATAAAGAACTTCTTCCTAACATCTAGCTTATATCACAGTATCACAGTATCACAGTATCACCAAGGTTGGAAGAGACCTCACAGATCATCTAGTCCAACCCTTTACCACAGTGCCCAAGGCTAGACCATGGCACCAAGTGCCACATCCAACCTTGCCTTGAACTGCCCCAGGGACGACGACTCCACCACCTCCCCAGGCAGCCCATTCCAGTGCCTAATGACTCTCTCAGTGAAGAACTTTCTCCTCACCTCGAGCCGAAATTTCCCCTGGCGCAGCCTGAGGCTGTGTCCTCTTGTTCTGGAGCTGGCCACCTGAGAGAAGAGAGCAACCTCCTCCTGGCCACAACCACCCTTCAGGTAGTTGTAGACAGCAATAAGGTCACCCCTGAGCCTCCTCTTCTCCAGGCTAAACAACCCCAGCTCCCTAAGCCTCTCCTCGTAGGGCTTGTGCTCAAGGCCTCTCACCAGCCTCGTTGCCCTTCTCTGGACACGCTCAAGCATCTCAGTGTCCTTCCTAAACTGGGGGGCCCAGAACTGAACGCAGTACTCGAGGTGTGGTCTGACCAGTGCAGAGTACAGGGGCAGAATGACCTCCCTGCTCCTGCTGACCACACCACTCCTGATACAGGCCAGGATGCCACTGGCTCTCTTGGCCACCTGGGCACACTGCTGGCTCATGTTCAGGCGGGTATCAATCAGTACCCCCAGATCCCTCTCTGTCTGGCTGCTCTCCAGCCACTCCGACCCCAGCCTGTATCTCTGCATGGGGTTGTTGTGGCCAAAGTGCAGCACCCTGCACTTTGAGCTATTGAACCCCATCCCATTGGCCTCTGCCCATCTGTGCAGGCGGTCAAGGTCCCGCTGCAGAGCCCTTCTGCCCTCCAGCTCCACTATCACAGATAGTTCAAGATGTGTGTGCCACGGATAGATAACTGAAGGAGGTTTAAAGCATAGTATGGTCTCCACAATCTGAATTTAGAATGAAGTCATGCTAAAGAGTGAGAAATGGAGAAAAGAAAAAGGAGACTTGGAAAAAATTGGTTCAGTAGTCAAAAAGCAAAAAAGGATAGACTCAGTCTTAAGTAGTAAAAGCAACTTTCAAACGTCAGATTAAAAGTTCAGTTTTACTATAATCAAAGAAAGTGTCCTGTAAAGGTAACTAAACTAATAATGATTTTGCTTCAAAATATTATTGCTGGAACCTGCACATTTAAATAGCAAGAATGACAAGTAGACTGTAATTATTGTATAATACAAGCAAATATCAATGACATTATGGTGTCTATGTAAGTTAAGCTATAAACAATCACACATAATGGAAGGAGGAATGTTTGGGAGAATTTTAAGCAGAGTTTCCAATGTTGGTTTTTTTTTTTTTTTTTTCTGCACTAAAGCATTTTGCTACAAAGTAACATCATTTAATGGCATTGCTCTCAAACGTCACCATTCTTTGGACTATCCTAACTACCAAAAAGCTTCTGAACTGATCTACCACAAAAAGTATGGCAAATAAAATTCAGTATTATTTTTCTATCAATACAAAAAGAGAAAGTGTATCAATGTTACTGAGAGATGGAAATGTCTCACAAGTGAGCAAACAGATGCCAGTTCAATTAACACTTTTGCTGTGTGATGAAATAATATTAGAATTTGACATGCTGTACAGAGAAAAATAATGATTTTGGGGTAAATGTCACATCTATAAGTTTTGACAAGCCCAGTTGATTGCAGGCTGAAGTGTGATTAAAAGCAAGCTGAACTGTATAAAGTTTTTCAATTAGATCTGATAAGCTTAATTGATTGGAATTTGGTAGTGAACTTAAAATTTATTATTGAAAGACCGTGACAGCAAAGTCCTATTCAGTACTCATCCTCCAATGCATTCTTTGTTTAAGAGGGCCTGACAGTTTGTTATCTACTTTCTTTTCAGAGACTGTTGTTGATGAAAAGGCTCACTATTGTGATTATGATACTTTTGAAGTGTGAAACTAAGAACTTAAAAAGACAGCAAATGAAAGAGTATGCTGGGCTACAACACAGGTACATTCTTCACTTAAACCACGTATGTACAAAAGTGTTATGAAACAATTCTGTCTTAGATCATTAATATTTATGCATGCATTAATAAATAAGTGGCAAGGAAAGAAAAGTTTTAGGTGTATAAACAATAACCTGCTGTTAGATAATATAGGCAAATTGAAAGAAAGATGTTTCTTTGGAATAGTTATTCCTTCATAAAAAATAAGTACTAATGGTGATTTTAGATCTAATAGGTTGGATACAGAGGGAAGCCACAAAAAAACTGAAAGTAAAATAAATGAGTTTAAGAAAATTAGCAGAACATGTAAACTCCCTGAATACTGATCAGATAGATCACTATTTCTGTATGACCTTTTTTTCTGCTCCCCACTTGCAGATGCTTTACCCTCTCTTTGTTTTCTGGGGTAATGGTAGTTTAAATTTTAATGATATAAATCTTAGGTTATGACTTTAAACAGCAGCTATTAATATTTATTGGCAAATTGAATGTCCATCTAAAATGGGGCTGTATTTGAATGGTCTATATCTCTTGCTTTGGTTTTCAATTAGGATCACAGAGTGCATATTAATGTTTTGAAAAGATCATATTCATACAACCATAGACTCATAGAATCAACCAGTTTGGAAGAGACCTCCAAGGTCATCCAGTCCAACCTAGCACCCAGCCCTGTCCAATCAACTAGACCATGGCACTAAGTGCCTCATCCAGTCTTTTCTTGAGCACCTCCAGGGATGGCAACTCCACCACCTCCCTGGGCAGCCCATTCCAATGGCAAATCCCTCTCTCTGTGAAAGAATTTCATCCTAACATCCAGCCTATACCTCACCCAGCACAACATACTACTTTTATCTACAGCTATGTTGCCATCTACTGATATCTGTCTTGGCCTATCTTCCCTTTTATAATCTTTCCAGATTAAGACAGCTTGTTGCCTGCACATATATATGCAATATGGAATGTAAAAAAAATATTTTTTAGAGAAGACAAGAGGAAGCATTATTCCTAGAAACCTTAAGTCAGACTTAGAATCAATGTAAATTGGTGCAGCTCCATTGGCTTTAGTGGTGCTACCTGAATTTTTGGTAGCTAAGAATCTGATACAATATTTTGTTTTCATTGTTGATAATTTACTTGTTTCTTTTTATTTAATGTTGCAGCACAAGATTGCTTTGGCTGTAGATACAAATAGCAATGCCTGTAAAATAGCATTCATATACTCTAGCAGTGTACATATAGATAGGCTTAGTAGATGCAAACCCATGTGTGTATCTTCTAAGGAGAAAGAACGAATGCGTGAAAACTGAATGGCAGGACTGAAGTGATTCATAACTTGCTCTTTGCACTGCTGTGACTTGTCATTTGTGCACAACTTTGGCACAGTCTTGGGATTCTCAAGAGGTTATGTATTAGCACAGCATGATTTCCAGCTCCCCACTGAAACCTGCACAGAAACATACATGATGCAAGTCCTTGGTTCTTTCCACACAGTAAAAAAAATGCATCCATGACCAGTTAAACTGCATACAAATTCCTTCAATCAAATGAGTATAGGTGCAATCCCTACTCTGCTTTAGGAGGGAATAGTCAGTCTGTGGAAGTGAGCATGGAGATCAGACCCATGGTAGAAAGAGTTCCCTGTCTGGATTGCCAAAGAGAAAATACAAGGAGTAGTCTTGTAAATCCAGAGGCAATCTTCATGCTTGAACAAGCTGTCTAGTAGCACCTATGGAGAAAATCTTGTGTCTTAAGGATAAGTTACAAGAATCCTTCTTCTGGAAAGATGACATGGATTGATGCTTTTCATGCCTAAGAATTGAGGCTGTTCCACTGGAAAAGTATAGAGAAGCTATCAGTTGATAAGTTGAAGAGAAATGTGTGTGCATGGGCTGAGAATGATAAAACAGGTCAATATTACAAGTACTTGAAAAAAGAGCTTTACAGAAACTGATCCCACATGTTCTGGCAACTCGTTGCTTACATTTCAGGTTTCCTTGTTAGCTGGCAGGAAAGGCTGGACCTATTTTTGAGGTCCTGTTGATTAGAGGGAGTTTAAAGACTTTCCTTTACTAAGGAAGGGATGCATTTAAAGAAGGAAGGAAAGAAAAAGGCTTTCCTCTTATCATCCTTCTGTCATCACCAATAGAAAGGAATTTGACCTTTTGATTGAGTTGTTTTCTTGCTTTGTTTAGTAGTGAATTGTCATTTGCAACGGGCCTCTGCCATCCATGAAGTCTTAAGCTCTCTCCTATAGAGATTTATGCTATGGAAGGAATGCACATCAGTAATAAAGATCAACAGGATTATAGTTACTTAACTGGACTCTGGCTAATAAAATTAACCAATAGATTTAAGAGAGTTGTTTTGTTTTCTTTTGCTTAGTATTACCAACAACATTTTCACTCTGACTTCATGCCAGAAAAGAAAGAATTACTGGTTTCCTAAGCTTTTAGTGAAGTTTGCTTCTTTCTACATTGTGCCTCTAAATTTAGGAAGCATAAACTCTTTATGACTGTTCAGACATAAATTAAGCAGTCAAAATGGTAGCTACATTTTACAATGCAATGTAATTTAGGATTGTCTTGAGCTATCACAGCTTCATTAGATTAACAAAACCAAAACTTTCCTGTTTGCTTTAATTTTTTTGTCCCCTTAGGTTTTAGCAAAGGAATTTCATATAAGACACCAGCCCATAATTCCTTGCCTTCTGTAATATTTACTTTTGCCCAACCCATTTCACATTTGATTATCACATTAATACACTTGCAGTTATTTGAAATTATATTATGTATTTTGACTTCTGAGCATCAATTGGAAGTAACAACAGAATCTTCAGCAGTAACCCAGCTGTCTTTTCAGTATCATTAAGCATAAAGAGTTATTGGGAATGCACCAAACTACAAAGGAATTGTAAAGAAATTATTTCATCTCTATATGATTTTAATCAAGATTGGCTTGCTGTTAAAAGGCTTTATTAATGAAGACTGCATTTCCCGTATAAGAGTCCCAACCATGTATTTCAGTATCAGCCAATCAAAGCTTATTGCTGTAACAATAGCTAGAGGGTTTACCACCAAAAAAGAAAGAAAGAAAAAAAGCACCACTAAAAAAACCCACAAAAGCCCTAGCACCCAAAACCAAACTAACCAACCAACCAAAAAAACTCAAATGCCAAAAAAACCTCTTTTCATTTCAGCCTGTTTCTGATCACTTCTTTAGAAAATGACAGACAATGAACAGACTAAAAAATCAAAGTAACTGATAATTAGCCAAAAGTCTGCTGGAACATATATAAACTTATATAAGTTAAACAATATTTCATTTATATATTTATGTAGTTATATAATTAAAAGAATCAGATAATCTTGCCTTTTTTTTTAATATACTTCACTATTATTTCTCTGACTGGAATGTTACTGATTTGGAAAAGTGAAGTCAAAATCTTTGCAACTAAACTCTCATGAATGTAATATGTGGATACTGATTCAATATTTCCAATGCAAATACAGAGAACCACTTTGCAGGATGATGGAAATATAAGATGATTTTGTCTAATGCTAACTCAAAACTGAAAGAAATGTCTTTATCTTCCAATTTTAGGACCTGCTCCTGCAGGCATTAATATTATTTGCAGAAAAAAACAGACACATAAAGGAATACTTTGCTAATGATCCCAGCTCCTGATTTTAATAGCATTAATAAAATGAAGTAAACTGGTACATCTGTCTCAGTGTTCGCAGTCAGGATTCATGCTTTAGTGCCAGACTTTGAAAACTGCAATTCACACAGATTGTTCCTTTGAAGTTAATGAGATATTTGTATGAGTGGGGGCTATTCACTTGAGTTAGTGTTTTCTGGTTGGAGCCTTAGTCCTTTCTGTTGCCAAGCATACTTAAGTTTATAAGACCATCCATTTCAACACATTTTGTTTAGTTAAACCAAAGTACTTCATTTTTAAGGAAAAAGTTATATTGCCAAAGAGTATAAACAGGACTAACTTTGACTAATATAAATATTTGAAAACCAGAACTTTGTGTTATGTATTATAGAAACAATTGTAATGCAGATGACAGAGGGGAAGGTGCTTTTATAGAATAGATGGTTCAAGTGGAGAATAGCACTGAGGAAATTTTAAAAACAAATATGAGGAAATTTATCTTCTAACAGCCAGCATATTTGGATCTGGTTCAGAATATTTTTACCTAACAATTAAAATGAATTTCTTTACATTTCCGTGTCTGTAGTGCATTATTTAAACCTTAAGCCTCTCTAATTAAGAGGTATCATTAAATTTATTCCTATTGCTGCTTTAAAGTTTATTTGCTAATAAGCAACTGGACAAGGGATGTGTGAAATGAATAGTTGAAGAAAAAGTCTGGCAGCAAAAGAGAGGTCTGGAGGGTGAAGCTGGTTTATTAGGCACTGTTTGTCATGAATGGGTCTACTGCACGTACAAAAGCAAATCCCACTACCTTAGAAGATTAATTCTGAAGGAGGCACTCGTGGGTCAAAGTATACATAAGCGTGTGCCTAATCTCAGAGAAATCAGGCTATTTTCTCACAGCAATTAAGCAGAGGTCTAGGGTTTCACCCAGAGTGTATTTAAACACAGGATACAATTAAACCCCAAAGTATTAATATCTGTGCTGCACGAAATTGCCCAGGAAATAGATTTTGCCCTTTTTCAAATGGAAAGCAAGGCAAATTAAGGAGGATGACTTTATCTGAGTAAAAATTATGCCAAAACAAATGTAAGCAATTAATTTTTAACTGTTAATTCCTTATGTACACCCCCACCTCCCGCCCTCCATCCCCTTTTTCCTGCTCACATAATTTACTCTGGAATGTCCAGCGTTCAGTGTAAGTGATCAATGCCATTTCATTAAAAAAGCTTTGTTTTCGTGACTAGTATAATTCCTACAAGACAACAGTTTAACAAAAGCATTAAAAGGAAGGAAAAAAAGAACAAAATGCTGTTCTCTACTGGCAATCTTTATGATCAAGGAAAGGAGTGGCCATAACATCTTATTCAGCCAAGTGCAGTTACAAAAGAACTCTTTCCTCCTTGATGTCTGCAGATTATTGAGCACTGAGTGGAAAGAACACTGTGACTTACAGAAATTTAATGACAATCGAGCATCTTTCTAAAGAAAAGGGAAAAACTCCTCTAAAGACACAAACATGATTTTCAGTGCATATAAATTTATCTGCATAAATGTACTAAGGATGAAATGTCTTAAAATCTTTTACAGCTCCCTAAAAATCCTTTCCGGTTTTGCAGTCTTTTACATTATCATTTAAAATATCTATTACCTGTCTATTATACCTATGGGATCTATTTCAATTCCAAATCACTTTATAAAAACAAAAAGAATAGTTTACCACACCCCCCCCTCACTTTACATGAGTGGCATTTCATATCAGAACAACCATTTATATACAAAGTAACACTGCACTGTGATAAATCTTGGGCCCCATATTTTTGCACTTTACTACCATAGCAATGTGCATATGAACACACTAATTGTACATAGGAAAGATTCCATGTTTTGAGTTTCAGTAATTCTGTGAAAAATCACAGTATTTTGAGCTTCCAAATCAATGTGTTGCACAGGATGTTAACAAAGGCTCTAAATATTGATGTAACACCCAGAAAATTTAAAAAAGAAAGAAGAAAAATTAGTTCTCACTGATCACATTGGTCAGCAAGACACTGTTTTAACCTTTAAAAATGCAGCATATCCCAAAACAAGTTACTTCTTACATAAATGCTCTTCTTGAGTGCAAGTGACCTTTTAAATGATTATATCTCAGCACTTGCAACAAAAAGAATTTCACCTATCACCTTTACACTGTTGATGTGCTGCATTGGGTGAATCCATAACCTTTTCACAATATGTAACATGTTGCAGAACACAAAATTACTTGCTAACTTTAATTAAATCCCTTCAGAAAAGTCCTGCTCACCTCTTCGGAAAGAAATCTTCCTAAATGAAAAAATGTATTCCAAATCCTTCTACATTTGATAGATCTAAGTGAATCTTCCAACTATTTCAGGGAATTATCTTTCACAGGACTAAGTTTGCTGCTGTGGATTTTTCATAAGAAGGTTTATAGATAAATATTAAAAAAACTATTCCTGTTTAAATCACAATCTTTTCTTTCCCAAGCAGTTTCTAAGGACCTAATGGAAGATCACTGAAGTCTTGAAACAAGCCTAAAAACAGTAATTTAATTAAGTCTTCCAGATTGTAAACTTTCCAGAAGTTCTTTTCTTCACAGAAAAGATTGCACAACAAAACTTGGAGACAAAATACTTTATTCAGTTTACCTTATAAAAGCACCAAACTTACTTTGTTTCTGAGAAAACACAATCTAGACCAAAACAATAGATATACAAGACTCTGACCACTGAAACAAATAGCAAGGCTGCCCCTACGCCAAATTCACTATTGTTGTATAAATGATTATAGCTGGCATAGAGTTGTGACCTCTCTGCTCAGTACAAAATCACAACAATGATTTTAAACTTTGAATTGTATTAGGAGCAAAATCAGACATAATATGTACCACCTTCAAAGTCTCTGCTTAATTTAAAGGGACGTAAGAGTTTGCAAATTCTTTTTCACTCAGTTCAAGATAAGAATTAGACTTCTAAAGGCAGTTAATTTTTCCTGATTGTAAAAAGAAATTCAGTAAGGACTCTGCCTACACAGATGTACTAATGGTTACACGTGTGCATGTACACATTAATAGGAGCATGCACTTCAATCAGGCAAGAGGCTGATTGTTTCAGTTTGCAGGTAGGCTGAATCTATAAAGACTGAAAATCTTTGAACTTGCTTTCTGTAAGACACATGTGCTACAGTTAATTTTTGATGCCACAATGATCATAATTATTTACTATGTTCTCTACAATAGGAACTGAAGAGGAAACATAAATCTTGGTGTGCTTTTATACTAAGATAATGAAGACAAAGTCTTTATGAAGACAGTGAGTTCTAAATGCCCAGTGTGATTGAATTTTGAGTAGAAAACTTGTTACTGTCTTTACCTCTTTTCTTTAAATTTAGTTCATATGTGGCTAGAAAGAAGCCTATATGAAATTAAATTTATTTTTGCCAGGGAAGTATGCATTAAAAATTTAAAAAGACCTTAATAACAAAACTACAAAAAAGGATCCCTCATTGTTTTTGTTTGGGTTTTTTTTTTAATGATTAATAAGACAACGACCTTGCAATAGATCCAACCTCTGCTGTAAAATCAAAATTAGTGTCCAATGATCTGCTGAAGTATTAGAACAAGCAAAGAAATGGAGAGCATAAGAAACATGGAAGTTGCTGTGGCTTTCTCCAGACACAGGACATGAGTTATCTGATTGGTTTGTAATCACGATGTTAAGCAAACAGCAGTAGGGCTAAACTAACTCAATGTCAAGTCTACATGCCACCCGGGCTGGTTCATTATGTGCATTTGTGACAAACAATATGGAAGGGACAACTGTACTGAATCAAATAACTTGCAACAGTTTACACTCCTATAAAACTATTTACATTTTGTCAAATGAATATTTATAACAAGTGGCTTTCCCTTCACAAACACTATAGCTCAAGCAGCTCCCATTCATTATTGTATTTAGGAAGTACAAACACTAATTCTGTGAGTCAGTGACACAGCCTGTTGTAGCTTGGCAGAAAACAAGGCCTGCAATACTAATATAAAATGTAGGAGAAGAATGCTGTTGCTTCCAGTTTTTTTATATGTCCTAGTATTTTTATGTCTCCAAGTCACAGGAATTTGGTTTCAATATTTTATCTGCCCTTCAGCATAGCACGCCTCAATGAAACAGCCAGTGAAGTTTATTTTGCACTTTATCAATACAGTGTAAACCAGCATGTGCTTACCTCCATGGGGTTACTGAACCCAACTTGTCTGTGTGCACAGACAGCACTTTGGCCACAGATGTGACTGGTTAACTCTACAAGCAAGGAGGATAAATCCACACAACAATACTTCATTCACCAAGGAAATCTGCTGTGGATTACAGCTTCTCTATGGTTACGTCTGTTCTTAATTTACTGCTTTTATTCAGTTTTCAACCATAAATGAGCCCCTTATGAGGCATTCACTATGCAAAATTGACAACTCTTTTTATCTACTTGAAAAATATTTTTGGATAATAATTTATGGTTAAGAAATATTTTAATCAGTTTGAATAGTTACTTTATATTCTTCCAGTACTTAATGATGCAGTATTCCCTGTAAAAATGGAGACCCAAGCAATCTATTGATTTCACATATATATATATATATAAAACAAAACACAGCAGCCTTGGCCATACAGAAATACAAATTTAAAACCTGCATATATCATGGGAATGGCATTGTGTTTTTTTAAAAAGCCCTTAAACAGCATCTCATGAGGAAATACTGAGCCAGGACTGTGACTAAGGGTCCCGTGGATGGGAACACAAAGAAAGTCTTTTGGCAGGCATGATATTTTGTTTATGGCCTTTTCCCCCCCTTGGTTGTTGGGGGCAGTTATGTGTTTGTTTATTTTTTTTAAGTTTCTGATTGATGTAGATTTTAAACACTATTCAACAGAGAAAATGTGAAGCTGTCTGTAATGTTGGGGAGGGTTACTGCATTATTTATTTTTTATGTATGCAACTGAAATGTGAGCATGGGTATTTTAATCTTGTTTCATCATCAAAGATAGTCTCTCAATTTGTACGCCGAATAAATGTGCTATCTACTTCATAAATGCCATCTAAAGGGACTGATTAGCATTGGGCACTAAACGATGCTTAGGAAAGAAGGTTGTAAGTAAGCAGAGCTGCCTAGGAAACTAGCAATGTGCTGCAAAGCTACTGGTGTGAAGGTATATTTTGTCACATGCCAATATCATCCTTTCTATCAGTTCTGACATGTCCTCAGAGGGACATCATCTGTTGAAACTATAATAGACAATAGAAGGAAGGCAGCCATATGAATGATATGGAATATTCTTATTAATTGAGACAATAGCAATGGGGCTTTAAAAAGCCTTCCAAGATGACAAAGTCCCCTTTGCATTATTTTAGATTAATTTAAAGTGTTGGCACACAAAGCTTTACAACTTTATTCTTGGCAGAATACGAGTACTTTCAGACTCATTGATACTTAGGGATTCTTCACTATTACAGAGTAAACTCCCTGTAGATAAACAAAAGAAAACATTTGAATGAGGTGCTTGCAGTGTTTTCCTCATTAGCAGCTACAGTGTCTTGAGCAGAGAATGAGTGTTTTGGGAAAAGCATTCTTGGCATTAACAAGAAAGGACATTGCTTTTACAGGCAAGAACACTTTATAGCTTTCTGAAACATCCTATCACAATGCCATATGTAATCCAAATAAAAAAATACAACTGAAAAGAAAATTAAGTGTTAGAGTACTTTAAAAATAAGTGCACTTGTATATAAATACAGCAGAGAAATACGGAACTGATTTTAGTTTGGTTGCTTTAAATATTACCCCTGATGTTTTATGGATTCCAGTTCTTCCTTTGTTTGCTATTTAATTGCAACTGGTTTTGATTCCTTTATTGGGGGGTGGAGGGGGAGGGGTGGGGAGGGGGAGAAGAAATAAGGAAAGAGGCAGCTTTAGGACAGAATATCCTCATTTTCATTTAGTGGATGCCATCAGAATTTTAGGTGTGTATGTAGGCAGACATTTTCTATATGCATTTAAGATTCCCCTGGAACGAGTGGATAAAACACCATGGAAAATACTCAGCTCTGCAATCATAGGGACTGTGCCAGTGAGTCTTTGTAGCCTTCTGAGTATAGAACTTGCCTGAGTTAGACAGAGGTTACCTTTTCATTGTGTCTGCATGCATGCACATGAACTCATTTGTGTGCCACAACTGTAGCACTGCTGTAACAGTCTCTGTGCCCTCTTAATCGCTATTGATGAACAAAAGTTTTAAATTTAGCTATTCAGTGGATAGCCGCAGGGCTACGATCCGTTATGTTTGGTACCATGATCCAAACTTAGCACTCACATCTCACTTATTATGTAGAGATTGAGTGGATGGCAAAAGCTCTAAAAGCTTCATGAGCCTGAGAACTCAGCAATTTCTTCAGCATGACAGATTCAAGTGTCCAAAAAAAAAAAAAGTAATGCCAAAGCAGTAAAAGTTGCTGCTGTTCTGAAGTGCCAAATTGGCTTGAGAAGAGCCACCTGGATTTGGATTATTGAACAAGTTTTCCTTCCCTTCCCTTCCCTTCCCTTCCCTTCCCTTCCCTTCCCTTCCCTTCCCTTCCCTTCCCTTCCCTTCCCTTCCCTTCCCTTCCCTTCCCTTCCCTTCCCTTCCCTTCCCTTCCCTTCCCTTCCCTTCCCTTCCCTTCCCTTCCCTTCCCTTCCCTTCCCTTCCCTTCCCTCTCTGTTACTGCCACTATACACAAAAACAGGGCAGAATTTCCTCCTAAAAAATCAAATTCTTGGACACTTGCATGCATGCACCAACCCCATGGCGACTAGTTCTGCCACAATATGGAAAGGCAGGAGCTGAAACTGCTGGTAGGACATAAAATGCTTCTATAGAATCTGAACATTTTATGGGTTTATGCCTGCATGACTGAAATTGCAGAGAGGTGCAACACAGATACCCCAAAGCAGCTGACAGCTCCAAGCTGGCCTTTTTGTTCATGATTTTGGATGAAGCAATCATTATATTGATGTTTTTAACCTCCCTCCTAAATGCAGTTGTCTCAAGGTCTAGGTAGCAGGGGTTACTGAACATCACATTGCTCCAAGCCACATGGCTGTGGTTTTGCCTAAGAGATGACTTTCACAAACAGCAAGCTAAATCACCTATCTGTGTTCTCCACCATAAACACAGTAAATCACAAAAAACATAATGCTACAGGTCTGAATTAAACTGATGAGGACAAGGACGCTACAACTTAAGATTCCCACTCCACTGCAAATTCAACTTCTGCTCGTATGTGTTGCAGTTAAGAATGGATCTGTCCTAGGATACTTGACCGAGGTAGCTAATCAAGTGTAATCTATCTGACCCATATGGCACCTGAGCCAGGCTCTGCTCTTCCATAATTTACATTTCAGAGCAATGTACTAATTTGAATCCTACTCCTCATCATAGTGTATGTATGAGCAAGTGATAGTCAGAGGATCATTCAACGCTGAATTCTCCCAACACACTGCAATTACAGAACCACCTGTGCTAAACAGCTTCTTTCTGAGCCACTGCAAGAATCTAAAGCACCTCAGGAGTCAACAAAATCTGTCAAGTCCTATTTGATGTGAAGAAATGCAATGTTAGGATATGACAACCTGTCTGGGCAACCTGCTCCAAAATCTAATTTCCACAGCATAAATTAAAAAAAAAATAATTCTTGCATCTAGTAAAAACCTCTGATAACTCTCATGATCCTATTGTACATCTCTGTAAAGAGCCTGGCAAAATCTTCTCTGTAACATTGTAGATATTGGAGGGCCACTGTTAGGTTCCCTTGGAGCCATCCCTTCTTCCAGGGTGAGCAAGCTCCAGTCCCTCACCTCTCCTCACAGGCTGAGTGCTCCAGCCTCTGATCATCTTGTAGGCCCTCCACTGAATTTGATTTCATTTTTCAATGTCTGGTTTGTGCTGGGTCCCCAAAACTCATCTAGCAAATCCTAATCAGACACTTCCTTTGATCTCATGGATATTCTCTTGGCCTACATAACCCCTTTATGTTGTTGGTCCTTGTTAACTACCAGGACACACTGATGGTATAGCCTATTGTGCAATAAAATCCCCAGCTCCCTTCTGGAGCTGCTGTGTAGCAGTCCACACCCTATACTGATTCAGGAGCATAATTTTTTTCCTGGGTTTGGGGCTCTAGATTTGTTCTTGATGAAAGCAAATAGGGCCCATTGTCCTAGTTCCTAGTCTTTTCAGGTTCCTAGACCAGCAAAATTGATGGGTGCCTCCTACTCGAGGCCTTTGGTAAGTAAAGGCACAAAACAGTGCCAGTACAGATCACAAATGACCTACACTTTACAAGCAGAGTATTAACCGTGAGCCATTGCCTTTCAGCCTGGATGATCCAACCAGTTTTTCTCCTTAGTAGCTCACTCATTTAAACTGTGATGTCCCAACCTGAAGGGAAGTTATTTTGAAACCCCTGCTAAGATCATTGTAGATGATGCTCTCTACATCCCCTGCCACCTACAGATCTCATTTCATCATAGAGGGTAAAACACGATTTACCTTTGTAAATTCCTGTTGGCTATACCCAATCACCTTCTTCTTCACGTGACCAAAAATTGCTTCCAAGATTACTCAATTATGTTCCCAGGGACTGAAGTAAGGCTGACCAGCTTTGGGATGTTTTTCTTATATGCCTGAAGGTAGATATGACTTCTGTCTCACTCCAATTTTTGCCTGCCTTCCTTGATCTCTATGACCTTTTGAAGATATCAGAGAAAGGCTTGTTCACCAGTCACAATGAGGCCAGTTCATCAACAAGTTGTCTTAGCACACCTGGATGCCTCCCATCTGGTGCTGTGGACTGCTCTGAGTCAAAGCTTCTCAAGATAACTCTAACTTGATTCTCTCCCGCTGCTGGCAATTTCTGTCTTTCAATCCTGTGTGTCTAGTCAGAGGCATGAGAGATGCTGTCATTGAAGAGTGAGGCAATGGGTTACAGCCTTATCTGCATCTGCTGCTACTATTTAGCAGCAAGTGCATGTTATTCCTGTTTACTGCTAATACAGCTGTAGAAGCTCTTCCTGTTGACTTTGATATCTCTTGCTAGGTCCAAGTTTAGCTTTGCTTGCCAGTTTCAGCTCTAGCTGAGGCTTGCATTTCCTAGGAGCTTTCCTGCTTGCCTAGGCAAGGCTTCTACATTCCTCCTTAGAATCCTGTCCTTACTTTTGTATATGCACACTTTCTTTCTACACCCTCTTTGCACTGAAACTCGTGACTGGAGTTCCAGTCATCCTTGTTTAACCAAAATATTCTGTTTTCATGAGTGGTAGTGTGCTCTGATAAGGCTGTCCTAGGAGTTCTCCATCTTTCCTGAACTCCTTTGTCTCTCAATATTGGCTCCACCTACCAGTTCCCCCAAAAAAGTAATCCTTCAACCAGCCTGCTATTTCTTCCTTAGAAAAGCTCCAAGAGTGATTTGTACTGTTCCTTCATGGAAATGGCACTCCCTCCCTTGCCTTCCTCCATGCCTGCCTTTTTAAAGCCTGTACAATATTCACCCTAGTTGCCCTCTAGTCCTATAAGCTATTTCACTGCATCAAACATCCCAAAGATGTCATGGTTCTGCAACAGCATGTTGAGCTCCAGATCCTTCTGTTTATTTTCCAGGATGTGTGCTTTTGTGCACAGACACTTTAGTTTGGCCCTCAGGGTGGGAGCTAGCTTTGTGGGTTATTCTCTTCCTCATATCAAACTACCCTCTATACCAACCACTCTAATTTCTATTCTATCACTTAACTACAAGGTTGTTTCCCCAAATCCTAGTCCAGATAGTTTAAAGCTTTCCTCAGGAGACTGACAAGTTTATTGTAATAGTTTTTGTTTGCAATGACTATACACAACAAGAGTAATTACCTTCTACTTCTATCTTGAAGCATTTATAGCAGCACAACAAAGATTAGTTGTGAATATTGAATGTTCTGATACTATAGGAATAGGATTTTTTCTGCATTGAAGCCAACTTCTTCTAAGACAGCACCTTTGACAGCAGCCTTTACTTCACTATGAAACTGTGCAACTATCAAAGATGATACGGCTAGAGGGAAAGATGACTTTGCATCTATATGCAGGCTCCAGGCTGATGTAATGACTCCTTGGTGCCACAGAAGAGCCCAAGAACAGGTCTAACACGTTTCATAATTAGAATATTTCAGGATCAAAAAGTATAAAGATGTCTTAAAATCCCCAAGCAGTGCCAACTCCTGCAGCTGACAATCTACTCCTATAAGCCAAGTATCGAAATGTCATTGCTAAGAGTTCACAAATACAGACTTACAGTGTAAGCAGCTAAAACTTCACTGAAATGATATAATCATACACTGAAATACACATGTTTACTAGCAATAGATTCAGCATAAATGAGAAAGTTATAAGGACAAGCTAAATGAATGCCAGTTTGCCCCTATCAGGGCATCAGAAAAAATGGAATGATGGAGCTGGTGAGCAACTGAAGCTTCAGTTTCACAAAATGGCTCTAGTTAGAGAGCAGAAGTCCCTCTGGTTTGGTTGGCTTATCTATGTTATACAAACAACAGCTTAATCCTAATTGGCACACATATCTTTTCTCCAGTGATAAATGAAACGAGCACTGAAATGCTGTATGAAATTCATTTGAACTTGTGTCTGGGATATATTGCTGGCATACAGTGTATGGGGTTGTGCCAGATGGCAGGGTTGGCATCCGTGAAGTTGCTCAGTGGGCATCTCACTACTACTTTTCAGGAAGCAATGCTCCATTTCTTTCTAAGATTGAACACTAGGAAATAGATAGTAGCTAAAGCTTATTCAGCTGTGTTTTTGCTGGTATTATCTGTAACATGCCACGCCTTGGCAGCAACTTGCTATAATTTAAGCACCTAAATGTATTAGTAAGGGCCAATCCCTTAGGAATGCCTTGGGTATTTTTGAAAATTCAGTGGAATGAGAGCATTTAACAATAGGCTGAAGCAAATGTAATTGCAGCAAATTGCCAAACACCTTCTCCCACTATCTGCTTTGCCCCTCTGTTGAGTATGAGGGAATGGAATGCATACATGCTTCTCAGCTGCTTAAATGCATAGTTTCAGAGCTGAGATTAAAGATGCCTTGGTCAGCAATTTACAGTAAAGCTCTCAGACTCCTTACTGACATGACAGAGATGTGGGTGTGTGTCTCAACCTGCCTGATCCCCAGTGAGAGAAGCACTTTTCCAGCTTGGGGAAACAGTGGAAGATGATTACATCTCACACAGCACTTGTACTGCAAAGGAAGTGTGTGCCAAAGACTTCAGTGCCAAAGGCTTAGGTGTTTAAAGATACATATCATGCAAGAATTTACAGAGGTATACACTTGAATTAAGGCACTTGTCTTTCACCAAAATTAACATGTACTTATGAAAAAAACCCTGCTGATCAGAAGTCATGTGGCTACTAGGTCAAGAGAGGTTCTCCTTCCCCTCTACTCTGCCCTGGTGAGGTCACATCTCAAATATTGTGTCAGCTCTGGACTCCTCAGTTTGAGAAGGACAGGAAGCTGCTTGAAAAAGTCCAGTGAGGAGCCACAAAAATTATTAAGGGAGTGGAACATCTTCCTTATGAGGAGAGACTGGGGGAGCTGGGGATCTTTAGTTTGGAGAGGAGGAGGTTGAGAGGTGACCTCATGAATGTTTCTAAATATGTAAAGCATGAGTGCCAAGAGGATGGAGCCAGACTCTTTTAAGTGATGCCCAGTGACAGGACAAGGGGTAATGAATCATAAAATCAGTCAGGGTTGGAAGGGACCACAAGGATCACCCAGTTCCAACCCCCCTGCCATAGGCAGGAACACACTACCGTAGATCAGGCTGACCACAGCCTCATGCAGCTTGGCCTTAAACACCTCCAGGGCTGGGGACTCAACCACCTCCCTGGGCAACCAATTCCAGGCTCTCACCACTCTCATGCTGAAGAACTTCCTCTTCACATCCAGTCTGAACCTATCTGCCTCCAGATTTGCTCCATTCCCCCTAGTCCTGTCACTTCTGATATCCTAAAATGGGTTGAAGTTGAAGCATAGGAAGTTTCATGTAAACATGAGGCAAATTTTTTTCACTGTGAGGGTGATGGAACACTGGAACAGGCTGCCTTGGGGGGGATTGTGGAGTCTCCCTCTATGAAGATACTCAAAATCTGCTTGGATGCATTTCTGTATGATCTGCTCTAGGTGATCCTGCTCTGGCAGGAGAGGTGGACTAGATGATCTTCTGAGGTCCCTTCCAACCCCTAACATTCTGTCATTCTGTGATTTCTCTGAATCTTCACAGAATCACAGAACCCTAGAGATTGGAAGGACTCTCCACAGATCATTGAGGATCACCACATCCAGGTGGGTTTTGAAAGTTTTTAGAGAAGGAGACTCCACAATCTCTCTGGGCAGCCTGTTCCAGTGCTCCATCGCCTTTACTTTAAAGAAGTTTCTCCTCATGTTGAGGTGAAACTTTCTTCCAATTTGCTATATAAGTACCTTTAAACAAAAAAGTCAAACACCAACTATAGAAACAACTTAGAACTTTTGAAAACATTTTCCACAAGGGCAATATGGGAAAATATTCCTGTTTATGGATGGAACATTGTTAGAGGATGAGAAGTAGAAAAGCAGGGAAAATATTTGAATTTTCAAAGAAAAAGAAGTGTAATGTTTGGATGTTAGTCAAACCAGATTGATTATGTGGTTTAGGGACAAGAAGGAGAGAATTGTGTGCAAGTTTATTTCATGTTAAATTGCGGCTTGATTCTTCCCTTAAAAGTCCAAAAGCACCATGAGGCTGCAGTGACTATAATTAATGGAAAGTAATTTGTAGATATCTAATCACACTTCTTTCTCAAAAACATGCAAAACTAATCTCAGAAAACTAAATGCAAAATAACAATTGAAAAAA
Source organism: Pogoniulus pusillus (assembly GCF_015220805.1). Classification (NCBI taxonomy): domain Eukaryota; kingdom Metazoa; phylum Chordata; class Aves; order Piciformes; family Lybiidae; genus Pogoniulus; species Pogoniulus pusillus. Next base: position 29,078,743 of record NC_087271.1, on the reverse strand, counting down.
AAAAAAGTGTCCTTTAGCCTTTGGATAAATTTAAATAAAAATGTGTATTAGATCTGCACATTAATAAAGCCTGTTAAGCTCAGTAGAATACTTTATATTCATCTGTGCTTCATCAAGCAGGTTCACGACCTCTACAGAACTGCAGCAGCTCCCTCTGTTCTGAAAACCACATGGGGGAAGATGGTAAATATTATTTTGTGATTAGAAAATGTTACTGGAATTGTCACAGAGAAATATTTATTGTGGAAAAGCGTGGTTCAGGAATTAAAACATACACAGTCGGAGAAAAAGCAGCATGGGGCAAATTCTACCCCCAGTGACAGGCAAGTAAAAATGCCTGTGACATTGGAAATACTGTGCCATAGTTACATAGCTATTACTGAGCTCATGAAGATATTTAAGCACCTGCTTAACTTAAACCATGTGAGGATTCTCATTGTTCTAGTTGAGATAATAGTGGATATTTTAATTTAAGGAGATGATTAAATATCTTGCTAAGTTGGTATTGGAGTAAAATGCATTTGAGTGATTTTCTTTCCTGTCAAATAAGCATACATCTAAATAACCAAATATGTTACATATATATATATATATCAATGACATTTGATGAGAAGTATAGGAATGACTATCGGCAGAACATTATTCTAAAGTAATACATAAAATATGTGATGTTCAATGAATCAACAATGTTGGCAGTTCCTTTTTCAGATTTCCCTGCAGTAGGCATACCCATGTGCACTTTACTAGTAATAAATCTGCCTTGCTCTTTTCACAGATTACATACCAACCTGTCTTTTTAGATGTGAGAGCCAAGTGGGTTGCTTAAAATATAAGAACAGAAGCATGGCATTGTGTATCTCATTAAAAGACCTAAACATGACAAAGAAGGATAAGGATGTCAAAACAGCTCCTTAACAAAATCAACTTCCATAGAACTGATTCTAACTCTTTCATCCTATCCAAATTACACCCATGTGGAAGACTCAGAACTGACTCCGAGCTCTACTGCAGTCGGTGCAAATATAGTTTCTGACCCTTTCTTTCACCAGTTTAAGCAAAGGAAACTCTTAACCATTATTTTCCAATTTTCAGTTTGAGTGTTTCAGTTCAGCTTGGTTATCTCAATATCCTGCTAATATAATCATTTGGTTATCGATGTATTTCTTTTTCTCTCATTGGTAAAACATTCTTGATTAGCATATTGCTGTCATACATTTGTATTACATGTTCCATCATTATCAAATGCAGACAAGATGTAGCGATGCTGCCTGTGTCTGCAGACACCCACAATTGCTTATGTTCGAATCCTTCTCATCTAGAAAATTCAAATCACCATAAAGGTTCCCTGCAGCTAAATATTGTTTTCACATAATTGTCAGGAAAGGGCTTCCTAAATTATAGGACAGAATAAATTATAGGAGAATCATGTTCTCTACAATCCAAAGGGGGAATTAACACAGTCTGTAAAGTCTCCTAAAAATTACCAATCTGAATTCAAATTCCACATTTAAATTGGGCTAAACTAACTTCAATGAAAAGGTTGCCTTCTCTTGAGCATGTCTGGTCTGGAGAACTAGATTTTCAATGTGCATTCAAAGCAAGTATTCTATTTATTAATAACAAAAAAATGTGATGGCCACTAAAGCTTTCATTGGGAGCAAAATTAGAACAGGAAAACAATATGACTTTCAACAGGCTGTTTGAGTTATCTGTCCTTTCTTTAATCTGAGAGATTACTCAACAAAACCAATGTTCATTCAACAACATTAATGAAATCTGTTGTGGATTATGAATACCATCAGTTAAACCTGTTTCGAATTTATTGCTTTCATTCAGGCTAAATAATAAAAGAGTCCATTTGTACCACCACATGTATATACATGAATTCAGCTTTCATCATTCTCTACAAGTTTAATCCAGTGATTTATGTTTTTTAACATAGTTTCGGGCAAACCTGTTGAAGAAATTTAGCCAGACTGATAGAAGAGTTAGACTGGATTACTACGATGTGTGCCATATTACAAACACCAGCCCATTCTGCTTGGAGAAAAGGAAAAGTCAAGAATATGATAAACTGCAATGCTGTTTGAAGTTCCAATCATTTAGTGGCTTTAGCAAAGGAGAGAAGAGTAAGGTTGGGAGAGTTTGAAGACAATGATCATTATTATTAGAAATATGTTAGTACAGAAAAGAAGCAAAATTGCTTTTTTGGTGCTTTTTCTTTAGTCACAGCAGGAAATATTACTGCTTAGATTAGAGTTTTCTGATGTTTAAACAGTCATGGCAGTCTCTACATGTTACTTTTTTTTCCAATCATCTCCCTTTTGAAATTCTCTTCATCTACCAATGTTTAAAAAAAAAAACATACATGCAGACAATTAAATGTAAAGGGCTTCTCTTATGTCACATATCACAGCTAAACTTTTTCATTTAAATGGAACTGAATTGAATGGGTGTACAGCATGGCTGAGGGTTTTGCTAATGAGATACAAAGCTTTTTGCCTTTAGGTCACTGGTTCAAATACAGGCAAAGCTAGAAACAGCTGAAAGCTTTTAACCACCTGATGGCTATGCGATATTTTAACATGAAATGGAGCCTGTCAATCAAAATCCAACATCAGGAAATAAGTGTTCCCACCACAAAAACAACCATCACACAATTAGGATTCTTTGCAGTCTTCTGAAAGCTCAAAATTTAAATACTTTGCATCTTTAGCAAAGTTTTTTAATAAAGACGAAATGACCAAGATATGTATATAATTGTAAAGAGAGAAAGATGAAGAAGTTTTATATTGATGGTATATTTGTAAAATAGCTTTTGTAGGGGGGAAACAGATATGGAAGTATGATCCACCTTAATCGGGGGTGGGGAGAGAAAATTTGTATGTGTGCCAGATGAAGACAGAAAAGATTTTAATTTCTTAAAAATAAATCAGTTCTTAAAAATAAATAAATAAAGCAAGCTGCTGAGAGTTTTGAAGGCATTTCATTAAACAGCAATATCTTCCAACTGATTGTGCTTGTACAAAAATATTTTTAGAGAGTGATAGAAATGCATCAGCAGCTCCTCCTACAATGAAAACACAAAACTATTAATGCTGCAAATAAAACTGATACTTTGAAAATTTGTCTGGAGTTTTTTTATCTCACTCTTTATATCTTAATAGTATGAAGCTGTGAGAAGATCAAACAAGAGTATGTTGGAGCCAAATCCAAACTCAAGGGTCAAATTTAAACATAGGCTACATCCTACCAGTGAAACAAACCCAGGTGACTTTTTATTGAGTTAATTTCAAATTAAAATGAAATTAAAATGTTGGTATCTTTTTTTTCCTAGATCCTTAAGCATGGGTTAAAAAAAAAAGGAGTTCAAACATTCTGAACTAAAAAAAAAAAAAAAATAATGTCACTGATTGCACTGGTTGTCAGTGTGAGTTTTGTACAGTATTGGAGGATTTGAAAATCAATCAGTTAACCTTTCTTTCTCTTCCCGTTTTCACTCTGTGTGAACTCAGACGAGATATCCTCTTTCCAGTGGCACCATTTATCTTGCAAAAAGCAGTGCTTTTACAAATCCCAACAATAAAATAGTTATATTTAGAAGTTCAGAGAGACACTTAACTATGCCATTTGTGGGAAAGAGAGAGAAGCAATACCTAACTTTAGTTTTTATCAGACTGGAGCAAACTAGAGTAATTAAAGTTTTGAATAATCCTATTATCTTTAGAACTGTACTGGTGCTTAGTAAGAAAAACTCCCTCCCCCCCCCCCCCCCCCCCCCCCCCATTTCTACTTCAATATTCTCTACTTGTACAATATGTACAATTAATTTCATGGGGACAGTGACAGTTCACATTGATACATACATAAGAAATGATGTAAGTGGCCCTTGAAAAGGTGCAGAAGTTCTTTACAAGGCTTTAAAACAATCCTGAATTACATGACGTAGTGTTTTACTTCTCAGGTATCGAGTCTTGCAAAAATTATTTAAGAACATTCACAAAGAATTTCCAAAAGATGCCTGAGCACGAAATATCCTCCCTTTCAAAATCTCTTTTCAAAAAAGACAATTATGACAAGTTTTTTCATCTTGAGATTAGATTCTAGATGCTTTTACATCTTTTATGACATATTGTTATCAGTCTGACTTTTTTTTTCTATAAGACAGATTAGGTCATTTAGCTTTCAGTAAGCATGTGGCCATAACAAAGTCTTAGTTTTACTGGAATTCAGTGGAAATTGAAGCCTGTAGAAAAAGACTGGTATGTGCCTTAACACTTGTACTTTCATTCCCAGGATGTTTATACTGCACAGCTAGCTGAAATGATTGGCACCTACATGTGAACTCACAGGTTAGCTCAGCTTAAGTTTAAGGATTCCCACAGCAAAGACCTTCTGCGTTATATATCCTTGCTATTTCCACATATCTCAAGGCCATATTAAAATGTTTATGATGTGATGCTCTAAAATTCTTTCTCAACAAGAAAGTTGATTTTTGCTGTGAATATCTTGTCCAGAATCTGAACAGAGGCAGACTATTAGCACTCAAAAAATTGTGACTGAAGTACGATCCTCAGTGAAATACAGCTTGGTCTTTAACTTAGACACTTCAGTTTTACAATCAGTGATGCAAATTGCTATGAATGGGGGTTTAACCACTTTGCACAATAGGAAAGGGGATGAACACAGTCATGCTGGGGCTAAAACTATAAAGATGAATGTAGACATCACATAATTAAGAAGAAATTGTGGAGAGCCTAAATAACAAGGATAAGTTCTACTAAAAATCACACAGTCGCACCAATAAAGTGGCAGAACGAATCAGTTCAAATAAGCTGCAGAGGCAAAGCACAGCTGGAACAACCAATTGATTCATTGGGTCATGATGCACTCATTAGATCAACCTCATTCCAGCTTTCCTCAGCTCTGCTTACTGAAGCTTGGAGACCTTCCTAGAACCACGCCTCAATTCACTAAGGTCTTTTCCAGTCATTCCTTTTTCCTTCTGCAAAGTAGAGGAAAAGCACTTGCTTTACTAAAGTTTTCTGTACCACTAAGGAGGATAAATGTGTGTTCTAGATCCTAAAAACTAGACTTAATTTTTCCATGTCGTCATGAATAAGGCATAATATATAATAGTGGTGTCTTTTCCAAGACTGGAATTTTAAAAATAAAAGACCACAGGTTTCTGGAAGATTTGTTACTGCTAAGGAGGGATGAGTTCAGGGACAGTGAATGGTCTGTTTCGCATAGGATATTACAATGGTCTCTTCTAGTTCTGTAATTGACATAGCAATGCAAGTTTTCCATTGCTAAGAAGCAAACCATTCTTCACTTTCCCTCCCTTTACTCCACAAAAGATACATTCTTGCAGTTGTGAAAGCCAGCTTCCCCTCTCTCATCTGGCTAGCTAGCTGTCCTAATCAGCAATAGAAAAATAGGACCTATCTGATGGAGGGAGAAGAGTGCTGATACAAAGGTCAGGCTTGTCCTTCTGTCTTTCTACCCAGTCACACATGAAGAAGAAACGGATGTGAGGAAACAGCCTGTCTCAGTGTACAACCTTTAGTTTGGACAGCTGGGACACAGAAGTGACTGAGCAACATTAACTTTTGTTCTCTCACTTGGCTGAATAAGCAAGAATACAAAACATACAGAATTGGAGTAAAAAGATACGGTGAGAATTTGGATATAATTTCCATTTTCCAAGGAACTGCAAAGATAGGAGTGAATAAAATTTGGAAATGTCTTGATATATTGTCCTCTCTTACTTTCAACAAATTGGAAGATTTACTGACAAGTTGCAAAGTCTTCACTGGAATCCACCAAGCTGTGATGAAGAGACTTTGCTTTCCAGATGTTAACACTAAAATTTCATTCTTGAAAGAAAGACTTACAACAGAAAAAAAAAAAACCCCAAACAACAAAGCAACTTCTTCTTCAGGATTTTGGAATAGCAATTTGGCATCCTTTACCATCTTATTAAACTGAGAAAAATGTAGGTTTGAAAATGGAGAAAAGGCTCGAAGCAAACTTGTCTGAATCTTTGACAAATCTTTCATTACAGAAATTTGTAAATGTGGCTACTTATATTAGCTAAAGATGCCTCACTGATAAGCATAACCATTTATTATCCGTATTTTACATGCAGCACTTGCTAAATAAGGTTTGTGCTAGTGGTAAGAGTGTCTGATAGCATTACAAACAGCTGTGAACATCAATCTACCTCTGCTCCAAGGACAGAGGACTTTTCTGTTTCTCATAGTTGACTCCACAATTAGCAGCACCTGTCTTGGCCTTCTCACTTATACTGACCCTTCAGTGGCACACTTTATGAAAAGGGAAGGGATACAACACGACTTATTCAGGAGTTAATGAAACTACCTACACTGATGCAACCTCAGTTTGGGTGGCGTGTAGTGGTATAAAAAGGATAAGTATATATTACCTTCTGTCTAGATGACAGGATGTTTACTGCACTTTCTGAATTTCCATCGATGAGTGTACATGTTTTTAACATACACATGCTTGCTCATGCACAGTTGCTTGTTGTGGTGAATATATGGACCACAAAGCTGTTGGCCGATGTGGCTGTACTTAAACCAGTAAGAGTGCAGGGCCATAAAGGCTCCACTTTCATGGAGAGCAAAAGCTCTGCAATGTAAAAGGCATTGCAGCTCCCCAAAGCCTGGTGGTTCTGACAAAGGAGGGCAGTTAAGGTTATGGACTAATGTATAAAAGACACACCAGATATGTCGGGAAGGAATTAGCACATACACTAACACCACAAGACTGATCTATTACTGGGTTTGGCTGGAGTTTGCCAGCAGATGTTAGGTTTTAAATAATTGACAGCACAGCCAAGAACACCTGTTTTTGACATCTCACCTTTCATTCAGCCACTTAATGCTAAATTTGGCCTCGTGTCCCAAATACGCCAGGATAGATGGGCATAACCCTTTGCTTAATAGAACCACTCTCTGTAACCAGATGTTTTAATACTACCAATGTTATTTAAAACAAGACAAACATATCTCATTCTGCCTGAGAAGAAAAATGTGCCTCTGTATAGCACACATTTATATTTTGCAATAAAATTGGCACCTGGTACAGCAAAAAGGTTATAAATGTGCATGTTACTGGCTTTACAGACTTCATGTGAATAATGCAAAAGGTAGCAAATGAAAGAAGCACTGAAATTACCACTGCTGATAATTTTTCAAGAGTGCAGAATAATTTCTTAACAAAAGAAGAGGCACTATTTATTACACTTTAGCACATGAGGTCTGCTCTCTCTCTCTCTCTCTCTCCTTTTTTTCTTTTTAATTTCATTTCCTCCCCCCGAATAAGTTTTGAAAAATTCAAGGATCACAGCTGTTTAATAATAATGTTGTTGTAGCCCTGCAAATCCCTCAGACTTTATGTAAACATTTAATTTTACAATAAATATAAAAATAAGACTAGCCACATCTATAGTCCCCTGGGTTGGAAGTGGCAAATGATCCAAAACATCCTTGTCTTTCTTTCCTCCTGAACATCCTTGCTGCTTTAGAAGTAATAATAGTCAAAATGAAAATGTTAACATTCATATAGTGTATTGAGAGAAGTTCATAGATATTGACAGTAGTGCTCATGAAATAGATTATATCAAAACACCAAATATATTACCTTTACCTCAGTGGTAAGCTTTTGTAAATTGTAGTCAAATATGTAATCACAGAATTCTGCAATGATATAAAGGCTGCACAGAAAGGACTTCAAGCACTGTGGATTTAGAAAAGAAACTGTTCCCACTAACCATTTACTCTTAATGAATTTTAAAGAAAAATACTACTTACTTACTGAATGACACTTCAAAGAGGATTTATAAATTCTGAGCTGTTTGCATAAAGAATGCAGTATCTATAACTCACTCTGAAAGTTTTGCCAGTGCATAGAACACAAAATAAAAAGTGAAGTGTATTTGGTTTATCTTAAAAAACAGGTGTCTAAATCCTAAAAGACGAATGTCTTGCAGAACAAAACAAGGTTGTGGAGACGGTAAATATAACTGAGAGTAAGTTATTCTAAAAAGCTATAAAGCAAAATATAGAATTATATGAAATATATGGAAGTTTAAAACCACAGTAGAGCATTTAATAGAGAACAGAATCTATTAAAAAACTATTCTTCATGTAGTCTAACAGGAATTTCCTATAAGAATATATTTGCTCAAAATACACTGCATGTTCCCCAAATGTCAACAGAATAGATTGTTAGGCAGACTAACTCTGAAGACTGAAGCAACATTGGTAGGACTGCCTGCTTCAATAGATGCAGAAAGCTGAAACTAGACAGGTTGGAGTCAGTATCTTGGTCTGAGTAGTGAGAAGTACATCAGCATCCACCGCGTGGTAGCATTAAAGAAAAAAACACTGGGATTGCTGGTAGCCACTAACAGTCTAAATGAAAGCCTTGTTTCACCACATCTGTGAATGTATTAATGTTCAAATGGGTCAGCACTGTACTTTATGCATACAAAGAGGACCTTCAGAGTAGGGTTGAAAGGTGGCATGTCTTAGACAGCTAGGGACCAAATGGGTGAGTTGGCTATGGGAGGGACAGCAGGGATGCTTTTTTTGGCTTGGCCCAGTGTAGATTCAGCATGTGTCACAAAGTGTTTTAGACTCAAAAGGCTGATGAAAAGACACGTGTAAAGCCTGCAGCAAGAGTTGTGCACCATTTACACAGGTGCTTTGAGCAAGAATCTCTCCTGCAAACTTCCACATATCTCAAGCTAGCATAGTTTTACTTGCACTCTCAGCTCAAAATATTAACACTTAGCTTACAAAATACATTTCTGCTTCTTTAAAAGAATCAGTGATTTTTATTCTTAACATTTAGGTATCCCTGTCATAACTCTAATACCTGTACATTGCCTTTCTGGCTTCCTATTGCATCCCCAAACACTCCATACTGACTCTTCAGACTCTGCCTTTTGCTGTGCTCCTTTCATCTCTTTGCAACTTCATACTCTCTTTCAGGCTGTTGTCTCCAACGACCTCATTCCCCTTCCTTCAACTTCTCATTTTCTTCCTTCATTTTTCTTTCTCCTCCCATTCACCTCTTGTCATTACTAAGAAACAGACTTCTACCACTATTCTTAACAGGCCAATATAACTAAAGCAGTAAGGCTAACAAAAACAAACAAAAAAGTCACTCTTCTAGAAAATACTGCTTTCATTTTCCACGTTTTTTTTTTCCTTACCAACAGGCATACACACTTATTTATAGTTTCAGATGTGATTTGTGCTGATTGGATTAGACTGAAGGATGCCAAAGATGGAGTTTTTGGATTGCCTTTTATCTGTGAAATGTCAGGCATGTAAGTATGTGCTATAAATGAAATAATACTAAGACAATAAATGAAGGCATCAGTTGCATCTTTATTGTGTGCTCCAACTTGGAGATGTTGTGAAAGGTTTTGAATGCGATTGCATGTGAAAGGTAAGTTCCATCTAACTGGTGTCCCTGAGGAATTGCCCAGTACTAATGAAAAGCTGAATAGTTTCTCTAGAACCTTAAGGATCTTCTGTCAGCCACGCCACATGCACTCCTGTTTTGTAAAGTCATGTTCTTTTTGTGTAATTCTCTACTCTGTTTTATTTTCAGAGTACTTACATTTGGATCAGGGGTTCTACCCTGTGATGACAAACCTTTATAACAGGTATTTTGTGTATATAGGTATATATAAAGACAGTGTATATATTGAGGAATCAAATTGGCTTTTAGCTGTGAGAAATGCTTCAAATGAATTGTGGGTTTTGGTGGAGCATTAATGATTGTCAAACAGCATTCTTAGCACTGTGCTACTGGAACATTGATTCAAGCACTGTTACTTTGGCACGTAACCAAATCCCCACATAAGCTTGGGCCTAGAACGATAAACATGATCTTGTGGATACCTTTAAGATACTATCAAAACAAGAGCAAGCAACCCAGTAAAGCAATCTACTCTGGAAAAAAGTACGTAAGAGAAACCCAATACTTGTTACAACACAACTGAAATGAACATGTTGGAGGGAAGCCTGGTAAACTTGAGTGCAATATTCCAACCTACACATGTGTATTTCCATTCTTTTCAGTATCTAAGATGTAGAAGAAGATAGATGGACAGGGTAATCAAAGCAGGAATTAAATTCAAGTTTACAGTTAATCTGAGAATTTGTTCTATCTTTAAATGAGAGCTCATTTTGCAGCTCCTTTACAGTTGTGCAAGCGATCACAGTACCATAATTTGCCCTGGATCATGAATGCGCTGAATCACAATACAAAGATGCAGTGAGACCTGTATTTTCTCCTGCATACACACAACATTTAGTGTCCATAGGCAGAAATCCCTACAAACCTGGCAATGCTTAGAGGTTAGTACACCTGTTCTGATTTCCCAGCAAAGCTCCCCAGAGCAGGTGCACAAAGTCTATGGTTTAGAAAGTCTCTTCACACCTGCGTCTCTTAACTAATGACCCTTTTTGTTTTCTCCTTTTTGATCTCCTGAGTATGAGAGATGATGCTGAGACAGCAGACAGGCAGGTGTGGCAATCTCAAGGAGACAAAAGAGAGGGCACATGCCTGTGTGCATGCCTTCCAACAAACCATTGATTTTCTCCTTTATCTTTTTTTTGCAGGTGACTTCTCATGGGACTAGAAAAAATACTTCCAGATTTAGAAACTTCTCATTTCACTGGAGCCTTGCACATGTCCATGTTTCTTTGAGGCAGGCAGAACTAAGAGCCCCTTGAACATATTTGGTTATTTGTGATCTTTGATCTTGAGAAAATACTTCAGTTAATCCTAAGTATTTTCTCAAGTACTCACATATGATGGTACCGCATGATGCCATGGGTGTCAGCACAAGTACTCTCCTGCTGAATGCAAGAGAGATGTTGAGGTGCTGGAGTGTCTCCAGAGAAGGGCAACAAGGCTGGTGAAGGGCCTGGAACACAAACCTGATGAGGAGAGGCTGAGGGAGATGGGGGTGTTTAGGCTGCAGAAGAGAAGGCTCAGGGGGTGACCTCATTGCTGTCTACAACTCCCTGAAGGGAGGTTGTAGCCAGGTGGGGGTTGGTCTCTTTTGTCAGACAACCAGCAATAGAACAAGGGGACACAGTCTCAAGTTGTGCTGGGAGAGGTATAGGGTGGATGTTAGGAGGAGGAAGTTCTTCACAGAGAGAGTGATTTGCCATTGGAATGGGCTGCCCAGGGAGGTGGTGGAGTCACCGTCACTGGAGGTGTTCAAGAAAAGCCTGGATGAGGCACTTAGTGCCACAGTCTAGTTGACTGGCTAGGGCTGGGTGCTAGGTTTGCCTGGCTGATCTTGGAGGTCTCTTCCAACCTGGTTGATTCTATGATTCTATGAATAGACTGTTATTTGGTCCATAGTCAGAACCACCATGGAAGAGCAGATGAAGGCTACCCAAAGGGGTCTAATAGCTCTCAAATCCAAGAGCTGGCCAATCTAGAAAGTGTCCAAGACAGGCAATATATACAATCTGATTTGTTTTTTGCATACAAATAATCTTTGAATTTAGCTTCTATTCTATTAATAATCCTTCTGTAAGATAATCCTGATTTGTGGGTGTGTTTTTAGTATTCAGAATTAATCTTGAATAGTAGAAATAAAAAGTCCTCCTCCTGAGCGTCACCCAAAAATTCCTGCTTTCACTGTTTACTCATTATTCTGCCTGAGCCATGTAAAAATCCTCACTATTCAGCAAGGGAGCTAAAATATTTGACATAAAATGCTGAGGCACTTCACATGATGAGTAGTATGTAACAAATATTTGTATTTGCACAAATACATATACTTTACTATGAAAATCCATATTACAAATGTGACAAAACCCTTTTTATATCTAATAGAAATTGAAACTCCTGCTAATGTGGTTTGGCTGGATATGTTTTCTGAATCTGTTCTTACAAATTCCTTGCCATGTGATTAATGTATAAGATCCTATGGGCAAAATGTAATCCCATAAGAATAGATTCAGTTTCAAATAATTTACCAATAACTTATAATCAACATATAATCTTTTACAATGATATTGCTGAACTTTGCCCACACACCAATAAGCATTTTAACAGCTACTTATATTTCATAAATTAAACATTATCTGGATAAATACATGTCAGTGCAGAAGCATTTGTGTCTCATATCTTATCCTTAGTTTAAATGGGTTCATCCAATATCAGCTAGGTAGTGAACTCTGAAGCAGAGTCCACTGTAATAATAGTAAAGCTTAATGATGCATAGCTTTGTAAGACTGACAAATTCCCAGCCAAAGTATTGATTCCTCGAGAATTTATGAGGCACAGTCTCTATTCTATGTGATTATGGTCCATTTTTTGGCTGAAAGAATCATGTAAAATAGATTTTTAAATGAGTAGTAATAGCCAGACATAAAGAAGGTATTGATGTGTGTCATGAAGGGTGAAATAGCATGCCAGGTAAAGGCATATAACAAATTGCAAACAACAGTGCTGGAACTCCCACAAATGTAAATTTGGTTTTAGTTTTAATCAAATCTTTATTTCAGTAAGTACAAATTTTGCCACAGAACTGCAAAGATTCCACCCCTGTTGAAAATGTCATTACTTACAATTTGATTTCATGCTTGGCTTTGGAATGTGTCTATAAAATGCATATCTCACAGACATGTTAATCAATATGAATGGTGTACTACATTACATCAGAACTACAGCTGAGATTATTAGGGAAAAAAATCAAATGCACATAGTTCTGCTTACTTGAGCAATATGTGAAAATTAATAGCTTGAACCTCTGCAGAACTGACTGTTATAAGACAGGACACCTTTCCCACCCTCCTTTTTTTTTAAGGATAATTTTAACAACACTATCTGAGGTGTTTTCAGATAAGGTAAAATCAAATTCTGGCCCAGACAAAACTTGAAAGGGGAATAAAATCTGAAAGTGCAGATAAGCTCACAAAAAGATGGGGAAAGAGAAGTGTTTATTGGGTTACCAGGGCTTTACAAGAAAGTAACACTGCATTTTAATTACATTCCAGCAACTCCTTTTTGATCTAGAAAGAGGTCACCTAGGTCTTACAATGCAAGGGACCTTCATAGTTCAGACGTAAATATATCTCCCCCACACCCAGAAGCGCTCTGAGAATTAGCTAAATCCTCCTCAGAGCAGCTGCTTTTCAACAATTCAGGAGTTTATCGGCCTAATAAAAAAAAGTAACAGGCAAGAAAAAAAGGCTGACAGACTCAATAGGCTCTTCTGTGGCCTAGTGGGGCTGAAGAACTCTTCAAGGTCTTAGCACTGAACAGAGGGCTCTGAACTGGCACACTCATATACACCACAAACAAGCTGCAAAACCCAGGGAGAGGTCATTCTTTACATAAATGGTTTTCCCAGGCAGCATGCAAGTGGATTCAAAGAAAGTAGGTTGAATCCAGGTGCAAGGTTAGAACAAAAGTATTTTCATGCTCAGAGAAGCAGAGGAAAAAAAGTTCCCACCTGTAAAACAGTCTAAGAGTAGCATTATTTACTTCAATTCCAATTCAAATTCTTCTCTGTTTGGTTTTTTTTGTGTGTGTGTGTTCTGTATGATAATTATGATTTATAAAAGCAGTCCTCATCTTGCAAACACAGCACTTTTGTCTGAGGTCTAAATTCCCATCTTATGTTTTTACTATAATTTCAGGAATCAGTCTGGTTATACTGTAAAGATGTATGATAGTGATTTCACCATCTTGTTGTTGTTGTTGTTGGGGGTATTTTTGTTATATTTCTCATTCATTTTAAACCAAAGCTTTCACAGGACATCTCACTTTAATTCACCTCTCCCTGCTATTATCATTGTAATGTAGACTTTTAACATTGTTGTAATACAGCTTTCATGTGTTAATATGCAAACATACAGTACACACAAGAGTACATAATTATTGTACCTGACTGCAACAAATCAACTTTACTAAAACAGAACTGTCCTTTTATCAACATCATTAACAGCTGAAAAGGGGAAAATAAGTCTGTTTAATGGCATATTAGATTCAGTAAATAAGCTATTCTACAATTACTAACTCACTCAATGACAGGCATCCAAAGAACCACCTTTGATCACTGACAAGGCCCCACAAAATCATATGAACTATGATAAATACCTATAATTAGCAGCATGAAGTTATTTCTGACCTACAGCAAAGGGATGACATAATATACAGCAGACTTTTCAGGCTGTTAGCTTTCTGGTCCGCACGGTTCATTTCCCCTTTAAGTTTTCTGCACTGATTTTCTAAACTTTGTGCATGCATCTACATGTAGAAAAAGAAATTTGTACCATAGTCTTTATTTTCCTTTGTAATTACTGCAATTTGCACATGCAATTCAACCACCTTTGCAATATTACTGTGCACTTTTACATCTAGCTGGTCCCACAGAAAACTGCCATGCACAGTACTGAAATCTTTGTATATTTACAGATCTTTGCTTTCAGGATAGACCTACAACATATTTTGTATTATAATGGAGAAACACTCTATCTAACAAAATTAAAACCTAGACAATGTTCCTCACACACCCTAAATTTTACTCAGGGAGTACTTTGTGAGTTCATCCTCCCCAAGCTAAGCTAATTTGGATTTAACAATTTAAGTGCATACAAGTAGACAGTTAGTACATATCAATAGCTGTGGATGTAAAACTCTGCACTTATTTGAGTGTGACCTCTCATTTATATTCTGTACTGGAGTTATTATAGATTTGTATTTCTGTAATTAATATGTTTTAAATCACATTGCGAGGCATCAAAAATTGCTCTCCTGGATAGGAAAGAAACAATAGGAATAGACTGAAAAGTACTTACAGCTAGAATGAGTAAATTTCAAATTGGAAGAAAAAACAAAGCCTGAAAATCAACTGAAGGTCCAGAATAAAGAGGATGCATTGCAAAATCCCCCTGACTGCATATGTAGGAAACAGAGCAGTAACTTCAACAACTTAAACAGTCAGAAAATGGCTCTAGTTTTAGAGTATCTCTCAAAATAATCAGGCATATAAAAATGGTAGTGTTAAAAACAAAAATGTTTTGATATTCTTTCTTTGTAAAGATATCACTTCAAACATAGACTGTAAGAAGCATGTTCTTCCCACCTGCAAGCTTCCATTTCTCTGCATTTTATATACGGGGTTAAATGAGCAGAACAGAGCACTGCATCAGTTTTTCACTGTGATTAGCCAGACTTTTTTGGCTCGACTGATGTAATGCAAGCTCAAAACACTCAGTTCACCATGGTCTTGTCACTCAGTATCCCTAAGTGAGCAGAATGTTGTCTGCACACACTTGCTCATAGTTATTACACAGCTGGTGTTGCAAATGCAAGGCCTGAATAAAGGTTGCTTGCCTAGGAACTCCATAATATAAAGCAAATTTTGTCAAGTATGTTGGGTCATTGATTTCCTACATGTTGTGTTAGGTTTAGGAGAGAACAAAAATGACCTTCACTGAAGAGAAGTGCTTTTAGCTGCAGCTACAAATCAAGGCCACGGAGCAAAGGTATATTTCCTGTAAGTGCCAGAGGAATGATACTGCATCTCACAGGCAGACACAGCCCTTTTTGAAGAAAGGATTCTTTCTATACACATTCAGAATTGCTCAATATGACTTTTGGTAGAACAATACTGTGTAGTATTCTGTTTGGTGTATGTTTATTTCACGTTACTTGAACCTATTTTTTTGGGGAAATCTCTCACAGGATGCACTATTACTGTCATGAATGAATATGAACTCCCTTTTAAAGGAAGAGCAGGTCACAGCTTACATAACATGATTCATCACAGAGGTTAAAGGGAATGATTGGTTTCTGCATGACCAGCTTCACCCTGTTATTTGTCATATATACTGCTCTCACTAAGCTGGAATGTGAGATCTAGATGCTGCTATAATGGGATCCTCTTTGATTGTATCACATAAAAACTATAGCTTATGAAATAGTCAGGAAGTACAATACAACACAGCTTATCTTCTATTACATTTTCTCAATGTTTTAAGTTATGCACAATCATATCGAGAGGCCAGCAACTCCTGTTATGTGCTTTGAAAATTAAGATCCATGTAGAATTTCAGAATAAAAGACAGAAAAAGTCCAACATCTAGCCCTTTTTGTTTTTCTCCTACTGACATATAAAGATATGGACTCTGATCAAAAAAAACCAAACCAAACAAAACCCACTCAAACCACCAAAACAGTAATTAACTAACTGTAAAAGCAAAAGAGCAAATATGACAAAAGATATAATACAATACCATAATTCTAGTGGAAACTTACTCTCCCTACCAATTTATATAAAAAAAATAAATAACAAAATGAATTTTAAATTAATTTTTGCATGTTTTCTAAAGTGTCTTGAACTGAGGCTCTGTAATGAGGCTGATACATCGTTCACAGCTTACAAATACTCAAATGCAGATTACTTTTATATTTTGCTGCAAATACTCTACATATCAGATGTAGAGAACTGTAGTACTAATAATTATAATAATAACTAACTACTCAGATAATATATTCCAGTATGTATATCTTCTGTACACGCTTATAGCATGTTTATATATAGGCAGAAAATAGGCTGAAATCTAGAATGCTCACAAACTTCTAAAAAACTTCAGAATAAAAACCAAACTCTGATTGCCACCACCTCTTTAAAGTTATGTGAAATAAAGTATTTCTGTTCCCACTGACAAGTGGAAGACTTACACATGCAAGGTTCTCAATTCTGTTTCTTCATCTTCAGTTTATTACAATCACTGCTATTTTACCCACCAAGATATATTGCACATATACTGTATAAAGAATATGAGCTACATTCCGTCACCGATATTTGTATCTATATGTCAATACAATGGCTTTGTAATGCATGTGTTTTAGGATGTGTGTGTGTTATAGGGGGCAATTATCTTGTCAAGCCTAAGACATACTGAAGAGAAAAAGTGCAAATTGCACTGGATAGCCTTAAAAGCAGTACTCTGCCCATAACGTGTTACACATACCCCTGGAAATGGTCCAAACTGAACTCTTCCCTGAGGTCTCCATTTTGTGTGTGATAAGGAATAATCAGTCTCATGTTATATAAATGCAGGTGACAGTCTATGTGTTACAATAATGCAAATATAAACCTAAGTGATGATACAAACCCCTCTATTAGATTTAGATTAATGTCGCTAGACATTATTTTCCAAAGGTCACAGTCTCCAGCATACTTCTGTGTTTGGCAGAACTACAGTACTGATAAAAAAGGCTCCCACTCAAATATTATAGAAGACATACTACACTGCTTTACCAGTAATTTTTTTTCTCAAGGATTATGTTGTGTCAGTCTGTCTGCAAATCTAAAGCATTTGTTTCTGTTAAAGCCCACTCAAATATCTTTACACATTCACCACAATATAAATAAATTTTGACAGTGCACACATTGATACCTTTTTTTTTTTTAATGACTAGAACAAGCTTTCCAAATTTTAAAGTCAGAATATCCACTGTTTGGAAAGGTTGAGTGCATGTGCAAAATCATACTGGTTAGCACAAACGGCATTAAAATCCCAGCGACCTCACCACTGGCATGATTTTTGTAATGTCATGGCAAAAACTATTAAAAGAGAGTTAAATGGAGCCTAATGAAATGTCTCTGTGGATACTAATCAGATACCTTCTGAAGCGTGAGCAGTAGCGTGGTGAAGGGTGTGGAATCCCCATTCACAGAAATAACCAGTAGGAAATAAAGAATCTGATGTCACGACTACTTGGAGGCACACAGCAGTAATAAATGTCTAAATCAAATAATTTAATCTGTTAGGTCCAATGTCCTGCCACTGTGCAATGCATAGAACTGTTGAAGGTTCTGGGAATATTTTATGAAGAACATCAGTGTTAGAACATCACTTTGCTGAGGTTTTAGCTAGTGAAAGTCTTTAACGGATTCACTAAAGATCCACTGAATATTTAAATCTCCTACTGATTTAGAGGTAAAATACTAGACTATTTTTCTTGTGTTACAGCAGAATACTTGCTTATTGTTCAAGTTAAACTAAGAATGTCAGTAATGATAGCTCAGATTTTTTCTTAAGAAGTCATAAACATGTGGATGCTGCTATCCCCTTGAAGAAGTAAACACTTGTTTTCTTTTTTCAATCCAGAGTGCCATTTTCACCAGCATAAATCCCTGTCTCCAAGACCTGATTCTCCTTTGATGTATATTTTGTACAAAATCCTGCTCCTTTTACATACAATAATAAATGAACAACATAACTCTAGCTTGTGATGAACGGTTCTGCCCACCATTATGGATTACATTGCTTCATCTTTTTGGGCTATTCTTGATCTTGGCCATTTTGCATGGCAGAATACTGGCGACTTGTCTTCTACTGAAATACACAGCAATCACAACAGTGTCTTCCCAATGGGATTTTTTCCCTTCAATCTTGTCAGATACTATAACATCTCATGGTGTGAAATATACTGAAGTTATGTCAGTCTCTCAGTTACTCATTTCTAACCAAGCAGCTCTAAGATCCCAGACTATGGCTGCCTGAGAAACCAGAACCATGCTTCTGTTCCTTTCATAAGCAATGCAAAATGGGTTGTTTATCCCCATCTAGGACACTGAATACAAACAGGATTGGCATGTGTCAGGGGAGAGGGATGTAATTCTTACATGCTTGCAAACTGCTGCAGAAATGTATCAGTCTAAATGTCACATTTTGTATACCTTCATGTTCCTTATTCCTTGGAATTCTAAACTTTTCTGACGTAGTTAAATGTTGCTGTTTTAAATTCTGTGGTTTATACATGACTACAGTCAAGAATTATGATTTTATATTGACTAGATACCAGTGCTTCCACCTTAGTTCAGGCCCAGGGTAGGTAGTCTACTAATCCACAAACTCCCAGAATTTAATTCCAAAGGTCAGTACATGTGGGGAAAATGGGCCTAAGAATTTCATCAAGGAAATATTTACAGGTACTGTTGCTTATCAGTGCTACTGCAAGTTTTATTGGGAACACATTCAGAGTTTCTGTGTGGGTGAGTTCTAATTGCTATTACATCAGAATGATTAAACAGTTATTGGGCAAAGAGCTATGATCCCATACAGATACATACTGCTGAATACTGCTTGAAGCATTCTACATTGCACACCTGTATCTACAGAAGAATTATAATTGTTTTATATTAGGTATTGTCAAGAACCCATTTTTTGGTTCCACAGGCAATAAGCAGAGTGTTTGAAATGACTGAGGTTTCATTATTTGTTCGTCCACCAAAACAACTACAAGCCTGATATACTGTCTTTGGAAAATATCCTGATGGGAGTTGTTGATCGAGTTCATTATTTTAATAAATCAATTTTTGCTTCAGTTTGCTGTTTTGCATGTGTAATTTATTCTTACATTGACATTAAAGAAAAAAAAAGAAGTTCTGAAATCCTGGTCAGCTGCTGGTCCTCTTTTACTTCTTAACATTTAATTTAAAATTGCTTCAGATTTTGCCTATGTGAATGAGAATACTATGAACTAGCAATTAAAAGAACGTTGAATGATTTATGCTTAGAGTTGTCAATACAGTGAAATATGAAAGACTGATTTAGCAACATTTTGCAGAAAGCAGAAGTGAAAGCAAAGTCAAAATTAATTCCTATGAAGCTGCCCTACTATTTTTTTTTTGTCTTTCTCTTGTTATCCTGGCCAGCTTCCTGATGAGAAAACTCACTTTGAAGGAAATGTGAAATTCACTTATTAAGAAGTATTTTCACAACCAAATTCTTTCTCTCTAATTGTGATGGTCTCTCAAAACTTTGCTGCATATGAATGTAATACTGGTGAAACTCTCAATCTAAAATTTAAATGATTCTCTTTAAGCAATTGCCAAAGTGAAAACTGAATGTGACAATTTAGAATTTTAGAAACTGACTTTAGCCTTCTGTAAAGGTTTTAATTCAAGGACGGATGCAAAGATCCCAAAAGGCAGTTTTAAATAATTGATGGGTGTGGGATAGGGTGTTATTATCCAAGAGGAAGGCTTCACAGTCTAGCTTGGAAATGAGTCAGTCCAACCAAAGCCAAACAGACTCACAAACTCCACCTTAGTGACTAAGACTTCTTTGTAAATTCTGCTAGTATTAAGTTTTCCATTGTAATTACATCTCCTCTTCAAATAAACAATATGATGCTCATCTAAAATAAATTAACCTGTTATTTCATCTTGGGCATTTGAAACTGGAATGCTCGCTCTCCTGGAGGAAACAATTGTTGCTTCTTTACTTGAACAGTCTGCATTTCTTCAGTTATTGCAGAGAGGAAACATTCTGCCTGCAACATCTTGGCATAGTTTGTACTGTTAAAGTAAGAGAAAAGCAAACCTGAAGGACAACTTCCCCCCTCCCCCCCTTTTTTTTTTGTTAAATCCATATACAATAAAATGTGCTGCTGGCTGCAATACTATTACTCCATTCCTCACAGAGCAGCACTGCTTAATACCTCCTGACAATTACAAAAACAAGTAAGTCAGGATCATCCTGAACCAGATTGTGCTAACATACAGCTGAGGATAAATCTGACCTCAGTTGAGTCTCTCTTTACTCAACAGTTCACATTGTTTTTATTCAGCTTTATTCTTGCTTAATCTCACCTGGGATTATTCTGACACCTGTAGGCTGAGCTGCAGAGAGTCACCAAAGTAAAAATTACCCTCTATTTATGTGTTGTATATTGGTTCTAATGCAAATATCCCCTTTCACTAAGACTGTTTTCCCTGAAGAGTCGTCCAAAGTTTCCTGTATTTCCAGCACCCCTATTGACAACATCCGTTTATTGGGCCGATAAATCAGTCATTAAAATTTGCTTTTAGCTACATCTTACTGTGCAAATGCACACAAAGAACAGTAAAAGATGTGTGTTCTTTTTAAGAGCACTGGACATCAGAGGACTACAATTCAGCATATGATTTCTTTAGTATAGCATGGCCAGGAATTCAAAGCCACTGGTGAGGCAACATTGGTTAAGTCCTTGAGTTCTGTACAAAGTGGGTCCAAATGATTTCATATTACTGTGATTGATACACTATGTACATGGAAAACACAGCTAAACCAAGAAGTAAAAGGTAAAACATGAACCATCAAAACAATATGTCTTTCTACGTTATATAATTTGGAAAGCATCAGAGATAATAAAAAAAAAAAAAAAAACAGAACAACCTCCCTACAAAACAACTTGAAACAGGCAGGAACTTTTCCTCTTCTTAAAACCCCAGAAAAGAAAAATCACCTTTGAAAGTCCTCTCTAGCAGTCTTTCATGGTTACCAGAAATTATAAATCATGGGCTGCCTCGCAAACATACATATACTTTTCGTAATGTCTGATTCAACACTTGTGTCACCTGTCTAATGTCCTGCTGACTTCAATGCACTTTTGCCTAAGCAAGGTCTGAGTAAAGACTGCAGAATGCAGTCCATAAGCTTTAAAAACACACTGTGTACCTTTGAGGAGGATAATCTTCCTCTCCATATACACCCAGTGCCAAGTTGGATCTGGCATTGAAAGGATTTTTGCTATTAGCAGACAATAGGGACTAGGTTAAAAACAGCATAGCCACGAGAAAGTAATGATTCTGATTAAGTAAATTCCATTGAACTCTTTCTAGTAAGCATTATTCAGGTCATGAATGCTAATTTGTCCTGCAGGGGGCTGTGGGTAATTACCCAGAAAAACTATCAGCTTTATTGAGTTGCCACAAAATAGTATTACTGAATGGAATTCACTGTAAAGGGAGTCAACCTTGATATGTGTCCACAGAGCTAAGCAGGCTTTTCTTGAAGATATCGTAAGATGTACTAAACATCATAGGAACTTTACTCCAGATTAGGATACAGTCTAGGCCACTTTTATGTTTCCATTAAATAAAATTAACATGCAAAATTATGCAGCACAAAAGTGCCACTATGACACCTAGAGCAAACCGCATTCTGCATATTTAAAGTTGTGTAGAATCAGAACCATCTTAAAAGATGAAGCAAATGTGTCACATTGGCTGCATTCCAGCAGTCACATAGAACTGCTGACATTACTAAAATCTAGATAATTTAGTCCCATATGGGAATCTATACCACAATTATATTGTCCCTGTTCTGACACAGTCCTGATTTTGCACTTCTTTAAGCCTAGCTTTTTATAATTTTAATTCCCTTCACCAATAAAGCAATTTGCATTCACACAGCCTTCTTTGCTAAGTAAGAGTGAAAAAGAAATCTGTTACGTGACCTTGGTCTTTTTTGCAGTTGATTACAAGGGAAAATTCTTCAGCTAAACCCTTCTCTCATCTGCTTTTCATTGATGTAGAAGATTGTACTATAAACCATAGGAGAGAACTAAACAAGTAGCACACCATGGCAGGTGACAATTCATTTCCATTTAAAAAATACATACATAAAGCAAACCCTCCTGCACGGAAAAAGGTGCAGTACACACAGTGGAAGTTTTCCCAGGTTGTTGCTTGTCTTAGTAAAACTCAAGGAACTATGAAGTGTTCCCATAGAGTTTTGAAGCTTTGTAAAGGTTGGTCTGACTTTCTGGACTCAGTTGTACAGACACTGTAGGAATCACAGAATAAATCTATTCATGTTCTCTGGCCACCTATCTGGGATCTTGAGGCATCTGGTCAGAACTAAAGCTATGAATTTTCTTGTGAGTGTCCAAAAATACATTAGATTACCAATGAAGTAATGTGGTACTTCCAGAAGTATTAGAATGAGCAGATACACCTAAAGAAATGGCAAGAATAAAATGAAAGAGCATAAAGGAATTTATTTCCTACAGCTATAGACCCTGACTTTGTACTGGAATCAATAAAATTAATCCCTGATTCAACTCTTAAGTTGCCAGTCAACAAGGACTACACTTGCGTGCCATCATGCTAGTCACTGCATAGGCAACTGCTATCCTCAGCCAAAGGATGTGCAAGAAGAGGTTGATATCTCCGCTAAGGATCTGTTCTATGAGAACTGATAGATTTATGGTATTTAATACTCACTGATGACTCAGTCCTTTTCCTAACCAGTTAGTAGCAAAAATGATTCCCAATAAATAGCTGTTTATTGAACTAGCTGAAACTAGATGAGTGCTGTGGTCCCTTCCAACCCTGACTGATTCTATGATTCTTCTATGTTTCTAAAAGCATTCCAGGTAGCGGTAACTTGAATTGGGTTTTATATCTCATTCATTTTGACATTCTTAGGTACTGTGATGGAACAAAAATTTCATATGAAGTTTATTGTGAAATTAAAAAATAATTTTAAAGAACAAGTATGCTCATTTTTTCTGGACAATAAGCATTTTAATATGCAAGACGGAGGCTGATATAAGGGACATTTTGTAAAGGCCTTATTGAAATGAAGAAATAGACAACAACGCCTGTTTGTTATTTTAATAAGTGAACTGACACTTTGTATTTCACTTTCTCTTGTTTCCTCTCACCTTTCACTCTCCAATTGCTATTTTTTTTCTTTCACACAGGCTTCAAATAAATACATTTCCCTTTACTTGACAGAAGATTAACATCCCAACAGAAAACCACCATTGAGATTGGCTATTGCAATTTGGTTTATGGGTTGATTTAGTGTTCAGAACTCTGAAACAACAATGTTCATCAATAAAGCAAAATATTGAACGTAACTTAAGCAGACATTATATTCTTTTAGTAACGTTTTTAAATGCCTCACTTTCCATAAAAGGTATGAGGTTTGGCTCAAAGATCAAAATGTAGCTCTTGAATTTTGCTGGTAAAGGCTGATTTGTTTGTTCTAGGTATTGTAATGCAGATGATTGAAGTTTACCATTCTATACTTTTACATTTGATTTAAAACTAAACATTACTAAAACTTATTTTGAAAATACTATATTTTCCTGCTTTATTTTGGCAAAGAACAAGCAAATAGTTTCATTCTCGCAATTAACTGCTTTAAAGATGGCTTGGATAAGTTCACCAGCTATGAATAAAGACAACTAAACAATTGTGATGCTAAAGCATTCTGATGTACTAAAAAAAGAAATATAGTAATTTTTTTGTCATTCTTTTTTCAGCATGACAACAACAGAATTGAACAGCAAAACTCCAGTCTGGGCTGTTGTGATTATTGGTAATTCTCAATTTGCAGTGCGACTAAACCACATAAGCAATCAGGATATTTGAGCTACAAGTATTCATGCTGTCATTGTTTTTTGTTCTAAGTCAATACCATCAAAAAAACATGTCCACCTCAGATTTATGTTCTTAAAAGTATCATACTGTCTCTTCTTGTGATTCTTGTTTAAGAGATAATGAATACTATAGGCACTAGTGAGAAAGGCCCAGCTATGGAGAGAACAAATGTGTTTTTACCATTAGTCAGTCCCTCTGCTTCCAGAAACTTTCCCAATAATCCTTTTACTTACTTAGAGAACCCATGCAGATATTTTCCTCTGTTTTCAACTGGCAAATAGGTGCTTCTAAACACAATTATCACTGTGTATTTTGATTCCACATTAGTATTAGTATTCCAAGCATAATGCCACCAGATACATAAAATCAATGTTACCAATAGGTCATTGGTCAGTAGCTCATGCTCAGTCCAAAGGAGGAAGGAAGACTTAATCTGTGTGCATTACATGGGACTGTAATTCATTTTAAGGAAAAGTTTAAAAGAAACCTTTTATTTCAATAGAGGCATCAGCATAAAGAAAATGTAAACACACTTACAGCAATCCCCACAAACTCTAAAATTCTGTTTCTCTCTTCAGGCTATGAAAGACTAAGAGCCATTTCTCATCATTCCTGAATGTGCTCTGTTATAGAAAGAGCCTAACAAGGATTAAAAAGGCTGTCCTATGCATGCACTTTGTTAAATCCCTGCATGCCATTCTACGGTGACTGTACTGTCTGAACTAGCTCTCCCTGTTTGCATGTAAGAAATAGCTGGCTCAAACAATTCATCTGATCAGTGAGGCTCAACCAGAGAGTGTGCCAGTCCAACTATATGCAGCCTAACACCCTTTCCGTGAATGATGGTTAAAAAGAGCTTTCTTGCTTGAATGGTCTTCCATAGGACGTGGAAATAGGCTGAGCTGGGGGAGGGAGGAAGTGAAGGAATGAAGCCAACACCAAACATCACTGCTTATATCCTGCTAGCTACCTGGCTTTTACTACAGTGCAAGCAGATAGGCGATAGAGAGTAAATTCATACAAAACTGTCGGTCAAAAAGCTATTCACTCTATGTGTCACAAAGCAGTTATCTGAATGGGGCAGGAGGTCAACGTAATTGCATGATGGTAACAGGACAGAGAAAGAAATGCACTGAAGGGGGAAATCCTTGCTTCTCCTTATGAACTCTTCTCAACCCCATCCCCCAGTCATGCAAATTTTTAATTTCAGCTTTTTCCCACAAAATAAAGACAACATAAACAGAGCAGAGCAAAGGGCTGCATAGTGCTTGAGGATGAAGCAGAGGCACCAGGCAGAAGGAAAGGTGCCATTCTGCCCTGTGTTAAAATTATTCAGTGCAGTGTGTTCACCAGTCATGGTTTTGAGTATTAATGTACAGTCTTCTACTTCTTGAATGTTTAATTAGTTTGAAAAATTAAGATGTGGAAATGTCAGAACTGGTCTGCTAAGTATCACAACCAAAATATGGCTTGGATAATAATTATTCCACTAAAACAGAGAAGAGAAGAGAAAGAGAGGCTTTTTTTATCACTACTATTGCATAAGCTGTAAATGGATAAGAACTTCACAAGGCAGATACAACAGACAAACTGCACATATATACTGGTCCAAATGGATCAAATATATAACAAATTCAGATTAATTCCTCTGAGCTCAATTATAATATATTAGTATATTCAAGAGCCTCTAGCTATCCACATCAAGATCCAAAATTTACAGCACACTAATTTGTTTTCATATTTTACATGAATATTTTACCTACGTGTTTGTTATAGACATTGTACTAGGAAACAAATGAGGCAACCCTGTTTAGTATATGTCAGGTGAAATGACTATCTCAGTAAGAGCTTCCTTGTATTGGTTTGCCAGTGAACTCATTGCTTGGCTGGAGACATCTGTAAAAGTGAAAGTTTAACGAGTCTTCCACCCAATTGGCCTCTAACCTATCTTCCTTTGAAAAGACAGAGTAAGATTGAGAACTGTGATGCTTACACACAGAAAGTAGCTTTCAAGGCCAGGTACAAAGCAGACAGCTGTAATATTAAGTCCCTATTACTGACTAGGTTTCTTCTTTCCTGATGGAACTTCTTTTTAGTGATAAATGACTCACTTGTTATGCTTACTCAATGCTGACCTCACCTGAGCACATCAATTGCACCAAATACTGCAAAGCTTTCCTAGTTTTGTGATGTGGTCAGAGTTCAGACAGGTCAGCTGTTTTCACTTAAGAGGTGATGATGTTCCAAACACCTGAAAAGCAACTGACAGATCCTTTATCCAGCAAGACATCCTGAGACTGGAGTAAGTGAATTGTGATTTGCCCATTCTGTGAATTATGCTACATCCTCAGTGCTTGCTTATATACTTTGCCAATTATGCAAGGTGATCCAGATATTAGTTTATGAGGGTTTTGCAGTGTCTTTCCTTCACTTATGTGTTTCCTTCATTTATATGTTAGTTTACTCTTACGCTGTCAGCCTCAGTGTAGCATCCTGTGCTTGACCTGTCCACAAACACAGACGATAGTAGTTCACTAGAAGAAATTTGATAAAGAAATCACCATTTTCTACTCTGCCCTGGTGGGGCCATATCTGGAGTAGTGTGTCCAGTTCTGGGCCCCCAAGTTCAAGAGGGACATGGAACTGAGAGGTGACCTCATCAATTTTTATAACTATATAAAGGGTGAATGCCAGGAGAATGAAGCCAGGCTCTTCTCAGTGATGCCTGATGACAGGACAAGGAGCAATTGGTGGAAGTTGAAGCTCAGGAAGTTTTGTTTACATGAGGAGGATTTTTTTCACTGTGAGGGTGACAGAACACTGGAACAGGCTGCTCAGAGGTGTTGTGGAGTCTCTATCTCTGGAGATATTCAAAACCTGCCTGGAAACGTTCCTGTGTGATCTGGGATAGGTGATCCTGCTCTGGCAGGGAGGTTGGACCAGATGATCTTTTGAGGTCCCTTCAGGCCCCTGACATTCTGTGAGTCTGTGATTTTTTTTTTAAATCATGCTTTTTTTTAATAGTCAGACTACTATCTGTGGATGCTCGTGAGACTTACATTTGGGAAAGATATGCCAGCAATAGGCTTGAAAGAGCCATGGAGAAATTCAAAGCAATCTCTGGATGTGTTAGCTGCTAAGGAGGTCTTTGTCATGAGGATCTTAGAACTCCCACAGTCCTGGGGCTGTGGAAGATGAGATTCCTGAGGGCTATTTGTTGGAATATCTACTGCCACTGTTATTAGATACCCCATTAAAATTAAGGTGTCCCTAATCTTTTAATTGATTTTAGTGATTAAAGAGTAGAATTCTTTACTTCTACATGTATGTGATCAATCAGAGAAACCAACTCTATCTATTCTAGTCACTGTAGGAACCTCAGGAGGTTGCTTGGTCCAGATGGCTCAGTTTATCACAGAACACTACTACATCTCTAAAAGGAGCTTCATACCATCCGGGTAGATTTAAAGCCAAAAGGAAATATGCTGGATCTTATGGAAACAGGCCTCCACCACACTGCCTTAGTAGTCATTGCCTATCACCTACACGTTGGTAGGATAAGAAAATTAATGAGGTGCAATTACCAGATCTTAGTGAAATAAAGACAGTAATAATACACGATGGCCCAATATTATTCCTCTTCTGATTTCACTGTTTCTCTTCTATTTATCACTTTTAATAACTGACTAAGAGTGAACACGGAAAAAGAACAGATGTGAAACGAGTGTCTTTCCCTGCCAGGGATTCCAGAACATTCACAGTTTTGTTGATGCACAATAAATGCAAATTGTTTAATTTTTTGGTGTGTGTATCTATACATATACATTTATCTTCAAATGAAAATGACAGTGAAAATACTACTACTTCACTTCTGCAACATGTTAGCCACCACCTCAAAAATGCTATATCTTGGACAGCTGCATTTTAATCCAGCATAGCCAGAAAGTCTATTGACTCAGTTTCACCTGTGCTAGAGCCACAAGCAGCTGAGTTTAAATACACATCTAAGAGCTTCAAAATTTTGTGAATAATATCATATATTTTTAATCTCTACCTTCTCATTATTTAAGTAGCTAAGAAGTATGTGATCAATCATTCTAACATATAATTTTACTTGACATTGTATAAAACGCACAGCACAGGCTCATGTGCTTGTGCATGTGAATCACAGCATTTATACTGCCTAAGGCACATGAACACTAAGGAGCAGCCCAGACCCAGCTGATTAAGCTGTAGAGCAAAACAACACCTCAGCAGTTAGAGGTATGACAGCCAACAGTGGTTTATTAGACCAAGGAGTATAACATTGTAATTTACTTCTCTAATACTTGCCATGTTCTCTTCTATTGTTTCCCCTTACAGACTGAAATATGTAGGTAAGAGATTGCCACACAGTTTCACATCATGCGTTCCTCCAAAATTAGAGAGTAACAAACTGTCTTTATTAGCCAGGACATTTGTTATGGTGTCATAAATCACTGAAAGCACAGGTGGGCATCTAGTGGTTTAAAAGTCAGGAAAAACCAAAAGATTTCATGTGTCTGCCTAAAGCTACAGTACAACTAGACACAATGCTACACTTCCTAGCCCTGCCTATTGTATTGTATGGTTTTGTTTTCCTTATCAATAAGAAACTCACAATTTATGGAGTCTGGCTCAGGCCAGATGTTTTAAAGATTTTTTTTTTTCTTCTCAAAACATAAGAATATGGACCAAAACTTTGCTTTCTTTTTGTTCACGTGTTTGGTTTGATTTCCAAAATTTGAATTCGCTGCTTTCCTTCAGAAAACCAAAGTATTGGTCACAGGCAATGTCTGAAAAATAGCTTGCTTATTTATAAAGCAAAGACATAGAAAACTGGTGAAGTTATGAATTTCACAGAGTTAACACTTTTCTCATAAATATAGTTTAACAATGGTAACATCGCAATTATAGTCAAATATTCTGGCTCAATCTGTCAGTATACCATTGGGGGAGACAAATTATGGTGAGCACTTAACAATGCACAAAAGAGATATAAGGCTATTCTGATTAAGTCTTGGTGAAAGATGAAATGATTTTGAGTACTTGCCAGATTTTTCAGACATGGCAGTTCAAGCAATGCTACTCAATATTCTGTTCACTACAGGTATAAGAACCTATAGGCAAAAGCATAGTGTGTGTCACAGACTGGTCAGTTGTTATGTTTTAGAACCAATAGGTAAATGCCACATGTCTTAGTGATGTGAATTATGTATTTAACTGGATCAAAACTCAGAATTTCTCATTGACATCTGAGCAAGAACATCACAGATTTTATTCTATTTTAGCAAGGAAATAAAAAAAAATAAACTACTTTCAAACTCAGTCATCCAGGTAAATTTTAAATTGACTAAACTCCATACATTTCAGAGTGACACAATAGAGCTATGATTTCTGTGACTTTAAAATACTTGATTTCTACTGGCTTCTGCTGTGTAGGACTGGCTTCCTACTATAGATTTTAGCATATATTCACAGAAACAGTTAAAGTGGAACATGTGATCTAAATCTATTCAGATTTCTAGGGGTAATTAAAGTCCTTGATCACCCTTCTTCACAAAGTGTGCAAGAAATGTAAGGCTAAGACAATTTAGTATAGTTTTGACTGGGAATCTATTTGACTTCTGCATTAAATTTGCTAGATACTAAAAAGGCTTTTGTTCTAGTACATATTGTATTCATATAGTGGACTATAAAAAATATTGGTCTACTTGCAGACACAATATCAGGAAAATGCCATGTAAAATTTAATGTTTCTTAATCAAGGAACTGTAAGTGATAACACCAAATGTAGAAGCAATAATGCATTAAACTCCCCATTTCTGGAATTATATTCTGCATTTATAATGGAAAACGTATATTGAAACCCTGTTAATCTACACTGGTTTTATATCAGTGGAAGATTTGGTCTTAAATTTCTCTTCTAATGAGACTTTTATTTCCAAACAGATTTTTTTTTTTTTGTGGAGAAAAGAAGACCCCAAAAAAACCATCTTGAATTGTTCATTTAGAATTGATAAGACACATATTGAAACCAAAGCACATTTCAGACACTTCTAATAGATCTGTTTACTTTCTGAGCAAATCAGAGTATTGCCTTTGTTTTCTGTTTCATTTGATATGAACACACAAAAAAAGGTCTCGTGTCCTCATAATAAAAACATATTTTGGTTTATGATTTGCCAGATTTCAGTGATGACTTTTTTCAAAAGTGAAAGGAATCTTCATTAAATATTTAGTGTAGAACAAAAATGGAGAACTTGATAGAAAATAGGTTGCACAGAATTTACAGAAATAAATTTAGCTAATAAAAGTCTTTAAAATTTCTTCAGAATTCTGATTTTACATGTGCCATAGGCATGCACTAAATTAATAGGAAATGTGATCTTGGAAAAGCCTAGAAACTAATACCTTTAGTTTCTGGCATTTTCCTTACTGGATAAATTGAAATAGTAAAAACTGTCCCAAACTGTTACTTCTTTTCAAATTTGGATTTTTTTGTTTAATCTTTATATGTAAAAATCTACAGGATTATACACTTTTCAGATGTGACAAATGAATGATTACTAGTGATTTTTAAGTTCCTCTTCCAGCAAATACTTAAAATATATTTTAAGTTCAGTAGAGAAGCAATCTCAATTAAAGTCAACGTGTCTGGCAGAGCAGTGTGTAAAATGCTAACATTACAAAAGATCCTGTAAATTTAATCCCCAATCCTGAACTTAATAACATCAGTAGTAAAACTCCAGCTAATAGCAGTAGGAGTAGAATCAGGCCCCTATAGCTTAGGTTTCTAAGGATTTTCTCCCCCTTCCTTCCCCCTCCTTGTACAACAGCTTGAATTCCTGTATTCTGATTAAGATAGATGGAGTATTTGCATCCTATCCATATTCATAATCTTCCTTTTCAGTGTCAACCCAAAATACCGCATTTGTTGCCCGGGCAGACACATGCAATGTCTTAAGAAGTTTTGCATAGAGGGATAAGGACACATCCCTTTTCAAAATTTTCAGAATAGGTGGCCACTAGGTGAATTCATGCTGTTAAAGTGCAAAGAGACCAGAACAAAACTCATGTCTTTTGTATGTGACAGAAACTGTAATTAATGATCTCTTCCCTTTTTGCTAAAGAGAAAAGGGAGATGTGCTTGTTGACAGGCATTTTATTAATGGTTTCTACCATCTTAGTATATATAAAAGGCATTATTGGTTGCAGTGTTAGTTTAAAAAGATTTTTCTTAGGAAATGTTGAAGATGTTTCATGGATGAAAAATGAAGGCAATCTGTCCACTGCCACTGAAAGTTTGGGTTTCAATAATAAAATTGAAACTATTGTGACAGTTCCTATTGTATCCTTTAACCATCTGCCTCCTGCTGGCACAATCACTGATGGCATCTGCAAGGACATGGTCACCCTTACCTAGTTTGTTTCTTATTTCAGCAACAAAACCTGTCAATATCATGTCTCATGGTTGCTTTTCTAAGGAGATTTATCAACCAGCTAGGTGATGGTACTTATTTTAGCGGTTGTTGGTCTGTTGTTGTATTGGGAACCAATAGGACATAAATATTCAGCCTGGCACACAAGAAATTCGACATGCATTTTCCAGTTGCAACAATGGCAGCTGTCTGCCTAATCCAGAGGCCAAAGCAGTGATGATTTACTCATAGACTTCACTTATACTATGGAATTAAAGCGAATGGGAATAATACAATGGCGCATTCTGAACTATATTACGTAGGAAAATGTGACAATACTGCACACAGGTTATTTAATTTGTGCTCATTTTCCCTGGCGGGGAAAAAAAATAAAGACAAATCCCAAGCAAAAAAGTAAAAATAAGAGGCCAAATCCTAAGTCCATACAAATGAAAGATGGCAGCTCGACTGTTGAGATAGCGCTATGCTCATTTACACTGGCTAATGGACTTTCTGTTGCTTGTGGACAGACAAGAAAACAGCCATTTGTCTAGCTTAGTGTGCTTTCTGCAACACTTTAAGAAAATGTTTTGCTTTGCCACTGATTTGTGAACCACTTAATAACTTCTGTGAACCAACAAGGAGGCAGACATTTACTATGTGTGTTTGCAATAATATAATCAGAAAACATGTTGGGGAAGGGATTTACAGCAGTTTGCACTCTGCTCTCCAGACAGAAACAACCAAGCGGCAAAAGGTTCTTCCTATATATTATTGAAGATTTGCTGATATCTTAAAATTAATTACAAAACCATTTTGGTGACTGTTCAGCTCAGCATTGTGACTGACAAGAGTGTTAAATATAGCTGGACTAGTGAATAAAATATCTGTCCCTTCTCTAAGCAAATGTACAATTCTTTTAATTCCATTTTCCAAACTTCATTTCTAAGAGTCCTGGAAAATCTACATGTTGGGAGGCAACTGAAAATGCACTGTTTGCACACTGATGTATACTAGCAGCCATTCATTTTCTCTGGGAATTTTTATGTAAGCTCCCTTATTGGGAATATGCTAATGACATCCGCCATGATTACTGATTTTCTTTGAATCGTTATTCCTCTGTGGGCAAAGCAATCAGAAAGGGAGAACAGGAGATTTACTTCTTGCTTGTGTGCCTTCTTCAACCATCTGCTCTATCCTGATTCATTTGAATAAGATCTGCAGTTTTAGATTCTTTACTCTGGCATTCTGAAGCATTTTAAAGCTTAAAAGGAGTTAATAGTTATCTATCAGTGTCACAAATGTGGTACTGCAATGCATTCTAACAGCAAGTTTGCCTTCCAATGGTTTACAGTGCCAGATTAATTTTATTAAAGTAAAAAATTACAGTGTTCTTTAACAGCTTCATTATTTCAGACAAGTCTTTTGTGAGCACATTTATTATATGAAGCATGGAGTATAAAAGCTGAAAGAAAGGGAACTAATTTATAAAACAAGAACATTTAAAAAGTGAAAATTGTTAATCTACTTCCTCCCCATAGATGGAAAAAAGAAAAAGGGCAAAATTGTGATCAATTTAATGAAAATACAACCTCATAAAATGCACTGCATTTACTGGATTCTTCTACATGTTCTTTTACTTGTGTGACTTTCTGAAATACATTTACACAAGGTCATTTTGATTTTAACAAAGGTTCTATTTAACTGTATCAAAATTCAATTAAATTGTTCTCTCAAATGAAGTATTGGCCTCATATAACAAGTTTCCCATGCACAGTGATAACGATGTGCATGCTTTATTTTTTTTAATAGGATGACAGTTTTCTGCTGTCTTTTATATACAAGTTAGGTTTAAAAGAGCACTGCTAATTGCCAAAGACCATTCTGTACAACAGTAATGGAAAATAAGCAAGAAGAAGATATCGCAGTAAGGCAGAACTGAGCACGGGCAAATGCAGAGACAGCATTCTGAGAATGGTACTGAATACTTAAGTGTAGTCTTTTAGTGAGCAACTAACCTTTGAAATGTTAAGGGAAATTAGTGAAATCAAAAAATTCCTTACTATACTTATTTCAGAAATACTTTTATCTAACATAAAAATTGGAGCCTCTCTAATTGGTCCTGTAAATTAATTCATAATACCTATAAAAAATGGAGTTCCTTCTAAAAAAAGTAGAGGCAATTTTTGGATTAGCAAGTAGTATAAAATGATCTCCAAAGCATCAGGACAACCTTTTTAGTTACCTTTGAAAGGAGAAGCTTAAACTAATGCAAAATTAGTATTGTCTGCTCATTTGGTGCAGTCACAGATGTTAAAATCTCTGTCTACCTTTCTTTTTTTTTTTTTTTTCTGATTTCTCCTTGCCGTTTTAAAAATAGAATGACAACACAAAAGACTGAAATGGCAGTGACCTCCCTGCTAGAATTAGTTGTTGGGAGCCACTTTCTATCAACTAACTTCAGCTCCTTTCAGAGTTCTCAGAAAGAGAGCTGCAACTTGAGTGAAGAAAGAGTAGTTATTTGAGAAAGGGTATGTCTGTTCTCATACAAATGAAGAGAACTTGCAAACACACTTTGTGTTTGCTTTTAATTAGAGGTGCAACAAAACTATACCATAAATTACAAGGCTCACTGCATTTGTGACTTGGTTATCCTGGAGATTATAAACAACGACTACAGTTTCTTTGGGTTTAAAGATGCACCAATCTTTGAAATTCCCTATTTGATTCCTCACTAGAGGATTAGAAATCTAGATTTAATTTTTATAGTGTTTTCATAATAATTGTCAATATGGTTCCACGAATTTCAAGGATTGGTCTCATCTTTATCTCCACTTTGATGTATTGTATGAAGCAAGCAGTTCTGAGAAACATGAATAAAATCAGAAAAGCAGAATTCTGTCTTAATAATTCATGAGATAAAATTCTTAACATCAAATTAAAGATTGGCAGCTAACCAATGAAAAACAGAGAAGAGATGACAGAAACAACAGTGCTATTTTTCATAACAACATAGACAACTCACTATTTTGTTGGTCCAGTGTATTACACAAAAGACAAGTTCTTTTAATTGAGAAATGTTTTCTCTTGTCTTGCATTTGTATTTCTCTTTCTCCCTAATGAAAGCATCTTATTGCTCAGACTTTGTGCAATACAGCTGCTTATTTTATGGTTAAAGTCACTTACCACATGAAGCTCTGCTTCTTTATGTATACAGCATCACAGTGCAGCAGGAATATTTTAATATCCTCCTCAATGTATCTCTGTAATCTTTACCATTTTTAGGCTTTTTATTTCTACTAAACAACTTAATTAGCTGCTCAATCACTAAGTTTCTGAAAAACAGCACAAAATGCTAGCCATTTTGAAAGGCTGAGAGGAGAGCAAGGGAGGTAGCATGTTTATTCTTAAGAGAGAATTGCAGGATATCTCTAACTGAAAGGTATGGTAATAACACCAGTTAATGGGTTCAACCTGCTCTTGTATCAAGCAGCAAATCCAGGAAGGTGTGCCAATTACATATAACCCCATTAAAAACAGCACATCTTCACTGCTGCAATGACAACTATACGGAGTTCAGCTTTTGGGTACCTGGGGGAAAATGCAAAATATGCCTGTGTTAGCTCTTCACAGACTGCTGTACAACAAAAATCAGTGTATGGCAAACTTTCAGCCCTTGTTAAAAGACCCAGCTCATGAATACACCATTTGTTTTAGGCACTTCACATAGTTTTAATTACATTAATATTTGAGAGCATGAAGATATTTACAGTATATGAAATGCCAGTGACAATGGTGAAACTTCATGATTTTTATTCAGTTTTGCTGCATATAATTTACCTAAATTAAAAAAGAAACAGAAAAAAGAGACAAGGAGACTGTAGGCCTAAACTGTTAGTGAATCCTGCTGAACATGAGAATTTATTATAAGCAATAGACAAGCAGTAGCAATTTTTGTATACTACATTTTTTCTCTCTTGAATTGGAGGTAGGTAAATAAAGAGGATTTTCCATTAATGAAGGATGAAAAATGACAGGAAAAAAAATCCCAAACACCAAAAGAAACATCAGAAAACAATCAGATTAACTATTTCAGAATCTCCAAATGATGTCCAGATATATTTGCTCTTTGCACATCTCCATAAATATATTTGGATAATGTAGAAAAATGTCCCTATGTCCAGCTTAAAAATGGTGTATACTAATCTCTGTTTTCCTCTGTACTCTTTAACATTCAGATTTTAGACAGAGTAATTCTTTGAAATGTCCAGAAAAAGACAAATGCAAACATTGTCACAATTTAATTTCTTGTAAGGTTTCTCATATTGGTCAAAGTGGATATATACAGACTAGCAGGTCTCTGGTATACTGCATTTATATTTCTTTTTAGAATACACTGTGCATGGAGAAAAGATTTCCTTTCATTTGCATATGATGTTATTTGGAACTGCTAATCTATCATGCAGACAGAGTCAAATGCACCTTGTAATTATCACAAGCCAAATTCATTGCACTTAGGGTGCTAGCTGATGTACACGCAAGACAATTGTTCGTAGACCCTGCTCTGGAAGTTGAAAGCCTTTCATGCTTTCATTTAATGCATACATATAACCTAACATGATTTGTAAAGAGGCAGGTTTTTGAAAGAACCTGAAGAATGGAAAGGGGAAAAAAGACAGGAATAAAATTCCTGGTTTACAATGCTTCTAAACAAATGTATTAAGAATAGTAATAACTGATGATAAAAATAAGACTCACTTCAGAATCTTTTGAATGGTCCCATAATTTCGGTCTGCTCCCAGAGAAGATGAACATTTTATCAGATAATATTTTTGGGAACTCTCCCACAACCTGGACATTTCACTGACAAGACCTATATGCTGTACTCTTAAATTCCTGACATGTCTCAGAACTGAGATTTTCTTGTGAGGCATAGGGATGCTTTCATAGAACTAATTTGTGTAATATGCAGTTAAGTGAAAAGATTTTCTCATCACATTCAAAAAATAGTTTTAGTAATTCATTTAAGTTGAATCAATGGAAGTCATACCTTTGAGTATGTTACAGGCAGTCATTGACTGAGAAAGAAAACTGACTTTTGGAGGAGTAGACAGATGTCAGGATAGCTGACAGCTTGAAGACACAGAGAACATCAAATTCAATGTGTACACATGTGGCAAACAGCCCAACAAAAACGGCCACATAGCACAAACTTGACTAGACTTCTGTAAGAGAGCTCAGTCCAGGACCCAGTAAAGATAATGAAAACTGTCTCTCTGTGTCTCTTTGCTACAAATATTCAGCAAAAACCTAGCAAACTGAACAATATAGTGCTGATTATACAAATAATTCACATATCATAAATATTGTAGTTAGCTATGGTAAAATGTATTTAAATTGATTCATTTTAAATCCCAGCCATATTATCTATGCTCAAAATACCTTTAAATCTAAACAATAGGGGGCAAAGAAGCAGAAACCAAAATGCTGCAGGAAAACATGACTGAATGAATCATTTGCTATCAATCCTATAGATTAATACACTGATCAATAAGCTTTTGTTAACTACTAAACAAATGGTTTCAATTTTCTCATCATATACTAATGTAAAAACAAGAGCAAGGGGGAGTCTCAACCAAGCTTTGTATGTGAGTTAATTAAGCTTTTTGAGTAATTGTCCTCCCATATACCTCGATAGATTTCTCTGTGTTCCTTTCTCAGATACCGAATTCCCTAAGGATTTTAATTTCCTTCTCCAGTTCCTAATTACTGTACTCCACTCAGGTTCCAGTTATCTTGTTTTCCCTGAGAGCTCTTTTATTCCTTTCAGCTCCTTACTGCTCCTCCTTAGGATTTAGTTTCCCCATTCAAGCTGTTTTACCAATGTTATTTTGGGGATGGACTTTTTTGTTATTTCTGCTGTTTGTTTTTGTGAGGTTATTTTTTTAAAATTCCTTTGTTGTTGCTTGTTTGTATTTTTTTTTTTTTGTTACTGATGGAAATCCTTCACTATTACTAGCAGACAAGATTTTAGGGTAAAAATAGAACACTATTCTTATCATGCCACATGCCAGTCTGTTATATTTTTTTTCATCAGCATCAATTCAGCAGTATTTCTATGCAATCTAGTCTATGCTTTGGGGTTACTTTGCTGAGAAATAAGACCATATGCTTACAAAATTTTAACTACTCTAGGTGGAGATGCAAAACCTTAAGATATGCAGGCTGCATAAGCATATAAAAACTACAGTCTGATTTATCTTTCTCCAGAATGTCTTGAATGCTTCTTCCAAAACAAAGACCAAAATCAACAACAACAAACAAAAACAACAGTAAGAAAATAAAATGGTACCATTCATATCATCTAGTCTCAAACCACACATGCTGAGAATGTTTAATTTTGTATGTAAACTTGCTCAAAAACATCCTGGCAAACACTCTTTATGGAATAAAAGAACACTATACCTTTCGTGGTACAGAAATCAAAGGTGACTCTTTCTGCTACTGGTTCTACTCAACGGTAAAGAGAAAACCTTGCGAGTGTTGTTTACACAGTACTAAATCCTTGTAAAGTCATACTGAAACAAGTCTGCTATCTGACCTAGCCCTTAGGGCTACTTAAACACCTGTGGATTTATAGAGTTCAGATGTCTACAAGGTCTGTGCTGAAGTTCATTTCTAAACCTGTGCCCCATGTGAAGTGTTTTGTTGGCACAGTTAAGCCGTTACTACTTGTTTCTGGTTTGTAAGGCAATCACATTAGGAAAGTGAAAGAGTTCAGAATAAAGAACACTTACCTTTATACAAGGCTGTAAATGCACATAACAGGTAAATACTTCACATATAAGTTTTATTTGCAGAAGCTTAGCTTCACTAAGAGCAAAACAATGCAAAGAAAGAGTAGAGTTATCCTCATTTGTGTATGTATAATTAATTCTCCAGCAGGATATGCACATGTAAAATCTGTATCAGACCATGAAGTTTAAGTAAGACATGCTTTGTATTAAGATAACAAGCATTATTAGATAAAAGACAGAGAAATTCTCATCCCCTTCTCAGAAAATAAACTCTCCTGCACCACAGATCAAGTAAGACTAGCATAATCTAACACACAAGCAGAAAAGGACAAAACATGTTCTAAACCATTAAAAAAGTTAGTTTGAAGGCTTACTGGTTAAACCCTGATCCCATCAAAGCCCACATGTCTGGCTTGAGCAAGACCAACATTATACTGCCCAGGAGGTTTAAATAAATTATACTCTAAGCACTATGAATTTCCAAAAGTCAAAGGTATTTGCTTTGAATTTATTTATTTAAAAGCACCATGCATTAAAGTTTACAATTAAAGCCATAGAATTACTATTCTGTGCCTCAATTATACCCATTTCACTTAGACTCTTTACTACTGAGTGTATGCTCATCAAGTCATAAGAAAAAAATAACAGCAACTGCCCATTTTCAGTATGTTTTGCAAAACTGTCCACCACAACTGGCAAATGTTGAGGTTTCTATTTGGTTTCTACACAGTTTCAGAAATACACAGCCTCACCTAGATTAGGCAGGAAGGTAGCTGCTGCTTAGAAGTCTGCACAGCCTCAGCTGCAGTGTGCATTGGCAACTCATAGTTTTATGGAGATTTCACAACACTATTTTTCAGAGCCCCAGTTTCTTAAAATATTTCCTCATGAAAAGCTTGAAAATATGATCCTCATTTGTCCTAAAAGTTCATAAAAATGAAAGCAAATAATTATAAAACAAAGAGAAGACATATTTTTATTGTTTTTTTTTAATTTCATTACTTTTAAGTCAATCATATGATGCATGCATGTGCCACATTAATTTAGTAATGCTAGGACTGTTAAAATTTCTTGCTGGAGCTCTGAGTAAATACACACTGAGAAAGAGCTTCAGGAAATTCTGTAGTCAGTGATTTTTTTTTTTTTTTTAACTACTAAGCTAGCTCCACTACACTAAAGAGAGGAAAAGCAGAAATTGTCTTACTGCCATCCCACACCTCAGCAATGGCTTTAGGGAGGTCTGTTCTGCCAACGCAGAGCAGGGAACAGCGGCTGCACATAGATAGACCAAAGCTGGCTCTCACACAAGGGGACAAGGGACATATCTCCATACCCATTCAGTGTTTAGTGCTGTACTAACCTAGGGCACAACATCCTATCTTTACATACTTCATCTGCACCACTACTGCAACTGTTTAGGGCTCATGTTTGTACACTGATGAATTAAGAGCTACACAAATGCTAAATACTCTTGGAATGCAAATTTCAAATTAGACCTCTCTTATAACAAAGAATAATAAACCCAGACATCACAAATTTAACACTTCTCTCTTTTTTACATTCTGCTCAGTATGGCTTTCAGTAGGTAGGTGTGTGTAATAAACCGCTGCCATGCTTGAGGATCTATCCTCTTTAAGCAATGATAAATCATTTTTATTGCTTCTGACAATATGTTGTTTCATACCATTATATCTATTTATATTGGTTTTATTGTTGAGTTATCATTGTGGTGCTGAATAACACTGAAAAACCTCTATCTGTTTATTTGGTAGGTTTTGGTTCACACAAATGTTTTCATGATCATAGGTTTGTTTTGGGTTTTGGTTTTTGTTTGTTTGTTTTGTTTTACCATTTATTTAATATACATGTATACAGATTACCCTGTACCCAACCTACCAGAATGTAATCATAGCCATCAGTGCCATTTTACTACACAAGGGAAAACTGACATTTTCTGGCAAAAGCAAGAGATGACACAGCCAATACAAATTATTTATCTCAGTGGTTCTCCATGCTGAGTCTTTGAGGTCTAAGGATGAATCAAGTGCCTAGCAACTAACCCATAGTCACAGGATCACAGGATGTCAGGGGTTGGAAGTGACCCAAAGAGATCATCAAGTCCAACTCCTCAGCCAGAGCAGGACCATACAATCTAGCTCAGGTCACAGAGGAATGCGTCCAGATAGGCTTTGAAAGTCTGCAGAGAAGGAGACTCCACAGCCTCTCTGGGGAGTCTGTTCCAGAGTTCTGTCACCCTTACAGTAAAGAAATTCTCCCTTGTGTAGAGGTGGGACCTCCTGTGCTGCAGCTTACATCCATTGCACCTTGTTGTATCACAGGAAGCAAGTGAGCAGAGCCTGTCCCCCCTGCCTCCTGACACCCAGACTTCAGATATTTATAGACATTTATTATATCCCCTCTCAATCTTCTCTTCTCCAGACTAAAAAATCCCAGGTCCCTCAGCCTCTCCTCATAAGGCAGTGCTCCAGTCCTCTAATCATCCTCGTAGCCCTCTGCTGGACTCTCTCCAGCAGATCCCTGTCCCTCTTAAACTGGAGAGCCTAAAACTGAACGCATGGTAGACCATTCTACCATTCCTTTCTAATCTTTCTCTAGGTGGAGAATTTGGCTCATACTGGGAAATATCCCTTAACTCCAGTTAATTAGAAGATCTCATGCAAATTTCTCTATCCAGTCCAATGTATGAGCTATTCTCAGAAAGCTTGACTGCTGTACACCACACGGGGAGAGTAAAACTACATGAAAACTGCCAGTGACTCTTACTCACATAACTATTTTTACAGTCAAGGGTTAGAAAATACCTTTGTTCTGAAGTCTGCTGGGAGAGGCAAAAGTAGCATCGATTCAAGGAACAAGATTAATCTAGTCTTCCTTGCAAATTTGGGAGAAACTTGGAATTACCATCTATAGCTTTCTACCACTTGTGAAAAAACAAGCCATTATAGAGGCAAGGGAATGGAGAGCAGTAAACTGCCACACACTGAATGCATGATTTGTGCGCTTGGCTGCCTGAAACTTCCCGGACATAGGCTTTCATCAAATACATTTGATGAAGCTAACCAGTGCTCTGTGCCTTCATGTACCAAATCACCTATGGCTGGCATATAGCACCATTCAGCAAAAGGCTGGGCCTCAAAGTCAAAAAAATTCTCATTGTGTGTCATGGGTATCTCTCTAGGATATACCTTGGCCCATACCTAATCTCTCAAATGCTGGCAGGTTAATTTGAGACCCCTGGGAGCAGATCAGCATCAAGACAGAGGAAACTGTTGAAGCGAAATTATGGATACTATGGTAGGAAAGTAACAGTGAAATCTTCAGAAAGAGCTTCTGAAGTATGTGGTATACAGATAGCCATTTATTTTCTTTTGTGTACTTGGCACAAGGAAATTACCATGGCACCTCACCAAAATAGTTTTACATTGCTGGTAATGATAGCAGTGTGAGGCCATTGCAGTAGCTGCTGAAGAGTAGAGGAAAAATAAAGGCTAATGAGTCTGAATCAAGATAAACAGAGCAGCGGGCAATTAGCTAGTTTGTCAAAGGAACAAACAATCATTAAAGGAAGCCTTTCACAATGTAAAACTATTTGTATAAGAAATACAGTAAAAGGGACATCAATTTTGCAAGACTGCAATTGAGCTTGATCTTATTTCTAACAAGGCTGACTCTCAAAAACTCAGAGAAATAATCAGTTATTTCTCACCTTCAGTAGGAATGCAGCACTAGATCTTTGATTAAACTTTGTTCTTAATATTTAGTTTGCTGGGGAAAAAAATGGTCTTCTGAATCATTAGAGTACTGTGATGGGACAATTTGTTTCTTCTGCTTGAAATATTTCCTACTGAAATAGAATTTTCAGAAAACTAATGAGATATAAAGAGATATTTTTAGGTTTTCAAATATTAAGATAAAATGGCATAGTTCTGTACTAACTCTGAATTTTAATGAGTAGCTCTATTGATAATCACTGAACATCTATATTTATAGAAATAGGGAATATTATAAATACAGGATTATGCCATTATCTACATGTCTGGCATTTCTCCATACATACAGAAATCAGAAAGTTTAATTTCTATAGCAGTGGAAATATGTCAATTTTCACCAGATCTATTAGTCAGAATGTAAAATTAGATCTCAGCCAATGTGTTGGCTCAGTTTCTAAAAGCTGGATGTAGATGAATTTTTTCTCATGTATGCTTTCGTTTCTGCCTCACTGGAGGAAGAAAGGCACAATTCTGTTCTCACTCTGTAGGGTCATTATTGAAGTTTCTTAGACTCTTACTGCCATTTATCTGGTACTTGTGACCTAGGTCTTAAACAGCATTAAAATGTACAGCAATAAGCCAGGAAAAAAAAAGATAGAACTATTGTTAATAGGTGTTTTATTTCTAAAGTATATGTTCATGTCTGGTAAGGATTAGTAAAAAGGAAGGAAGGAAGGAAGGAAGGAAGGAAGGAAGGAAGGAAGGAAGGAAGGAAGGAAGGAAGGAAGGAAGGAAGGAAGGAAGGAAGGAAGGAAAAAAGACTAGCAACTATGATTTTTGATTCCTACTCTATGACAAACAAACAAACCAACCCACCCACTATTTTTAACTGTGAGTTTGAAAATTACCCAAGTTTCCTTAAGTAAATATACAATTGCTGCTCTCTAGAGCTGGAGTCTAATTTGGTTGATCTTGTAACTAAGTTGGTGAATACATGGTACAGGGAATTAGAAAGATTTACATAGTAACATGGAAATTTTGAAAACAGAAAAGTCGATGCACAAATTCTTAATGCATTTTCTTAATGTTGTACTCACGTTGGCATAGTTCACTAAGCAGAAAATGTATCAATTAGCAGTATACCTTCAGATCTTAACTATGTGAACGTATACAAACAAGCACATAAGAAAAGAGTATAATGGGCTCAGTTAAAAATGTTGGAACCTGGCTTTCTAGACATTTTTCTATATGCGTAAGTACTCCAAGACTCTTACACGAAAGGCATCTACACACCATTAGCATTATTTCTTAAGTAATTAACAATTGGATAGGCAGAGAAAAATCTGCAGTAAAAGACAGGTATACTTTATCTACATTATAAGCTTTTAAGTGGAACGTAAACTTGAGAACAAAATGTCTTTTTCTCCAAACATATAGGTGTTAATTGGAGAATGCAAAAAAGTTACTTAGAAAAATCTGACTCCTCCTTCAAACATATACACAAAGTTCGTATTTCTGCTAATTATCTAATTTGAAACTTAAAGTAGTTTTGTTTTCTTTCAAACTGCAGTGACTGTGGGAAAAAGATATTATACGCTGTGCAGGATATTCTTTTAGGTGTGTATTTTCCAGCATTGTTATTAATAATAATAATGCAAAAAAGTGTAGCAGATCAAACCAGAAGGAGCCTTGAATATATTTGCTGGGAATTGCCTCAGGCTAAACACCAGGGACATGAAACAAACTGTTCTTATCACCTTTTTCCAAACACAGCGATTTAAATTTACAGTGAAAGTGCCAGCACCAGCTGCACTTTAAGAAAGCACCACATGTCTTGATGAGCTCCAAGAAAATGGAAAAAAGCCCAGTTCAAGTTGGAGGTGTCATCTTCCTTAGCCAGCTGGGTGACACAAAGCTGAAAGCGATGAAGTGCTAATTAGAGGTTGATGAACAGAATCTCAGAGTGGAAACTTGTCGAAATAGCCTCTACTGAATCACAGCCTTATGAAGTCTGCCCTTATCTCCCCATACAGAACACTGTCAGAGCCAGAAAAAGGCAATGTGAATCCAAATATCTTTATGGTTAGGTTACATGTTTTATCTCATACCATATGTCCACTTTATCTCAGAGTTATTTTTAAATTACCTTTTTTTATTTAATTTTATTTTTTTTCCTAACGTGGATACTTATTTTTCCTAATTAGTTCTTTCAGAATGTCTAGACTGTTGCAGAAGGCACAATCAGACTTTTCACTTTTTGAAAAAGATGACTTTTATAACTAATGTTCATAAGGAAAAAAAAACTCTTCCAATGCTAAGTGAGAATAAGCAAATAGGTAGTGCTTAAGGAGAGATATGAATAAGACTACACAAAAGAAAAATGAGGTAATGCACTAAAATAACAACATGGTAGATCATGCTTTGAATAGGTCTAACTTTAGAGCTGTTCTTCACTAAAAACAGACAAACAAACAAAAAAAAAAAAAACCCCACCAACCCAAAATCCAAACAAAACAGAACAAAACAAACAAACAAACAAAAACCCCAAACCAACCAACCAACCAAAAAAAGGTGGTAGTGGTAGGCTTCAGCTGGCAGGCAACTTTGGTGG
Organism: Pogoniulus pusillus; assembly: GCF_015220805.1. Taxonomy (NCBI): domain Eukaryota; kingdom Metazoa; phylum Chordata; class Aves; order Piciformes; family Lybiidae; genus Pogoniulus; species Pogoniulus pusillus. Next base: position 29,033,915 of record NC_087271.1, on the reverse strand, counting down.
TTTTTTTGCTCTTTTTAAGAAATATTGATGTTGAAGTGTCAGCTTTTTTTTCTGAGTATCTTGTTCTAATTGGACCTAATGCAGAAATGCTTAGCAGTATTAACCGGCAAGTGCAAGAAGGGTGCTTTCACTTCTAGAAACAGCAGAAGCTACTGCTCACACCACAACAGCAGGTGCTCCACGTTGGGCTGGCAGAACACTGACAGATAACTACAGCATTTTTCACAAATATGTGTCTCTTACTTTGCTCTCCACCTTACATTTCCCCCTTTTGTTCACTTTATCTATTCATCCTAACTATTGCTATCCTTATCGAGCAAACAGTAGTACCACTACATCCCTCCAAGTCCTGAATCAGCAAAGCCTTTACCTGCTTCAGTGACAGACCAATACACAACGAACATTATGAGCAAATAGATAGGGTCTGTGACAAAATACAATTAACAAGAAATAAAATCTGAAGGTAGATGGAGAGTTTAAACCATTCTCATGTTAATGCAGATGCATGACACAGCAGCAGCAACTATTTTGTGCGTATGTTTACTAAACTAGAGCCACATGTATTTCGGTTATCAGCTTGGCATCAGAATACCTGGCACTATTATAGAAGTTTTTCCAAATCACAGTGCATCAACACCTAGAAACTAAAAGACTTTACAAAATGCTTGGTATTAGTAAGAAACAGGCACCTGTCATAAACTGCATGTAGTGAAATGATGTGAACATCATGTATTTTGTGGAATAAAATAACATCAGGACCGAATTTCATCAATAACTGTTCTGGAACATCTTTCAGCCCATATGTCAACAAGTTCAGCAGAGCCAAACTAAATAGAACTGAAATGCTCACAAAAGCCCTTTCCCTTGTGCTTTAAATTTTATACCTGGGAGATGCTACACGTTTCTGTGAAATTTATGCTAGCCAATACAATTTATTTTTTAAGATAACCTGAATGTTTCAAGATCTGAAACATCAATTTTACAGAGCATTGTTGGTAGCAACAATGAAAAAGAAAAAGGTCATGAGAACTTTGAAAGTTAGTCATAACACACCCAGAAAAGAACAAAATTTAGGAATTAAAAATCCAGAGCCATGATCATTTTTTTGGTAAACAGTATGAGCTACAGAGAATCATACTTGAAATGCTTCAACTATTTAATATTTTGTAAGACACAAAGGATAATTTCATATCTGTAATTTTAGTCAGTGTTTTGTTCTGCTAGCCTATTGCTTCGAAAACCTAGTTCAGATTAATTGCTTAAAAAAAAAAAAATCCATGCTCTTTTGAAAATGTCAGCTCCCATTAAACTAGCTCTCCAAAATAATGATGTTCATCTGATTTTTCTCTCTTTGATTAGGCTTGTATAATTCTGTATTATCTTGGTAGCTTTGATGCCAAACAAGATTAAATTGTCATGTACAGTATATTACATTTATAATCTGAATGTAAAAAAAAAAAATCACTTATAAGGCACTTGCAATCTGTATCTAGGGACACAGCTACTACATTTACATAATTTACACCACTGACATGCCATTATTTCCTGGTTATTTATTACTAATTATCAATTGGTGGTCAATGTTTGGTATTGGTTACAATAATTATTTCCCTACGGCCCCTTGTTTAGATGCAACAGACGTAGTTTTATCAAGCCTCAGCAAATGCACTTCCTCAGCTAAGTGACACTATTCTTTGCTGTCTTACATGTGAATTTTCTTCAGTATGAGGAAAACATATTTCTATTATAAATTCTGAAAGTTGTAAAGCAGCATTTTGTTATTTCTGACATGTATTCAAAACTACTATACAAAACACTCCAAGAAAATTCCATAGAAAGAAAATAAAACAACTACCCACCTCTCCCCCAAACTGATGTAGGAGAATCTTTTTCAACAATGTGATCTCATTGTCTATCCTCTTTTTCATTTTCTCTTTCAGCACATTTTCATTTTTTTCCCTTTTGTATTTTATAAAAATGGACAAAATAATAGCTGATTTCTGCCCTCATATCTAGATTTCACTTCCACTCAAATCAGTCCTAAAGCATGCAAACAAAAATCTGCATTTGAATTCCTAATGATTCCTCCTATTGTCTCATTGCTGCTACAACCTGTCAATCATTGCTGAAAAGTGCTAATCACTCCCAGGAATCCCAGCCTCACAGACAAAAGTACCAGTCACCAAAAAAATAATACCAATTGGTCATGGATGGAAGGCAAATCTCACTAGGGATCTAACTGCACAATGGAGTTTATTAAGTCCATTTTGCTATAGTCTAGCTCTGCTAGCAGCATCCAATAGTTTCAGACTTTAATTTCAAAGTCAGCTAAAGTCCACCAAAGTAACTTAGGTTCATTATCTAGACTAACTGAACTGCTGTGAAGTCTCCTGTCTGCAAGGGCCTTCAGTAGAAGTGGCAGCTTCATTTTCAATTTAAGTAAAATAGATCTAGTCAGAAGTTAAGCACTTCTTTCTTAATCATTTTGCTTTTTACAGGCTTGTAGCTTTTTACAAAGTTGTTTCTTTAACTAGTTGCATACATCTTTGGCTAATAATAAACATGAAAATATATTTTGCAATTGATAATCCATACATGATCATTCTCTGTTACAACATTCCACTTTGGCAGTAAGAAGATGTAACCATGAGTATATACCACTCATCAGAAAGAACTGTTGCATCACATCACAGGAACTCTATTTTATAGTACAAAAGGGAAGGTGGCTAATTCAGTAGCCTTAACTTCTAAACTGCTGTATCCTAAAACCCTTTTTTTTTTTAAAGACTTAGTGCAGATTGCACTGTTTGCATCTAAAACTATAAACACAGACTGTGTTTTCCTGTTACATTAACTAAATACTTAAGTGTGTTTGATCTTAATAAACTATAATTAAGCAATATACAGTAATTACCTTTTAGAAATCCCTATAGTGATTATTACCTCTGGAGTTGACTAGATGAGGCTAAGAATGTGCAATATTTGCTTTCTATTGGTGATATGATACTACTTCCTATATTTAGGAATATTTAATATGAATGAAACTTCTCCTTTGAAAAGTAAGGTTCATCTGGATTCATGCAGACACTACTGCAATCAACAACTTAACTAAAGTTGCTATCGAAGCTACATTTAACAAATATTGCAGTGGAAAGACCACTCTTGAAAAAAAATAGAATTTTTACATTAAATACTGTTTTTGGAGAGGCAAAATTTATATATGGCTTTGCATATCGTGTGCATGCCTGCTTGATGCGGTTGGATTTCTGTAGGGTTACAGTCTGTGATTCTGAATGTTTCATGCTTCAGCAGGAACCCACAGCTCCCTGTAGCACGCTCAGTGCCTGTAGTGCTGAAGAAGTAATAGTTTTGATTTCTTTATTTTTTTTCACTCCATGCTGAACATCTGAAAAGCCTATCTTATTTTTTTTTAACCAGTTTTTGCAGTATAGGTGACTTTCTCTTTCTTCAAGTTAAAACAGCAATCTTCAGCAAAGTGACTGCGAAGTAGTACACAGTCACAAAACACAGGTTCAGCAATATGCATCTTGCATGGCTGCAGTGTCCATTCTTTCAGATTTCTGAGTTTCATACAAATAATAATGCAACCCAAAAGACTGCACGCATGTAGAATGAGGAGGGGAAGCAAACCTGCACCTCAAATATGCTCACTTTGTGATACAAGTCACTCTAGGCACATTAATTCAAAAGTACATTAATCCACAGTGCCACCTAGCCACCTGTGTATATTTAGTTTAAATGTGACAAGAAGAAAATCCATCTAAATTGTAAAAACTGTTAACCCTCTCCCTTTCCCCTCCCCTCCAGTTGCTGGATGTAGATGGAGTAGAATAATAATTAAAAATAGCCTGACGTGTTTATAGCAACTGTTATTGACCTAAAGGAAACCTTCAGATCTTTGTTACAGCTCTGTGTTATGCTGTTACTGCTGCAAACATAAACTAGGATATTAGCTGCACTGAATTAAAATTAAGCATTCTACAAACATTTGCTTTCTTGCACAAAACTTGTTTTCTTGAACTTCTTTCTCTCCCTCATCTTTTTCCTTCTTTTCAACCCTAGCCTTAGAACTAAATTACGTTACAAGAAATTTGCAAAGCTTCAGCAAGTGTCTAATTTATTTTAAGTCTTATTATTTTAAAAATAATAAGGTCTGCCTAGCGGATTTTAAAAGACATCCTGAGAAATATTCTTAACCCATAATACTCCCACAGCAATTTTAATGTATACCCTGAGTATCCCAAACCTCTTTGACAGAGTGCCCAGAGCATCATACAGTTCTCTGTGCAAGATGTGACAGAAATTAGGTTTTTAAAAACTTTTGTTCTTTGACTGAAACTGCACAATATTCCCTGACTACCTTTCACAATTTCCATTGTGGAAAAGCACGAGAAATGAAATGTCCCCAGGAGCTATCCAAAGCAAAGCCTGATGTTGGCATCTGCCCCAGCCAGCGAGAGGCATAAATTGACAAAACATTTTTTTTCCTTCCTGGCAGTTGGAGCTCTTCCAAACAGGACAGAGTTTTGCTGAAGAGACAACAATTTAATGTGTGACACAGTGGGTTGAAGATACACTTGGAAGCCCTTGTGACCAATCAGGGGATTGGCAGACAGGCATTCTCCTTTGCAGGCTCCAGGTGAGCTCTCTTTGGATTTGGAGGCTGAAAAAGGCAGGCTGATCCAAGAACTGAGAGAGGAGCCCTTATGTCCTGGATGAACCTTTCTGTCCCCTTTGTGTAGCAGTTTACGTCCAGCCTCTTAGTATGTTAACACTAATAAGGTGTATGAATATGATTTCAGGGCAAAAGCTTTATTTGAAAATCATGCCAGTTAGCAATAGTTTCTTTAGAATCCTGCTAATACCTAACACAACATTTGCAAGAATCTTCACTTTCAAGAGTAACTTTAAGGAAGCTGAATAAATCACTCAGGTTCCCATTCTTGTAGCATCTTTCATCAGTCTCTAATCAAAAACCCAACATTTCCTGCTGTAGGTTGTATGACCAGTTCCTCATACTTTCTGAAATCTCTTAGGGCCACATCCCTATATGCTTCAGCTTTGCTTCTCTATCATCTTTACCCACAGACACATAATTTCCCTGGTTTCTGCTAGTGCTGTAGCCCAGCATTACCATTTGAAGGAAATGTCACTTCTACATTCACCACTTACTTCTTCTCTCCTTTTGCCTTAACTCTTTCCAGCTCCTAGGCCTTCTCTTGTTGCCTTGGGTCTCCCATACCTACAATGTTAAGACCTCTGACTTCAGCCACAAGGCTGAGGAAGGGTCAACAGGTCAACCTACTCTAAAAAAGCCTCAGGAGATAATTGTGAACATTATTCTATATGCACTTAGTTAGACATCTGTACAAAGATGACACGGAGAGAAAGTCTAAGGTGGAGGAGAAAAAGGAGGAAAAAAAACCATAAAGAAGCCCTTCCAGAGAAGGGTAACAGAGATGGTGTGAGGCCTGGAACACAAGCCTTATGAGGAGAGGCTGAGGGAGCTGGGGATGTTTAGCCTAGGGAAGGCTCAGGGGTGACCTCATTGCTGTCTACAACTATCTGAAGGGAGGCTGTAGCCAAGTGAGGGTTGGTCTTTGCTCCCAAGCAACCAGCAACAGAACAAGGGGACACAGTCTCAAGTTGTTCCTGGGGAGATATAGGATGGATGTTAGGAGGAAGTTCTTCCCAGAGAGAGTGATTTGCCATTGGAATGGGCTGCCCAGGGAGGTGGTGGAGTTGCTGTCCCTGTGGAGATGTTCAGGAAAAGCCTGGATGAGGTACTTAGTGCCATGGTCTAGTTGATTGGCTAGAGTTGGGTGATAGGTTGGACTGATGATCTTGTAGGTCTCTTCCAACCTGGTTGACTCTGTGATTAAAGATAAAACTTTCCCCACTTCTATATAGAGAATTTTTTCACCCTTATTAAATTTCCTGAGAGTAGAACCTGTGATCCCTTCCTGCTTTCTCTCCCTGTCATGGGTTGAGTTGAGTTTGCTGCTGATACTCATTACCATGTTGCTCTCAAGCCAGCTTCAAAATGAAAGCGCTGGCTGGAGCAAAGTACCATGGGGACTTCAGATTGTAACATCAGGGCTGTGTGTTGAGGGGTGGGAGCCTCTGGCTTCCTGTGCTGCTTCTGCATTTTGCCATGCTTTTCTGCAATTAGGCTAAGGCAATTGTGCATTATATTATCTCATCTCATTCTTTATCTCAACCCAGGGGATTATTTTTGTGTTATTTTCCCTCCTTGTGTGCGGGCAGGGGACGTTGTGAGAGCAGGCTGTGTTAACCCAGGACAGTCCATATTTGGTGCCCAACATGTCAATTTGGACAGGAGATGAAAGCATTGAAACAATGAGTGAGATAATGAGAGGATTCAATTAAGGCTTGACGACACTTGTTAAGAGAGCTTTATATATACACACATCCCATCCCCCCCCCCCCCCCCCCCCGTGGTATATGCACTATGTTGATGTATTTGCTTTCTGGGGACAGGTGAGATCGATGTGCTGGGGTCCTATATGTGCTTGCTGCAGTCCTGAGTGTCACCGTAGTGGAATGGCTCAAAGCTGTGCTGGTTACTGGCATGCCAGGTTTTGTTCAGAGCAATACAAGACTCTCCCAAGAATACCATTGAGAAATCTGCCCCAAGGACGCATAATTATAACTCGCAAGATGTGGGAGAATATAGGCAAGTGCATAGGACAGGGATCACCTCTAGTGGTTTTGAATTTCACCCTGAACAAGTGCAAAATCTGACAAGCAGGTGAAAAGTATGGAAAAAGGCTGCTGACAGCCTGGGAGTTCTTGAGAAAGAGAAATAGTTGTGATGTGCTGGGGCCTGGTCCCTGCCTATTGAACCCTTTTCATTACTGTTCAGAGTAGTCATGGACAAGTGAAGTTCTCTGGACTGACAAACAGTCCAACAGGTATGACAGCCACACCAGAAACAAGAGAGAGAAACAGGGCTCATTGCTCAATCTTTGTTTTTGGAAGATGGCCAAAGACAAACTGGTGGATGAAATGAGTAGAAGGCCCTGGGAATGCCAGGAAAGTCCCTCTTCCTCTGTGCAGGCCTGTGTTTCAGTTGCCAAGGAACTGTCCCAGAAGATCTGGCAAATCCAAGTGAACACATTCTATTCTACACCTATATGGTTCCATGTTTCATCCATGAGAAGCAGGGTCACCATGGCATACCCTGTGGTTTCACTTACATGACCGTGCGGAACACATGAGAAAGTGGGATGGAAAATCCACTTCAGCCCTAGCTGCACAAGTATGTAAATTACAGGGAAATTCTTCCCTGAAGAATTCTGCCCCAGTTTCCAGCAGAAAATCACCCTAAAAGGGCAGACAAGCAGTCCTGAAGGGACTCACAAAGGATCATCACAAGATGCAAGTGATTCCAGTCAGAATTTGAGGGGCCCTGCCTCCAACAGATGGCTTCTTAAAGAAAGCAAGCTGATTAAAAAAAAAAAGGAAAGCACGAAGAGCACACCTCATATATTAGGAAAAAAAGAGAAAAGAGCTTACAAAAGCAAAAGACAAAGATATGGGTCATTTCTGACACAGGATAAACTAAACAGTTCTAACTTCACAGCTTTCTCATGAGTAAAACTGACAGTTTTCTAGTGCCCCTTCTTGACATTAGACCTGGGCTGATTCTAGGGCACTGAAGACATTGTTTCTTTCATGGCTTTGTGGTGTTGTTGTTTTTTTTTTAAATTTATTTATTTTTCTCATCCTATTTTGATGACTCTTTTGTTAATTGCTTCCTTTCTTAGAGCGAGGTACATAGGGAAATACGTGCTCCTCATGCTTGTCTCCTTCCTGAACCTTCACTGCGGTTTTTTTCTGTTAAACCTCTTATCCTGACAATATAAATGTGAAGTAATTAAGAAAAAAATAAAAGAGGAGGCTTAACTGTTGAAAATTAAAGGGCACACCATAAGAAGGCTCAAGAAAAATAATCATAACTTGAAAATTAAATGGCGGAGGCAATTTTTCAATCTCATCACCTTTACGACAAATTCAATATAGTGTGTAGACTATTTTCAGAGGATTCTGCCTGGTTTGAGGTAAAGTAAACTTTAAAATTCAGTGTTTCCTTTGGATCATAGTCGCACCCTTCCCAACAGAGTGCTCTTCCTTTAAACGTAACTTCAGTACTGCTTATTTCATAATGGGCAGGACGATGACTGACACCTAATCCAAGACAATGGGGTAAGGATCCAGTGTCTGATAGCCTTGTGCTTTGACAGGCTTTTTCTCCTGGTGACTGTTAGCCATTGTTTGAGAACTACAGACTTCCCTTCCCACAGACCTTTCTGAACTCTGCTGTCTTTGAACAGCACATGACAAGTGAAGGAAAGTATTTACCAGCCAGTAACTACAAGCTACCTCTCATGTAAAGGTAAATGGTAACGAAGAACGTGCAAAAAGTAGTTAGCACTGTCAAAAGAAAAAAAACTAAAATAAAAAGTCTCATAAAACGTAAAGCCATACAAAATGCCTTATTGATGTATCCTGCAGTAACCGTATCAATTAACCATGCTAAAAGCCTAACTCAGATGGGCACTGCACACAGCATGTCTGCTAGTGTTTTATTATCAAGTCCATTATGATGAGTTCTTGTCCTAGACAAAAGGAGAACAGAAAAAGAATTCAGGCTGACAAATTAGACTTGAAATCAGTTTCATTTACATAACGACTGGAAGTTCATTAATAACAGAGTTTTAATTATTCATGCTCTTGTTTCACTAGATACAGCAGTTTTCCCCCTGCTGTGTTGGATGTCTGGATTAGCTAAAATGAACCATAGCAAACTGATAGACTGCCCACATTTCTTAAGTTCTTTGCTGCATTCAAACTACCAAGGTTAGCACATGGGGGTGGAGGAGTAGGAGAGAGCCAGAGGAAGAGAAGAAACCTTTTCCTTCAGCTGATAACACGCTAATGAAGGAGATATTTGAATTCTGTTCTGGGTGCAAACTGACTCAATGAGAAATCAACCTTTAAATCTTTAGAAAGTTTGTATTGAGAATTAGATTGTAATTTCTGCATGGATTTGCCAACTTCTAGATCAGTGTAGGTCAGTAGCTCTAAAACTGGATATCCGTGTGGGGATACTTGATGTGAGCAGAGAGTGTTTAATGAGAAGAACCATATTTCAGCCTCTCACAAAGAATTGCTCGGCACCTATGGTGAAATCATGTTGATTTGACAAATTCAGATTTCTCCCATTTCAACTGTGGGCTTTTGCTTTCTATTTGTTTTCTTTGGGGTCAGCCTTCTTTTTACAGTGGCATAAAGAAGACCAGAAGCTAATATATCTTCTATTGAAAAAAATGAGATTACTAAGGTCTTTGTAAAAAAAAAAATCATCAAAATGCAACAATGAATACACAGCTTTATCTTATAAAGATAAGTTTTTCCATCACAGCATCTAACAAGTAACTCCCATTGACTTCAACATATCCTGCAGTGAAAGAATAGGACCTGTGGATTTTACATGAATATTTGCTATTCACTGAAACCTGAGGGTCCTACTCTCCCGCTGCAGGATGCATGTAATACCCATTGAAATCGATGGGAATTACTCTATGTCCTGCAGCACAACCAGGCCTCACAGCTACATGTCGTGAACTATGAACACTGGCAGGTGGAAAAAATGAGGGATATATTTGAAGAATTATGCCTTCTAAAAGCTGTTAGTTATACTATAAAATTCTTCCTTTTTCTCATAGAATGTAGCTAAGGCATGCGGCCACTGATCTTTTCTTCCAAACCCTAAACTTTTTATGAGAACAAAACAATGACTGGAATAAAAACATTTTGTGTAGAAACGAAAGCAAACAAGTGATATCTTAAATTTTTACTGTTCAATGTTTGTGTTTTTGCTGGCAGCACTAGAAGCTTTTTTGCCCACTTTCTCTTCATCCTTGAAAAATTAATAATATAGCTAGAAAAAAAATTTGAAAAGTCCTAAGAGAGGATTGCAAGGCAGAGATTCAAAAGACATCTGGATCATGTTTGCTCTGGTACTTTTCTGGGAGCCTTTTGTACTATCTTGCTGGGGCAGTGGCACAGAGGAGAAGTTTCCCGTGTATTTATATTTGAATTCAGGTACAAATATTCAGCCATCTATTTTTTCACAATTTGTTGTATCTATCAAGTCTGTTTATTGGTAAATAGTGGATGCATCTTGTGTAACAAGTCCATAATAAATGTCAGTGAATGTGCAAATTTTGTTAACCTTTTTTTTTTTTTTTAATAAGTAGCAAATTATAAGCTAAGGGAAAGGGAAAATACAAGGCTGGAAGTCAGTAGATTTAGATTGCACTCCAATTCTATCACTGTCCTTCATCATATAGCCTGCTGGTCCGGGGACAAATCATAAATCACTTATGCAGGCTATGGCCAAAGAGTGTATTTGTACAGAATTATTCACAGTAATTGTTCTGCAGGGCTGGACACAATTTCTGGGAGTCACTTCACCACTAGGAACAAGTAGTGTATTGACCGACATTGTATATTTTGGCCCTCTCGCTAAAAATAAGGTGACAGTGTGCCCTGATTGATCGGTTTGCTCCATGAATACATTCTTCAGACTACAGTGGTGAACACAGTAAAAATCCAAAATGAAAAGAGCCTCTAGAATCCTATTTGAGAAGATCTGGTTAATGTAGACAAATTCCTATCAGTCTGAGAGTGACAACAGAAACATAACAACAGCATACGGAGTGTGTGGACACGTTAATGGTGTAATGTGCTTTTGATTGTTTTTTGCTAGAATAATGTGAATTTCCTATAGCCAGTTCCAAATTTAGATTGTTCATAAAGAGACTAGTGCAAAGCTGACAGACACGGCAGAGTCTAGTAGAAAAAAGAAGTCTGCTTACTGTACAGGCTTTGTATGGGCAGAGATCTCCCCAGAAATTTGTCCAAAAGTGACCGAGTTTATTCCAGTCTAGTTTATCAATACATTTCATTTTCACTCTCACTAAATTCCCAGACATATGATGTCTCTCACATTCTTGTGGGAGATCCCATGTTTCTAACTGTTCTTCTAATCTTTTATGAAGCATACCCAGCAGTTCCTATTGCACAGATGGCATGCAGTGCCTGACTGAACTAGCAGACTTGGTGCTGTTTCGATATCTTTTACTGGCAAGAACTGATTGAGTAGCCCTGATTGATACTCTTAGCAGTAGCTGGACAATCTGCCTTGCTATGTTTAATCCACAGACCATGTGGCTGTTGGGAGGCATTTTTTTTTTAACAGCTTTTTAACAATTTACAAGGGCAGCTTTTTTGAGAAATTATCTTTCCTGATTCTAACATGTTGCTGTCTCTACACGTCCTTCGTCTATCACTGCATGTTCTAAAAAAGCCCATCCCTTGTATATCAGTCCAGTTTATTTTCAGTTCTGAAGTTTTAGAATATAACTCAGCAGTGCAAAATCCTGGAAAATAACTTAGTGAAAAGTGTCACAAATACAATCATGAAAAAAAATATGGACACACATATCACCTCCCTGTCATTGACAGACCATATTGGTGAAAAACTTAACAAGAGATAGAAGCTTTAAACAACTCATTAGAGCAAATATAACAGACTGCAGGACTCCTAGATTTCTGCTCTAGCCCACATTTTCATAGATTCTAAAGTCAAATCTACCCAAGACTGGACTGTTTGAGGTATTTAAGCTTGCAAACACAGCCCTTAGTTTTTGCATAAAATCTTAAAGCTGAAAATTACCTTCTTTTGATTACTATTAAGAAAAAAATACCTATAGCACATGTTTCTGAACTTGTCAGATCTAATAGTTTTCTTTAAATTAAGTGAGATGTTCAGTTCCATTTGGCTTGCTGCACAGTATGTGATGCAGTGAAGATGCATTTTACCACACAGCTAATTGGAGGATTATGTACTGCCTCTTTGTTAAAAAGCATATTTATGTGAAGAGTATGAGACAAAATAAAGTTGATTTTCAGATCTAGTCTTTGTTATGTTCATTTCCCACGTTTACAGTCCTTATGGTCCTACCTGCTATCACCAGCTAATTTCCAGTCATTCACTAGTTTCCCTTAGCTTTGATAAGGAAATTTGCAAGTAAAGTTAGTACAGAAGATTGAGACTGCATTAAGATTAAGTCTGAAATATTCTGCTACCAATTAGCCCTCTAGTATTTTTGTAAGCCTTGAATTTTTGATGCGATCAATGACACCAAGTGGAGCCATCTTCTGTAGAGTGGTTATTACAGATATAAAAATCAATACAAAGATGATACTTGGAAATCTATATCACAAGATAATGAATCACCATGAGAGCCAGCTAAGAAGGAATGTCAGCAAACCAAACAGAAGGTTTGTGCATAATAAATTATTTGATGCCAGTAGAGTTTAAGCTAAATTTTGCATGAGACAGAAGTCTTCAGGCAACACTTATGATACATTTGCATGGCAAGCTTTTAATGAGATGAAGACACAAGACCAACCATGCACAGGGCTTTTTATGCATTAGAGAGAGACAGAAGGAATGAGAGATGATTGAGACATATGGGATTAAGACAATAATGTTATAATTTGACTTTAATGACAAAACAGCAACAAAAACTTTCTCTGTCAGTAGTCCTCATTCAATTTCTTTTAAATGAAACATTATTTGCTTTCACCTTAAGCGTTGATTGTTATTGGAGTTGTGTAGTGGAGCTTCACAGGATACTCTAAATTTAATTTGAACTAGGGATTGATTTAGTTGGCTTCAAAGACAGGTTTTGCTTTCCAAAAGTGAACTAGTGCATGACTTTGCAAGTTCATTCGAGTTTACTGCTTGACACAATTGCATGGGACTTTACTGCATTTATGGCATCTTTTGCCCCTCTGGTCTGTCATTCACTGACATGTACAGACACATAAGGACTTAACTATTAAAACAAATGCTCTTGATGCCCCCCTCACCTTTTCCACAGGAAACACATTCCTCACTAAAAGCTACTGATTCAAGAGACTCATGCAGTCCAAAACCATACTATATGAAAAATATAACCACTTTGAACTTCTAATATATAAATTAGAAGGCTCTTAGAGCATTTTACTGTCATTACTTATGCTTAAAACTTTTCTTAAAGATGAGAACTGTACGTTCTCATTTTGCAGATCACTCAATTTATGAAGGGAAGCATAAGACTAAAAGAAAACCCCAAACATTAAGATATTACAATCTTAGCCAAACTGAATTGTCTTCAGCTGTGGGACATTTACTTGCTAATTGCCTATCTTGTCTCTTTAAACTTCTGAGAATTTGTGGGATGCAGCTAAACTACTACAACTAGGTGTTAACCGGGACCTGAGAACACTAATGGGATTCAAATTAACTACATTATTAAAAAATAAATAATAATATCTCACAGGAAGTCTAGAAGATCCAGAATGACAACAGCTCCTATAGTGCATTTTATTCTGCTGAACATACAAAGCCAATCTTATCCTAACATTAATATATGGTTGTTGTTTTGGGTTTTTTTCTTCATTTTTATTTTTACAAATGGAATATATTCCTTTTTAGGCTTCACTTTTACTTTGAAGACACCTGTTATAGTCCAACAGCAAATACATCTATTTCCTTGTATTTCTTTCACATTTGCAGCTGGTAAGTAGTAACACTCACAGATAATCATACTCACAATCATGGCTTATTGTGCTTTTAACAGGACATCAAATGCAAGCCTCTTGTTCTTTGTTAATCAGTAACTGTATGTTGGTTGACAGCCACTAAACATTTTCTTTTAATTTTTTAATGTACAATTTCTCATCTATGCCAAACCTCTCTTCGAATCGAGACCAAAAGGCAACGGAAGTTCAGACTCTCAATACAGTACATGCATACATACAAAGGTTGAATCTTTTGAGGATTGGCCCTTTGTCTGTAAGCAAGAATAACAAGGAAACATTACAGCAAATCTGCTGCTATCTGCTAGAAATTGGCTGGCAAGTTAATGAATCAACCATCTAGTTATGTCGCAAAGCTACTTCAAAACTAAAGAGAAATCAAGAAGAACCGTGACATACTTTGTGGAGTTTTCACCAGTCATTGCAGTTTTGACTTAATTTGTTTCCCTCCCTCTTTGAATCTTGAGTCTTTGAAGGCAAATGAACCATTCCGTGCCGTAAAACAAGGAGAACTAGAACAGCCTTCAGTAAAAACCAAAAACTAACGGAAAAAGCAGATCTTTTGCAGGCAACATTTCACATAGCTCAAAACGTCTTTACTGTAGTTTAAATTCTGCAGCCTTGCGATTGTTCTGACACCTCTTTATTGTTCCTTTTAAGTGCAAATGCCTAGGTAGCATCACTATAAACGAAACAGTAGTGTTCACAGATTGCATTCAACGGCTGTTAGAGCTTCCTCTCCTTCATCTGCACAATTTGCATCTATTATAGGCTCAGGAGTATAGCTTTTGCCGCTTCTCAGTGGCCTCAGAAGGGCACAAGATCCCCCACTAAAGAATTGCAGCGAAGCTGATCTTTAAAGCCCTTCCTAGAGGCAGTCCTACTATGCTGCTTGCTGAGTGATGGGAGGAGGGGTCGAAGCCGGTACTGTGTGTATTTGAAGGACACCACTATAATGGGCAATCCAGATATTCTGAATGATCCTATTTCATGATATCCACCACAAAAATTAGGTTGTTTAAACTGAATTGCCAATACATATGCGGAATCTCAGTCTGTGAGTGCATTTCACACATTCACAGCCACCTGAGCGTGGCTCTGAGGGCTCTTGCAGAGTATTCTGCCTCCGGGGTGCAAGAAAGAGGTGGGTGAATATATTTTGTACCTGTGAAATTCGCATGTCTTTCACAGCACCTCAGGGAAATAGAGTATATGAAGAGCAGACTGTATCGTCTCTCCTAATTCCCTATTTTCAGTTATGTGCTGAGAATATTATAACAAGGGGTTCCTTCAAAAATTAACTGGTATGGCCCGAGCAACAGATGCAAGAGATGCTCTGTGTTTGCTTTCTGATTGTTCAAACCAAGAGAAGAAACAGTCACTTTTAAGAAATTAAATATACAAAGTGGAGAAGCTGCCTATTTATTTCTGAGAAAATATTTCAATGATTTGGCTGCTCTCCTTCGATAGATAAGGTTTTGTAGATGAGATCCAGAAACAATGTCCCTTTTGTGGAAATGTTTGCAATAATTGACAGATATAGTCCAGAACAGCACATTCCAAGAACTAAAATTCCAAGAACTTCTTTATGGAGGAAACCTTTGATATTTGTGTTTAGTATTTAGAATAGACCTGTTTTAAGAAGGGAGAGTTTATGTGTGGTACCAGTTATAATCAGGCTACAGGTAACTGCATATTGAATAGGTTTTTGTTATCCTGTACTATTATATGAATACTATTATATATGAATCCAGCATTTCAATAGACTCACAATACAGAGTCACACTAAAGTATGGGATGCCACTGTTTTTCAGGTAAGTATAAATAGCCATTGTCCTTTCCATCATAAGACTCCACTACTACAATTTTCACATGGAGTGAAAGCAAAAAACTACTGCTATCATTATTTTTCTTTGTTGTATCTTTCAGGAATTGGAAAAGAATCCAAAGCCAGGAGATGGGAATTCATTGTGCTAGAACATGCTGCTGATCAGCTAAAACAATAAGCCATCATATCCTTTATCTCTGTGACAATGCAATGGGATTGTATTATTTTATCTGGCTTTACTAGGAAGGCATAATTGTATACATCCTCTCAACAGAGTACACAAAGTACTGAGAACTTGAAAAAAAAGAAACTCTGTGTGTAGAAAGACGACTTCTTCCAGTCTAATCAAGAGAATGTAAATCCAAAGAATCACTGGCACTACATCTTTCATATTCTCATTTTTCTCTTGCGTATTCTCTTACACAAGTGACCTATTAAAAATGAAGCTAGAGCCTGCATTATCTGTCCCTTGGATCCCAGTCATTTGCTTAAAATCCTGCTTTTTGTCATACTTTTTTTCTTTTGAAAGAAAATGAGTGAAATCTCTTCAATGACCATAAGAATTTATAAGCAAATACTATATCTGCATATCTAGCTTTAATGCAGTACAAAGTAAAACTCTCTTTAAACACATTAATAGACACCTTTTCCTGAAGACAGATACTTCTATCAAGTAACATTTTGTTCCACAGTTTAAAAAAAAAAAAAAGATGAGATTTCCTCAGAAAACTTGCAACAAAATCTTAGAAAGGACTAACACCACTGATGACTTACCTTTCTATTTTAAAGTGACACTTGTCACTGCCTTAAGCATCTTGCAGCATGATTTCCAGGTCCCACTACAGATATGTCTTCAAATGCATTGCTATTATTCTCTTATAAATTTGAACCAGAAACACAGAAGTGCAAATCACAGTAGCTATACAGATTATAGATTTTTTTAACCACTCTGAATACTTTAGCAATTAGTTTTCAATTATACCATTTACCTCCATAGCACAAAATTAATTTTATACAACATACTTTGATTCATCAAATAAACTTATATAAAGACAGGTTTTTATCTATTAGGAAAACATAAAATCCTTCAAGAAGAAGATACAGCATGATGTTATTAGTATTCAAAGGAAAGTGAGCACTATGTAGCTTACATAAAGCTATTAAACCTGCCACTGAACTCACTTTCTTCCCAGTTGTCCCTGCCCAGTGACTTTGAGATTGTCCAATATTAATAGAAAAGAGGAGTTTGATAGAAATACCACAGAAGATGTGCACAATATATGTTTATGTATATGGGTGACTTCAGTGTTCATATTCCTCTGTACTTCCCAATAAATCTCTATTTGAAACAAGGTAATTAAATGAGACCGCTGGTAGAACTCCAGGAGAGATTAGCTCAATTCAACAGAAAAATCCCAATAGCTTCATTGATATTCGGCTGCACCCTTCCAGGCAGAGATGTGAATGCAGAATAAACAGATGTAAGCAGGAAAATAACCATTTGGCAAAACTTGGACACAAGAGCACAGCAGCCAGCTAAGCACAGTCAACCAAGTAGGACAAGGAGGACAGTAAATGGTTCATTAGGAGCGCCTGCAAGGTTTTTCAGCCTCACATGGCACCCTTTTCAGCCCCTTGACACCAAACACCAAATGCTACTGGCCTTTCTCTGAAAAGCAGCACTTTTTTTTCAATTGTCACCATGGCTGCACAAGCAATGCCAGGAGTCACCCCTCTCACTTGTCTCATGCTTCCCACCACCTGGTGTTGGCAGAGATTCCTTTGGCTGGCAAGGCAGTGAGACTTTATTTTCTCTTGTGGCTCCTTTGTAAAGGGTACAATGTAGATCATTGTCTACTTACATATAATTAAGTGCTTAAGTGGCAGCATGTTATGCTGCAATGTTGGTATCTTAGCCTGAGTCTTGAGCTAGCTTGCAGGCTCAGAGGGTTGACAGGCAGCACTGCAAGGAACAACGTTAATGAAAACTGCCAGAATTAATTCAGGTATGGCTTAAATGCACACGAGAAATTCAGAGAGGTCTACCCTCATTTTGACTTGCTCAGAAATCTTTTGCATAGGGAAGAAAGATTAAAAGGAAACAGCGATGAAGAAGTCAAATTAAGTCCACCACAGTAGGATCTTCAATCCTTTATGAGTCTCTTACCCAACATGTGGCTTCATTTTGCCCAGCCTCAGGTGAAATGATGTCCCTGGAATGTTAACACCTGCCAGAAACACAAAACCAAACAAGCACACAATACTAGTGAATTCAAAATAAAAGCATGACAAATATTCAAAAAGCAAAACATGACAAATTCAATCACATCTCTGGCCAGGGGAAAAATAAAATCCATATTTATCTACTAGTGGGAATGACATGAACCTTGAGAAGTAGATCTTGAAGAGTCTTAGAATGGTGTTACAGACAGGGAGAGAGGAAGGATATAAAAGGTGGCTGGATCAATCCAGGAGCTCAGTTTGGTGTCTGAGAACATGAAAAACTGCAGAAACATATGCAGCAGTGGAAGGAGGCTAATAAAAAAACAACAAAACAATCAAATAAAAAAAATCCCAAACCCAAACCCCATAGCCAACCCAATCAATTTGTAATCTTCAACAAGTAGTTATTTGAAGTGAGCATTGTTGCAGCTTGCCTGTATTGATCATGAAAATTAAAGTCTTTCAGTGGAAGGCTGCCACCACCATTAAACCCAAATTTCTTTCTCATGAAGAGGGAAAGTAGTTGTCTTTGGAAGCTGAATAAAGACAGGTTTGAATTATTCCCTACAGTCTATTTTTTTCCCAAGCATGGAATCAGTGAGGAAGACAAGGAGGTGATTTTGATTTGCACACCATTGTTTCCTTTCATAATATTTTTTCTGTAAGTATTATGTGCTCCTTTAAAAGAAGCATTCTCAGCTTGCCCTGGGACCCTATTGTTTTCTATGAGCAGTTGAAATAAACCTCCTGAAATATTTGATTTCTCTTAAATTTCAAAATGATGGCCAACAGTCAGCTGCAAATGGGTTTCACATCACCTTGGCCAGTGCAGATCTAAAACTCCCTAACGATTTTCTGTGAAACAAAACACAGTGGAAGCCCTCTTGTCATCATGATTTGTGAAATTCTGGTTAATCCTTGTTTTCATCCATCTTCTTATAGATTTGGAGATGTTCTTATGAAATTTGCAAATTCAGTTATATTCACAGCTAATGAAAACAAGCTAATTTACACTGGGTTCAGTGAAGTTACTTTGGTATTTCACTTTGTGGCTAAATTAATTGCTCTACATGCTTATCTAAAAGCACAGTAACCCCATCCTTTCCATCAACATAACCTTTCCATCTACCTTCCTCTCTTTCTCCTCTACTAGCTCCAGGTATTTGACAACAGACCCAGACTTATTCTTTGCCAAATGAAGCTGGTAAGTGTTTTATTACTATGTTTTAAACATATTTACTTTATCTGTTGTTCTGTCTCAAATAATAAGAACAAGTAAAATTATTTGCACATGTCTAGAAGCCAAGGAATATTTCCCATTCATTCATCCATCTATTTTTAATCTGATCAAAAATATTTTATCAGAAAAAATTACATAAAAGCTGTGGAGAAGAGGGGTGTGAAACTGGAGTTATTAATAACTGAGTACTCAAGGAATTTTCCGGCCTAAAGAATTTGAATCTGAAACAGAAGAATTGCAATATACTCGGTATCTGTGTCTAATGGATCAAATTGAGATATAGATGCTATCCTCTAAGAACTTTGACATACTTGATGCTAAGCATTATTATGGCATGCCTGGGGTTGTGGCATGTTTTTTGAAAGTAAAAGCTGCTAGTTTAAGCAAGAAAGTAACATATGTTCAGTTTAAAATTCAAATGTATTTATAACTGGATGTTAATAGCAATGTCACTTATTCACTGAATAATTCTGCAATAGGCTGTATGAAACAACCAAATTTTCAACACATCTATAGATACTGTACAGAGAAAGAGGAGTTAAAAGGAGCTGAGATGCATCAGGAGCTGCATTATATTATAAGGTGGTGAATGCTGCCCTCTGCCTCAGGCTGGCAATGGTCACTTATTCAGAAATGGTCTATTTTCAAGGAGTGGGAGAGACAGGAAAGGTCAGGGTTCAACAGCTTTCCTTAATTCTTTGCTTCATAATAGTTTAAAAGTCTAAATGCTTAAAGCTATAGCATGTTAGGAAGAATTTTCCTCAAATATTAAAGGAGTAGTTATTTTTAAATTATAATTTTCATAATCTGCAACATTGAAGGGGACCTCTTTTATTTATCTTTATCTTGAGTGACCCATATAAAAGAGTCATGTCACTATTAAACTTACAAGCTCATGGAGAAGAGATTCTTTTACGTGATTTTTACACACCCCCCCCCCCCCCCCCCCCCAGTGATTCCAGAATAGATATAACTTATTTCAATGTATTATTTTACAGCTTTAGACAAGATTTAATAACAAAGCAAAGGCACAGTATTCTTTATCCATCCATCCAGTATAGGAAAGCTCAGTCTATTTCACTGAAAAATTGTGTGATTGAGATGTATGTCTGCAGCTTAAATATAACAGCTTTACTATTTGATAAAGATTATGCTGATGTGATCCTGATGTAGATACACTGTTCTTCAAAATCAGCTCTTTAAGAAACAGAATACAACAATTTTATTGTGTTCATTCTCCTAGAGGACCATCTTTCCTCTTTAAAGTTACGCCTTTCCTTGTGTTGCCTACACCTTTTACAGTAATTGGAAATAAGGGGAAATCTCTCTAAAATTGAAAACCAAAAGAGTTTAATTACGGAAGGCAAACATTAAGCACTGCACCACTGCCACCCTCTCCCTACCAAGTTTCTTCCATAGGTAGCCCAGAGCCTACCTGCCTTGCTGAGTTCTTGCTCGGCATGTTGACTCTTAGTAAAGAAGCATTAGAACCTGATGTCCTTCTGAATGCAACTCAGTTCTCATTTTCTACCTCTTCCTACTTAAAACTTAACACTTCCAGAGGCAGCAGTTGTGAAAATACTAAACAGAAGATGTGTAACAGGCCACACAGAATCAACCAGGTTGGAAGAGACCTCCAAGGTCATCCAGGCCAACCTATCACCCAGCCCTATCCAATCAACTAGACCATGGCACTAAGTGCCTCATGCAGGCTTTTTTTGAAGACCGCCAGGGATGGTGCCTCCACCACCTCCCTGGGCAGCCCATTCCAATTGGAAATCACTCTCTCTGGGAAGAACTTCCTTCTACCATCCAGCCTATACCTCCCCCAGCACAACTTGAGACTGTGTCCCCTTGTTCAGTCCACATATATAGCAAGCAGAATTTTGGCTCCATAGGTCCTTTATAACCTTATCTCTCATAGTCAGACCAGTAAGGTACAACTATTCTGTTGTGGTAGCATTTTACACCCATCTTGCACCTACATGAATGATTATGTAGGATTTAGGACAATAGGAAATCCAGACCTGTATCTAAGTCCTAAAACTCATCTTTTTTAGATTAGAAGCTGGAAGACAGACTGGATGCCTGCCTCTCACGATGATAAAACACAGTGCTCTGAATACAAGTCAGTATTTCTCCTGGGGATGCTTCATTCTGGTTAAGAGAGCAATACTCTTCCACAGTTGAAGAGAAAATTTTGTTTGTCTTAAGGGAGAAAGTTCAGTGCAGCTTTGAGAACAACTTGCTCAGAATCAAATTGCAGAGAAACTTATAGGGCTTTTTGTTCACTGATTGTACACACTGACAGAACAATAATTACCCCCTCCCCCAACTTTAGTATATTAAAAAAAAAACAAAAACCAAAACAAACACAAAGCAAGTATTAAAAGGAAAGATTTTTAGAAGCTACAAATAAGATATATGGATTCAAAAGACCCAGTGGAATCAGGTAAGGATTGTAAAATGCCCTGGGAAACCTCACAATGTTCTGTCAGCTGCACTTAGTGAAATTTACACTCACAGAACGAGTCCCAAGAATTAGTTCCTGTAAAAGTTACTAAATTCAAGGCAATTTCCAAATCTAGCTTAAGTTCTTATTTCTAAGAAAGACAAATGTTACACTAGTTCCATATTCCAGTAAATAAAAAGAGAAAAGAAAATCATCTAGCATGCAAGATACATCCTTTCCTTATTTTTTCAGTAGAGGATACTTAGAATCACAAGGAAGTCACCACAAGTGAATTTGAATTTTTCATCAATAGAAGCGACTGCTTGGGAAACTTAGTTTCCACATCTCTAGCCACTAACATGATATCTGGAAAGAAACACTCCTGTTTCCTTCTGAAAAGCACAGGCCTTCCTCTCTTCTCAGTCCCCTCTTCTTATTTCTCCTCGCAACAGCATCTGTTAATTTATTTACATCTCCCCAGTTTTCTCAGAAGAGGTAGCAATAGGAAAGAGAGGAGACAAAAAGGCTAAGGACTTGGTAGACAATTTAAGACAACACAAAGAGTTAAAGTCCTAATACCAATCAGGAGGCAGATGCTTAAAGTGCTGCTAGGCCTGTGTTTACATCTGAAGCCAACACCACATGATTTCCCCTGCTGATATTCCAGACAAAATTTACCACTTCTATACAGAGACACATCTGTATGCCTTCTTGTAAGGACAGAGTTGCTGAGCATGACAATGCAAGAGAAAATACAGAAGACTCTAGGACAAAGGAGGTGCTTCTCATCCTGTCCCTTCCAGCCTTAGTGGTTCCCTAGACTTTCTTCTTTGAGGCAATCCCAGTTGGAGAAGTGAGCAACAGAGTTATTATATTGATACAGTAATTTCCAGAAGCAGAAATATAAAGATGATTAAGATTCTCTAAATTCCTCAATATCATTGGAAAACCATATCTTGCTGTAAAGTCTTTATCTGTAGCAGATTTACTTCATAAAGTAAGACAAAGGAACACCAACGTATCATAGAATCAAACAGGTTGGAAGAGACCTGCAAGATCAGCCAGTCCAACCTATCACCCAGCCACATCCAGTCAACTAGACCATGGCACTGAGTGCCTCATCCAGTCTTTTCTTGAACACAAACTATGAATGATGGAAGTAAGAATGATGGAAATTCCTGTTGTTATGAGAATTAGTACCTTTTCGCAGTCCTCCTGTTAAACATTTCACTGCCAACTTGTGAATTTCAGGGCCATGAGTGCACAAAAATCATGCAGATGTAATTTGCTGAAGGATCTGAGTGGCAAGGACCTCAGCTTCTTGCAACCAGTTAACCAGAAAACATTCCAATATGTTTTTCCATTTGCTTGAACAAAAAGGTACTTTACCCAGCATAACATGTAAATTTCTAGCTTCCCTGATGAAAGTGGGAGAACTTGTGCTGTCACAGTTGACATAGAAGGTACAAAGTGAAAAAAAACAAAACCATAGGCTAAATAAAAAAAACTTGCTTGGTGATTTTGGAAACTGCAGCTCTTTTTCATCACCTGCAAATTATTTCATGACGGCACTAGCAGCTTTTTTACTCAGAGTCACAATACCTGTGCAACGCAGCTTACAACACTCACTTTTAATTTACACCAGAGCAGAACAGTCACTAGAAAACTATCTAACAAATACGAGACATTTAATTGAAAATCAAGAACAAGCACTAAATGTAGTTTTCACACTCATAATATCCATCTTATCCATTATCTTTGGATCAGTATCTAATGAATGCTTCTGGACTAGGTCTTGTATGCTGGTAATAACACTGTATATATAATTTTCACTTGAATTCTTAATGTTTTCTTTGTCTAGATTCCTTGCTTTAATTTAAATTAGCTTAGGTTTTATGTTGTGCCCCTGGCAGAGTTGTTGAGACTCATGTCTCAGAGTCACATTACACTAATCCATGGCAAATGCAGAAAACTTCTAAAAGTACAGTGACTCCTTTTGGGGTGGGGAAGGAGGACATGTTGAATTGGGTTAGTTTTCTATCAAGTCATCCTTCCAAGACCATGTGATCTCAAAGCCTGGGCTCAAGAAAAGAGGGGTAGGACGTCTGCTGTTAGCCAGCAGTTGCACTGAGTTAGGTATGAAGAGAAACTGTACCATTAGAAGGCAAAAGTCACTTCTGGGCATCTTACCTGTGAACTGCCCTTAGAAGACTGGAATAAGGCTAGGGACCTATCAGAATAAAAAAAATTAAAGAGAGGTGGTGTCTGAGCAGAGGGCAAGCTCAGTCAGTGTAGATGCAGAGTTTGATCCAGAGCTCTCTAAAGTCAAATGTTTTAGTTTACATCAATGGCCTTTGATTAGGCTCAGAGAGAGCTGCAAGATCCCAGGGCTGCCAGGCTCAGTTACAGTCATCAGTACTATAAATCCCCGAGAGAGTTTCTTTACTAAACTCTAGGCTTTTTTGCTGCAGGACACTGAGGCCATGATCCTGAGCAAATATAGTCCCATTGCCTCCAAAGGCTGTAAATTCCTTTGGCCATCTTGCAGCACACAGATACACTGGTTTGCTTTAGCCACTTAATACAAGCATTAGAAAGGATGAAAGAGCCAGTCTCTAGCGAAATAATGCTATTCCCATAGCCAAGAATAAGGCTTCCTCTGAAAGCAGGGTGTTAGGAAGGCCTCAGCCTGCTGTAACTAGTTGCAGGGGCTCACACAGAGGCACAGCCAGAGTCGGCCCAGATTTGGCTAGCCTGCTTTCCCTGTGCGAAAGGAAGCAGGACCCTGAGGCTGCCTGAGGGGAAGCCTTCAGGTAGTCAGATGAGTCATTTTGCACCACTGAGCCCAGCAAGTGGCTGACTAACTTCAGAGGCTAAACCAGTTTGCTCCATTTTTGTAGAATCCTGTGAGAAACTGCCTGATTTCTTTAGTTACTAAGCCCTTCTACAAGGGACAAGCTCAGATGGAAATCTGTTCTCTTAGAAAACACAAGTTGTGACCCTCACTGCTGCGAGGGCTGATCATAATTTTATTGTATACTTGGGAAATCCTCATCGCCAGATTAACCTTAAAGCTCCCTCTCTTGCTTCCTCAAAGTCCAAATCTATATTACTTGACTGTTATTTTATTGTTGGTTTAAAATTATTTTTCTTTATTTTTTATTTATGTTGGTTGTGTGGGTTTTTTGGTGACTTTTGTCTTTTTTAAAAAATAAATTTTGCCTACAAATATTTGCAGGATGAGTGGAAAATAAATCAACACTACCAGAAAACCAACAACTTGATTATTTCCCTGCTTCTGCAAAAAAGCCCATAAAAGCTCAATTGTCCTCTTAGGACCCCTTGGAAGTCTTAACAAAAGTCTCTAAAAGGAAACTAAATGAAAGACCAGGGAGTTAGCAGCAGGGTAGATCTATCATAGACAAATCAGATAAAACCTTCTTTCCTCCTGACCATAGCAGGTCTTAATTCTGATCTCCTTACTCTCACCGAATAATAATTCACACCACAACTAGCCCCACCGGAGTCACTAAAATCACTCAGAGTAAGCCATAAGCCTGTTTGACAAATATCATTCCGATACACTAAGGTCAAAAATCCTAAAAGCTAATTCAAATATTACTTTTGTAATTATGTTGCCTCAGAAAAGGGTTCTGTTCTTTGTTGTTGTTGTTGAAGCAGTTTGTTATCTTCCAAAAAAGGTATAAGGTTTGTGATTTGTTTTCTTTGTTTTTTATCTTAACACAAGACCCAGCTAGGCAATTAAAGCAGAAATACAATGTAGAAAATGCAAAGACTATAGGAAGACATATGAAGAACTGGCATCTTTATGACAGAGATATTAAAGCAGTAAAACCTGAGGCTGAGTACAAACTTCTGTTTGAAAAGTACATCAGTAAGCAATGTAACAGGACACAATCATAGCAACTAATCCAGGCTGAGCACCTTTATTTGGCCTACGTAGTGACCAGCCTGATGCAAAGCCCTCACTTTACCTTGTTTGTGTTTCTTCATTCACTCATATGTACATGAAAGCAACACTGGTAAGAACGAGACTTGCTGTGTTGCTGCAGGAGTGTATATTGTAGGTACTTTTTATTCCTTTGTAAGCTGATCTCTTCTATGTGTCTTTCTCTGTGAGTTGGGGGAGGGTTTACCTATGTTTCTAATCACATCAAAGGGAGCCATTGGAATGTATCAAAAGACTATCAAACAATCAGGCAAATTTTTCTGTATTTTGGTTGAGCAAGACTGGACACCAGCACAAGTGGAAGCACTCCAGGAACTAATCAGGATTCTTAGGAGGGCACTTCTGCTCTTGCTTAAAACACCAAATTCCTGTGAGCAAGTTCAGCATGGAGACGTGACACCTGAGGAAGTCCTGGAAGCGTCAGCAGTGAAGCTTTCCAACTAACACCATTGCACAACACACTCTGGTGGTACTGCCAAACTCCTTCTCCAGCAGGAAACCTGGCAACAAGGCACTCAACCTGTTGAGCAAAAACTACAAGCTTGGCACCATGTGAGTGATTTGCCAACAACTGGTAGCCTGCAGGCTGGATACTGTTACCTAGTTATTAATGAATGCTGCTGATTAACCTTTTGAAAGTACTTTGTTCACCACACCTACTGGTGGGAACCTGCAGCAGTAATGCTCAAGGGAGGTTGCTGACAGAGGAGGAACTTTAGGGCACCTCAAGAAATGACAATGACTTTAAGAGTTGGATATAAACCAGGCCAGTTTGTTCAGAAAGCTTACTAATATGGCCCTGCAGAAAATTTGGTAGAGACTGTGACAGTCCCCTCAACGATTCTTGTCTAAATTTGAGACCCAAAACTCCTCTAAGTTATCTATTGTAGAAACCTAGAGCATGGTGTCTAGAACATCCACGAATTATGTGCCAGGGTCCTAAGAATCATGAGACTACTTTAAAACTTTGGCAGGAAAAAAACCCTTTGTATTAATATTTCTTTTAATTTTGTCTTTCCTGGCCATACCTCCTAAGCATTTTTGGGCTTAATTTTTGTTAGAAGAGAAAAAATGAACAAAAAGTCAGGACTAGTGAAAAGCTCACGAAATAACATGAATCTGGGGACAAGAACATCAAGAAATGAAATATTCTGAAATACTAGCAAGTTTGCACTAAAATACTGAGAGTTGATGACTCCAACAAAAGTGCAGGGAACAAGCAAATACAAAGGAATTGCCTGAATCTTAATCATGGACAGAAATGAAGGAAAAAAACAAAACAAAACAAAACAAAATTTGAAAGCTATGGAAGAGAAGAAAATTCCACAAAAAAAGCATATTATACAGAGGCAAAAGAACAAAATTAAATTACAAAATCTAAAACAGAACAGCCTCACTTTATTACCACAGAAAGATCACCTACACATATCTTCATTTGGGCATCTGCAAAAGAGTGCTTTAAAGATTGTTTTCTCAGTATAAAAAACTCTTTTAAAGCTACAATCACAGGAAAATTAAAAAAAAAAAAGAGCTTTCTTGCCTAAATTCCTCTTTAGGTTGAGATTTCACACAACAGTTGAGCCAGTTTGACAGCTTGCTGCTGTTGATTGGGGAAGCAGCCTCACTCCCCTGCTTTGTTCACAGCCATGTGGTCTTAATTCTTCCCTTGTGCTCAAACAAGTCCTTTTCTGAAACCTCAGTAAAAAACATTGAACTCTCTAAATTAAAAAAAAAAATAGTGTATTTTTTTCCCTCTCCACATATATTTCTTTGTTTTTAAAAACATGTTGAGAAGTAGGTAAGATTGCTTAACAGTCCTGTGAAACCTCACCCTTAAATTCTATTGTTACCTAATTCATTACATGAAAATGTTAAATACAATTCCATTCTCCTAATTTAGTGAAAGTTATGCAAAAGGGTAGGTTATATCCCCTATGCTAACTGCAAACAAAACTAGGACATGAAAACCTAAAGCTGATTTTCTCTCTGATTTCCACACTGTGGAAATGGACTGATGCTGTACTGAGTACTGATGAAGGCAAGCTATCAGGCATTAGCTAGACTGAAGATTAACAACAACAACAACAAAAAAAATCACAAATAATTTGGCATATTTTGCCTTCACTTACACTTACACAACCTGGTTGACATTCGCTGATCAGCTTCCAACAGTAGAATTTGGATTTTTTCATTACAGGACTATAATTTTTTAAATAAAGGTTATTTTGGTTCTCTTCAGTTTATGTGAGGCATAGATTTCTTCTTGAACATTCTTACAACACAATGGAAAAAAAATCTGTGCTTGTGCTATTGGTCACAGACCATAAAAGGATGTCCATTACTTTGCATTAGCCTAAGATTTTTTTTTTTTTTTGGGGGGGGGGGGGGGGGGGGGGGGGCGCAACATCATCACCAGATTAAAAAAAGTTTAACCCTGATTCTTATAAGAGTAGTCTCATCTCATTACTGTGTGGTACAGAAAGGACATGTCAGGATTCATGCTATTAAAACCAGGGTTTTAATAGCAAGTTAACGTGTTTTTTAATTTACAAAAACAGAAAAAAAGGGACACTAATTGAAACAAATAAACAAATCATGTAAATAAAAACATGATACAACTTATGGAGATAGTATACGTAACATAGACACACACATGTGCATGCAAGCACAGCCAGCCATTTTTTTCACTTCTGAAAAGCACTGCTGCACATGTAAGGATTTTCTGGGTATCCAGGCCCCCCAGTACAAATCTCGGAGTTACTGGGCACAAGAAGAGCCTCTGCTAAAATGGAGCAATATTCTCAGATGGTTCTCAGGGAATTAGTTTGTGTTTCATCAAATCCAGCATATTCCTGAGACATATCTGAGCATATCTGACAAAGTGACATTTCCTTGATAATTTTCCTTCTTGTTCCTTTTAAAAAGACATCTGAAATTATTTAGATTGGGTGTTAAAAGAAACAAACAGAGGAAATGACACTGAGTGAAAATAATTTCTTCATTTTGAAGGTGCAGTAAGGTGGCACAATCCTTAGCAAATAGGAACGAATATGTAAACACATTGATTTCAATCAAGAGCACTTTTCATAAGAATATTTCACTCACTGGTTGCGGCTGATGGCTCCCTGTTTCTTTTAGAGCTATGCTACCCATTCAGGAATATACACAAGAGTTCAAGTGTTGCATAATTACACAAAACAGGGCCTATACAAGAATATCCTGTTTTGCTTCCTGTACACTCACTAGGGTGGCTCAGCTGAATCCCTGACAACATCTAACTCCACAAGGAAAACATCAAGACTCCTTGCTGATAGCAGTTTTTTACCTAGAGTTTCTCAGCAGTTGGGCTGTTTAGTCCCAAAGTGTAAGCAGACAATCACCCTATTGTTTACTTTTTAGTGAGAAGTAGTATTACTGCTTTTCTTCACTGTCCATGGCCTCTGTAATCCTAGCAGTCATGTTCACTCAGCAGTAAGTCTAAATGTGCTTCCCAAAGGAGTTTCAAATCCATGACAGATTAACATCACTGTGGTTTGACACTATCTGTGACAGATTCCACAGTAATTAACATTTTAAACCATGGTCAATACTGAAATAGTTTGATGAGGACTCACTCTGTCCCCTAAATTGTCAGAAATTAACAAATCCAAGGCGTATTTTTAGTATAACAATAACAATAATAAAGTGAATAGGCTGTGGAGAACAATATATCTTTCAAAACCCCTGTCAGCATTGCTTCATCTCATTATATATTACTATATCTTAAAATAGGAGTGATTCAATTGTGTGATGGCGAATCATGAAACTTCACAAACATTCAAGGAACACACATGCCACTACAAATTAACCATTAGCACTGCATGGTATTCATTCTTTCTGTCACACACTGTGGGAAGCATGCCTTATTAGCATGGAAGCACGGAGTAGTATCGTGTCAGTGTACTTAACATTCGCTTACCTTGGAAAAAAGCACACAATTGCTGTCTTAAAAAAACCCGATCCCCCAAAATGCTTCAGCTGTATTCCTTTCCACATTTAATCCTAGGCTATAAAAATTACAAAACTGAATCCCAAAGCCTTTTCTCTTCTCTTTCACAGTTCACTGTTTTTCACAATGAAATGTAGTTCTTGCATTTTGTAATCAGTCTTAATCATAAACAAGGCAGGCATCACAATTGCAGCTATTTCAGGGCTCCCCCTCATGCACTTCTTTTTTTTTGGTTTTGAATTTCAATAGTACCCTCAACTGGGGGTCTTCCTGGATCCCAGATGTCGAATTATATGGTCTGTCCTATTCTTCTTGCAGCAGCAATCCAGTTCCCTGTTAAGTTTCATAGGAATCTGAATAGCTATTCTGAAATCACCCATTTCTTCCTCAATTGTATTACAGTTGAATTTAATTTTGTCCTCTTGATTATTAAGAAACAGTTGTCCTTGACTTAACAGCTTGTTAGAAATATCTGCTCTTTTTCTTCCCCCCAACCTTAATAATATGAAGCATCCTGTGCAAATCCTAAAACAATTACAAAAAAAATTAAAAATCTACATTTAGGATCAATATTCCTGTTTGAGGTCTTGTGCGGTCTATAAAACCTTGAGAAAGGGGCCCACTTCCCATACTTACCCTACTTACATGCTGTTTTATTTAAGAACCAAGAGTACATTTTACAACCACTTTGCCATGTTAAAAAAAAAAAAAAGTGAAACATAAAAGTGACTTTCAGGAGGAGGATAGACTTATGTTTTGTTTCACTAGCTTCTTTCAGAGTAAACTTGTAAAACAAAAAGATATAAATGCCAATTCTGCAAGAGCTAATGTAGCAGTTAAATGGAGCCTCCCACTAACCTAGAAGCAAAACTGGTTTTTAAATCTGTATGGGTTTATACGTACATGTCTTTGAAATTTCAGTTTTTCCCAAGTGTAATTCAACACTGTGAAATGACATCTCAGAAATTACTTTAACCCACTCATAGTTCAAATAGTGACAGAGGTCTGCTGGTTTCTAAGGTTAATATTGTGTAAGGTAGTTGAACTAGCAGAGCAGTTCAGATATGTAACACAACACATCACAAAGACAAGTCATGGCCTTTGGCGCCCCTGCTCATACTATTATTAATTATGTATTTCCTCATCTTAGTGTTTGAATGGATGTAAAAAACAAACAATGCTGCCCTAAAGGATATTAGAGTCATACTAAAATCTGACATTTTTCTGGGATTGAAAAAAGAAGAACTGGTTCTACAAATGACCTGTGGCTTGTATGTCCTCAAGACAATTTTGGCTTTGGATAGATTGCACAGACAACTGTTATCTTGCTTTAGGAAGGATCATTTCTTCAGAGATATTGAGGACCCTCTTGAGCTCACTTTGAGAGCGTGATTTGCCATTGGAACGGGCTGCCCAGGGAGGTAGTGGACTCACCATCCCTGGAAATGTTCAAGAAAAGCCTGGATGAGGGACTTGGCATCATGGTCTAGTTGATTGGCTAGGGCTGAGTGATAGGTTGGACTGGATAATCTTGAAGGTCTCTTCCAACCTGGTTGATACTATGATTCAGCAGCTCTAACGTCCCATGCTCTTAGAAGGTAAAAAACAAACCCACAAACAAAAACTTATTGGGAATCAACCATATTAACAAATCATTGAGTTACTGAATAATCTCAGGATACCTGCGGATTTAGAATAATAGATGCAAAGAGATATGCCTATGATTGCCATTTCATAATTTGTTCCCATACTTAGAATAGCTGAATTACCATCATCTTCACTAAGTTAGGGGCTGAAGTTCATCTTTTGCCTGTAAAGTTACAGATTTTAAAGTTATCTGAACTTGTACATCTCCTAACTTTAGATATGTTCAAAATTGGCACGTCTTGAAGCAATTCTATTTCCCGGGCAGTATGCTTTGCCAGCATTATGAAAAGGACAAACTAAACTCCCATTGTTCATGCTATCTAGTTTGCAGCAACATCTTCAGGATGACCCAGAGTTGTAATAACAGAGATCCTGACATACTAAAGTGACAGAACAATATGAGGCATGGCTAGGGGAAAGCAAGAGTTAGATAAGAGGGTAAGAAGGCTATCACACCAAAGACTGTGCTTCACAATTACACCTCCCTTCACTACTCTCTGTGCCATTGATTTAATGATTTGCCCAGTTTGTTGGTTCATCTAGAAGGCTCCCCAGTTTATGAGAAGTTGTATCAAAACCAATAAAGTCCAATGGCAGTTTTGTATGCCTTGGGGGAGAAAACAGATCCACACACTAGGGAAAATAAGAAAACTAGAATGATTTTACTGTATTCCACAGTCATTTAATGTTTTAGCTGGCATTAAGTTTAAGTGCACCTTATAGTGTTAGCACCTCAATTTCAATGGCCAAATATTCCCCTTCTGTTTAGGAGAAAGAACATTTAACCTCCACCTCCCCATTAACATTAGTAAGTCCATAACAAGAATATTTGCTTTGATAGTCTTGTTGACACACAATAGTTGAGACAGTTTTATTATTTCTTTTATTATGGCAGGAGTATCTTTAGGGCAAACTCTCTGGGAGAAACTCTATTAAATACTGAGTCTGGAAAAAAAACATTCCTGCAGAGGAATTTTCAATTGCTTTTCAGATGAGTTGTGTTTCATTGTTTCCTTTAAATCAAGCCAGAGTCTAAGCTACACACCATGGTGTTTGTTAAAAAATCATTATGGAGCAATTAAAAACAATGTTAAAGCTGGAATTCCCCCCTCCCCTCTCCCTTTTTAACTGTCATACACTTCCTCTCTGCCTTTCACGACTATCTACATCAGCTCTGGTCAGAAGATACAGCTGTCATGAAACACTCAACAGATTGCAGTGGCTGGGTGATGCTTCATCCATTTTTGGATGCTCTACTGACATTTGAGCTCATGCCTTCTATAAACGCTGTCATGCTCCTGACTCCTTTTAGCCAACACAAACCTACAACGTGCAGTGACAATATTCATCTTTCCAAAAGAATAGAGATAAATTGAACTGCCCTTATGAAAAGCAATACAAAATACTTAAATTTAGTGTCCTTTAAAACTTTTAACCATTATAGATAGATCTGGCTAGAAAATAGATAGACTGATAAATTGGTAGATTGATCTCCTTTCTTACTGCTGTTTCATCCTTAAGCTATTTTATTCTTATAAGGTTCTTCAGAGATTGATTTAGCTTACAAAGAACAGCAATTTCTCTCCAGTTTTAGGAAACTGCTAGGAACTAGAGTGCTTTGAAAATAAATTGATTAGCACAACTTTTTAAAAAGAAAGGAAAACAGCAAAGAGATATACAAGATATTTGAGCTTTTCAGGTAGTAAAGGATTCTTAGTGTTTTATCTTAAGTTTTTAAAGCTTATTCCTATTGCATTTTTGATAGAGTCAAATTGGAAGAAGCACCAACTTGTGAGATGGAAGACTGAAGACTGCCTTTGCGCTTGTTTAGATATTTTGGTTGGTTGGTTGGTTTTGTTTAAAAATAACTTTATAATAGTAGCCATCTAATATAATTGTTTAGTAAGGAGTGTCTCTGACAATCTCTGTATGTGTCCCACATGTGGGGATTACATTTTGTGCTTCCTCGGGTTCAATCCCAGTCACTGTTCCTGATACAAAAACAAACGAGAGATAAGAAATGGAGTGAGGAGGTGGATATATTCATGCACTTAATCACAAGGATTAAGAAAGACTTCTTGAGAGTGGCAGGTACTGATGTTTTGTCCTGACAAAGGAGTGGTGGCCACATTTTTATCATACTCTTTCCAGCACAGCTCATTTTAAATACAGGATATTCAGCGGCTGCCACTGTAAACATATCTGATGTGCTTAATTGCACAAACACTTAATGATGTGCTTCATCATGAGCCCTATTTTTTCATGTTGTTAAGAATGATGTGATTTACAAGTTAATTTATACCCTAACAGTGATGAACAAAAATGTAAGGGCTATGTTGTTTTGTCAACAGTCCTGTCTGAACAGCCAGGAGATACTTAACTAAGTACTTTGGTAAGCAAGACACACCTTCTAGTGTGATGAAAGGGAAACCAAAGTTAGGAAGTATGATCTAATTCTTCCAGCCTAAACTTAGATATAGAATTGGAAGTAATAGCAGAACGATGCCATGGCAGCTTGAGGACTTTTAACAGCTCAGAATCAGATTACATCCTGTGTGAAGTTATGTGAGTTACCATATCTCTTCAATAACCTTAATAGAAATTAACAGCAACAAGCCATGTTTGGCTCCTACAGGATACAGCTGACTGATATAACTGCTTACAGATTTCAAATTAGTCCAGATCACTGTCTTTTCATGTTGTCTGGTTTAAGGGCAATGACTGTAGACAGGTCAAATTCAATCACTTTTCATACTGTATTCCTCTCTTTCATACTTTAGTTGCTAAGACAGTAAGGGAAAGGAGTACTCAGTCTATATCTAAGACTATAATTAATTGATAGGATTACAGCCACTTATTTTCAACATGGTTTGTCTGTACAAGATTGTCATTCACTGAATATTTAAGTCCCTAGACTAGAAACAGCAAGCTACCAACAGAATCTAGTGCCCATTGTTTCATTTATACTTGGGTATATATAGTCAGGCATCATCCTTGCCGGATCAGGACAATCAAATGCATCCAGTCAATTGCAATAATCAGTTAATACGCCTTTGGACTTCAGAAAGCAACAGAATCACATGTGGTTCAGCCTGAGCACAATCACACCACAGAACTGTGTGTCTGAGCATTAGAAATGAAAGTAATGCTAATACTGTATACCAGAGGGCTTATTTCTTTCTCACTGCTTAGAAGTCCTCTGGATCCTATTTTCTATGCACCCATGCCACAAGTGCAGACAGTGATTTCCATTAATTTCTTCCTTTCAGACAGCACTCTTCTCTGATGCCTCAGCAAGTATCAAAGAATATGCTATATATCATATATCAATTTATCATAGGTTCACATCATCCTAAACACTTTCACTTATATAAATAGTATTTATCTCATGTTCCAGAAAAGTATGTTTCTCTAGCTGTAGCCTTATCATTTGTTGTTTTTGATATTTTCTGTCATTGCATGCATGAAGAGAGTGAAGCAAAAAAGCATAGTTCTTTGCAGTACAGGCTTTTGCATTCAGAGTCCCTTTTGTAGCCATCTCAGAATCCTGTCTCTTACATCAGGAAAGAGAAGGACACAAAAGTTCTGAACTCCTACTGTAACTTATAAACTTAATCAATGGAGAAGTCTACAGTACATCTGTGTATTGGTAAGTCTGGACAGCATTATTGTTTCAGGAAGCTTTTACCATTCCATATGTTTATTCTGCACAATTCCACGGAACTGTATTAATGAGTGGAGCATTACTAGTGGAGCATTCTGAGTTAAAAACCCAAGAATTACCTGCTATGCACTTCATACAAATATCAAATTGCCTGATAATACAAAAATTTCCCATTAAAAATGGTGAGAGAAATCTCTCCTATTTATATGTCTGCCTTATTTCAACATCATTAATTTAGGGAGTGGGAATCTCATAGTTTTCCTGGATTATGGTATAGAAGAGGAGCTTGAGCTGAGATCGTTATGGTAATGATTCTTTTGTTATATCATTCTTGAGCGAATGACAATGCAAAATGATAAAGGACTGACAGCATATACATTGAGAAAAGAGGTAACAAACACCCTGCAAACACATAAGACAGCAAAGCTAAGTAAAAAAATTCACGCCACCAGTGATCTGTTTAAACACTGTGAGACTACACACAATAGGGAGCTTTCCAGTGCTAATCTGTCCTGACATTTTATAGAAACTAATTCTTGCAGACAAATAAAGGTCTAGTTTGAAACAGTTTTGTTCAGGGCATCAGCATCCTACCTCATTTGATCTGATTTTCAAATAGCCTATGTTTTTCTGTTTGTGGTCGTCACATTCTGCATAAAAGCAAGATAAAGCTAGCAAATGCAGCATTCAGAAGAAAGGTGCTATCAGGCAGGTAGAATTTAAACAGATTTTAAGACATGACAGTCACATAACAGGGAAAAAGTAGAATGAGAACAGAACTACCAATTTCTGTATAACTGATATGTAAGCATTTCTATTCACACTTATGCGCACACACTGGAAATTGTAACAAAAGTGTTATCAATTCCTAAGCTGGGTATATGCTGATCATCAGTCACAAACTATGTGAGGTTGTTTTGTGTGGGTTGAGTACTGGTCCTTCCGTCAGTGTTTCACTGAATTATTTTAAACAGCAACTCTTAGCATGTGAGGAGACAGATGCTGGTTATTTAGACAGGCCAACACACCATAGTATTTTTACTCGGCTAATATTTAATGATTTACCATTTAATGAAGTTCATCTTTCATAACCCCTGGTTCAAAAAGAAGCAGCTGCTCTTAGGGATGCAATAGTATTGAACTTCCAACTAAAGGCATAGGAGAGCTTCTTTTATTGCTCTAGCTACTGGACCCATCTGGCTCTTCACTTAAGTACTGCAAATGAAGAAAAGAAACTCTTTGCTTCCCATCAGCAGGTCCTGAATGGAATGCACAATTATTTGGAATAAAGGCTTTTCAGTCAAAAGTAGCTTCATCAACAACACATTTCCAAACTTTGGTGGATGAAAACAATTTAATCCATCTTATTATCTAAAGAATACTCTGATTAAATCAGAAGCTTATAAAAAGAGGAATCAAAATAATTTTGAATATGAACATTCCCAAGTCTGATTATGAGGAAACTGGGTCAGTGTTTCTAAAACAGTTTCTTCTGGAAAAGAAAGATTAATTTTTGATTGATCTCATTTTGAAGCAATAAGAAAGAGAGGGGAAAGGAAAGAATTTGTAGGCTTGTAGGATACAGCAGAAGCTGACGTATGGTCTTTTTCTAGTAGGAAACCTGCATTCTTGATGTAGGAGGCTTGCTGTTCAGCAATACCCCAACTCTGAGTGCTTTAACTAAAGTGAACTAAAATGAAACAATTAAATGAAATGCTTTCAATCTTTTCCATCACTTTGAAGCAGAAAGCCTGCAAGTATTAGGAATACTATCAAACAATTGCTTTAAAAGACCTTTTAAATGAAAAAAAAAATCCTTTCCAAATGCAATAATCTTCTATTTTCATTTCTGTTCTTGTGGAGATCTGACAGAAAGTAGATTACAGAAGTACTACATTTATGTCCAATTCCTACCAACATCTGTAAATTAGGATTTGCAAGAAAGGAAGTAGATTATGGACCTTCATTGCAATTACAGAGCTACAAAACAACTAGTGGTGTCCAGATATGATTATAGCTAATCCTTTCATTTCCCACAGTGGACTAAAGAAATTTTCATATCTTCACTGTAAGAATAGGTGTCTGCTGTTATCAGTAGCTTTTAAAGCACAGGTATCCAAAAACAACTCAATTTAAAAATACAGGAATCTGGTTTCTCTTCATATTCAAGAACATGAACTCACTTTATAATTATTATAGGATTCAGTCTCAATATGGACTATAATTTTGATGAACCTAACTATTGAAGACTCTTCAGAGAACATCAGTAAAGCATTGCTAGAATTTAATTCTAAATGCCAGAATCAGTTCTGGATGACTTTTCCATTGTGTGTTCTACCCAACATTATTTTTGTTTTAGCACACTGGGAGAACCGGAGTCAATTCACCTCCTGGTTCCAGTATTTGCCAGTTTTCAGTCCTTCCTTTTCCATCAAGAATAGTAAATACAAATTGCAGCATTTGAGTCAAAGATGTAAAAATGAAAATCTAAAGTTTATGCTGAATTAGCAAATTAGTCTAGATTCTGGAGAGATTCTCAATCATAGTGTTACTTCAGATGTTGATTTTCTTTTTTTAGAAAAGGTATAACCACATAATTTTTGTATTTCCAGAGTCAGGTTATGTTGTGCTTGTTCATTTTGTAAGACTACCTGTCCTGTTTTCCCCTGAAACTTCACCTGTAAACACACATGAACAAACGGTTGGAGACCAGAAATTCATGCTGTGTTTGTAGGAATTCCTTGATTGTTTACTTTCAAAGAAATAAACTTAAAATATTCCACTTAATGCCACTTCCTAAATGGCAGAAAGGCCAGGAACTAGGTTTATAGGGAAAAAATGCCTTAAGGACAGAAATTATTTTACTTTTAAGGGTCTAGTCATTTAATTTGAGAAGATGAATTGAGTTTGTAATAGCTGGAAAATGGTACCTAAGATCTAGACTATCTGTTGCAAACTAAGACATAAATACAATCCTACCACAGGATGATTGTGTCAGCTGTGAGCGAACATCTAAGTACTGTTACCTGATTTGACACACATACCAACTGCTATCCTGTGACCAGGATTACCTATGCTGTTTATCTGGATCTCCACCTTTGCACATTTTAATCATGTAAGTGCGCATTCATTTTCATGATAGTGTCAGGTCCTACAGAAGGTGGAGGGAAGGAGAGAATGTCACAGGCATATAGGCCATCCAACCTGGCAGAATAACTAATCCAGCCCACTATTTTTTCCACTTTCTGTCCTGTGAACCTTTAGACAAAGAAGCAGGCTGGGAGGATCTGGCAGACAAGGCAGACTACAGTGCATAAGCCAAATCTATCTGTAATAGCAGTTTATCTCTTAGCATGCTCGAATTCTTTTTCAGACACCTTCTCATTTGCTGTAGTTACAAAATAGAAAATACATTAGCAGAGACACTGTCATACTCCACAACTCCACTGACACCCATGTGTGGGCAGGCAAAAATGAGTCATTTCTTACTGCATACAAAAGTCCAGTTCACTCTTCACTAACAGTATTGAACCTTTCAATATTCTTGCCCTGTTACACTTTCCCCATATGTATCAGCTTTAACATTGCCGAAGTCTACATTTTTTTGCCTCTGAATTTTTCTGATTCTACTCCTAGAACTATTCCTCTGTCCTTACTGATCTTCACTACACTTCCTCACCAAATAATATATTAATAAATTTACAGGCTATGTTATTATTCTTTCCTCAAGAAAGCATAATGAAACTGGTATACCCATTCATACTTGCAAAGCTTTCTAGAGACCTCATCATGCCAAACTCTTGACCCTTCAGTCAGATTTCAGAACACTTCAGTTTCCATGAATGCATGTGCTTTAGACTATTAAGTGATATAGTTTTGTTTTTTTGTGAAGTAGCCTCAGAAAATTCCAACACATTAATGGAAACACAATAAATATATCTAGCATTAGCACTGAAACAGACTCTCCAGAGATGTTGTGGAGTCTCCTTCTCTGGGAACTTTCAAGGCCCATCTGGATGTGTTCCTCTGTGACCTGAGCTAGATTATGGTCCTGCTCTGGCAGGGAGTTGGACTCAATGATTAATTTGGGTCCCTTCCAACCCCTGATATCCTGCAATCCTATGATCCTACTATGATTTTATAAAGAATTGTCTTCTTAGGTTTTTCTTAAACTTCTAAGCATATTACAACCATGATCTTCTCCACAGCTTCATTATTTGTTCTCTTGGTTTTATACAATGGATACTTAATGCAAGTTGTCATAACTGCTAGAATTACCTGACATCTGACAAAGAGTACTTTGTCTAGAAGAAAGAACAAGTCTCAAAGAAGACAGCTCAAAGTCTCAGTATAATCACTGGCCAAAGAATATATTTTCTTAAAAATTGTGTGGTAAGGTTCCTTCCAAGCTAAATGATGTACTTTGTGCTAAATTTCTGCTAAGTTTTTATTCAAAAGATAATTTTATTGTTATAACTTTACTTCAGAAAAGCAGGGACAGATAAAACAGTGTTTAAACACCTTAGCATTTGGATTTACCATCTCCCATCCCAATAACTTTACTCTTGCAACGATTGTAAGTTTTTGGCACTTCTCAAGGACAAATTACACTACAGTAGGATTTCTTAAAAATAAAAGGGGAAGTAGTGTTATGAAGATCTTTGACAAAAACATCCCTTAAGACTATTTGGATCTTCACTCTGAAATAAAATGTGGACTAAGATAAAAATAATCCAACATCTCAGTTCTGTTGTTATCTTCTCCAAATGTTAGAATCCAACCATGACCTCAGTAAGAAATCTTTGGACATTGGAAGAGAAGACTATCATAATTAAAATTGACTGTGGGAAAAGAAAAATGTTTGTCCTTAATTACACTTATGCAAAGTGTTTACAGACTGAACAGAAGTCATACTTGTCTGTTTCTTATCAGATTGTTTCTAAGGAAGAAGCTAGAAATGTTTGTTTGGCAACCACTTATTTTGTAATGAGGTCAGCATGTTCATTTCATTTGTTTTTCTCCAAGTAATACTTAGTCCCACACCTTCAGCTAAAGGACAAAGACTATTATTGCACAGTATTAGCAAGAAGCTTATGAAAATACAGAACAGAGCTTGCTTAACAACATAATACAATGGACAAAGGCACCTGACAACATTGAAAGCTAAGAGATATTTAGATAACAATGTTAAGTATTTGATTATATAAAAGAAATATTCTGTAGATATACATAAATTACTTGGCAAACCTGTGTTGGAAATAATTTCTATTTAATCAACCATTTCCTATATGCTAACTGGAATAGATAATAAGTAGTATTGTTTAACTGTGCTTCAGAGAACAATACTTTGGAAAAAACTTTGGTTTATGAGTCTGTTTTTGTTTCACTTGTACAGATTCTGGTTACTAGGAACTCAGGGTGGTGTCCTTCCTCAGTGCTGGATGGACAATGACTTGCTTACCACATGTATTTTGAAGAATGTCATTTCTGCAGAAGAAATTGAATCTAACAATTTCCATCTCTAGCTAGCAAAGTGTAACCCTAGAGATACAGCAAAGTGATAAATGCATATTGGTCAGCAGTGACTGGATAAAAGCAATATTGTCGGGCAGGCTGTCAGAGGTAATACACATGGGAGAATAGGAAAACCAAAACCAACTCAAAAGACTTTTTCTTTGCCTTGGACATCAAGTGTGCACCTCAGTATGATGATAATAGGAACTACTTTCTATTTGCAATCTACTAACAGTGATAGTTCTTCCTTTATTTAGGGTTCTTTCATCTTTTTAGATCAAGTAAGCACTTTATAGGCTTAGGTGGATGAAGATTACTCCCTCACATGCATGTATCGCTGACATGCAGTCAGCCTCTGGGATGCCAGTGAAGAATGCCAGCAGCGCCACATAGCAGGTTGTAGAAGGAGCAGCAAAGACGAATTAATCCAGCTGAAACTACAGAGGAACAGCAGAAAGGACAACATAATGACCCAAAATGGAATCCGGCCAAGATTCCAAGCTTAACAATCATACAAGGAGCTGAGCAACTGTTACAGTTTAGTTTTGTGTCTCATCAGCCATGGCAAACCCAGCCAAAACACCACTGCTGAGCACTGTGTTGATGAAATGATTTAGTACTCCTCTTGCTTCTGTAAGTGGCAAGAAGTGTCATCTATTAATTTGCCAACAGCCCTGACTGCAATATCCAAGTCTCTATTGTTCTCCTTTCCAAGCCGTGCACAACCCAGTTTACTTAATAGAGTATGACAAAGTCTCAAGGCAGTATGGCTAAAGAGACAGGCATTTGAGAGGATAATGATCTGTCAGCAGGGCTGTGGCAGAAAGAATTTACATGAAGATTAATCAATGTTTACAGCTCTTCTCATTTAGGAGAACAAAGCACTGCTCCTACCTGCCACCAATTCTATGTTTTTTAGGAAAGATTAAAAAAAAAAAAAAAAGAACGTTGTTTTTTAGCTGAGGGATGGGAATATTTTTCTGTATGCTCTGCAAGCTCCAGTTTCCATAGGTATACATTCATAATTATGTAGTGCAGGACCAATTTTTAGTAGACACCGGATGCATCATTTACCCACCGCTTGAAGGTGCTTGCATATTATGGTAAATTTGCGTGAATATCAAAACCCCCAAACCAATAACAAACCCTGCAAAACACACACATCCACGAACTAATTTGCCTCCGTGGATTAATACAGATGTTATGATTCATGGTGATCTGAGAATTTAAAAATCTTTCAGAGCTTCTGTAATTCAGGAAAGGAAGCAAGTGTGCCTTTTTAAGGTGCAGTGCGAACATTAGAGGTAGTATGACAGAACACACAATAAGATCTTTACAAAGTAAGACTGAAGGAACTTCTTAACCTATGAACTGGAACATGAGTTAAAAAAAAATCAACTTATTGATTTCTATATCATATTTACAAGACCTAGTGTTGTGAAATAAGAATTATAACTTCCTGTGCTAGTATAAGATCTGAGCCCCAGTGGGATCTCTCCTAATGACATGTGGGTCAACACTGCCAACTTCATTAAATTGTTTCCTACTAAAGATTATGGGTTTTTACTGTGTCTGCTTAGTTAACACCCACCTGTCTTGGTCTTTCCTGGCCACAGCACCCAAGTAGTTTGCAGTATGGACATTAAAGCTCTTTTTTTGCTGCCACCATCCTGCCCTCCTCCTACCAGAAAGCTCTTCCTCAGGGGCCTTGCACCACATACCAACCTTAGGGTGGAGCAAATTCAGAATAACTCAATTACAGATAATAAAGTTAGTCTAGATCTGCCCAACTCTCATTAAGACAGGAATCTCTCTTAGGACAAGCCAGCATGAAATGGAAGCGATTTGATATGGCCTTAATGTGCAGATATAAGAGCTGGCAATTTCTGTTTTCTTCTCTGCCTGCTGGGGTTTGCAGTGCATGGTTAGGAAGGTGGTTTCCCGTGCCTCTGGGGAACGCTGCTTGCCTGCAAGCCTCACCCGGCTGCTTCTCAAAGTAACAGCCCTCTTGCCCGCCCTTCCCTGTGATGAACTCCTCCGTGAATGTGGAGTTAGGGCAAAACAATGGCAAGTGACAGTGACTGAACAGCATAAACATGTTGACAACTGATTAAGCAAAAATAAAACAAGACTCAAATAGCTCTTCTGCATAATTCCTGATTTGCATAACCAAAAAGGTGGCAAGACTCCAGCCACCGTTTGTTTCCTGCAGCAGCCAGAATAATTCAATTCGGAGCACTCCTTTGCCAAGTGGAATTCTAAAACCCTGTGGGGCACAAGAGAGCCTGAGCAGCCGCTCAGCTCACAGCTGGCCCCTGAGGCAGCAAGGTCTCCTGCCATGGTCACAGAGGGGCAGCAGGGTTCTGTCGCAGTTGCTCCTCTCTGGACTCACAGGAGCACTAGCAGGTTAAAGGGCACAACAACAGACTGTGGGGATACCACATATTACAGACCCAAACAGAAGACAAATGGCAGTGCACCAAACATTGCCAGCACTTCATCTATGAGATTACCTCAGCTAAATAAGAAGGCATCCCAAGGTGCCATAAAGTAAAAAAGGTTGTCTCTTCCTAGACAGAACTCAGTGAACCGCTAACCTTAAGCAGAGAGGTTAATGAGACTATCTGATACTACACTGTGGTCTCTAAAGTATCTCGAAGCTTTGGACAATAGTTGCCAGCTCCGTACTGACAAAAATAAACAAGCATGGAAAACATTTAATCATCCCACTCTTTATTAAAGTCTTGCCCACAAATGCACAGCTGTCCACAGGGACCTTTGGTTTGGTAAGAGCTTGGCTCTTGTAAAACTAACAAAACTCTCAAAAGGAAAAGGAGTGTGAAGAAGAGAAGCAGGGAGAGAAGCAATGGCTGATGAAGTTCCTTGGAACTTCCTGTATGCTTATCATGGAAGCTTCTAGATCTCCAAAGGATACCTTTGCCCTACTTCTATTGTTTGGTGTCAATTCTTAGTCCAGCTGAGAAAAATGAATGGTAAAGCTTCTGGAGTAATTTGAACAAACCAGTGCGATAATGATAGTGGTGACTCACAATTAGGATGAAGATGCTTCCATGAAAGCCATAAAATACATCCTTGATTTCCTTTCTAAAGTTAGCATGGTCAAACAGTATTTTTGGATGGAATACAAGCTCATGATCAAAAATAATTGAAACTCGAATATCAAGACAGAACTTCACCAAGATTTTTATCAGTGGTTTGCTTCTGAAGGACAGTCACTAACAAAGAAAGAGGAGACTGAGATAAGAGATAAGGCAAATCCAAGTAATATTTAATAAGGAAGACTGCAGGGTCCTGAATATGGGGAGAAATAACACCAGGCACAGTACAGATTGGGGACTGCCCTGCTGGAAAGCAGCTCTGTGCAGAAAGAGCTTGGAATTCTGGTGGACAGCAAGTTCTCCATGGGACAGCAATGTGCCTTTGTGGCCAAGAGAGACAATGAGCATTCTGAGATGCATCAAGAAAGGTGTATCTAGCAGGTCTAAGGAAGTTCTTCTCCCTCTCTACTCTGCCCTAGTGAGACCACACATGGAATACTGCGTCCATTTTGGGCTTCTGAGTTCAAGAGAAACAGGGACATGCTGGAGTGAGTCCAATGGAGAGCTACGAGGATGACTGGGAGGCTGAGAGACCTGGGAGTGTTTAGTCTTGAGAAAAGAAAACTAAGAGGAGATCTTATCAATGTATACAAGTATCTGAGGGGGTGGGTGTCAAGTGGATGGGGCCCAATCTCTTTTCAGTGGTGTGCAGTAATAAGACAAGGAGCAATGGCTACAAACTTGAACACAGAAGGTTTCACCTCAGCATGAGGAGAAGCTTCTTTACAGTGAGGGTGGCAGAGCACTGGACCAGGTTGCCCAGAGAGGTTGTAGAGACTCTTTCTCTGGAGGCTTTCAAAACCCACCTGGATGCATTCCTATGTGGACTACCCTAGGTGATCCTGCTTTGGCAGGGGGGGTTAGACTCGACCTCTGGAGGTCCCTTCTGACCTCTAATGTTCTAGGATTCTGTGATCATAAAGATGCCAACTTATTTTCTCTGCTTATAAAACCAGAAACATTTTCTCCATTTTTGTTTCTGACTGCCTGAAGAAAGTATACAATCTGTAATATAATTTGTTGTGGCTTGACATATCACATAGATGAATAGTTTGATCTACATTAGCAATCCCTGGAACAAATTATTGAAAGTTACTGCTCACTTTGATATTATGCCTTTATGTCTTTCACCAAAGATAGCACTGCCTTGAAGCTATGTATAGAATGCCCTTGGATAGTGTGGTAGATTTTACATGAATTTGGTATAGAACAATTTTGGAGCCAGTAGTGATAAAAGAAGATTACTAAGATAATAAAAAAGCATTAAAGAAAACTGGTATCCAGTATTCTAT
Organism: Pogoniulus pusillus; assembly: GCF_015220805.1. Taxonomy (NCBI): domain Eukaryota; kingdom Metazoa; phylum Chordata; class Aves; order Piciformes; family Lybiidae; genus Pogoniulus; species Pogoniulus pusillus. The sequence continues at coordinate 28,989,277 of NC_087271.1, read as the reverse complement.
TTCCCCCAACTAAAGTAGCTATAGAATGAATCACACAAAGCTAAAGTCTGGTTGTATGTGTGGCAGTAGTGATCAGAGAAATATATGAGTCCAAATACAGTCTAATCTCATTAGTTAAACTCTCAGTAAGGCAGTAAAATGCAACTACAATTTTGTTGATAACTTAAGCAATATTATATGCTCAATAAAATCATCTATTATTTATTCAAACTAGAAACTGAAGACCTAGATCCTAGTATGTCATTCTTTACATCTAGTAAGACTGGTACAAAGGGTTTGGATCATCATTAGGAGCGGCAGTATTAAGAGTAAAAGAAGGGAAGGGGACTTTGAGAGACGTGACGTAGGAAAAGCTTATTTTCCTAATGCAGGGCTACGTTAATCCATTTAAATCTACAGCAGCCAGATCACCAAATAGACTATCTCCTTGTAAGGCACAATTTGAACTGTTTGAGGGTGGATATCAGAATATTAACCATATGCAAAATTAAACTTAGCCAAATCACATCATAAAAAACAAAACAGAATTCTTTCATCTGTAGGGCAAACAAATCTGAAAAATGTCATTTGGTGAGACCATACCCTCCCAGTCCATACGGAACAAATACATTCACAGTAGACAGTGTAAGGGATGGAAAAATACATGGCCTTTTTCTTCCAGATGTCTCAGAGAAGAAAATAATGAGGCACAGGAAGACAGATTTATGTAGTTTCATGAAAACACTGTTCTCTTTATGCCTCTCTTAAATTTGCTTTACTTCTAAGAACAAGAAAAAAAGTCACTAAAGAGTTGACAAAAGGTTGCTTACCAGAAACACAGCATTAATCAATGAACTAGGCACAGGACATGATTTCAAGGAACCTAAGTTTTTACTCTGGCCATTTGTGGTAGCTATTTCACATATCTGAGCCTCAGTTTCCTTGACTATAATGTAAGATTAAGTCTTGGAAAACCATTTCATGTCCAGGGAATGTAAAGTGCTGTTGTACGGACTGGATAAAAGTCAGTAAGATTTGACCTTTAATACAAGTCTTCTGGAACGAAAAAAAAACCAAAACAAAAACCCAACCAAAAAATCAAACCAAACCAAAAAACCCTCAACTGCCTGTTTATTTGAAAATGGCTACTTTGTACATTTAACATCCCCATAAAATACAGAAGCAAAGCCTGGTTCTAATATGTGTGGTATTACAATCCCTTGTTGCTGATAGTACTTTTAAATGTTAAGAGTCTGTTAGCTAATGTATGTTTCCTCTGGGTGTGTTCCCATATTCTTCTGTTCTTTGGGAAGCAGGCTCTTGTTGCTGTTCAGATATGTAGCCCACATCTTGTAATCATTAATGTACTCAGGGGGAAAGGAGAGGGCAAGATGACGGTTGTTTCAAAGTATGTTTCTGCCCAATTCATTTTGGCTTAATTTGCAGACCAAAGCAGAGCTCGATTGAAGCACGTCCTTCCTCAGTCATTTATCATGCTCCCCCTTCCCCACTATTGAGCTGAGACACTAAGCAGTAGTAATGCAACTTTGGATAGATTAGTAAGTGGTTTCTCTGCTTATTCTTAATGTTCTCTATAAGTGTCGCTGGATGAAGGACACAATAGAATTATTAAGTTGCTGCTTTGCATGGCTGCTAAGTTTACTAATAGAATATGCCATTATTGTTGTCAAACAGCAGGCAAGTATCTAGCTCAAACCTTCCCAGTATGGAAGAGGAGTAACAAAAAAAAAAATTGCCATCTCTGGGATGATGGGGTAGAATCAGTTCCAGCCACTCCTGTCCTGGTAATGAACAAATTAGCTTCCCCCCCGCCCCACTGCTTGACTCCTTTTTTTCTGTGAGAAGTCTGGTTTCAAGTGTTCTTTGACAGACAAAACAACAGCAATGCCCTAATTTTGCTGCCTCTGGTAGCCATCTGCCCTAAGCGACCATCTACTTTGACTTCATAGCTCTGGCCTAGGAGTGACTACATTGAGAAGAGCTGGGAATGTGGTTTGTTCAGATTTTCAAGGCTGGTGCTCAAAAACATGACAAGAAAGCTTTGGGAAAGTGCAGAGGTATCAGAATTAGGCCACTAAGCCATCCAGACCTCCAGGTGTCTTACAGTGCAGCTTCTGTGCCAGTTGTATTAAACTGTTCCCTGCCCACCCATCCCTCTTGACCTTTGACCTTCCTGCCTTGCTCTGTTTACCTTTTGTGACATGTATATCCTTGTCAATAGCTGCATCCTTCTCATTATGCAGATTGTTTAGCAACGGGCTTCAAAATACCAAAGAAAAGATACTTTCAAGAAGACCACACCCCTGTCTGCCCAAACCCAACACAAAGATTTACTGTAAAAGTTCATGTTGAGCTGGGTTTCTCTGCTGGGTTTCTCTGCTTGTTTGCAAATAAATATGCTTGTTTTACTATGATGTGTTTACCCCAGAAAAATGAAATATAATCAATAAATAAACCAGAGGGGGAAATCAGTCCTTCAAATTAAACCAGAAGCATTTTACTGATTGCTTATTCACTGTGCACTGCGTCATAGAACACAAGTAACTACCTTCAGAGTATGTCTATTTTGGGTATACAGTTATTAAAACTGATTTTATTTGCCTGTGCATTTTACTACCTGAGCAAATTTTAAAGGGAGTAACAATCTATCCCTATGTTTTAACCCAGCAGGTCTTTAAAAACTATAGATGTATGTTTCTCATTAAATGTCTTGAATATTTCACCATAAGGAAAACTTGTGATAAAAATCATAGTAAATATAAAAGACAATGGGATAACATTGCTCCAAATATAATCTGAACTCCTGATAATTTGAGGAATCTCCCTATTTTTTGTCTTCACAGCTTGTGCCAGATCCTTGCTGTTAAAAAAAAACCCAAACTTGCTGCAGTTGGACTGTACTTATTTCAAACTCAGAGTAAAACAAAGCAATTGCTTTTTGGAACGTCACTACTACCCATTTTAGCTACTCCTAATGTAAAACACTAGCTGGAACTTTCTGATACTACTAACATAGAAGACGGCTACCCACCCCCGTTTTCCATGTTTCTTCCTGCTGTTATGCTACACCTATCTATATATCATCAAGCCTTTTTGGACTTGTAATAAGATTTGTGCCAGACTATGTTTCTTGGCTTTAACAGTTAGTTTCCTTTCCAGAATATACATGTTTCTCTACACATACTTTTATTACTGACATCATGAGAATACATCTCTACTATGTTTAAATTTGGGTGTTAACCTGATTTTGCTTCTTCCATATGTGAATGATGTGAGACTAAGGAAGCAAATTAAGAAGCTGTTACCTGCTTGAACCATTTCCCCCTGCCCTTTCACTGGGGAAGCAACAATCATCTGAAACAGCAGGCAGCCTCTAGCCAGTATAGTTTTCCAGAAATCTGAGTTTCCATCTATTTGAATCATATCACTGATACAATCGTATTGACTTTGCATTTTATTACATGATTAAATTACTACTGGGCACAGAAGTAGCACCTCCACATCTTTGCTTGAGTCTCAGCTGGACATGCTACTAAGTAAGTTTTTAGAAGTAGCTATTAACAGTTGCAGGTTCTTGCTGAGATCTGTCTCATCAGAACTAAGTAACAGATATTTCCAAATGTCACACATACAAGACATGGAGTGGTCCCTATTAATCAGAGCACATATCAAACAATTTCCGTTGCTCCCTATGAACTTCTTGCACTGTAAGAGTTTCTAAAAAAGGGTAGGAAATAAACACTATCTTGTATAAATCCACATTCTACTGAGCGAATCCAGATGAGGACTCTGACATTCAAATAGAAGATCCTGGTGTTCTCAATGAGCCATACAGAAAGGTTTATTTAGTTTATTTTTACTCAACACTGACTACTTCTGAGGATCCCACTACATTTGCCTGAACTGGTAAGCTGAAATTTGATTTAGTTCCCAGAATGGGCCTTTTATATATAACATACTACAACTGTAACAGTTCAACCTGTATATTCCCCAGACCGCATGATTCATGGGATCGGGCCTGGATCAGCCAGTGTAAGATCAAACTCCCATTTTCTTGCAAGTGAAGACTACGATTCTACACAATAAGAATTTATTAGAAGGTTTTTGGTTTTGTTTTTTTTAACTGCCTTTTGGAGATCTACTCCACGAATGCTTAAGACACAGAAAATAAGTGGTTTATGGGTAAACAAAACTATTTCTAAGGCCATGATTTGACAGCACTAAATGCTCAGCAGCAAAAATAGTTTAAATTTTCTATAATCCTTTTATTAACTTTTTGCTTTCCCAACTCTCTATTGTAAGAAAATTTTGTAAAAAAAGTCTAGATCTGTTCCCAGTCTCAATTCCATTACGCTGATACTAGTACAGCTGGAAGAGGTAACTACAAGGGCACCTAAATTACAGCAAAGAATAGCTAAAAACTGTTTAGATTTATATTGACTTCAAAGTTTTCACACTGAAGTACGGCCTAAGTTTAACTTCTTATCCTGGCTTAAATCTGAACCAACCACCCTTCTTGTATCTGCAGAATTACTCAGGAAATGTTTAAGATTATACTTACTCCCACGTAACTCTCAAACTCTCTAATTCCCTCCTGGACAGAAGCCTTGTAAAAGTAGCCCTTTTGACAATACCTTCACATATATTTCTTTAGTAAATTGTGACAGTGAGAGGTAGCAGGCACATATGAAAACAAGAAAGGCTGTTTAAATGGAAAGTAAATTCATTCTCTACACCTGAAATTAGTGGGTAGTGAGTTGAGACTTGGAAAAATTCTCCTCTGGCATGCATGAACACTGAAGATTCTCATTTTACATGTATCACCTTGAGGAATTCGGTGTTCACCAGACAAACTCAACCAAAAGTTTCTGCAATTCATCAACTTGTTCCCAAGAATTTATGAGGAAGAATTTCATAGTAAGGTATAATATGAAATATTAGCATCAAATATTAGTATGATGATGAAAATAATTTATTTGAAGATTGATTTTTTTTCATTATAGATAACATAGGCATTTCATGATGGAGTAGATAAAGAGTCTGGAGTAACACAGATGAATAAGGGATGAAGTCTACAAGATCCCAAACACAAAGTGGATTATGGTAGGACTGAATATTTGTGTTTCACAGGCTATTGGCTGTGCTGTAATTCAATAAGAAATGGAGCCAGTACTAGCTGTATTATGGCACAGCTTTTTTTTACCAACCAGAGTCTGGTTGGAACTGTGTTTGGATGAAAGCAAATTGAAATTTGTACCCATAAAAGATCTTGTCACAGAGCCAGAAAGTATGTCAAAGAGCAGTATGTAATCTTAGAGTGGTTACAATCAGTTAATATTGATCACAAGGGATGAGATAGCTCATCATACATTTTAATGGAAACTTAGTACTCAGTTCAAAGAATTACATTTGAAAAGATAATGTTAGATAAGTTTTTCCTAGCTATAATTAGTGTACTGAATCTTAGTTAAATCAGCTTCCTCAGCAGGTAGGCTGTCCTGTATATATTAGTGATGGACAAAATAACAGCAACACAAGAATATGTGGATATAGTAGTTGAAGCTGAAGCCGTTTATTGCTATAGCAGCAGTCTTTATATGCCATTCTATAAATTGTAGTAACTCTATAAGTTGCATAATACAATGATTGGACAAAATATTGTTTTTAACATTCTTACTGGATAACAGTGAGGTGTTGGCTATCTTGGCACAGACTACTTTCAGTTTTTTGTTCTAAGTTTACTACGCTTCTGTACAAAAGTTACACAAGGCGAGCATACCAGTTTACTATGTTTCTAACCTTAATCTCGCGTCAAGGGTACACAGGGACGTGCTCTAGCTGACTCCCTTCCTCGGTTCCCACAATAGGCAACTCTTGATTTTTCTCCTTGCCACCACCCTCCTGCTCTGTGCCCCTCCTCCTCACCACTCCCCAAAAGAAAACAAACCAAAAAAACCCTACCAAAAACAGCACAGAAGAATTCCTCTAAGTGTCTAAAACCTGCAGCTTTAGAAGAAATTAATCCTTTCATCCTTCTTTGTATTACTAATTCAAAGGCAGAACTAATAAAAAGAAATCAAAGATGATGCTATCTGTTTCCCACTGGACTTCGAAGTACTTCCACTCAACTACAGATCCGCATTACTTTACTGGGCAAGGCATCTCAAATAACAGGCTCCTTCAGGGAAGGCAGAATAAGTCTTCTGTTGCAAATTTACCTCCTGCTTATTTAATGCAGATTGCTAAACCCAAGTATGCCACTTTTTGGAATGTGGGATTAGTTCTGAAATGCCACTCTAATATAGATAATTCTTTCTTGTCTCTTTGAGGTTTATCTACCAGGCTAGATACTTTGTTAGCATAAAGTTGGTCTTCTGGCATTTGCGAGTGGAAGTTGGTGAAAATAGATGAGACTGGGTTGTAGAAGAGCCTTAGGGGAGTATTACTGGACAGTGTGTGAAAATTCAAATGTATGCCAAATAATTTACAGCATGAGAGAAGAAAATCCAGAGCCAAATGTATCAACTCCAGTTCTCTAGAACTATTAAACTTCTGTCTTAGCTATGTTTCCTTTCCGTGGACTAAGAATCCTCAATTCCCTTACCCCAAAGAGAAACCACATACTACAAATCTAGAGATAATGACTGAAGTCAGCATGCAAATGAAATTGGTTCAGGTCTCCTGTCATGGCTTAGATTTTATTATCATCAAGTAACTAACTAGGTAGAAGTATACAGATCTAAAATATAATGGCATTCATACTGAGGTCTGCCAAATAAGGACTGTTTATGCAGATATTGAGAGATACTGCCCTTGGGTACTGAAATATTTTTAATTATTAGTTTACCTTTGGGTTGACTTTGTGGTAAGACTTGAGATTTTCCCCACAGAAACAAGATCATTTTGCTGTAATTTATTACCTGATACTGTCATGACACTCAAACCCCATCTGTTTAGAAATTAAGCAGTATTAGAATGTATTTTTTCCTGTATCCACGCACAGATGCTTAACATCAGCAGTTTACAAAAGTAAAATAACAGCACATTGATTAGCTGTGGAAGTTATCCATTTTCGTAGTTACAAGTGTACTGAATACTATATTATGCTGCATTAGAAAATTTGTGATTGAAGTATACTTTCCACAAAGATAGGAAGAGGCTATCAAGTGATTTTATCTGTAAAAAAATCTGGTGGCTAGGAAGAAAGTAAAATATTCTGATACTCAAGTATCATTGAGGCCTTTTAAAGAGCCTGGAAAAATAATCCTCAAGTGATTTTTTGAAAAAATATTTTTAAAAATACATCTTGATTTGTAAATTCACTTCAACTGTGTAAATATAATTTCCTAATAATTAAAGGCACTATGGAAAGTTATTTCCAAAAACTTTAACTGTTTATATTAGAACCACAGATCCAAGTTTCTAAATCATGTCTGAATTCAAATCATGCCTTAATGGCTCTTCTTTGTTTTAACTTTCACACATTTGAACCAACCAGGAGAAAAGCTACCTGACATTAAGTCTACATGACAAAACACACCCAACTCCTTCCTGTAGCTAACCAAGCCCCCTGTCAGTCTCTTTTAGCCCAGATTTCTAGGCAAGCGGCATACGAAAAACACCAAGGTCAGACCATGTGCATCTATGGTGCCTCTGAAAATTAACAAAGCCTTTGAGAAATCTGACCTTAATTTTTTATGGGCTCTCTTTATGAAGTCAATAAATGGCAAAACTTGCCCTTCTACTCCAAGCACTGAAGCATTTACGCATCAAGATTGGAAGTATCATTTTACTATAACAATATAACAACCAAAAAGAAAGTCTTATTAGTATTTTGGTGTTGTCATTGCTAATTGGTTTTTGGAGGAACAAGCAGCAAAGTAATACTGTTTTAAAATTAGCTAAATTCTTCTAAAACGAAAGGTATTGGACGCATAATTCAACACTTATTATCTGCAGGCAATGTTCCCCACACCTGGTACTGATTCCAAGTTAATGCCACCCCACAGATGAATCAGGGTGGGGCCATGCCATAGGTGCTCCTTATGACTGTGGTGAAGTGCAAGGGCATCAGGCCTCACATGGAAAGCCTAAAAAGTTGAGAACTGACACATTATTTCAGTCATCAGGATGTATGATTAAAAAGAAAGTAAAAAAACCCAACAAAATAATCAAAGCTGACACTGAAGTCCAAGACTGTTTCCCCCCTCAAGAACAGTTTTAAGGAAAATTTCTGGTTTATTTTAATAAAAAGGTGGGTTTAGCTGCTTAAACTGGATAGTCTCTCAAGGCCTTAACCTCATTTATAATAATTTTACAGTACTTAGACACTGAAAAATCTTTGTATATCATAAGAGGTCATATTGATTCATTCTGCAAATGACATAGCACCAGATAAATATTATGAGGTAAGCTATAGAAGCTGTTTCTGCAGAGATGTCTTTCTACACAAAGCCATATGAGAAATTGGATAAAGAGAACTTTCAATTCCAATCCCTGTTACCACTTCCTTTTCTGCTTCAACTGTGAAGTGGGTAGGGTTTTCTAACCCCTGCAGTACTATTTTATTGTTTACCTCCTTACTGACAGAATTAGTGCTGCGGACTGAACATGGCAATTTTTTAATTTAGTTTGAAAAAAGGAGTGACTTCACTTTTTAAAACATACAGCTAAACATAAAGCATAGGGAACAAAACTGTAGTTAATAAAACCACAATAGTTTAAGACCTACAAAGATTTTTGTAAAATAGCTAGTCATTAAGAAAAAAAAAAAAAAGAAAAAAACCACGACTTTTCTGGCACAGCATTGCTGAAATGATCAATTCAAAACAACTTTACTTGTAAACTACATACCATCTTCCTCCAAGAAAGTGTTCTTTCTTAAAGGAAAACAAAATCCTAAGTTAACTAACAAGACTTGAACAAAGCAGTCACTATCAAAAGTTACAGAAAGAACCCGGCTTTGTAGGATATTGATAGCAGCTACTTCAGTCTACTTTGAGTGCAACAGCATTTTAATGAACAGTTATGCTATGAAGGTCTGTGTCACAGATAACATGGATAAAAAGCATTGTTCAGAGAAGACTGAGGTATTTTTCCTTAAAGATTATTTTTCTAAAACATAATGGCAATGGAAAAGACTGATCTAATGGTCTCAGCTTTAGTAAAACAGCATTTGCCCTTGACAAAGAACAACTTCTGTCACACCACTTGCAGTCTAAAAAAACCCACAATCATCAGTGAAAGTCACATATTCCAGAAATCAGCTAAGTGCATGGAAATATTATCAAATGGGGGCCTTTGTTGTTCCTGGCAGGTATTGGACAAGTAGAATCTGAAACACTTTGTTTCACCATAGAATAAAGAAATCTGTTAATTTCTTTTGTAGGAAGGTAAAAATATACCTAATACCGAGAAAAATTCATGCAGAATATGTTAAGTGGTGATATCCCCATTTTAGAGAAATCATCCAGCATGTCACTAGCTCCACCAGTTTGAACAAACTTCTTCCAGTCACCAGTACTGTAACAGTAAAGGTCACAGTAATAACAGCAATGGGAAAAGTCTAAAATATGTAATTTCACTGTGAAGCCTAGTCCAGTACTTCCTGCGTGACTGTATACTCTGTAAATAAATTATACACATTTTAGTGATGCTTTAATGTATTTTTCTTCCATGCACTTTCTCTCACAGTTCCCTCCTCCCTCCATCCTTTATTAGAAATAAAAGTCATTTTAGCTGGCTTATGCCTTTCTTCTGGAGGAAAAGGAATATTCACACATGCACCTCCCACTTACCTGACCTTCTTCCTTGCTTCATACACAAACACAACCTCTCCCTCCTCCTCGCCCAAACATATGGCTTTTCAGATGATCTAGCACTTTAAAATAAACTCATCCATGGAGGAAAACTGCTTTCAGGGCTAGAACAGTATTTCTGGTATCGTGATGGATATATTATGCCAGACAGAACACACGTTTCAATGCTTTGTAGGAAAAACTGTTCAATCTCAAATGGATACAAGATTCGGGTAACAGAATAATTTGCCATTCTCAAGAACTGTTGTGTTTGACAGTGAAGATAGCACATTTTGCTTTCTCTCCATCAGTGACCTTTATATAAAGGTGTAACATAAGTGCAATAAAAAGATTTAGCTGAATGCATTAACATCTCCATTTTAAGTCTGCCATAATCTTTTTTTTTTTTTTTTTTTTTTTTTTTTAATTTTTAAAAGAAAAAAAAATCTAATGGCAATCAATCTATCAGTAAGTAAATTATGATCTGGAAGTAGTTAGTGAAACAAATACTATTGTTGCATTGAAACATCTGGCATCTTAAATGAGATGCCTTTTGCTTTTGTGACTCTTTGTGATGGTTTGAGTGTTACCCCTCACTCTTATGAAATCACCCAGACTAGACTCAGTTGAGGTGGAAATTAAGGAATGAAGCTTTATATTTACAGTTTAGCACAATATACAGGCATATATACACATGTATATACAGCTAAAGACAGAAATATACAAGTTAAAAAGTAATACAGAAGCACGAGATGCCTCCCAGAAACCAGAGTCCCCAGGAGGGGCTCCCAACTGCCTTTCCACCTCCTTTCCACCCTTCTACCTTATCCCAGACTTTGCCTTGCGTTTAAGGTGAGTTGGGAGAATTGGCCAGGGCATGTAGGAAGCAGAAGGATTAGTCCTTAGAACATACACATCAGTGTAGTTTCAGAGCTTCAGCATTTACATTTAATGGCCCAAATAAACACACCTGACCCTCAGATCAGTCTCTTTTTACTGTCTCTGTATATATGGCTCCAACAGAAGAAGGGAGATTGTTGCATGGCACAGCATTGCCAAGCCTCTCCCCAGCATTCTCAAGTGAGGCAACCGTAAGTTCCCCAACAGATTGCTGGTAAGAGAGCTTAAAGACAACAGCTAACTGTATTCTGCAAACTTTACACTTTACCTGTTGAAAGTCAGCAGTTAAATTTATTATAGACACTCCCTGATGTTTTCTCCAACACTGAAGTCCTTCATCTCACCCTAAACTGAAGTATTTCTGATTGCAAGAAACCATGCAGTTGAGCTGTTGAGTTTCAACACAAGAGTGTTTGTTGTGGGAATAAATAATAGCACACACTATTGCTGCTTTCACATGATCAGAGTCCAAACTAACTCTGTTATTTCTGCAGACTGAGCCAAACCTGGGTCCAGACTTGCGACAGTAATGATTAGCTGATCATTGTTACATTCAGCTGTAATCATCATGCATGCAATATATTTGGAATTTCTGTCTACTTTTATAAACATGCTCTGTGTGTTTTTACAAGATATATTACTGGTCTTACAGACTGAGTGGCTTTTTATTGACATTTTTGTGTTATTTATCCATTTTTTCTCAGTGATGCAAGGCATAGCTCTATCATTTGGAATTTTATGGACAATACATACAGTGTGTTTTTTCTTTACATGGAACTATTAACCCAAGCATAATAGTGGCAGGAAAATCTTATTGCTAAACATTACTGAATTTAGCATTCTTGAAGTCTGACTCATTGCCAAACAAACATGTATTTCAACCATAAAGAAGGACAGCTTTGAGGCTGAAGATCACATCAGCTCAAGTACCACTGAATATAAACCAGCATTTTATGAGTACACAGGTAAATATAATGATATTACAATATCTGCAGAGAAAAAAAAAATCAAACAAGAATAAAAAAAAATCCCAACAACAACCAATGTGAAGCAGCAGTGAAATGCTGTGGTGGTAGGCCTGACAGGGCAAACATGGGCTTATCCATGCCATGGCTTGCCCAGACACGTTCCCCTAATCCCCCTACTTCTCTGCTGGGAAGGGACAATTGTGGGAGGGGAAGACAAAAGCTCTGGCTTCACCTAATATGGTGAGGCTTGGCAAAATGTCATTCTGATTGGCTAAACTATGTCCAGTGCCCCATTAGTCTCGAGCTGGATACTGATAAAAGGGATAAGCAGGTAGCACGAACTGCTGCTGCTGTTTCATTTGCATCCTGAATTTGCCTGGAGACCTTACCAGGAACAGGCTCTAAATGCCTGCACATGATCAGCCTGCATAGCTATCATGACATTGAGCTGAGACTACACATCACAAGACATTCTGCCTGCACCTGAAAGTCTCCTGCCAAGACGAGAAGTCCTGGAGATACACAGATCATCCAGAGGAGCCAGAAGGCAAGGTCAGAGATTGTCTGCCTCCTTTCCCCAGAAGCCTGGGAAGAATCAAGTCTCAGTGGGTGACAAAAGAGAGTTCCCTGAAAGCATTTGGGTACTATCTGGGACTGTGGCTAGCCCTATGAGTCTGGTGGTAATAATTTTGTGAGTAAACACTTAAAAGCCTCTTCCAGTATAATGTTTCTATTTGCCACTTTAAGAAATAAGTGATCTAGTTTTGCCTGTTCCCTGCGTGTATACATTTCCAACCTGTGCATTTTGAACCTTGTGAATAAGTTTTCTGGAAAGATCTAATGTTAATAAACAGTTTTCATACTTAAAACAATCATCGCCTGGGTATCAAAATTAATACAGATTATTAATTTTGCATAATCCATCACAAATGTACTGCCACAGACTTGGGAAAAAAAAGCCTCAACAACATCAAAATCCCAACAATTGTTACAGTAAACAAGAACAGCTATATAGACTAGGAGAGATCAGACACCAGGGATGGATTTTCCTGTGGTGCTGTGGAGAGGGAGAAGCTGTCTTAAATCACTGCTCAGGACTGCAACAAATCATGTTATTAGCACAGTAGTACTGGCAGAGACACAAAGCTTTCAGAAGGTAAAGCCATCCCACCAAATAGATATTGGATTAACCAGTAAATTATGTGATCTTTGCACTGAAGAGATAATTACATTAGTACCCAATAAGATGATGTAATAAAAGGACACATTTACTTCCACTTACTGCACCCAAGCAAAAAAATTCCTTGGGACCTTTAAATGTATGTTCACCTAACAAATGTTGAGCTGTTAAAAATCAGAAAATATAGCCTATCGTTCATTTCACCCTGAACTTTAGAACTGAGGATTCCTAAGGGTATTCTGTATCAAAGAGGTGTTCTGGCTACATAGAATACCTGCAGATAAGGAACATGCTGATGAGATGGAGAGAGAAAAGAAAGTAATTAAAAATGTATTGTATCACTGGTCCTTATATATAAACCATTACTCACATTTCTCCCCACTGAAGGAAACCAGCATTTTTCTAGCACTCCCAAGGCAATAAAGATTTGAACATCCTTCACTGAATCATTCTTCAAGTACATTGTTTTGTAAAACAGAGGCCTGCCCTGAATAAAAATACCCCAGAAGGTTTCAATATGAGGTATCCTACATGCTTTATAAATATCAATATACTCAGCCATATAATCTCCCTGAAAGAATTTTTATCCCCACTGAAATCAGCATAAAACAGGTGCTCAGGCAGAATCCAGGTGCACTGTAAATTTCTGGCCAAATAGTCTTGCCAGATTCACACATCATAGCTATATATATGAGTAAGGAAGATAATTCAGCATAGCTCTCCTTTCTGGTCAAAGCAGAAAAAAGAGCTGCTGAAATAGACTTCAAGGGCACTACCAGTCTCTACAAAACTCTCATCTTGGCTTATTTCTCTGGAAACAGCACTTGTTGTATTTAATTTTTTTTTTCTTTTTTAATGTTATGACTCAAGCTTGGTTTGCCTCAATTCCCTGTACACCTAGTGTTTGGAATTGTTTGTATGCACACAGCCCACCAGCCAGAAATACTATGGGCATGGATGTAGAAGATAACTTTGTCACACACTGGGTCATAACATGTCAAACACTTGGATTATACATGAATAGTTTAGTTTCCCTTCTTTCTTCAGTGTTAAAATTCACTCTTTAACAGGTCAAATAAATTAAAAAGTTATTACATGTTATTTGGTTCATGCCTATTCTATTTCTCCAGAAGAAACACAATTTACAGTCACTCATGTTCAGAATATGCAGGATCAGAGGAAAGTCAGTCAGGCTGAGGGGTTTTCCCACCACTACAGGGCTGCAACCTATTGCCACCTATTTCAACAGCTGAAAATTCTTCTGTTGTTTTTCATATGCAGTACTGGAATCTTGCATCCAGTTCTGGAGCCCCTATTACAAGAGGGATGTGGATATGCTGGAGCATGTCCGGAGAAGGGCCACGAGGATGATCAGAGGGCTGGAGCACCTCTCCTATGAGGACAGACTGAAAGAGTTGGGGCTGTTCAATCTGGAGAAGAGCAGGCTCCATAGTAACCTTCTTGTCGCCTTCCAGTATCTGAAGGGGGCCTACAAAAAAGCTGGGGAGGGACTTTTTAGGCTATCAGGGAGTGACAAGACTAGGGGGAACGGAGCAAAGCTGGAGGTGGGGAGATTCAGACTGAACATGAGGAGGAAGTTCTTCAGCATGAGAATGGTGAGAGCATGGAATGGGTTGCCCAGGGAGGTGGTGGAGGCCTCATCGCTGGAGGTGTTTAAGGCCAGGCTGGATGAGGCTGTGGGCAGCCTGATCTAGGGTAGGGTGCCCCTGCCTGTGGCAGGGTTTGGAGCTAGATGATCCTTGTGGTCCCTTCCCTGACCGATTCTATGATATTTGTTGCATTCATGGACACCTTCTCCATGTAAACCTTAGCAAGCCAGTGATGTGCCCCCTCTCTTTTTTTTTTAATAGGTCATTAAATAGTAAAATTAATTAACAAAAAAGCTTCAGTATTATCACATCTACTCAAAAAACCATCTCAATCATACAAACGCTCTGGTAAACATATTATTATTACCATTTCTACAAAGTGTCAATACATGAAGAGAATACTACGTTCAGCTGAAATTAGTGATGCAAGAATTCCACTTATTTCCAAGAGATTTGCACAATCAGTAACATGAGGCTTGAGCGCATCTAAGGGCAATTGTAACTGACCATAGAATCATAGAATCAGCCAGGTTGGAAGAGACCTCCAAGATCATCCAGTCCAACCTATCACCCAGCCCTAACCAATCAACTAGACCATGGCACTAAGTGCCTCATCCAGTCTTTTCTTGAAGACCCCCAGGAACGGTGCCTCCACCACCTCCCTGGGCAGCCCATTCCAATGGGAAATCACTCTCTCTGTGAAGAACTTCTTCCTAATATCCAGCCTATACCTACCCTGGCACAACTTGAGACTGTGTCCCCTTGTTCTATTGCTGGTTGCCTGGCAGAAGAGGCCACCTCCCACCTGGCTACAATGCCCCTTCAGGTAGTTGTAGACAGTAATAAGGTCACCCCTGAGCCTCCTCTTCTCCAGGCTAAACAGGCCCAGCTCCCTCAACCTCTCCTCATAGGATTTGTGCTCCAGGCCCCTCACCAGCTTTGTTGCCCTTCTCTGGACATGTTCCAGCACCTCAACATCTTTCTTGAATTGATGTTGGCAAAATTCAAGGTTAATTCCCTTTGTCTACCACTTCAGAAATGAAAACAAAGTCTATGGTTTAAAACAATCTTTTGGGTAAAAATATTTCAAATAGTGCTGCCAAAAGAACATCCTTGTTTTCAGTTTCATGTAAATTACTATATATAAGAGATAAAAGATACAAAAACTCAGTTGTAATAATAAAAAAGTCTATGGCCTACTCTACTGTAGTGAAACTAACATCCTAAAAACAGTGGTGGCTTAAGTTCAGCAGCTGTTTTTCATCTAGAGATCTATTTGCCTTAAAAAGTTATCAATATCACATTTCCATTTTAAACAGTGAGAGCCAGACTTTACAAGTCCTTTATCAAGCCTATCTGCCTGCTTCTTTTGTTGGCTTTTTAAATTATCATTTTCTTTGGTGTTTCCTTTTTTTTCCTCTTTCAGAGTGAAGCGAATGTCAACCCTAAACAGCTGAACACCTTCAGCAGTATGACCCAGTCTGGCCAAGAGGACACATAGGCCTTGGGCCTCTAGAGAGATGGAAAACTGAGAGATGGGAGAAATGAGGAACACAACTGATGTTAGGGAAGGGAATGATGAAGGGAGGGAAGTAAAAACTAAGGAAAGCAAGTCTCTGAATTAAAATTTCAGTCAGGAAAAGGATTTAGGAAAAAACAAGTGCTGTCCTTTATGCAAATTCTCGACTTTGTCACAAGGCAAGAATTAATTAGGAAAAGCCTATTGGAGAACTGCCTGTAGCACAACCTCCAGTACTTTTCAGGAGATAGTTTTACACAGAGAAAATGCCAAGTCTTCCTCTAAAACCACACAGAACTCCGAGCAGTCAAATCCACCTCTCTCCAGTCACAAAGCAGGCTGCTTTCCCTGTGAGAGCTCCACCACCATTTTGTGACCTCAAGTTGTGCCAGGGTAGGTATAGGCTGGATGTTAGGAGGAAGTTCTTCACAGAGAGAGTGATTTCCAATTGGAATGGGCTGCCCAGGGAGGTGGTGGAGGCACCGTCCCTGGGGGTCTTCAAGAAAAGACTGGATGAGGCACTTAGTGCCATGGTCTAATTGATTGGATAGGGCTGGGTGATAGGTTGGACTGGATGATCTTGGAGGTCTCTTCCAACCTGGTTGATTCTATGATTCTATGATTCTAGGAGTAACTCCAGCTCAGAGTCCTTCAAGTGTTTTCCCCAGTTTAGGACTGGGCTGGGACATTTAATCCTGTGCTAGTTTGAAGCCAGCTAGAATGTTTTGGTGAGAAGAACTAGATGACAGGCTGTGAGAGAAACAAGGGTGATGTCTACTTCACTCGTAGGCTTGCTGAGATGCTTAAGAACAACAATCCAAACATAGATAAGGCAGATGCTCTCTGTCTGGGCTTTGGGCTGCATTTCTCTCTCTAATCTGCCATCTCTCTGATTAATCTACCTGCTTCCTAACCCCCCTGGCCAACCCTGCAATCTTCCTTGGGCACAAGGCAATGTGTGGGGGAAGGTGGAAGGGTGGCTGATAGCCCCTCCTGGGGACTCAGGTTTCTAGGAGGAGTGTTGTGTTTCTGTATTACCTTTTACCTTGTACATTGCTGTATATATATTGTAAATATCTGCATATAAAGCTTCTCAATTTCCAGAGCATGAGTCTACTCTGAGTGATTTTACTAAGTGTGGGGAGGCAGGTAACACCCAAACCATCACACATCCCAAAAAAGAAAACCTGAGAGAAAAAAGGAAAGTGTGCAGAAACAAGAACACATGCACAGAACCACAAAGATGATTAAGGGAGTGGAACATCTCTCTTATAAGGAAAGGCTGAGGGAGGTGGGTCTCTTTAGCTTGGAGGAGACTGAGGGGTGACTTCGTTAACGTTTATAGATGAGTGACAGGGTGAGTGTCTGGAGGATGGAGCCAGGCTATTCTTATTGAGGTCCAATGACAGGACAAGGGGCAGCTGGTGCAAGCTGGAGCATAGGAGGCTCCATGTGAACATAAGAAAAACATTTTCACTATGAGGGTGATGTAGCACTGGAACAGGCTGCCCAGAGAGGTTGTGGAGTCTGCCTCACTAGAGGCTGGATGCATTCCTATGTGACCTACTCTAGGGGATCCTGCTCTGGCAGGGGAGCTGGACTAGATGATCTTTCAAGGTCCCCTCCAACCCCTAACACCCTGTGATATTGTGACTTACCTACTGCCACGGAAGCTGCCACGTACCAGGCCCAAGCCTGAAGGGAACTGCACTCAGCCGTACTCCTCTGCACCACAGGCACCACAGAGCGGGTGTGGGCGGGCACAGAAACAGGCCTCGCTCCCAGCCCAGCAGCTGTACTCCAGCTGCCTCTTGTTACTGATTGCTCCTAATCACTGCCCCCTCCCAACTCCTTCTACGGTGTTGTGGCTGTGGAAGGGAGATTCCTCAGTGGACTCTCTGATGTAAAATACTTTCTGTGTCTGCTCTTGGTGGACTCTGTTTATAAAATATGTCTTGCTTCAAATCTCAATCTTACCTTAGAGCCTTTCGTTTTTCCTAACACTTTTATCCTAAACTAGGCTGAAGTTACATACAGTTCAGATTCTCTGTGTCACTTTGCCTTTTTGCCTGTAAGGCCAGTTTATCCGCCACATCTACCATTTCTAATGCAGCCACACAAAGTAAGACACCAACGTTTCTTCTATAGTAACCTGACAAATCTCTTTCCTTCATAGGTATGGTTTGGGTTGTCTTTGTTGTTGTTTTGGGATTTTGGGGGAGGTCTCTTTTTGGTTTGGTGGTTTTGTGGGTTTTGTTGGGTTTTTTTCTGATTCACTGCTCCTGGACTTCGTATTTTCCATCATGTACACTAAACTTTGCTTTCCTTTACTGGCCCAGACATGTAAGAGATACTGGTGCCTCTAAAGCCTACTTGTGCAGGTCCTTATTGCATGAAGCTAAGGGCTAGTAAAATGCCAACTATTAAAATGATGTTGGTTTTACTGCTCTGATGAACCTGCCCAGGTGCAATTTTCTATGTTTGAGTAGCTTACCAACTGCACAGTCTGTGTTTTAGTGAGAGGTATAGAAATGCCCACTACCTGGGGAAGTGAGAGGAAGCATGCACAAACCCAAATCCACTGGCCTATGCCTTAAAGCTTCACTTAAGAGAACTGCCACAGTCCAGTCAGTTACAACTGGAACAGGAGTTGTTCACCTGAAGTATGTGTGTGCTAGAAAAATGTAGGCTCACAATTTAGCAAACATGCAGACAAGCAATAACAATAAACCTAGGCATGCTAACAGACACAAAGCACTGAGATTGACAGCTAAATAAGTTTCAGACTCACACTGAGACTCTATTCACTCAAACTCCTGCTTCCAAATTGCACTTTAAAGTGGAGTCTCAGTCAGGATTTCCATTGATTTCACTAGATTTAAAACAAGACAGTCTCCCTCTGAGTGGTCTCTACCGACACTGCTAAGAGTTTATCAATTACTGCCAGTAATGATGATAAACATTCACAACAGTGATTCTTCCTCAGTGATCCATCAATGAATTATGAAGCCCTTAACCTGAAACTCAGTAAACTGAAAAGCCCTCCTAACTTCAGTGGGCCTCTCTACAATGCACAGAGATAAGCATGTCTGGGAGTCGTGTGAAATCCACATGTTACCTGAGAATGGGACAAAGAGAGGCCTTGAGCTACATGGTAACTTACAATGACTACAGCAAGAGTTCACATCCAAACTGTTGCTGGACAATACTTTAAATACTGTAATATCTATTCTAGCTTAAATGCCTGCAGTACAAAGAGGTACTCAAATTTAACACAGCACTTCTCGACTTACGTAGCTTTTAAGGAGTGCAGTGGGTGCCAGTTGCTACACTATTTCTGAGGTAAGAGCAAAGAGACCCTACTGTGGCTTTAATTTTTGTTTTTCACACCAACCTGGTGACCAAAGACTGTGGACACAGCATTTCTACCTGCAGGTAATTTTGTGGTGCTGAAGAAAGGGTGGTGGCTTGCTTCAGACACAGCACTTCTGCAGGGCAAGCTGGATGCTCATGTAGCAAAGAGTCCTCTCACCTCTTTCTTTACCCATTTTTCTTGCTCTATTGCACATCATTTAAATGCTTCAACAGTTCATGGTATCACTGTGCTTTCTTGTTATCAATACTGTAAGGGGCTCAGAAGGTGATTAAATGGTCGTTATGTATTGAGATGTGAATGAATGTACATCAGAATATATGTTTTCTTTGTCTTTTTATTAAAAGATTTGTGAAAATGCAGGCTGCTGCTAGAGCAACATTTGTTACAACATAAAATGATAGCTTGACCCAGGTCCCCTTAAGAAGGCCACAGAGTTCTTTAGGAGGACCAGAGAGGTCCAGGAGATGGACCCTGGAAATCATAATGTTGTTATTCAATCCCATAATCCTGCTATTACTTTATAAATGGGCAGCAAAGTCAAATCTCTTTTCTCTACCTTCCTTCAGCTCTCCAGAGGGAATCTTATCTAGGTAAGCGTGGGGGGACAACATGCCTGCAGCAGTAGTAATTGGAGGAGGATCTTCCCATACTTCCACCTGTAAGCCTTGCCCTCAGCTGATGAACGTGAGTGGCAGACTCAGCTAATGAGATAAAAAACATAGCACTAAGACAAAGCCCAGCTTCAGGACTGATCTAGTTGAGGATGTCCCTGCTCACTGCAGAGGGTGTTGGACTAGATGACCTTTGGAGGTCCTTTCCAATCCAGAAGATTCTGTGATTCTGTCATTCTGGGACTGAGAATTCGTCTCCTAAATTCAGTTTCTCATTCACCTCTGTAATCATACAAAAAGGTACAATTGCCTGAATGAACTGAGCTGCAAAAATGATAGTAAGAGGTAAAGAATTGGTCTCAAGATCATCATGTTGCCATTGTTATTTATGGATTTTGGAAGACAAATACACAGTGAAAAAGCATAATTGAAGACCTGAAGTCTGATGGAGTGTTCTCATTTGGTTCTTTGTGATTCAAAAAGCTTTCCATTCTGTTTCCCTTTCTTCTTTGAAGTGTCAACTCAGTCCAAAATGGGCTGTGAGACTTCAAGGGACTTACAACCTGATGTGACAAGTTCCACATTCAATTAAAAGGATGTATTGACGTGCAATCTCTGCTACGCATGAAAATGTAGATTTAACTGTAAAAGAGGAAATGTGTTTAGTGTCGTTGAGGATTTTCTCTATCAGCTGCTTGGGAGATTGAAGAAGGCTGTGAAAAGCAATGAAAGAAAGCAAGACAAACAAATGTTTCACAGGGTTCAAAGTCACAAGAAACTATGATACCAATTTGAAAGTATTCCAGCCAGAAACTCTTCCCCTGCCTTATTCTCCCAGATGCATTTTCTCTTGTGAAGGAGTAGTTTACTCTACAAGTTATCAGAAAAGCAAACAAACAAGGAAGTTTACACAGAAATCAAGGGGAATAGAATGACAGGACAATGACAGAAAACAACAAAAGCAGGAAATATGCAGATAAATGCCAAATGCATCCTCTGGACCCTTCCATTTGTTTTACAACAGCTAAACTTAAAGACTCCTCCTTCTTACTTTCAGAATGTCTCCTGCTGTGTCAAGGGTTGAAGACATTCAATACTATTAACTCTTAGTACCCGTTGTGGATCTTACTAGAACTAATGGATGCATATTATAGGTGGAAGAAGAGTCTTTTTACAAAACTGCTGTGGGCAAAGCAGGATATGTCTGTGGATAAGAAGCAGATATGTTGACCCTTTGCAAAAATCCATGATCTTGTTTTTAAGACTCAATTTTACCTCAAAATTCCTGCACAGAGCTGGATAATGTGCTTCATTTATTTCTGCTTAAGCTCCCCATCTCTATAAGAGCAAGACAATATACTTTCTTGTTCTTTGAGGGTAAGATTTTCAATATCACTGAGAATTAGCTCAAAACAGTAAAATCTCCCTGGATTTCAGCAGGATATTATTATTTGTATTCTTTTATCTGTATGCTTGGGTTTTCCCCAACAGTCTGTCTCGATCATAAGCGTTTTGGGTCAGACACTGTGTTCCAGTGCATGTTTTAGCCACAATTCTCACAGCAGAGCTCAGAATTTGGATGGCCACTCCATGCCAATGAATAACAGTAATTGAGTTGGGAGTGTGGTGTATGATCTTTCAGACAGGAACAAGCCTAAGTGCAGGATTCTACATTTTGGCCACAACAACCCTGAACAGCACTACAGGCTAGGCACGGAGTGGCTAGAGAGCAGCTGGGAAGAAAGGGACCTGGGGGTACTGGTAGATAGTAGGCTGAATATGAGCCAGCAGTGTGCCCAGGTAACCAAATGATATCCTGGCCTGTATCAGGAACAGTGTGGCAAGTAGGATGAGGTAGGTTATACTTCCCCTCTACTCAACACTGGGCAGGCCACACCTTGAGTACTGTGTCTAGTTCTGGGCTCCTCAATTCAAGAGAGATGTTGAGCTACTGGAATGTGTCCAGAGAAGGGCAACAAAGATGGTGAGGGGCCTGGAGCACAGCCCTGTGAGGAGAAGCTGAGGGAGCTGGGGTTGTTTAGTCTGGAGAATAGGAGGCTCAGGGGTGACCTCATTGCTGTCTGCAGCTACCTGAAGGGAGGCTGTAGCCAGGTGGGGGTTGGTCTCTTCTCCCAGACAACCAGCAACAGAACAAGGGGACACAGTCTCAAGTTGTGCTGGGGGAGGTATAGGCTGGATGTTAGAAGGAAGTTCTTCATAGAGAGAGTGATTTGCCATTGGAATGGGCTGCCCAGGGAGGTGGTGCAGTCTCCATCCCTGGAGGTGTTAAAAAAGAGCTGGCTGAGGCACTTAGGGCCATGGCCTAAGTTGATTGGAGAGGGCTGGGTGATTGGCTGGATCTGGAGGTCTCTTCCAATTTGGTTGATTCTATGATTCTATGGGGTTCTATGCATTCAACCTGAATCAAATTCAGATATATTGCGCTCTGAATGCTTTTATTTGTTTCAGACAGGAACCCACATGCAAGCATTGACTAGGAGACTGTACTCTTTCTGAATAGTAGTGTGAAAAATGGAAACAGCTGATTAATGTGTTTGGGATGCTATTTTCAAATTACTTTAAAGTTTGTCACATCAATACTTTTACAATTTCTCTGGTAGCTCAGGAACATTACATTTCTCTTTTAGTGAAAGGTCACAAAACTATATATCATCTCTTAAAATCAGTGAATGTATAATGGTTTCTGCTGTTCTAACAGGAATCATTAAACAGATTCATAAATCAATGAAGCATGCCAATGCATTAGTTTAATTATCATTTCTATTCAGATGGTTGGTTTATTGTAGTGTAATTGTTTACTATGTCTGACTATTACACTAGAGAAGCTTGGCTGAATCTTCACTTCAAAATCTATTCTAATTTCTTAAGCATTCTTTCTGAAATTAACAAATAATAGTCTATTGAGTAGGCTGAAAAATTCAGTTAAAAGAAGAACACCCCACTCTCTTTTTGGCATTTGTTATAATTGTAACCATTCCTGTCATTCTGTGTATCTTCTGAGAGATGAATGTTATCCTTACAGTTGTCAGCTAAACCTCCATAACAATGTCTAGTCATTACAAAACATTACATGTTGTTAGGTAGACAGAATTTATGAGTTGCACACTTGACTTCAACATTACTTTGCTTAAGATAAATGACCAAACAGAAAATGATAGACATTAATTGTATGAGAAGCACTGAGATTTTTCTTTGAAATACAAGGAATAATATATTAAGACAAAATATTATAAAGTTAAGTTTCTCGAAATAATATTTTTTTCCTAGCAGAGTGGTACAGAATAGCTAAGTGTTTAACAACTGTGATTTATGCTTCTTGCAAAATCAAGGTTTTGTCTCAGAAACAATGAGATTAAATCCCTTTCAATAGCTATAATTTAGATTCTTATTTAATTCTTGTGTTTTTAACTGTTAGGATTTGTGTTTTCACGGAGAAATGCAACTCCCCATATCTGATAACCTTGAGCACTGGGGTTTTCAGAATAAAATAAAACTAAGAAT